>NC_073229.2:157325000-158575000 GCF_029281585.2 Gorilla gorilla gorilla | reverse complement strand
GAAGAATAAGAAATAGAGTAATTTCCAGCATCCAGATGGCAGGCATGAGTGGGCCCATTTCTTCAGGAACATGCCAGAGGGATGATCAGCTCCAATCTCTTCCTGATCGCCTGGCTCGCAACTGGAATTTGTGAGGTTGAATCTGATTGGCCTCACTTGGGCCACATGACACTGTTTTTCAGGGGAGGACACGAATCTTGATTATTGGCACAAACTAGGAAAGGGGTAATTCCCCAAGGAAAAAGAAAGGTGCTGCTTCCAGAAAAGAGTGGGTGCTGGGACTGGCAAAAACTCCAGATGTCCATTACAGTATGTGACAGAGTTGTGATTCAAACCTCAAACCACTGGCTGGGTGTGGTGGCTTATGTCTGTAATCCCAGCACTTTGGGAGGCAAAGGTAGGTAGATCACTTGAATCCAGGAGTTCAAGACCAGCTTGGGCAACATGGTGAAACCCTGTCTCTATTAAAAAAATAAAATAAAATAAAACTTCAAATCACTCCAAAATTCTTTTCTCTTAATAATTTTCTTATTTTTAAAATCATTCATAGGTAAAATAATCCCAGTGGAGCGAAATGAGATAAATATACAATAATTATTATATATAGCTTGGCAGTGCTATATGCAAATTCAGTGATAGCAGTGCTCACAGAAAGGTCTTGGGGGAATTCAATGGCAGGTCCTGCTGATGGTTTTGTCATCTTCTCTGCTGGTCTCCATTATGCCACAACCCATTTGGGAAACCGTTTAGCAGCCAGACTGGCGCAATCAACCAAATCTGGGATCAATGAGCTGTCTCATTTCTTAGCCCAATTGCAGAAGTGTGTACTTCCTATTTTTAGTGGGTTGACTCCAGAAAATTAACATTATTGCTACTATTAATATCATCCAGAAGTTTCCTTAGTGGTTCACTGTTTCAATATTAGCCCTTGGAAACAAAATACCACCTTATATTTTAAAATTTCCAAGTTCCTTTTTGAAGACAAGACTTATTTTTGCACAGAATTCCCATAGTTTCTATGAATGTCTGAAGAGACAACTTAGGCTATAAAATTTTGCTTTCGGCCAGGCACGGTTGCTCACACCTGTAATCCCAGCACTTTGGGAGGCCGAAGTGGGTGGATCACAAGGTCAAGAGATCGAGACCATCCTGGCCAATACGGTGAAATCCCGTCTCTACCAAAAATACAAAAATTAGCTGGGTGTGGTGATGCATGCCTGTAGTTCCAGCTACTCAGGAGGCTGAGGCAGGAGAATCGCTTGAACTCAGGAGACAGAGGTTGCAGTGAGCTGAGATTGCGCCACTGCACTACTCCAGCCTGGCGACAGAGTGAGGCTTCGTCTCAAAAAAAAAATTTTTGCTTTTTAAGCTACAGAGACGGTTCAATTTGTAAAGTTGCCACCTGAAAAGCCCTATAATATATGAAAATTCTCTCCATTCAATATCTTTGTTCTTTGGAGCTGTAAGGTGTATTATTTTGAAATGCCTGAAGACTTCATTTAGAACCATGAAATCAGGCTTCCTATTTTCTTAAAATGTTGTCTGTGCTTTCGTCCAACTTGGTCCTGGTGAATAAAATCAAACAACTAAGTTCTAGCAAAAAAGAAAGAAAAGAAGGAAGGGGAAGAATAATCTGAAAATTATTCTTCTTTACCATCCATTGAACCTGTTAAGGCACAGGGTGGGGTATATGTCTACACACACAGTCTTAATTGATGGACAAGATAATTACTGCTAGAAATAAATGAAGAAAATGAAGAGACAAAGGGGTAAAAAGGGCCATGGCGTTGCTCCAATGAAGCAGACTCAAGTAGTGCTGTATTGAAGCGTTTAATTATCCAGTTGCTAGTTTTACAGGGGCCTCTGAAGGCTCAGTTAGACTTAACAAACTGAAGGGCTAAGAATATTGCTGTAGATCTAGGTTACAGGGGTTTGAATCTGAGTTCTATTGTTTAATAGCTATTGACCAAAATCAAATTATACCATGTTACCTCTGTGGGCCTTAGTTTTCTCATATGTAAAATGGGGATAATAGAGCCACCTACTACATAGGAGTGTGTGTGTGTGTGTGTGTGTGTGTGTGTGTGTGTGTGAGAGAGAGAGAGAGAGAGAGAGACAGTGAGAGAGAGAGAAAAAAATACTTCTAGGGTACTTGGAATGGTACCTGGATGTTGTATTATTATATCTGTAGGTAGGATATTGTGGAACCATGAAAACTGTGTCATAGAAACAGTTATCTACTGTCATGTGGAAAGATTTATTATAAAATCACATATAGAGCATGAATCTAATTTTATTTGTTATATATATTCATTAAAAAAAGTTTAAACCATGTAGTATTAACAGTGGTTATCTCTGAATGGTAGGGTTATCTTGAGTGATAGTATTATGAGTGATATTTATTTTATTCATTGTGCTCCTTCATAGTTTCCAAATTTGAACAAATGAACCTAATTGACTTTATAACCAGGAAAAAAACTATACATATAACAAGCATTTAAAAAAATGATTCTCTCTAAGTAAAAAAAATTGAAATCAAGTGGAAAAAGGCCGTCCCATTTTGATGGATGACGGTCAAAGATAAACCAGTCTCATCGCAGAGGAGCAAAAAAACTCTAAGGCTCAATCCAAGGTATCTGAAGAGAAAAGAGAACAATATGGGATTCAGATTAAAATGTGTATGATCTTAACTGCAAAACAAAAATTGTGTGACCTTACATAAGCAAATCAATATCCATGACCGTCCGCTCCTCATTTCTAAGTTCAGGCTAGTTGGTGGCTGAATTGAATGGGCAATGTATGAAGTATATAAAGAGTTAAGCACACAGAAAGCATTCAGTAATAATACCTCTATCTTATAACAGTCCATTTTATATCTTCACTACTCACTAAATAAAAAATATAAGAAAATTATATATAGCTTCCTGCCATAAACTGGAAATTAAGTAGGGTCATAAATGTAATAAATAAACAATCTTTATTACATTTATTAGTATTTGAGTCCAGAGTTCAAGAATGGGCTCCATTTTTTTAAAGAAACTATCTCTAGCTGGTCTTTATTTATTTATTTATTTTTATTTTTTGTTATACTTTAAGTTCTAGGGTACATGTGCACAACGTGCAGGTTTGTTACATACGTATACATGTGCCATGTTGGTGTGCTGCACCCATTAACTCGTCATTTACATTGGGTATTTCTCCTAATGCTCTCCCTCCCCCAGCCCTCCACCCCGTGACAGGCCCCGGGGTGTGATGTTCCCCTTCCTGTGTCCAAGTGTTCTCATTGTTCAGTTCCCACCTATGAGTGAGAAAATGCGGTGTTTGGTTTTTTGTTCCTGTGTTAGTTTGCTGAGAATGATGGTTTTCAGCTTTATCCATGTCCCTGCAAAGGACATGAACTCATCCTTTTTTATGGCTGCATGGTGTATATGTGCCACATTTTCTTAATCCAATCTATCATTGATGGACATTTGAGTTGGTTCCAAGTGTTTGCTATTGTGAATAGTCCCACAATAAACATACACGTGCATGTGTCTTTACAGTAGCATGATTTATAATCCTTTGGGTATATACCCAGTAATGAGATCGCTGGGTCAAATGGTATTTCTAGTTCCAGCTCCTTGAGGAGTCGCCACACTATCTTCCACAATGGTTGAATTAATTTACACTCCCATCAACAGTGTAAAAGTGTTCCTATTTCTCCACATCCTCTCCAACATCTGTTGTTTCCTGACTTTTTAATGATCACCATTCTAACTGGTGTGAGATGGTATCTCATTGTGGTTTTGATTTGCATTTCTCTGATGACTAGCTGGTCTTTATTATAACTACTATTTCTGTGTTTTGTTTTTTAAAATGAATGAAGGGAAAACCAACCCTCAATTTATTAAGAAAAACTAAAGTAACAGTAATTATATTATTTACTGTGGGCCTTTGTGCCACCCACATTACTTTCAGGTTTCACACCTATTTAGTCTCATGGTTAAATGATGTCTAAATAAATGGAAAGGAAAAAAAGAGAAAGAAAAAAACCCTCTATTGCTGCCTACCTGGTCCCTAATGTCATTACTATCAAAAGCTGTCCTTCTCAAACCTTAATGTTCATGTTAATCCCTGGAGCACCTGACTCTGCAGGTCTGGAGTGGGGTCTGTGACTCTGCATTTCTAACAAGCTCCCGGGTGAGGCTGAGGCTACTGGTCCATGGACCACTCTTTGAGTAGCAGGCTGTAAAGGATTTTAGGAATATCAGTGTATCTGGTCCAAATGCTCCTATATTGCAGGTGACATAAGCTGAGAAAACAAAATTTCTCATGATTTTTGTCCCTTTCCCATCCTCTAAATATTGTTTCTAATCCTTCTAAGCTTTTGCTCATTTTTTTCCTGCTGACTTGTTCTCTAAAGTCCACCTCCCTCTGGTAAATAGTCATTTATCCTTTAAGGTTAATCTCAAAAGGTATGTCCTCTGGGACAAGACCTACCAGGCATATGTATGGCTGTAGCAAGCTCCCTAGCAAATCCCTGGAAGCTGAAGAGGTAGTTGTTGCTCCCACTGGCTCTCTTCCCATCTTTGTTTGACTCACTTGCTCAGCTTCCATCAAAGGGTCACAAGGACCCCCTTAGGTTGGACAGGCTGCCCTTTGGGGCACTTTCCTCCAAATCAGGCATTTACCCAGACTCTGCAATTCTTTAGGATATTATAGTCTGCCCAGCCAAGAGGTATTGGTAGTTTTTTTGTTTTGTTTTTCTTTATTAGACAGGGTCTTTGTTTGTTGCCCAGGCTGGAATGCAGTGGCACAATCCTAGCTCACTGCAGCCACAAACTCCTGAGCTCAAGGGATTCTCTTCACTCAGCCTTCCAATTAGCTAAGACTACAAGTGTATGCCACCATGCCTGGGTTTTTTCTTTGCTTTTTTTTTTTCCTTCCTTCCTTCCTTCCTTCCTTCCTTCCTTCCTTCCTTCCTTCCTTCCTTCCTTCCTTCTTTCTTTCCTTCCTTCCTTCCTTCCTTCTTTCTTTCTTTCTTTCTTTCTTTTTTTTTTTTTTTTTGCCTAGGCCGGTCTTGAACTCCTGGCCTCAAGCAATCCTGGCACTTCAGCATCCCAAAGTGCTGGGATTACAGACCTGAGCCACCTTACCCAGCCTTTCTGTTCTTTTGTTGTTGTTGTTGTTATTAACCCTTTTGTGTTTGCATAGTTTTTTGAGTGCCGTGAGGGAAAGATACTTGATAAAATACAAGGTGTTATACAAACATCCACATAGCACAGTAACTTTATAAAAGCTGTTAAACAGAAAAAAAAAATCTGTGCCACTGAACCTCCTATCTGCCAAGGGCAAACTCAAAAGCACAGATGGGTCAGGAAAGTAACATGAGGGAAGGTGGTCAGTTGAACAGTGTTCTGGTGAGTCTGAGTCCATGACCTATCTAAAACGGGTGGCATCCAGCCACCCTCCCACGGGGCAATGCTGCCCAGGGCTGCCAAATCTCCCAGGTGCCAAAAATCAGATTTTTATATGCAAATTTTCACTTCAACAAATCCAATTTTTGGTTGCTGTTTAAACACTGTGAGAGCCAAACCCAAACAAATCTATGGGCCAGAGGTAGGTGGTTGGAGGAAGACAGAGACAGGAACATGATATTTTGCATTTGGTTAAAATGACTCTGCTTTTGAATTAATTTTTACTTCTAGCCTATTGAAATCAATCAGAACTGACTGAGTATACCGTTTACCAGTGCCTCACCTAGTCTGTGCTTGGCAACAGCTTCATCCTTAAGATGAAGATGAGATGTGGGCAATAACAGCCTAGTCTTATTCTAGATACTCTTAGTCCTCATACACATAAACTTACAAGCATAGCCCAAAACACTCAGAAGCATCTGGAAAGCGCAGTTCCTATGTCTGCATCACCTGTTGGAGTATTGTTTTTCCTGGACTTTTTTTCAGAAAATAGCTTCGATGTAACATAGAGATTCAAGAGGACTAGTGAATATATCTGCTTCTGACCAAAGTCTCTTTGGGCAGTGCAGTGTCTGATTTTGATTCTGATAATGCAGCAATTTCTCAAGTATGGCAGAGCATGTAAAAGGCTCTAGATATTTAAGCTTGAAATGCCAAAAAGAAATATATGAAACTAGCCTGGGTTGAATAGTACATGGGAAGAGAAAATTAGTGGGCACACCAGCAATATATTACTTTTTTAGAGACAGGTCTTTCTGTGTTGCTCAGGTTAGATGCGGTGGCTATTCAGAGGCACAATCATGGGAAGAAGATCTTTTTCCTCAAGTCAGGTCAGTTAAAGCCACTCTCAGTAGAAACACTGCGGTCCCAAAAAAGGCACTGATGTCAGAGAGTAAATAGGGTCCTTGGAAGGATAATGACACTCCTGACCTAAGCCTTCATTGGCTGTTGTGGAAACCGTCAATATTACTGCTGATTTTATTATTTTATTTTATTTTTGAGACAGAGTCTAGCTCTGTTGCCCAGGCTGGAGTTCAGCAACACTAACTTGGCTCACTGTAACATCTGCCTCCTGGGTTCAAGCAATCCTCACACATCAGCCTCCTGAGTAGCTGAGATTACAGGTTTGCACCACCATGCCCAGCTAATTTTCTGCGTTTTTATAGAGATGGGGTTTCACTACGTTGGTTAGACTGGTCTCAAACTCCTGTGCTCAAATGATCCGCCCACCTTGGCCTCCCAAACTGCTGGGTTTACAGGTGTGAGCCACTGCACACGGTCTACTGCTGATTTTAGAAAGCAAACATTCACAGTAGAACTGTTCTATTATGACATGGCTGATTGATACTTATAGGTATCTATTCTAAGACCAAACAATTCTCTGTGTGTGTTTGCATTACTGGTTTTAAGTCATATTTTTCAAACTGCAGGTCACCACCTATTAGTGGGTCATAAATCAATTTTGTGAATTACAGCCATCACTTAAAAAAATAACATAGAGGAGTTTCTTTTTTTAAGTATCAGAGCACATTACACGCACATAGTAAGAAAAAATATTTTTAGTGAAACTTTTATTCAGATACACACACATATATTCTGGATCACAATGAGAAACACATATTCCTTACTGTGGGTCATGGCGAAAGACATTTGAAAAACCCTGGATCATAAGGTAAATTGATATTCCTGTTCCTACTAAAAGCCAGTTGTAAAGGGGAGTTTTCAGTAGTTTTTTTATCAAGAGCTAATCTATGCACTCTTTCAATTTGATCTACCCCAATGTTTATGTTTGTTAGGATCAGTGTTGTATTTTTGAAGACGAACACTTGGCAACATTCACTCAGAAAAATACACATATATTTAGTACATAATAACTGTATTTAGTGAAAGACAACCCCCAAATTAAAAAAAAAGAAAGCAAAAACAAAACTAAACTAACAAAATAAAATCAATTGGAAGAATAAATCCAACAAAGGAGATGAACCAGTGGCTTAAAAGAATCTATCACCAAAATTTACTTTCTCTATGTCAGTAACCCAGACCAATGGCATAAATTCAAAGGCCTGACCTGCCATTTCTCCACCTGAGCAATGGTTTCTAAATAATATCCTGATGACAGTCAATTTGATTTTGAAAAAAACAAAACAAATACATATTCTGTTAAATAATCTTGTTCATCCACCCCAACCATTCCTTATCTAAATGACTCTTTAAAACACACACACACACACACAGGCATACTCACACACAGAGCCTACAGGCATACATAAATGATTAGGTAAAGCAAAGGGAAACTTGATATAGCCAACCCTCTCTGGGATCCAATTTATTTATCAGCCCACCAACGTCATAATAGTTATCAAATATTCTGTTTGTTTGTTTAGTAATTAGAATACTATGTAGTTAATTAACAAAGCTACCATTAGAGGACATTTCTCACTGCTTTTCATGTTTATTGCATCACGACAGAGTAAGAAGATGGTGATGGTACTGTTTCAAGAGTCCAGTTTGCTAAGGCATACCTGAGATGAGCCTGATATTTATTTTTCTAATGTGGCATACCCACAGGCAATACAGTGTAGAGCTTAGGGCTGTAAGGGATGCACAGGTCATACAGCTTGAACTCTTCATTTTTCTGATGAGAAAAACATGTGGTAATGTCGGCTGGGTGCGGTGGCTCACACCTGCAATCCCAGCACTTTGGGAGGCTGAGGTGGGAAGATCACAAGGTCGGGAGTTCAAGGGCAGCCTATCCAACATGGTGAAGCCCCGCCTCTACTAAAGATACAAAAACTTAGCCAGGCGTGATGGTGGGTGCCTGTAATCCCAGCTACTTTGGAGGCTGAGGCAGGAGAATCACTTGAACCCGGGAGACGGAGGTTGCAGTGAGCTGAAACAGCACCACTGCACTCCAGCCTGGGGCACAGGGCAAGACTCTGTCTCAAAGAAAAAAAAAAAATTACATGGTAAAGTGACCCGCTGCATCCATCAGTCGTGCATTTGCTGTTGCTCTGTAATAACACCCATGTTGGTGTGAGCCTGAACCCCTGTGTTCCATAGAGTCTGCAATTCTACTTTTTGGAGAGAGAGAATGGGCAAAATCTAAGCAGGTGGGACTGCCTTCCACCAGACCTGCTGTATCCAGCCAGGGGAACTGAACAGCCATCTTGCTGCTTCATGCAGCACATGCTCTGTTGTACAAGCAAAACCGAATGCAGCGAGGCAGGTGAACCACGTAGATGGTCTCTGATACACTTCACTTTCTACATTAATCCAAGGACAGTCTGAACCTCCACTCCTGCATCTTAAAGATAAGCTATATAAGTACTGTGTGTGCCTAAATAGGCACGTGCATTCTTTTATACATGAAATATTTATGATGTACTGTGCACGCGCTATGCGCCAGGCACAGTGCCAGACCCTTCAGAGAGAACAATAGCAGTGAAAAACAGTAGGATGTTATAAGTGACACCCTTAAGGTACACACATACCATAGTAACTTAAGGGTGTTAGTACAGTATAAAATAGTATAAAATACTGTTTCATGATTTTAGTATTTTAGCATTTAGGAATTTAGTATAAAAATTTATAAAATACATAATATAAACAGTATAAATATTGTAGAGTATAATCATACATACATAAAATTAAATTATACTTATTGTATCCATGTACGTAGGTCTTGAAGTAGGATTCAAAGACTTCAGAGTCACACCAAAATTATTGCCAGCCACCTGAATTTTCACCAGCTAGCCCATATTTTCCAGTTGCAAAAAAAAAAAAAAATGTCACTAGAAGCAACTTGGAAGAATTTAGAAATCTAAACCGGGCTTTGTGCCCCAGTTTTACTGTCTACTAGCTGAGTGACCTTGGGTACATTCCTCAATCTCCCTGATCAGCAATTGCTCTTCTCTTAAGCAAGCAGTAGATGGTATCTACCTTATATGCTTGTCAAGAGGACTAAGAGGATGCTTGAGTGCAGAATGGCAGCGTAGCTAAAAAGCAGGTTACTTCATCTCTCTGTGCTTCACTGCCTTTCTTGTAAAATTAGGATAATAGTAGAATCCATGTCATCCAATTGCTGTACAAATTAAATGAGATAATGACACATCTAATACCAAATAAATTGTAGTCATTATACGAAAGTGTTATGTTAACTATAAAATGCTAGATAAAAGTGAAATACTACTATTAAAGTTGAGCTCAGTCAAAAGAAGAATAGGAACAAAAATCATTCCAAGGTGCTACATATCCATGTGGTGCCTCAAATCTCAAGTTTTCAGGCTCAGCACTATTTTGGAGGTTTAAATACAGTAGCTGGTTTTGCTACAGTTGTAATGTCATACAGCTCCCTGCTGAAGGTATCTTCCTTTTTGTAGTCTCTCCCCTCATCTTCTCTATTTCTTTCTAAATCACTTCTCAAAGCATAATTCTTTAAGGCTCAGTGTAACTATTTATGTTAGTCCTGTGCATATACAGAAAGAGCAGGTGAGGTAATGACAAGGCTGTCCATCTTAGAAGATGGATGATGTTTATTCTTCCTATTCTTTAAAGCAGTAAATTTTTCATCTTTAAAATGTTGCATCCTCAAAATGAGTTAGGGCAGCATGAGAATAACTTGGAAACTGAAAGCTTATCTGGGTAGAAGGGATGCAATTGCCTACAGAATTTCAAATTATAAAAAGAAGGCTCCGTATATTTTTCTTGGATTTTTGTTTGTTTGTTTATTTCTGAGCGCTGGAGAATTCCTGCTTTAGTGAGGATTGAAAATTGAGTGTTAGGCTATCTTTAGACTCATTTGAAAAAAATTGTTCAATTTAGGTAAATAATTCATTGGCAGCTGGACATAGTGGCTCATGCCTGTAATCCTAGCACTTTGGAAGGCTGAGGCGGGCAGATTGCTTGAGGCCAAGAGTTCAAGTCCAGCCTGGTAACATCGCGAAACCTCATCTCCACAGAAAATACAAAAAAATTAGCCTGGTGTTGTGGTGAACGCCCACAGTCCCAGCTACAGAGGCGCTGAGGTGGGAGGATCATCTGAGCCCAGGAAGTTGATGCTGCAGTGAGCTGAGATCATGCCACTGCACTCCAGCCTAGGCGTCAGAGTGAGAGCCTGGCTCAAATAAATAAATAAATAATAATCCATTGGCTATTTTATTTGATTTTACTCATTCAAATAATCATTTTAAAAATAACCAGTTTTTTTTGCCAGAATTCATTTTGTTCCTGTTTATACAATAGTTTGTATATGTAGACAAAACTTAATACCTTGTTTGGTAGAAGAAAATGGGCATAACTAGAACATCAGCATTCCTCAATTCCAAACTTGTTCAGTCAATAGTAAGCAAGAGTGTATGAAGATGCATAGGTATTTAGCTTAAACTTTCATAAAGAAAAAGACTACCCATGCTTTTAAATTACTGGACTTATGATTTTTGAAATACAAGAAGAAAAAAAAACAAAAAAGAAGAAGAGAAGGAGGAGGAGAAGAAGGAAGAAGGAAAAGGTTATTTCAAAGCATGGAAAGAAGCAAATGAGAGTCAGGTAAAAATTTCAACTTCAGTAATCCTAATATGCACTTCTGTGCCTGTTGCATAGTTGGAAGACAATTACTTTGACTTTCACACTTTCCAGTGAAAAGGGCTATTCTGACTTAGCCGTCCTGGAAACACCTGCGTCTGTTATGTAATATTAATGAACTTGAATTTGGAGTGCTAGCACTGTACCTCTTTCTATGAATAATAGGGCACACATAAATGATTAAAACAAGGGAACCAGAAACCTCCCTAGGATCAAATTCATTTATCAGCCCACCAAGGTCACTGACCTCAATAACCCAGGGCCTAGCTACTAAAATGATTAATAGATCTACTCTTTCATTTCACTTATTTAATTTGAAGAGGGCTGAAGTGAAAATATTTTCAATGAATTGACCTGTAAGCAATTGTATTTAGCTTGCTGCATCATCCAAAACACATATTAGTGGCAGTGAGAAGCATGAATACATGCTATTAAACAGATAAAGGTGAACAAAGAAACCACAGTGAGACAGGAGAATAGGGTGTGGAGGCCGGGAAACTAAGGCCGATTTGTGCTGACTTCCTATAACTGAATCAAAAGGAAAACCCCACCTCTACACACTGAAGTAGCAAAAGGATCAGAGGCTACTTCCTTTGCACTGTGTGGCAGATGATAAATGGAAAGTACCTCTGATTGGCCCCCTCGCATAACCAATTGTGGGCCTAGTCTTCATTTGCGTAAGAGTGTAACTTTGTTACTTCACTTCAACCTCTGATTGGTCGCCTTCTGCAACCAATCAGACTGGTTGTGGGCCATTCCTTCATTCACATGGGGTGTGACCAAGTAACCAACGGGGAAATTCTAGAGGGTATTTTTAAACCCCAGAAAATTCTGTAACAAGTGCTCATCAGATGCTTACTTCTGCGGCTCCCTCTCTGTGGAATGTACTTTTGTTTCAATAAATCTGTGCTTTTGCTGCTTCATTCTTTCATTTCTTTGTGCGTTTTGTCCAATTATTTGTTCAAAATGTCAAGAGCCTGGAAGACTTGTAGTCAAGACCCTCCATCAGTAACAATAGCTTTTCTTATGCATCTTCCTGTTACTTAACTTGTTATCCCTGGTTTAGAACTCTCCTTATAATTCTCCATACTATTACAACCTCAAAAGGTGTACTGATAAATGAATTGAAAGAATATCCTGGCAGATATAGAGATTAAATTGGATTTCTATAAAGAAAATATTTAAGAAATGTTAAAAATGTGTTTATGTTTACAGTCATTGTGGGGTGGAGTGTGGGGGTAGGGAACTTGAGCAGAAGGTCATTTTGTTTTTGTATACAGCTGACAACTTTCATCAGATATTGGTATGGCAAAGATAAGCCTGGAATTCTGTTTAGAGTAACGGTAAAAAAACCTGCAGTGATCACAAAGTCATAAAATTAGGAGCATTGTAGGCTTATGGTTAGGGAGAAGACATGATTAAGATAAGCTTTAGAGAAGAGGCTATGAGGAGGAAGCAAATTTACTTAATTTTTAAAATTTCATAAATAAGTAAATTGATAAACAAACAAATAAAAAAGATGTCCTTCACTTTAGTCAACCAGTATGCTCAAAAGGACTTTCAAATTCAATTTTCTTTTTGACATTTGAGACATTCTTATTTCATGGAAAAACCTTGAATTATCATCCCATATATTCAAATATTTTTTATCAAGTTGAGTTTTATTTTGGGTTTTCTTCAAGTGAGGAACCCCTAATACAAGTTATATTTTACATTATAAATGTTTGTATATTCTAGTTTAATTTGCAGTGAACAGTTGCCCTAAATGAGAACGTAAAATGTATACTAAATGTAGCATTAAAAACAGTTGTTTGCATTTTATGTCACAGCCCATCCTTGACAAAGACACCTGCATGAAAAGCAGCAAATTTGGATAGCAATACCAGTAACCAGCTATAAAGTTCTGTAAGTTAGTTCCTTTTGTGAATTCTCTGATTGATTGATTGATTGATTGTGAGACAGAGTCTCACTCTGTAGCCCAGGCTGGAGTGCAGTGGGGCAATCTCAGCTCACTGCAACCTCCGCCTCCCGGGTTCAAGTGATTCTTCTGCCTCAGCCTCCCGAGTAGCTGGGATTACAGGGGTACACCACCATGCCTGGCTAATTTTTGTATTTTTTAGTAGAGACAGGGTTTCCCCATGTTGGTCAAGGTGGTCTCGAACTCTTGACCTCAGGTCTTCCACCCGCCTCGGCCTCCCAAAATGTTGGGATTACAGGCGTGAGCCACTGTGCCCAGCCCCCTCATTTATATTAGAAAATTATATGACAGGCTGGGTGTGGTGGCTCACACCTGTAATCCCAGCACTTTGGGAGGCCAAGGCAGGTGGATCACAAGGTCAAGAGATCGAGACCGTCCTGGCCAACATGGTGAAACCCCTTCTCTACTAAAAATATAAAAAGTAGCCGGGTGTGGTAGCACGTGCCTGTAATCTCAGCTACTCAGGAGGCTGAGGCAGGAGAATCACTTGAACCCAGGAGGGGAGGTTGCAGTGAGCCGGGATTACGCCACTACACTCCAGCCTGGCAACAGAGTAAGACTCCGTCTCAAAAAAAAAAAAAAAAAAGAAAGATATATCACAAATAGGAATCGTTACTGAAAACATTAGAAGTCTCGTCTATTAATTTAAACAGTAACTCAGTAAAATATTTCTATAGGGTCTTTAAAATTGTTTATAAACTTTATTTACTTTTTAAATTGAGTTTTTATTATACCAGAAAGTTGTTACATTATTGAAAGTAATTGAACTGGAGAGAATTAAATTATTTCACTAGTATAACAGAATCTTAAAAGCTTCTTCTAACTACTTGATTTAACTGGTATTGATTAGCTCAAAGGAGCAATCTAAAATTATTATTAAAGACTGCATCATTTGTCAAACTCTATTACCTAGGATGCTAAGTGATCAAAATTAATCCTCCCAGGGTTTACTTTTATAAGATAAAATTGAATTTATTTCCATTTTCTCAGTGAAATTGAAATAATTGTGCCAAATAGAAATGCAAAATTAATTCAAAACTTCAAGTAAAATGTTTCACGGATGGTGTGAAGGAAATAAAATGGTAAAAACACAAGAGAAAAGCAGAAAGATATTACTATACTTGGGACATTCTCTCACAAATACAGTATTATTGTTATTGCTATTATTTGCTGCCACTAATTTTCATCTAAAACTACGAAAGAGCATTTACTATCATGCAACAATGAAAATAATGAAAATGTAACCAAATCATAACCAAGAAGCCCAAGTTCACCAACCAGCTGCGTGACTTTGACAAGCACCTTGCCTCTCTGGGTCTGTTTCTTCCCCTCACTTCCTTTCTAAAATTCTAAGATTCCTACTTAAAACTCCTGTGATGCCGAACTCAGACATCCAAGCAGAAGAGTCAATGCCTTAAATGATTCAGCAAATTGCATGCAGGAAGGATGCTGAGTGACAAGATTCAGCAGCTCTTTTTCACTTCTGTTTCGTAAAACAAAAACTTCATTATTTTTTTCTCCAACAAGAGCTTCATAAGAAATCAGAATATTAACAAATGTTAATTCTTGTACTGAGTCCCTTCTGGCAAAAAAAAAAAAAAAAAAAAAGTTTATTTAATAGGGTTGTTAGGGGAAAGTGTTCCATATTTATAAGAAACTTATCACCATTTCCATTTTAATACCAGAGCAATGGATTTGTTATCCAGTCACAAACACTAAAAATTACATCCTTTGCAACAATTTAACCCTTTGATTTTAAAATAATATGTTAATTAAAACGTATGCAAGGGGGTATGTAGTTTTTCAAAATTACTTCGGGGACTGTACCAGAAAAAAAATTGAAGACTGCTGCTTGGAAGAGTCTTGTTCAGTGCTTTATTTCTAATGCCAAGCATAATGCCAGGTACATGGTAAGACCTTAATAAATTTATTAAAATAAAATTGGTAGAGTTTCTAATGTGTCTGAATGACTTGAGAGATGTTAACAATGACAGACAGTTCGTGGTTGAATTAACAATTAGTATAACACATAGCCAGTTACAGTGGTATGCACCTGTAGTCCCTGTTACTTGGGAGGCTGAGGTGGGAGGGTCCCTTGAGTACAGGAGTTCAAGGCAAGTTGAGCAACATAGTGAGAGCCTCATCTCTAAATTAAAAATAAGAATTAGTATATAGAATAGAAAATTAAGCAAATAAAAAATAAGACATTTACTTATGAAGGAACAGAAAGTAGTGTAGGTACATAAAATTAGTAATTACCAACAAATTATATAATTTTCAAAAAATAAGAATATGCATGGCATATTATAGAAGTGTTGAGAAAAATATAATAATAAGGCATTTTAGGACAAAATGAAAATATGGTTAATTTAGATTTTTAGATCTAATAAAACAAAGGCAGATGGTAGGGTATGATTCCAAAAATTGCTTCTCTTTCAAGTAGTTACACCTGTGGATACAATGTCTATCATCATAACTTCGACTCCTGAGCAAAATGAGAGTGATCGTAAGTGGAATCCCTAGTAGGTATATCAATCAGGGCCCCAACAGGAAGCAAGTGGCATACTCCAGGAGGGTTGAGTAAAGGGACTGTTGATAGGGTATAGGCAGATGTGGGAAAACCACAAAGAAGAGTGATATGCTGGGGCTAGTCACAGCAGATGTTACAACCCTGAGGTGTAAAGGAGCAAGAGGAGAGAGTGTGGAAAGGGTCACCTTGAGAGGAGTTACGGTCTTTGCTCGCGATCATGCAGCCAGCCCAAGCCAACTCTGTAGGCAGGAAGCAGGGGAATGTGGGACCAGACCGCACTGTGATCTTCCTTCTGACCTCCTGCAGGGGCTCTCCATTGGACAAAGCCAACCAGAAACCAGAGGGCAAGTGAGATTGTTAAAGTAATTACACAAGTCTGCCTCCAAGACAGACAACTTTGGTCCAGAAGGCAGCAAAGAGGCAAGGGCGGAAGGGCGGAAATGGAAGCTATTTGGCACCATGAACACGGCATGTACTGGTCCATATAATGTCTTTTATCCCACTTTTACTGCTAATTATCACATTAAAAAAAAACCTTGGCCTGGCATAGTGGCTCATGCCTGTATTACCAGCATTTTGCAGGGCCAAGGGAGAAGGACTGCTTGAAGCCAGGAGTTTGAGACCATCCTGGGCAACATAGCGAGACTTTCCATCATCATAGAAAATTGTCCACTTTAATTTGCTTCAGATAAAATGAAGCCTAATAATAATAATAATAATGTCAAACTTCCTCAAAAACATTGCAATGAAGAATTCTTTGGGCACATTCTGATCACATTTGGAAATAAAGAAAAATACTTATGAAGATAATTAATTCATTGCCTTTTGGATGTGACCACAGGCAAAGAAGACAACATAGCATAGAGAAGGAGTATGGACAAGAGAAGCTTTTGAAATGCATTTGAAGGACTTGAATTAAATATCATTTGGGAAGGAAAAGAAGTTGTTTGATTTGGTTTTGCGATTGGACTGAATGGATGGAAGAAACCCTCATCTTATGTGATAGGTAATGCTACCAATGTTACCTGCAATAGGACAGCTTCACTACTTCCTGATCCTGAAACACAACAGAAATCTGATCCTAGCTTTGTAAATATCTTTACCACAAGTAGGTTACCATTCATAGACACCAACACTCAGTGCCAGGCACCATCCTAGGAGCCATGGATACCATAACCAATAAGATAGACGCTGTCAAAGCCTTAGTATAAGCTTTGTTCAGAAAAATCCTATGCAGAAATTCACTATATTTACATAAAAGATAGAAAGTGAATAATGATAGGCTGGGCGCGGTGGCTCATACCTGTAATTCCAGCACTTTGGGAGGCTGAGGTGGGCAGATCGCCTGAGGTCAGGAGTTTGAGACCAGCCTGACCAATATGGAGAAACCCCATCTCTACTAAAAATACAAAATTAGCTTGGCGTGGTGGCACATGCCTGTAATCCTAGCTACTCAGGAGGCTGAGGCAGGAGAATCACTTGAACCCGGGAGAGAGAGGTTGCGATGAGCCGAGATTGCACCATTGCACTCCAGCATGGGCAACAAGAGTGAAACTCTGTCTCAAAAAAAAAAAAAAAAAAAAGGAAGAAAGAAAGAAAGTGAATAATGATAAAAGTCTAGCAAGTAGAGCTGCTATGGTTTCATTAGTTGCATGGAGCCTGGAGCCCTCTTGGCTTCCCCATTCCTTCTGCCCTTTAGACATAGCACAGTAGTACGAAATCACTGTCATGAGCTTCCCGTGATATATCATCCTCAGGGTTGTGGGATCTCAGTGTCTCCTGGAAGGACTAGGCTCAAATAATCTCAGAAAAATGTTTGCCTATAATTCTCATTTAAAGCTTTTAGAGAATTATTTATGTCACTAAGCTTTGGAATACTTTAGCTTTATCATTCATCCATTCAATCATTGAGTGCCTTCTATATGTAAACACTAAGAACGTAGTGGTGAAAAAGACAAGAGTCCCTGCCCTTTTGGAATGTCCATGCTGGCCGGGGATATAGACTTTAGACATGTAATAACACAATTAGTTATTTAATTGTTGTTGTGACGAGTGCTATGAAGGGAAAGTACAGGATTTTTTGTGGGGCTGTGAAAGCTTTTGTGAGGAGGTGGCATTTGTACTTTATTGGTTGATCAGTAGACATTAATTAGTCCAGTGATTGCAAACTCAAATTCCTTTAAGAGATCAGGCAGGTAACACAAATGTGTGCATCTGGCAGGGGTAAGACAACAAGAGATATTAGAACTGAAGGCCCACTGGAGGAAGTCTACTGGCCTTAAGGCATTCAAATTCAAACTTCAGTCATCTCTTGGCTGGCCAAACAAAAGAAGTGTGCAGCCAAAGACAGCAGAAGGGCTGGCAGTCTGCTGTGATGATTCAGGCAGGAGGACAGCAGGAGCAATGGCCCTGAGGCAGGAAGAAGCCCATCTGTTTTGATGAACTAAGAGAGCAACTGCAGGTGAAGTCTGGAGCCCTCAGGAGCAAGAGTGGTTTCCCCAGGCAGGTGAGGGGAGGAGAGCCATGTCACTCAAGGCCTCCAGGGCAGGTGAGGGCTTTGGTCTTTATCTCAAGTCCCCTCGGATGCACTGAAGGGTTTTAAGCAGAAAAGTGAATTAATTGGACTGGCATTTTTGAAAGCTCACTGAGCAGCAATGTTGGAAAAGTTGGAAGCAAATAAATCGATTGGGAAGCTGTGGTGGCTCCTCATCTCTTCTTCAGTTTTTCACCTACATTATTTACATAACTGTGTTTGTCTTGATGCAGTCTCAACCCTGTATTTCTCACTCCAGAAAACCAAGCTGAATATTTTCCTCTTAGTTCCTGACTCTAAGGAAGGACGTAGAGTCCGGGGGTCTGTGGCCTGGAGTGAGAAGAAGTGCAGTGCAAACTCAGTACCCCATACACAGAACCTTCTATCTCCTGGCTACTATTAAGTGCTGTAGTGTCGCAATGATCGTGTAAATCCTAAGTATTATGGGAGCATCGAGAACAGTTTCCAACCTGCTGGAGGTGGGAAGTCAGCTAAGACTTCACCTACAAACCTAAAAACTTGTGGACTTTATCATTTCGTTTAGCGTTTTAAAAAGCAATTCTTGCTTAAAATAATTCTTAATTAGCTGGGTGTGGTGGCGTGTGAGCCTGTAGTCCCAGCTACTCGGGAGGCAGAGGCAGGAGAATCACTTGAACCTGGGAGATGGAGGTTGCAGTGAGTCAAGATCAAGCCACTGCACTTCAGCTTGGGTAACAGAGTGAGACTCCATCTCAAAAAAATTAAATAAATAAAATAAAATCATTCTCATTGTTTAGGGATTATCTTGTTCAGACTTTTGTCAATTAACATAAATGTACACGATTATATTACTTGTGTGTATAAAAAACTCACATGGTTAGCTTGTCCACTCTCCTGGGAGCACCATACTTGTTTCTTCAAGAACTAAAGAAAAGGGAAGTGCTGCCCCAGAGGCTGACTGTGAGTCAGCACGTCTCCCTGATGGTTATATAAACATGAAAGTTGAAGTTAGGAAAAAATTGAGTAAGCTAGACACATTTGCTTCTCCTTTTAAAAATGGAAATGACAAGCTCTTGCCACTTTCATATGCAGCCGGACATGGTGTATTTGTGTTTCTGAGGTTATTGTACAAGACGAATTGGGTGAGTGATTTGAAGTTAAAATTAGCTCATTTTTGTCAACTTATTTATTCACTGGTATATTTAGGCTCGAAATTAATTTCTTCCCTTTTTTTGTCTCCCTACAACTTTGTATAAAACAGGTTCATATGACATTAATCCTACAAATAAACCATCTGGATTAGAAGTCATTTCCTTCATGAAAATTACCTTTCTTGACATAGTAATCATTACTTTTTATGATGTCTGTAAATCTAGATTAAAAATTCTCTAGGCTGGAAATAAGATTTAATTTTAGAGCTATTTTGTCCTTGATTATTGACACAGAATCTTGTGGTGTTGAGCAAGGCAGAGGCTGTGTGCTGCAATCTCTGTTGAGGAGGGAGACTCCCAGTGCTCTGCATAGTGAACTGATCACATAGAAGTTTCTTTAGCACAGGGATGTGCTTCCATGTTTCCCTGAAGAGCAAAGTACAGCGGTAGAATGGCAGATCAGTCCAGAAGTCAGTCAAAAAAGATAGATACCATCATGCTGACTGATTCTTTTTCACAATGCTGCTGTGATGCCTCAGACACAAGCCCAAGCATCTACCAAGCTGCTTCTTCCCTCCAAGTGACAAAAAGAAAAGAAAAGAAAATGACAGGTCTCATCAGCCCACTTTTTACCCTGATCTATGCAGTCCTTAGCAACCAGAGTATCTACACTAAGGCACGTTGCAGTGGTTGTCATAACTTTGAAGAAAACAAATCTTCAAAGATCTTTTTTATCTTTTCCAGGAAGACGTGTCAATCCTTTGATGGTAAAAAGCATTAAAACTCAAAATTGAGAAGCAAAATATATCATATCCCACTAAAAACTCCTTGAGCCAGATAACTGCCAGCATGTACAGTTAGAAGGGTAATAATAGCTAGTGACTGCTGTGTGGAATGTGTTAAGACTTCTAAATATATTATTTCATTTAATTCTTGCAACTATTTATAGTAAAAAATAAGGGGACTGATGTTAAACATGTTAGTTTTGCCTGCACTAAATCTTAAAAGAATTAATAATGAGATATGGAACTATCATATACAAAGCATTCAGAAAAGCATTTGTAAATGAATATCTTAAAGGTGTCTTTCAACTGACACTTGTTCTGATATGGCTACTTAGTTGTCTCTAAAGCAAAAAGTACATGTCGAGAGGTACTAAGTAAGATAAGAGTTCTCCTTCCCAGTTCTTGCAGGCCTATGTACTTAATTTGACAAACACGTTGTTCCAAAAGTAAGCCATGGGAGCTGGGCATCATGGCATACACCTGTAGTCCCAGCTACTCAGGAGGCTGAGGTGGGATGATCCCTTGAGCCCAGGAGTTCGAGGCTGCAGTGAGCCATGATCATGCCTCTGCACTCCAGCCTCAGTGACAGAGCAAGACCCTGTCTCTAAAACAAAACAAAACAAAAGTAAGCCATGGGAAGCAGATGTAGTAGAATGGGAAAAATGGAAATACTAGCTTTGAAGCCTACACTTACCTTCTACTCATGAGTCCCAGCCAGCAGCTGGGCATTTGGGTGCAGGAGAGAGGGACAAGAATACTTCCCCCAGTAAGAGCAAAATGGAATGCTACAGTCATAGCCCAGTGGGCAGAGATGGAAGGCAGAGCTTCAGGCAACCAGACAGTATATGTGGGTGTACGGCCTTTCAGAATGTGGCTTATGGCTGTCGGGTGTTAAAGGCTCACCACAGGCACAACACATCCAACCTAGGGAAGGCCAAGGCTGTCAAGGTATTCCCTGCCCTAAAAAGACTTCGTTCAATGTCTCTCTGAACTTAGGCATCTAAACTGGTAAAGTTCAGACTCCTTAGCGCTTGACACTATAGTACTCTTGGGACCTTGCTAAAATGGTATTGTGAATTGAATAGTGTGCCCCCAAATATCATGTCTACCTGGAACCTTAGAATGTAACCTTATTTGGAGAACGGGTTTTTGCAGAAGTAATTAGTTCAGATGAGGTCATCTTGGATTAGGGTGGGCCCTACATCCGATTTCACTGGCGTCCTTAGAAAAAGAAGAAAGGACACACCAAGGTACACAGATGTACAGGGAGGAAGGCCCTGTGAAGACAAAGGTGAAGACTGAAGTGATGTAGCTACGAGCCAAGGAGTGCCAAGGGTTGTCGGGAGCCACCAGAAGCTGTTGGAGGAGACCAGGGTGGATTCCTCTCTAGAGCCATCAGAGGGAGCATGGCCCTGCCCAACACCTTGATACCAGGCTTTCAGCCTTCCAGCACCGTAAGAGAATACCTTTCTGTTATTTTCAGCCACTTTGTTAAAACAGCCCTAGGGAACTAATACAACTGCTGAAATTAAAGAACTCTCAGGATCTCACTCTAGAGCTTACTTCTCACAGCTCCACATCACAGCCAAATAGCCTTTTTAAGGATCCAGATTCCATATCTTGTCAATCAGTTAAAAAATAATAATAATTTAAAAAAGGTCCAGAAAGTGCTCAGCACTTTCCCAGGGGTACTATCCCACCACCTGGAGTGCCCCATCTCTACCCACCCATCACTACATGTCCAGAGCTCCCTCCTTCTGAGCCCGGTGCAGAAGGCATCCCACAGAACACTACCTGATCCCCCAAATCAGACATAATCTTACTGTCTTCAGAAATCTCGCAGCACTTTCTTTGTATTTCACATTGCCCATTTCTACTTCGAATTAGTCATGTTTATCTGTAGCTTAATCTGGGAGAGTGATCAGATCTTATACATTTTTATATTGACCATAGTACCTGGGATCAGTGCCTTAAATGAAGTTGTTACCTAGTACATGCTATTGAGGAAATCGATGTCTATTTTGCTGGCTTGCCTGTTCCTTGAGAATGAATAAGTAACCATAATCTAATTGTTTACATATATATATATATATACACCAGTTTATTAGGGAACAATGGCAAAAGTGGAGAAAGCAGACCTTTATACTACAAAGTCTAAATGGAGATACACACACACACCACAAACACACACACACACACCCGAAATACACAGTACATATGTTTAAATTGATATAAAATATATCCCTAAATAATATGGTTCTTACTAAAAGGTAACAATACATCAATTTTTTATTAACCACAGTACTGCTTTTCTGAAAATCTCAAAGGACTAAGAGGAATGAGGTGAATAGAAGGTTTGAAGACAGTAATTTCAGACTCCCACTGGAGTGGGCGTGCTGAGAGGCAAGGCAGCCTGATTCCCTCTTGCAGTGGAAACATGTCCATATCACCCTATCATGAAATTCACTGCTGCATGGCTCCAGTCATTCCTGCCCTACCGAGAGCAGCAGAGTGAGAGATCACGAGGAGCCCGCTGCCTACTTCACCCGTGTCCTGGGGCCTCCATGGGAGCCACACAGGGACTGCCTCCCTCTCTCATTTCCTTGCCTGACACACTCTACTTTTTCTTTGTTTTTTTTTTCTTTCTTCTTTTTTTTTTTGAGATGGAGTCTTGTTCTGTTGCCCAGGCTGGAGGGCAGTGGCATGATCTCAGCTCACTGCAACCTCCGCCTCCTGGGTTCAAGCAGTTCTCCTGCCTCAGCCTCCCAAGTAGCTGGGACTACAGGTGCACACCACCACGCCTGGCTAATTTTTTTTTTTTTGTATTTTAGTAGAGAAAGGGTTTCACCATGTTGCCCAGGCTGGTCTCGAACTCCTGAGCTCAGGCAATCTGCCTGCCTTGGCCTCCCAAAGTGCTGGGATTACAGGCATGAGCCACCGTGCTGGGCCCACACTTCTACTTTCAATGGAGAGAAACGTCTAGGCAAAGGGACATTCAGATATGTCAGGAGAAACTCACCACATCATCAGCCTAGCTAATCAGCAAGTCTAACTAGTAGGCTCAATTTATCTGGTTTCTGTGATTCAGATAAAGTTCCCTGTATGATTGTGCAAGATGGATTTTCATTCTGGAAATGACAATTTAGTTGTTGCGGGATGTGTTGTCAAAGTCCACCAGCTTTTGCCCTTGGGAGTGTCAGATGCCCTTGAGAAGCTATGGCCAATGGCACAGGTAATGAAGGCTCCTGTAGCTACTCAGAAAGCAGAGCCTACCCTGCTGCTAGGGAGAGGACCAGGGCAGCGTGAGAGCTTTAAAAGCCCCCTCAGGTCCTCCTGTTCTACGACTCAACCAACCAATGAAAGAGATTGCCTTCAGAGGGACCTGGGTCAGTTGACCCTGGCTGACGCAGAAGCTCATTTTTACCCTGGCTGATGTAGAAGGCTCTGAAGGAGAAATGAACAGATCTTCATTGCTTCGTACAAGGAAAATTTTGCCTATTGTCTAAAGGCCAGAAAGTCAAAGCATACATGGGAACACAGATAATTTAAATGAGATAATCTAAAGTATAAGTCTAATTAAATTAAATAAACCCAATCCCACGCACTTTCATCCTAAAACTCTATATCCATTAAATCCAATTACTTCCCCCTGTGGCTTTGGCTTTAAATGGATGTTAGCAATGATCACACTAGATGCCTGCTCTCTGCCAACCTCCAACAGCTTTTATGGCAAAGGTGCAGTTATTAAGTGATTGCAGCTGCCAAATGCAAGTGCCCCGGTTCCACAGGACAAGGTACAGGGGCAGGCTATAGATAAGGACACCATCTAAATGAATGCCTTTTAGAACAGAGTTTCTTTGTTCTTTTTGCACTCTTATTCCCCTTGTCCCTCACCCTCCAGAAAAGGTGTATTCCTTGGGCTCTCCAAGAAGTTCACAACTTTCTCTCATAAATTATTTACATTTATCCTCCACCAACATCAGAATCTAGCAATCGAACTCACACACTCATTACATGAAATTGAAGAGAGACAGCAGTCATTAGACACAAAGGTCTCACTACAGCTCTCCTCGCAGCTGAAGGTGTTCAATGAACCTGCCCTCCATCAAATGGAACCTGGTGGAATCATTATCCGAGGCAGTAACTGTCCGCAAAAGCCAAACCAGTCTCATCCTTGCCTGCTCTCGCTCTCATGAAAGTTATTAACTTAGCCGGGTGTGGCGGCAGGCGCCTGTAATTCCAGCTACTCTGGAGGCTGAGGTAGGAGAATTGTTTGAACCCAGGAGGCGGAGGTTGCAGTGAGCCGAGATTGCCCCACTGCACTCCAGCCTGGACAATGTAGTGAGACTCTGTCTCAAAAAAAAAAAAGAAAGAAAGAAAGAAAGTTATTAGTTTTATCAAGGTATTAGCTTTATTTTATTAAAGGATATAAACATACGTGGCAAGACAGAGGTTTCACAGCTTCAACTGGTTCTGTGGGCATAGATTTGCTGCAGACTAAAGTCCCCAAAATCAATTAAATGTAACCTAACTGCAAAGATATCACAGCTGATGTTGTTAAACTTGTTGGATTTCATAGAGGCCAAATCCTGTAAAGCTTTGAGGTTAGAAATTTTATGAACAAATTGCTTTCTCTAAGCAATTTTGCTGACTGAATTTCCTGTTGAATTCTGCTAGTGAAAAATATGAATATATAAATTTGGGGGCTGGGTGCAGTGGTTCATGCCTGTAATCCCAGCACTTTGGAAAGCCAAGGTGGTCAGGAGTTCGAGACCACACCGGGCAACATGGAGAAACCCCTTCTCTACTAAAAATACAAAAATTAGCCAGGCGTGGTGATGGGCACCTGTAATCCCAGCTACTCAGGAGGCCGAGGCAGGAGAATCGCTTGAACCTGGGAGGTGGAAATCACAGTGAGCCAAGATCACACCACTGCACTGCAGTCTGGGCAACAGAGCTAGACTTTGTCTCAAAAAAAACAAAAACAAAAACAGAAACAAAAACAAAAACAAGTGTGTGGAGGGGATTGTTATTACTGTGTCACCGTAGTGTGATGGAAAATCTGGAATTTTACTTGTGTCACCTAAGTTGTGGAATGTAGTCAAATCTCCCAAAAATCTCAAGACAAGAATAATGCCTGTACGAGCTCTTCAACTATTAGGATACTGTCAAATCAAATAGTTTTCTTTGTTGATGGTGGTGGATGGTTTTCATAGAATTGACTTTTATAAGTCTTATATCATAAAGCAAGTGGTGGTTTTCACTTTTGGCTACACTTTGAATCACTGGGAGATTGGAAAAATATGATGCCCTGGCCCCACCCCAGACCAATTAATTTGAACTCTCTCTAGTGGTGGGGTCTGGGTGTTGGAATTTCTCAAAGGTCCCCAGGTGACTATAATACTCAGCCTGGGTTAAAAACTACCAGTCTGGGCCGGGTTTGGTGGCTCAAGCCTGTAATCCCAGCACTTTGGGAGGCCGAGACAGGCAGATTATGAGGTCAGGAGATCGAGACCATCCTGGCTAACACGGTGAAACCCCGTCTCTACTAAAACTACAAAAAAATTAGCCGGGCGTGGTGGCGGGCACCTGTAGTCCCAGCTACTCAGGAGGCTGAGGCAGGAGAACGGCATGAACCCAGGAGGTGGAGCTTGCAGTGAGCTAAGATGGCACCACTGCACTCCAGCCTGGGCAACAGAGCAAGACTCCATCTCAAAAAAAAAAAAAAAAAAAAAAAAATTACCAGTCTGTAGCCTGAAATGCAAATTTAAGAGGGGTTATATGTGAAAAACAGGAAAAAAAGCATAATTAACTGAACTGACCTCTATTTTAGGTATTCAAATAAATTCCTAGATATCCAAGTCCCCAAATCAATATTTTTGGGAACAAAAAGAGAGCCAAAGCATTTTATTTGTGCAGACTATGTGGTGGCAGAGTAAACTCTTTATAGAGCTAAGTGAGGCCTTTTATTCCAAGAAGACAATAGGCATTCCCTTATTCAGTTTTCTCCTTCTAATGTTTGTTAGAGCTCAACAGATCAGTGGGAATTAGGAGACTCTGGTGAGGTGGTTAAGACCATCCCTTGACTTGAGATGGCTCCACTTGCAGAAGCTCCACCATTTTGGGCAAGGTCATAGTTACAAATGAGGGCTTCATCTGCTTCCAGGAAAGGGTTGAATAGCATCCACAGGATTTAGCTGAGGAGTTGCCGTTATTTCATATTTTAAGAGAACTCCTTTTAAAATTAATCTTATTAATCACTACAGTTATAAAAGTTGATTTTGAGAAATGATAAGACAACTAAAAGTTTAAGTAACATTATTGATGTATGTGTAACATCTCGTTGTAGTAGTATAGTCAGCCCTCTGTATCCAGAAGTTTTGCATCCAAAGATTCAACCAACTAAAGATCAAAAATATTTTAAAAACAATAACAACAATAAAAAGTAACAATACAACAAAAAATACAAATAAAAAATATGAAAACTATTTACATAGCATTTACATTATATTAGGTATAATCTAGAGACTATTTAAAGTGTATTGGAGGATGGTGTATGTTATATGCAAATACCATGCCATTTTATATAAGGGACTTGAGCATCTGCAGATTTTGGTTTGGGAGGAGGCCCTAGAACCAATTTCCTCACTGATACCAAGGGACTACTGTATTTTCTTGAGCAACTCCAACTTTACTGAATGGCACTCTCACATAGGCAATAGGCCTTATTCAGGCCCAAACTCCAAAAGGCATTGACTCTCTAACTCTAGGGTGCATCAGAATCACCTGTTGAATTTGAAGCTGCATTTTAGAGGCATACCCCAGCTATTCTTGATGGAGTAGACAGTCCTCAGATTCCTGTTTTAGAAACCCATAAAGGAACATTGGGCATTTTGAGCACAAGGGCAATGACTACAATATCAGTTACCTCTGTAAATGATCTCCTAAAAATGAATAGAATTCTTTGTCAGGACTTTATTATTAATATTAATAATATGGCCAGGTGCGGCGGCTCATGCCTATAATCCCAGCACTTTGGGAGGCAAAGGTGGGTAGATCACCTGAGGTCAGTAGTTCGAGACCAGCCTGACCAACTTGGTGAAACCCCGTCTCTACTAAAATAATAATAACAATAATAATAATACATTTCTGAGGCATCATAGCCCAGCTTAAGTCTCTAAGGGAAACAGTAGGAAAACCATTATCTTCAACCGAGGAATGCCTACAAGCCCCTTCCTTCATTACTATAAATTCCTTTCTGTGTTGTCCATCTCCCCATCAATCCCCCAATCAAGTGTTCCGTGTCTGCCTCCTTTGGCTATTAGATAAGAAATTATAGCAATATGCAGTATCATTAGAGTTTTCCTTTAACTGTTTCATTAACTGACATACGAGTCACAAACACATTGTTAGACATTTTGTAATTTGCATTTAAAAACCCATGTCTACATATATAGTAGTTTAATGAAGTTTTTTTTTTTAATTATTATCATGGTTGCCTTGAAGTGTTGCTTTTGTGGAGCCAAGTAGAGTGCACTTTCTGATGGCTTGAACATATGGACACTAATACAAATGTTCGTGCATTGATTGCTTGTCAAGTTAGAGATTTGACTAAATGTTTCATCTGACATCTGAAGGGACTCTATAGACCAGGAACTGCGGAAGTCCAGGACCTGACTGTAGAAAAGATCAGGAGGTAAAGAAAAGCTCACGATGATAAAGAAAGAAGTTACTTGTGAAGTCGAGAGACCTAAACAGGATGTTAAGGGTGCTCCAGAAACCAAAAAAGCTGTTTTTTTCCTAATGAAGAGGGAATAAAATGGGGTCCATGAAAGCCACTCAGGGGTCACTAGCAGGACAGGAGGAAGCCTGTTTCCCTCAGCACATCACTGACAAGTGGATCTGAGGGAAATAGGTTTGGAAGATCAAGAAATAAAGAAAGAGTTGATCTACAGATAGAGATGTGAGAGAAAGGGAGAGAGAGAGAAGGACAGTTGGTAGATAAAATAAAGATTCCAGAGTGAGACAGCTAAACCAATTACATTTTATTCTGGGCACTAACAGTCATATGATGCAGGGACTTGAAATAAGGCATGAAAAGCTTAAGCAATTTGCCCAAGGTCCTACTGAGCTGCAATTCTAATAAGCCAGGCGATCTGACTCCAGAGACT
Source organism: Gorilla gorilla gorilla (assembly GCF_029281585.2). Lineage (NCBI taxonomy): Eukaryota > Metazoa > Chordata > Mammalia > Primates > Hominidae > Gorilla > Gorilla gorilla. The sequence goes on along the minus strand of NC_073229.2, from coordinate 158,546,837 downwards.
ACTTGCGTAGCCACTCTGCTTTAGGACTGAGGAAAAGATAGCTCACAGAGCAGTAATGCACTATTATGTGCCATATTATGGTACCCCTGCTATCAAGCTTATCATCATACTGGGGCACAAATAAATGGAGAGGATTTAAAAATAGTGATAGGTTAGTTTTTAAAAAATGTATAGATTGGTAGGATCTAGCAGCTATTAATTAAACAAACAAAATAAAACAAAACAAAAAGCCTTCTTCCTGCATCACAATAATTTCAAAGAAGGGAACAGGCCAAGGTGGTGGCTCACGGCTGTAGTGCCAACACTTTGGGAGGCTGAGGAGGGTGGATCGCTTGAGTTCAGGAGTTGGAGACCAGCCTGGGCAACATGGCGAAACCTTGTTTCTATAAAAAATACAAAAAAAAATTAGCTGGGCATGGTGGCCCATACCTGCAAGGGTTGCTTGAGCCTGGGAGGTGGAGATTGCAGTGAGCCAAGATCTCACCACTGCACTCCAGCCTGGGCAACAGAGTGAGACCTTGTCTTAAAAAATAAAAAAATAAGGGAACAGATATCAAACCACGAAGTGATGATGCTTTGTTTACCCAGACATCATCAAGACAGTTAAAACTGGACAGTTAAACATTTATCATATTCTATGATGAATGAATACTAACAGATCATGTTTGTTTATTCTAAATCAGTAACCCATGGAGCTGATCTATGTGATTTTTTTTCTTAACATTTTATTATAGAAATTTTCAAATATACAGCAAGTTTAAAATAATTTTTCATCAAACCTCTGGTATACTCAGCACCTAGGTTTCCAATGCTGATTTATCCAGCACAGACCTTGGGAAAAGCATGATTGATCCTCAGCTTCATCTCTGAGTCATCTCACTGTGCCCAGCATGATGCTTGTTATTAGTTGAGTCATTTGGATGGATGCTGACAATTTACTATGCCTTAGGCAGAGAGATAAGTGATGAGCAACTGATCAAGTATAGAATCCAAAGAAACAAAACAAAGAATCCTTTGAATGCTGTGCATGTTATTACTAGTAAGCTCTCTATGCATACTTATGATCAACAGTCACCTGGTGGTACAAGGTTTGAAAAGAGATCAAGGTTATAACATTTGCACATCAAGCTAAGATTTCTTAGAACTCTTTTTCTCCTTTACTTTCACTCTTGCTCTTGCTTTTAGGTCACACTGGGTAATGGAATGGAACTCACATGGTGGATAAAGGGACATTAGCTTACACATGTATTGGCCAAATAATCCCAGTGCACTTGAACTTTTATTTCAATAATACTGTATTAATCCATTCTGACTTTGCTGTAAAGAAATGCCTAAGACTGGGTAATTTATAAAGAAAAGAGGTTTAATTGGCTCATGTTTCCATAAGCTGTACAGGAAGCATGGCAGCATCTGCGTGGCTTCTGGGGAGGCCTCAGGAAACTTACAATCATGGTGGAAAGCAAACGGGGAGTCAGCACTTCATATGGCTGGAGCAAAAGGAAGAGAGAGCAGGGGGGAGGTGCCACACACTCTTAAACAACCAGATCTCATGAGAACTCTATCATAAGAACAGCATCAAAAGGAGAAATCTGCTCCCATGATTCAATCACCTCCCACCAAGCCCCACCTCCAACACTGGGGATTACAATTTGACATGAGATTTGGGTGGGACACAGATCCAAACCATATCAAACATTCCCCACTTGCAGCAGCCATTTGAACGTAGAGGCCATGTTTATAGACATCTCAGCCTCCTCTCTTTGGAGGTTGACATGATCAACCTCACTGGGTTACTAGATGTATTGCCAGGATGACACACACTGTGGACCATGGTTCTGAGAGCCGTTGCCTGTCATTCAGTGTGATTATTGGCTAGGCATAGATAAGGATTGTTATAAGTTGAATTGTGCCCCCCTCACCAAAAATATGTGTTGAAGTCCTAACCCCTCATCCCTTAGAACGTGGCCTTATTTGGAAATAGAGTCTTTGTAGATTTAAACAAGTTAAGATGAGGTCAATTGAGTGGATTCTAATCTGATATGACTGGTATCCTTATAAAAAGGGGAAATTGGGATGCAAACACAGACCAGCAGATAAGGAGAATGACATGGGAAGGTAAAGGCAGAGATCGGGGGATGCATCGGCAACTACCAGAAGTTAGGAGAGGCTTGGAACAGATTCTCCCTTACAGCCTTCGAAGGAACCAAGCCAGCTGACACCTTGATCTCAGATTCCTAGCCTCCAGAACTGTGAATCAATACATTTTTCTTGTTTAAACCACCCAGTCGGTGATACTTTTTTGTTGTTGTTACAGTAGCCCTAGCAAACAAATATGGGGATGTTGGCAGGAGCTCGAAGAAAATCACCTTTGAGGATATCACATATGAGGCTAAAAGCAGCAGTGAGGAAAAGAATCAATTAGAGAAAATCTAATTGTACAAATTTCCTTCCAACTGATGAACCCGCATTCTGAAGATCGCCTTTAGAATGAAAAATGTTAAAAATATATTTTAAAGTGAGCTTTAGAGACTATATGCAATAAGTGCGTTTTTTTGTTTGTTTGTTTGTTTTACCTCTTTAGCATTTGAATGTGGCTTATTTCTGTTTTAGCTGAACAGGTGAATATGCAATGTTTTCTCTGCTGGGAGGATTAATCTATCAGATCTGAGAAGGCTCCAGATCTGGATGGAGGCAAGAGGTAACAGGTGTCTCACAGATGTTTGTCTCTTTTATTCTTCATATTCTTTGTTTCCTTCAACAAATATTGATTGAAGGCTTGTTAAGTGCCTGGCACTTTTCTAGGTACTGGGGATAGGAGACAACATCCTCTCTCTTACAGCCTACGTTCTGGCCAGGTAGACAAGCAATGACAAATATACAATGATAGACAGTGGTAAATGCTATGAAGAAGTTAATCAGGGTAAGGTGATGGAGACAGGGTCTGCTCTTTTATAAACAGGATAGTGAGAAATGGCCCCTCAAAAGAGGAGATGTTCAGTGAGAAGAAAATGAGGAAGCAAGGATAGTCAAGAATCTAAAGGAAAAGTATGTTAGTCAGGGGAAATAATATAGAAAAAGAACATAATATAGAAGAGAACTTCTGTGATTAGGGAACAACAGCAAGTCCAGTGTGACTAGAGTTGAGTGAGCCGGACAGGGGAGGTAAGAGATGAATTCAGAGAAACTGACAGGGGCCTGATCATGCAGGAGTTTGGAATTTGTTCTGAGTATGATGTGAAACCATTAGAGGGCTTTATTTGTTTTACAAGTTTATTTTTATTGAGACAGAGTTTCGCTCTTTTTGCCCAGACTGGAGTGCAATGGTGCAATCTCGGCTCACTGCAACCTCCGCCTCCCGGGTTCAAGCGATTCTCCTACCTCAGCCTACCGAGTAGCTGGGATTACAAGTACCCGCCATCATGCCTGGCTAATTTTTGTATTTTTAGTAGAGACGGGGTTTCACCATGTTGATCAGGCTGGTCTCAAACTACTGACCTCAAGTGATCCACCCGCCTCAGCCTCCCAAAGTGCTGGGATTACAGGCGTGAGCCACCGTGCCTGGCCTGTTTTACAATTTTAAAAGATTGCTCTAGCTGCTTATCCAAATAATTTATTTCAAGTTACAAGATATCAGTTTAGAGGTTTTTTTCAATATTCTAGGTGAGAGATGATGGATTCTGGCACTAGGGTAGTAGAAGTGTAGGTGGTTGACTGAAGTCAAGGTAATTTAAAAAGTCAACAGGAGTTGTTTATAAATTGGATGAGGAGAATGATGAGGAAAAGATAAGAGTCAAGGATAACAACTAAGTTTGCAGTTGAGCAACTAGGTGAATAGTGGTGGCATTTACTGACACGGGAAGGCTTGAAGGAGAAGCAGACCCAAGATAATGGAATTAGGGTTTATTTTGGAAAGAAAGGCTCTAGAAGCTTTCCTGTATTCATGGAAAACTCCACCCAAGATGCATCTAAAAGGACCAGCACTAGCAAACAGACAGGCTACCCCAAGAGACTGGAGCCACGTCCCAAAACTTTCAAGTCTTCTCATTAGCTCCTCCAAGCTTTTTATTTTTTGCTGCTTCTAAATTGCTAAAAGTGGGTAATTATTTGCAAATGTTAAAGTGCATCCCAAGAATAAGAATTACTACTCCATACACCAAACTCTTCAAACTACTCATCCATTGTACCATAAACTACATTACCTAAGCATCAGGCTTATACTGAGTAATCGACAAAGCAGTAGAGTCTATTCTTTACAGACTCTCATATGCATTTATCTTATTTAATCATCACAAGAATCCAGTGTGAATAGACAGATGGAGAAACTGAGGCCAGGGAGTTAAGTCACTTCTCAAATTCACATAGACCCACAGATAGATATCCTGTGGAGCTAATGAAAGTCAAACATCAGGGCTGTCTTCCTGCATGGGCTTCTTCTAAGATCCTGGAAAGGGAAGAGGCCCACCAATGTGTTCATATCATCATAAAGTTTTTATAAAATCTGAAAGAGTGAGACATTCTATTCTCAATTTATGATTAAATCACAATTGGTAAATATTACTTTTCTTTCCACTCCGATTTCCCCCACATCGGATTTCTCTTCATGTTGATGGCCTTGAGCATTTTAAGGAGCCAGCCAATAAAGTGTTAATTTGAAAGTAAGGTAGTTTTATAAGATCCATTTAAGTGGCCCAAAGTCACTTATATGTATAGTTACAAAATTGTAAGCCTTTCTTGTATAGGGGTGGCTTTGAAGAATGTACTTCCCAACACTCTATCCACTGTGACCCTTTCTGTGCCAACTCCTCTGGCTTCTACACAAGATTGTAGGGCTACAGGTAGTCCTATAGCATCTGGCACCAGAAGTGTAAGGATATGGGTAGTGGCAAAGAAACAAGGTTTTACTGACTTCTCATTCCATGACATTTCCTGTAAAAAAACATTACCAAATCGTTATCTTTTGAAGAGGCATTAAGGAGTATGCAGCCAAAAATGTCGGGAAAGAGTATTATAGAAGTGTGTCACTAGGCGCAGTGGCTCATACCTATAATTCCAGCACTTTGGGAGGCTGAGGTGGGTGGCTCACCTGAGGTCAGGAGTTCAAAACCAGCCTGGCCAACATGGAGAAACCCTGTCTCTACTAAAAATACAAAAACTAGCAGGGTGTGCTGGCACATACCTGTAATCCCAGCTACTCGGGAGGCTGAGGCGGTAGGATCGCTTGAACCCAGGAGGTAGAGGTTGCAGTGAGCCGAGATAGCACTACTGCACTCCAGCCTGGGCGACAAGAGTGAAACTCCGTCTCAAAAATAAATAATAAATAATAATAATAAATATAAATATAAAAAACCAATTAAAAATAAAAAAAGAAGTATGTCAGGCAGTTGCCTAATAAAAGTGTTGTGTTGTTTTTATGGATTTTGTGATATACATGCTGTTTGCCAACTTTAAAAAAATTGTATTTCTTTTCTCATTTTAAATAGATATTCCATTTCATATCTAATTTTGTATTTCTAATTTACATTCTTTTTCTTAAAGAAGACCTTCCCCAAGTGGTATAAGCCCTCACAATACTTGCAAAGAAACGAAGTATTCTACCTCCTACTTGGACAAACCTTGCAGCCTTTCAGATCTACCCAGTCCATTTATATCACGTCAGAACCAGAAATTACAGTGAAGAATCTGAGTGGTAATTTCCACTAAGAGTAGGCCTTTTCTTTTTCTTAATGATTTATCCATGTTGAACATTTTGATGCCATAAAAAGATTGAGAAATTCTCCCTTCCCTACCCACAAACCACCACCCCAGTAGTTTTCCCTTTCACAAACGCCTCTTCATTTCCTGATTCTGGCCTGGACTTGAAGCAAAGGTACCTGAGTCCAGCCAGAAACACTGTTATTACAATAGTTTTGGCCTAATAGGGGCAGGAAATACCAACACCCTTATGTGAGCTCTTCCCCAATGGAGAGCCAACCTAAATGCATACACTTAGGGCCCTTGCATAATTCAGACGATGCTCAGATAAGAGCTGGACATTTGGAAACACTTTTCCTCCTAAGCGTCTGAGGTCACTGAGTAGATAAGGAATTCTCATGATGAAATTATGAAATAAGAGACTGTAGTAACATTTTTTTAAATGTGAGTCCCTGAAGAACAACACAACAAATAATATTCTCTTAGAAATATTGTTCCAAATACTGACTTTGTCAAACATATAGAAAAAAATTAAGGTATTCAGCAAAAACAGAAAAGATTCAGGTCGCCTTACTTAAGAAAAAGCATCAGATTTATGGCCGGGCGCAGTGGATCATGCCTGTAATCCCAGCACTTTGGGAGGCCGAGGCAGGCGGATCACGAGGTCAGGAGATCGAGACCATCCTGGCTAACACGGTGAAACCCCGTCTCTACTAAAAATACAAACAATTAGCCGGGCATGGTGGCAGGCGGCTGTAGTCCCAGCTACTCGGGAGGCTGAGGCAGGAGAACGGCGTGAACCTGGGAGGAGGAGCTTGCAGTGAGCCGAGATCGCGCCACTGTACTCCAGCCTGGGCAAAAGAGCGAGACTCCGTCTCAAAAAAAAAAAAAAAAAAAAAAAGAAGAAAGAAAAAACATCAGATTTATTATCCAGTCCTTACATAATTATGTTTACTTCTGTCCCTGTCTCCCAAGTAAAACAAAATAGAGTTCCTTTTTCTGGTTATTATTATAAAGAAGAAATCAAAAAAGGGGGAGAGAGAGAGAGAGAGAGAAATTACCCATGCAAACTACCTGATCCCCCCTCAAAGACCATGAGCCATTTCATAAAGTACATACAACATCCCACAATGCTATGCACCTTTCTTTCAGTTAACCATGTTAATGACAAACTGAAGTCCCCAGTATCTGTGTTATAAAGTCTGAAACTTAATCCTGCTTTTCAACATTACCTTAAATACCCAATGATGCAGGTGTTTAATAAGCTCCCTCTTACTTCCACCTTAGGCAATTTTGAAATCTTGATTGTTGTTTGCACTGTTTGACATAGTTGTTTTGTAGTTCTGTTTACTGTACTAGTAAATATCATTCTGGTGAAACAAACATTTCAGAATTTGAATTGGCCTTGTTGTGACCTGCCTAATGAATCACGCTGGGTTCCCAGCATTGACACATGGCTATTTCCCTCATTAATTGGGGAACCCTGTTTACACGAATTCAAGTACATGCCTGGGCTGGGCTGTTGGAACTGCTTCAGGGAAGAGCACTAAGGCAAGACTTGTAGGTAGTTTAGACTCCCTCCTAGAAGTCTAAATGGTAGTGGGGGGAAGGAGTATGGTATAGGATTTTCAAAACCACTCCCTCCACAGGAAGCCAGTGCCTTTTCTCCTTGTATGATTAGTTCTGAGTATAATTTCATGACTTCTACTTGCTTAATTCCCATATATTTTGGAGTTGATGTATCTACCATTGGGGATAGTCACAGAGCAGACAGTGGGATTGGCCAGAGGGATGCCTGGTGACCGGAGGTGGCCCAGCTATTGTCCCTCTCCTGCAAAGTTCCTTGTGCAGAGTAAGAACACAGCTCCATGTCTGTGAATAGATGATTGATTGAATAAATGAAGGAACACACTAAAGAATGAGCAGAAATAGAATAAGGAGTTAAACTTTGTGGGCAATGAGGCCCTGCCAGTTCCAGAGGCTCACTTAGACAAGAGCCTGCTAATCCTAATGGCATCTTGGTGTGTGATCAGGCCCCAACAAACAAGCCAGGTCAGAAGTAAAGAAGGGCATTTCTCTTCTTGATTATATTATGGTTAAATCAATACAACTATCATTGACCATCAGTTCTACTGAACATTATATGATTCATTTCATAATTTATGACCCCTGGCTGCTGTTCCTCCACCTTCCCGCTACCTACCTTTCATCCTTTTGACGATTCATTCCAATCTCCTCCCAAGTTAAAAGGGTTAGGGAGGGGTTTTTAAACCAGTTTTTATCTTCATTAGAAACTCTTATGAAAATGAGACCAGGAAATGGAGGGGGTAGGGTATCAGGGGAAATTCAGCCAGATATCGGGCAAAATTCACCCCCGATATTTCACGTAGGTTCTTTTCTATTTTCCCTAAGCGTCGGCTGGTTTGAGAAATAAAGGGCCAGAGTACAAAAGAGAGAAATTTTAAAGCTGGGCATCCGGGGGAGACATCACATGTCAGTAGGTTCCGTGATGCCCCCTGAGCCGTAAAACCAGCAAGTTTTTATTAGTGATTTTCAAAAGCAGAGGGAGTGTACGAATAGGGTGTGGGTCACAGAGATCATGTACTTCACAAGGTAATAGAATATCACAAGGCAAATGGAGGCAGGGCGAGATCGCAGGACCACAGGACTGGAGCAAAATTGAAATTGCTAATGAAGTTTTGGGCACCATTGTCATTGATAACATCTTATCAGGAGACAGGGTTTGAGAGCAACCGGTCTGACCAAAATTTATTAGGTGGGAATTTCCTCGTCCTAATAAGCCTGGGAGTGCTATGGGAGACTGGGGCTTATTTCATCCCTACAGTCTCGACCACAGAAGATGGCCACACTCAAGAGGGCCATTTTAGAGACCCACCCTCAGGGGCGTATTCTCTTTCTCAGGGATGTTCCTTGCTGAGAAAAAGAATTCAGCGATATTTCTCCCATTTGCTTTTGAAAGAAGAGAAATATGGCTCTGTCCCACCCGGCTCACCAGCGGTCAGAGTTTAAGGTTATCTCTTTTATTCCCTGAACACTGCTGTTATCCTGTTCTTTTTTCAAGGTGCCCAGATTTCATATTGTTCAAACACACATGCTCTACAATTTGTGCAGTTAACACAACTGTCACAGGGTCCTGAGGCAACATACATCCTCCTCAGCTGACAGGACTAAGAGATTAAAGTAAAGACAGGCATAGGAAATCACAAGGGTTGATTGGGGAAGTGATAAGTGTCCATGAAATCTTCACAATTTATGTTTAGAGATTGCAGTAAAGACAGGCATAAGAAATTATAAAAGTATTAATTTGGGGAACTAATAAATGTCCATGAAATCTTCACAATCCACGTTCTTCTGCCATGGCTTCTAGCCAGTCCCTCCGTTTGGGGTCCCTGACTTCCTGCAACAGTAGGGAAAGGCAGTGGTAAAGAAAAGAGGTTGTAAAGCAATTTTGATGTAGCTGTGAATTTCGGGTTGTCATAGGGCAACTTCTCTCTAGATGCCAAGTTAATTTAAAATAGAAGAAGTGGCCAGGTATGATGGCTCACACCTGAACTCCCAGCAACTTGGGAGGCAGAAGAATACTTGAGCTCAGGAGTTCAAGACCAGCTTAGGTAACATGGCAAAAGCTCGTCTCTGCAAAAAATACAAAAATTAGCCAGCTGTAGTGTCATGCACCTGTAGTCCTAGCTACTCTGGGAGGCTGAGGTAGAAGGATTGCTTGAGCCCAGGAGGCAGAGGGTCCATCAAGCCATGATTGCACCACTGTGCTCCTGCCTGGGTGATACAGCAAGACCCTGTCTCAAAAAGGAAAGAAAAAGAAAATAGAAGTAAGGAATATACAATTTATTTACCTTCTTTAATAAACCTAGAGTTTATCCATCAGTCAGGCTCAACTTGGTTATAATCTCAATCCTACTAAACCTGTTGGTGGGATGGGATGGGGGGATGATGGGAGGAAAATGGAACTCACTTTATTACAAATGAATAACAAAACCACACCAAAGAGGTGGGGAAGAAAAGAATTAACCTGAATTAGGAAATAGAATTTTGTCTATATACTAAATGGTTAAAGACAAAAGAACTGTACATAAACATTATACTCAGCCGGGCGTGATGGCTCATGCCTGTAATCCCAGCACTTTGGGAGGCTGAGGTGGGAAGATCACTTGAGGTAAGGAGTTCGAGACCAGCCTGACCAACATGAGGAAACTCCATCTCTACTAAAAAATACAAAATTAGCTGGGTGTGGTGGTGGGCGCCTGTAATCCCAGCTACTTGGGGGGCTGAGGCAGGAGAATCACTTGAACCTGGGAGGCAGAGGTTACAGTGAGCTGAGATCGAGCCATTGCACTCCAGCCTGGATGACAACAGTGAAACTCCATCTCAAAAATTAAATAAATAAATAAATATTATACTCAAGTAAATTTGTGTCTTTCATGGGTATGAGTTAGCAGTTCTGAAACTATTTTATGTCTATACTAGGATTGAACAAAAGTAAACCTATTGTAGATAAAGAAGACCAGGTTTCTCACTGTGACACAAAGGAGTTACAAATTAGGAAAGAGGAGAGGAGGCTAGAATGAACCCTGTAGATCAGAAACAGGTATCAGGATCAGGATGAACTGGTGGATTTTAGTGTGTGTGAGTATGCACAGATGGACTATTGTAGCAGTGATGACCTACGGCCCAACTCCCTTACTCCACATCGTTTTTGGAGGACTCATCTAGAATCCTCAGACAGAGAAGACAAACCTATTTTGTCAAAGTTTTTAAAGGAAGTAGATACCAGGCTCACACTGAGAAATGCTACTCCAGGTGGGGCTGGCGAGGCACAGGGACTGGAACAGAACTGCACAAAGGAAGAGGGAAGCTGGAAAATACCAATCACAGATAGGAAGGACTCTGTTCCCAAGATATCTTCATCCAGCAATCATGATCTAGGCACTGCAAGCTGCATTTACTGCATTTCAGCTCTCACAAACTGTCATAAGTTTAGAGACTACAGCTTAATTTTAGGACATACTCTTGGTCTGTCAAACTTGTGTAAAGAGAAAAGGTCTCCTATTTAAAATCTGTGGGAGAAGAGCAAACCTCAACGTTTAGGTCACATTTAAGCCATTTTTGAATTAATGAATGATCAAGATGAAAAGCACAGCTATTCGAAGCAGATCTCAAAAAAGGAAGGGTCTCCTGTTTAAAATTTGTGGGAGAAGAGCAAACCTCAATGTTTAGGCCACAATTTAAGCCATTTTTGAATTAATGAATGATCAAGATGAAAAGCACAGCTATTCAGAAGCAGATCTCAGAGATTCCTCACACGGAAACTCACAAGCAAGCAAGTTACTTTCTCCAGGGAACTTTCCCATCTATTAGCCACTTGAACATCTTAAGTGAGAGATCAGTCAAACAAAGAGCCTCAATACCACATGGAGTGATCACTCCTGGTTCCACAGAGTCTCTGAGGGGCTGACAAGCAATCCACTCCTCTGTTCCAAAGAAGAACTTATTTATGTGTGAGTTCAAGAAGAGAAGATAACTTCACATCAAACTGAAACTCGAATTAGAGAATGGGCAGATACCCAAAGACCTGTGTTGATGGAGAGTGTGATGGCAGCTACTCCCTGCAACTGGAGAACCATTATTTCTCTGACCTAGGATTTTCTCATTTCTGACTTACCACTGTGAGAAGTTCCTACTTTACAAAGTCTCCCTGTCCTGTAACTTCTCAATCTGACTTACAGCTCCAAAAGACCACAAGGGTTTAAATCAGACTTTAATGTGTTTCTTCCCTTTGCCTGACTGTGGTTAAGCTGTCTGAGAGGTTGACAACAGAAATATAATGGGAATTCAAAAGATATAATCACATCTAAATTGCAGGGTCAAAGACTTAGCCAGGAGCTAAAGTGATTGTGCACAGCCCTGTTTTAGATCTCAAAGCTGCAGACCTAGGGAGAGCGTCACTACTTACAAAGTTTACCCTATGGTACAGCTGGGAGTTCAGATTTTTGAAATGTATTGATGAATTAATTTCAATGAAATACATGGAAATTTATTGAGTATAGAATAATTGCTAAACTTAAAATCTAGGATTCATTCACCCAAAAATATTGACCGATTATAATGTATCAGACTCTGTCTAGTTGCTAGGGAAAGAGAGACAAATCAAAAGGTGAGCCTTGTTTCCAACAAGCTTATGAATTGGAAGAGGACACATAAATAAAATGAACCAATGATCTGATACAACACAACATGTGAGAAGGACGCAGAGCAGCTTAAAGGGAGAGATTTTAACCCTGGGGGTGTCAGGAGTGGTTAAGAAAGGGCCCTGCAGAAACTGACATCTGAGCTGGTTCTCAGGGAGAAATAGCAGTCACCAGGCAGCCTTTGGGGGAGGGAGAGTGGAGGGAGGGGAAGCCACAAGGCTTTCTTGGAAGCAAAGAAAACAGCAGGTGCAAAAGAGGCATGAAATAGTATCTTGTCCTATAAACTTGCAGTCAGTGTTACTGACAAGTTGGATGGGAAAGCAACAACAGGCAGCAAAGAGATGCCTGGGATAATGGGAGTAGGTGCAGCTGGAGGGCTAGGAGCTGGCCAGGGCCCCCTGTGTCACACCAACTCTCATGCTCAACCTTGATTCAGCAGGCAGTGGGAGGCCAGGAAGAGGCTTTCAGAAGAGCTATGATCAGACTTGCGTTTTGGAGGGATGTCTCTGGGTGAAAAACAAAACGAAAGAAACTATGCTGATAGCGCGTAGCTTTTATAGTCTGGTTAGAAATGTCTCTCACCAGTATTTTTTTAGTCCTCTAAGTCATATTTAAGAGCATTAGCCTGTCTTCTGATCCTTTGTTCCCTATGCCAATTGCTATATGATGTCTTTTATTCCCCCAAACACAATCAGCAGCACTGACATGGAGTGGAAGGGGGAGGTTTTAGGCTGCCACCAGCTCCAACCCCTTTTTACTTGCTTCTTCAGCTACCCCAAGTAATCATTTCTTCTAAATAAAGCTATTGTGCTTGCTCTTCAGGGGCAGCTTCAAGACAAAGTTCTGAGCCCCCTTTCCAGCCATGAGCAGCTCTAAGTCCCTTCAGCAGAGTATAAAAATCCGGGAGCATCCACTGACTATCAGCAAACGACTCTTAGACTTACAGATAATTGTTAGGTTCTTCAAGAAAGCAGAGGTTTCATAACGTTCTTGTGTAAGGCCCTAAAGGAAACTTCTCATCAGAACCCCACTAGTCTACAATGATTGGGAGAGGCCTCTGCAGGTAGAACCTATGAAGAAAGTCTCCATTCTTCAACAATTAGGACCATTACTCCTGAAATTGGCAACAAATGGTTTGGCCATTGGCTATATCCTCAGCTGAATTCCACAAGAGTCATTTCAGGTATGAGCTGCGACATAATCATATTCTATCTGAAAAGCCAAAAGTATAAAACACAGTGTTGATGATTATCTGAGAAACTAGAATGAATTTCCTGTAGTGCTTTCAAAACATAAAACTAATAGCTATTCATAAATGCCTTTCTTTGTTATATACCTTTTATTTATTTATTTATTTTTGAGACAGAGTCTTACTCTGTCACCCAGGCTGGAGTGCGGTGGCGAGGTCTCTGCTTACTGCAACCACTGCCCCCTGGGTTCAAGTGATTCTCGTGCCTCAGCCTCCCAAGTAGCTAGGATTACAGACGTGAGCCCCCACACTTGGCTAATTTTTGTATTTTTAGTAGAGATGGGGTTTTACCATGTTGGCCAGGCTGGTCTCGAACTCCTGACCTCAAGTGATCCACCCACCTCAGCCTCCCAAAGTGTGAGGATTACAGGCATGAGCCACCGTGCCCAGCCTGTTATATACCTTTAAAATAATTTTGATTAGCTATAATATCACTTCTATTTATTTTTTGAGACTGTAAATACCTTATGTCTGTTTACCTTTTCTTTCCTTCTTTCTTATTTATTTTTTCACTTTTATTTTCTGCTTAGCTGTTACCATATGGTAGATTATTAATAAAAAGTTAAAATGACTTTTTTGAAAAAATTAGTAGCAATTAGGCAAAGTAAACAGGTCCCCTCCCTTTTTCTCATTTCACTCATAGGGTTGCAGATTTAGCAAATAAAAACACAGGCCCAGTTAAATTTTAATTTCAGACAAATGACAAATAATATTTTGGTATAAAATATATATCCCATGCAATGTTTAGGACATACTTACATTTTTAAAAATTCTTGTTATTTACCTGAAATTCAAATTTAACTGGAGATTCTATATTTTATTTTGTAACTCACTAAAAAGGACCTTAGCTTTATTATTATTTTCATTTTTTATTCTCAATGACTCTATGTATAAGATAGAAAAGGACCTTTGTTTTATTTCACAATATTTTGGTTAGAGTATCTGGCCGGAAAAAAAAATTTCTACTCAGCTTTATAGAATAAAGTATGGAAATTTTTTATTAAAAATAATGACAGTGGAATATTTGGTGGCCATTGCAAAAGATGTTTTGTGGTAAGTGTATCTTAAAATAGAAAAATGCACATTAAGTAAACAGAGGAGAATGCACATATATAATATGTGCTATTATTGTATATAATAGTATATAGACTATATATGTAGTACTATTACTACTATATATACTATATTATAATTATATACTATATTATGCTATATAGTAATACTATTATTATTCCTAGTATAAAGATGAAAATTTTAAAGCCCCAAGCAGATTTTTGTGCCTGCTAAATATTATATATTCATACATATAAACAGTATGTTACCAAAAAGCAACACAAAGAAAAAAGACTAGAAGAAAATATAAGCTGTAACACTCATTATTTTGTATAGGCATATAATGATTTTCAAAATCTTCTTCTTATGTTTTCTATATTTTCCATAAGGCATCCATTGCTTTTCAAATATAACAATAATACAATTTAAATGAAAAAATTGTCTAATTGGAAAACCCACTTCACATATTTTAATGCCATTGGTCCCTGCCCACACCACACATTATGAAGATAGTTTCCTGGGGTTGTGTCATTCCAAGCTGTTTCTTTTTTTTTTTTTTTTTTTTGAGATAGAGTCTCATTCTGCTGCCCAGGCTGAAGTGCAGTGACTTGATTTCAGACACTGCAACCTCTGTCTCCTGGGTTCAAGAGATTCTCCTGCCTCAGCCTCCCAAGTAGCTGGGATTACAGGTGACTGCCACCAGGCCTGGCTAATTTTTGTATTTTTAATAGAGACTGGGTTTCATCTTGTTGCCCAGGCTGGTCTCGAACTCCTGACCTCAAGTGATCCACTCGACCTCCCAAAGTGCTGGGATTGCAGGCATGAGCCACTGCACCCAGCCTCATTCTGAGTTTTGACTCTGCCAGATCTTCACTGGGCAGATATAGGCCTCTGTCTTTTACTTTTTTTTTTTTTTTTGACAGGGTCTCACTGTCGCTTAGGCTAGAGTGCAGTGGGCATGATCACAGCTCACTGCAGCTTCAACTTTCTGGACTCGAGTGATCCTCCCACCTCAGCTTCCCAAGTAGATAGGACCACAGGCATGTGCCACTATGCCCAGGTAATTTTTTTATCTTTAGTAGAGATAAGGTCTCACTATGTTGCCCAGGCTGGTCTCAAACTCCTGGGCCCGAGTGATCCTCCTGCCTCGGCCTCGCAAAGTGCTGGGATTACAGGAATGATCCACTTTGCCCGGTCTGGGCCTCTATCTTTTAAATTGAGGCTCTCTCTTTGTAATCAATCAGCTAATTCAATTCCATGCTCTTAGTGGTCACTACACATTCCAAAGTTCTCTCAAACAAGACCTGCTGCAGGAGATGAAATAGAAAACCTATCAGCCTAAAAAGAAAAACAACAACAACAACGATGGGGTTCTTGTGGCTTTTTGTAGACATTCCATTAGATAGAGCAATGCTGGCTTTACAGCCAGCAAGGAAAAGTACAAGCAATTTATTCATGCCTCTAGCTCATCTCCTCAGCGCGTTCTGAAGAATCATTCAGCCTTCAGAGACTCATAGACTCATCCACGGTGAGGTCATTATGTTGATGTTGGCGCACAGGGAGCCGATTTTGTCAGCATGTATTGGAGAAAGGGCCTCAGAAGGGCATGGGGCAGGCTCCAAGCTTAACCATGAGCGGAGATGGTTTCAGTGGCTCTTATGTCATCGCTAATAAGAGAGTTATTTTTACAGGAGACTGTCACTAGCAAAACGTAAGCTGCCTTTTACTTTAAAGGAAAGGTGCCAGCTTCTAAGCTCATCCTTTAATTACCTTGTACGTAACAGAAGAGGTTGTTAGTGTAGTGAACGCGCCAGAACAGGGGTGTGGAAGCCAAGTGTTCTCTATTCCAGCTATGGAAAGTTCAATGGCAGGTGTGGTCTGAAGCCAACCAGAGGATGCAGGAGATTGGAGAAGAGCTCTCTTTCCGTTCAGGCTCACGGCAAAGCACGTTGCCTTCTTTCTTTTGCAAAATAACCACCGGATACTTCTCAGAGAGATGCTATGGAGATGCTTCAGCCTTGAACACCAGTGAGTCACGGTTTGTACAACTCAAGGGTGCTGCCAGCCCGCCTCTGCTCTCCCTCACGGTTTTTGTTTTCTTGGTATGATAATTAGTTGTTGGCTCCATGAATGTGTCTCCCAAGGAAGAAAAATGTAGGCACCTGTTATTTCTGGAATGAGTGTTCTATGCGTTCTATTGAGGTGAGCTATTCACTCAGAGTCCAAGAGGCGGCTGGCATATGGTCACCTAACACAGAGCTCCACTGCACTCACACTACGTGTTCACCAGACCAAGAGGAGGGAATGTGATTTTCACCTCCCACCTCCTGTCTTCTGTTGAGTTAAACAGAGTACAAGCTCTCTGGGTGGGTTGGGGGAGACTGGGGGAAGGACTTTTAGAGTTAGCAAAACCTTTAAAAAAAATACCAACGCCTGGGCCTTACTCCAGAGCCATGAGGCCAGCTGGGGCACTGGTGTTCTTTCTAAGTTCCCTAAGTACTTTCAATGAACAGCCAAGGTTGAGAAGCACTGAACTTGTCCATCAAGGTCCTTCCAAATGAAACAGAGCCCGGAGAGGCTGACAAACTGCCCCAGGGCTCCATGGCTTGTTAGCTAGTGTGCGTTTATCTGTGTGTCTGTCTTCTCACAGACTATGAAATCCTTGAGCACCTGAACCATGATGTTGATATTTAAATTCACAGTGCCTCCAGCTATAAATGTTTGATGAGGGCAAAAAGCTAGGAAGGAAAGGAGAACCAACATCTCTTTTTCCCTTGCTCCACAAAATCTCCCCGAGGACAATTATTGCTAACATAAACTTACTGTGAACTTTTTAACCCCAAAACTAGTCATTAAATATCAGATTCCCAAAACATATGACCCATTCATTTCTGGAAAAATTGCATGAGTCAGAAAGGCCCCCAAATCCCAAGCCCAAAGACTTTACCCTAATTAATCCAGCTGTTTTAAGCTAAGCGCTTGACCTTGTTCACTACCTCATGCCTCACTAAGCTCTCATTTTGAGGAGTCTCATTTATTTCCCTAGTTAAACTTGACACTTTCAAATTAATAGGCTACTCAAAATGGCGTGTCTTCCTTTGGTATCAAGACTCTGAAGTGAAGGAAAGAATTATGGGAAGTGCATGCTGTGACTAAGGAGACAGAGGCCTAGAACCTGAGGTATTGCCGGGGCCTCAGCACAGAGTTCTAGAATGTTATGTGACTTTTCTGGTTCTATCCACCATCAAGTAAGCATCTTTCACCTGCTAGTCAGGTGGAATTCAAGTCAAATCCAGCCAATGTAGTGTGGTGTAGGGGCTCAGAATCAGGGCCATAGAACTGTGTGCAGCAGATAACTCAGTGCCCGGCCCATGTCCCCTCGCCCTGGCCACTCAGTGCATGCAGACCACCATTCCAAATGCCCAACTCTCCACATCTGCATTCCTTCACCTGAGAGCTGTCTCTGGACCCAGCGTGCCCACCCAGGCAGCAGACTGGAAGTGCCAGACAATGAATATCCCCACCCCACCCCTACCGCGGCCTTCAACCCAGAACTAAACAGGAACTGGGTTTCCTGTGCCCTTTCCTTGCTGGTGTTTCATAAGCTAATCCCCCAAATAATTGAATCCTTGTGTAATGATCTGCTCTGGGGAAACCCAAGGAAGACACAGTGGCCCGTCAATATACAGACATTTGATTTTTGATATTTTGTTTATTTTTGAGACAGTCTCACTCTATTGCCCCAAGCTGGAATGCAGTGGTGCAATTACAGCTCACTGCAGCCTTAACCTCCCAGCCTCAAGTGATCCTCCCACCTCAGCCTCCTGAGCAGCTGGGACTACACCTGTGTGCCACTACACCTGACTAATGTTTTTATTTTTTGTAGACACAGGACCTCCCTAGGTTGCAAGGGCTGTTCTCAAACTCCTGGCTTCAAGCCATCCTCCTGCCTCAGCCTCCCAAAGTGTTGGGATTACAGACATTACAGGGATGAGCCACAATGCCCAGCCTGATAGTTGATTTTAGAAAAGCCAGTTAACCTCTCTGACAGTGGCTGTCCTAGAATATAAAATAAGGAAAGAATTTTGAAGTCCCACGTCTTCATAACAGCACGCAAAGGGCTGCATCACGTGGCTGCCAATGCCCTCCCTCACTGACCCGCCTTTCTCCCTGGCCTCGCCTCCAAGTGTGCCTCTCCCCTACACTCCTCTCCAGCCACAGGAGTTCCTATGAATTCTTGGAACGTGCCCCATTCCCACTTGCCTTTGGGACTCACTCACGCTGTCCGTCTGCCTGGAACACGCTTCCTCCTTCTGCTTGCTTGGCTCAGTCTTACATATCCTCCAGCTCTCAGCTTAAATATCAGTTCCTGTAGGGAAGCCTTTTCTGTCACCCAGTCTAGGATTGCACTCATTATATGCTCCCAAATATAGTGCTCCCTTCATGGTGCTTGGTATGCCTAGTGCAATTCTCGTTTACTTTCCTGAGTCCACCTCATTCTCCAAGCATTGTCACCACTGGTCTTTATACTCCTGGAAGGCATGAAACCAATCTATTGTCTTGCTCTCTGCTGCATCTCTGATAGCCAGCCCAATGCCTTGCCATAATTGTTGAAACAAAATGCATGCTTATCTATTGAAAAAAAAATTTTTTTTGAGATGGAGTTTCACTCTTGTTGCCCAGGCCGGAGTGCAATGGTGCCATCTCGGCTCACCACAACCTCCGCTTCCCAGGTTCAAGGGATTCTCCTGCCTCAGCCCCCTGAGTAGCTGGGATTACAGGCATGTGCCACCACGCCCAGCTAATTTTGTATTTTTAGTAGAGACGGGATTTCACCATGTTGGTCAGGCTGGTCTTGAACTCCCAACCTCAGGTGATCCTCCTGCCTCGGCCTCCCAAAGTGCTGGGATTACAGGCATGAGCCACCTCGCCCAGCCTATTGAAAATTTGAGTTGGAGAATAAAAGGATTTTGGAAGAAAAATTAAAACAAAGCTTCCCATCATAGGCTCCGCCTTATGTAGCTTGTACCTGTGGCAAAATACGGAGTTGTCTTCTATCAGTTCTTCTGCTTGAAGACCAGGGAAAAGAGTGTATGTAAAAGATGTGCTTCCCTGTGGCTGAGAGCAGCTTTATCTTTTCATCCTAGTCTGGGCTATCATTTTTATTTTTATTTTTATTTTTATTATATTAGAGATGGAGTTTCACTACGTTAATGTTGTCCAGGTTGGCCTCGAACCCCTGGCTCAAGTAATCCTCCTGCCTCAGCCTCCTGAGTAGCTGGGACTACAGGGATGTGCCACCACACCCGGCTTATCATTTCTAACATGAAAATTTAAAAGTTAGACAGCACTGCGTTAAAGTAATCTAACCCAGTAACATAAAAATGTGAAGTTGGGCTGGGCACAGTGGCTTATGCCTGCAATCCCAGCACTTTGGAAGGCTGAGGCGAGCAGATAGCTTGAGCCTGGCAGTTCAAGACCAGCCTGAGCAACATGGCAAAACCCTGTCTCTACCAAAAAAAAAAAAAAAAAAATACAAAAATTAGCCTGGTGTGGTGATGCACACCTGTGGTCCTAACTACTCCGGAGGCCAAAGTGGGAGTATCACTTGAGCACTGGAGACAGAGGTTGTAGTGAGCCAGATTGCACCACTGCACTCCAGCCTGGGTGACAGAATGAGACCTTGCCTCAAAAATTGAAAAAAAAAAAAAAAGTGGAGTTGGAATTTGGAGAAGAAAGGTTAGTAGTTGGCCAAGCCAGTGGCTAATGCCTGTAACCCCAGCACTTTAGGAAGCTGAGGCAGGAGGATCACCTGAGGCCAAGAGTTTGAGACAAGCCTGGGCAACATAGCGAGACCCTACAAAAAATTTGAAAAATTAGCCAGGTGTGGTGGTGTGCACCTGTAGTCCTAGCTGCTTAGGAGCCCAGCAGGTCAAGACTGCAGTGGGCCATAATTTCACCACTACACTCCAGCCTGAGTGATAGTGCCCAAGACCCCATCCCTCATAAAAGAAATAAAAATTAAAAATTAAAATTAAATTTAAAGGCTGGGTGCTGTGGCTCATGTCTATAATCCCAGCCTTTTGGGAGGCTTAGGTGGGAGGATCATTTAAGGTCAGGAGTTCAAGACCAGCCTGGCCAACATGGTGAAACCCTGTCTCTACTAAAAATACAAAAAAATGAGCCAGACATGGTGGCATGTGCCTGTAATCCCAGCAACTTGGGAGGCTGAGGCAGGAGAATCGCTTGAACCCAGAAGGTGGAGGTTGCAGTGAGCAGAGATCGCACCACTGCACTCCAGCCTGGGTAACAGAGTGAGACCCTGTCTCAAAATAAATAAATAAATTTTCTTAAAAGGGAAAAAATATATTTTTAAACTCTTTAATGAACAGTTACTAGCAAACATTGTATGTAAGCAATGTTTGCAAGCAGAAGCTACCATTTGTCAGCTGTTAAGGTCAATGCAACCTTCCTAGGTGTTGGCCTTTCTGACATTCACTCCTTTACACTTAAGGGCATAATGGGCTTTATCTCAATAATCCCTAGATCCTCTGGGGATAGGGCTATGTTCATTTTTAAATTTTTTTATGTTTATTTTTATAATTTTTTAAATTTTGTGATGTGAGTCTTGCTACGTTGCCCAGGCTGGTCTCGAACTCCTGGCCTGAAGTGATCTGTCCTCCTTGGCCTCCCAAAGTGCTGGGATTACAGGCATGAGCCACCATGCCCAGCCAACGGATGAGGCTATGTTCAAAGTCACTCTCTCAGCCTTTTCTGACCACCAATAGACCCAAAGTCCACATTTCTTAGCACGGCATAGATGCCTTCTGGGGCCTAATTTTGCCTACCTTTCTCTTCCAGCTCGTCTTCCTCCATAGTCTGCCTCAGACTTTCCTTGTGTATTTATTTGCAGGCATAATGTCATTTCACGTCTCTGTGACGTTGTCCTTCCTATTCACCCAACCACAGAACTCTTCCCCACCCTTCCGTCAATTTTGCTTGCCAACTCCCATTCATCCTCTGAGACTCAACCCAAGCCCCAGGGCAGGCTTCTCTGAACTTCCAGATTTGGAAGCTCCTCTCTGGTTCCCACTGCCTCTGCTTTTTCATCAGCACAACATTCATGTGTTGAAAACATTCATTTGCTACGCCCCACCTACTCCATCCTGAACCACTCTCTAAGCTTTTAGAGGACAGGATCCATGTCTTCGTCTCATTAATGCCAAGCACAGTGCCTGTTACTATTCAATAAATGTTTGCTCAAATATACTTATTTTGGTATAATCTAGCCCTTGCTTGACTACCAGCAGACACACTTTCAATAAGTAACTGATGATTAATTTACTAAGAGATAATAATAAAAAAGTTTTTGCCAAATGCTCTTTATTTTAAGTGCGTTCAATAAATTTGCACAGATTGGAAAAAGGAAATATCTTGGCTTAAAAAATTTTCTCTATGATGTGCACTGGTCTTTCATTTTGAATGCCATTTTCACAGACAGCAGGCCTGATATGGAATACCTGGGCGAAGGGCACGCTTTCCAGGCATTGCACTACAAATCCTAACTTCTTTCTCACGTATGCGAATGTGTGGCAAGTATGTATGTTGATAATTCCTAAGAAGTCTGTATTCTATTTTAATCAAACTGAATAGGAGTAGTCCTTTGTTAAAATGAATGAAATCTGCAGTTAGGCACTGGAATTCATTTCCAAGGGAGGGGTTCTCCAAGAAGGCTTGCTCCAACTCCACCCTGGCGCCTGCCCTAAGAGCGCCTGCCCAAGGCCAATGTGTCCACACCCCGGCCAGGAAAGGGTTGGGTCCCCTTCAAGGTTCAGCTGCAGCCCCTGGGGACAGGAGGCTACGACACCATTGGGCTAGTCCCAGGCTCTCTGCACAGCTTGAGGTTGGGTTTCTGGATCTCTGACGTTTTCAAACCTGGCACACTCTCCACATCCCCCGTAAACCGTAATACTACTATTTAGTGAGCTGTGATCAGACAGTTGCCGCACATTTGCATAATACCTACCCTCCTTGCACAGGTGGAGTAACTGAAACAATTTTTGGAATGATTTTCCCAAAGATGGTGCACAGCCATCCTGGGGTAACACCTGGAGGAGCTGATTCCAGACCTGCACAGGTGATGAGCGATGTATTAAAGCTGTGCTAATCATTACAGCTTTTAAGTTTTTCACATATATCACCTCGTTTTATCCCCACCAAACCCCTATTAAGAAAAAGGCGTCCTTCTCTTACTGATGAGCAAATTGAGACAGAGAGACAAAGTGAAGGCTGGAGAGGGGCATGGCCAGTAACCATGTAGTGGGGTGGAGACAGAAACCCATGTCTTGTCTTGATTCAGAACTCTGTCTACTCCTTCTCTCTCTCTGTGTCTCTCTCACTCTCTCTCTTGCTCTCTCTCATGCACATGTGCAGACACACACATAGAAATGCTTCGCTCCTGGGGAAAAAGGGAAGGGACAGGTAGGAAGAGAATCTGTGAAGAACCAGAAGTGTGATTTACATAAGACAAGTTTTTCATAAATATGCCAGGCACCATAAGAAATAAATTATAAAATCAGGCCGGATGCAGCAGCTCATGCCTATAATCCCAGCACTTTGAGAGGCCAAGGTGTGCAGATCAATTGAGGCCAGGAGTTTGAGACCAGCCTGGTCAACATGGTGAAACCCTGTCTCTGCTAAAAATACAAAAATCAGGCCGGGCTTGGTGGCTCATGCCTGTAATCCCAGCTACTCAGCAGGCTGAGGCAGGAGAATTACTTGAACCTGGGAGGCAGAGGTTGCAGTGAGCTGAAATGGTGCCACTGCACTCCAGCCTGTGGGACAGAGTGCGACTCTGTCTCAAAAAAGAAAAGAAAAGAAAAGAAAAGAAAAGAAAAGAAAAGAAAAGAAAAGAAAAGAAAGAAATTATAAAATCACTCACTGATATTTGCATTACCAACTGAAGAGTCTGATAGGCCCCTAAGTTGGCTCACCGTAAAGATGGCTGAGTTTTCCCTTCGTTTCTATCCTAGTTTGCTCCAAAGTACAGACTACAAATATGATAAGACAAATGTGTTTGCAATTTTAAGCCAGGCACAATGGTTTGCACCCGTAATCCCAGCTACGCGGGGGTCCAGGAGTTCCACGCTATGTGAGCTATGATCCTGCCACTGCACTCCAGCCTGGGTGACAGAGCAAGACCCTGTCTCTTAATAAATAAAATAAAATGTTTCCAATTTTAGCTCCATGAATAAAAGCATTCAAACTGAATTCTCCACTGACACCAGAAATTTGGCCTTAAATGAAGACTTACTGTCTCTTGCTGTGAAGTATGATATAATGTCTTAGATATATGAAGATCTCAAATGTCCACTTAGTTGAAGGCCCAACCGTTATTGTACCGTAGTAATAAGAGTGAGGCTGAGGAAAGAGTTTGAAGATAGCTCTTGTGAAATGAGCTACTGGTCTCATGAGACCTTTGCAGGAAGTGAAGTGCATAAGGAATGACTAAACCCTGCATAGAAAATGTTACCTTCATCCATGAAACAACATGGTTGGTTCCTATCACTCGCCCTAATGTGATAGCTGTTTGTCCTGGATTAACATCACGTTGATTAATGGTGCCAGTTAAAAGTCAAGGCATGCTGAGTGTTGACCCCATGGAAGAATGCAAAGCTACGTATATTTAATAAGGGGCATTAGAAAGGGCGCAGGACACTGAAAAGAGTTTTCTTGACACTCTTGGTAATTAAGGATTTACATCAGCAGGAGGTCAAGTCATGACAATTTCAGTCTTAACTTGTCAATAGGCAATCACAAATTGTAGTCACTGACTGCTTCACCACCAACTTCCTAGGTGGCAGTTGGCACATCCCTTTTCAGTATTAGAGAAACTGCCAATCAGGCTGGAATGACATAGTACTCTATTTTCAAAGAAGAACATAATACATAGAAAAAAATCAGGTCAATATTTAGCTTAAGCATCTTCTGGCAGAAAATAATCTTAAACATAGAGGGGATGTATATTTACCTTAACCAAAGGCTCGTCATGTGTCATTTGCTGTTACAAATCGATCAGCCTTTATGTGCCATAAAGTAGCTCAGGGTCTTTGTCCCTGCCATCACGCTGTGGGAGCTTTTCCCCAGTTATCCACATGGCTCATGCCATGGTCCTTCAGGCCTTCACTCAAAGTCACCTTTCCAGAGGAGCCTTCTCTCCACCAACTGTAGCACTACCCATGCTGCTTTCTCATTTTCTTTTCTCCATAACCTACTCTGCTTATTTTGTTTCTTATCTTGCTCTCCTCACTAAACCATAAGCACCACGAGAGCAGGGATTTTTATCTTTGTTCCCCACTACTAAATTTCTGCTCATAGATGAATTCCTAATACATAGTTAGTCATTCAGTAAATATGTGTTGGACAGATGGATGGATGGATGGATGGATGGATGGATGGATGGATGGATGGATGATCACTGAAGCCAGGAATACTCTCAGTTGGCTGGAATCTGACACTACAGATCCAGCAGCAAATAAAGGACAAGCATATTTCTCAATTCTTCTTTCTCTGCTTGCTGGCAGCTATTAAACCATCCTCTGCACAAGCCAATCCTGCCATTTCAATCCTGAATCCCTGTGTTGGTCATATCACTACATGGTAATTTCTTCACTTATCTAGGACAGCCATATGGTGATGATCCTTTGGGGAAATCCTTAAAGAATAGCATTATCTGATTTGGTAAAAGAGATTAAAGTGGTTACCAGAGATGTGTCTACATGCAATCTTAAGCCTTTACATGTGGTTGAACATAGTATCTGCCCTGCTGGGCCAAACTCTGCAGGTGGGTTAACAGTTCAATTATCAGTGGCCCTTTTTATGTACTTAAGAACTATTCAAATTGGGCCATTCTGGCCAGGTGTGGTGACTCATGCCTGTAATCCCAGCATTTTGGGAGGCTGAGGTGGGTGGATCACTTGAGGTCAGGAGTTTGAGACCAGCCTGGCTAACATGGCAAAACCCCATCTCTACTAAAAATACAAAAATTAGCTGGGTGTGATGGTGCGTGCCTATAGTCCCAGCTACTCAGGAGGCTGAGGCATGAGAATCACTTGAACCTGGGAGGAAGAGGTTGCAGTGAGCCAAAATTGCACCACCACACTCCAGCCTGGGCTACAGAGCAAGACTCTGTCAATAAAAAAAAAAAAAAAAAAAAGCCCATTCTAAATATATTTGATACTAGTTCTTTCTGTATGTACGTACCTAGGGACAGTGTGGCCACCAATGTCCTCACTCACAGGGGAATTCCCAATTGGTTGTATTGGGTCTTACTTTGAACAGAGGTTCCTGCAGGACACCACTCATCCTCATAAGATGTTCATGACCCCCTCACTCTATTGGAAGTGAGGTAGACTATGGACTTGCAGGAGTTTAGCACCCAAACATGGTAAGCAATCACAGGCAATGAGTAGGTGGGGAAAGAATGAGCCATTATTCAAAGGTTGTCAGAGAGTGGCTCCTGTAGGCCCTTATTAGACAAAAACCAGTGTCAAATCTGCTTCTGCTCAGCTCCCTGGTTCTGGAGGTGGAGTATCCCTCTTTTGCTCCCCATCCTTCTCCAGCTCTGTCTTCTGCAGTCCCAGTGACCCACCAGCCCTCTCCTCTCCCTTCTCCAGACCCAGTTTTGTTTGTTTGTTTGTTTTTGTTTTTGTTTTTTCTCTTTCGAGAAGGAGTTTCACTCTTGTTGCCCAAGCTAGAGTGCAATGGCGCGATCTCGGCTCACCGCAACCTCCGCCTCCCGGGTTCAAGTGATTCTCCTGCCTCAGCCTCCCAAAGTAGCTGGGATTACAGGCATGTGCCACCATGCCTGGCTAATTTTTTGTATTTTTATTAGAGACGGGGTTTCTCCGTGTTGGGCAGGCTGGTCTTGAACTCCTGACCTCAGGTGATCTGCCCGCCTCGGTCTCCCAAAGTGCTGGGATTATAATAAGCATGAGCCATCATGCCTGGCCAGGCCCAATTTTATTTAAACTATGAGGTAAATTCTGCTCCATGAACCATAAATGTTCCCGCTTAGGATGGTGTTTTCTTCTTCTTTTTTAAAATTATTTTATTAAGGAGCAACCCAGTTAGCTGATAGGACAGTGTTTTCTATGAGCCTTTGTTTCTGCTTCACTGTAGCTGCAGGAAGAGGAAATGGCACACCTAGAAAATGCACAAATTAATATTTCAAAATATAGTACTTCCCCATGCTTAATAAAATCATCCACATCCTTTACTCTGAGACCCATTTCTTCCTTGGGTTCTGCTCACTCTGCTCCAATACATGCCGGTCATTTCCTCCATAGAATCACTTTGTCTACAACATTCATTTGTCTCCATGTACTTGATCACCCCTGGCCTTGCTATAGTTTTTGTTTATTCCTTTTTAATATATTTTTAATTAAGGTTTTGTTTAGTGTTTCTAACTATGTTATCAGCTCCTTCAGAACAAAGAACATCTCTAAAAATACTTTAGAAGCTACTGTGCCTTATACACAGTAAAAATATGCTGATTGAGTCCCATTCTGGAAGAATCTGTGAGGTATACCTGACTAAGGGATGAGAAAAACTAATCAAAATGGATTACATGGTGGTTAATTTTATGTGTCACGCGACTGGGCCACAGGGTGCCAGATATTTGGTCGAATATTACTCTAAGTGTGTACATGAAGGTGTCTCTGATTGAGTAAGGTATATTACCCTCTCCAGCGTGGGCGGGCCTCATCCAATCAGCTGAAAGCCTGAAAAGTACAAAAAAGGCTGAAGCGCTTGCAAGTAAGAGGGAATTTCCTCCTGCCTGCCTGTTTTCAGAACTGAACTGGGGCCGAATGCAATGGCTCCCACCCATAATCCCAGCAATTTGGGAGGCCTAGGCAGGCGTATCACTTGAGCCCAGGAGTTCAAGACCAGCCTGGCCAACAGGGTGAAACCCTATGTCTATATAAAAAGAAATTTTTAAAAAGAACTGAACTGGAACAGTCTTTTCCTGGGTCTTGAGCCTGCCGGCATTCAGACTGGAACTCTACCATCAGCTCTCCTAGGTCTGCAGTTTGCCAACTGTAGATCTAGAGTCTTGTAAGCCTCCATAATTGGGTGAGCCAATTCCGTATAATAAATCTATATCTATGTCTATGTCCATATCTTTATCTACGTTTTTCTCCTATTAGTTCTCTTTCTCTGGAGAACCCTAACTTACACAAAAGTTTACATTTAGAAGAACTTTCCTATCCTGAGTATTAATCTTTGTTGCTTTTTTTAAAAAACATTTATATATTATTCTTTTTTTTCCTTCGAGCACACCCTGCTATTATTTTATTTTATTTTGTAATGTTTTTATTGTTTTTTAAAATTTTTCTGGGTACATAACAGGTGTATATATTTATGGGGTACATTAGATGTTTTGATACAGGCATGCAATGTGAAGTAAGCCTGAGTATTATCTTTGGAGGTCCAGATACAAAATGTAAGGTAGGAATTACACAACCTAAAGAAACAAAGAGGCAAAGTTCGAGAAGAAAGTTGACACTGATGATGATTTTGTTTTTTTGAGACGGGTTTTCATTCCTGTCACCCAGGCTGAAGTGCAGTGGCATGATCTCGACTCACTGCAACCTCCGCCTCCTGGGTTCAAGTGATTCTCTGGCCTCAGCCTCCTGAGTAGCTGCGATTGCAGGCATGCACCACCACACTCAGCTAATTTTTGTATTTTTAATAGAGATGGGGTTTCACTATAGTAGTCAGGCTGGTCTCGAACTCTTGGCCTCAAGTGATCCTCCCACCTTGGCCTCCCAAAGTGCTGGGATTAGAGGTGTGAGCCACCGTGTTGAGCCTGATGATGATGATAATAAAGATTTGACAATTCGCTATGTTCCAGATATTGTTCTAAATCCTTTACACATTTGAGCTCATTTAATCCATACAATAAATAGTCTATGTGATCTACATTCATGTTGAGAACGTTCATGTGTAGCATAACTGAATGTACTTACTATGAATAATGTTGAGCAAAATAAAAATTGAAAGATAAACTTTTCGAGTGTAATTTTCCTATTAAAGCCTTAATACTCACCTGGGGGAACAGCCTATTGCATGATATTAAAGGCATTTGCATTTTGTTGTAGTGTTCTAAAGCTCTCCATTGCTGAAGAAAAGGATTTCCACTCAATTAAATCATGAAGCAGAAGATTATGCAGTTTGAGTCTCAAGATGTAAAAGGTCTGAAGAGACTGCATATAGGTAAGAACTAACTGAAAAATAAGAAGAAGGCCTGTGCTATGATATACGTTGATACAGTGGCAGTCAGGTTATTTCTTTTCCTTTGTTCCTTTGTTCCTTTGTGTGTTTGCCCTGAATGATACAACTTATTTTCAATACAAATAAATCATGCATCCTCAAATTGGATGTGGCTAACTGGGTGTAGAGGGTTTTGGTCCATGAGTAGCACACAGTCTAACATCTGCTGTTACACTTTGTTTACTTAGAATATAAATTAAATTCCTGAGCTGGTACACAAGCCAGTGTATAGACAGCAGGCTAAATTTGTTACGGTTGAAAAAAGTGAAACATGGTGTATCTTCAAAAAAGTTATTAAGATGTAAATTTGGGTAGAATAAAGCCTAGTGTATTGATTAGTAAATGTTGTTATTTAATCTGATTTTTTCAGTAAATTTCAGTTGATGCAGTTTAAGGGCTCAATGGAATAAAAAGAAATTGCAGGAAGTAGTATTAAATTCTCAGCCTACTTTGGTTGTTAATTTCCTTTTAGCTCAGGGAAAATATAATAACCTCTAGGTGGTTCATTTTATTCTATATTTGAAAAATAGAGGCCCTGCATGGTGGCTCATGCCCATAATCCCAGCACTTTGAGAGGCTGAAGCAGGAGGATCACTTGAAGCCAGCAATTCAAGACCAGCCTGGGCAACATAGCAAGATCTCATCTCTATTAAAAAGTAAAAAACAAAATTCTCTAACAATTCAAGCATTTTTAAAAAGTTAAAAATAAAAGAAACAAACAAAAAAATTAGCTTTGTGTGGTGGCACACATTTATGGTCCCAGCTACTCCAGAGGCTGAGGAGAGAGGGTAGCAGGAACCCAGGAGTCTGAGGCTGCAGTGAGCTAGGACCGTGTCAGTGTCCTTCAGCCTGGGCAACAGAACGAGACTCTGTCTTTTTTTTTTTTTTTTTTTTTTTTTTCAGATGGAGTTTCGCTCTTTTAGCCTGGGCTGGAGTGCAATGGTGTGATCTTGGCTCACTGCAACCTCTGCCTCTAGGGCTTAAGCGATTCTCATGCCTCAGCCTCCCGAGTAACTAGGGCTACAGGCTTGCGCCGCCACCACACCCGGCTAATTTTTTGTATTTTTAGTAGAGACGGGGTTTCACCACATTGCCCAGGCTGGTCTCGAACTCCTGACCTCAGGTGATCTACCCGCCTCGGCCTCCCGAAGTGCTGGGATTACAGGCGTGAGCCACCACGCCTGGCCTACCCTGTCTTATAGTAATAGCATTATGGTGAATTATGGTGTTTCATTTTCCAAGTGAGGCTTTGGTGATTAGATCATTTGATAAAGCCATGGAGTTCATTAGGATGAGTGTACCTCCAAAACCCATCTGAGCCCCCTTGCCTTCACTGAATATGTACCCCAACATATTCACACTGATCGCCACAAGGTAGGCTGATAAAAGAGCATAAACAGAGTGGCATGTGGTTGATGCTCATAAAATAGTTGTTGAATGAACTTTGTTCATTTTATTTTTTGAGACAGGCTCTCACTTTGTCGCCCAGGCTGAATGCAGTGGCGTGATCATAGCTTACTGCAGCCTTGATCTCCTGGGTTCAAGCAATCCTGCTTCCTCAGCCTTCCAAGTAGCTAGGACTATAGGCACACACTACCCGACTAATTTTGTTTCTTTGTTTTGTAGAGACAGGATGTTGTCATGTTGCCCAGGCTGGTCTCCAACTCCTGGCCTGAAGTAATAGCCCTGCCTTGGCCTCCCAAAGAGCTGGAATTACAGGGGTAAACCACCATGTCCATGAATGTTGGTTAAAATTACAATCTCAAATGTCACATTTTTTAGCTGGGTGTGGTGGCATGCACCCTTAGTCCCAGCTCCTCGGGAGGCTGAGGCAGGAGAATCACTTGAACCCGGGAAGCGGAGGTTGCATTGAGCTGAAATCATGCCACTGTGCTCCAGCCTGGGCAACAAAGCAAGACCCTGTCTCAAAAAAAAAAAAAAAAAAAAAATTAACATTACATTTGGCAGTAGTCAGTGATAACCATCGCTGCTTTTTAGCTAAATTTGGTTCTTTTACGTTATAGAATATATCTGAGTATAAAACAATAGGAATCTGAATGAAACTAAAAATAGTCATTTAACATGTGTAACTGATCTGAATGGTTCCATGACACTTGAAGTGTGATAAATGCTGTTCAATTACCAGACACACACACACACACACACACACACACACACACACACAGGCTTCCAGGCCTAGAGGGAACCCACATCCAGGCTTCACTACATAGCAGAGCTGCCCATTTTGCACCACCTGGGACCTAGACTTGAGAAAACCACAGCTTGTTTGAAATTGGCTCCCAAGAGCCCAACAATTTCTTTCTTTCTGCTGTCTTTTTGGTGGGGAACTTAAAAGAAAAAGCTGTTAGATATCCCTGGAGGCAATGGAGAGCCTAGAAGAGGACTCAAAAGGCTCCATCCAGCCCACAGATGGCTTTTTTATAGCGTTTAAAGTTTTAAAAATTGGGACATTTTACGCAAATATATGGTTTTGCAACTTCTCTTGAAATGTCAGAGAATCTGGCATCCCTGGACCAATATTCCACTAGGCAATACTTGGAGCTGTTTTGCAGCCACCCTTTTCAAAGGTCCCCATTTACCTCGGTTTCTTACAGCGCCTAACTGTCTCATTCATTTCCTTTACTCATCCAGCCCTTAACAAGTGTTTTGTTTTGTTTTGTTTTGTTTTGTTTTGTTTTGTTTTTGAAACTGAGTCTCACTCTGTCTCCCAGGCTGGAGTCCAGTTGCGCGATCTCGGCTCACTGCAACCTCTGCCTCCCAGGTTCAAGTGATTCCACTGCCTCAGCCTCCTGAGTAGCTGGGATTACAGGCACCTGACACCACACCCGGCTAATTTTTGTATTTGTAGTAGAGATGGGGTTTCACCATGTTGGTCAGGCTGGACAAGTTTTAAATTGCTGACCCAAGCCTAGACATTGGCGGTGAGAGTGGGAGTTCCATAACAGTGAGAAAAACCTCAAAAGTGTCAATTAATTTATCAGTGTGATTGTAGCATCAGTTCCTACAATGTCTAGTATATTTACACTCACAACTGCCCTCTCTTTCAATTTCCTATAGCAAGAAGCAAATAATTGCATATAATTTATTATGGGTTTGGCATTGTTTCAAAATTCATATATTAACTCATTTCAGTCTCCAGAACAACCCTATAAAGTAGGTACTTTTTTAATTTCCATTTTCAGATGAGGAAACTCAGGGGCAAAAGTTAAGTAACTTGACCAAGATCACATTGCTAGTAAGTAGCAGGGCCAGGAATTGATTCTGTATAGTCTGACTCTAGAGTCTTGGCTTTTAGCCACAACAGTATGCTTCCATGTTACATATGCATTCAGGGTTAAAAATTCAATTATTGGCCAGGCATGCTAACCCATGCCTGTAATCCCAGTACTTTCGGAGGCCGAGGTGGGAGGATCGCTTGAACCCTGGAGTTTGAGACCAGTCTGGGCAACATAGTGAGACTCTGGCTCTACAAAAAAAAAAAAAAAAAAAAATTAATTTAATTCTTCAAAATATCTCTCCATATCTATGAAAAGTACTCCGGATACCCAAAGCTGAACTGGTTTCTCCTCCTCAGGGCTCCCAGACACTCTGTGCTTACTGCCACCACAACACTCATCACATAGCCCTGAAATTGCCAGCCAGACTTGCAGTCTAACTCTTAAGTAAGGAGAGTATCTTATTCACCAGCATGTGGTATGTAGCACACATCCAGTGTTTATTGAATGACAAAGTAAAGTGTGTGCCTTTTCACTTTTGTATTGCTACCCACTTGGACCAAATGGTCATCATGTCAAAATGGGACCAATTAACAGGATATTGAATGGTCTCATTGCCTCTGGACTTCCATCTTTCCAAAGCAAATTCTCCGCAAAGGCAGATAATAATAGCTTGTTCTCAAAGATGTAAAAATGTAATGAAAAAATGCTTATAGAGTGCCTAACCCAGGTGAGTGCCTGGCACTTAAAAGTAATTAGCAATATAGTGCTTACTCTTGTAGGTAATACTGGAATATTTCATTCAATATCTTTTTTATGGAGTCACCCCCAGACCCAACTTAAACTTCTGCCTGCAGCCCTGTACATGTGACTCCTTTCTCATCTTCAACCTGTGTTCCTCCATCTGGCATAAATGAGACAGTGCCAAAAGCCACAGAATTAGTGGGTTTTGGCTCCCCAGGAGGAGAAGTTATACTTAAGGACTTGGGGTGCAATGTGAAGGGGTAACATTATTCTATGTTTATGCTTATGAGCATACGTTACGGAGTCTACTGCAAAATTTCCAATAATTTTTCAAAAGATAAAACATAAGACTTAAAGCATTCTTACTTGCAGATGACTGCTCCAGGTTAATACCCTCAGACTTCTCTGGAAACTAGGTCAACTGCCCTATGAAAGTACTGTCTGGCACCCAACAGATGCTCAAAACCCTTACTGCCAGCCAAACTCTGCGTCACTGGTTTCAATGAGAACTTCCTCTATGCATGTTTTCAAGTAAGAATAAGAACAATAATAATAGCAATAGCCAACCCTTACTGATCTTCTCCAGTGTACCATGCTCCCTGCCAGGCAACTTATATATGTTATGTCTTAATTTTCTAACAATTCAGAGACATAGGTACAACTATTATCTCCTCTTTATAGATGGAAAACAGGCTTGGAAGGCTCAAATAACATCCCAATTCACATAGCATAGCTGTCTTCTGGTGAAGAGAGATTCAGACCCCAGACTGAATCTTTTTGCCATTAGGCCACATTGCCTCCAGTCCTATAACCCACTGTTTCATTATTATTCTTTTTATTAAAAAAAAGTTTGTCTCTGCCATGAGGAAAGGATATTTCACTATTATTTCCTGTTTATTTAAATATACATGTTGAATCCTTGAGATAAAGAGGTGAAACCCTCATGTCCTTAATTTAGACTATTTCTCCTTCCTCACCCACACATTGATGGTATACATCTAGTAGACTAAGTAAATATGGCTTAGCATATATACCATTAAAAACAGAAGAAAGTTTTAGTTCAGATCCTTCCTTTTTCCTGAAGACTTCATGTTTGTGCACTATCTAGAATGCCGTGCAAGAAAACATAAATTTATTTAATTAAGTTATTATTTTTATTATATAAAATTATCACTTTTATATAAAATAAAAATTTTATCTAAAATAAAAATTATCATTTTTATTATATGAAAATAATATATTTATTATTTTATTATTTTATTTATTATTATTTTTGAGACAGGGGCTTGCTCTGTTGCCCAGGCTGAAATGCAGTGGCACCATCTTAGCTTACTGCAACCTCTGCCTCTGGGGTTCAAGTGATTCTCCTGCTTCAGCCTCCCAAGTAGCTGGGACTACAGGCATGCACAACCATGCCTGGATAATTTTTTGTATTTTTAGTAAAGACAGGGTTTCGCCAGGTTGGCCATGCTGGTCTCGAACTTCTGACCTTGTAATCCGCCTGGTTTGGCCTCCCAAAATGCTGAGATTACAGGCGTGAGTCACCGCACCTAGCCCAAAACATAAATTTATATTACATTTTAAAAGCCTTTGAATAGTCCATTTCATTATAAAAATGGTACACACTGGGTAAAAATAAGAGTATTCCAGCATAAATACACTTTAAGCCTTTTCAGAAAGGCTGAAATATTGGCACTCTGTTCCACTAAAGCTGACAAGGAATACTAAGCAGCACTCTCTAGCAAAACCCTATACTAAATATTAAAAAAGTATTATAAAGTGATAGGCTAGATAAGCAATAAGTGTGTTTAAATATAGATAAATAAATGAAAGAATTTTATAAGAACATTTGGTCTCCACTCACCCCATTCAATAGCTTCTGTCCAATTGTGAAGTCTGTACCTCAGTGACAGGAGAGTGTGAAAAGTAAAGCGAAATCAAATAGGAAACACAGTCACTTCAATGGGCTTAACTATTTACAATATCTGACTTTTCACAATTCAAACAATTCTGTGTTTCCTACAACTTTCCAAAGTAACAAGCTTCTATTCAGAATGTGCTATTTTATATACATATACATATATATATATATATATATATATATATTTTTTTTTTTTTTTTGAGATAGAGTCTTGCTTTGTCTCCTAGGCTGGAGTACAGTGGTGCAATCTCGGCTCACTGCAACCTCTGTCTCCCCGGTTCAAGTGATTCTCCTGCCTCGGCCTCCTGAGTAGCTGGGATTACAGGTGCGTGCCACCACGCCCAGCTAATTTTTGTATTTTTAGTAGAGACAGGGTTTCACCATGTTGGCCAGGATGGTCTTGAACTCCTGAACCTCGTGATCCACCTGCCTCGGCCTCCCAAAGTGCTGGGATTACAGGCGTGAGCCACTGCACCCAGCCAGAATATGCTGAATATGGAATTATTTTTCTGGTTCCATATGGAAAAGTTTAAATTTTTTATTCAATTTTTTGTAGGCCTCTTTACTTTAGGAACTGATGGAAAGTTTCATGAAAATCTTATGATGCAACCTCAAATTTTTCTAATCATTAGCAGATCCTTTTTAGATAAGTTTATCTCTTGATTAAGAAGGTTACTTTATAGGGAGAGGCTACTTGACTGATATTGCAATCAGTAATGGAAAAGAAAAAGTAAAAGAACAGTCACGGAAAAGAGTAGCTACAATCTCTTATGCAGATTTTGTATGTTTAGACTACTATAAAAATAAGCACTGAAAAATTAGTCAGAACCTAAAGAAGTGTGATAGACACTTAGTCCCGAACTCAGTGCCTAAGGAATAATTGAATTCCCAACAAATACTGGTTGTTCTATGGATTCATGAGTACGTTTTACCATATTTTCTATTTTTTTCTGTGTAGATTTCATGTATATCTGTGATTGGCTAAATTTAGAATGGAAATGTCATTCACTATGATGTAACCTTGAGCAAGTCAGTCTCTCTCTGTGGGCCTCAATTCCATCATCTATAGAATGAAGGGTTTGGGTGAGAATATCTTCAAGTTCCTTCCAGCTCTGCTACATTCTACAATTCTAGATACTGGCTGTGGTCAAATACTGCTCTTTGTAAATTTCCTAGCACAAGGCATGGTGCCTAAAATTTATGAAATACACAATCAAGGATGAATGAATAGAAGCTTTCAAAGGAGGAAGTAAGATACCTGGTGAAAATGAGACAGTTTAGGTGCCTAGCTAAGCTATAGGATGTTAAATGTTTTTCAACTTTACTGTAAGACATGCTTGTTGTGGTAAATGCATTATAGAAACTTAGAAAAAGAATGAGGCTG
The DNA here is from genome assembly GCF_029281585.2 of Gorilla gorilla gorilla. Lineage (NCBI taxonomy): Eukaryota > Metazoa > Chordata > Mammalia > Primates > Hominidae > Gorilla > Gorilla gorilla. Next base: position 158,511,001 of record NC_073229.2, on the reverse strand, counting down.
GACATGGTGGCTCACGTCTGTAACCCCAGTACTTTGGGAGGCTGAGGTGGGAAGATCACTTGCACCCAAGACTTTGAGACCAGCCTGGGCAACATAGGGAGATTCTGTCTCTACAAAAATTTGTGTTTTTTTAATCAGCCCGACATAGTGTCTGTAGTCCCAGCTACTCAGGAGATTGAGGTGGGAGGATCTTTTGAGCCCAGGAGGTTGAGGCTGGAGTGAGCCATAATTGCACCACTGCACTCCAGCCTGGGAAACAGAGTGAGGCGCTGTCTAAAAAAAGGAAGAAAGAAAGATAGAGATAGAGATAGAGAAAGAGACAGAGAGAGAGAGACAGAGAGAGAGAGGAAGAAAGAGAGAGAAAGAAAGAAAAGAAAGGAAGAAGAAAAGAAATAGACTTCCCCATCTACCTCCTCCTGTAGTAACCAGTTTTATATTTGGTGATATATAACCTTCCATTTCTTTCTCTATGCTCATACAAAATAAAATGTTTTGTGTTTTTTTTTTGGGGGGGGTGTTTTTTGTTTGTTTGGTTAATTTGGTTTTTGTTTTGTTTTTTTGAGACAGGATCTGGGTGTGTTGCCCAGGCTGGAGTGCAGTGGTGCAATTACAGCTCACTGCAACCTTGGTCTCCTGGGCTCAAGTGAGCCTCCCATCTCAGCCTCCTGAGTAGCTGGCATCACAAGCGCACTCTACCATGACTAGCTAATTATTGCATTTGGTGTAAAGATGGGGTTTCACCAATGTGGCCCAGGCTACTCTGAAACCCCTGGGCTCAAGTGATCCACCCACCTCGGCCTTCCAAAGTGCTAGGATTATAGGTGTGAGCCACTGTGCCAGGCAATAAAATGTTTTTTCTTTAGAAAACATTAGGATATGTTTTTAAGTTGACAACATATTATGAAAATGTTTAAATTCATACTTTTTGATAGCTGCAAGATATTCTTTAGTATAGTTATACAATGTGTTAAACCATGACCTTATTTTCCCAAATTCTTGCTGTTCCAACCAATCCTATAGTAAGTATTCTTATACTATATTATTCCTAGTATTTCTATAGAGTCATGCATACTGGTGTTTATATTTTCAATTTATTCTTGAAAGTAAAGTTACCAGGTCAGTGGATAGGCACATTGTAATTTTATATAATATTGTTTGATTATTTTCAAAAATATTTCTACTACCTCCAACTATATGCAGAAATACTGCAGAGTTTTTGCATGTTTTGAATGCATAACTATTTAATATTTTCCAGTCCAATAAGTGAAAAATGGTATCTCACCATTTTAAATTGCATTTTACTAACCACCAGAAATTTTAGTATCTCTGTATATATTTATTTGCGTACGTTTTTGTTATTCTGCATTATGCCTTTACTGATTTGCTTTTTATATCCTAAGCATATTTTCTATTAAGCTAGCTGTCTTTTTCTTATACATTTATAGGAGCTTTTTGTATAGTAGTTATATCGACCCTATGTCCCATGGGTTGACAGAGATTTTGAAAACTTTTCCCAATTATTACTTACTGAAAAAGCAGTATAACAATATTCACTTTTGACGTGGAGATTAAGAGTGCCTTAGTACCAGAAATAGTTCCACATGATAAAATGACTGCTATGGACTGAATTATGTCCCCCAAAATTCATATGTTAAAGCCCTAACCCTGAAATGTGGTGGTACTTAGGAATGAGGACTTTGAGAATTAGGCTTAGATGAGGTCCTGAAGGTGGGGTCTTTAAGCTAGGATTAGTGCCCTTACAAGAAGAAACACACTCTCTCTCTCCCTACCATGTGAGCACACAGTGAGAAGACAGCCAAATACAAGCCAGGAAGAAAGCCCTTACCAGAAGCCAACCATGCTGACACCTTGAAATTGGACTTCAGCCTCCAAAAACTGTAAGAAAATAAATTTCTGCTCTTTAAACTATCCGGGCTATAGTATTTTGTTATGGTAGCACAAGCTTACTAAGACAATAAGATACAAAACTCAGTGATTATATTGCCTACAAGAGAGCAGCACCTCTCAGCTTCTTCGCCAATTATTTATTTCAATTTGAATGCTTTCAATCTAAACTATTAGCCATTTACTAACCCAGTATGTCTTTTGGCATCCTCGTACTCTCATGTGTTGAGCATGAACCACGTTCCCAGGAATGAGGAATGGGGTATGGGGGAGATATAGACGAGTGGATAGGTAGACAGATAGATAGATGATAGATAGATAGATAGAAAGATAGATAGATAGATAGATAGATGATAGATAGATAGATAGATAGATAGATAGATAGAAAGACAGACAGACAGATAGATAGGATAGGATAGATATAATCTGCATAATGAACTACCTTAAACTTTTTTTTTTCTTTTTGAGACAGAATCTCTCTCTGTCACCCAGGCTGGAGTGCAGTGGCCCAATCTTGGCTCACTGCAACCTCCACCTCCCAGGTTCAAGTGATTCTCCTGCCTCAGTCTCCAAAGTAGTTGTGATTACTGGTGCCTGCCACCACGCCCTGCTAATTTTTGTATTTTTAGTAGAGATAGGGTTTCACCATGTTGTCCAGGCTGGTCTTGAACTCCTGACCTCAGGTGATCCACATGCCTCGGCCTCCCAAAGTGCTGGGATTACAGGTGCGAGCTGCCGCGCCCAGCCTCAAACTTGGTAACATAAAACAACATCAAGTTATTAGGCTCACAGAATCTATTTCTACTTCACAAAGTCTGGAACTCCAGGTGAAAAATCTCAAACAGTTGGGATGACTCAAATATTTCAAGGCTAGAATCATTGGAAGGTTTTCTACTCATGTATCTGGTGCCTGGGCTGGCATGACTCAAAAGTTGGATTCAGCAGAGACCGCCAACCCATCAACCAAATGCCTACTCCTGACCTCTTCATGTGACTTGGGCTTCCTCACATCATGGTGGTTTCTGGATAGCCAAACTTCTTACATAGTAACTCAGGACTCTAAGTGAAATGTTTTAGTGAATAAGGCACAAACAACATGGCATTTTGTAACCTAGCGTCAGAAGTCACACAGCATCACTTCCACTGTACTGGATTAGTTGAAGTAGATAAGCCCACACAGATTCAAGGGGAGAAGACACAAACTTCTGTCAATGGGAGCAGAATTAAAGAATTTGCAGCCATGTTTTAAAACTGTCACATATAAATATGTGAATAGACATACGTTCACATATGTGTGTATATTAAATCCTTTTGAAATTCCCTTTAATTCTCACAACAAACTAATTATTAACAAGTATTTTATGATTTTGTTTATTTTAGCTTGCTCAGGATCACATAGCTAGTAAGCAGGAGAGGTAGGTTTCAAATCCATTTATACTAAACAGTATTGACTTGAGGGCAGAGACCCCATTAGTTCTAATGCTCTTTATTGCCACTCTAATAAATTTTGAGTTCATACTATATTTAGGGTATCTAATTTCCCTTGAAAACAAAGTGGGCCAGGTGAGATGAAATTGTGCTCAATTTAAATAAGCTTATTTTACAAAACAGATAAACCTCAGGTAGACTTTGAGAGAGTTTCAAATAGAGGCCAATCATATTGAGGAACCAATTCACCTGAAGACGCAGCATTTTCTAGAATAGCAGCATGTGAGGCTTCTGGGTGGGTTCTTTGTCTCTTTGCTGGGGTGGCTGCTGCTACTAGACGTATCTGCCCAGCTCACGCTCCCTTCTCTGCAAGCCTCAGCTGATTTGAATTATCAGAGAAATTGACTCAGCTCTTTGTTTCATGGTGCACATGGAGAGATAGCCAAAGATTGTGCCTGTAGAGTGGAGAAAACAGGACTCCAGCCACTAATTTCTCCCTAGCTTCTTTCAATCAATACCAATCACAATAGCCTATTCCATCATGTACATAGCCTGGTGATACGGTTGACAGGAGCAACCTGCCCACGTCATGGTTCATTTGTGCTGTACATAGAGAAGTAATTGACGAACACCTTTTGGACAAGTCAAGTTAAAAATACAACCTTCTGCCCTATCAGTTAAGAGATCATTTGAACCTAATCTCAAAGGTTGAATGTTGAAAGAAAAAAGAGAGGAGTAACTAATAACACCCCCAAAAATGCATCTTACAAAAAGGCTATAAAATTCACTCCATCTGTAGTTTCTACTTCATTTCTCAAGGTCATTCTCAAGGCAGTCCAATTCATAGATGATAACGACCTTAGCTGGATGTTCTGCTGACCTACTCTATTCAAACTGCATGTGTACCTATATGTGTGTGTTTCTGCATGAGAATGCATGTCCGTATGTTTTCTAGGTCTCTAGCCGTGAGATTTACACAATGACAAAGTCTTGCTGATTTACACAATGACAGTCTTGCTGCAACACTGAAAATTCCCTGACTGACGAGACAAGAAATCACTATAATAAGGAGGGTCAGATCAAAAGGGAGTTTAAAGGAATAGATTTTCTTTAAAATAAACAGTCTTTGCAGGTTCTAATTCCTTTGTATGATTTAAGCAAGGGAATAGAAATAACTGTGCAGATGTGAAATCTGGGAAAGCTGTAAAATTCATTGTTGATGTTGAATGAATTATCACTAATATTCAAATGAGCAATTACTAACAAATTGATTTGTCCCCTTGGGCTACATGTTGTCACATTGCCATAAGAAAGAGAGGATTTCTTTATAGCTTTGTGTCAGAAAAGGTTATGTCATAAACATCTTTGACACCATTTTACCATATAGAGCCAAGGAGGGAAAAAAGAGAGAGTGTGTGTGTGGGTGCCTGCGTGGGTGAAGGGGCCCAGGTGAAAAGCGAGTAACAGAGACATAGGGAGGTGGCATGCATTTTTAATCAGCTGCTACTGTTTCTCTTGAACTGAGGAACTAAATTTTCTAATTACATCAAAAACGTTTCAGGTAAGAGAGATAAATAAAATCCAGTTTTAGATGATCTGGCTAAAACCATATTTCTGGAAAAAAATGGAATGCCTTACATATGGATTAAATAGTATCATTAGATGAAATTTGCCAGGACAAATGCAGTTTGTTTCATTGGTTTGTTCTCTTTCTTGTAAGTGTAATGACCAGAACATACCTCATATTCAATAAGGTGTCAAATCAATTAACACTGGAAATATTGCTTGACTTTTTGCCAATTAAAATAATAAAATAGTTGATAAATGCTGACTCTGTAAGAAAACTGTATGTCTATAAATTGCCCTGTTTTTGCTAACATAGTGAAAATGGAAACAAACCACAAGTATGGAACACTTTAAGTCTTATTTAGTCTCTTATAGACAAAAAGGAGCATAATCCTTTGCTTCTTGCATCTTTTTGCAAAATTCCATGAATCAATTCTGGTATTGATTTTTTTTTTTTTAACAAGTGGCGTCTCCAGGGTGGAGTTCAGTTCAGTGGCACGATCATAGCTCACTGCATCCTTGAACTCCTGGGGCTCAATTGATCCTCCTGCTTCAGCTGCTTAAGTAGCTGGGAAGGCAGGTACGCATCATTATGTCTTGCTAATTTTTAAAAATTCTGTAGAGATAGAGTCTCACTATGTTGCCCAGGCTGGTTTTGAAACTCCTGATCTCAAGCAATCTTCCCACCTCAGCCTCCCAAAGTGCTGGGATTATAGGCATGAGCCACCATGTCCGGCCTTTTGATTATTTTTGTTTCTATATAATTATTTCTGTCAAAGAAAACTATATAATGAACTGTTTTAGAGTTTTCATAATGTAACATTTCCTCTGATATATGCATACATTAAGTGAAAAAAGATCTAATTTGGTAAAACTAAAAATTTCAAATTTTTTAAAAAAGGGACTTTTGGCCAGGCTTGGTGGCTCACACCTATAATCCCGGAACTTTAGGAGGCCAAGGCGGGCAGATCGCTTGAGCTCAGGAGTTTGAGACCAGCCTGGGCAACATGGTGAAACCCCATCTCTACAAAAACTACAAAAATTAGCTGGGCATGGTGACACGCACCTGTAGTCCCAGCTACTCGGGAGGCAGAGGTGGAAGGATCACTTGAGCCCAGGAGGTTGAGGCTGCAGTGAGTCATGATCACACCACTGCATTCCAGCCTGGGTGACAGAGAGAGACCCTTTCTCAAAAAAGCAAATAAAATTAAATTAAAAAGGGTCTTTTGCATGTACAAAAACAAACCCATAATCCCCAGCAGGGTTTCCTAATTCTTCATTAAATACATCACTACCACTGTGGCTGGAGTTTTTAAGCATATGATCGAGTCACTCAGGCCAAAAAGGAATGTAAAACATTTATCATGAGATGATGTATTTTTATCCCTTTCTCCTTAGGGACATTTGTCACTAAACAGATACTTTATTGTTTGTTATCTTTTGTGTATTCTGGGGTGCTATCGAAAAAAATTACATTCCATTCAACAACTAAATGTATCACACAAAAACACTTTAATCTATGGGAAGATAGACTTTCTAAAAAGTATTACAGTGGCGTATGCCTCTTGCTTTAGTGAAACAAAGAAATGTAGAGTTGTTTATTATTTTGCAAAACCCTTTCAAATATAATTTGGTACTGACAATTCCTTTAGGAGGTAGGTGAAGAAGCATTTTATTATTATTATTTTACAGATAAAGAAACTGAGGCTTAGTGCATTGAGGGAACTTGTTGAAGGTTGCACAATTAGGGAATGGAAGTGAGGTAGAAGATGTTCCAAATCAATACAGCAGTCTTTCCACCCCAGGTACATACTGGTAGTTAGTCCTACCTAGCTACTTTATTTTATTCTTTGTGTGACAGCCTAAACAATATTGTTGGGAGGAAAAGTAGGTATACCACAAAAAAAATCAAATAGAGGTTCAAGGGATTCTTTTTATTTGTTTGTTTGTTTATTTATTTGTTTATTTTGAGAGAGTCTTGCTCTGTTGCCCAGGCTAAAGTGCAGTGGAACAACCGTGGCTCACTGCAGCCTCAACTTCCCAGGGTCAAGCAATCCTTCCACCTAAGCCTCCTGAACAGCTGGACCACAGGCATGCATCACCACACCACCTATTTTTTTTTCCTTTTTGTAGAAATGGGGCCTTGCTATGTTGCCAGGCTGGTCTCAAACTCCTGGGCTCAAGTTATCCTCCTGCCTCGGCCTCCCAAAGTGTTAGCATTATAGGCATGAGCCACTGTGCCTGGCCCAAGGGATTCTTTTTAACATTGGGATTTTCCATCAAAAAGAAGTGTCATCCCAGGGCTACAGTGTCATTGAGGCTTAAAGAGGAAATGGTGAGGAGTGAGGTCGTTTGCTCTTACTGGAGCTCAGCATATTGGCTATCATGGGAGAGAGCTTAATGACTGAAGAATCTTAAAGGTATTTAATGATTCCTGCAAATGGTCTGGTGCCAGGGTCACTGATGTCAGCTATACTTACTTTTTTATTTAATTCATTTGAAAACCATTTGTTGAGTGCTAGCATGGCCCAGGCACTCCGCTGTGTGCTGGTGCTACAAAAATAAATAAGTATGTTTTATGGGAACAAGAAGTAAGTTAATTAATTAAATTAAGTTTGATTTATAAACAAGATGTTGCATGAGTCCAGAGGTTTTTTTTATTATTATTATAAGCAGGAGACTGTGCTCCTTTATAGGTATCAACAGTGGACCTGTCAAAGGAAACATTTAGTAAACAGTAGTCACTCTGGGCTTACCTGAGGGCAGCTTTACTTATGAAAATAGAGGTCAGAGTGAGATGAAAGATGCCTTCTTTTCCTGAATAACCAACACAGTGCAGTTAATGCATTTCTCTATTATTGCACCAACCAAAAGATAGTCCAAAATAATTGGCTGTCAGATATAGTCAGAATCCCTGCCCTATACTTCTCTTCCTTCATCTGATTGACCTACTCATTCTTTAAGGCCATGCACTAACATCATCCCTTTAGGTAAATTTCCTGGACCTCTCTTACCCATCCAGCCCCACCCTTCCCCCCTCCAAATTAAGGCAGGATTGATGCATACACACCACACACACACACACACACACACACACACACACACACACACACAGAGTAGTACGCTCTTACCCATGGGGGATACATTCCAAGACCCCCCCATGGATGCGTGAAACTTCAGATAGTACCAAACTCCATATACATTATGTTTTTTCCTGTACATACACACCTATAATAAAGTTTAATTTATAAATCAAGCACAGTAAGAGATTAACAACAATAGTAGAATAATTTTAACAATGTACGATAATAAAAATGATGTGACTGTGGTCTCTCTCTGTGTCTCTAAAAGTATCGTATTGTACTCACTGATTTTCAGACCATGGTTGACCTTAGGTAACTGAAACTGTGGAAGGTAAAACCTCAGATAAGGGAGGACTACTGTATATAGTATTCTTACCACACTGTATATTTCTCTACTAGGCCGTGAGTTCCTTGGTGACAAAAACCAGTGACACTTACATGCACTGGACCTTCCATAGGATCTAGCATAGACCAAGTGACAGTGGCAGCATCTTCAAGAGGTGGCATGGAGTGAGGGAAGAGATAGCATTTAGCTTGTCTTCTCCTCCCTCATAATCTCTATTAACCATCCGCTTGCACCCCAAATGAACATACATCCTACATGAAACCAGGGTATTAGTCCATTCTCACACTGCTAATAAAGACATAGTGAGATGGGTAATTTATACAGGAAAGAGGTTTAATTGACTCACAGTTCAGCATGGCTGGGGAGGCCTCAGGGAACTTACAATCAGAGCAGAAGGGGAAGCAAACACGTTCTTCTTCACATGGCATCAGGAAGGGGAAGTGCTGAGCAAAAGGGAGAAAAGCCCCTTATAAAACCATCAGATCTTATGAGAAATCACTCACTGTGGGAACTACAATTCAAGATGAGATTTGGGTGGGGACACAGCCAAATGATATCAACCGGTATGCATGCTAGGCCAATGTGGGATTAAGCAAAGCCCCAGCACCTCCTTCCTAGCAGAGTGCTTAAATGTCCCCTCCTGTATATTACTCAAATTCAATAAATGTCTGTTAAAACACTTTTGGGGGAGTGGCAATGGGACGAAAAATAAAGAACTTGAATGACCATCATTTTTTAAAATGAGGTCCATTGAGATATAATTTACACGCAGCAAAAGTTTCCCTTTTCCTATATAAAGTTTGATGAGTTCTGACAAATGCATAGTTATGTAACCACCACCATCATCGTGATAGAGAACACTTCCATCGTCTCAAAATAATTCCCTTTGAACTACCATAATTTTAAATGAACTCTTTAGAAGAACCACAAAAACTTATCAATGTTGTAGATTACATAACATATACTTGCATCTTGGACAACTTAACATATCTCTCCAAAATGAATAGTTTGTTTTCCCTAGGTTATCATGCCATCATTTAGTTGTATTGCCTTTTCTTTTTGGAAACCTCAAGGCATTTAGCAAACAGGATTTCATGTTTATTCCCAAAAACTCTGGCCCAACTGTAGAGATTTATAGTCCAATTCAATGAAACCCATGCATTTCTTTCCCAGTTTAACCTGATGTTTCTCTTCTTACCAGAGACTTCCATGTAAATACTTTAACAATGTTAGGTGTGTTATATATAATGAGGTCATAATCAGTTTCAAATTAGCATTGCGCCTTTCACTTATTTATCAATTATATTCCCTTGTGATGACTATGAAAAGGCTCCACATCCTGAGGACACTTGTCAGAGTTAGATTTATTAATGGAATGAAATAGCAAATAATGAATGACTAAATAAATGAATGAGTGAATGAATGAATGAGTGGCTGCCTCCATTTTACGGATGAGGCAGTGTCCGAAAGGCACAGTGAGGTCAGATGATGGCAGAAAGCCACACACCGATGTTGGTGGCTTTCTGCCAGGTCAGATGCCAAGTTTATTTTCTTTGCTTTCTTGCTTTACTATAAACTAATCTTTAAAATCATTCCCATAAAATATCAACATTAAAGAATAAAAATGGAAAAATAAGCCACATACAATTAAATGGCTTTTTTAAAAGGAGCTCAGTGTGCAAAGGATAACATGAGTAAGGATTTTTTGGGAAATTTTTCACCTAATAGGAAGAATGCTTTACTCTTTTATTTATCAAACCTTCCTCATCATTAAATGGATTCAGTAATACTTTTTGGTAATAACTCGTGTGTGTGTGTATGTGTGTAATAAAATACTTTGTATATGTTCATTGTGTTCTTTTTTTAATAAGATGTTTTAGTGAAAAAGACACAATTACCGTCACCATTGCCCACTATATAATGACAAGTAGGGGAGGGGAGGCTAGAAGAGCTTCTACATAGTGAGAGATCTTCCATTGTTACACCTACGCTTGCACTTTATTTCATTTTCTTCCACGTTTGGACAGGTCGAGATTAAATGTGATTACATTTCCGTTGAGAGGCTTTTATTCAGAAACAGGATTCAAAAGAATGTCAATAAGCATAAAATAAAAACGGTGTGCAATTTATATGAAACTCTGATTTAAATGGCCCTAACCAAAAAAAAAAAAAAAAAAAAAAAAGAAAAAGAAAGAAAGAAAAGAAGCTATTTAAAGTAGCCCTCCCAAGGGGAGTCAACTGCTCTTTAGTGCGCCCTGAGCCGGCTGTGCCTTCTCTCCATCCGCTGCTCAGATATTCATGAATCGTTGCTTCTTCCAGCCTCGCCTTCTCTCTCCCTCTGCCTTTCTGGCGCGGTTCTCCCTCCCTCCCTCTGGCTTCTGCTCTTTCTTACTCCTTCTCTCAGCTGCTTAACTACAGCTCCCACTGGAACTTGCACAATCAAAAACAACTCTCCTCTCTCAAGCCGCCTCCAGGAGCGCATCACCTGGAGAAGAGCGACTCGCTCCCCGCGCCGGCCGCCGAAGAGCAGCCAGGTAGCTGGGGGCGGGGAGGCGTACCCTTCTCCCGCTCGGTAAGAGCCACAGCATCTCCCCGGAGATTGGCCGTATCCCACCGTCCGGCCCCCAGGGTCCTGCAGCGGTGATGCATGTTTCGGAGCAATGATGGAAGGAGAAAAGCCGCTGTCGGTGTTAACTGAAAGTGGGGAGAGGTTGCTGCAGTAGCTGGTGCTGCAGAATGCGCGAGTGAAGAACTGAGCCCCGCTAGATTCTCCATCCCGCTCAGTCTTCATTAACTGTCTGCAGGAGGTAAACCGGGGAAACAGATATGCACTAACCAGGCGGGTGCCAACCTGGATCTATAACTGTGAATTCCCCACGGTGGAAAATGGTAAACAAAGACATGAATGGATTCCCAGTCAAGAAATGCTCAGCCTTCCAATTTTTTAAGAAGCGGGTAAGGACAGGTTTTGCTTATTTCTTTTGTTTTCTGTGCTTCTCTTAATGCTTTTGAATGTTTGCCTGAAGTAAGCCTGAGGTTTTGTTGATAAACCCTTAATGTAAGCCGTGCTTCTGATAGCAGTGGTAAAGCTGAGAACTATACCTGACTTGATTAGAATTTGTTGGAGGAGGGGCAGGGGGCTATGAAGAGTTGCACTGGGAGGAGGGGGTTGGGCTGAGATGCCTTAAACGGGTTTGAGCTGGGAATGGGGATTTTTCTCTCTCAAGCCACAACAAAGATTACAAGGCAGTCGCAAAGAGAACTGGCTTGAGTACAATTATGGCTAGTAATTTAGTCAGGGGCTAATTTAGCAGCTTCCTCTCTCTTATCTTTGAAGGGTTCAACTTTTCTACACCTTTCATCCACTCAGTCTCGAGTGATGCATTATCATCTTCATTCGTCAGAAGCAGCAGCTTCTGGTTTCCCAAATCCATTCAGCCAATAATTTGCTGTGTCTCTATCTGTGGTATAAATAGCAAAGGACTAGAATGACCTTTTACAGAAATGATGGAATCCAGCATTTAAAATTGTCTATTTTAAGTTGCCTCAATTTTTGCTTTTGCTTAGAATAACTGCCTTTTTTTTTTTTTTTCGGGAGAGAGCAGTGGGAGGTCTGTATTTGAGTGATAATTCAGGGTTATGTTGCTGTATGCATTTATTTCTTAAACTCCTTATTCTTCAACTCAAAGTATGAATAATGTTGCATTGGTTGTAGGTGAGAAAAAAGGATTTTTTTGCGTGTATATTTCACAATAAACTCAGTTCACTGGGATGGCCACACTGGTGGTCTGTGTAAATCTGCAAACTTACACACAAGTGGGAGGTAAGAAATGAATGATTGTTAAAGGAATGACACTGACACTCTTAAGGACAGTGTTTCCTAAGCAACGTAAGAGAAGGAACATCCTCCAGTCCCCAGTTGCCCCATCCTATTTAATACCCTAGGGCAATTCCACCAAAATGGTTCTCTCCATTCATTCCTCCTTCCCTTCATTCAGGTCCTTTCTGTGCCACTCCTGAAACACAGCCCTTCAGTTAACTCATCCGCAGAACACAGTGAATTTCAGGGTGGGCTGGACTATCTCCCTGCACCAAATGGGCAAGCTGGGAAGGCAAGGCTAGAAATGCAGGCAACATGTCAGGCCCAGCTAGAGGGCCAGCGAAGGCTCCCAAGCACCCTTGACTGAGTTCTCATCAGTAAAGCAAAATCTTTCTCCAAGTCTGTGGGCCAAAGCATATGCATTCAAACCAAAATGAAACCAACCTGTCCTGGCCCCTGCTCTTGGAGTGGGAGTACCATGTGAAATCTCACTAGTGAGCTGCAAGCTAAGTGAAAGCAAGTCAGTGCAACTTCACAGAGCTCCACAAGGCTTCTTAGTTTTTCTCTGTAGCTAAAATATTTCTTTCCAAGGGAAGAGCCCTTTATGAAAATTAATTTTCTTTCTTTCTTTTTATTTTTTTTAGAGACGGGGTCTTGCTATATTGCCCAGGGTGGTCTTGACCTTTTGGGCTCAAGTGGTCCTCCTGCCTCAGCCTCCCAAATTGCTGGGATTACAGATGTCCACCACCAGGCCCAGCCCTAATTTTCAATAATAAACAAATGTTTTGCTAATTTTAAAAATGCCATAGCCCATTATCCAGTATTTAAACTCTATTGCCTTTTAATTACTGTATTTATTTCATGGTATTGGGGATATTCTAAAACTCCTCAGTCAGATGTTCTTAAGCAATGTAGATTTAAGTTACATAAATTTTAAATTGTCTTTTATTTTCTTTGTTATCAAAATGTACTAATAGAAATACTAATTTGCCATTTGGTTTTGTTTTGCTTAAAAGCAAATTTACCAATAGACTTCAGTTGGTGACTCTGCAGACCTTGAATTTTGCAGAGAACCACCCAGGGTACTGATGTCTTATCTGAGTACATGCAGAAAGAAGTTTCTACCAAGATAACTGGCAGGCAGCTTCATCTACCTTCTAACCTGGGTCTATCAGTTGCTGGAGACAGGATCAGACATCTCTCCTGCCCCTGCGCTCTCCTTACTCCTCAAGGACAGTTAACTAAGTAAAAGGTGACCTTGTATCAAGTCATTGAATGCCCCAGGGATAAATTCTTTGATTCTTGTCTACTTTGGTTTATTCCACAAATTCTGTATTCTAAATGTTTATTTCTGCTTGTACATGACTTTGCTCTTTTTGTTTGTTTGTTTTTAATTAAACAATATATAAATACATCTATAAAACATTAAAACAATAATAAGGTATATCCCACCTCCTCTCCAATCTTTCTCCCTTTCCCAGATGTAGTAACTGTTACCATACTGATGTTTATACTTTCCAAACTTTTACTTCACATACACATTCATATACTATAATGCCTTTGTTTGCAGTTAAGAATAATTCATTTTCTTATATTCTATTGTTGAAGTTCCACACATTTCTGCATATTTTATTTTTAACCTAGCTAGACAGTCTTACAAAGTGAACCTTTGTCCATAGCCCACATTAAACTATGAATAGATTTTGGAAAAAAAAAAAACCCCATAGGGTCTATTAGGGCTAATTAAAAAGAATGATTTTTGATTGCAGGAGGCTTAAACAGTGCTTCCTATGCTTCTGAGACATTCCAGAGGGAGCATAAGAAACTAAAGGAGAATATAGGCTATCTGCCCTTGTAGCTGTCTGTCAGTCACTATTTATTAGAGCTGACTATGTTCTAGGTAGGAATGCTTTACATGTATTAGCTCATTTAATATTCACAGTAACCCTATAAGGTAAGAAACATTATTAAATGTGCAAAGTGTGACTTAGAGAGATTAAACCATTCGCCCAAGGTCACATAACTAAAAAGTAGCAGAGCTAAAATTTAAACCTTGTTCAACTCAAAGCTTGTATACATAATCCAGACTTTTTGATTTCAGACAACTCTCCCCTTCTTTTCTTTTAGTTTCCACAACAGACTCTTCCATCCCCCTACCCGCCTCCCCCGATCAAGTGAAATCTTTATGCCACTACCAAAAACCTATAAAGGCAGCCAAGCCTCTTCCAGCTCCTTTCTAGTCCTTAATACTGACAGTAATGAGAGGCAGCCCTGGGGAACCCAGATTCTAGGAACATAATCTGAAGAAAGACAGTCCGGGTGCTAGTTCTACAAAATCCTTTGGATTTATGCTTTTCATCCTCATATTTTAAAAGCTCAACTAAAGCAGCTTAATTTCATTTAGCAGAGAATTGCTGAACTAAACTGGATAAGAGTTCTACTTTCATTCTTTAAGTGTTCATGATAAATTAGCATTAGATGTATATGGATTATATTTTACTCTTAAGAGTCTCCAAAAATTCATTTAAGATGAATGGAAAAATGTCCTTATCAGTTTTATTCTCCCAATCCAAGAGTTTTAAAAGTTATCAGTCCAGCTAAAGGTAATCCATTTTCATGGATTTAAAGATTTGTTCTGTTTGTGGCTCAGATTCTTACATAATGATTTAGAAAACACAAACAAATGACATTGTCTCCAACTCGATAATCCTTTCTGGAAATACACAAAGTATGTGAAAAAAACCTTCCATAGCCATGATTACATTACCTTTTGTAAAATTTGAAAGACTATCTAACGCTGCAGAATTTTGGATGTGGAATGAACCTCAGAAATTCTCCCTCTGACTTCCCTCTTCCGAAGATGAGGAAACTGAGTACCTGTGGTAAATCACCTGTCAAATTAGAATGAGGTTAAGCCAGGACTCATGTTTTGGGTTTTCACTTCCAGATCTCGTGTGCTTTCCTCTTTGCTAAGTTCTCAACATCAAACTAGTCAAGTCTTTCATGCCTCATTCATTCATTTTTCAACAAATAGAGTAGGAACAAAATAACCATGTTTTATCTTCATGAAACTAACAGCATAGTGACTACCAACTTTGACAAGACCGTTCCATTTTGACTCTGTATTTTTGTTGTTGTTATTTTTGTTTGTTTGGTTGGTTGGTTGGTTGTTTGCAGAGACAAGGTCTCACTATGTTGCCCTGGCTGGTCTCGAGTTTCTGGGCTCAAGGGAGCGTCCCAAAGTGTTGACATTTCAGGTGTGAGCCACCCACTGTGCCCAGCCTTGACTCTATATTTTATGATTATATGCATTTGAACAATTCCTTGCATTATTCTTTAATAACAGTAGCTTTTCTAATAACTATGACTTAAATGGCATTAATATTGCTGGGCATGGTTCTAAGAGCTTTAAGTACATTACACATTTAAATCATCATACACAGGCTGGGCGCGTTGGCTCACGCCTGTAATGCCAGAACTTTGGGAGGGTTAGGCAGGCAGATCACTTAAAGTCAGGAGTTCGAGACCAACCTGGCCAACGTGGTGAAACCCTGTCTCTACTAAAAATACAAAAATGAGCCAGGTGTGATGGCAGGCGCCTATAATCCCAGCTACTCAGGAGGCTGAGGCAGGAGAATCGCTTGAACCAGGGAGGCGGAGGTTGCAGTGAGCCGAGATCTCGCCACTGCACTCCAGCTGGGATGACAGAGTGAGACTCCATCTCAAGGAAAAAAAAAAATAAAAATTATCATATATAAAAATACCTGAGATAGGTACTTTTATTATTGTGATTTCATAGATGAAGAAACTGAGGTATACAGAAGTTGAAGAACTTGCCCCAAGTCACATAGCTAGTTAGTGACAGGATCAGGGTTTGGATCCCAGCACCAGGCTCCAGGGTCTGTGTCCTTAATCTCTATATATCCCGAATGCCTGTCAACATTAAATAATCCAGGGTGAAGTTCAGAGAAGTGAAATGATATGACTTCTCTGGCCTCCTCCTTTCTCTAATAACTGCGGGAACAAAGGAAAGGTTTTTAGTCTGGTTACAATGTTTACTCTAGCAGAGCTGAGAAGTTAAATTAAGCTCCTCTGAAGTGCTTATTCTTCACAACTGTTTCATAAACAGCATCCCTTTACATTTGTTTTCCTTTTACTGTTCTATTTTGCCTGCTTAAAGTATCCAAATTGGAATAACAAAGGCCCTTTTCTTATGGGAAACTTTCGATGTCTTCTCAGAGGGATAACATTATTGAGCAGCACCCTTCAAAGCACTTTACTCAGGTGACTCTCACAATCCTTCATTACGCCCATTTTATAGCCAAGGAAACTGAGGGTCAGAGGTTAACTAATTTGTTAAAAATCGTAGACCTAGGAAGAGGTATAGCCAGAATTCAAATTCAGGTAGTTCGTTTACCAGCAGCAGTCTTTCCATTTGCGTCACTGGAGTGCACTGCGATGATGCCAATACTGTTGCAGGATTGGCTCTACCGAATTGGAAACTACTTGTGAAGACAACCCAAAGAGGTGTTTTGTTGTTGTTGTTGTTGTTGTTGATGTTGTTATAGCCTTAGCTATGAAGAGGTAGATTCTCCAAGTGACTACTGAGAGCGGTAGGAATGCTTTCTAACAAATCTGAAGTCTGCTTTAGATTTTTTCAAGATATATTTGATCATACTTCCCGGAACATGGCAGAGACTCCAGTGGCTCCTACTGTGCTTTCTTCGGAATGGCTAAAATCTAAGCTGTTTGAGTTCCTCTTGAGCCTGCGCCCACAACACAGCACACGGTCCCAGTGACACTGCACTGTTACATTAGTACTGCTTATTCCTCTGTAGCTCCCACAGGGCAGGAAGGTTTTTTGTTTTGTTGTTTTTTCATACAGTCTCACTCTGTCACCCAGGATGGAGTGCAGTGGCACCATCTCATCTCACTGCAACCTCTGGCTTCTAGGTTCAAGAAATTCTCCTGCCTCAGCCTCCTGAGTAGCAGGGATTACAGGTGTGCACCACCATGCACAGCTAATTTTTTTGTATTTTTTTTTAGTAGAGACGGGGTTTCACCATGTTGGCCAGGCTGGTTTCCAACTCCTGACCTCAGGTGATCCACAAGCCTTGGCCTCCCAAAGTGCTGGGATTACAAGCATGAGACACCACAACTGGCTGGAAGGTCTTTAAGGACAGAAAACCGGTTACCTTGTTCACTGTATCCCCTACTTGTCAAAACATATTTGTTGAATAAAAGAAAGCATAAAATAAAAGAACAAATCCTTCTATTACTTGCCCCTAAGTCATTGCCCTCTTCTCCTTCCTCCTCCTTCTTCCTTTAAACAGGCTTTGGTGGCTCAGAAATCTAATGCATTTTATTTCTCTCTATGTTTAGATATGGATTAGATATAAATTAAGACTGAAATGTAACCTAAATCTGGCCCAAAGACAAGCTGTCACTTCCCCTTCAGAGCTGGTGGGTACTCAGCGAAGCTTGACCTCAGCTTATTTGCTGATCCAGTGCCCATAACACACCTTCTCTTCTATGATACTTTTCTTGTCAGGCCAAACAAGACAGACATAGCAGTGATTCACTAATCTCCTCTTATTTTGCATTAATATGAATTACTAACTTCAATAATATATAGTAGGCTGGGCACAGTGGCTCACACCTTTAATCCCAGCACTTTGGGAGGCCAAGGCAGGCAGATCACCTGAGGTCAGGAGTTTGAGGCCAGCCTGGCCAACATGGTGAAATCCCGTCTCTACTAAAAATACAAAAATTAGCTGGGAGTGGTGGTGGGCACCTGTAATCCCAGCTTCTCAGGAGGCCTAGGCAGGAGAGTCACTTGAACCTGGGAGGCGGAGGTGGCAGTGAGCCAAGATCACGCCATTGCACTCCAGGCTGGATAACACAGTGAGACAGCATCTCAAAAAACAAACAAACAAACAAAAACTATATAGTATCTGCATTATGTATCCTCCCAACTAGAATCCTAAAAATGTCTTTCCATTATTACTTATCCTCACTTTTCAGCATGGTCTTAGGAGCCACAGAGTGTGAGTAAGACGGATGCCTTTGGCACTTTGACCACTAAGTCTTAGAGAGTTTGGATGAGGGAGTTCAGCCGTCTAGGTTTGGCAGTGCTGGGGAATTAGTCTCAGTACCGCAGAATGTGGATGATGAGCCATTTTCGTTAGATAGATATTTTGCCTCCCCAGCAGCTCTCAAGAAAATCCTGAGATAGGCTCTTAGCTACAGTGCTTGGGAGGGATTTTGAATGGAAAGTGTAGCTGAGTTCCTTGAAATTCTGCACCATTTTTTAAAGGGCTGGTGCTGAAATGCGGGTGCCATATGTAACACTGGAGTAAGAGATATTCTGAGCTCACCCATATTTTATGATCTGTAAGTGCTTAACAAGGTAAAGCAAAACCAAAATGAGGGGGCAGGAGTGAGGAACGTGGGGGGTGGAGCCATCAAAATGCATGTTGGAGATTTCCGAATATGAAAGCATAAAGGCAGGAACAGTAATGGGAATTGGATCAATAGAAAAGTTTAATTAGTAATTTAGGTCAAGCTAAAGATAGTTCGCTAGAGCAAATATTGTAGAAGCATATTTTTAAAGTGTGATTTTTTTTTTTACATACTAGTTAATTTTTTTTAGAAATAAGCCCAAAAATAAAGGTAAATATCAACATTCCTAACATTGGCAGAAAAGACTCCTGACTTATGAGTGGGATGCTGTTTCCTGCCTGCTAAGGAAAGCTAGGATTCCTAGCTTGTCAGCTTGTTTGAGCATGAAATCATTTGCTCCTCACCAACCTGGGGATGAAGATTTTTATCCATTCTATGGGGCTCAAGAAAGTTCAGCTCGCAGGGTAAAAACAGTCTTCGAAGAGCTTTAACTGAAGGGATACGCAGTGTCTCTATAGAGATCCACATCCTCTGTAATGGGAAAGCAGGTGGTTCTGGACCTCACTCTCAGTGAATCCTTCTGGCCCAGAAATGAGGACAGCAGCAGTGACCTACCCTGGTCCTTGGTCTAAGAGCAGGCTTACCCAGCAAGTGGCCAGGTTTCTCTGGCAAACTGCACAGTGATGCTGGCAAATTTATAAAAGACCATGTGGGAAAGTGGAGGAGAAGGAGGTGGAGGAGGTGAAGGAGGTGGAGGAGGAGGAGGACAGGAAAAGCAGACAGTAAGGCAAGTTCGGTGCTGCGTTGGCATCCTCCTGCAGCTGCCATGGCATGTGGAGAAAGGATTATTATTATAGTTTATTTACTCTCACATCTATTTCTCTGCAGCATTCTGAAATGACATTGTAAGTATTTACAACAAAGGGAAATGAAAATCAAAGGTGTAACTAGAGCAGTAGAAGAATCTTCTATTTGGTAGTTCGAGGTGCCAAAATATTACTCTAATTGCTTTCTAGAGCCTGCTGTGACATTTTTCTGAGAAGAATTCACTTAGCTACTTCTGTAACATTAGGGTAACCTTGGCCTCTTTTTCCCTCCTAGGTCAGGGCATTCACCCAAAACGCCATTTGCTTCGGGAAATGACTGGTCATGTGGTTCTTCCACTTTCTCTCTCCTGTCTCTCTCTCTCTCTCTCTCTCTCTCTCTCTCTCTCTCTCTCTCTCTGTTGTCTCCGGAGGATAAGCTCACGGCAAGGCAAAAGAGAAAAGCATGAAGTGAAATATTCCTAGGCTTGCCGGGCACGGCAGCAAACGCCTGTAATCCTAGCACTTTGGAAGCCTAAGGCGGGTGGATCACCTGAGGTCAGGAGTTTGAGACCAGCCTGGCCAACATGGTGAAATCTTGTCTCTACTAAAAATACAAAAATTAGCAGGGTGTGGTGGCGTGCACCTGTAATCCCAGCTACTCAGGAGGCTGAGGCAGGAGGATCACTTGAACCCGGGGGTGGAGGTTGCAGTGAGCTGAGAGGGCACCACTTCACGCCAGGCTGGGTGACAGAGAGAGACTCTGTCTCAAAAAAAAGAGAAGAAACATTCCTAGGATTGTGCCCATAGAAAACAAAGGATTCTTGTTCTAACCCAGTGGTTTAAGGAACATCTTGCTATCTCTGAGTTTGTTAGAGTGACATCAGCCAGTTTGAAAGACCTTGGTAGCTCAAAGATTTTAGTCTCTAGAAATAGCAAGGTGAAAAAAGAAAAGTCCCCCAAATTGTTAAAACATATTTAGACTCAAGTCCCTGTAGGACAAAAATTAAAATATGTCAGGGGGAAAAAAATGAAAGTTAATAGTTTGAGAATTAAAAATAAATCGGAATATGTATTTATAATGTTTATTACTCAGAAATGTGATCTTTCCCATAGAATGATCTTTCCGAAAGCAGCTGAATTTTCTTTGAACTCTGAATCTTTCTGGGCCAGTATTTATTTAGGTTGTACTGTAAAAAAAATTACAGGAAAAAAAATGATGAGTACATAGCTTCCGGTGTGGTTTAAAAGATTGGGGTAAGGCTGTGGAGGGGTAGTATAAAAATAAAGACATTAAAAAAGAATCCTCTTCACAGCCTCACATAGCTTCTCTGAAACCTAGAATATACACGTGCTGGGTGCATGACCTTGTCTGCCTTGTTCACAGCTCTGTCTATGTGCCTGGTGCATAGTAGACGCTCAATAATATATGCTTGATGAATCAATAAAAACAATTTAATCAAGGGGCTTGGGGAAGAGCTACCATGTGTAATTATGATATCATTACTTGGTGGAATAGAGAGAGTATTGATGAAGAGAAGAATTTAAAGAAAATCTTGGGGTGATTTTAACTGCTTCCAGGTATTCACGGGTTCCACATCTGTGGATTCAACCAACTGCAGGTTAAATATTTGGGAAAAAAAGAGGATGGTTTCATCTGTACTGAACACGTACATACCTTTCTTCTTGTCATTCTTCCCTAAGCAATACAGTATAACAACTATTTACATAGCATTTATATTGTATTTGCTATTATAAGCAATCTAGAGATCATTTTAAATGTTAGGGAGGGTATGCATTGGCTATATGCAAATGCGATGCCATTTTATATCAGGGGCTTGAGCATCTGTGGATTTTGGGATCTGCAGGGGTCCTGGAATCAATCACCCACAGAGACTGAGGGACAATTGTAGTAACAATCTGTAAATGAATTTCTACAACGGACGTCAATATAATTGCTTTCTCCTTCAACCACTTGCCTTCAAAGATTAAATGTTACGTAGAAACAACCAGGACTTGGCACTCATTGTATACAGGGCCTTAGTTATCAGCTTTGGCAAAACAGTCATATCTAATTTATTTGTCTATTAGTCAGCTTTTACGTAAAAGGGCCCACACCTTCTCTACGTTGTCACTAATAAGTTGGTGAAGCCATTGCTAATTATTATTCATCTGGTGCAAAGCAAACACATTAAATCAGGTAATTGAGATTAACCCTTCAGAACTGATCTCTATCAGATGGAATTTCAGAATGTATAATTTTTTTTTCATCTAGTACCTTGGCAGTTATGTCTTGCATTATACATTTCATTCTTTTACAAAAATCAGAGCAATGCAAATTTCTAATGTGTCTTCATTTCTAAAGTTAATATCCTTTGAAATAACAGATTCAGAATTTATTTCAGAATTAGTGTTGAAATTCCCCCCCCCCCTTTTATTTCTTTGTATCCTCATCATCAACAACCAACATGAATTGAGCACTTTGATGTGTCAGGTTTTAAGGTGGGAAAGAGAAAATAAATCATAAGCTTCCAGGTCGAGCTCAGTGGCTAACATCTGTAATCCCAGCACTTTGGGAGGCTGAGGCAAGCGGATTCGAGACCAGCTGGGGAACATGGCAAAACCCCATCTCTACAAAAAATTAAAAAATTAGCCAGGTGTGGTGGTGAGTGCCTGTAGTCCCAGCTACTCAGGAGGCTGAGGTGCCAGGATCACTTGAACCCAGAAGGTAGAGGTTGCAGTGAGCCATGATGCCACCACTGTACTCCAGCCTGGGAGATAGAGTGAGACCCTGTCTCAAAAGGAAAAAAGAAATCACAAGCTTCCTTCACTCCCCAACTTGCTTCCCCAGAAACTTGGATTGTGTCCCTCCATAACATGCTCATTATAGCTCGTGTGTTTTTTCTTTTTTTTTGAAATGGAGTCTCACTCTGTTGCCCAGACTGGAGTGCAGTGTTGCGATCTCGGCTCACTGCAACCTCCGCCTCCTGGGTTCAAGTGATTCTTCTGCCTCAGCCTCCTGAGTAGCTGGCATTACAGGCATGCATCACCATGCCCAGCTAATTTTTGTATTTTTAGTAGAGATGGGGTTTCACCATGTTGGCCAGGCAGGTCTCGAACTCTTGACCTCAGGTGATCCACCCACCTCGGCCTCCCAAAGTGCTGAGATTACAGGCACTTTGAGCCACCGCGTCCGGCCTTGTGCTATTTTTTATGGCACCCGTCAGTTTGCAATTGCATATTGGTAAAGCTTTTTAATGAATGCCTTCAGCATTAATTAATGTCCTCCTGGACTATGAGCTCTATGAGGACAAGGACCTTCCTTCTCTTTTACATACAATTAAACCCTCAGGACCTGGCGCCTGGGGGGTTATCAATAAGTATATGTTGAAACAGAAAGCCAAAAGATGGTGAAATGCCTAAGGTCTATGGAGGAGAAAGAGGGGAGTTAATCTGAAAACTCATATAGAAATTGAAAGTTCTTTGCATTTTATTCTGTTTGGTTTATGTTAAAGTTCCATCATGTGCTAGACATGATGGCTCATCCCTGTAATTCCAGCACTTTGGGAGGCTGAGGTGGGAGGATCACTTGAGTCCAGGAGGTGGAGGCTGCAGTGAGCCATAGTCACACCACTGCACTCTAGCCTGGGCAACAGAACAAAACCCCATCTCTGAAAAAACAGTAAAATACATTGAATAAATTTTTTTAAACTCCATCATCTGAGACACATCTGTATTGTAAATAACATTTTTTTTTTTTTTTTTGAGACAGGGTCTAGCTCTGTCACCCAGACTGGGGTGCAGTGGTGCGATCATGGCTCACTGCAATCTCTGCTTCCTGGGTTCAAGTGATTCTTTTGCCTCAGCCACCCAAGTAGCTGGGACTATAAACACACACCACCACGCTGGGCTAATTTTTGTATTTTTAGTAGAAACCAGGTTTTCTTTTCCTTTTTTTTTTTTTTTTTGAGATGAAGTCTCACTCTGTTGCCCAGGCTGTCTGGAGTGCAGTGGGCGCGATTTTGGTTCACTGCAACCTCCGCCTCTGGGGTTCAAGTGATTCTTGTGCCTCAGCCTCCAGAGTAGGTGGGCCTACAAGCACCAGCCACCATGCCCAGCTAATTTTTGTATTTTTAGTGGAGATGGGGGTTTCACCATGTTGACCAGGCTGGTCTCAAACTCCTGACCTCAGGTGAGCCACCCATCTTGGCCTCCCAAAGTGTTTTGGGATTGCAGGTGTGAGCAACCGTGCGTGGTTAAATATCATCTCTTTTGAAGTCATTGTCTTCTCTATCATTCACTGTTCCCTGTAAAGGGATCCATGTAGTAAAGTGCTCTTAATAATTTAGTAGTAGGTTAAAGATTTTTCTTTTCTGAAGGAAATCACATTTAGCATGATATAATCTCTTAGGTTTGCCTCAGTTGCCAGGAAACTCAAAGGTAAATTTAAATATAAACTTCAGTGAGCAAATTGGACAAATCTTTAGAAATAACTTCTTAGTCACTGAATTTGGTTTTAATCTTGTGTTTTTATTTTCACTCTCCTCTTATGTGTTTTTCATTGTAAACTGCCTTGTTTTTTTTTCTCTTTGTTCTTTCCTTTTCTTTCTCTTTCTCTCACTCTCTCTTTCTCTCTCTTTGAGACAGGATCTTGCTCTGTCCCCCAGACTGAAGAGTAGTGGTGCGATGATTGCTCACTTTAACCTTGAACTTCAAGACTCAAGTGATCCTCCCTATTGCCCAGGCTGGAATGCAGTGGTGCAATCTCCACTCACTGCAACCTCCGCCTCCCAGATTCAAGCGATTCTCCTGCCTCAGTCTGCCACCACACCCGGCTAACTTTTATATCTTTAGTAGAGACATGGTTTCACCTTGTTGGCCTTGCTGGTCTCAAACTCCTGACCTCGAGTGATCCCCCCACCTCAGCCTCCCAAAGTGCTGGGATTACAGGCGTGAGCATCCGCACCCAGCCTGTATTTCTTTCAAATTGTGTCCAACTCTACTAAATTTATGTTACTATTATTGCAAAGCAAACTACCCAGAATTTGATGAGCAAAAGCCACTGTCATTTATTTACTCATGATTCTGTGGATTAGGAATTCAGTTTCACTCATTTGGAGGGTTCTGCTCCCTGTGACGTTGGCTGAGTCTCTCCTTGGCTGCATTCAGCTGGTGGTTGGGCTGAGCCAGAAAGTCCGAGAAAGCTTCTTGTTTGGTGTCAGTGCATCTCTATTAGCCTCTTTCTCTCTCCACATAGCTTGGGCATCCTCACAGTAACATGTTCTTAAGATAGACTTAGATGGCTGCTGGCTTCTAAGAGGGAGTGCTTCAAGAGAGCCTGTGGAAGCTGACGATCTCATAAGGCCGAGTCCTGGATGCCATATAGTGTGACTTCTGCTGCATTTTATTAATCAAAAACAAAACAAAACAAAACAAAACAAAATGTCATAGGGCCAGCCCAGATTCAAGGGGAAGGAAAATAAACTTCACCTCTCAATATAAAGAGTGGCAAAGAGAAACTGTGTCAAAATTTCTTTCTTTTCTTTCCTTTTTTTTTTTCTTGGAGACAGAATCTTGCTGTGTCGCTCAGGCTGGAGTCCAGTGGCTGGATCATAGCTCACTGCAGCCTCAACCTCCTTGGCTGAAGTCATGGCCCCACCTCAGCCTCTCGAGTAGCTAGGACAACAGGCACCCAGCACTACTACACCTGGCTAAAACTTTCTATTTCACTAAAATATAAAATAATTTTTCAAATTGTATCCAACTGTACTGAATTTATCTATGATCTTTTTTTTTAAATCTGAACATTTACAGGAGAAGAACATTAAGGACTCCTAATATGAGATCAGACAAACAGTGTTGGCCTCTTAACTAAATTGTTTACGAGCATGGTAACATCGGGCAAGGCATTTCATATTCTAAGCCTTAACTATCTTTTTTTTTCTTTTTTCTTTTTGAGACAGAGTCTTGCTCTGTCACCAAGGCTGGAGTGCAGTGGCGCCATCTTGGCTCACTGCAAGCTCCGCCTCCCAGGTTCACGCCATTCTCCTGCCTCAGCCTCCTGAGTAGCTGGGATTACAGGCGCCTGCCACCACGCCCCGCTAATTTTCGGTATTTTTAGTAGAGATGGGGTTTCACCGTGTTAGCCAGGATGGACTCGATCTCCTGACCTCGTGATCCGCCCACCTCAGCCTCCCAAAGTGCTGGGATTATAGGTGTGAGCCACTGTGCCTGGCCTCTAAGCCTTAACTTTCTAAGGCTTATCTGTAAAATGGATTTAATAATAATACCTCAGGCTGGGCACGGTGGCTCATGCCTGTAATCCTGGCACTTTGGGAGGCTGAAGTGGGTGGATCACTTGAGGTTAGAATTTCGAGATCAGCCTGGTCAACATGGTGAAACCCTTTCTCAACTAAAAATATAAAAATTAGCCAGGCATGATAGCGCGCACCTGTAGTCTCAGCTAGTGGGGAGGCTGAGTCAGGAGAATCGCTTGAACCCGGGAGGTGGAGGTTGCAGTGAGCCAAGATCACCCCACTACACTCCAGCCTGGGCGACAGAGTGAGACTCTGTCTCAAAATAATAAAATAATAATAATAATAACAATCATACCTCAAAGAACTGTTATGAGGATTAAATGACCTAACGCATGTGAAGTATTTAGCCCCAATGCCTGGTACGCACTAAGCACTCAAAATATGTTAGATATTATCAAGACAGACCTCAAAATTATGACCTACCTCTATAGCTTACTTTTCTGAACGTTTTGTTGTGGTGTAAGTTGTGATTTTACTGATGAGTCGGTCTGAAGACAAGCTGCTATGAAACCTCTGTGCTCTGGGATCTTATTGATTAAAGGTCATTTCTCAAAAGACCTGCACATCATCAACAGGTTGATTCTCTCATTTAGTTATTTAGTTGTTTCTATAGGCTTAGGAAGTAGTGAACATAATTAATTTATCTTCTATAGATAGTTGTCCCTGGAGCACTGCAATGGTCTAGCTTCAGTGTTAAAAAGGTATTTCATTTGCGCAGGATCTCATTAAATCAAATGACACCAAATTACTCTGCTTTTTTAGTTACATACGCACAAGGCACTGAGGGACAAAAAGATATCGAAATACTTATGTCCAATGTATAATTAGTTATTGATGAGTTTTGACCTAATTTAATCAATTTAATGTGAAATTTTGTTTTCTAATCTGTCTTACATAAAGACTTAAAATCCATTTGAAATTCAAAATCATAATCCATATAACTCATCAACACTCTGAATGATCTTTAGAATCTCTTTATTATTCCCCATTCACTAAAATATTTCTCATTAAAGCCTCAAAAACTTGGAGGGCATTCCATCCTTCTGTTTTCTTTACTATCAAGCTCTTTTTTTTTGTATTTCTTTTGCCTTCTTGACACTTATCCATCCATATCTTAACTTTCCCTTTCAGTTTATAGAGCAGTGGTGGCTCATGCCAATAATCCCAGTGCTTTGGGAGGTAAAGATGGGAGGATTGCTTGAGCCCAGGAGTTCAAGACCAGCCTGGGCAACATAGCAAGACCCTCAGGTCTCCAGGAAATAATAATAAAAAAAATAGCCAGGCTGGTGGCACATGCCTGTATTCCCAGTTACTCAGGAGGCTGAGGTGGGAAGATCGCTTGAGCCCAGAAGGTTGAGGTTGCAGTGAGCCATGATCACACCACTACACTCCAGCCTGGACAACAGAGTAAGACCCTGTCTCAAAAAGAAAAGAGAAGAGAAGGGAAGAGAAGAGAAGAGAAGAAAAGAGAAGAGAAAAGAGAAGAGAAGAGAGAAAAGAGAAAAGAGAAGAGAAGAAAAGGTGGTCCTTCCTGTGGACCGCTCCTCCTTGGAATACTCAGTTGTGGCTTCTGTGGCCCAGCACTCCAGCCTCTCCTCCTACTTGTGGGTGATTTCTTAGTTTCCTTTCAGGCCTTCCTGCTCTGTCTTACCAATAATGTGGGGATGGCTCAAACTGAGTCCTTGGCTCACCAGCCTCTGAACATCTTTTTGCCCTTTCCCTCTTACTGTAGTTCTCCATCTTTCTCACTTTCCCATCCACTCTCCCTCCTCCTCCACACACAGGTTCATTCATTCCTGTACTTTAAATGTAATCTGTTATTCAGAAACTTAGTTGCCTGAATGCCAGACCTCTGTTCCCAATTGTTTACTAAACATTCCCATTGAAATGTCTCACACGCATCTTGAGCTAGTCCTGTTCAAAACCCAACTCTTGATTTTTCTTCCTATTTTTCTCTATTTCAGTAAATGATACTACTATGTAACTCATTTGTGAGAGTGAGAAATCTAGAAATTATTTCTCTTTCTTTTCTCCCAATGTCAGTGCAATTCATCAGCATATTCTACTGTGTTTACTTCCAAAATACATTTCTTGGCCAGGCGCGGTGGCTCACGCCTGTAATCCCACCACTTTGGGAGGCCGAGGTGGGTGGATCACCCGAGGTCAGGAGTTCAAGACCAGTATAGCCAAGATGGTGAAACCCCCCCTCTCTACTAAAAATACAAAAATTAGCCGGGTGTGGTGACGCATGCCTGTAATCCCAGCTACTCGGGAGGCTGAGGCAGAATTGCTTGAACCCAGGAGGTGGAGGTCGCAGTGAGCCGAGATCATGCCATTGCACTCCAGCCTGGGCAACAGAGCGAGACTCCATCTCCAAAAAAAAAAAAAAAACCAAACATTTATTTTTAACTCCTTTCTCTTTATCTCCAGGGCCTATCCCTTGGTGCAAGCCACCACCATCTTTCTTTTTTTTTTTTTTTTTTTTTTTTTGAGACGGAGTCTTGCGCTGTTGCCCAGGCTGGAGTGCAGTGGCGCGATCTCGGCTCACTGCAACCTCCGCCTCCCGGATTCATGCCATTCTCCTGCCATAGCCTCCGGAGTAGCTAGGACTACAGGCGCCCGCCACACACCTGGCTAATTTTTTTGAATTTTTAGTAGAGTCGGGGTTTCACCATGTTAGCCAGGATGGTCTTAATCTTCTGACCTCGTGATCTGCCCGTCTCGGCCTCCCAAAGTGCTGGGATTACAGGCGTGAGCCACTGCGCCCCGCCTGCCACCACCATCTTTCACCTGGACTCCTTAATAAAATCTCTTAACTCATCTCTCCCCATCTTCTTTCTCCCTGCCTTTCCCTCCTTAACATCCCCATGAAAAAATTACAGCACTTTAGACAAATTAACATCTTTCTCATAGTAATAAGGTTTTCCTGAGGGAAGAAGGCATTGAGAGAGAAAAGTACTTCCCTAGAGTCACATAGAGAAATGGCAAATATGATGTTAGAAGCCAGGTTCCTTTTTTAGTGGCAATAAACTCTCTTATTTTCTCAGTTATCTGCTGCGTGTTTTTTTTTCTCTCTCTCTCTCTTTTTGACTTACTTTCTTTTTTTGAATTAAAAAAGCATTTTATTTTGTGAAGAATTGAGGTATTTGGACCTTCTTGAGTATAGGTGATGCTAACATGCTTTAGTTTAAATTTCATTATCCGACTCCTCCAAACTCAGGGCAAAAAAAAAAAAAAAAAGTCACAGGGATTGGAAAAGCTACCAGAGGCTCTAAAACCCTGTCAGAAGGAAATGCCTAAACTAGAATGAACAGGCATATCCAAACATTGAGTATTTCCACATTGGAAATCTTTTTTTTAAGTGGTTTACTAAGCCAGAGTTTAATAATTATGCTAATGAGCATACTTGTTATGAGTTTTACTGTATGTCAGCCAACCACTCTGCATAGTTTTCAAAGTCCTCCCTGTTCTGCACACATCAGCATACCTTGCCTCACTCCCTTCACTCCTTGGTATAACTCCCCACCTCTGATCGCTCAGGAAGCTTATTTTGCTCACAATTTCACCCTTACTCCACACTTAGCTAAATTCTACATTATGTTTCCAGAGGCAGCTTTAGTTCCATGTGATCTATGACACTTACCCAGCTACTATTTTTTTGTTTTGTTTGTTTTGTTTGAGATAAGGTCTAGCTCTGCTGCCCAGACTAGAAGGCAGTGGCACAATCACAGCTCACTGCGTCCTCGACCTCACTGGCTCAAGCGATCCTTGCACCTCAGCCTCCAGAGTAGCTGAAACTATAGGCATGAGCTGCCATGCCTGGCTTTTTTTATTATTATTATTTTTGTAATTTTTTTTGTAAGGATGAGGTTTCCCTGTGTTATCCTGGCTGCCAGCTACTGTGAATTGCACAGATTGCTTTCTTTAAATGCAATTAAATTAAGAGCTGAGAGCTGGGCGCTATGGCTCACACCTGTAATCCGAGCACTTTGGGAGACTGAGGCAGGTGGATCAGGAGGTCAGGAGATTGAGACCATTCTGGCCAGCATGGTGAAACCCCTTCTCTACTAAAAATACAAAAATTAGCTGGGCATGGTAGTGCATGCCTGTAATCCCAGCTACTCAGGAGGCTGAGGCAGGAGAATCACTTGAACCCAGGAGGTAGAGGTTGCAGTGAGCCGAGATTGTGCCACTGCACTCCAGCCTGGGTGACAGAGAGAGACTCTGTCTCAAATAAATAAATAAATAAATAAATAAATAAATAAATAAATAAATAAATAAGAGCTGAATGCTACCAAGAAGCAGCTTCTCCACTCCTGGAATCTCCGCCTGGTTCAGCCTGCCTGCCTCCACTCCTGCCTCCACCATGTCCATCAGGGTAACCCAGAAGTCCTACAAGGTGTCCATCTCTGGCCCCCGGGACTTCAGCAGCCGCTCCTACATGAGTGGGCCCAGTGCCTGCGTCAGCTCCTCAAGCTCCTCCTGAGTGGGCAGCAGCAGCTTCCGGGGTAGCCTGGGTAGAGGCTATGGTGGGGCCAGCGGCATGGGAGGCATCACTGCCATCACAGTCAACCAGAGCCTGCTGAGCCCGCTTAATCTGGAGGTGGATCCCAACATCCAGGCCTGCACACCCAAGAGAAGGGGAAGATAAAGACCCTCAACAACAAGTTTGCCTCCTTCATAGGCAAGGTACGGTTCCTGGAGCAGCAGAACAAGATGCTGGAGACCAAGTGGAGCCTCCTGCAGCAGCAGAAGACAGCTTGGAGCAACATGGACAACATGTTCGAGAGCTACTTCAACAACCTTAGGCGGCAGCTGGAGACTCGGGGCCAGGAGAAGCTGAAGCTGGAGGCAGAGCTTGGCAACATGCAGGGGCTGGTGAGGATGAGATCAATAAGCTTACAGAGATGGAGAATGAATCTGTCCTCATCAAGAAGGATGTGGATGAAGCTTACATGAACAAGGTAGAGCTGGAGTCTCACCTGGAAGGGCTGACTGACGAGATCAACTTCCTGAGGCAGCTGTATGAAGAGATTGGGAGCTGCAGTCCCAGATCTCGGATACATCTGTGATGCTGTCCATGGACAACAGCCGCTCCCCGGACATGGACGGCATCATCGCTGAGGTCAAGGCGCAGTACGAGGAGATCGCCAACCGCAGCCGGAGTGAGGCTGAGAGCATGTACCAGATCAAATATGAGGAGCTGCAGATGCTGGCTGGGAAGCACGGGGATGACCTGCAGCGTATAAAGACTGAGATCTAGGCTGGGTGTGGTGGCTCACGCCTGTAATCCCAGCACTTTGGGAGGCTGAGGCGGGCTGACCACGAGGTCAGAAGTTCAAGACCAGCCTGACCAACAGGGTGAAACCCTGTCTCTACTAAAAATACAAAAATTAGCCTGGGGTGGTGGCGCACGCCTGTAATTGCAGCTACTCAGGAGACTGAGGCAGGAGAATCGCTTGAACCTGGGAGGCGGAGCTTGCAGTGAGCCGAGATCGTGCCACTGCACTCCAGCCTGGGCGACAGAGCGAGACTCTGTCTCAAAAAAAAGACAGAGATCTCCAAGATGAACCGGAACATCAGCTGGCTCCAGGCTGAGACTAAGGGTCTCAAAGGCCAGAGGGCTTCCCTGGAGACTGCCATCGCAGATGCCGAGTAGCATGGGGAGCTGGCTGTTAAGGATGCCAACGCCAAGCTGTCTGAGCTGGAGGCCGCCCTGCAGCGGGCCTAGCAGGACATGGCGTGATAGCTGCGTGTGTACCAGGAGCTGATGAATGTCAAGCTGGCCCTGGACATTGAGATCGCAACCTACAGGAAGCTGCTGGAGGGCTAGAAGAGCCGGCTGGAGTCTGGGATGCAGAATGTGAGTATCCATACGAAGACCACCAGCGGCTATGCAGGTGGTCTGAGCTCAGCCTATGGGGGCCTCACAAGTCCCAGCCTCAGCTACGGCCTGGGCTCTAGCTCCTTCAGCCACATCAGCTCCACCAGGGCTGTGGTTGTGAAGAAGATCGAGACCCGCAATGGGAAGCTGGTGTCCAAGTCCTCTGATGTCCTGCCCGAGTGAACAGCCACGGCAGCCCCTCCCAGCCTGCCCCTCTTGCGGCTGCCGCAGAGCCCAGGAGGGAGGCCCCTGTGCAGGGTAGCACAGGGAACAGGAGACCCACCTGAGGCTCAGCCCTAGCCCTCAGCCCACCTGCGGGGGAGTTTACTGCTTGGGGACCACCCCCTTGCCCATGCCTCCAGCTACAAAACAATTCAACTGCTTTTTTTTTTTTTTTTGGTCCAAAATAAAACCTCAGCTAGCTCTGCCAAAAAAAAAAAAAAAAAAAAAAAAAGAGCTGAATGCTTCTTCAACTCTTAGTAAATACTGATTTCTACAATAATTATCCTTTACTGATTGATTATAATGAACAAGTAGCATTTCCAAAACACTTAATTGACAAAATGGGCCAGGTACAGTGTGGTTCACGCCTGTAATCTCAGCACTTTAGGAGGCTGAGGCAAGAGGATTGCTTGAGTCCGGGAGTTCAAAACCAGCTTGGGCAACAAAGTGAGATCCTGGTGTTGGCAGTGTAGTGGTGAGCATAGCTGCCTTCCAAAGTGAGAGCTTGTCTCTACAAAAAATGAAAAAGTTAGCTGAGCACAGCAGCATATGCCTGTAATCCTAACTACTTGGAAGGCTGAAGTGAGAGGATTGCTTGAACCAGAAGTTGGATGCTGCAGTGAGCTAAAATTGCCCCACTGCACTCCAGCCTGGCCAACACAGCAATATCTCACCTATAAAAATGATAATATGATAAACAAAATGAAAAATTTACAAAATGTCCAATGATCATCTCTCCCTTGTGACTCACAACTCAGGAATGCTGGTGTCCTTAGCCTTGCTTCACCAGTGAGGATACTGGTCATGAGGAAGCATAAGTAACTTCCCCATGGTCACACAGATAAGAAGACTCACGTCGACTGATGACATTTGAGATTCTCTTCCCATTACATCACATGACTTCTCTGGCAACTACTGTGGTTTTTCACTGAGCATTCTATGCTGACCATCTGTTACAGCAGGAACTTGAGAAAATTGAAGTGAACTTCTTTGTTCTCATGCTTACATTCAGATTCTTCATCCTAGGAGTAGAAGAGAATCCACTTTTAATTCTACCTTCTAAATTGCCATGGGTTCCCACTCCCATGTCCTTACTGACTGTCTGCATTGCCATTTCCCAAGCTCAGGCCACCTTGAACCTTACCTGGAGAACTGCCACCATCTTTTTAATGGCCTCTTGCTACTGTCCTGCTCCTGGACTCCTGCTAATATTCCCCATAGAATCCTCCAGGTTGCCATCTATAGGGCTTTTTTTTTTTTTTCTGAGACGGAGTCTCACTCTGTTGTCTAGGCTAGAGTGCAGTGGCACGATCTCAGCTCACTGCAACCTCCGCATCCCAGGTTCAAGCAATCCTCCTGCCTCAGTCCCCCAGTAGCTGGGATTACAGGCACGCACCACCATGCCCAGCTAATTTTTGAATTTTTAGTAGAGACAAGGTTTCGCCATGATGGCCAGGCTTGTCTCGAACTCCTGACCTCAGGTTATCCACCTGCCTTGGTGTCCCAAAGTGCTGGGATTACAGGCTTGAGCCACCACACCTGGTCCTAGAAGGGCTTTCTAAAATACAAGTGGGACCTTGATATCCCTGTGCTTAAAATATGTCAGTGGTTTATCGTGACTCTCAAAACAGAGCCCTAATTCCTTACCCTTATATTTATATAGCTGAGATGGGGCCCTGGCTCAGCTCTCTGCCCCCTCGTCTCTTCTTCTTTCTCCTGCTTCTCCTTCCACATCCATTGGACTCCATTCTCCAACCATGCAGAATAGCTTACTCTTCCCCAACTGCACTATCCAGCTACCCAGCCAAGGGCTCTTAACCCAGCATCCACACATCCCTTGGGGGGCAGGAGGATGTCAGTGGAGGAAATTCAGAACTTGGATGAAAAAAAAAAATTACATATTCATTTTCACTCATCTCTAGCTGAAATCTAGTCTCTCCAATTATAAATGTAGCCAAAAACCACAGTCATTTTACCAGGACCTGCAATTTTGTCACTAATAAAAATCATAGATATTTTCATGTCATATGACAGTTGTTCAAGGCACCATATCGTTTATGCTCATCATTACTGAGAAATTTACAGTAATTATTAGCTTTCCTCTAGACTTTGTTATCTAACACATTAATAAAGATTCACTGGCTGGGCGTGGTAGCTCACGCCTGTATTCTCAGCACTTTGGGAGGCCAAGGGGGGAGGATCAGGAGTTCGAGACCAGCCTGGTCAACATGGTGAAACCCCGTCTCTACTAAAAATACAAAAATTAGCTGGTTGGGGGGGTGGTGCACGTCTGTAATCCCAGCTACTCAGGAGGCTGAGCCAGGAGAATCACTTGAACCCTGGAGGCGAGGGTTGCAGTGAGCCGAGATAATGCCATTGCACTCCAGCCTGGGTGACAAAGTGAGCCTCCATTTCAAAAATAAAATAAACACAAATTTGTAAGTAAAATACTTGGTCACAAAAGGACAAATGCTGTATAATTCAATTTATATGAGGTACTTAGAGTAGTCCCATTTATAGACAGAAAGTAGAATGGTCCTTGCCAGGGACTAGGGAAGAAGGGGGATGAGGAATTACTATTTCATGGGTATGGAGCTTCAGTTTGGGAAGATGAAAACAGTTTTGGAGACTGGATAGCGGTGATGGTTGCTCAACAACGTCATTGTACTAATGTGACCAAACTGCACACTTAAAAATGGCTAAAGTGGTAAATTTTATGTGATGTATATTTCATCACAATGAAAAAAAATACAGCACAGTATATTAGATGGGAAATGTGCTGAAGAAAAATAAAGACAGGAAAGTGAGTAGGAAGGACCAAAGGATCAGAGGCCAAGATAGGCTTCACTGCCAAAGGGTTCTTTGCTGTTGTTTTTGCTCAGGACCTGAGCTATCTGCACAGCCACATGTTCAGAAAAACTTGCAACATGACCTGAATCTTCATCTGATTGTCAGTGGGTGCAAAAGTGAACCTTTTCTCATGTGTGTTGCTAAAATCCTAAAAACCGAATGCCTTTCATTCACCTAGCACCTTCTGGATGTACACAGGTGAAATCCTCAAGAGGAATAATGGGATGTCAAATTGTTACTGGGATGGGACCATTTATCTTTCCATTTGTCTGCATTTTAGTTTGACATGAGCACTTTTCTGCCATGTGTCATCAAGGAATTATGAGGCCATTTGAGGAGGTGAAAAGACTAGTTTTTGAAAATCAGATAATTATATCTGATTTATGTCTTCAGTGTCTCCATAAATCATCTTAATATTCAGGCTTCCTTGAGTTTGGCTTTATACTATTAACTTTTTCCTAACTCACGAAAGATAACCAATGTGGATTCCAAGTCTGCTTGCTTTTAGTAAGTGGTCTGATTTCTGTTCTTTTTGACATTTAGGTAGAAGATAGAAGTTCTTATTAAAGTAAATATTATCAAATCTTGAGGTTTAAAGGTTTGATATCAAAGTTTGATCTACACAATGTCAAAACCTGTTTGTAAAGTGAAACTTCTATCTAATCAAGGCTGTATGAATGTCAATCATACAGCCTAGGTGTTTTTGCTTGTTTTTCTTTTTAATAGTAGTTTGGCAAATAAATAAACACAGATCTAACTCTCTCATTTGCCTCTAACCTTAAGTTTTTACCATTTGGGGACAATGACCAGCAAAGCCTCTTGAAATATTAAGTCTAATACTCCTTTGCAATGTTATCTTGGTAAGTTGTAACTATTTAAGACATTTTTTGAAGTATACAAATTGTTTTCAATGTAATAGTGAGATTCATACAGCTTATTAGAAACTGGCAAATTATTAGCCGTTTTACATTATCTAGATCCTAAAGTACAGATTGCAGGAGCTTAATTCTTCAGAACTTAAAAATATTCTCTCCCTCTTCGTGTCTTTTATGGCACACAGATGAAAACAGGGAGTTTATCTGAAAGCACATTCTGGAAACAAGAGAGTTATCCAATTATGAAGATGATATATGATTTAGGGAATCACCTTCCGTGCCCATGGTGCTGTCATTTAATTTCCCTCTTTTGTCTTTTTTTATTCTGTCAAATGAGAACTCTGACATTTTGACCACTGGGAAGATGTATCAGTAGTACTTCCAACCTTCTTTAAAAGACGGAAATATTTAAGTGACTGTTCAGTCAGAATTCTTGATAGAGTAAGTGACTAGCTTAAGTGTTTTAAGGTCAGTCACGTCTACTGCCAAAAGCTTTTTACAGCCATTTCTTTCCTATTCAAATGCATTTTGGATCCTTTTCATCTTTTTCTCTCACTTTTCTGTATCTACTTAATCTAATGTTTGTAAAATAATTCCTTCTCCTAGAACATATAACCTATTCCTGGGCTTCATTTTCTTTTTTTTTGAGACAGTCTCACTTTGTCACCCAGGCTGGAGTGCAGTGGCGCAATCTCGGCTCACTGCAGCCTCTGCCTCCCAGGTTCAAGCTATTCTCCTGCGTCAGCCTCCCGAGTAGCTGGGATTACAGGCGCCAGCCACCACCCCCAGCTAGTTTTTGTATTTTTAGCAGAGACGGGGTTTCACCATGTTGGCCAGGCTGGTCTTGAACTCCTGACTTCAGGTGATCCGCCCACCTCGGCCTCCCAGAGTTTTGGGATTACAGGCGTGAGCCACCGCGCCCGGCCCCCTGGGCTTCATTTCAAAACAAATTCCATTTGTGCAGAGTAATGAAGTCTTTGAGGTTTCACTAAAGGAACTTCTCTGGGTGTCACTTTCCTCATCTGTAAAACGAGTCTCACTTTCTTTGTCTATAAAATGGCAAAAGTTTGCTTCACCTCTAAGAGTGTACAATTTCTACAAAATGATTTGTTCTCTTGCCATAATATGTGTCAAAAAACAAAATTTCAAAAAATCTAGGTTTTTTTTTTTTTTTTTGAGAGAGAGAGTCTTGCTCTGTTACCCAGGTTGGAGTGCAACGGTGTAACCTCCGCCTCCTGGGTTCAAGGCTCGTCCCTCAGCCTCCTGAATAGCTGGGATTAAAGGCACGTGCCACCACGCCTGGCTATTTTTTGTATGTGTATTTTTAGTAGAGACGGAGTTTCACCATGTTGGTCAGGCTGGTCTCGAACTCCTGACCTCAAGTGATCTGCCTGTCTTGGCCTCCCAAAGTTTTTGGATTACAGGCGTGACCCATCGTGCCTGGCCACAAATGTAGTTTAAAGATTTCAGTTGGCTTTATTGCAATTTTAGAATCAGGCAACAGTTCATCCCATAAAATAGAATAAGTGTTCCAATCAGCTAAGCAAAGGGGATTAGCTTTATATAGACAGAGGAGGCCTGAAGAAAGAAACAAAGAACAAAGAGTTATTCGTCATTTTAAGGCTACTTTCCTTGTGAGGCAGAACAGGGAGACAGAGCAATAGAAAAACTGATTAACCTTAGGTGTCTTTAGGCCACCTTTCTTGCATAAGGATCAAAGCAAAGAAGGCTTTATTATCATGCCAACTGAAGACTGAAACTGGGCTGTGTGGGATATTGGCTGTTATCTCTCTTTGGATTTCTCGTAAGGTCAGATAACAACTTAGTTTGGGTTTGCTGATGTGGAACTGTAGCATAGGTGACTCCATTTTGATTTTTAGTCCGGTCTGTTGGGGCCTAGTGCAGGAGCTTAGTTCAACAGCCTCCTGTAATTTTTATTTTAAGTGTGTAACTAATGCCTACATCCACCGCTCTCCTACAGTAAGGGGGCCTGATTGATTCTCCTCTGGACTCCTTCAGAGGGCTCCTAACAGGGAGCTTCACTGCCTACCTTTCACTCCAAATCATCCCACACATGGCTGAGCTGCAGCTCAGTATCTAATATGCAAGTCCTATTAAGATGTAGATTAGAGGCATGGACCTGGTTTGCTCACTGAATTCATTGCAAACCCTTAATGTGGCACCCAAGGCCCTCAGCAACAAGCCCTCAAGCAAACTTTCCTGCCTTCTCATCTTCTTCTTCCCTACCTGCCTCTCAAATCACTCATCCATTCACTTCAATATATTTTTTGAGGACTGAATATGTGCTGAGCCCTCTGCTAGGTGCCAGAAACAATGATGGGCCAAACCAGATAAGTTCCAGGCAGGGCCCTGCACATGTGAAGCCCTGGGTGGGAAGACATGAGTAGTTTATAGGAGGTGGCCCAGAGACTTCTGTGGCTCAAGCAGAGAGCCTGAAAATAGGGAATACGTTTGAACAGCAAAGTAGAAAATAAACTAGCTAGGACTTCGCAGGCCTCCTTAAGAAGTTCTGTCATTATCTGAGGCACAATGAGAAGCTCCATGTATTGAACAGAGCCGCAGCGCCCTGCCATGTTCCTCCCCTAAGTTATTGCTTCTACAGGTCCTTCACTGTGAACTACACTCTTCGTTTTTTCTGTCTCTGCTTGCTCAACTCACAACCATTATTTGGAACATTAATTTCAAGTGCCATCTCTTCCATGGAAAATGTCCTCCTCATCCCAAACCAAATGGAGCTTGTATTGCTGTCATTTGTCTTTTCTTTTTTTTGACAGAAAATCACAGATTTATTGAAACAAAAGTACACTCCACAGAGTGGGAGTAGGCTCCAACAAGTCTTTTTCTTTTCTTTTCTTTTCTTTTTTTTTTTTTTAGAGGCAGGGTCTTGCTCTGTCACTCAGGCTGGAGTGTAGTGGCAAGATCATAGCTCAGTGCAGCCTCAAACTCCTGCGCTCAAACAGTCCTCCCACCTCAGCCTCCTGAGTAGCTAGGACTACAGATGTATGCCAACATGCATAGCTAATTTTTTTTTTTTTTTTTTGAGATGGAGCTTTGCTCTTGTTGCCCAGGCTGGAGTGCAATGGCGTGGTCTCGGCTCACTGTAACCTCCCCCTCACGGGTTCCAACAATCCTCCTGCCTCAGCCTCCTGAGTAGTGGGATTACAAGT
This sequence comes from Gorilla gorilla gorilla, assembly GCF_029281585.2. Taxonomy (NCBI): domain Eukaryota; kingdom Metazoa; phylum Chordata; class Mammalia; order Primates; family Hominidae; genus Gorilla; species Gorilla gorilla. Next base: position 158,472,312 of record NC_073229.2, on the reverse strand, counting down.
GCCTGCCACCATGCCCAGCTAATTTTTGTATTTTTTTAGTAGAGATGGGGTTTCACCATGTTGGTAAGTCTGGTCTTGAACTCTTGATCTCATGTGATCCACCCGCCTCAGCCTCCCAAAGTGCTGGGATTACAAGCGTGAACCACTGCACCCGGCCACATAGCTACTTTTTTGTTTTTTGTAGAGACAGAGGTCTCACTATGTTGCCCAGGCTGGTCTTGAACTCCTGTGCTCAAGTGATCCGCTCGCCTCAGCCTCTGTGTGTCTTTTTCTCTGCTACATATGAGACCTATAGGGTCTGATGTGGTAGCCACCAGCTACGTGTGACTATTGAGCACCTGAATTGTGGCTAGTCTGAATCGAGATGTACTTTAGATGTAAAATACATACCAGATTTTAAACACAGTATGGAAAAAAAAAGAGAATATAAAATATTTCATTAATAACTTTATATTAAGTACAATTTAAAATGATAATGTTGGGGGGTACATTGAGTTAAATAAAGTATATGATTGAAATTAATTTCATGTTTCTTTTTACTTCACTTAATGTGTCCATTAGAACATTTACAATTGTGTCTGTGGTTTATATTCTATTCCTATTGGACTGCACTCCTCTAGACTATACACTTCCTGAGTAGTAAAGACTTATCCAACTATTCATCTGTTTATCCCCCAGGGAACACTAGCTTGTTCATAGTGGAAGAATCAATGAATATTGTTTAAATTCATTGCCAATTAAAAGAAATACTTTGCAATTTTAGTACACTACCTCCTTTCCACCTGAAATGTGCAGCAGAATTCCACAGTGAAAATGGGTAGACAAGGGAGACAGAGTTTTTTCCAGCCCCTATGAAGGCTAAAGGTATGGAACATGTGGTGTGGTCATGGAGGACACAGCAAGCCAAGACTGCTGATTCACACAGGTTTCTCTATTTCCAAAACAAAAACCTTTATTGCAGAGTATGGAGGGAGCATTAGGACAAGAGGATCTTTGTGGTTTCTCACTGTATCTGTGGAAAAAATCTGAGGTTAAGGTTTAAATTAAACTGACATTTAAAAGAGCCTTTGTAGGCTCTTACTATGTGTGTGTTAGCATCTGTTGCTATAGCTAAACTGACACTGATTATTATGAATGATGCTTTATGAGTGATGGAATAAAAATGTGGTTTCCTGCTTATGGACATTTCCTGGTGTTGGTTTCATCCTCTTTAATGATGAGATCAAGACCAGGGAAAATTACTAAGAGTATAGAAAACGTATCACAAAGAAAATATTATTAGGATACCAAGCATTTCTGAGATGGAAAAAAAAAAGTATTTAGAACTTCCGAATACCGCCTCTGTAATTTTATGAATTGTTTTGTTTCTGCTGGCTTCTGGTTTTGCAATCAGTTCTCCTTATGATTCACAGAGGCTCCCTCATGACTACCTTCACATGTGTTCCCCTTTTTGTTCAGAGACCTCTGAGGATGAACCAATGTATTTCTCATCATAAAATGGTTGAAGACATCTCTTTGCCCATTAGAAAGCCTAATTTCAAGGATTTTATGTTTTACCCTTGGAAAAGATGTTTAGTTTTAAACAGGCTTTTTCTCCAGGCGTATTTTCTACTGATCTCACAAAAGAGCTTCTGCTTCAACCAGACCTGTCTCCTCACTGTTCCTTGAAATGCCGCTAGCTCTCTGTGTTTATTGCAACCTCTATCCTGCTACTGACCAAGGGTTCTCTCTCAATGTTTTACATTCAGACTCCACTTAAAAACTTGTCAGATTGCTACTGAAGTTTAAGTATGGAAAGAATTCTTGTAGTAGCCCTTCCCATAGGGCAATATCTCTTTTTACCATAACCAAGGTGCTCCTGTTTTAGCTTAGGCTAAACTTAATTTGCCTTCATTTTCCCCAGCTGTAAGAAGGGTCTTGGTAAACACTAACCTTCCGGTCTGAGTCATGTTTAGCCCTCATGATCTGAAGACATCCCAAGAGATCTCTTGTCTTAGTTTATGTTCCTTATCATTTTATCTATTAGAGTCACATCTTAGGTTAGGTAAGGAGATGGCATCTTTGTGTAAGACAAAATAACAAACATGAAAAGCTATGTTTACTCATTTCTGCTTGCCAACAAAGTAACTTCACAAAGCTCCTGACTCTGTGACAACATACAGCTCTCCGAAAGATACTTTAACAACAAAACAAAATAGAGCACAGGGTCCCCTATGTCTCTTGCATAGTACAAAATTACTTTCCATAAAAAAACTCTAATACATGTAAATACAAAAATATACAATTCATCTTAAAATGTACAAATTGATATTCTAACTTTACTAAGTCATTATCACATTTTCCAATCTACAACTCACTTTAATACTATTAAATATATACTATTATACACAACCTATACTATCCTTATAGTAGTCTTATTAAAATATTATATTAAATATAAAAAACCAAATCACAGTAAATAAAAAATAAATACAATCCAAAACATATTTTCCAATAAATAGACAAATATACACACTAGGCCCAATACTCATTCCTTACTCCTACAACTCAAAATTACCAATCTTCCTTAAAAAAAAAAAAGCCTTCCTATCTATATAAACAATCATTAATCTTATAAATACAACCAGACAATTAATTTATAACAAAAAACTTTATAGGACAAAATAACAAACATAAAAAAACTATATTTATTCATTTCTACTTGCCAACATAATTTTACAAAACTCCTGACTCTATAACATATAATTCTCCAAGGCTGGGAGTGGTGGCTCATGCCTGTAATCCCAGCTATCTGGGAGCCCGAGGCAGGTGGATCACTTGAGGTCAGAAATTTGAGACCAGTCTGGCCAACATGGTGAAACCCCATCTCTACCAAAAACACAAAAATTAGCTGGGCATGGTGGCATGTGCCTGAAGTCCCAGCTACTTGGGAGGCTGAGGCTAGAAAATTGCTTGAACCCAGAAGGAGGGGTAGCAGTGAGCCAAGATGGTACCACTGTGAGACTCTGTCTCAAAAAACAAACAAAAAAAAGACTTCTCCAAGAAAATACTGTAGAGACAAAACAAAATAAGACATACAACTCCCAAATGCCCCCAACCTCTCTTTACCTAAATCACTATATTCCTTAAAAAATAAAAAGCCCTAGTCCTTGTCTTTTCCTACACACAAAATAATGTCTAACAAAATTAATAATTATACTTCTATAACCTATAACCAGATAACTAAATATACTCTTTTTTAAAAATTTGTGTTTTTAGGCCAGGCACAGTGGCTCACGCCTGTAATCCCAGCACTTTGGGAGGCTGAGGCGGGCGGATCACAAGGTCAGGAGATTGAGACCATCCTGGCTAACACGGTGAAACCCCGTCTCTACTAAAAAATACAAAAAAATTAGCCGGGCATCGTGTCCCAGCCTGTAGTCCCAGCTAATCTGGAGGCTGAGGCAGGAGAATGGCGTGAACCCCGGAGGCGGAGCTTGCAGTGAGCCGAGATCGCGCCACTGCACTCAGAGAGACTCCATCTCAAAAAAAAAAAAAAAAAAAAAAAAAAATTGTATTTTGTTTTTAGACAAGGTCTTGCTCTGTGCTCTGTCACCCAAACTGGAGTGCAGCGGCAATCACGGCTTACTGCAGCCTTAATCTCCCAGGCTTAGGAGGTCCTCCTACCTCAGTCTCCCAAGCAGCTGGGACTACAGGTGTGCACCACCATGCCCAGCTAATTATTTTATTTTTTGTAGAGACAGGCCTCCTAAAGTGTTGGGATTACAGGCATGAGCCACGAGGCGCAGCCCAAATATACTCTTACATTCAAACCTTAATATAATTCTACTTTAATATAACTTCTAAACAAATCTAATACAATTTTATACATACTAAACCTCCACCACCTGTATATAAATAGATTAAAATATTAGCCAAAACAGGTTACTAACGAAACCTCTCTACAAACTACTTCCAGACTGTAGTCATCGGTCTATAGCCTGCAATAAGACTTCTAAAGAAAACTAACTTTAATTCTTTAAAAACTTATTTTTGTTTGGTTTGGTTTTAGTCAACACTTTTCACAAGAAAATTACTGGTGAAGTGGGACAGTCCACCTTGGAAGGCAAACTCTTCAGCAACTCCTTCCTCTCAGCCAATACCAGTCAGTTGTTCCTAACATTGGTTTCCCAGCAAATTTTATCTTTTTATCCCTTAAAAAAAATACTGACCTTTAGCACAAGTTAATGGTCTCTTATTTTACAGACATCTTTATCCTTACAGAGTAGAGGTGTTACAAGGAAACGAAAACTGAAAGAAAAAAAAACCCCATCAAAAAGTCAACAAAGGACATGAATAGACAATTCTCGAAAGGAGATATACAAACAGCCAGCAAACATGTGAAAAAAATGCTCAGCATCACTAATTATCAGGGAAATGCAAATTAAAACCACAATTAGATACCACTTTACTCCTGCAAGAATGGCCATTATGAAAAAGTAAAAAAAAAAAAATTGATGTTGGTGCGGATGTGGTGAAAAGGGAGCACCTTTTTTTTTTTTTTTTTTTTTTTTTGAGGCAGAGTCTCACTCTGTCGCCCAGGCTGGAGTGCAGTGGCAGGATCTCAGCTCGCTGCAACCTCTGCCTCCCTGGTTCAAGTGATTTTCCTGCCTCAGCCTCCTGAGTAGCTGGGACTACAGGCATGCACCACCATGCTTGGCTAATTTTTTGTATTTTTAGTAAAGATGGGGTTTCAACATGTTAGCCAGGCTGGTCTCGAACTCCTGACCTCAGGCAATCTGCCCACCTCGGCCTCCCAAAGTGCTGGGATTACAGGCGTGAGCCACCGAGCCCAGCCAAAAGGGAGCACTTTTACACTGCTGGTGGGAATGTAAACTAGTGCAACCACTATGGAAAACAGTAGAGAAATTCCTTAAAGAACTATAAGTAGAACTACCATTTGATTCAGCAATCCCACTACTGGGTCTCTACCCAAAACAAAAGAAGTCATTACATGAAAAAGACACATGAACATGCATATTTATAGCAGCACAATTCACAATTGTAAAGATACAGAACCATCCTAACTGCCCATCAGCCAATGAGTGGATAAAAAAAATGTGATATATACACACCAAGGAATACTACTCAGCCATAACAAAGAACAAAATAATGTCTTTTGCCACAACTTGGGTGTAGCTGGAGGCCATTATTCTAAGTGAAATAACTCGGGAATGGAAAACCAAATATTGGCTGGGTGTGGTGGCTCACGCCTGTAATCTCAGAACTTTGGGAGGCCAAGGCAGGCAGATCACCTGAGGTCAGGAGTTCGAGACCAACCTGGCCTGTTGGTGAAACCCTGTCTCAACTAAAAATACAAAAATTAACTAGGTGTAGTGGTGTGCACCTGTAGTCCCAGCTACTTAGGAGGCTGAGGCAGGAGAATCGCTTGAACCTAGGAGGTGGGGTGGCAGTGAACTGAGATCATGCCATTGTACTCCAGCCTGGGCGATAGAGTGAGACTCTATCTCAAAAAAAAAAAAAAAAGAAAGAAAGAAAGAAAAAGCCAAATATCATATGTTCTCACTTCTAAGTGTGAGCTAAGCTCTGAGTATGTAAATGCATAAGACTGATGTGATGGGCCGGCTGCAGTGGCTCAGGCCTTTAATCCCAGCACTTTGAGAGGCCAAGGAGGTGGGCAGATGGCTTGAGGTCTGGAGTTCGAGACCACCCTGTTCAACATGGTGAAACCCTGTCTCTACTAAAAATACAAAAATTAGCCAGGCGTGGTGGTGTGCACCTGTAGTCCCAGCTACCTGGGAGGCTGAGACAGGAGAATTGCTTGAACCTGGGAGGCAGAGTTTGCAGTGAGCCGAGATTGAGCCACTGCACTGCAGCCTGGGTGACAGAGTGAGACTCCATCTCGAAAACAAACAAATAAACAAAAAGAATATTTGAACATATAAAGGAATGGATTGGCACTGATAAAATAGCATAATGCCCCAGATGAACACCAAACTGGAAATAAAACTGTAAAGAGATAAAGAGCTATAAGGAAGGGACTCATTTAATGCCTGAAACCCAAAATGCATTATTTTGGCACTTACAAGAGTGAAAGATTGGTCAGGCTTTTTTTTTTTTTTTTTTTCGGTGGTGGCAGGGGACAGCGTCTTGTTGTGTTGCCCAGGCTGGAGTGCAGTGCTGCGATCACGGCTCATTGCAGCCTCAACTTCACTGCAGCCTTGAGCTTCTGGGCTCAAGAGATCCTCCCACCTCAGCCTCCTGAGTACCTGGGACTGCAGGTGTTTGCCACCATGCCTGGCTAATTTTTATTTTTTGTAGAGACAAGATCTCACTGTATTGCCCAAGCTGATCTCAAACTCCCAGGCTCAAATGATCCTCCCACCTTGGCCTCCCAAAGTGCTGGGATTACAGGTGTGAGTCACTGTGCCCAGCCAGACTTCTTTGATGTGTCTTCTGTAGGGCAGCTGCCTTCTTCATATATATATGTATTTATGTTTTTTTTTTTTAAACTCTGCCACTGAGGCTGCAGTCCAGTGGCGTGATCTTCGCTCACTGCAACCTCCACCCTCTGGGTTCAAGCAATTCTCTCACCTCAGCCTCCTGAGTAACTGGGATTACAGGCACGTGCCACCACGCCCAGCTAATTTTTGTATTTTTAGTAGAGACGGGGTTTCACCATGTTGGCCAGGCTGATCTTGAACTCCTGACCTCAAGTGATCTACCCGCCTCAGCCTCCCAAAGTGCTAGGATTACAGGTGTGAGCCACTGCACCCAGCCTGTATATATGTACGTTTAAGGCTAGTTAGGTGAAGCAGCGGGAGTGGAGAAGGAACAAAGAAATCTGTAATTGGTTGTGATCAATCAGTTGTAAACACCATTGCACTTGGACCAGCTCAGCTGCCTTCTTAAACAAAAGACCCATTTAAGTTTTGGTACGTGGGAAGCCCAAATATGTCTTCCCATTACCTCCATCCATTGGCTCATCTTTCACATAGCAGCTATTCAAATATTCAAAAACTGTTGTCCTGGCCTTTCTGAGTTTTTATCTCTATCTTTCTAGTGTGATCTCTGTATCAGTTAGGGTTCTCCAGAGAAATAGAATCATTAGATGATATATATGAAGAGATTTATTTCAATGAATTGGCTCATGCAGCTGTAGAGATGGCAAGTCTGAAATCTGTGGGGCAGGCCAGAAGTCTTAGGCTGCAGTCTTGAGGCATAATTTATTATTCCTCAGGAAAACCTCAGCTTTACTCTTAACGCTTTTCAATTGATTAGATAAGGACCACCCAAATTACCAAAGATAAACTCTTTTATTTTATTTTATTTTTTGAGATGGAGTCTCACTCTGTTGCCCAGGCTGGAGTGCAGTGGTATGATCTCAGCTCACTGCAACCTCCGTCTCCCAGGTTCAAGTGATTCTCCTGCCTCAGCCTCCCGAGTAGCTGGAATTACAGGTGTGTGCCACCATGCCTGGCTAATTTTTTGTATTTTTAGTAGAGAGGGGGTTTCACCATGTTGGCCAGGCTGGTCTCGAACTCCTGACCTCAAGTGATCCGCCCTCCTTGGCCTCCCAAGTGCTGGGACTACAGGCATGAGCCAGCATGCTCACTGATAAACTCTTTCAGAAGTTAACTGATTGTAAAGCTGACACACAAATTAACCATTTCAATCTCCTTCACTGTTCTATCTGCTCTTAGAGCATTCCTAGTTTGTCAATGCCCCTGTTACAATCAGAACACATGCCACTGCACTCCAGCTTAAGTGACAGAGTGAGACCCTGTCTAAAATAAATAAATAAATAAAATTATTTATTTTATTTATTTTGGGCCTAGAGCCAGTACTCCAGATCTGACTCAACACGACAGAGGTCAGGGTATCACCTCTGTTTTTCTGGCCTCAATGCTTCTACTGATATAACCTACCCAAGTAGTCCAGAAAATGGATTATACATTTCATATAAGGCTTAGAGGGAATTTAAAACTCCAGGAATTTTCCACTTGAACTGCTTTTAAACCAGTCTCTCTCATCCCACAAGGAGAAAATTGAGTGGGCCTATCATGGCTCAAATGCAAACAAACATAAGTATAAAGTATATAAGTATATAGTTAAACCTTATTAGGCACGTGAGCAACTCTCCTAGTCCAATTCTGGTTATAGCATATCAGAATTGGACCAGGCTTGGTGGCTTGCGCCTGATCCCGGAGGCCGAGACGGGAGGATCATTTAAGACCACGAATTTGAAACCACCCTGGGCAACATAGTGAGACCCCCATCTCTACAAAAAATTTAAAAGTTAGCTGGGTGTGGTATTGCACCTGTAGTCCCAGCTACTCAGTAGGCTAAGATGGGAGGGTCATTTGAGCCATGGAGTTCAAGGCTGCAGTGAGCTGTGATTACGTCACTGCACTCCTGCCTGGGAGACCGACTGAGACTCTGTCTCTAAAAAAAAAAAAAAAGAACAAATTGGTAGCCAGTTTTATCTTTGGAAAGCTAGCTAACTGTGAATAATTACAACATTAAGTAACTCATATATGTATTTTTCTTTTAAATGCTTGCAGAGGATTCAGATGCCTGTCTTTTACTACCACCTACTCATCTTTACCACTTGTTACATAGATATACTCAGTACTCTTAATGGATGAGAAAATAGATTTAGAGATTAAGTTAGTTGCTCAAGACCACACATCTAATAGGTGGTAGAAACAACACTTGAAATCAGATCTTCTAACAGTACTAAAATACTAAGATAAACACTAAAATGACCAAAAACTAAGCTATGAACGGGTAGGTGGATAAGAAAGTTGGAATGGGGACTTTAAAACATGGTTATAATCCAGATTCCAGGAAGCTTGAACAGATGAGGGTGTGAAATTTCCAAAGATTGGATCTGATATTTTGTTTCTGGTTTTTTTGGAGATGGAGTTTTGCTCGTCACCCAGGCTGGAGTGCAATGGTGCGATCTTGGCTCACTGCAACCTCTGCCTTTCGGGTTTAAGTGATTCTCCTGCCTCAGCCCTCAAGTAGCTGGGGTTACTGGTGCACACCACCACGCCCAGCTAATTTTTTTGTATTTTTAGTAGAGATGGGGTTTCACCATGTTGGCCAGGCTGGCCTTGAACTCCTGACCTAAGGTGATCCGCCTGCCTTGGCCTCCCAAAGTGCTGGGATTACAGGTGTGAGCCACTGCACCTGGCCTGGATCTGCTATTTCATTCAGACCTCGCAGGGTGACAGGCACACACTTTCAATTAATACAACAAATATGTGTTGAACAGTGTCATGCATGCAAGATACTGTGCTTGGCATTACAAGCAACATAAAGATGTCCAGTGAAATGTTTATCCATAAAGAATCCATAAAGAATTTACAATCTAGTGAGGAACACAAATGAAGAAGCTAAATTGGCCAGGCGAGGTGGCTCATGCCTGTAATCTCAGTACATTGGGAAGCCAAGGTGGGAGAATCGCTTGAGCCCGGTAGTTTGAGACTAGCCTGGGCAATATAGTGAGACCTTGTCTCTACAAAAAAATTTAAAAATATATATATTTTAAAAATAAGCTAAATTACCACCACAAAGCATCTATTCACTCCTTTACTCATCTATTTATTCAACAAATACTTAGGAATTTCTGTTTGCCTTCAAGACAGCCATGAGTAAGATAGGTAATCAAATGGTACTGGGAAGTATACCCTATGTGGAAGATATGTCCTTATACAGAGAAAAGGCACTTTGAAGATGGAATGGGCCAGGAAGAAACAACTTTTTTTTTTTTTTTTTTTTTTTTGAGACAGTGTCTCATTCTGCCTGTTGCCCAGGCTGGAGTGCAATGGCATGATCGTGGCTCACTGCAGCCTCAACCTCCTGGGCTCAAGCAATCCTTCCACCTCAGCCTTCTGAGTGTCTGGGACTACAGGTGTGCATCACTATTCTCAGCTATATTTTTTTATCTTATTGTAGAGATGAGATCTCACTATGTTGCCCCGGCTGGTCTCGAACTCTTGGCCTCAAGAAATCCCTCCACCTCAGCCTCCCAAAGTACTGGGATTAGATTGCAGGCATAAGCCACCACACCCAGCTTTTCCCAACAGTAGGCTTTCTAAGCAAAGCTAAGTGTTTATATTTTACTTACCAGACTGTAATATAGTGCTTACTGCACACCTGCTCATTTCAAATTCGTATGTAGAACAAATACCTGATTCTTTTTGAGTGCTGGTTTTATAATAAAAGAATGGCAAAAAGCATAATAATCAGAAGTTCCTATAAATCACCTATCCTTGTGAAATTTCATATATGAAATTCTCCCATATAGCAGAATGACTTGCTATTTTTGGGGGGGAGGGGATTAATGAGGGCCATATTAATGTAATGCATTTTGGGTTATATACTACATTTCCACTTTCTTTCTTTAACAAGTCAGTTCATGGATATCTATTAAAAGAATACAGCATATCTGTAGGGTGTGGTATCACCAAGGATAATGTTGCAAGAATGTTTCTTTGATTTTTACTCTTGCCTTTATTTTATTTATTTATTTATTTATTTTGAGACAGGATCTCACTCTATTGCCCACGTTGGAGTGCAGTGGCACCATCTCAGCTCACTGCAATCTCTACCTCCCGGGTTCAAGTGATTCTTGTGCCTCAGCCTCCCGAGTAGCTGGAACTACAGGCACGCACCACCACGTCCAGCTAATTTTTGTATTTTTAATAAAGACGGGGTTTCACCATGTTGGCCAGGCTAGTCTTGAACTCCTGACCTCAAGTGATCCACCCATGTAGGCTTCCCAAAATGCTGAGACTACATGCATGAGCCACTGCTCCCAGCCAGTGACCTTGAACTTCTGAGTTTAAGTGATCTTCCCGCCTCAACCTCCTTAGTAGCTAGGACTCCAGGTGCATGCCACCACATCCAGTTAATTTTTTCTGTAGAAAGGAAGTCTCACTACCTTGTCTACACTTTTTAAATTATTTTGATTATTTAAATGTAGCTGTCCTGAAATGCATCCTTTTTCCTTCTCCATTTACGCAGATTCATGTTAACAGTCATTTTCCTCTGTCTCAATTGTACGGAGGTCACAGCCAGTTTTCCTTTCCTCTTTGGTTTTTTTTTGTGTGTGTGTGCTTCTGATTCTATGGTTGAAAACTGAGCCTTTTTTAATTCCAGCAATTTCCATAGGATCTTTGAACATTTCCAATTTATTCTCAATACATTCTTTTATCTTCCATAATTTCAGAACCTCACACAATCCTTGGACATAATAGGTACTTCATAGATATCTTTTTGTTAGCTTCGACTGTCCTCCTGTTTTCAGGGAACAATTAAACCTTAACATTTTCTTCATTTATAAAACATGAAGTGAGAAAAAAAAATAGAATACAGAAATAGAAACCATTACCAATACAGCACAAGCATAATTTGGAGGAAAGCTGTTTTTGTATAAAACTGAAATTGAGTGTACTGTGCAATTTCTTTTATAAGAGGACTCAACGAACAAGCAGTAACATCAGAGAGTGGTAATAAGACCCCAGTTTGGATGTTAATCATCTTACCTTTCATTTACCACTTTCAATTTAATTAAGCAATGTACAGCGCTCTAATAATGAGACTTTCATTCAGTCTTTATCTTTGTGTTTTAAATAGATTTTTAAACAACTGCCCTTAAGAGCATACAATTATTTTAAAAGCCTTGTGGATTTTTTGCGTTTGTTTATTTATCTAATGGAAGAAATGCAAAGTTATGGAAGAATGTGACTGGAATGTCAGGCAGGGAAGGGCAAATGTCATTTGATCATTTGTTCATTCAACAAACTTGTGCTGAGTGCTGCACACCATAGAAACAGAGAGTTCCAAGTCACAGTAGCAGGACTTCAGGGAACGAAGAGCTTTGAATCTGTGACACAGCCAGAAAGGACTTCTTGGATGCTCCAAGATCATCATTTTACGGATAAGCGCCTTCAAGTTCACATGAATTCAGTGTCTTGCTCAAGGTAGTTATGAAGCTAGAACTAGAATCCAATTCTCTTAATTCAGTTTATTATTCATTTCTGTAGAAAACCCTTTTTATATCTTAGATTTTCTTCTTTGTTCAGTAAATTGTGAGGAAATCCAAATCACTTGTAAATTGACTGCTTAACCTCAGAATAATAGAAAAAACAATATTATACTTGCTGTTTAGTAACCCTTTCTGCTCCACACTTAACCTTATTCTTACCCATAGAAACCTATTTAATTCATAATATACCTAGGTTATTACGGAGTTTAAGAGCTATATGGTGTTATTTTAGATGTGGGGGACTTAGGGGAGTGGAGAAAGGAAGAAAGGAAGATGTCTTTGAGGAACAATACTGTAGAGAGCTCCAAGTGAGGCTGTAGGATGGCATTTCCACTCTGTCTTATTTTATAGTGATACCTCCTCCCATTGCCCAAAAAACCCAGGTCTGCCCACCTCTCACACCTGCCTGGGTCTGCCCACCTCTCACACCTTCAGGACCCTGGTCATTTCGTGCTTCATTTAGCCTTCTCTGCCCTTCATCCAGGTCACATAGAGCTTGAAAATAAAATTTAAAAATGTTAAAAGCCACTGGTAAGACTACATTTTAATTTTTATTTCCTTTTTTTGTTGGTTCGGTTTTTGTTTGTTGGTTGGTTTGTTTTTTCGAGACGGAATCTTGCTGTGTCACCCAGGCTGGAGTGCAGTGGTACGATCTCAGCTCACCACAACTTCCACCTCCCAGGTTCAAGCAATTCTTCTGCCTCAGCCTCCCGAGTAGCTGGGATTAAAGGCACCCACTACCACACCAGCTAATTTTTGTAGTTTTAGTAGAGATGCCTGCCTTGGCCTCCTCCCAAAGTGCTGGGGTTACAGGCGTGAGCCACTGCACCTCACCCTGGGTTTTTTGGTTTTGGTTTTGGTTTTTGTTTTTGTGGTTTTTTTTGAGACAAGAGTCTCTTGCCAGGCTGGAGTGCAGTGGCACAATCACAGTTCACTGCAGCCTCAGCCTCCTGGGCTCAAGCACTCCTCCCATCTCAGCATCCTGAGTAGCTGGGATTACAGGCACACACCACCATGCTTGGCTAATTTGTATTTTTTGTAGTGATGGGGTTTTACCATGTTGCCCAGGCTAGTCTAGAACACCTGAGCTCAAACTATCCACCCACCTCAGCCTTCCAAAGTGCTGGGATTATAGGTGTGAGCCACCACGCACAGCTGAGCCTGCATTTTTAAAGCTGTCCTGTGTTACCCGGGTTTGGAGACCCCTGGAATAAGCACTGCCTCCAGAAGGGGCCTCAATCTGTGGGGTCCATCTAATCTGTGGACAGTGCTTATTCCTGTAACCTAGGATGCTTTTCCCCTGGGCCCAATTCATTTAGAAGATAGCAAATCTGATCAGATCATGCTAACATTTAGAATCCTTCAGCGTACCCTCCCTGTGAGTTAAGGATGACATTTCAGTATCCAAACATTCAAGTCATTTTATGTCTGACCCACTTAGCTTTTTGGCTTTCTGGCTTGCCACGCATACTCACCCCAAGGTTGGCCCTCTCTATGAGCATGCTTTGAAACATGCTTTCCTCTCTCTCCAAAATGCTGCATCTCACCTATCCCCATCACAGCCCGGTCCTACTTGTCCCCAGAGATGAACTCATGCTCGCTTTAACACTGTCTTCCAATGGTTGATTTCCTTGTTGGGCCTTCCTGCAAGGCTCTGAGGTCCTAAAGACAGAATTGCCTCTTATGTGTCATTCCCTGTGCCTTGAAAAATACCTAGCATGGAGCCAATCAGCAACCATTTCTTCAGCATTGCCTGTATGTTGGGAGTTGTGCTAAGCTCTGGGGATGTAATAGTGAGTCTCTTTCCTTGTGAGCTTCAACACAAAGTGAACACAGACAGAAGACAGAGCGGGAATAGGCTAGAAGAGGGAACACACAGAAGAAATTATAAATGTCCCACTACTGAATATATGAGAGAAAATAATATCTCAGTCCTTATGAAACTCACATTCTAATAAGGGAAATACACAAGCAAAGCAATGAATGTGTGCTCCCACTTAAACAAATGAATACCCAAATGGATGAAAGAATGGGTAAGAAGCCAGACAATGGCTTTCCCAAGTTTGTGACTTAGAGCAGGAGTTTCCAGGTGGACAAGGCTGGTCAAGGGAATCAAAGATTCAGGAGACCAATCTTTAAGAGAACTGCAAAGTAAATGATATAATGGAGGCCTGGATGCATTCCGGGCACAATAGAAGATAAGTGTCTAGACCCTAGGAGACTTGGTCTCCCAGGCCAAGATATTTAGATTTTACCATTTAGATGAGCATTTTTCAATTTGTGTGGCACCCATTAGTGGGTCATGAAATCAGTTCAATAGATTGCAATCAGCATTTTGAAAGAATAGAATAGGAGATGTCAGTGCATTTCATGTAAAAAGGATAGGTTTTAGTGGGGAACCAATTGTTTCAGTCATATGGGCTTTCTTACAATACATCAATCCTGATGAAACAGGTTTGAAAGCCACTGCTGCTAGAGATGAGGAACCAAACTGAAGAGTTTAAAGCTAGGTAGCAACAAGACAGCTTCTGCATTTGGAAAGATGCTGTGGTATCAGTGAGGTTAAGATTAAAAAGGGAGGCTGGACACAGTGGGTCACACCTGTAATCCCAACACTTTGGGAGGCCAAAGTGGGCAGATCACTTGAGGCCAGGAGTTTAAGACCAATGTGGGCGACGTAGTGACACTCCACCTCTACAATCAACTGATCAATCAATTTAAATAACAAATTATTTTATTTTATTTACTTATTTTTTTAAGAGATGAGGTGAGCCAATGCACCCAGCCACAGATTATTTTTATTTTTTAAAAAAAGATGGCCAGGCGCTGTGGCTCACGCCTGTAATACCAGCACTTTGGGAGGCCAAGGTGGGTGGACACCTTGAACCTTGAACCTGAGTTCAAGACTAACTTGGTCAACACGGTGAAACTCCGTCTCTACTAAAATACAAAAATTAGCAGGGCATGGTGGTGCGGGCCTGTAATCCCAGTTACTTGGAGGCTGAGGTGAAAGATTCACTTGAACCTGGAAGGCAGAGGCTGCAGTGAGCCAAGATTGCGCCACTGCACTCCAGCCTGGGTGACAGAGTGAGACTCCATCTCAAAAGAAAAGAAAAGAAAAGACTAAAAGGGCAATACCATTTAAGGAATGGCTTTAGGAATCGAGAAGATACAAGCTGATCTCTCTTATCCAAAATGCTTGGAACCAGAAGTATTTCAGATTTGGGTTTTTTTTTTTTTTTTTCAGATTTTGGAATACTTGCATTATAATTACTGGTTGAGCATCTTTAATCTGAAAATCCAAAAAGCTCCAATGAGTATTTTCTTTGAACATCTTGTCCACACTCAAAGAGCTTCAGATGTCGAAGCATTTCAGATTTTGGATTTTTAGATTTAAGATGCTCAACCTGTACTTGGATGGAGAAAAGGATATAGTCTTGAGAGCTAAATGTAGATTTGATTATTGTTTCCTCCTTTCCATTCCCAAAGCTACTATTCTTGTTTGGCCCTTACCATTTCTTTTGTAATCCATTCCTGACTCTCATCTAGCTCCTTTGATCTTGACCATCTTAAATCCGTCCTTCATACTGCATTGAAAAACACATTTGAGGCTGGGCACAGTGGCTCACGCCTGTAATCCTAGCGCTTTGGGAGGCCGAGGTGGTGGATCACCTGAGATCGGGAGTTCAAGATCAGCCTGGATAACATGGTGAAACCCCGTGTCTACTAAAAATACAAAAAATTAGCCGGGTGTGGTGGCAGGCACCTGTAATCCCAGCTACTTGGGAGGCTGAGGCAGGAGAATCTCTTGAACCTGGGAGGCGGAGGTTGCAGTGAGCCAAGATCGCACCACTGCACTCCAGCCTGGGTTACAGAGTGAGACTCTGTCTCAAAAAAAAAGAAAAAGAAAAACACATTTGACCATCCTACTCTCCTGCTTAAAATACTTCAGTGAGCTGGGTGCAGCGGCTCATGCTTGTAACCCCAGCTCTTCGGAGGGCTAAGGCAGGAGAATCACTGGAGCCCAGGAGGTCAAGATCAGCCTGGGCAACACAGCGAGACCCCATCCCTAAATAGTAAGTAAATAAATAAATAAAAATAAATACTTCAGGGTCCCCTCATTGCCCCATGACCTAAACTTTCTATCCAGCTTTAGTTCTTGCCTCTCCTTTTTGGAGCTTGTTTTCTATTCATCTCAGCAGATTCTTGCCTCTGTATTTGGGCTTCTGCCATCCCCTCTACTAGAAATATCTTTCCCGTTTCTCTTCACCTGGCTTCCTTTAACTCAGCTTTTAAGATTCAACTTAACCATCACTTCCACCCAGAAAGCCTTCCCTGATTTTTCCCGACTGGACCAAGTACCCTCCATCTTTTCTCCAATGGCCCTTTGTATAAAACTCTTTCCATGGATTGAAGCCATAACCATAATAGCAAATATTTATGAAGGATTCACCTGGTGTCAAGCACTGGGCTTACCTGCATCATCTCACTTAGTCCTCACAAAACCCTAGTAAAGTAGGCATAATTATTATCTCCATTTTACAAGGGCAGAAACTGAGCTCTGGAGAGGGTAGACATGCTGTGATAAAGCGCAGTCTCATGCATCAGCCCCTCTGAAACGCAAGCATCCTCTTTCGATGGTCAACATTAAATTTCTTTCTGTCCCAACCACATAATGCCAGGCAAATAGTTGTCGAACCTTTGTGAAAGCTTTTAAATGCTGCAGAGTATATGCAAATGAAGTAAGCACAGAGAAATGTCTGTTGGATTTGGCAATGAGGTTTATTGGCATCTTTGTGCAAGCTTCATTTTATGAAATGAGACTTTGGTTATTATGTTCTTCGCTTTAGTCCTTGCAAATATTAAGCAATCCATAAATACCATTTAATGAACAAATTGCCATTTAATGAGCAAATGGGTTGAGGAGAAAATGTGAGATGAGGAGATGGAGATTATTTTTTCATGAAGCTCGGCTAAGAGAGAAGAGTTGGGTGGTGGTGAAAGGTGGCTGCGGGAAAAAGGAAGAGTTTGTGGGTGTAAAGAGGATGTTTTGCTTGCAGTCTGTTCGCTAGCTTTTAGAGATATTGCAAGAACAAGGTGTTTAATATGCTGAGAGACAGTAGCCTAGAGAGAGAGAGACAGTTAAAAAAACAACAACAACAACACTGGAATGAGGCCAGGCGCAGTGGCTCACGCCTGTAATCCCAGCACTCTGGGAGGCCAAGGTGGGCAGATAACCTGAGGTCAGAAGTTTGAGACCAGCCTGGTCAACATGGTGAAACCATATCTCTACTAAAAATACAAAAAAAAAAAAAAAATTAGCTGGTCATGGTGGTGCACACTTGTGATCCCAGCTACTCAGGAGACCGAGGCAGGAGAATTCCTTGAACCCAGGAACGGGAGGTTGCGGTGAGCTGAGATCATACTACTGCACTCCAGCCTGGGCAACAGAGCAAGAGTCCATCTCAAGAAAAAAAAAAAAAAAAGGCTGGGCACGGTGGCTCATGCCTGTAATCCCAGCACTTTGGGAGGTCGAGGCAGGCAGATTGCCTGAGGTCAGGAGTTCGAGACCAGCCTGGTCAACATGGTGAAACCCTGTCTCTACTAAAAATACAAAACTCAGCTGGGTGTGGTGGTGTGTGCCTGTAGTCCTAGTTACTCGGGAGGCTGAGGCAGGAGAATTGCTTGAACCTGGGAGGTGGAGGTCGCAGTGAGCCAAGATCGCATCACTGCACTCCAGCCTAGGCAACAGAGCAAGACTCCAGCTCAAAAAAACAAACAGAAAAACACTGGAATGAGAACTTACATGAATACAAAGAAGGAAACAACAGATACTGGGGTCTACTGGAGGGTGAAGAGTGGGAGGAGGGAGAAGAGCACAAAAGATAACTATTGGGTACTAGGTTTAATTCCTGGGTGATGAAATAATCTGTACAACAAATCCCGGTGTCATGAGCTTACCTGTGTAACAAACCTTCACATGTACCCTTGAACCTAAAATAAACAAACAAAAAAAACACTGGAAAAGGGGATTTCTTGGAGGAAAGAGGGGAGGAAGTTGTTTCCAAAGCTCAGTGGATTTTGACGGCCAGGATGGCCAGGTTCTTCCCCACTGATTAGACCAGCATTTCTATTTTCCCTGAGCCTTAATTTCCAAAAGCAAGTAACATACACTGTCCTGTAGAGATAGTACCTAAAATAATTTTCCTACTTTCTCTTTTTAAAACAATTTTTTATATCTAAAAAAAATGTATATATCGAGGAAAGACAAATTCAAACGAAAAGGATGAGTCCCACAATTTTTTTTTTGAGACAGAGTTTCGCTCTGCAGACTGGAGTCTAGTGGTGCAATCTCGGCTCACTGCAACCTCCGCCACCTAGGTTCAAGTGATTCTCCTGCCTCAATCTCCCAAGTAGCTGGAATTACAGGCATGTGCCCCCGCGCCCGACTAATTTTTGTATTTTTAGTAGAGATGGAGTTTCACTATATGTCGGCCAGGCTGGTCTCAAACTCCTGACCTTAGGTGATCTGCCTGCCTCGGCCTCCCAAAGCACTGGGACGACAGGCATGAGCCACCGCACCTGGCCGAGTCCCACAATTTAAAGAAATGAGAAAAACTTCACCTCTATTTCCAAAGAAAAACGTATGTTGATGAATTCCTGCACTTTATCTATTTAACACTTGGCAGTGTAGGGTGGGGTGGGGTGGGACAGGGTGGGGTGGATTCCTCTATGGGGAGGATGAGGAGGGAGACTTTATACTTACTGAGCTAGAAGAACAGGCAAACACTGTCCTCTGAAGAGACGGAGCTGGGGTGCTGCCTGCTGTGAGCAGCAACATTAAATAGGGTACATAGACGCATCACGTCTCCGTTTTCCCACTTCCCCAGAGTCCTCCCCACCACTCCATCCTCCGGACTAGGCCTGGAGACACAGGTTGGGCCCTGAGAATCTAGAAGAGGATGCAACTAGGTCAAGGTGAGAGGAAAGGACTGGGAGATCCCAAGGACAACAGCATAGAAGGTCAGGGAATTCTAAAAGTCACTCCATCTTCTCAGGGTGCCTGCTCCGGGATAGGTCTTGTGTGTTAAAGAGAAATATTTAAATAGAAAATCTGTATTACCTTGATGGAGGATGTTAGCAAAACTTGTTGAGATCTATAAGTAAATATTAAAAGCAATCAAGAGATTCCTATTTTTATTACCTAGTTTATTTGTAAGCCCATACACTAGCCTCTGGAATTTTTTTTTTCCTAAGGCCTAAGAAGCTATTCTCACGCTTATGATCCAGTTGGAAAGATGACATAGGCTTAATATCAAGACCAGTTAGCATAAAAGTCCTGTTGTTTTATACAAGCAATAAACACTACAAACACTAGAGAAAAGACAGTAATAGGCCTGGTGCGGTGGCTCACGCCTGTAATCCCAACAGGCTTGGGATTGGGAGGCCAAGGTGGATGGATCACCTGAGGTCGTGAGTTCGAGATCAGCCTGACGAACATGGAGAAACCCTGTCTCTACTAAAAATACAAAACTAGCTGGATGTGGTGACACACGTCTGTAATCCCAGCTACTTGGGAGGCTGAAGCAGGAGAATTGCTTGAACCCGGGAGGCGGAGGTTGCAGTGAGCTGAGATCGTGCCATTGCACTCCAGCCTGGTCAACAAAAGTAAAACTCCATCTCAAAAAAAAAAAAAAAAAAGAGAGAGAGAAAAGACAGATACATGATGATGACATATAGCTGGGGTGAAGATATCTGATTAATATTACTGAATATTACAGCACTGTTATATTTTAGGAGACATGCTATGAAGCAGCTTCAGGCTCCAGTGTCAGTGTGAGATGAATTTGCTTCCAGGAGCCTTCTCCTAAATCACACTCATGCCATAACTAACCTGCTAGCATGCACCCTCTGGGAGAGGCATAGGCATGCAGGTCTCTTACTTTCTCTCTCTCTCTCTTTTTTTTTTTTTTTTGAGACAGAGTCTCACTCTTTCATCCAGGCTGGAGTTCAGTGGCACGATCTTGGCTCACTGCCACCTCCGGCTCCCGAGTTCAAGCAATTCTCCTGCCTCAGCCTCCCTAGTAGCTGGGATTACAGGTGGACGCCACCATGGTGGCTAATTTTTGTGTTTTCAGTAGAGACGGGGTTTCACCATGTTGGCCAGCCTGGTCTTTAACACCTGACCTCAAATGATCCACCTGCCTCGGCCTCCACCTCACCTGGCCTCCCTTTTCATAATCTATTGAATTATCCAAGTAATTTCACTAGAAAACTGGGCTGACTCTCTCGAAATTGAAGGTTATTGAGGCGTCAAGTAAGCAAAGTCAGTTCTCTATAATTAAAAAAAAAAAAATGCCTGTTTGGAAATTACAGAAGTTGCATCCAACTTCAAGCTCTCTTGGCTTTTTAAGAGAGTCAGCTCTTCCCCCTAAAAGGACGGGGGCCAATGAGAGTAGGTGTTGCCATCTGAGTTCACACCTAAGTACCTAAACACTCTATAATTTTCCCGTATCGGTTGGTATCATTATCAGCTAAACTATTTTAAATTAATAGTAATATCTGTTTGCTCTTAGATAATAGGAAAAAACCACAAGTGGAAAATCCCTAGAAGCCAGCCAATCTCTTTAATCACATCTGGCAATTTTCTAGACTGAGGGATTATTGCTTTTGGATGGCTTTTTTTTTTTTTTTTCTAAATAAAGACATTAATAAAACCAAGGTGGACTGGATTTAGCAAAGAATTTGGTTGAATATTTTGTTTACCCACTGTTCACTCAGTTTCTGTCTAGTTAAATGAAGGGCCTTACTGGTTCACCCCGGTATCTGTAGAGGTAGTTGCTTCTAAAAGTCTGGTGTGGTTTGGAGAACAGTCTCCTATAAACCCCAAGTGAGGGAATTTTTTTTTTTTTTGAGACAGAGTCTCGCTCTGTCGCCCAGGCTGGAGTGCAGTGGCGCGATCTCAGCTCACTGCAAGCTCCGCCTCCCGGGTTCACGCCATTCTCCTGCCTCAGCCTCCCAAGTAGCTGGGACTACAGGCACCCTCCACTACGCCCGGCAATTTTTGTTTGTATTTTTAGTAGAGACGGGGTTTCACCGTGTTAGCCAGGATGGTCTCGATCTCCTGACCTCGTGATCCGCCCACCTCCTCCCAAAGTGCTGGGATTACAGGCATGAGCCACAGCGCCCGGCCTGGGAATTCTTGATTTATTCAGGATAAGGAGGATGTCTCACCCCGTCTACGTTTGTTTACAATGAGCTTCACAAACAGTCGTGTAGCTCTGAATAAAACTAGGGCCCAGGTGGCCCAGGAGGCCCAGGAGCCCAGGCTGCCGCTCGCATCCGGGCATTCATGTCTCTCGCACACACAGCTGCTGCAGCTCTCCTCCAGCCATTGTTATGAAGGGCTCCCAAAGCCACTCACAGTCAGCTACTCCCTCCAGCAAAGCAATCCGCAGCCTGAGGAAACACAATGGGCCAGTTGTAGCTTGAATTCCCCGAGGGGCCGTGGGAGGGTTTCTCTACTCAGCAGTTTTGAAGGGCACCTTGCCTACCTCCTGTGCATTCACTCAGTCGGTCCAGCCACTCTCTCAAGAGCAAGCAAACATCGTAAACTCTGTCCTTAATTGGGCCTGTAAAAATCACTTGTGAGGCTGCAAAGCTGGTGAAAAGTGTCAAGGAGTCATAAAGAAGGGACACGTTGAAGCCAGTATAAGGACTAAGCCAATGGAGACAAAACCTTTTTAAGACAAAGCATGCAGTAAAATTCAGCAACAGTCCGGTTAGAAATGTGTTGCTGGATTCATTTTTGTAAGTGACACTTTTTCTTTGATGCTTCTGGAGAAAGGGAGTATTTCTCCGTATCCCTTGCTACATTCTGTGTGGACAGAGAGGGAGTATCCGATAGTATCCTGGCTCATACTGTTTAAAATTGAGCCCTCGACCCGCAATGATCCTGATCATTCATATGCTTTATTTTCCTTCTTAGTTATAGTTTACATATTATTATAAAATAATATATCCCTTTAATAATTTTATTCTGGCCAGGTGTAGTGGCTCATGTCTGTAATCCCAGAGCTTTGGGAGGCCAAGGCAGGAGGATCTCTTGAGACCAGGAGTTCAAGACCAGCCTGGGCAACATAATGAGACACCGTCTCTCCAAAAAATAAATAGCCAAACGTGGTGGCGCGCATCTGTAGTCCCAGGTAACTGGGAGGCTGAGGCGAGAGGATAGCTTGAGCCTAGGAGCTCTTGGTTGAAGTGAGCTATGATCGTGCCACAGCCCTGCAACAAAGGGAATGGAGTGAGACTATCTCTGTAAAAAAAAAACCAACCAAACAAACAGAAAAGTCACTATGAACATATTCAGACTGTAACATATTAAAAAAAGAAAAAGAAAATATAAAAATAAAAAACAAAAAGAAATAAAAATAACATGAAAAAAGAATATTTAAAAAAAATTCTATTTTGTTGGCCATAACTCAAGCTCTAGAGTGCGGTGTTCAGGGAGTCAGGGGAGATATACATTTCAAGATACAAAGATTCTTAGTCCAGGAATACAACTTACAAATATATTTGAATAGAGTTATCATCTGTTTAAATCCTGTTCACAGTAACCCTAAAGTTAAATCTACTTGGCAAAAGAGACATTGAAAGTAAGCCAGAGTAAAAAGATTGATTTTAAACTACAACGTTGGAGACAAAGCAGGAACAGTTACCAGACTTCAAGCCCAAAACTATCTGAATAAGAATAATAAAAAACATTATCCATCTCTAATGAAATTGAACACTTTTTAGACTGATCAAAAACACATTTAGTACTAACATTAAGAAGATACATTCTATTGGAGTCTCAAACTTTTAAAGTTTCATTTAGACTTCCATTAATGAATCAGCGAAACATTCTTAATATACCTACTAACATGCTTAAGGGGCCCTATAGTGACAGAAATATTTAAGGAAACCCAAAATTTTAACTTTAGGATAGTAAACTCAAAAAGATATTTTTTTTTTTCTTGAGACAGAGTCTCCTTCTTTCACCCAGGCTGGAATGCAGTGCCATGACCTCAGGCTCACTGCAACCTCTGCCTCCGAGGTTCAAGCGGTTCTTCTGCTTCAGCCTCTGGAGCAGCTGGGGTTACGGGTGTGCACCACCACGCCCAGCTAATTTTTGTATTTTTAGGAGAGTCAGGGTTTCACCATGTTGGTCAGGCTGGTCTTGAACTCCTGAGATCAGGTGATCCACACGCCTCAGCCTCCCAAACCCAAAGTGCTGGGATTACAGGTGTGAGCCACCACAACCGGCCTCACAAAGATATTTTAAATGGCTATTGAAAAGAGTACATATAGGCCAGGTGCAGTTGCTCACGTCTGTATTACCAGCCCTTTGGGAGGCTGAGGTGGGTGGATCACCCGAGATCAGGAGTTCAAGACCGGCCTGGCCAACATAGCAAAACCCCGTCTCTACTAAAAATACAAAAATCAGCTGGGCGTGGGGGCACGTGCCTGTAATTCCAGCCACTCAGGAAGCTGAGGGAGGAGAATCACTTGAACCAGGGAGGAGGAGGCTGCAGTGAGCTGAGATCGCGCCACTGCACTCCAGCCTGGGTGACAATCAGAGACTCCATCTCAATAAATATAAATAAATGAATAAAGAAATAAATAAATAAAGCAATTAAAAGACACTTGTGGCTGGATGTGGTAGCTCACGCCTGTAATCCCAGCATTTTGGGAGGCTGAGCTGGGAGGGGAACACTTGAGCCCAGGAGTTCTAACCAGCTTGGCTTGACCAACATGGTGAGACTCTATTTTTTAAAGAAATGTATATATATATACATTTATAATTCTGATAAAATATTATTCTTTTAAAAGTTAAAGTACGAAGAGTTGTAAAAACAGATAAAACACCCATGATACTAACAATAAACACAGCAGTTTCTATTTTGCCTCTTAACTCTCCTACTTTATGTCTATAGTGTTTGTGTGTATATATATACACACATATATAAAAATATATGTATATATAAAATATATATGTATATATAAAATATATGTATATATAAAATATATATGTATATATATAAAATATATGTTTATATATAAAATATATATGTATATATAAAATATATGTTTATATATAAAATATATATGTATATATATAAAATATATGTTTATATATAAAATATATATGTATATATATAAAATATATGTTTATATATAAAATATATATGTATATATAAAATATATATGTGTATATATATAAAATATATATGTATATATAAAATATATATGTGTATATATATAAAATATATATGTATATATAAAATATATATGTGTATATATATAAAATATATATGTATATATAAAATATATATGTATATATAATATATATGTGTATATATAAAATATATATGTATATATAATATATATGTGTATATATAAAATATATATGTGTGTATATATAAAATATATATGTATATATAAAATATATATGTGTGTATATATAAAATATATACGTATATATATAAAATATATATGTATATATAAAATATATATGTGTGTATATATAAAATATATATGTATATATAAAATATATGTATATATAAAATATATATGTATATATATAAAATATATATGTATATATATAAAATATATATGTATATATATAAAATATATATGTATATATAAAATATATATGTATATATAAAATATATATGTGTGTATATATAAAATATATATGTATATATAAAATATATATGTATATATAATATATATGTGTATATATAAAATATATATGTATATATAATATATATGTGTATATATAAAATATATATGTGTGTATATATAAAATATATATGTGTGTATATATAAAATATATATGTATATATAAAATATATATGTATATATAATATATATGTGTATATATAAAATATATATGTATATATAATATATATGTGTATATATAAAATATATATGTGTGTATATATAAAATATATACGTATATATAAAATATATATGTGTGTATATATAAAATATATATGTATATATAAAATATATATGTATATATAATATATATGTGTATATATAAAATATATATGTATATATAATATATATGTGTATATATAAAATATATATGTGTGTATATATAAAATATATATGTATATATAAAATATATATGTGTGTATATATAAAATATATACGTATATATATAAAATATATATGTATATATAAAATATATATGTGTGTATATATAAAATATATATGTATATATAAAATATATATGTATATATAAAATATATATGTAAGTATATATATAATATATATGTATATATAAATATATATGTATGTATATATAAAATATATATGTATGTATATAAAATATATATGTATATATATAAAATATATATGTATATATAAAATATATGTGTGTATATATAAAATATATATGTATATATAAAATATATATGTGTATATATAAAATATATATGTATATATAAAATATATATGTATATATATAAAATATACATGTATATATAAAATATATATGTGTGTATATATAAAATATATATGTGTGTATATATAAAATATATATGTGTGTATATATAAAATATATATGTGTGTATATATAAAATATATATGTGTGTATATATAAAATATATATGTATATATAAAATATATGTGTATATATAATATATATGTGTATATATAAAATATATATGTATATATAATATATATGTGTATATATAAAATATATATGTGTGTATATATAAAATATATGTATATATAAAAAATATATAAAATATATATGTATATATAAAATATATATGTATATATATAAAATATATATGTATATATAAAATATATATGTATATATAAAATATATATGTATATATAAAATATATATGTATATATATAAATATATATGTATATATAAAATATATATGTATGTATATATATAAAATATATATGTATATATAATATATGTGTATATATAAAATATATATGTATATATAAAATATATATGTGTGTATATATAAAATATATGTGTATATAAAATATATATATAAAATATATATGTATATATAAAATATATATGTATATATATAAAATATATGTGTATATATAAAATATATATGTGTGTATATATTATTTTTTGTTTGTTTGTTTGTTTGTTTGTTTTTTGAGACAGAGTTTTCACTCTTGTTGCCCAGGCTGGAGTGCAATGGCATGATCTTGGTTCACCACAACCTCCACCTCCAGGGGTCAAGCGATTCTCCTGCCTCAGCCTCCTGAGTAGCTGGGATTACAGGTGCCCAACACTACACCCAGCTAATTTTTGTGTTTTTTGTAGAGATGGGGTTTTGTCATGTTGACCAGGCTGGTCTTGAACTCCTGGGCTCAGGTGATCTGCCTGCCTCGACCTCCCAAAGTGCTGGGATTACAGGCGTGAGCCACTGCACCCGGCCTATAGTTAGTACATATGTTTTTACATTTGTGATTATAGCAATTAAACAGTTTTGTATTTGGCTTTTCTCATATAATTATGTTCTAAATATTTTTCATATTTTCACAGTCTTCATAATACTTATTTTTAGTGATAGCAAAATATTCTATCAAGTAATATAACAAATTGCTTAAACATTATTGCTATTGCAATTTTAGTTTATCCTCAGTGTTTTTTAAAAAGTTAATTGCAGGCTGGGCATGGTGGCTCACACTTGTAATCCCAACACTTTGGGAAGCCAAAGTGGGAGGATCGCCTAAGGCCAGGAGTTTAAGACCAGTCTGGGCAATATAGCAAGACCCTGTCTCTACAAAACAATTTTAAAATAATTAGCCAGTCATGGTGGTGCACGCCTGTAGTCCCAGCTACTTGGGAGGGCTGAGGTGGGAGGATCGCTTGAGCCTAGGAGGTTAAGGCTGCAGTGAGCTGTCATCGTGCCACTGCACTCCAATCTGGGGAACAAAACAAGACCCTTTAACAAAAAAAATAAATAAATAATAATAATAATAATAATAATTGTAGCATCACTAACTAAAATTCAGTACTGTGATTTTACTTCTTTGTCCTTTTGCTATAGGCTAATTTCACTAATTGGTTGAATATAAAAGAATCCTCAGGAGTTTTGAAGAGCATGAAAGTGAAATAGTAAATCAAAATAAATTTCAAGCACCAGTGACCATAAGTCTTAACAACACTTCAGTGCTTCTTAGAAAATTGCATGCTCATGGCCAGGTGCAGTGGCTCAAGCCTGTAATACCAGCACTATGGGAGGCCAAGGTGGGCGGATCATGAGGTCAGGAGATCGAGACCATCCTGGCTAACACGATGAAACCCGGTCTCTACTAAAAATACAAAAAATTAGCCAGGCGTGTGGCAGGCGCCTGTAGTCCCAGCTACTCGGGAGGCTGAGGCAGGAGAATGGCGTGAACCCAGGAGGCAGAGCTTGCAGTGAGCTGAGATCGCGCCACTGTACTCCAGCCAGGGGCAACAGAGCGAGACTCTGTCTCAAAAAAAAAGAAAGAAAAGAAAATTGCATGTTTATAAACTCTGGATTCAAGGTGCCTGGATCCCGCCTTTACTCCATAACAACACTGTGCCCTGGGGAAATTTGCTTCACATCTCTATGCCTTTGTTTTTCCATCTGTATAATGGGATTGAAAATAGTACCTTTCTTATAAAACTTTTCTGAGGACTAGTTAATTAATTTTTTATTCTTCATTTACTTATTTATTTTCTTTTGTAGAGATGGGGTTTTGCTATGTTGGCTAGACTGGTCCCAAAATCCTGGCCTCAAGTGACCTGCCTGCCTTAGCCTCCCAAAGTTTAAAGTGCTGGGATTACAGGTGTGAGCCACCTCACCCTGCCTGTTCTGAGGATTAAAAACTATACACATCAAACACTTTAAAAAGTGCCTTGCATTTTTGAAATGCTGTATAAATACCATGCCTGTTAATATTAGAATAGCTTTATACTTTTTTCTGTATCTTATAGGGATTTTACAAGCAAGCAAGACAAGTGGTGAGTTTTAGAACTTTAAAAACAAACTTGAGCTAATTTCTTAGCCAGAAGCAATTTCTTTTATAATCAAAGTTGTGCAGTAGTATATATGGGCCGGATTCAGTGGCTCATGCCTGTAATCCCAACACTTTGGGAGGCGGGAGGATCACTTGAGCCCAGGAGTTTGATACCAGCCTGCGCAACTTAGTGAGACCTCATCTCTACAAAAAAAAAAAAAAAAATTAGTAGTGTGATGGTGCGAGCCTGTGGTCTCAGCTACTCCAGAGGCTGAGGTGAGAGGATTGCTTGAGCCCAGCAGTTCAAGACTGCAGTGAGCCATGATTAGGCCACTGCATTCCATCCTGGGTGACAGAGGAAGATCCTGTCTCAATAACAATAATAATAGTGAATATGTATTTGCTTAGCAATGGATTAGATTGTAAACTATGAGATTAGTATTTTCCCTTGTAAGAATAACTAGCAATTCACCTTAGAAATGTGTGAACTAAATTTCTGTCACCATAATCATAATAATAAGGGTCAAAGTAAAATAGTCACTATCTATTGGGCACTAAACATGTGCCAGGCAAAATACTTGAACATTGTAAAACATGGTAGCATTTTCACAGCTTGGGAGGAAATATTATTACCTGAATCTTACAAATGAGGAGACAGGCTGGGCACAGTGACTTATACCTGTGATCCCAACACTTTAAGAGGCAAAAGGATCTTTTTCTTTAAAAAAAAAAAAAAGTTATTTTTTTCCTAGAGACTAAGTTTCGCTATTTTGCCCAGGCTGGTCTCAAACTCCTGGGCTAAAGCAGTCCTCCTGCCTTGGCCTCCCAAAGTGCTATTTAGATATAAACCATCTCGCCTGGCCAGGGTAATTGTTTTTGTTTGTTTTTGGGTTTTGAGGGTTTGTTGTTGTTGTGTTGTTGTTGTGGTTGGAGACAGTCTTGCTCTGTCACCCAGGCTGGAGTGCAGCGGGGCGATCTCAGCTCACTGCAACCTCCGCTTCCCAGGTTCAAGCGATTCTCCCAAGCAGCTGAGATTATAGGCGTGTACCACCAGGCCTGGCTAATTTTGGTATTTTTAGTAGAGATGGGGTTTCATCATGTTGGCCAGGCTGGTCCAGGAGGATCTTTTAACGCCAAGACCAGCCTGGGCAACATAGTGAAACCCCCCTATCTCTAAAAAGAAAAAAAGTCTAACCCCACTGGAAGCAGGAGGAAAAAGAAAAGAAAAAAATAATGTGAAAAAAAAATGCGGAGACAGACTCAGCAAGATGAAATGACCAGCCATGTAATGCATACTCTAGGAAAGAGACTGAACAGCATTGACCAATTCGAATTGTGTTGAGTTTGAAAGATAGACAGGTTGTGAGACTGAGTTCTCCTTTCATGAGCTCCCATCCCACCAGATTTCCCACCAAATCCCCAATAAACATCAAAGGGAGTCAAACACATTTGTTTTTTCTTTTCTTTTGCACATTGCAGGTACGAAGATGGATCAAGAGCCCAGTGGTCAGTGTGGACAAGCATCAGAGTCCCAGCCTGAAGTACACCGGCTCCTCCATGGTGCACATCCCTCCAGGGGAGCCAGACTTCGAGCCTTCCTTGTGTCAAACATGCCTGGGTGAACATGCTTTCCAAAGAGGGGTTCTCCCTCAGGAGAACGAGTCATGTTCATGGGAAACTCAATCCGGGTGTGAAGTAAGTTCATGTTCGCTCTGGATCTATTCTCCCGGAAAAATTCTGGGCCTTTGTTTTTCTTGTATTTCTGCCATAGTATACCCAAAAAATAATTTTTTAATGCATATTTATAAAGCTTCTGAGGAAGACCTAGAATTGTGGTCTTTGTTAGCTCATTATGTTATTTTTTAAAAGTAGGCTTTATATTTTAGAGCAGTTTTAAGTTCACAGCAACATTGAGCAGAAGGTTCAGAGATTACCCATATACGCTTGTCCCCATGCACTTATAACCTACTTTGCCATCAACATTCCCTAGCAGAGTTTTATGTTAGAGTTCACTCTTGGTGTTATACATTCTATGGGTTTGGACTAATGTATAATAACATGCATCCACCATTACAGTATCATACAGTTAAGTTTCACTGCCCTAAAAATCCTCTGCCCTCCACTATTCATCCCCTCCTTACCCTGACCCCTAGCAACCACTGATCTTTTTACTGTCTCCATAGATTTGCCTTTTCCAGAATGTCATCTAGCTGAATCATGCAGTATGTTGTATTAATGTTTTACGTGATACAGCAATGTGTTGGTAAACTGGCAATTCCTCAGAAGTGGTTTGATCACACAGGAGATCAAGTCTTAGACGATACAACAATTGTAATAGTCATCTACATGTTCGTAGCTTCCATTGAAATATTTAGTTCAACATGATTTGATCCATTTACAGAGCACTATATATACTTTTCATTATTTTTCTCAAGCTCATATATACTCACATTTTTACTAAGACTTATTTTCCCTGATACTCCAAGAGTTGTTTTTTAAAAATTTTGTTAATCCAAGAAAACCAGATAACTGATTCATCTTGCAGTTTCTAAGATTTCAAAAATTTAAGATTATATTTTTAACTTATAACTTAATTAGGCCCATATTTATTTTGATTTTTAAAACCATTATGTAAAATGCTTATATTATTTTTACCATCATACTGACATAAAAATACAATATTTAGAAGACAGAACATGTTATTACAAAGTACAGTTAATTGTAAGTGATCTTCCAAGTCAGTGCATCATAGAATGATAAACGTTAATAACCGCTCACCTTTTTTATTTTTAGCAAGGTAACCATTTTCCAGAGATAAAATAATCATTTAGCTGCTAAAAGACTGAAGACATTGAATCTGAGTTCCTTTTCACTCTGAGTTATCACGCAATGTCGCTGAATCTGTTTCATATTTATTTGTCTACTTTCTTTCTTTCTTTCTTTTTTTTTTTGAGTTTCACTCTTGTTGCCCAGACTGGAGTGCAATGGCACGATCTCGGCTCACTGCAACCTCCGCTTCCTGAGTTCAAGTAATTCTTCTGCCTCAGCCTCCCGAGTAGCTGGGATTACAGGCACCCAACACCACGCCTGGCTAATTTTTGTATTTTTAATAGAAACAGGGTTTCTCTATGTTGGTCAGGCTGGTGTCAAACTCCCAACCTCAGGTAATCCACCTGCGTCGGCTTCCCAAATTGCTGGGATTACAGGCATGAGCCACTACGCCGGCCCTTTTTTTTTGGGGGGGTGTGGGTCGGGGACAGGGAGACAGGGGGACAGAGTCTTGCTCTGTAACCCTGACTTGAGTGCAGTAGTGCAATCATAACTCACTGTTACCTCAAACTCCTAGGTTCAAGTGATCCTCCCACCTCAATCCCCCCAAGTAAATAAGACCACAGGCATATGCCAACAAACCTGGCTAATCAAAAAAAAAAAATTTTGTAGAAACAGGGTGTTGTCATACTGACCAGGCTGGTCTTGAACTCCTGGCCTCAAGTGATCCTCCCAAAATGCTGGGATTATAGGTATGAGGCACAATGCCCAGCCTACTTGTCTACTTTCTACAGTTATTGGAAAAATCAAATGAGATTGATATGAAATGTTTCATAATCTATAGAATGCCATGCAAATATAAATCATTATTGCTCATGTTTGCTGATTTACATATTAGCTAAGCCTGTGACTCTGTAACACTATATTAGACTTCCATAACTGGGTTAGCACTTTGCTGATCCATGAACATTTGTCATGGTGCATTTGCTTTTTAGCCAGATGTTGGTTCAACTCTAGGTTTGTCATGAAAAACAATAAAGACGCTAAATGCAAGAGCATCTATTTATCGCTCCTGATGCAAGGGATAGAGTCAACTTTTTATCTAAAGGGCCAGATAGTAAATATTTTAGCCTTTGCCTAAAATACAGTCTCTAACTTCTATTTAGCTCTGCCCTTCTAGGGAAAGCAGCCATAGATAATATGTAAATGAATGGACACAGCTCTCCCAGGTTGGAGTGCAGTGGCGAGATCTCAGCTCACTGCAACCTCCACCTCCCAGGTTCAAGCAATTCTCCTGCCTCAGCCTCCTGAGTAGCCGGGATTACAGGCATCTGACACCACACCCGGGTAATTTTTTTTTTTTTTTTTTTTTTTTTAGTAGAGATGGGGTTTCACCATGTTGGCCAGGCTGGTCTTGAACTCCAGACCTCAAGTGATCTGCCTGCCTCAGCCTCCCAAAATGCTGGTATTACAGGCCTGAGCCACTGCGCCCAGCCTGAGTTTGCCAATTTCTTAGACTCTAAAGAACTATTTATGACTTAGAAGCAGAGAGAGGGTTCTACATATTCTATACAGAGCACACATGCCTAGTGCTAAATGTTTACTTGAGGGCCTACTCTATGTCCCATTTGATAGGAGCTGGGTTTAAATCAATGCAACAGTGAAATTCCACACAAAAGGAAACAATAAACAAAGCTGAAAGGAATTTAAAGCAACATTGTGATTTACCCTTTTCCTTTATCTTAGAT
Source organism: Gorilla gorilla gorilla (assembly GCF_029281585.2). Classification (NCBI taxonomy): domain Eukaryota; kingdom Metazoa; phylum Chordata; class Mammalia; order Primates; family Hominidae; genus Gorilla; species Gorilla gorilla. The sequence goes on along the minus strand of NC_073229.2, from coordinate 158,439,720 downwards.
AGCAGGTAAATCATTCTCCAATTTGCAATCGATTACCTGGTTCTCAGACTTTGCTGGCTTTTTCCTAAGGTTATCACAAATCAAAATGACACATACTTTATTTTATTACTTTTTTTTTGAGACAAGGTTTTGCTCTACTGCCCAGGCTAGAGTGTAGTGGTGCAATCATGGCTCACTGCAGCCTCGACCTCCAGGGCTCAAGCAGTGCTCCCACCTCAGCCTCCCAAGTAGCTGGGACTACACGCCCCATGCACCATTATGCCCAGCTAATTTTATTTTATTTTATTTTATTTTTTGTGGAGACAGGTTGGTATCAAACTTCTGGGTTCAAGAGATCTGCCCCCCTTGGGTGTTGGGATTACAGGCCTAAGCCTTTTTATTTATTTTATTTTATTTTTGAGATGGAGTCTCGCCCCGTCACCCAGGCTGGAAAGCGCAGTGGCGCGATCTCGGCTTACTAGAATCTCTGCCTCCCAGGTTCAAGTGATTCTCCTGCCTCAGCCTCCTAAGTAGCTGGGATTACAGGCACCCGCCACCACACCTGGCGAATTTTTGTGTTTTTAGTAGAGACAGAGTTTCACCATGTTGGCAAGGCTATTCTCAAACTCCTGACCTCAGGTGATTCGCCTGCCTCGGCCTCCCAAAGTGCTGGCATTACAGGTGTGAGCCACCGTGCCAGGTGGGTTTTTTTAATTATTATTATTTTAATCGTTAAAATATGCATCAGCAGGGCACAGTGGCTCATGCCTGTAACCCCAGGGAAGCCAAGGGGGGCAGATGGCTTGAGCCCAGGAGTTTGAGACCAACTCGTCTCTACAAATAAATAAAATAAAATTAGCTGAGCATGGTGGTGGATGCCTGTGTCCCTAGCCACTTGGGAGGCTGAGGTAGGAGCATTGCTTGAGCCCAGGAATGAGGAGGGTGCAGTGAACCAAGATGGCACCACAGCACTCCAGCCTGGGTAACAGAGCCAGACCCTGTCTCAAAAAAAAAAAAAAAAAATCTATATTTTGTGTTTTTATAGGGATGAAATGATGAAATGATGAAATAAATCATTGAAAAGGCAACTCTGTCCTTTTAGAAAGTGAAGTTGCAAGGTGAGAAGGTGGAGAGGCTGTGAGATGCAGAAGCCTGTAGTAAAGACCCCAGGTTGTTCTCCTGACATCTCCTGATGCAGATTATTTTAGGCAAATCATTAATTCATTTGTCCTGCTCAGTGTTCTCTCCTATAAAAATTGAGGTAATATGTACTCACCGTCAGGTTTCTTTCCAGTAGTTTTTTAGTAGTTAGTAGATGAGATTGTATTTTAAAAACTCTTTTGTAAACGTAAATTGATGTGCATGTGCTGGAGTCAGGTGACCCATATTCTTGTGCCAGCTCTGCCACAGGTCAATGGAGGAATTCAGGCAAGCCGCAGAACCTCTCAAACATCATATGATAGGCCTCAGCTAGTTAACCCTGAATCCCTTTTTCTTCTGAGATCCTACGCTTGGCATTTAATGACCTATAAGTGAAAATAAACAAGAAAAAAAGGGGGGTAAAAGGAAAAGTACAATAAAATTAAACTCTGTATTCTATGTGTAAAGATAAAATATAGAAAACGAGGTAAGAATGTTTTAAATAAAATAAGGAGGCAAATTAAGTGCAAGTCTTTTATGAATTAATTGTGGGTTTTTTGTTTTGTTTTGTTTGTTGGTTTTTTTTTGAGATGAAGTTTCGCTGTTGTTGCCCAGGCTGGGGTGCAATGGCGTGATCTCGGCTCACCGCAACCTCTGCCTCCTGGGTTCAAGTGATTCTCCTGCCTCAGCCTTGCAAATAGCTGGCATTACAGGCATGCGCCACCATGCCTGGACAGGGTTTCTCCATGTTGGTCAGGCTGGTCTCGAACTCCCGACCTCAGGTGATCTGCCTGCCTCGGCCTCCCAAAGTGCGGGGATTACAGGGATGAGCCACCACGCCCAGCGGAGCCTACAGCACCTGGTATTCCCGGACAGTCTCCCATCCAAGTACCAGCCAGGTCCGATCCTGCTTAGCTTCTGAGATCAGGCGTGTTCAGGGTGGTATGGCCGTAGACACGGGCTGTGGGTTGCTTTGTTGTTGTTTTTGTTGTTGTTGTTGTTGTTTTCAACTTTAAAACTAGTACATTATAAATGCTATGTTTAATGGTCACAAATTGCTAAGAGTTACATTGCACTTAGTTTGCGCCAGGCCTTGCCAATAGCCCAGTTAGTGGCCTTGAAACATGTTTTACCCATGGAAGAAACAAGGGTATTCATAATGCCAATGAATCACCCAGAAGAACAGCAATATTGTGATATCCCGAGGAGTGCTGTCTGAAATGGACTGCTTATAAATTAAACAAATCTTCCTGGGAATGAGATGGGAAAGATGATAACTTAGAGCTGTGTAAGCTGTTACTAAATAATGCATGCTAGTGGAACACAAGTTATAGTATTCAGCCTGAAACCAACTTATAGGCCACAAAGAGATGGAGACCAAAAGTAGTTTTTCGAGAGGTGTATGCTGACTAAACGTATTCACAAAGTCTACTCTACTGTATCTCTCACAGCACCTTTAGTATCTAGATCAACCAAGCTGGAAGGAAAGGAAAGGAATGTTTTGAAGTGGAGGCGGAGAAGGAAATCTGGTGTTAAGGAAAACACAGGATCGTATCAAGATGGCAGCCTGACCATGTAATGTCATCTCTACTTTCTGCCTTAAATGACACACACACACATACACACACACACACAGACACACACACACTTTAGCTTATAATTGTGCTAGAAGACAAAGTATACCACTGTGTAGATAAGGGATAATTAAGTATCTCTGAAAAAGAGAAGGCAGGTAGGATGATCAGGTTGATGTGGAAACCATAGTCCAAAATGATCATAGCAAAAGCTGGGGACATTGTAAACTATGTTTGTAAAAGGATCTGGCAATTTGGAAAATAATAATGTTCCAGGTAAAGTCTAATACAAGGAAAGTAGTTTTAGCAATAGAAATATCAGACAAAATACAAAAAAAAAAAAATGAAAAAGGACCAAAGAGGAATATTTCATGTTGAAGAAAAATATCTACCAAGAAGATAAAACATTCACAAATCTTCATGCACTTAACATAACATGGAAATATTTAAAGAAATAACTAACAGAAATAGAAAGAAAAATGGGCAAATTCTGTCAGAGAGGGACATTTTTCTCATACTTCCTAGTAATAGCCAACTCAAGAAGACTGAAGGCAGGGCACAGGGGCTCACGCCTGTAATCCCAGCACTTTTGGAGGTCAAGGAGGGCAGATCACCTGAGGTCAGGAGTTCAAGACCAGCCCGGTCAACATGGTGAAACCCTGTCTCTACTAAAAATACAAAAATTAGCCAGGTGTGGTGGCAGGCACCTGTAATCCCAGCTACTTGGAAGACTGAGGCAGGAGAATCGCTTGAACCCGGGAGGTGGTGGAGGTTGTAGTGACCTGGGATCATGCCATTGTACTCCAGCCTAGGTGACAAGAGCGAGGCTCCGTCTCAAAAAAATAAAATAAAATAAAAAATAAATCAAAATCTCTTGCCTTTGTTTGTTTTTGAGACAGAGACTCACTCTGTCACCCAGGCTAGAGTGCAGTGACGTGATGTTGGCTCACTGCAACTTGAACTCCTGGCCTCAAGTGATCCACCCACCTCAGCCTCCCAAAGTGCTGGGATTATGGCATGAACCACTGAGCCCAGCTGGGAATCTCTTACCTTTTAATTTAGCAAATCCATGTCTCCACATCTACCCCAGATAAATACTTGCTTATGTGATAACTGAGATAGGTACAATAATATCCATTGCAATGCTGGAAATGGTGAAAAAATGGAAACATCAGGAGATAACAAAATTATAAACTTGTAGAGCATTATTAATTATGACATATCCATACCATAGAACACTATACAGTGATTAAAAACAATGAGATTTGTAGCCGGGCACGGTGGCTTACGCCTGTAATCCCAGCACTTTGGGAGGCCGAGGCAGGTGGATCACCTAAGGTCAGAGTTTGAGACCAGCCTGGCCAACATGGTGAAACCCTGTCTCTACTAAAAATACAAAAAATTAGCCAGGCGTTATGGCGCATGCCTGCAATCTCAGCTACTTGGGAGGTTGAGGCTGGAGAATCGCTTGAACCCGGGAGGCGGAGGTTGCAGTGAGCCGAGATGGTGCCACTGCACTCTAACCTGGGCAACAAGAGCAAAACTCTGTCTCAAAAAAGAAAAAAAAAATGAGATTTGTATATATTGACATATCCCAAGGTATATTATGCTAGAAAAGCAAGTTGAAGATGAACATGTATATACCATTATCACATTTTTTTAACTTTGTATTTCTTTCTTCTTGTCTGTATATATGTGTGTTTATCTATGAGTGTGAGTATATATGTGTGGATAAATGTAAATTAAAAGATGTGGAAGTATGTATATCAAATGACAATGGTGATTACCACCTTCCAGGGATTAGAACTGGCCAGTGATTAGGTGGGAGGAGATGAGTCAAGGAGGACATTAGCTTTCTTTATATTGTTTAAATGTTTCAATCCCATATTAATCTATTACTTGTGGGTTTGGGGAAAACACCATACTCACCAGGAGCCTCACTCGTAGAAAGTGAACAGGTACAACTCCACCCTATTGATAGGAAGCCAGGCAGCATCACAAATATGATTTTGCACCATGAGACCATTCCATTGCTACAAATAAAGGCACTTGGAGGAAAATGGAAAACACACAATATTTATGCTCCCACAGCACTTTGTACTTCTGCCTGTCAATCAGTTTGCTCTGCCCTGTGTGATATGTGTGTGCATGTCCATGTATTCTCTAAGCTCCTTGCAGTTGTGAATCTAATGTGTTCATTTTCTTATCTCCTCCTGGGACCTTGCATACATGTGCTAAAGTTAGTGTGCTCTTTTTTCTTTTTGCCTTTATTAGCTAAAATTGATACTTTATTGATGCATTTTTTTTTGAAAAAAAAAAAAAGAAGGAGAGACTAGGACAGAAAAGGAGAGACTAGGACAGAAAACTCTGTAGCCCATGCTGGCTGTAAATCACGCACATTCCAGAGGCGCTGCGTGCCAGAGACTGATTCTCATTAAGTTTGCCCTCTCATATGGGATACATTTGGCTGAGCAAGGATTTCCTCAGAGTCTGCTGTCCGTCTTTCAATTGAAGGCAGCTTGAAAGGTGCTTAGTCAGCGACCAAATGCTGAAGCCAAGGCACTGTGTGCTGTTTTAAAGGCCTAGTGAAGCCAGAGTCCTCTGGAAGGATCCATGCGATTTGAAGTTATTAGCCACGGTGCTACAAACAGAAGAATTAACACTGAGTTGCTGACATGATTAAATATAAGGTTACTGCCTCTTCTTCCTCCTTTACAAAGGAGGAAGACAATAAATTACAAAGACAATAATAGAGGGGCACTGTAGAAAAATTTTTTTTATTTTTTTGAGACAAGGTCTCACTCTGTTGCCCAGGCTGGAGTGCAGTGGCACAATCAGGGCTCACTGCAGCCTCGATTTCCTGGGCTCAAGCAATCCTCAGCCCTCCAAGTAGCTGGGACTACAGGCTTTCACCACCATGCCCAGCTAATTGTTTTTTTTCTTTTTTAAATTTTAGTAGAGACAAGGTCTCGCTGTTGCCCAGTCTGGTTTCGAACTCCTGAGCTCAGCTGGGCGTGGTGGCTCACGTCTGTAATCCCAGCTCTCAGGGAGGCAAGAGGCGGGATGATAGCTTGAGCCCAGGAGTTCGAGACCTGCCTGGGCAATATAGCGAGACCCCGTTCTCCACAAAAAGAAAAAAAAAAAAAAGAAAAACAAAAGACGAACTCCTGAGCTCAAGTGATGCTCTGCTTCAGCCTAGAAAGCACTTTTAATTAAGCTGGCTTCATACAATTCTGGGATGGATTCTGACCCATGTCGCTTGTTCAGCATTTCAAATGTCTTACTCCATCTGTTAGGCTCAAGAAGGTGTATTGTTACCTTTATATTTCCTCTCAAAATTGTTGAGCTGTCCCTTTGAAGCCCAGAAGGCTTGGAAGTAAAATGATCAGCTAGGAATATTTTCCATACTGACATACTTTTATATTGTCTTGAGTTTTTCTGATCTTTCTTAAAAAGATGCTATAAAAAATATACTTAAATCAGCCAGATGGCTTTATAGATTTCTGGTTTCTTTTAATTTATATCAAAAAAATTTTATATAGGCTTATGGGGATTAAAATAACAATACTTCAAATTGCTCATTTCTCCCAGTTTTTTGCTCTTGGCATGATGTATTATGGTCTCTGGAGAGAGGTGTCTGGTGATTCCTAAGCTTATCACCCACAATAGTCCTTATTTTTCACTAAATTTTCAACCATGTTATCCTTGAGAAAGCACATAAAACAAATGATCAGACTAAATAAACTTAGATGAATTATTTCTATGTAGATTTAAATTACCTTACAATCCTGTCTGTGGCTTTTTTTTTTTTTTTTTTGAGGTGGAATCTCACTCTGTTGCCCAGGCTGGAGAGCAGTGGCGCAATCAATTTTTTTTTAAATCTGAGTCTCAGTTGTTAAATTTACAAAAATGAACCAGATTTGTTTCTTGTGCTAACAGAGAGAGAATATCTACGTTAGCTGAAAGCTAAAATCAGCACACTCTCCCAAAAAGATCCTGATCAAGCCCTTGTTCCCAAGAGAATAATTTCATGTGAAAGAGTTTGAATATAACTGGCTTACTGTCTGTGCAACGTGCACATTGTGTGAGCAGCCAGAGAGCCTGATAACCAGGAAGCTAAATCCTTCTCCTCCAGGAGTACTTCCATATTTCCAATCCTGTTTCCTGGGGCTCCTAGAGCCAGGAGGTCACCCTTGTTCGAGTCAGTGCTGCCCTCTCTTCCAGGGGTGAGGATCAGGAATCTAAAGATTTATATCTCAGGATTTAGAGTGTGGAAAGAGATAGCATGGACTCCCTTTCTCTTCTCTAAGCATCAACCAAACAATAGCTTTACCTACCATGAAGTACATAGTTCTGCTGTATTTAGAAACATAATTTAGCTGGGCATGGTGGCTCACGCCTGTTATCGCAACACTTTGGGAGACAGAGGTGGGAGGATCGCTTGAGCCCAGAAGTTCAAGACCAGCCTGGGTCACATAGAAAGACTCCCATCACTACAGAAAATTTTAAAAATTAGCCAGGCATGATGGCACCCGCCTGTAGTCCCATCTACTCGGGAGGCTGAGATGGAAGGATTGCTTGAGCCTGGGAGATTGAGGATGCAGTGAACAATGATTGCACCACTGCACTCCAGCCTGGGTGATGGAGTGAGACCTCATCTCTAAATAAATAAATTTTAAACAGAGAGACACAATTCAAGTCACAAAAATTAAGTTTCAGGGTCAGGACTTGGGGGTAAAGCAAGTTTCTGGCTGCACTCGTAGCTCACCTGATTTTTATTTCATAAGCTCTCCAGGGAATTATAGCCCACCAGTGTGCCGCATTCCCAGTGATGAGTCTGGAAGGGAATAAGGGACTCCATCCAGGCTATTTAGGACATAAAATATTCTAGGAAAACTACTCCCTGTCCTCTCCTGAAAATCTCTAGCCAGCAGTTACACTTACCCTTGGGGTTGAGCATATTTTGTTGGCTTTTGTTGTATGTAACCAAATCTTTCCTGCTTCTAATTAAATTTATTCCTTTAGTAAAATCCTTCCCAGAAACCATATGGCTATTTTCCACTAAAATAATATCCTGTTTTAGTAGTTTTGAGACTTTTAAAATTTTAAAAGAAGACTTTGTATGAACTACTAAAAATCTATAAGCAGGAACAAAATTTAAGGGATAAGCAAAGTTTAACTGCATGCCAATTCATTTTTTTTGCAGTTATTTCTCTTTTTCCTCAAAGTTTATCATTATACATATATTTTTCTTGGGTTGTTAATTGAAATGATAGAATTTAATTTACCAAGTAACATCCCTGTAGTGAAAACTACTCTATAAAGAACAAATTAAACAAAAATATGAAGATTCTAAGGGCTGGGTGCAATGGCTCACACCTGTAATCTCAGAACTTTGGGAGCCCAAGGCAGGATGATTGCTTGAGCCCAGGAACCCAAAACTAGCCTGGGCAACATAGTGAGACCCTGTCTCTACAAAAAATACGATGAAATAAATTAGCCGTGTATAGTAGTGCACACCTATAGTCCCAGCTACCTGAGAGGCTGAGGCAGGACAGCTTGAGCCCAGGAGGTCAAGTCTGCAGTGAGCCATGATCTTGCCACTGCACTGCAGCCTGAACAACAGAGTGAGACCCTGTTTCAAACAAAAATTTTTAAGGGTTAAAAAAAGTGGGGGAAAGATTTAGTGATAATTTCTTAAAACCGTATAATTTAATCCTAAAGTTTACCTTTGGGGACCTGAAAAGACTCTTCTTACAAATCTTCTACAGAAAAGGGAAATACAAACCATTAATATCACCTTGATATTTCTTATTCACATATAGTAAATTGCTCCTGGTTCATTCTACTTACACAAAGAGCCTTGGATAAACACCTAAATGTGCTGAGACACACATTTGTCCATAGTGTTCAGGATAAATAAATCTTTCTATTTTTACTTGTCATTGATGTTAGATCCCCTTGTCTTTTTGACCTAGTAAATAAATCAAACTATTTTTAGGCAAGATTCAAGCAAAACTCAATTTGTGTGACATCATCTCTTGAAAAAATCATCACAATCAACCGAAATGCACTGGTATTATATAAGTGACTCAGCTCTGTTCCGTAAGAAAACCATGCTTTTCTTATCGACCTTGAGTAGCAGACAGTGATATAAGAGCATATTAAAACCCTCTTTAAGGCCAAGCCAAATTCCACAGCTTGCTATCTATCATTTTCGTTTGCTTTTCCAAAGTTCATTGGCCTTGAGAGTTGTAAATACACAAGTCTGTCCTCGATTCACTTTTCTCTTTTACTCTGGTGAGTATTTCCTGTTGTTTTCCTTTTGACTTGATTTTAAAATGACCATTTCAGGGGATTCATCTAGATTTCTATGTGAGAAAAAAAAATTCAAGAACTTGGCACCTCTGGCTGGGTTTGATGAGTAGCAGATAGGTAGCTCTCTAGTTAAGTAACGTGGGGAGCAGAGGTTATAGGTCTTTGTAGATTAGAAAACGTTAAATGCATTAACTTGGTGGTAACAAAAAAGAAAGAAAGAAATTGATGACCATTACGGTTCTCTTCTTGGCTTAGAATTGCATGTATCAGCAGCCCTGAGTTATTTTTAAAACAAGCAAATCTGACACCAGCATGAAAGCAGACCTTTCAGGTAGTGACCACCTATGTAACAGGCTTACAGATACCAGAATGCTGAATCCTCTCCCAGCACACAGCAAAGCCTAGGTTTATTCTCTCAGCTGGTGTTTATTGAGAGTTTCTATCATAAGCTTGGCAGTAAGCACCCTAGGCTGTGTTTCCAGGACAGGGGGAAAATCCAAGCAACCAGGCAGTTACAACACACTGTGACAAGTGCTAGAAGAGGGGGAGATAAGAGACTACACATAAGAGGGTTCCCATAGCTGACAATATAGGGGCCAGTGAAGGCTTCTCAGCAGAAGAGAAATCTAAGCTAAGAAGTGAAGGATGAGTAAGTTAGTAAGGTAAGGAAGGGCGGGGAAGAGAAGCCCAGACAGATGGGACAAATAACCAAAGGCCTGGAGGCCTGGAATGACATGGTAAATTTGGAGCAAGGAAAATATAGCTCAACTGGGAAACAGAATTCGGGTTATTAAGGGTTTTCACAAGGCATTTAAAACAATTTCTATATATCATCTTCAGGAGATGAGGATCTGTTTCATGTTTCAATCACAAAAGTGCTATCAGTATGAATAAAGAATAGACGAGAGAGTTGAATTCCAGAGATTTTTTCTGCGGGAGGTTTATGGTTTTGGATTAAGGTTTCTGGCTCTGACCTTGTTAAGGATAAATATGCTTGAGATTTCATACAATATGCTTGATTCTTCTTCTGCAAAAAAGACGAGGATTCCAGGTTTGGGAAAGCATAATATTAACTCAGGAGCTCTCATTACTGACATGAGAAAAATGATTAAAAAGAGGAGCCTGAAACCACGAACAATCTTGGTTATTTACCAAGTTTGTTCTTGTTGAGGAAAAAAATAAAATTAAGATTTGAGAGAACTGAAAAGCTTCAGAGAATAGTAGTTGAAGGGAGAGGGGGATAAAAAGAAAGGGAGAGGAAGCCCTTTGGATGTGAGGCAATGGATTACAAGCTGTAGTTCATTTTGTAGTTCATTTAACTTCAGAACTCTTAATCTCTTGAAGAGGGAGAGCCTACCTGGATCAGAGTTAGGGAGTTCTCTCTGTTGAGATTGGTTGTATATGAGGAGACAAAACCTGTAAATAAGGCCGAGGCAGGTAGTTTGAGACCAGCCTGGCCAACATGGTGAAACCCTGTCTCTACTAAAAATATAAAAACTATCTGGGCGTCGTGGCGCATGACTGTAATCCCAGCTACTGGGGAGGCTGAGGCAGGAGAACCACTTGAACCCAGGAGGCCCAGGTTGCAGTGAGCTGGGATTTCACTACTGTACTCCAGCCTGGGTGACAGAGGGACTCTCCATCTAAAAAAAAAAAAAAAAAAAGGCAGAGGAGAGCAGATGTTTCTAAGATGCTTCTGCATGTGTATCATCTGTCTCTGTATGGGAAGATGACATTATTGACCTTGTATCAATGTTAATTGTGGTTTGAGCTACATTTTGCTAGCATTAAAGACTGGATTTGTACTGATCTGTTTGTACTCCCTTGCCTAATTTGGCTGAAGACTACTAATAGAACAGATTTTCAGTAAACTTGGGAAGTTAATCTAACTGACCTTCCTTGGGCTTTAACAAGGGCCCTTTACCTTTTGGCACATTGCTTTAATCAACTACACTAATCAGACCCAAGGCTCATGATACACACAAGGGAAAAAAATAGCTTATGTGAACAAGTGTTTTTTTCTGAGTGATTTTTAGCCACTGAAGAATGCGAAAGTTCCAATTTTCTTCATAATTGAAATCATAACAGCTGTGAGAACTTGGCCGTTTATCAAAGATGCAAGCAGAAGTCATAGGCTTTATTTCATGGATTAAATCTAAAAGCTGTATATATTTTCATGATGTTGCATAATGGATTGGTCATGGTTATTATGAATGATAATACTTATTTAGACAAGTCAGAGAGACCAAGTACAAAAGATGTTTAAAGCAAAAATGGCGTAGACTGTTTTGCAAATGCACAGGCTGAAATTATCTATAATTTTAGTGAATGGCATAAATTGTATGACATAGAGTTGGCTCTGGCTTCCAATTTCATGGCAAGGCCAGCTTGTAAATCAGTGACAATGCCTCATGGGTCTCAGGCATGGTACATCAATCTAGCACCTGCTTTCCCAATCGGTCGAGTTACATTCATATCCAAACACGAATAACCGTATTATTAACCTCAGCCACCAAAATTAATCTTTCAGTATTGAGAGGATGTGCAAGTTCAAACTCATAGGGTTTATTTCCTCCTTGTGACATATACTGTGCACTTAATTTGTAAAAGCAGTGCTATTCCTTCCTGTTCAGCATCTCAGAAGTGGTGAATGCCATTTTGAGTTCTGTGTTTGTGGCTTTGTGGAGGGCCATATATAGGTAAATTTTACGGGAGGCCCCCACAGGTGTGACTTTGAACTGAGGCCATGTGACAAGCAGCAGCCTCCTACTCTAACCTCATCCTGGGGAAATCCAGGCTTCACAGTTGCTACACAGGATGTTTCATCAAAAGAGGGATTTTCCCCCTCTGCTCTGGAAGACTTTGTTTCCTTCCCCTTCCTCAACTTTACCAAAGTATTCTGAAAATAGTTAACAATGTTTCCTGTCTTGGGTGACTTTATTGGGGGTGGAATGGCGGCGGGGAAGGATAAGGAATGGGTTAAGGGGAAGCTGAGCACTGGGGCATAGAAGGGACAGTAAGAACAAGACCCCTCAATACTTTGTCAGCCCATCATGTCTCTGGGCATATTACTTGCTATTACCTAATATTAAAAAAAATAAATAAATCACTGGCCCTACTATGCACTATGCATCAAGCATGGTTTTGGTGTTAGATCTTAGTTCAAAGTCCAGCTTTGACATTTGCCAGCTGTGTCTTTAAGTTTCCCATTTATAAAATGAATCATAATACGAACTTGGCCAGGCACAGTGGCTCATGCCTGTAATCCCAGCACTTAGGGAGTTGGAGGCGAGTGGGTCACCTGAGGTCAGGAGCTTGAGACCAGCCTAGCCAACATGGCGAAACCCCATCTCTACTAAAAATACAAAAATTAGCTGGGTGTGGTGGCAGGCATCTGTAATCCCAGCTACTCAGGAGGCTGAGACAGGAGAACTGCTTGAACCCGGTAGGTGGAGTTTGCAGTGAGCCGAGATCACACCACTGCACTCCAGCCTGGGGTATAGAGCAAGACTCTGTCTCAAATAAATAAATAAATAAAAATACAAATACAAACTTAACGGGGTTGCTGAGAGGTTCAAGTGAGAGAATGTATGAACATTTACTTCATTTATCTCTGCTTCTGTCCTCCCCCATCTTCACCCTTTTTTCCCAAGCCTAAAAGGAATCAAACAAGGGCCAGGTGTGGTGGTTCACACCTGTAATCCCAGCACTTTGGGAGGTTGAGGCGGGCAGATCACCTGAGGTCAGGAGTTCGAGACCAGCCCTAACAACATGGTGAAACCCCTTCTCTACTAAAAAAAAATACAAAAATTAGCCAGGCGGGGTGGCACATGCCTGTAATCCCAGCTACTTGGGAGGCTGAGGCAGGAGAATCACTTGAACCTGGGAGGCAGAGGTTGCAGTGAGCCGAGATAGTGCTATTGTACTCCAGCCTGGGTAACAAGAGTGAAACTCCATCTCAAAAAAAAAAAAAAGAAAAAAAAAGAAAAGAAACAAGCCTCAACCATGAAAATCATATGATGATTCTGAACTATGTATAAGGTGTCCAATCTACTACTACCCTTTACGTGGTCATTTGTGTTCATTGGACACCATCACCAAACTTATTAATCCAAGCCTGTTCATTAAATATTTTTGTTCAGCAAAAAGAAGTAAAAAAGGAAGTAGAGTTTTCAAAGCAACTACATCATTAGATGAGCTTGTGCCAGTGTAACTCTTATAGAACAAGTGAGAACAAGTCAAGGTACTTATTTCTTTGCTTAGTTGTTAAGACTTGTTTTTGTATTTCTTTTACCTTCTTTTGGTACAGATGAGGTCTCACTATGTTGCCTGGGCTGGTCTGGAACTCCTGGGCTCAAGCTATCCACTTGCCTCAACCTCCCAAAGTTCTGGGATTATAGGCATGAGCCACTAGTCCCGGCCATTTTAAAATATTTTTTGTAGAGACAAGGTCTACGCTATGTTGCCCAGGCTGGTCCCAAACTCCTGGGCTCAATAATCCACCCACTTTGGCGTCCCAAAGCACTGGGATAACAGGCATTAGCCACCATGCCCAGCCCATTTTCATATTTCTTTAGCTAAACTAGCAGGAAAAGTGAAGTAAAAATCTTCAAGTTTGCCCTTCTCTAGGACAAAATTTTTAGATTTTTAGCCCTGATTCTGAAGGTTTTATTTCCCCTGAATATCTATTGTTGACAAAACCTTAAAGATACTATTTGTCTAATCTAGACTGTAACCTGAAATATTCTCACAGAAAAATAATTCTGGCATTTTCTCGCATTAAACTGCAGCCCTCTCTAAGGCATCTCAAGCAACTGTGTCTTTATCTTTAATTCTAAGACATAGTCACTGCCTGAAAAGCTAAACTATTACAGCCTACAGTGTAAATAAACCACAGGGCTTGGCATGGTGCCTCACACCTTTAGTCCAAGATATTCCGAGGCAAGAGGATCCCTTGAGTACAGGAGTTCCAGACCAGCATGGGCAACATAGCAAGACCTCATCTCTAAACAAAAAACGAACTACAGGTCCTAGAGGTTTTTAAAACTATTGTTTAAGGCAGGGCATGGTGGCTCACGCCTGTAATCCCAGCACTTTGGGAGGCCAAGGCGGGTAGATCACCTGAGGTCAGGAGTTCAAGACCAGCCTGGCCAACATGGCGAAACCCCGTCTCTACTAAAAATACAAAAATTAGCTGGGCATGGTGGTGGGTGCCTGTAATCCCAGCCACTCAGGGGGCTGAGGCAGGAGAATCACTTGAACCTGGGAGGCAGAGGTTGCAGTGAGCCAAGATTGTGCCATTGCACTCCAGCCTGGGCGACAAGAGTGAAACTCCATCTCAAAAAATAAATAAGATTCCCGGGCAAGATGGCCGAATAGGAACAGCTCTGGTCTGCAGCTCCCAGCAAGACCAATGCAGAAGACGAGTGATTTCTGCATTTCCAACTGAGGTACCTGGTTCATCTCACTGGTACTGGTTAGACAGTGGATGCAGCCCATGGAGGGCGAGCAGAAGCAGGTGGGGGGCGTTGCCTTACCCAGGAAGTGCAAGGGGGTCGGGGAACTCTCTCCCGTAGCCAAGGGAAGCCATGAGGGACTATGCCGTGAGGGACGGTGCTATCCAGCCCGGATACTATGCTTTTCCCAATCCTTTATACCCAAAGGATTATAAATCATTCTACTATAAAGACACATGCACACATATGTTTATTGCAGCACTATTCACAATAGCAAAGACTTGGAACCAAACCAAATGCCCATCAATGTTAGACTGGATAAAGAAAATGTGGCACATATACATCATGGAATACTATGCAGCCATAAAAAAGGAGTTCTTATCCTTTGCAGGGACATGGATGAAGCTAGAAATGATCATTCTCAGCAAACTAACACAGGAACAGAAAACCAAACACTGCATGTTCTCATTCATAAATGGTAGTTGAACAAAGAGAACATATGGGTACAGGGAGAGGAACATCACACACCAGGGCCTGTCAGGGGGTGGGGTGGGAGGGATAGCATTAGGAGAAATACCTAATGTAGATGATGGGTTGATGGGTGCAGCAAATCACCATGGCACGTGTATGCCTGTGTAACAAACCTGCATGTTCTGCACATGTATCCCAGGACTTGAAGTATAATTTTAAAAATAAATAAAATAAATAAATAAATATTATTAAAATAAATGAATAAAACTATTGTTTAGAGTTTTCTGAACTTTGGTTTTATTATTTTTCAACTTTGTCACATCAAGACTTAATTCTCCATCTATATAGATAAAAATGCAATGGAGCTTAAAAACCACAAACAACAATTATCCATAGATTGATGAGCAACATCTAGAGCTTCCTGGGAATAAGTCAGGCAGTATAATTCATTAGTGCAGAGTTAATGAATAATGCAGGTTGGAAAATTGGTAACAATTTAATTTCATCAAGGATAATACTTTAAAACTGCACGTTATGGCCGGGCGCGGTGGCTCGTGCCTGTAATCCCAGCACTTTGGGAGGCCAAGGCAAGCAAATCACCTGAGGTCAGGAGTTCGAGAGCAGCCTGACCAACATGGAGAAACCCCATCTCTACTGAAAATACAAACTTAGCTGAGCATGTTGCCACATGCCTGTAATCCCAGCTACTTAGGAGGCTGAGGCAGGGGAATCGCTTGAACCCGGGAGGCGGAGGTTGCAGTGAACCGAGATCATGCCATTGCACTCCAGCCTGGGCAACAAGAGGGAAACTCCATCTAAAACAAATAATAATAAATAAATAGATAAATAAATAAAAAATAAATACAACTGGAATTTACAATGAAAATGTTTCCAAAGGACATAATGAATTATCCCCATTATACTTTCACCGTTTATGTTTAATATACTTCCATCTCAGACAATTTAGAAATAAAACTGAACCATCAGTATATTAAAGATGGAATATATTTTTTATTTTCTTATTAATTCATTATCATTGATTCTATATTTTCTATAACCAAAGGCATAAGCTAAATAGGTAAAAGTATTGACAACATTTTAAAGTATTTTTATTTGGAAGACATGAGAATCATTCTAAGATGTGCTTTGGGTGTTTTGTTTGTTTTTTAACCATTAGTTGAAATATCTATTCAGATTGTCAGTACAATCTAGTTCACACTCAAGGAGAGATTACTGTTTTGAAAATTTAAAAAATTCTAGGATGGGCACAGTGGCTCACGCCTGTAATCCCAACACTTGGGGAAGCCAAGGAGGGAGGATTGTTTGAGGCCAGGAGTTTGAGACCAGCCTGGGCAACATAGCAAGACCCCATTTCTAAAAAAAAAATTAAATTTAAATTAAAAAAATTTAAAATTCTAAATGTCTGAAGGACTATAAAGCAACAGTGGGTAAATTTCACATATTCAAAACAGCTCTGCTACTGGCCCAAGTTGCCCATTTCCCTCACTCTTATTCCTAATTTTTTCTTTTTTTTGAGACGGAGTCTCACTCTGTTGCCCAAGCTGGAGTGCAATGGCGCGATCTCAGCTCACTGCAACCTCCGCCTCCCAGGTTCAAGCGATTCTCCTTCCTCAACCTCCCGAGTAGCTGGGATTACAAGCACGTGCCACCACACTTGGCTAATTTTTTGTTTTTTTAGTAGAGACAGGGTTTTGCCATGTTGGCCAGGCTGGTCTCGAACTCCTGACCTCAGGTGATCTGCCCACCTTGGCCTCCCAAAGTGCTGGGATTACAGGCGTGAGCCACCGCGCCCAGCCTTATTCCTAATTTCAAAATTCCTAGTTGCTCCCTTTCTTCCGTCTGCGGTTCATGAGCACCAGCACATTGGTCATTGCTTCCACTTGCTCAATCCCTTCATGCAGTTTTAACCTCACTTTTCTCTGGCCTATCTTGTTTCTCACTTAGCCACATTAATCCCTTCTCTCCCTCTCCTCTGGGACTCTTGACAGTAAACACCATTCGGTCATTAAGCTTTCCTCAAAATCCTCCCTCTGCCCTCCCATCTTGTGACACAGGATTGTAACTTCATATAATAAAACAAGGCTGGGCACGGTGGCTCATGCCTGTAATCCCAGCACTTTGGGAGGCCGAGGTGGGCGGATCACGAGATCAGGAGATCGAGACCATCCTGGCTAACGCGGTGAAACGCCGTCTCTACTAAAAATACAAAAAATTAGCCGGGTGTGGTGGCGGGTGCCTGTAGTCCCAGCTACTCGGGAGGCTGAGGCAGGATAATGGCCTGAACCCGGGAGGCGGAGCTTGCAGCAAGCCGAGATTGTCCCACTGCACTCCAGCCTGGGTGACAGAGCGAGACTCCATCTCAAAAAATAAATAAATAAATAAACAAGTTTGTTGGCTACAAGTGATTTCAATCTAGGAAGACAGACTTCGTAAAGCCTGCATTTGGGTGTGCACTCTACAAATTCCGAGGAGGGAGAGGCTCAGCATTCCCCAGATAGATCAGACCAAAAGCATCTTTGGGCTGGGCAGGGTGGTTCACACCAGCATTTTGGGAGGCCGAGGTGGCAGGATCACCTGAGGCCTAGAGTTTGAGACCAGCCTGGAAAACAAAGCAAGACTCCATCTCTAAAAAGAAAAAAACATCTTCAGAGCCTGGGTCCATTGACTCACACCTGCAATCCCAGCACTTTGGGAGGCCAAGGCAGCAGATCACTTGAGCTCAGGAGTTCAAGAGAAGCCTGGGCAACATGGTGAAACCCTATCTCTACAGAAAATGTGAAAAATAGCCGGATGTGGTAGTGGATGCCTGTAGTCCCAGCTACTCAGGAGGCTTAGGTGGTCGAATCGCTTGAGCCAGGGAGTCTGAGACTGCAGTGAGCCGAGATCGTGCCACTACACTCCAGCCTGAGTGACAGAACTGGACCCTGTCTCAAAAAAAAAAAAAAGAAAAAAGAAAAAAAGAAAAAAAACATCTTCAGGAAAGTGCTGCCTTAATTGAGATTTGATTTTCTACTAAAGTTGAAACATTTTCTCTGATGCTCTCAAGCAGAAATGGCTTCTTCTCAGTCTTGTCTGGCTCAGAGCCGAGAGTTCGGCGGGCAATAACTTGACTTTCAAGAACTTCGCCAACTTTGCTCAACCACACCCACCCTTCCTCTGCCCTCACTGTCATCATCTACTAACCTCCAAGACACTTCCTTTAATCTTGGTGCCTGATGTAATCATTTTTCTCTCTACTTGTTCACAAACAACCATTCTGGGGAATTTCAATATTCATTCTCATTTTTCAGCTAACAAGAATAACAGTACTAGGAATAATGACAACTAATATATCATTTTTGAATGTCTACTGTGCACCAGTAAGTATCTTCAGCACTTGACTTGCATTATCTCATTTAATTTCCACAACTACTGTATGTAAGAGATAGCATTATTTCCAATTTGCTGATGAGGAAAATACATTATTTAACAAGTCCAGGAATATACAGGATATTCAGCGGCAGAACCAGGATTCCAAACAATATTTAACTGGCCAAAATGCCTTTCCCTACTGTATATTTTTAGACTCTTTCACTATACATCTCTAGCTCCATTCCTCCATAAATCTACTGACATGGTTATTTATTGGATCTTACAATTATCCTAAATTCCTCCTCCTGTAAGTGTTTAAACTCTCCAGTTCCCTCTTTTTTTTTTTTTTTTTTTTTTTTTTTGAGATGGAGTCTTACTCTGTCGCCCAGGCTGGAGTGCAGTGGCGTGATCTCAGCTCACTGCAATCTCTGCCTCCCAGGTTCAAGCAATTCTCCTGCCTCAGCCTCCCCAGTAGCCGGGACTGTAGGCGCCAGTCACCACCCCTGTCTAATTTTGGTGTTTTTGGTAAAGACAGGGTTTCACCATGTTGGCCAGGCTGGTCTTGAACTCCTGGCCTCAAGTGATCCGCACACCATGGCCCCCCAGTGTGCTGGGATTACAGGCGTGAGCCACTGCGCCTGGCCTGCAGTTCCCTGCTGACTAGGGCTTTCTGTCCCCTGATGTCCTCGCTTCCCATCCCTGTCATGCTCTCCTCCCTCTCATGACCTTCAAGCATTTCTCTTATCCACGGCCTCACCATCATGGTCTGCTGAAGCTGCATGTCTGCCTTCATCTACTTGAGAGTCCTGCAGTGTGTTTAATGTGGGGCACACCCAACATGCTGTGCATAATTTGCAGATAGCTTAGAGCAAAGATAACACTGGCTTAATTTGCTCGCAAGATGATAAAACACATTTACAATCATTTGAGAGGTCATCTTTGAGTGCAACCTTGTCCCCTCAATGATCCAATGCCATCAAGCAACATGCAGGGGCCACCTTCAAATGTCTGCTGTCATCCCTTGTTCTTTGGTCATCCATTCTTTTGGTGCTACAGTATTTTCTGTAAAATCACAAGCTGATGGGATGTTAGAACTAAAAAGGGCCATAAAATGTGTGTAGCCCAATCTCTTAATTTTACAGATAAAGAATTGAGGCCTGGGAGAGCCCATAGGCTGATACTATCTACATCAATTGCTGAAGGGTTAGATAGAGGTAGCAGAATTTGCTGACGCCCTTTCAAAACGGGATTTATTTCACAAATATATCTCTGACTGCGTCTTATCTGCCAGGTTGTCATGGTTTTAGATCCAGGTCAGCTAGTGAGCACTTTGTGCACATAGTGGATTTCTCTTGATCACTCACCAGTTGAGAAGGTGGTGTATTATCAGAGGGAAGTGGGGCCAGCTGCTTTTCATAGCAGCACAATGAGGTTCTTTCTGTTGGGTGGGACACTTTGTCCAGACTTCCTTTGCACCAGATGGCTATCCTTCAAATGCCCAAAAGCTCCTGGGATCATTAGGATTCCAGATGTGCTTGCTACTGTTGGTCTGACGTAATGTGACAGCAGCTCTCTTCTTGCCAAGTTCAGCTGTTAGACTGTTCTGAAATGCTGTTTAGCATGCTTCTAATATATTTGACCATTTTCATCTTCAATTCTGATCCACAAAATAGGCATTATGAAGTATTTTAGAATATTTACAGTTTAATAGTTAAACCCTACGATATGGATAGTGTGTTCTGAAAAATAGATTGGTGGCCGTCTGAGACGATCTAATTCTCAAGTCCCACAGTTCATGGCATCTCCTTTCTTAATACATTGAACTTGTTCTGAATCCGATTATACTCTCCATTTTGCAGAGTAACTCATTTTCTGTTAGTCAGTAGAATGCACTTTGATATTAGGAAAAAAATGTTTTTACTTTAATGTGTTCCACATTGGAGACCCTTATTAAGGCTGGTATGCCTTATTTCCCAGTTGTACTAATTAAAAGCACTAACTATTTCCATGCTTGTATGTCAGAACCATCTTTTGATGCATGAAAGTTTCGAGAGAATTTAAAAAAAAAAAAACACTGACTTTGGGAATCATGTGAGAGAATTAATATTCTTTAGTTCCAATTAAAAAAAGAGTTTTATGTCAGTTCATTAGACTTTAGCCCCTACTTCTTTGATTTCAAGCCTGTCCTGAATTTCTGCCATGTGGAGAGCAGTTGCCAGAATCCCCTTTCTTTATACAGCAGTTACTGTAATTAATGCTGAAAAGGGACTTACCTCATTCCTGATGCTAATAGGCCTATTAAAAGCAGTTTTTATATCTAATCCTTGTCATTTATGAGGGAGTTAAACTAGATTTCCAAGATCCTTCCTACATCTAAAGTCATTGATTCTCCACGACCTTATGGTCACTTTTCTAATGCATAAATCGACCCATTTCTTGCTTTCTTGAGAAATAATCCAGGTGTATTTAGTCAGGAAGTCGGTTGTTTACTTTTCTGATGCAAAAGGTGGGAAAATGGAAGAAAAGATTATCTTTCCAGCTGGAAGTCAATCTTTTCCCAGAGATACAGATAATCTCTTTTAAAAATTTCTGAACTCTGGAACAATTATACTCTAAAAAAAAGAATTATTAAGTCATAGAAACTGAGGGAATCATAATATTGGGGAATAATATGTTTTTTACACACTTTTTCTGGTGTAAAATTTTGTGACTCATATGGATTATTTAGAGTATATTATTCTCAAGGACAAGTTTATTCCAATTTAAATCCTATGGGCTTGCAAATAAATAACTTACTTGTTCTCTTCAGTATACTATTGCTTGAGAGAAGAGAATATTTTGGTGGAAAGCTATTTCAGTGAAGCCAGACTATGCAATAGGATGGAAAAAACAAAGCTACAAAAGAAAAGCACTTTCCTAAAAAACTGTATGTAACTGAAATTGAGTTTATTTTATGAAAATATTATTTATTTATTAGTTTTTGAGACAGAGCCTCACTGTCACTCAGGCTGGAGTGCAGTGGCACGATCTCGGCTCACTGCAACCTCTGCCTTCCCGGGTTCAAGCGATTCTCCTCCCTCTGCCTCCTGAGTAGCTGGGATCACAGGCGCATGCCACCACGCCTGGCTAATTTTTTGTATTTTTCATAAAGATGGGGTTTCACCATGTTGGCCAGGCTGGTCTCAAACTCCTGACCTCAAGTGATCTGCCTGCCGTGGCCTCCCAAAGTGCTGGGATTACAGGCATGAGCCACTGTGTCCAGCGTTATTTTATGAAAATAAACCAGTGAAAATTAATTTCAGGCCAGGCACAGTGGCTCATGACTGTAATCTTAGCACTTTGGGAGGCCAGAGTGGGTAGATCACCTGGGCTCAGGAGTTTGAGACCAGCCTGGGCAACATGGTGAAATCCTGTCTCTACCAAAAATGCAAAAAAATTAGCCAGGCATGGTGGCCTGCGCCAGTAGTCCTAGCTGTTTGGGAGGCTAAGGTAGGAGGATCGCTTGAGCCCCAGAGGCAGAGGTTGCAGTGAGCTGAGATCGCGCCACTGCATTCCAAACTGGGTGACGGAGTGAGACCCCATCTCAAAAAAAAAAAAGAAAGAAAAAGAAAAAGAAAAGAAAATTAATTTCAAAAGTGGAATGTATTCACCCAACAATGTGTTCATTTATAAATAATACAGCAGCAACCTTGGGGATGATTGTTGTGGATGTTTTGATGTTTGGATATAATGTTAGTGGGAGACATAGGAAAATTTAAAATAGCAGTGATGGCTTCTATCTGAATCCCATTAGCACTTGCGAGTTCAT
The DNA here is from genome assembly GCF_029281585.2 of Gorilla gorilla gorilla. NCBI lineage: Eukaryota > Metazoa > Chordata > Mammalia > Primates > Hominidae > Gorilla > Gorilla gorilla. The sequence continues at coordinate 158,417,602 of NC_073229.2, read as the reverse complement.
AGCCTCTTGATTTTTTGAGAAGGGGAGAATTGGAGCTCAACAGGTAGCAAACCATTTCATTCTGCAATTAGTCTGCCTAAAGAAAAAGGCTTTAACATTCAATGCTAGAATAAGGCTATTTTAGACATTTGAATTGCTGGCAAGACACCCCAAATTAGTCATCCCTTAATGGTTGTGTGTGGGTCTGTGTGTGTGTGTGTGTGTGTTTAAAATTCATTATTTATTTATTTATTTTTGAGATACAGTCTCGGTCTGTCATCCAGGCTGGAGTGCAGTGGGGCGATTGTGGTTCTTTGCAGCCTCAACCTCACAGACTCAGGTGATCCTCCCATCTCAGCCTCCCAAGTAGCTGGGGCTACAGGCACCTGTCACCATGCCCAGCTAATTTTTGTATTTTTCGTAGAGACGGAGTTTCGCCATCTTGCCCAGGCTGGTCTTGAACTCCTGGGCTCAAGCAATTCGCCCACCTCAGCTTCCCAAAAGTGCTTACAGGCGTGATCTACCAGCCTCCCTTAATGTTTTTTAAAATAACTTATTTAGGGCTATTGGTGAAAACAACAAATGAAGCATAGAGGCAATTACAGGAAGAGAAAGTACCCAATATTATGTAAAATGTGTTAGTACTGAGTCATATGTAAATTTGCGTTTAACTTCCTCACTCTTAAATTCTAGTTCCTGGAATCCCCCTCCTTCATAACTGACTCACAGTCTATTTTGGGACAAACCTGCCAATACTACAGTCCCTTTACTGTACATTAAAATGTATACAGAAAAGTCAAGAACTAATAGAATCATCAAACAATACCAACTAAGGGACCTCACCCACCTGTGCTCACAATGGAGCATGTGGCCTCAAAATCAGGGCTGACCTAAACTCTCCATGGTTGGAGTCACGTTTCCTAAGGCTGTGTTTGAAAAAAAAAAATTAGTTAATTAGAAATACCTTGTTCACAGTTTAATGCTTGATCTTGTTCCTTATCTAAAATATCTATGGCCAGGTGCGGCGGCTCACACCTATAATCCCAGCACTTTGGGAGACCGAGGAGGGAGGATCACCTGAGGTCAGGAGTTTGAGACTAGCCTGGCCAAAATGGTGAAACCCCTTCTCTACTAAAAATACAAAAAAAATTAGCCAGGCATGGTGGTGCACGCCTGTAGTCCCAGCTACTCCAGAGGCTGAGGCAGGAGAATCACTTGAACCCTGGAGGTGGAGGTTGCAGTGAGCCGAGATCGTGCCATTGCACTGCAGCCTGGGCAACAGGAGGGAAACTGTCTCAAAAATAAATAAATAAATAAATAAAATATCTATTTTTTCCACTTCCTCCTTGTCAAAACTTCTCTAAATTTTTAATAATAAATTTTATTATTTTAAAGTAATCTCATTATTTTTTTCTAAATAGGGTTTGAAGTTACATTTTCATCTTGATTCTAGTTGCTTCCTGCCCCCGCTTTCTTTACTATGTTCCAGTAATTTGATTTCAGAGTTGGCATTAACTCCCTGAATTCAGGAAGGTATTCACCAAGGACCTGAATCTTAGCCCTGGAAGTGATGTGAAAGCTTACATAGCACATCTCTCACCTTCAGTCAGAGCCATACAAAGAAGCTGCTATCTTATTATTCATGGCTTTAGAAAAGACTGCTCAACCTCCACCTGCATCTTATTTTGACATTTAGTTAGCTTTACTGTGTCGAACAAAGCCATTATGCTACACACCAAGCCTGTTTCCCTTGTTTTATACTCAGCGATGATAACCAACCCTGTCTGTATATAAAGCTCTCTATAAATTCATAGACTGTCTTCTTCAATTGTCATTTGGTCTTCTCTTCAAGAAAATTAATTATGTCTTGTTTGCCTCTCCTCATTGGTCTTTTTTTCCAATACTTGACTCATTTTGCCATCCTTGGAGCTGTCTTCTAAATAATTTCCAAGTTTTCCAATTAGTCTTATTTATTTATCTATTTATAAGATGGAGTTTCACTCTTGTTGCCCAGAAGGGAGTGCAATGGCACAATCTCAACTCACTGCAACCTCCACCTCCCAGGTTCAAGCCATTCTCCTGCCTCAGCCTCCTGAGTAGCTGGGATCACAGGCATGCATCACCACACCTGGCTAATTTTGTATTTTTAGTGGAGATGGGATTATAGGTGTGAGCCGCCGCACCTGGCCATAGATATTTTAGATAAGGAACAAGATCAAGCATAAAAAATAATAAGTGTAATGAGATGGGGTTTCACCATGTTGGCCAGACTGGTCTCAAACTCTTGACCTCAGGTGATCCACCTGCCCCGGCCTCCCAAATACTGGGATTACAGGCATGAGCCACCACACCCGGCCCTCCAATTAGTCTTTAAACGTGAATTCCAGAAGTTCACATTTCTGAGCACCATTAATTTGAGATCACTTAGCAGCTCCTTCATATCATTACACTTATTATTTTTAAGTTGGTCTTTTTGTCTCTCCTTCTAGTTACAAGCTAGAAATGTATTGGTTTTTTATTTGTATTTTATTTTCTCTTTTTTGAAATAGAGCCTTGCTGTCTTGCCCAGGCTGGAGTGCAGTGGCACGATCTTGGCTCACTGCAGCCTCTGTCTCTGGGGTTCAAGCGATTCTCCTGCCTCAGCCTCCTGAGTAGTTGGGATTACAAGCACATGCCACCACACCAGGCTAATTTTTTGTATTTTCAGTAGAGATGGGGTTTCACCATGTTGGCCAGGCTAATCTTGAACTTCTGATCACTCAGGTGATCTGCCTGCCTCGGCCTCCCAGAGTGATGGAATCACAGGCGTGAGCCACCACTCTTGGCCAGAAATACATTGGTTTTTAAAAATGTTCTATTATTAAAACAATTTTTTCTTGCTTAAATTTGGACTTGTTTTGAATGCAACTGCTTGGTTTCAGAAAAGGGTGTCTATAAAGAATAAAGGTTATTTTACTATGACACTGATGTATTTCTCTAAATTCAAAGATGAATTTCTAGAAATTTATAACTACAACTAAAATTGGTTTTTGTTCCTCTAATATTTTTTTCTAATATTTTTCCTCTGTTTAATCTTGGATGGATTTTCCAATTCTGTGTTTTTCCAGCAAATTTCTGGCCAAAAAAAAAAAAAGAATCAGAATCTAGTAGAATAACCATGCCAATTTAGTTTGGCATCAGTGTGATTAGGAACAAATTTAGAGTCTTTAGGAATGTTTTGGCCTATTTCTGCATGAATTATATTTAAATCCCATATTTATTGCTTTTTTCTTCTTTTTCTTTTTGGAAAGCAGGGTGAAAATGATTACAACATATGCAAGTATGCAATTTTGAGTTCGTTAATACCTCTATGAGGGTTCAGGCCTTCAAAATGGTAGCTGAAGATAACCGTGTCTGGCATATTCAGTATTGGTCTTTGAGAAGTTCAACATAGTGCTGCCCTGGCATGTGGATTTTCATTTACTTTGGGAGAAAGTTATTGGGGAAACTAGTCAATAGAAATAATGATTGATGCTCATGGAACCTAAAGGAGAATCCTCAGAAGGGAACTTTGACACTACCTGTTCCTCTTTACCCAGTGACGCAACATGAACCATCTCTTGAACTAGTATGAGAGAGCTTTATTTTTGCAAAAGTCCAGAGAAACTCTACCAGAACACCAAATTAGAATTGAAGACTATAAGTGGGATACAAATGCATTCAAGTTCATCAATAGTTTTACACTGAAAGAAGTATGAGAAAGCGGCCTCAAATGCACATCTTTTTTAATAATAATACAACGTTTTCTAATCATGAAACTCATCTCTCTACTCCATTTCCTAAACATTCACAAAGCTATTCTTTTTATACTAAAGTATAGAGATAGAGGGTTAAAAAAATGAAAACATAAAGTATGTAGATAGATAAACTTAGAGATATAGATGCTAGATAAATTTTAAATTATGAATTAATATTAAAATATTATTAAAAATTGAAGAAATAGAAAACAAGAGCATCCGTACTCCCACTACATGAACACAATAAACATTGTTTCCTACATTGACTTATCTGTTCTATACACAGCTGAAATACATTTTTTTTTTTTTTTGAGGTGGAGTGTCACTCTGTCGCCCAGGCTGGAGTGCAGTGGTGCAATCTCGGCTCACTGCAACCTCTGCCTCCCGGGTTCAAGTAATTTTCCCTGCCTCATTCTCCCAGGTAGCTGGGATTACCGGCCCCCACAACCACACCCAGCTAATTTTTGTATTTTTAGCAGAGACGAGTTTTCGCCATGTTGGCCAGGCTGGTCTCAAACTCCTGGACTCAATTGATCTGCCCACCTCGGCCTCCCAAAGTGCTGGGATTACAGGTGTCAGCCACCGCACCCAGCCTGAAATACAATTTTTATTGTGATTTATTTATTTCTTTCCTTCCTTCCCTCCCTCCTTCCTTCCTTCCTTTCTTTCTTTCTTTCTTTTCTTTCTTTCTTTCTTTCTTTCTTTCTTTTTCTTTCTTTCTTTCTTTTTCTTTCTTTCTTTTTCTTTCTTTCTCTTTCTCTCTCTCTTTCTTTCTCTCTCTCTTTCTCTTTCTTTCTTCTTTCTCTCTTTCTTTCTTTCTTCTTTCTCCCTTTCTTTCTTTCTTTCTTTCTCTTCTTTCTTTTTTTGAGACAGAGTCTTGCTCTATCGCCCAGGCTAGAGTACAGTGGTGAGATCCTTGCTCACTGCAACCTCTGCCTCCCAGGTTCAAGTGATTCTCCTGCCTCAGCCTCCCGAATAGCTGGGATTACAGGCACTTACCACCATGCCTGGCTAATTTTTGTAATTTACTAGAGATGGGGTTTCACCATCTTGGCCAGGCTGGTCCGAACTCTCGACCTCGTGCTCCACCTGCCTCAGCCTCCCAAAGTGCTGGGATTATAGGCGTGAGCCACTGTGCCCAGCTCTATCGTGATTTCTTTTATTTAACTTAATATAGGTAATGTTTCTCCATAGTATATATATATATATTTTTGAGATGAAGTCTCACTCTGTCACCCAGGCTGGAGTGCAGTGGCAAAATCTTGGCTCACTGCAACCTCCACCTCCCAGGTTAAAGCAATTCTCCTGCCTCAACCTCCTGGGTAGCTGGATTACAGGCTTCTGCCACCACGCCTGGCTAATTTTTGTAGTTTTAGTAGAGACAGGGTTTCACCATGTTGGCCAGGCTGGTCTTCAACTCCTGACCTCAGGTGATCTACCTGCCTTGGCCTCCCAAAGTGCTGGGATTACAGGTGTGAGCCACCACACCCAGCCTTCCATACTATTAAAAACATTTTATAGATACCATGTAAATAGCGGATATACCATACTTTACTCAACCATTTCTGCATTAAGTACCAGTGTTTTGCAACTATAAATAGTGTCAAGATGGCTTTGTGCATATAGATTTATGAATTATTTATTTCAGATAAATTACCTAAAGTGAGACAAATGGGATAAAAATATTGAGCATTTAAAGCTCCTAAAATATTTTGTGATAGCTTTCAGAAAATGTTTTAAAAATTAAAATACAGTGAGCAACCTATGAGAATACCAGCATTACCGAACCCTTGCTAGCATTGAATATTGCCATTTAAAAAATTAGTTCTGTGTAATTATTATGAATATCATTTTATTTTCACACATGCATATTCTAACCAAATAGCATTATTGCTAACTCTCTTTTTACAGGGTGGAGAAAGAAATATATGTATTATTTAATATATGTGGACAAAGCATTTTCCACTTTAGGTTTTCAATGAGTAGCTTGGATCATTGAGGAATGTAGTAATAAGCCACTACACAGTCCCAAGTTATCTTTTGGGGTTTTGGTTTATTTTTTTTAATACAGATTCTCACTCTGTCACGGAGACTGGCATGCAGTAATGCAATCACAGTTTACTGCAGCCTTAACCTCCCCAGCTCAAGCAATCCTTCCACCTTAACCTCTTGAGTAGCTAGGACCGCAGGCGTGTACCACTACTCCTGGCTAATTTATTTCATTTCATTTCATTTTTTTGAGTCAGAGTCTTTCTCTGTTCCCCAGGCTGGAGTGCAGTGGTGTGATCTTGGCTCACTACAGCCTCTGCCTCCCAGGTTCAAGTGATTCTCCTGCCTTAGCCTCCCGAGTAGCTGGAATTACAGGCACGTGCCACCACGCCCAGCTAATTTTTGTATTTTTAGTAGAGACAGGGTTTCACCATGTTGGCCAGGCTGGTCTGGAACTCCTGACTTCAAGTGATTTGCCTGCCTCGGCCTCCCAAAGTGCTGGGATTACAGGCATGAGCCACTGCTCTCAGCCTAATTTATTTTATTTGTAGAGATGGATGATACGATTAGGCTTTTTGTTCCCACCTGAACAGAAAGCCTAATCTCCTCCTGAATTGTAATCCCCATAATCCCCACATGGCAAGGAGAGACCAGGTGGAGGTAATTGAATCATGGGGGGGCGGTTTTCCCTCTGCTCTTTTGATGATAGTGAGTGAATTCTCACCACAGCTGATGGTTATGTAAGAGGCTCTTCCCCCTTTCTCGGCACTTCTTCCGGCCGCCTTGTGAGGAAGGCATCTTGCTTCCCCTTCGCCTCCTGACGTGATTGTGAATTTCCTGAGGCCTCCCCAGCCGTGATGAACTGTGAGTCCATTAAAACTCTTTCCTTTATAAATTACCCAGTCTCAGGCTGTTCTTTATAGCAGTATGAAAGCTGACTAACACAATGGGGTCTGACTATGTTGCCCAGATTGGTCTCAAACTCTTGGGCTCACGTAATCCTACTGCCTCAGCCTCCCAAAATGCTGGAATTACAGGTGTGAGGTGCTGTGTGCGGCTCTAAATTTTGATCTGCCTCAATAATCTTTGAGGCTGATTTTTCATAGCATCAAGGGGTAAAGCCTAATTCTTCTCCAGGAGAGTTACATAAACTGCTGTGTTCTGAGCTGCTGTGCTCCAGTCTTTCTCAGCATCTAATTATTGTAAGGTCAAGTCCTGTTAATTACCACCCAGCTGTATATCAAATTCTTATACCTTGAGCTGATTTATTTCATTTTTTGCATATAGGCTTTTTAGTGGCTTTAAGTTGAGAACAAAGTGTTAATAAAAGAAAGATTAAGCTTAGAAAGAAATTCCAAAAATTCTAAACAAGATGTTTTCTTTTTAAGGAAAAAAAAAGATGTTTTCTTTTCTTTTTACCTGATTTTTCCATTCCTGACCCTGGGGCCTCATTCTGGCTATTCTCTACAGAAAATAAAGACCAGAGATGTACACGTGAGCACCTGGGCACACACACAAACAAAGAGGAACTCACCGCAGATATATTCATGTATATGCATGCGCATTTTCTGAAAGAACCCACCTGAAACTGCTGGTGGTGGTGGTTAATGAAGCACGGGGGCAGATCTTTTCTTCCCTGGCCACTTCTTTGATAATCAGGAATTACCTTTCCCCTCAAAAATTGATTTTGTATAAAAATGGATCACTTCCATGAGTGTTCAGAAAATATATTCATTCATTTCCTTTAAGACACTAAGCACATGTGACCAATCTAAATGGAATTGTCACGTTTGTGTGGTTATGGAGTAAATGGAACAAGGATGAGATGACTTTAGCAGCTGTTTAAGTAATAAACTGTTTAGATCCATTTTCCTTTATGCATCTGGGTGCTACAGGCTTATTCTTTTTTAATTTCTTAAAATTCTTTATTTTTATTTCAAATACCTTTGCCACTTAATCCAGGATACAGGCTTATTCTTGTTAAGTTTAACGGGAAGGGAAAGGGACGTTTACAGACCAAGTCAAGATGACGAACAAGAACAATATATGTGCGACAAAGCCTTGCTGTAAATCTCCTCCCTAGTATCTCTCTTCTGCAGGCCCAGTAATTTGTAGCAAGAACAACTACAAGACCCCCGCTGGGAGCGGTGGCTCACGCCTGTAATCCCAGCACTTTGGGAGGCCAAGGCGGGCGGATCACGAGGTCAGGAGATCGAGACCACGGTGAAACCCCGTCTCTACTAAAAATACAAAACATTAACTTGGCGCAGTGGCGGGCGCCAGTAGTCCCAGCTACTCGGGAGGCTGAAGCAGGAGAATGGCGTGAACCCCGAAGGCGGAGCTTGCAGTGAACCGAGATCGCGCCACTGCAGTCCCACCTGGGTGAAAGAGGGAGACTCCGTCTCAAAAAAAAAAAAAAAAAAAAAAAGAACAACTACAAGACCTGAATTTTCTTTCCTTTTATAAACAGCATTTGAAATTCTCCATGGGGGATCTTGGGGTACATTAAAAATAAGGTATCATAAGCAAACACCCGTATCTGTTTACATAGGATCCACTTCTGCCTTTGTGCAGAGCCCAGTAATAACTTGATATACAAGTAAAAAGCATGTCTATCATTCACTCACTTAACAAGTCTCCACTGATCGACTACTATGGCCAATATTCCTATACTATTATGCTAAGGCACAAAAAATTGGCTTCTGAATAACTCAGGACACAGTCCCTTCTTCTACAGTTTACAGTCTGGGGATATCTAAGTTATAAATAATAAGCATTAGAAATACTTGTTTATTCAAGAAGTATATTCTTTTGCCTTCTCTATGCCCCTCTTACCTTTTTTCAATGTTATGTTCTAGAAATGAAAATTTACTTCTAACTAATATTAACCATAGCTTTGTGGAAAGGTTTCCAATTTTATCATCTCTATTTTCCCACAAAAAAAATTCATAATAAAAACAGTACTATGTACTATCTGGGAAGAAAGCAAATATTGATGCTATCAAGAATGAATTCCGGTCAGGTGCAGTGGCTTATGCCAGTAATCCCAGCACTTTGGGAGGCCGAGGCGGGTGGATCACCTGAGGTCAGGAGTTCGAGACCAGCCTGGCCAACATGGTGAAAACCCATCTCTACAAAAATACAAAAATTAGCTGGGCATGCTGGCAGGCACCTGTAATCCCAGCTACTCGGGAGGCTGAAGCAGGGAGAATTGCTTGAGCCCGGGAGGTGGAGGTTGCAGTGAGCTGAGATCGTGCCACTGCATTCTAGCCTGGGTGACAGACCAAGACTCTCCGTCTCCAAAAAAAAAAAAAAAAAAAAAAAAAATGAATTCCATTTAGTCTTCTATTTCAAAGAGGTTACTAAGGCAGTAATAAATACTAGAGTTAAAAGAAATATATTTAAAGTATAATTTTCAAATAAGATTTATTACTCATTTACTATATGTGTTTTAGTTGTTACCTGGTTCATTTTGCTTTTAGTACGTGCATATTTTGAGTCAATGTGATGAAGTGATTAAAAGCTAACTGCATTTACTTTTCCCAGTTATTTCAGTTTCCTCAACTGTAAAATAGGGATGGTGACAATTATACCTTCCTCATAGGGATGTTGTGAGCATAAAGTGAGCAAGTAAATGTAAAGCACTTTAGGACAACATGCTTTTCCTTCTTGGCTTTAGGTGTAATCTTTTGTCTCAGCCAGCTTCAGTTTGTATATCTGCCTTAAAAGCTTTTCCAGCAATGCTCTCCACTTTTCTGTCCTGAGTGAGTGACAGGCACCTTGCATTAGTCCTTCAGATAGCTCCAGATAGTTTAGAAAAGACATACATGCCACAGCCAGGCACGGTGGCCCACGACTGTAATCCCAGCACTTTGGGAGGCCAAGCGGGTGGATCACCTGAGGTCAGGAGTTCAAGACTAGCCTGGCCAAGATGGTGAAACCCTATCTCTACTAAAAATACAAAAATTAGCCAGGCATGGTAGTGGACGCCTGTAATCCCAGCTACTCAGGAGGCTGAGGCAGGAGAATCACTTGAACCTGGGAGGCGGAGGTTGCAGTGAGTCGAGATTGTGCCACTGTACTCCAGCCTGGGTGACAGAGTGAGTGAGACTCCATCTCAAAAAAATAAATAAATAAAGACATATGTGCCAGAGCCAGGGACCAGGGACCAGCCATGGAGGCTAACTCCTAAGACTACCACTAAGCTGGGCAGGAGGTGGGGAAAGAGCAAGTGAAAACACCACAACGCTTTCCTACTTATTTTAAAATGTCTTCTTAGGGGCTGAGTGAGGTGGCTCCCACCTGTAATCCCAGCATTCTGGGAGGCCAAAGTGTGAGGATGGCTTGAGGCCAGGAGTTCAAGGCCAGCCTGGGCAACATAGCAAGACCCCATCTCTACAAAAAATAAAAACAAATTAGCCAAGCATGGTGGCATGAGCCTGCAGTCCCAGCTACTCAGGAGGCTGAAGTGGGAGGATCACTTGAGCCCAGGAGCTGGAGTCTAGGCTGGACAACATAACAAGACCTCATCTCTTATTTTTTATTTATTTATTTTTATTTTTATTTTTTATTTTTTGAGACAGGGTCTCACTCTGTCACCCAGGCTTGAGTGCAGTGGCACAATCATGGCTCACTGCAGCCTCAACTTCCGAGGCTTAGGCGATCCTCCCACCTCAGCTTCCCAGGTAGCTGGGACTACAGGTGCGTACCACCACACCTAGCTAACTATTTGTACTTTTTTTGTAGAGACAAGGTTTCACCATGTTGCCCAGACTGGTCTCAAACTCCAGGCAATCCACAGCCTTGGCCTCCCAAAGTGTTAGGATTATAGCATGCGCCACTGCACTCGGCCCTGTCTCTATTTAAAACAAAAACAAAAACAAAAACAAAATAAAAATCTTTAAAAGAAAAAAAAACACCTTTTTGGATGAGGGGGGCAGGATTCAGCATTTGCTTGGTTGCTATAAACTTTTGACTGTTTTCCAGATTTTAACAGATTTGGTTTAACAGTTTATGCTTACTTTCTGATGTTTTGGTTGGGGTATAGGAGCTTGGAGCTTCCTATTGCACCATTTTGTTGATATCACCTTCCTTGATAAGATTGTTCTCTTTTTTCTTCTTCCTTCCTTCCTTCTTTCCTTTCTTTCTTTTTGAGACAGGGTCTCTCTCTGTCACCCAGACTAGAGTGCAGTGGCAAGTGGCAGGATTTTGGTTCACTGCAGCCTCAGCCTCCCCGGGTTTAGGTGATTGATCCTCCCACTTCAGCCTCCCAAGTAATTGGGACTACAGGCATGTGCCACTGTGCACAGCTAATTTGGGTGTTTTTTTGTTTTGTTTTTTTGTTTTTGTTTTTTTGGTAGAGATGGAGTTTTGCCATGTTGCCCAGCCTGGTCTCAAACTTCTGGGCTCAAGCCATCCTCCCACCTCAGCCTCCCAAAGTACTGGGATTACAGGTCACCATGCCTGGCCCACTTTCTTTTTACTTATTTATTTTTTTCTTTTACTCTTGGCAAGCAGGAATAAAAGACTGGATAAGATTTTAAAGGCTAACTTGTCCATGACTCCCCTTCCCCACAGAAATGGGACTACTGAGAGCACTCAGTCCTTCTGAGGATCAGCTGAGATAATGACACAATAAATCTGCCTGGCCCATTGTAAATACTCCATTAAAAATATTATTAGTAATTATTATTCTGAACTTTAGTGTGAATTGAAATGCTTGGTATTCCAGATCTAGGGAAACCTCAATAGCAGATTGCAGTGGCATTTACTTCCTCTTTTTAGAGACAGCTAATGGTAGCATCATTCTTCCTCAGTGGTACCCTCCTGCCCTCAAATATCTTAAATGTCTGTTTGATCCTTGGCCAGAGTCTGGATCCACAATTATATTTCTTTTCTTTTTTTTTTTTTTTTTTTTTTTGAGATGGAGTCTCGCTCTGTCACCCAGGCTGGAGTGCAGTTGTCCGATCTCAGCTCACTGCAGCCTTTGCCTCCCTGGTTCCAGTGATTCTCCTGTCTCAGCCTTCTGAGTAGCTGGGATCACAGGCATGCACCACCACACCAGGCTCATTTTCTGTATCTTTAGTAGAGACAGCGTTTCACCATGTTGGCCAGGCTGGTCTCGCACTCCTGACCTCAAGTGATCCACCTGCCTCGGCCTCCCAAAGTGCTGGGATTACCAGCCATGAGCCACCGCATCGGCCCACAATTACATTTTGTAAATATTATAAGATTTCTTTCTTTCCTTCTTTCTTTCTTTCTTTTTTTTTTTTTTTGAGATGGAGTCTCCAGGCTGGAATGTAGTGTCACCGTCTTGGCTCACTGCAACCTCCACTTCCCAGGTTCGAGCGATTCTCCTGCCTCAGCCCCCGAGTGGCTGCGATTATAGGCATGTGCGACCACGCCTGGCTAATTTTTTGTGTTTTTATAGAGATGGGGTTTCACCATGTTAGCCAGGATAGTCTCAATCTCCTGACCTGGTGATCCACCTGCCTCGACCTGCCAAAGTGCTGGGATTACAGGCGTGAGACACCACGCCTGGCCATATTATAAAATTTCTAAGGCTAGACCTGGAAAAAGAAACAATAAAATACAAATTCAGTTCACGTAAAGAGAAAGGACACTTGCAGTATATTGCAGTATTTCCCATTGCCCTGTAAAAATAAATAGAATAGAAAATATAGACTGAAAGAAAAGGCAAAAATAAAGCTGTATATGATGCCCTGCCAGAGCACCTAGAGAAAACACATGGAAATGCTGTGGAAAATACCTGCAAAGGGAAGCAACTAGTACAGGATCTTCTTGAAACACTCAAAGACTCATATTATTTTTCTTAGCTTCCCAGAAGTTAAGAACTCAAGTGGTCTGGCTGGGATCAGAACCTGCACCTCTTAAAGTTGAATACTTACTAAATCTATCCACTTCTCCACATGTTATATAGATGTTTTTCATTCCCTGGACATTCTCCCACTTATTTCTTCATAGCCCTAATGACCTGCCCACTGAATACCAAAGAGATGTTGGATAAAGAATCATTGTCGAGATGTATGATTAACTTGCCTAAATGCTAACCCAGTTTTGCAGTGAAAACCCTGTATCTCTGCCATCCAAAACTTTGTAAAAGCTGTATTCATGGTGTTTTTGCTTATGCAGAAAAATGCATTTCATATTTGTCAGGTATTGTTTTTAACATGTGTTTCATATCAAATACAAGAAAAGCCAAATGTAATCTTAAAAAAAATATTGGCAAGGTCTGCTAAGAGTGAGTCTTCCAACACATCTGGGAACCTCCGTAAAAAATTAACTCAACATTCTGGACTCTTGGGATGGCCAGATTATTAACTGGTTTAGCAGAAGCACTTTCTGTGCAAGCCAAGGCATATAAGAAATATTTAAACCTGTAGACCATTAAATACTGTACGGTTAGCCTACTGCATGAGAAAAACAGCAAATGTGTTAATGGAGATGTCTAGTTCCATTCATAACAAAGAAAAGAAACCATGTGTTTGTTAACAATTACACGTAGCAGTCTAGATTCTATGGCTAAAGTGTTAATGGAAGATTGAATATCAGACTTTTTTGCTAAAACAAAGTTAAACATTACAACTTACAGCATAAAGCAAATTATAATCCCATTGGCCTTGAATTTGACTTAGTTCCTGTATAGGAAAGAGTAGGAACATTTTTCCTAGAACCTCGCATAAAATCCAAGTCCTGATTTTTATTTTTTCCTCTCATGTCAAGTACCTTTTTGGAGGTAAGTCCAAGGAGAAAAACACTAAGGAATATAGTGTCATTTGCAATGAGAGATATTTACAACATTTCTCTTTTCCCCATACAGCCTAGGAGTGGATGTTTGTTCATTGTTTAACCTAAGCCTAAGAATCATTTCTTATATTATCCCCCCCCTTTTTTTTTTTTTGAGACAGAGTTTTGCTCTTGTTGCCCAGGCTTGAGTGCAATGGCACAATCTCGGCTCACCGCCACCTCCGCCTCCCGGGTTCAAGCGATTCTCCTTCCTCAGCCCCCTGAGAAGCTGGGATTACAGGCACGCACCACCACGCCTGGCTAATTTTGTATTTTTAGTAGAGATGAGGTTTCTCCATGTTAGTCAGGCTGGTCTCGAACTCCCAACCTCAGGTGATCCGCCCACCTCGGCCTCCCAAAGTGCTGGGATTACAGGCGTGAGCCACTGCGCCCGGCTCTTACATTATCCTTATACAGCACAATGACCCTAAAATAGCTATATTTGGGTTCTTGCCTGTACCCAGTGGATAAACACTGCTCAATTTGTATTACTTTCATTTGGCAGAAGTTGGTTTAAGCAAATTAGAGATTCCTGGGGAGCTTGAAAATACATTGATAACCCAGTCTCCCTACTCCCTTTGGATAGGAACTTAGCACTGTTATTTCATTTTTTAAGTTCCTAATTATAATGGGTAGCTATGATTGAAACTACTGGAAAGAAATATGTTTTTGATGAGGGCAAGAAAACCTGGTCATAGTTTTTGAACAAATCCAAATATTGTATTGAATAGAACTTAAATATTTGAAAAGAGTTTTGAAGATTATTTTTTCCCAGCCCCATACTATGTTATAGTCATAGACAATAATCTGAAAGATGAAAACAGCCAGTCATTAGAAATTTTTTCTAAAGCCAGGTGCGGTGGCTCACACCTGTAATCCCAGCACTTTGCGAGGATGAGGTGGGTGGATCACCTGAGGTCAGGAGTTTGAGACTAGCCTGGCCAACATGAGGAAACCCCATCTCTACTAAAAATACAAAAATTAGCCGGGCGTGGTGGTGGGCGCCTGTAATCCCAGCTACTTGGGAGGCTGAGGCAGGAGAATCGCTTGAACCTGGGAGGCAGAGGTTGCAGTGAGCTGAGATTGCGTCATTGCACTCCAGCCTGGGCAACAAGAGTGAAACTCCGTCTCAAAAAAAAAAAAGAAACTTTTTCTAATGAGTACATTTGGTAGTGGACCACAGCCTAAACAGGTTTCTACATCTCTATGCAAAGAAAAAAATGGCATTGAAATGCAATGTCAGAAGTTACAGCCTGGCTGCTAGGTTGGGAATAGCTTCTTTCATTCACCTCCAGGCATTTAAAGAGGCACCCCCTACTCTGAGGTAACCCCACCATGGCATGTTATTGCCCCAACACCAGGAATTCAGGAGGATTAAAGCACTAGAAGAAATGAAGATACATGTGTTAAAACACAACATTTTGGCAGAATAATTATCTCCTTTAATTCTAGTAGCTCAAGTAGAGTGGGATTTATGATTCACATTTTTTATTATTTAGGGATAAGTAACA
Organism: Gorilla gorilla gorilla; assembly: GCF_029281585.2. Lineage (NCBI taxonomy): Eukaryota > Metazoa > Chordata > Mammalia > Primates > Hominidae > Gorilla > Gorilla gorilla. Next base: position 158,402,541 of record NC_073229.2, on the reverse strand, counting down.
AAAATTTTTTGAATGCCAGCTGGGCGTGGTAGCTCACACCTGTAATCCTAGCACTTTGGGAGGCCAAGCTGGGTGGATCACTTGAGGCCAGGAGATTGAGACCAACCTGGCCAACATGGTGAAACCCTGTCTCTACAAAAAACACAAAAATTAGCCAGGTGTGGTGGCCCACACCTGTAATCCCAGCTACTCAGGAGGCCGAGGTACGAGAACTGCTTGAACCCAAGAGTCAGAGGCTGCAGTGAGCACAGATCGTGCCTCTGCACTCCAGCCTAGGCGAGAGACTGAGACTCCCTCTCAAGAAAAAAAAAAAATTATATGTGCCAAGTGTCCGTTTAGGACTCGTGAAATTTACAAGAGATCATAAACAAAGCAAATAAGAAAATTACTTATTAGGAGGTAAGTGTCATGGAGAAAAATAAAGCAGGAAATGGGAACAAAGTTTCCATTTAAACAAAATGACAAGCAAGGCTTCACTGAGAAGGTGCCAGCTGAGCAGATACCTGAAGGAGGTGAGAACTGTGTGGAAGGCTGGGCAAAGAACATTCCAGGGTGAGGGCTCAGTGAGTACAACCCCAGGAAAGAAGTCTTTTTACTTTTTCCATAATTATTTGCATATAGATTATTCAATTGATAAAGCAAACTTTTTCTTTTTCTTTTTTTGAGGCGGAGTCTCACTCTGTCACCCAGGCTGGAGAGCAGTGGCACAGTCTTGGCTCACTGCAACCTCCACCTCCCAGGTTCAAGCAGTTCTCCCATCTCAGCCTCCCGAGTAGCTGGGATTACACGAGCCCACCACCATGCCCAGCTAATATTTGTGTTTTTAGTAAAGACAGGGTTTCACTATGTTGGCCAGGCTGGTTTCAAACTCTTGACCTCAGATGATCTGCCTGCCTCGGCCTCCCAAAGTGCTGGGATTACAGGCATGAGCCACTGCGCCTGGCCTGAGCAAACTATTTTTAATAAAAAAAAATTTTTTTTTTTTGAGCCGGAGTCTCACTCTGTTGATCAGGCTGGAGTGCTGTGGCATGATCTTGGCTCACTGCAACCTCTGCCTCCCGGGTTCAAGTGATTCTCCTGCCTCAGCCTCCAGAGTAGCCGAAACTACAGGCGTGGGCCACCATGCCTGACTGATTTTTGTATTTTTAGTAGAGATGGCGTTTTGCCATGTTGGCCAGGTTTCTATCAAAAAATTATATCTCTCCCGAGAGGAGTATATGACTCCATCTAAGTCATTATACTCCTGTTGACATGTTTGATGGTACAAAATGGATAATAATAACCTTTACCAATTATTAAAACTTAGAGGCCCTAACCCTAACCCTAAACTGAACTCTAACTTTGCCAATTTTTCCAATAAGGAGACTACAGCTAAAAGATATTAACTAATATCCCAGGGGCACATACATAGTCAAGTAAATTTTAAGTTTTACTTAAATTTTCTCTAGGTCTGTCTGACACCAAAGCTCATGCTCTAAACTGCTATATCTAACTATTTCTACCAACTCCACTCTAAAATAAATGCAAGGAGGCCTCTCTTAACCACAGTAGATGTACTGTAAATAACATATATAACTTCTATCTGTGTAGCCTTCTGTAAGCCACTTGGCCTCCCTCAGAGTCTGTTTTCCCATCTATTAAATAAGGGAGCTGAACTAAGTCATCTGTTAAATATCTTCTAGCCACAACATACTATGATTCTGTGATAGATTAACTTTGGCTACTTTAACATAATTTGACTCCTACAAATCAATGATGTGGTCAATAAACATGCATTGATTACCTTTTCTCTGGATCAGGCAAAATCTACAAAACACCATGCCACAAATAATTTTTACTTAATAATTTAATTATATGTGTTTTTCTTTTCTTTTTTTTTTTTTTGAGACAGAGTTTCGATCTTGTTGCCCAGGCTGGAGTGCAATGACGCAATTTCAGCTCACCGCAACCTCTGCCTCCCTCATTCAAGCGATTCTCCTGCCTCAGCCTCCCTAGTAGCTGGGATTACAGGCATGCGCCACTATGCCCGGCTATTTTTGTATTTTTAGTTGAGACAGGATTTCTCCATGTTGGTCAGGCTGGTCTCGAACTCCCAACCTCAGGTGATCTGCTCGCCTCAGCCTCCCAAAGTGCTGGGATTACAGGCGTGAGATACCGCGCCTGGCCAATTATATGTTTTGATATAGAATGCAAACAATCTAGATATCTTGGCCTGGCATAGAATCTCAGGTCGAAACTCCAATGCCTGCAGAGCCAGGTGGGAAATTTAAATAGGCGAAGTGGAAACGGGTGTTCGGACTTGGCTCTGTGTCAACTCAAAACAGCCATTTTAGGGCCAGGCATGGTGGCTCATGCCTGTAATCTCAGCACTTTGGGAGGCCAAGGCGGGTGGATCACTTGAAGTCAGGTGTTCAAGACCAGCCTGGCCAACATGATGAAACCCCATCTCTACTAAAAATGCAAAACAAAATAAAAAAAAAAAAAAAAACAGAACAGAAAAGAAAATTAGTTGGGCATGGTGGCACGCACCTGTAATCTCAGCTACTCAGGAGGCTAAGGCACAAGAATTGCTTGAACCTGGGAGACCAAGGCTGCAGTGAGCTGAGACCGTGCCACTGCACTCCAGCCTGGGTGACAGAGCAAGACTCTGTCACAAAAACAAAAACAAAAAAACAGCCATTTTAGTACATTGAAAAGCTGTGTTCCATTGTAACCTAAATGTGTTACGTGTTTTAACTGACAAATGCAGATGTGCCATCATTGATTCTGGTGATATTATTGAAAAAATTAGGTAAGATGGACTCCCTTAAAGAATCTAAAATTACCACTTATCGCCTCACTCCTTACTCATGTGTCCGTACTTATTGCCTCCATAGCACCCACCTCAACTACCAGCATCAGAAAACAAGTTCCGGCCGGGTGCAGTGGCTCACACCTGTAAGAGTGGCTCACACTTTGGGAGGCCAAGGTGGGTGGATCATTTCAGGTTGGAAGTTCGAGACCAGCCTGGCCAATATGGTGAAACCCTGTCTCTATTAAAAATACAAAAATTAGCCAGGCGCGGTGGTGGGTGCCTGTAATCCCAGTTCCTTGGGAGGCTGAGGCAGGAGAATCACTTGAACCGGGGAGGCGGAGGTTGCAGTGAGCCAAGATCACACCACTGCACTCCAGCCTGGGCAACAGAGCCAGACTCTCTCAAAAAAAAAAAAAAAAAAAAAAAGAAAACAAGTTCCATGAGGGCAAGATCTGTCTGTCTGTTCACACCTATGCCCATGGCTCCTAGCACTGTGCCTATTGTATAATAAGTTATCCACAAATATTTATTAAATGAATAACTGAATAAATTTCAAGATTGAAGATAAATTTGAGTTTTAAGAAACCAGTATCCATTCTCCATTGACATCTTAAAATGTAACTCAAGACATGGACTCTAGCCCTTAATTGGTCCCTAACACAAGTTACGTTACCCTCTGGACCTCGATTGTCTCAACCATAATGCAAGGGGGGAGGTAATAAAAGACCCCCTTCAGGTCCCCAAATCTCTGATCCTCTGAACTCTACTAGTTGTGTAGAATATAGAAAACATTTGATTTAATAGACATTTGACCTGAATATCTTGACCTTGTGTAGACCAGAGTTTAAATTCAAGTGCTTGCTGAGCCAGGCAGGAAACATAAATAAGTGAAGTGGGTTGGGTGGTGAATTGCCTTAAGCTATTTGCAATTACAAAGGCCAAACTGAAAAATATCGAAATCAAAAAGAATGCAAATGAAATAAAACCACAGAAGGAGGAACATCTGACTAGTTGTTTGGAATCACAATCTCTTGTGGGGTCAAGTATTGTTCCTAGGCCTCATGTTATATAAATGTGATTAATGTTAAGCAATTGAAGAAGGATAAATCATTAGCTTGCAGAGATCAAGATGATAAGACTCCTGATCTCTGACCCTGCATTAATCTCTTGACCAGACTCCTGCTATCCTGGTCCAAACCATCATCTTTATGAGCGTGGCGGTTGATGTACCAAATTTGCAAACTATGGGCATGTTTGCTGTAGTGAGATAATGTGGCCACATTCCATCCTGACCGGTGTGGTGTGAAGTGGAGGACTGTAGCCCAGGGACAAAGGCATGAGAAACCCATTCGACTGTGTGAGTGAAGCCCACCACCCAGGATCCAAAGGCAGTAGTGGTCCGGTGGGTCAGAGATAGAGCAACTGCTCTCAGGAAGCCCTCAGCCAAGCACAGGAACAAGGGCCCACACGCATTCTGCAGGCCTGCCACACTAGTCTGAGCACAGAATGCTGTGCTTCCTCCTGTTGCTGGAGCTCGTGGACAGCTTTGACCCTCTATGACCATCTGCCTGGTCACCAAATTCCAAAGCCATGAAATATTTTGGATTCCCCCATCTTCCCTAGTTTTCAGTCATTCTTCAAGTCTTGCAAAGCATTCTTCTAGCTGCCCTCCACACCCATCCCTGCCTTTTCACTTTCAGAGCTCCCATGTGAGTTCGTGCTCTGTCAACTCCCTGTTGTTATAGCAGCCCCCGATCCCCTCAGCTCCTGTATTCTTCAACTCTGGTCTTTACTGCAAACTGCCAAGCCTTCTGAATTTCCATGGCATGAAGGACACATTGACATTTAAAGCCTTCCACCATGTGGCTTCCAATGATTTTGCCCATGAGTCTTGCACTCCCATGGAATTGTTCAACCAAGTGTTGCCCAAATGTGGCTTGTTGAGTTTCGTTCCCACACCTTTGTTTGTGCTGTCCCACCCAGAGAGGACACCCTTCTACTGCCTCCTCGCCAATCCAAATGGTGCCAGTGTTTTTAAAAGCCTGTTCAGGTTCTACTTCCTCCCTGAAGCCTTGCTCAACAACTTTGCCCATATTATTGCTTCCTTCTTTAAACTATGACAAAACATTAGCTCTACCGCATACTTCACATTTAGAGGTATACGATACCGGGTTCCAGATCTGTTTTGTTGATGTCTATGTTCTGCTCCTCAATCCAAATACGATGTCTAGGGAGCAATGAGTTAGCAACTAGGGTAGTAGTTTCTTAAAACAAATGTTCAGTAAATAGTGTTGAATGTGATAAGCCCATCTAAGAGAGTCAATGGAAGAAGACTCTTTTATCTCATAGATACAAAGAACTGAATTCAAAATTACTATTTGCAAGACGGTATTATATCCTATGATACCAGCCAGGGGCCATTTCCTAAAGCCTCACTAAAGCAGTTTGAGAAGCAAGCTTTCACTTCCCTAGAGATAAAGTATTTTTGCTACTTTTGGTCATGCAACTTGAGATATGAGAAAAACAACTTCCCTGGCTAATAGGAAACAAGCATTTTGAGAATTTCTTTTGTATCTTAGGAAGAACTAATGACTTTAGCACAAACTGCTAAAGTGATCCATGGAAAGCCATATGCAAATTATTATAAACCAAAAAGGAATCAGAGACAAACCCATATTTTATATTTTAGTTCTTCTCTATCTTCATCAGAGGTGATTTTAACATTTCAACCTGAGAAAACTCATTTTTTTATTAAAAAAAGTTTTAAAAAAATTTATGCATACGTGAATATATTTATTTGTTGAAGAAATGTTCTTTTTTTGTTTTTAGAGATGGAGTCTTGCTCTGTCACCCAGGCTGGAATGCAGTGGTGCGATCTCAACTCACTGCAACCTCCGCCTCCTGGGTTCAAGCGATTCTCCTGCCTCATCCTCCCAAGTGGCTGGGATTACAGACATGCGCCACCACGCCTGGCTAATTTTGTATTTTTAGTAGAGACGTAGTTTCTCCATGTTGGTCAGGCTGGTCTCAAACTCCCAGCCTCAGGTGATCCACCTGCCTCAGCCTCCCAAAGTGCTGGGATTACAGGCGTGAGCCACCACGCCTGGCCTAATTTTTATATTTTTAGTAGAGACGGGGTTTTGCCATTTTGGCCAGGCTGGTCTGGAACTCCTGACCTCAGGTGATCCGCCCACCTTGGCCTCCCACAGTGCTGGGATTACAGGCATGAGCCACCGTGCGCATGTGCTCACTGCCCGGAGTAATATTCTTTAAATAAGGATGAACTAGAATGGAGACAGATGACCATAACTACTTTTTTTCCCTAGCAATTCCACCACAATTCAACTTTCCATTAACTGGAAACAATTCATAGAATTAAGACTATATCTTATTTCTGACATCAGTAGAACTATTAATAACTTACACTTGGCCAGGCGCTGTGGCTCATGCCTGTAATCCCAGCACTTTAGGAGGCTGAGGTGAGCAGATCTGTTGAGGTCAGGTGTTTGAGACCAGCCTGGCCAACATGGTGAAACCCTGTCTCTACTAAAAATACAAAAATTAGCCAGGCATTGTGGCAGGTGCCTATAATCCCAGCTACTCAGGAGGCTGAGGCACGAGAATTGCTTGAACCCAGGAGGCGGAGGTTGTAGTCAGCCAGCCACTGCACTCCAGCCTGGGCAACAAAGCTGTCTCAAAAAAAAAAAAAAAAAAGAAAGAAAACTTACTCTCATGTTTATTTTCCAGATTCTCTGCAAAACTTCTGGACAACTGACATCTCCCTAAATGTGATATTCTGATACACCCCCATCTTCTGATGTTTAAATTGTAACCTGTGACAATACTTCTAGATGTCAAAACAATAGTGATTAAACATTCAACGGTTACCTTCTAAATATGATCTTTCTTCCACTTACCTAACCCAATACTTTCAAGTCTATCAGACAAGAAAAATCTCTTTCTACCTCCTAGGACTCATAGAAAATAAGTTGAAAAATAGTAAGACTTCTGTTAGAAAAATAATTTTTAAAGATGTCCCCCAACCCAAAACAGAAGCCATGAGGATTTAAACAAGTGAAGCCAAGGTCCACTGATTTTTAGGGGGCTTACAGTTTGAAATGGTATCTTTTAAATTCAAATTTTATTCAAATTATTCTGTCTGCAGAATACTGCACATACTCATTCTGTTTTTCAGAATGTACATGCTGTCATTTATTAAATTACTAAACTTTACTTTCATTAATTTTTTTTTTTTTGAGACAGCATATCCCTCTGTCACCCAGGCTAGAGTGCGGTGGCTCACTGCAACATCCGCCTCCCAGGTTCAAGGGATTCTCCTGCCTCAGCCTCCTGAGTAGTTGGGATTATAGGCATGTGCTACCACACCCAGCTAATTTTTGTATATTTAGTAGAGACAGGGTTTCACCATGCTGGCTAGGCTGGTCTCGAACGCCTGACCTCAGTTGATCCACCTGCCTCGGCCTCCCAAAGTGCTGAGATTACAGGCGTGAGCCTTAATTTTAATAAACATAATTATTGTTGAAATTGTTAGTTGTGATAATGGCATGGTGGTTAGGCAAAAAAAAGTTGTCAGAAACACATTCTGAAGAAATTATAAACCTTGAGTGGTGGCTCACACCTAATCTTAGCACTTTAGGAGGCTGAGGTGGGAGGATTGCTTGAAGCTGGGAGTTTGAAACCAGCCTGGGCAAACAAGTGAAACCCCGTCTCTACAAAAAAAAAAAATGTTAATAACTTATAGATAATTGTTATGATGTCTGAGACTTGATTTAAAATATTACAGCCAAAAAATAAGGCAAGATAGGTAAAAATAAGATTAGCAAAATATTGATAATTGTTAAAGTTGGTTGATAGGTACATAGAGGTTTATTATACAGTTTACTGTTGTGTATGCTTTAAGCTTTCTATAATAAAATATTTTAAAATTGCATACTGTTATTTTGCTGTTCTTATTATATCATCACGTTTTTGCCCCTCCTCAATCATACTCCCATGGCATATATCCTACTGGAGAATTCTTCTTGAATCCTTATTCCAGGGAAAGAAAGAAAGAACCAAAGAGCCCATGTGGATTCAGCCAGGAGCCAAACTCCAGGCGCTGGTCACTTCTTTAGCTTCCAACTTCCTGCTAAGCCACAGGTGTTTCATGAGGACATTTTATTTATTTATTTATTTATTATTTATTTATTTATTTATTTATTTATTTATTTATTTTGAGACAGAGTTTTGCTCTTGTCACCCAGGCTGGAATGCAATGGCATGATCTCAGCTCATTGCAACCTCTGTCTCCCAGGTTCAAGTGATTCTTCTGCCTCAGCCTTCAGAGTAGCTAGGATTACAGGTGTGCGCCACCACACCCGGCTAATTTTGTATTTTTAGGAGAGACAGGGTTTCACCATGTTGGCCAGGCTGGTCTCAAACTCCTGACCTCAGGAGATCTGCCTGCCTCGACCTCCCAAAGTGCTGGGATTATAGGCGTGACCCCCATACCCAGCGAAGACTTTATCTGATAATAAATTTTCTCGCTTCTGCAAAGTACCTAAAGCTATAGGAGTTATAGAGCATTGCCTGTAAACAGTTGCAGTATATATAGTTCAAGGATTTCTATAAACTTGTGCTTAAAATTTACTATATGAGCTCTCCGGGTAATTTGCCACGGATGCTTTGGTTCTTGAGAACCATAAAGAATGGTGTGATACTTGTATGATAATGACACAGAGAACAAGAATTCTTGAAGACCCTGACTTCATCAGGAGCAGCTTCAACGTGGGGAAGATTTTATTGAACAAATAGTGATAATCATTCACAAGTAAATGAGATCTGTAAGAATGGCATTTGCTTCAAACGAAAGCCTCAAGGAAACAAGGTAACTGGAGCTTAATGCAGAAAGAAAGCTCGCATATGGCAATTTTCCCAAACAGGTATATAGTTACTGTAGAAAATCAATTAAAACTTTTTGACATTAAAAAATATTAAAAGTGGCTAAGTCATAAAGCATTCTTTACTCTCATGGTATATTAGATTTATAGGTGCTTGGGAACATTGTAATTACTTGTATGTGGAAATAATGCTGGCTGTCCTCCCTGAAAGCTGTCCCTCAAAACCAACTCCTTAGTTTTGTGACTATTATCTAACCCTGGCCTGGGAGCTCCCTGAGGACTAGTTCACTTACTGGAAAGGATGTCTTCTGGGGCAGAGTGACCTCAGTAAAAAGACTTAAAATAAGCTCCTCGAGAGCAGTGAAAGGGAAGAGGGCTGGTTAACTTGGAAATGGAAAGCTAAGGTGAGACGTAATAGCTACTTTCACATATTTGAGATATTGTTTCATAAAAGAGAGAGTAGACCTGTTCTTTGTAATTTAAGAGTGAGTTAAAAACAGGAATCACCGGGCGCGGTGGCTCACGCCTGTAATCCCAGCACTTTGGGAGGTTGAAGCGGGTGGATCACGAGGTCAGGAGATCAAGACCAGCCTGGCTAACATGGTGAAGCCCCGTCTCTATTAAAAATACAAAAAATTAGCTGGGCGTGGTGGCGGGCGCCTGTAGTCCCAGCTACTCGGGAGGCTGAGGCAGGAGAATGGCGTGAACCCGGGAGGCGGAGCTCGCAGTGAGCCGAGATCGCACCACTGCACTCCAGCCTGGGCGACAGAGCGAGACTCCGTCCCCCCCAGAAAAAACAAAAAACAAAAAAACAGGAACCAAAGTTTCAAGGACCCAGATTTCAATTCAACCTGTGAAGAGCTTTCTAACAATTGAAGTAGTACTTCAGTGGGGTAGATAAATCCTGCGAAGGGGTTCATACTGAGGCTGCTTAGTCAGGTAGGAGGGCTTTTTTTTTTTTTTTTTTTTTTTTCTTGTAGACGGAATCTCGCTCTCTTGCCAGGCTGGAGTGCAGTGGAGCGATCTCGGCTCACCGCAACCTCAGTCTCCCGGGTTCAAGTGATTCAGTAGGAGGGATATTTTACAGTGCTGCTCAAAATGTAGTCCAGGAAATGTTACTGCTCCACACATTCTTTTTCTTGTTCTTTATTTTCTTTTTAATTTATTTTACGTACAAAGAGCTAGCATGGTTTCTTTCACTGGATGGATGATTTTGGTAATCTATTCAAGGAAGATCACTTAGCCCAACGTAATGAAGTCTACCTCTTACTTTGCATACTGATGGAAAAATTGGCTGCACATAATCTGGGTCAAACCATGCTGGTTGGAGCAGAAGCAACAAGAGCGAGAACCCTGGCCAAATTTTCACTAATGGCTCTTGTAGAGCTGCTATTGATGCATCTTGCTTTCAGGATTTCAATGAGGCAAAGAGGCAAGAGGCCTGTCCTTTTTTCTTGAGATTTAAATTTTAATGGCATTTTTTCCTTCGGTCTTACATCTACAATCATGTGTCCTATAAATGAAAAAGTATTACAATTACAAAAAAAAATTCCACTTATAAAATATAGACCACTTAGATATTTATGTATCAAATGTCTTCTGTTCCTTTCTGATATACTGACAAACATAGGATGGCAATCTATTCTAGATTTTGTGTTATTGTGGAAAGAACACATAACATGAGATCTATCCTTTTAACAATTTTTTTTTTTTTTGAGACAGAGTCTCCCTGTCGCCCAGGCTGGAGTGCAGTGGCACAATCTTGGCTCACTGCAACCTCTGCCTCCCAGGTTCAAGCGATTCTCCTGCCTCAGCCTCCTGAGTAGCTGGGATTACAGGCGTGTGCCCCCACACCTGGCTAATTTTTGTATTCTTAGTAGAGACAGGGTTTCACCATGTTGGCCAGGCTGGTCTCAAACTCCTGACCTCAGGCGACCCACCCGCCTCACCCTCCCAAAGTGTGGGATTACAGGCGTGAGCCACCATGCCTGGCCCTTTAAAAAAATTTTTTTTTTTTGAGACGGAGTCTCGCTTTGTCGCCCAGGCAGGAGTGCCGTGACACAATCTCGGCTCACCTCAACTTCTACCTCCCGGATTTTGCCTCAGCCTCCCGAGTAGCTGGGATTAAGGCACCCGCCACCATGCCCGGCTAATTTTTGTATTTTTAATAGAGATGGGCTTTCACCATGTTTGCCAGGCTGGTCTCGAACTCCTGACCTCGTGATCCACCCACCTCGGCCTCCCAAAGTGCTGGGATTACAGGTGTGAGCCACCGCACCTGGCCTTAACAATTTTTCAAGTGCACAATATAGTAATGTTCTCTAGGCACCATGTTGTACAGCAGAGCTCTAGAAATTAGTCGTCTTGCCTAAATGAAATTTTATACCCATCGAATAGCAACTCAAGCATTTTCCCATTTGCCCCTCCCTGCAGCCCCTGGAAACCACCATTCTATTCTCTGCTTCTATGTGTTTAGCTATTTTACATACCTTATGTAAGCGGAATCGTGCAATATTTGTTCTTCTGTGACTGGCTAATTTCACTTAGCATAACATCTTCCAGTTTCATCCACGTTGTCACATATGGTATGATTTCTTTCTAAGGCCAAATAATATTCCATCGTATGTATTTACCACATTTCTTTATCAATTTATCCGTCAGTAGACATTTAGGTTGCTTCCTCATCTTAGCTGTTGTGAATAAAGTTGCAATGAACATGGAAGTGAAAATACCTCTTTGAGATCCCAATTTCTCTGATTTCCACATATTCTTTGATACTGGTCCACAAGAATTTAAGATCTTGTACCAGATCGTAAATTCATGTACTGCTTCCTTCATCAATAGAGCTTCACAGGCCTGGCACGGTGGCTCATGCCTGTAATCCCAGCACTTTGGGAGGCCAATGTGGGCAGATTACCTGAGGTCAGAAGTTCAAGACCAGTCTGACCAACATGGCAAAACCCCATCTCTACTAAAAATACAAAAATTAGCCAGGCGTGGTGGAGCACGTCTGTAATCCCAGCTACTGTTGAGGCTGAAGCAGGAGAATCACTTGAACCCGGGAGGCAGAGGTTGCAGTGAGCCAAGATGACACCATTGCACTCTAGCCTGGGCAACAAAGCGAGACTCCATCTTAACAAAGAAAAACAAAAGCCTTGTTATAAAGAGAAAATGTCAGTGAAACTAAACAATGACCTTAGTGTCATTCTTGAGTATTTTGATTATTGTTGCAATGGCAGGAATTTATCCACTAAGTAGTTGATGAAACTATAGAATATTTGCAGTAATCAAATGATCACATTACAAAATATATATAAATGGAAAAGCAGTTTTAACACTAAGATCTATATTTAACTTCATGAGAATATATTTGATTGTTTGTTTGTTTGTTTGTTTGAGACAGAGTCTTGCTTTGTCGTCCAGGCTAGAGTGCAGTGGCACGATCTCAGCTCACTGCGGCCTCCGCCTCCCGGGTTCAAGCGATTCTCCTGCCTCAGGTTCCTGAGTAGCTGGGATTACAGGCATGCGCTGCCATGCCTGACTAATTTTTGTATTTTTAGTAGAGACGGGATTTCAGCATGTTGGCCAGGTTGGTCTCGAACTCCTGATTTCAGCTGATCCGCCCGCCTCGGCCTCCCAATGTGCTGGGATTACAGGGGTGAGCCACCACGCCTGGCCTGAGAATATATTTGAAAGCTAATATCACAGTAGTATAAAGCTGTCAAAAACATGGATCACTGCTGCTCTGTGGAACTTGTTATATGAAATCTATTAATTGTATCTGAGTACAACCACTATGGAAAACAGTATGGAGATTACTTAAAGAACTAAAAGTAGATCTACCATTTGACCCAGCAATTCCACTACTGTGTATCTATCGAGAGGAAAAGAAGTCATATATAAAAAAAAACGTGTGTATATATATATATATATATATATACACACACATACATGTATGTATATGCATATATACACATACATGTATGTGTATGCATACACACATATATACATATGCATGTATGTTTATGTGTGTATATGTATGTGTGTGTATATATATATACGCATATATATGTGTATATATATATACGCATATATATGCGTATATATATATACGCATACATGGAATACTACCCAGCCAAAAAAGAACAAAATAATAGCATTTGCAGCAACCTGGATGGAATTGGAGACCATTATTCTAAGTGAAGTAACTCAGGAATGGAAAACCAAATATCATATGTTCTCACTTGTAAGTGGGAGCTAAGCCATGAGGACGCAAAGGCATAAAGAGGATACAATGGACTCTGGGGACTCAAGGGGAAGGGCGACAGTGGGGCAAGAGATAAAAGACTACACACTGGGTACAGTGTACACTGCTTGGGTGTTGGGTGCACCAAAATCTCAGAGATCACCACTAAAGAACTTATCCATGTAACCATACACCACCTGTTCCCCAAAAATCTATTGAAATTTAAAAATGAAAAAAGTACCTGACAGAGAATGCTCAATAAATATTATTTATCATTAAAAACATGTATCTGCACTAAGAAGAGCCTCTAAGTGGACTAAATAATACATATTGCATATGTACATGTGCTGCTATTTGAGAATATAAAGATCCTCTTATGATTATAAAATAAGAATGCAGGCCAGGTGCGGTGGTTCACGCTTATAATCCCAGCACTTTGAGAGGCCGAGGTGGGCGGATCATTTGAGGTCAGGAGTTCGAGACCAGCCTGGGCAACATGGTGAAACCCCGTCTTTGCTAAAAATACAAAAATTAGCCAGGCGTGGTGGCACACGCCTATAATCCCAGCTACTCAGGAGGCTGAGGCAGGAGAATCGCTTGAACCCAGGAGGCAGAAGTTGCAGTGAGCTGAGATTGCGCCACTGCACTCCAACCTGAGCAACAGAATAAGACTGTCTCAAACAAACAAAAAAAGCATTTAAAGTGCTACTGAATTAAAAGTAGCTTTTAATTAATATGCATTTTCCCAAGCAATATGTACTAAAAGTATCATTTCTGTTATGTGGAGATTCAAACACTTTTTATGTATTGAGTGTCTACACTGATCAATTTGCTAATAATCCAGGGCCTCTTCATACGGCTGTGCAGTTTGTGCACTGCACATAGCGCTGGGTGAGCTCCAGCGCCCATGTGCTAACCCAGCCATCAGCCCAGTGAAACTGCTTCATGTGTAAGGGGACCAACTGTCCCGGTTTGCCCAGGACTGAAAGGCTTCCCAGGATATGGGACTTTCAGTGCTATACCCAGCACGGTCCTGAGAAAACCACCCTAATTAGAGCACAGACATGCCATATGTACTAGTTTCAGCCTTGGAATCCTTTCTCTAGAACTATAAGCCTAAAATAGCTGAAATGATGAAGCCATTTTTATATCACTTCTTTTCTCTTTATGTTTTAAAGGTGAGAGAGCCATGTAATCATGCCAACATCCTGAACAAGCCCGATCCAAGAACCTTCTGGACTAATGATGATCCAGGTATTATTGGAAAAATACAACCTGTTTCCTGTTATGTACAGGATGCATTCTGTAGTAAAGCTCTACACAAAGGCAAGGTTTGGGGGGAAATATTTTTTTGTTTGTTTGTTTTTTGTTTTTTGTTTTTCTTGAGACAGAGTCTTGCTCTGTTGCCCAGGTTGGAGTGCAGTGGCGCAATCTCAGCTCACTGCAAGCTCCGCCTCCCAGGTTCACGCCATTCTCCTGCCTCAGCCTCCCGAGTAGCTGGGACTATAGGCGCCCGCCACCACGCCCAGCTAATTTTTTTGTATTTTTAGTAGAGATGGTGTTTCACCGTGTCAGCCAGGATGGTCTCAATCTCCTGACCTTGTGATCCGCCCGCCTTGGCCTCCCGAAGTGCTGGGATTACAGGCATGAGCCACCGCGCCCGGCCTTGTTTATTTCTTCTTACCTAACCCAACACTTGAATACACTTTGCAATTAATTTGGTTTTTTGTTTTTTTGTTTTTTTTTTTCTGGAGACGGAGTCTTGCTCTGTCGCCCAGGCTGGAGTGTGGTGGTGCGATCTCGGCTCACTGCAGCCTCCACCTCCAGGGTTCAAGCGATTCTCCTGCTTCAGCTCCCCAAGTAGCTGGGACTACAGGCATGAGCCACCATGCCTGGATAATTTTTGTATTTTTAATGGAGACAGGGTTTCACCATGTTAGCCAGGCTGGTCTCGAACTCCTGACCTCAGGCAATCTGCTGAGCTCGGCTTCCCAAAGTGCTAGGATTACAGGTGTGAGCCACCATACCTAGCCTTGCAATCAATTTTATCCTAAAAGTCCTTTTGTTATATCTTCTTTTCAGTATCTAGAACATATATACTAGATCCCTTTGTCGTTTATAAGTGTGATGATTGGGTTTTCATGTTCCTGTGTGAGATATGCCTCCTTCAAGCCTTGTTATGATGTCCGCACATCACCTGCCTGTCATTTAAAAAAAATATATATATATATATATCATCAGGTACAGCTTTGTGGATTGTGAAGCATATTTAAGTGTTGGGAGGAATGAGGAATGAGTCTATTTGCTGGAGTAGAAGACAGAGGAGTTGAATAAAGTGGGCAAACACATGAGTCCAAGTTTGTTTTCTAGGGCAAGGAAGAGATTTGAAAACCTAGGGTGAATCATACTTCAGAATACTTATGGGAGGGCATGTATACTTGCACTATGATATTAGGGCTATACATCTAATCAGAATCAGAGGAATGCCACTTTATGAGATTGGAGAATATGCTTCAGGTTATATGATTAGAAATTACGCTTAGACAAAGAGTAGGGTATGTTCTCAGAGCAAATAGAAGACATTTAAAAATTCTTTTTCACAAACACACATGAGCCATGAGGCCTAACTGCACAAAGTAGACACTAGAAATAAAAGGGAAGGTGAAGCAAAAAGGAGCTAAAACAATTAAGAGAGTGATAATAGAGCTTTCACCTTTTCTAATGAAATAGGTCTAATGAAATAGAAAACTCACGCTGATATCTGATATTTGTATTATGCCTCACGCTTTTACAAGGGGTATTCACAGAAATCTAATGTAGTGTTTGCCACAATCCCTTGAAATAGGAGGGACAGCCCTTTCCTTGTTATGCCTCTATTAGAAATGAAATAATAAGCTGAATAGGTTAGCTGACATATCCAAAGCTCGCAGCCAGAAAATACCAAGGCTAGGAGAATGGAGAGTGGACTGCCCAGTTCTATAGCACGCTTCTTAGGAAGAAGCAGCTCTCCTAGCAGAAACAGCTTGGGCTAAATCTGTGCTATAATCTGTTCTTCATAAAAGGGAGTCAGAGGCTGTGCCTATTAGCAGAAACAGGAGGACTTGAGAAGGAAAGTGAGAAACTCTCTGATGGCTTTTTTTTTTTTTTTCAAAGACCAGACTTACGGTCTAAACATTATCAATTTCATCTGTCAAAAAATTGTTTTCTGTCTTGTTTTATTATATCTTTTGAAGAAAGAAGAAAAAACATAAAAGTGAATTAGCCTATTTATGCCATCATTTCAGCCCATCAGCAGTATACCACCACAATAAACAAGCCATCTGCTGGCTAATACTGCTATTAAGATCTACAGCACATGTGTTATGAAGAAGCAATGTAGAATGAAACATTACCAGAGAAACATAAATGATTCTTGATGTTATGTAAAGAAAATGGAAAGGGAGGGAAATCTGTACAGGACAGGTCTAGAAAATGGTGCTTGACCAGCAGCCCTCAGGACTGCTCTATCTATGAAGCAGCTATTCTTTATTCCTTTACTTTCTTAATAAACTTGCTTTCACTGAAAGAGAGAAAGAGAGAAACAGAGAAAGAAAGAAAGAAAAGGAGGGAGGGAGGGAGGGAAGGAAGGAAGAAAGAAAAGAAAGAAAGAAAAAGAAAATGTTGCTTGGACACTTTTTGAAGCCTAAATAAATTATGTTATGGGCTGGGCGTGGTGGCTCATGCCTGCAATCCCAGCACTTTGGGGGGCCAAGGTGGGTGGATCACCTGAGGTCAGGAGTTAGAGACCTGCCTGGCCAACATGGTGAAACCCCTTCTCTACTAAAAATACACAAATTAGCTGGGAGGTGTGGCACATGCCTGTAATTCCAGCTACTTGGGAGACTGAGGCAGGAGAATCACTTGAACCCAGGAGGCAGAGGTTGCAGTAAGCCAAGATTGTGCCATTGCATTCCAGCCTGGGCAAAAAGAGTGAAATTCCATCTCAAAAAAAAAAAAAAAAAAAAAAAAAAAAATTACAAGAAAAACTAATGCAGAACACATAGAGAAATAGGAATAGAAGTATTTCAGACTTACTCTTTTTTTTTTTTTTTTTTCCTGAGATGGATCTTGCTCTGTCGCCCAGGCTGGAGTGCAGTGGTGCAATAGACATACTCATTTTTAAAACGTTTTTATTACTTTTCCTTCATCAGTAGTGTTACAAAGAATGGAGTGTCCCTCCTACAAGAGCTCATCTCATGAAGATCCTTCCCAGTCACCAACTTAACCAACTCATAAAGTAGGATCTATGTCTAGAGTAATTATTTATTTATTTATTTATTTATTTATTTATTTTTTGCCTAGTTGGTCAGTCCATTACTAAGAGTGTTTTAAAATCTCCACCTCTAGTGGTAGAATTGTCTTTTGGTTCTTTTAATTCAGTCAATTTTTGCTTTATGTATTTTGAACCTCTGTTATTAGGCACATATACTTTTTTTTTTTTTTTTTTCTGAGGTGGAGTTTTGCTCTTGTTGCCCAGGCTGGAGTGCAATGGCATGATCTCGGCTCAGCTCACTGCAACCTCTGCCTCCTGGGTTCAAGCAATTCTCCTGCCTCAGCCTCCTGAGTAGCTGGGATTATAGGCACATGCCACCACTCCCAGCTAATTTTTACATTTTTAGTAGAGATGGGGTTTTGCCATGTTGGTCAGGCTGGTCTCTAACTCCTGACCTCAGGTGATCCACCCACCTCAGCCTCCCAAAGTGCTGGGATTACAGGCATGAGCCACCGTGCCCAACCACACACACATCTTTATTATTATTATTATTTCCTAATGAACTGATCATTTTATCATTAGGAAATTTCTTTCTTTATCTCTGGTAAAAGTCTTTGTTTTAAGTCTATTTCTTCTGACAGATACAGCCAGTCCAATCTTCTAAAGCCTACTTTTCACATGGCATATTTTTCTTTCCATTTTCTTTCAACCTGTGTCTTATAGTTAAGGTGCTTATCTTATAGACATCATGTGGTTAGATTTTCCTTTTAAAATCCTATCTAACGATCTCTGTTTTTTTACTTGGGATGTTTAGCCCCTTTATACTTAATGTAATGACACAGTTAGATTTAACTTTACTGTTTTGCTATTTGTTTTCTATATGTCCCTTCTCTTCTTTGTTTGCTTATTCTTCCTTTCCTGACTTCTCTAGGATTATTTGAATAGGTTTTAGAATTTAATATTAATTTACCTGTTGACTTTCTAGTTATCCTCTTTGCATCACATTTTCAGTGGTGCTCTGAAGATTACAATAAATGACTTTATTTTTATTTTTATTTTTTTGAGACAGAGTCTCACTCTGTTGCCCAGGCTGGGGTGCAGTGGCACAATCTTGGCTCTCTGCGACCTCCACCTTCTGGGTTCAAGTAATTCTCCTGTCTCAGCCTCCCAGGTAGTGGGATTACAGGCACGTGCCACCACGCCTGGCTAATTTTTGTATTTTTAGTAGAGACGGGGTTTCAGTATGTTGGCCAGGCTGGCCTCGATCTCTTGACCTCAAGTGATCTGCCCACCTCGGCCTCCCAAAGTGCTGGCATTACAGGCATGAGCCACTGTACCCAGCCGAGAATAAATGACTTTAAATTTTCATAGACCATCGTCAAAATTTGCAAACAATGTAGGTGCATCTACCCCACTCTACCCTCATCTTTTATATTATAGCTGTCATATGTATTATCTATATATGTACTAAACCCTACAGTACGGTGCATTTTTTTAAAAAAAGGGGAAAATTATCTTTTGTTTTTATCCAGGTATTTGCCATTTCTGATGTTCTTCATTTCTTCCTGAAAATCTGTTTCTCTCTGGTATCATTTCCCTTTAGCCTGGAAATTTTCCTTTAGGATTTCTTTTTTTTCATGTTTTTATTATTTTTTTGAGATAGAATCTTGCTCTGCCACCCAGGCTGGAGTGCAGTGGCGAGACCTCAGCTCACTGCAACTTCCACCTCCCGGGTATAAGCAATTCTCCTGTCTCCTGTCTCAGCCTCCCGAGTAGCTGGGATTACAGGTGCGTGCCACCATGCCCGGCTAATTTTTGTATTTTTAATAGAGACAGGGTTTTACCATGTTGGCCAGGCTGGTCTTGAACTCCTGACCTCAAGTGATCCACTCACCTCAGCCTCCCAAAGTGCTGGGATTACAGGAGTGAGCCACCGTGCCTGGCCAGGATTTCTTATAAGTCTTCTGGCAGTGAAATATCTTAGTTTTCTTTTATCTACATGATATGTCTTTATAAATGCAAATACCTTTATTTCATTCTTGAAGGATGTTTTTGCTAGATATGGAATTCTGCGTGGCTACTTTTTTTTCTTTCTTTCATAACTTTAAAGATATTGGTTCTTGTCTTCTGGCCTGTAGAGTTTCTGATGAGAAGTCAACAATGTTTACAGTATTGCTATGCTGAATGTAACGTGTAGTCTTTTACTGGCTGCTCTAATTTTATTTTTATTTTTATTTTTATTTTTTATCAGTTTGACTATGATGTGCCTAGAGTAGAATCTACATTCTTTAAGATGTAGATCTCTCAGGTTTAGGAAGTTAAATATTCTTCTAGTTCGCTAGTAGTTTTCTCACAGTTTGAAACTAGGTGACGCAATTGTTTCTCCCGTGGTTTCTACACTGCAGCATGCCCTTTCTTCTCCAGCACATCAGCACTCGGAAACTCCTTCTAACTGCCTTGAATTCTGATAAGTGCAAACACAAGCTTGAGCAGCTCCACAGCCATCCATCCACAACACCAAATCTTATGAGCCTGTAAATGGATTCTTTACAAAGGCCACGTTCTAGTCATGGTTGCAGTAAGAGTTTTATTATTGTAACTTTTACAAATTCCTGAAATGATTTTAATAATACAAGAAATAATAGGTCAGGTGTGGTGGCTCACACCTGTAATCCCAGCTACTCAGGAGGCTGAGGCAGAAGAATTGCTTGAACCCGGGAGGCAGAGGTTGCAATGAGCCGAGATTGGGCCACTGTACTCCAGCCTGGGCAACAGAGCGAGACTCTATCTCCAAAAAAGAAAAAGAAATAAGGCTGGGTGCGGTGGCTCACGCCTGTAATCCCAGCACCTTGGGAGGCCGAGGCGGGCGGATCATGAGGTCAGGAGATGGAGACCATCCTGGCTAACACGGTGAAACCCTGTCTCTACTGAAAATACAAAAAATTAGCTGGGCGTGGTGACGGGCACCTGTAGTCCCAGTTATGCAGGAGGCTGAGGCAGGAGAATGGCGTGAACCCAGGAGGCAGAGGTTGCAGTGAGCCGAGATCGCGCCACTGCACTCCAGCCTGGGGGACAGAGTAAGACTCTATCTCAAAAAGAAAAAGAAAAAGAAATAATACAAAAAATGACAATGTTTTTGTCATTTTTTATGGAAAATATATTCCAGTGAATGGAGTATTTTCATTCAAAATCAGTCATCATCAGAGAGTATTTTATTTATTTAATGTAGTGTGTAATCTGTTTTTTGTTTTGTTTTGTTTTTGAGACAAGGTCTCACTCTGTCACCCAGGCTGGAGTGCAGTGGCATGATCTCAGCTCACTGTAGCCTCAGCCTACTGGGCTCAAGCGATCCTCCTGCCTCAGCCCCACAAGAAGCTGGGACTATAAGCACATGCCACCACACCCAGCTAATTTCTTGTATTCTTGTAGAGACGGGGTTTCTCCATGTTGCCCAGGCTGGTCTTGAACTCCTGAGCCCAAGTGATCCACCTGCCTTGGCCTCCCACAGTGCTGGATTACAGGTGTGAGCCAGCATCTGGCCTGATACACAGTTTAAATAGAGTTAAATATTAGGGGTAGTTAGTCCACATTGCTTGATAGAAATAGAAGTTAAATAAAAACATGATTTTGTGAAGAATTAAGGAATTACTCAAGGTAGTTTCATTACGTGAAATCTGGTAGAATTGCCTAGATTTTGACATTCACTCTTTTTGTGTGAGTGCCAGACGACAGGACTAGCGTGCTTAGTTGCTATGTGTAGATAGATACTGGTATACAGTTGGAAAAACAAAAGTCGTTTTGTAAGTCTTTCTTTTTTATCATTATAACATAAAAGTGGCATATGCTCATCATAAGGAAAAAATGAAAAATAGAGAAAGGAAGAAAATTGATCACCCGTCATCTTACTGCTCACACTTTTGTTCACAGGGCTTAGAATTTCTCATGCATTCCCAGCATTTGTTCAGACAGTAAGCAAACAGGCTGCACAAGTTTAGGTTCTTTCCTGTTATCTTTGTTTTTAGGCTTTGAAACCTGAGTGGTTTGTTTTTGTACACCTTTGTTTTTCAATCGCTGGTCCTGCAGTGGCCTATAATTTCCTCTTGAATGAGAATTTCAAGGTAGAATGAGTTTCTTCATACTTTCAAAATGTGTGTTTTTCCCCAGTACTATTATTGGCAACACAGATAATGTTCTTTGCTTAGAGAAAACCAGATAATGAAGTGGTTAGACAACAAGATTGATTTGCAAGCCATTATTTTAGCTAGACACTGGTTTTGCCAGGTAAGAAACATAATTCTTTGATGTTCCCCTGGACTTTTACTTGATGTCCCTTTTTAACAAGACAATTCTACCACTGGGGTTTTTTAAATGTCTAGATTTCTTTCAAACAAAAATTAAAGAGCAAGAATCATTACTGTATAAATTTTTCCCAGAGGAGAAAATTTAATTTTTCCTTATATTTCCAGGATTATGCATTGTTCATAGATATATATATTTTTTTCTACATTTATTTTTCTTTCTTTTTTTAACTTTTGTTTTAGGTTTGGTGGTACATGTGAAGGTTTGTACATAAGTAAACTCTCTTTCTTTTTTTTTTTTTTTTTTTTTTGAGAGAGTCTTGCTCTGTCACCCAGTCTGGAGTGCAGTGACACAATCTCAGCTCACTGCAACCTCCGCCTTTCAGGTTCAAGCCATTCTTCTGCCTCAGCCTCCTGAGTAGCTGGGATTACAGGCACCCACCACCACGCCTGGCTAATTTTTGTATTTTTAGTAGAGATCGGGTTTCACCATGTTGACCAGACTGGTCTGGAACTCCTGAGCTCAAGTGATCTGCCTGCCTTGGCCTCCCAAAGTGCTGAGATTACAGGCGTGAGCCACCATGCTGGGCCAGCATAGGTAAGCTCTTGTCACAGGGGTTTGTTGTGCAGACTGTTTCATCACCCAGGTATTAAGTCCATTATCCAATAGTTATCTTTTCTGCTCCTCTTCACCCTCCCATCCTCTATCATCAAGTAAACCCTAGTGTCTGTTGTTTCCGTCTTTGTGTTTCTAAGTTCTCATCATTTAGCTCCTATATGTTTTCTCATAGTTCATCACATTAAAAAAATCAGCTCAAGCTGGGTGTGGTGGCTTGCACGTATGGTCCCAGTTACTAAGGAAGATGAGGCAGAAGGATGGCTTGAGCCCAAGAGTTGGAGGCTGTGGTGAGCCATGATCGTGCCATTGCACTCCAGCCTGGGTGACAGAGTGACACCTTGTCTTCAAAATAAGTAAATACAAGAATAAATAAATAAATAAAAATTAGCTCAAATTTCTGGGGACTTAGGAGTCACTACTGGTAGCTCATGCCTATAATTCCAGCTACTCAGGAGGCTGAGGCAGGAGGATCACTTGAGGCCAGGAGTAAGACCCTGTTTTCAAAAAAAAAAAAAAAAAGAGAAAAAGAGAAAAAGAAGAAAAAAATCACTATAAAGTGGTATATCCATATTTACTCAGGAGCAGTAATAGTTTATGTACCAAATGTAGAAATAAAATGATTCATAATTTGAAAACATATGGACTACAGAAATATTTTAGTATTTCAGAGAATATATAAAATGATATCATTGGATTAATACAAGCAGAGGAAGGACTTCAGTACATGAATTTTTTAAAGTAAAGAAAACAATTTCTAGATTTTTTCTCTTGAAAAGCAAAATACTCATATTTATAGCTAGAAAACAATTGCTTGTCTGCCGAAGTATGGCATTATCTAACAAAAGAGAAAAATGTGATAAAAGTTAAACATCATCTGCTTACACAAGAATTTTCCATCTGATACATGTTGGCCAGTATATTCATGGTAGACTTTGCCTCCTGATATTACAGATAAATTATCTAGTAAAAATCTGTGGACACATGAAAATCCTGTAGGTTGACTAACCTTGTTTACTCAGGTCATAACTACAAAGTGGTAGCTATCTCAGTAATAAAATCGTCTTACACACAGTGAAGAATTCCAAAGTCTCATAGTGTCATCAGTGGGAGCAGAGATGAAGCTAGGATTTGAAAAGAACAAGGACACAGTCATAAGAACCTAAATTATCCTTTGGCCTATATCTTGTATACCCTCCACCTCATTAAACAAAAATTCTGTGCAAAGATTGGCTTCCCTAGAGGCCACTTATGTTTCTTGTGGATGTTCACCCATAAATTTGGTCCCCCTGTTAACTGACATTTGGACTATTTTTGCTATTTTATTTTATTTTATTTTTTGAGATGGAGTCTTGCTTTGTCACCCAGGCAGTGCTCTCAGTGGTGCGATCTCAGTTCACTGCAACCTCCACCTCCCGGGTTCAAGTGATTCTCCTGCCTCTGCCTCCCAAGTAGCTGATATTACGGGCATCCGCCACCATGCCTGGCTAATTTTTGTATTTTTTGGTAGAGATTAAGTTTCACCATGTTGGCCAGGCTGGTCTCAAACTCCTGACCTCAAGTGATCCACCGGCTTCAGCCTCCCAAAGTGCTGGGATTACAGGTGTGAACCACCACGCCCGGCCTACTTTTGCTTTTTATGTGTTGAAGCTTGATAAATAATGACCTCAACATAACAATAGCTGCTGATATTCTTGACCTATTAACTGAACTACAGATGGCTGGTCATAACTTTTTATGCCATCAAATGAAGGGCCCCCTTAAGACAATAAAAACATAACACCTTTGAGTAGAGAGAAATGAGAAAAAAAATGTACAGACAAGTAGTACCACATCTCAAGTTAGAGTCTCCAACTTGCTAGCTATCTTCCACTACTCCCCAAAATAATTTCCTGTACATTAGGGTTTTTGTTGCTGTTGCTGTTGTTGGTTGTTTGATACAGGGTCTTATTTTGTCACCCAGGCTGGAGTGCGGTGGTGCGATCACGGCTTACTGTGGCCTTGACCTCCCAGGTTCAAGCGATCCTCTTATCTCAGTCCCCCAAGTAGCTGGGACTACAGGCATAAGCTACCACGCCCAGCTAATTTTTCTGTTTTTTGTAGAGATGGGGTTTCACCATGTTGTCCAGGCTGGTCCCAAACTCCTAAGCTCAAGTGATCTGTCCGCCTCAGCCTCCCAAAGTGCTGGGATTACAGGCGTGAGTCACTGCACCCGGCCTTATACATTCAGTTTTTAACAAACTTTCTTGTCCATGGTATATGCACAATCAAATGTGTTGAAAAAATGAATACAATTAACACTGCCCAAAATTAAGGTAGCTAGAGATTCATTCTGAAAGTCTTTTTGAAGACTTAATCCATCAGAAAGAGACCCACTCACTCTGTCACTCATACATGGTTTTTGGCATCCCATACTTCAACTCGAAGTTTTTAAAATCAATTTCTCTATCTTAGAACAGGTAACCACAATCATTCTCAGCTTCCTGAACCACATCTCTTTTAGTCAACCGACCTCACATCAGAGTTGGCCAGCAGGCCATGCACAGAGCAGCAGGAAACTGCCCGGTAGTGTACAATCTGTTGTGGTTGTGTCGTGAACTCTTGAGTCCGGCCTTCTGAGTTTGCCACAGATTTCAATGCTTACTACCTGTGTGACTTTGGGCAAATTATTATTATTTTATTATTATTATTCTAAATTTTTTTAGGGTAAATTATTATTTTTTCTTTGTTTTCTTTGTTTGAGACAGAGTCTCACTCTGTTGCCCAGGCTGGACTTGAACTCCTGGGCTCAAGTGATCCTCATGGCCAGGCACGGTGGCTCATACCTGTAATCCCAGCACTTTGGGAGGCCAAAGCAGGTAGCTCACTTGAGCTCAGGAGTTCAAGACCAGCCTGGATAACATAGTGAGACCCCATCTCTTTTTACATTTAAAAAAAAAAAGTGATCCTCCGGCCTCACCCTCCAGAGTAGCTGGGATTACAGTCACGTGCCTGGCTGGGCAAATTATTTAACCCTCTGTCCTTTCATTTCTTATACATGCAAAAATGAAATAGTAATAATAGATTATAGAATTTTGTGGGGATTAAAAAAGATAATGCAGTAAAGGTATTTATAACTGTGTTAACATATAATTAGTGGTCAATTTATGTTAGCTCTTTTTACTTGGAGAAAGAATTATGTCATTTACATGGGATTACATTTATCTAGGATTACACTTTCATGGGATTTACTATGGTTTGAAAGAAGAATGCATTTTGTTTTATCATTACTGTTACTATTTTACACATTACTGGACCCCAAACTTGTTTTTTCTGCTGAACCATGAAGCTTATAATTTGCTGTATTCTATTATCTGGAGCCCCAGACACAAAACTGATAAGCTTCCTGGAAATAGACATATGGCTAGACTTAAAATCCTCAAATTGGAGCGAACCTTAGTTGCCTAGTCATTTAGATAAAATATTGCATTCTTAAGCTAAGATCTAGAAAGCAAAAAGCACTTTGTTTTGCATGACTTAAACCATCTACAATGGTTAGACGGTTCCAAGTTCAAGGATGGGTTATTTATTCCAGTGAGTAGGGAAATGTTATTTCTAAACTCTCTGTGTAAAGATACTTAGAGTCATGCTCATCTAGCATCTGAGTTATGTTTGGCAGTGAAAAGTTTGTCAGATCCTATCCTCACAACTGTCCTAGTGCCAAATGTGTGAATGTGTGACTATAGGCTCAGTTTAGCTCAACACAGAGAGGCCCCTCACTCTGCCTTGGATTGTGTAAATGAAGGGTTTAGCTTTCTGAAGCTTTCCAATTGGAGCAAAATCTGTTTCTGCCTTTGTGGAACTTACAATTTTCTCTTTCTCTTTGTTCTGACCAAAATTGCTTGTTATTTCTGCTGTTTTACTAAAGGCTAAACTAACATTGTTTCACAATAGCTCGTTTTTCTAATTCCTCAGGATTCTTTTAAAACTATTTTCTTGCAGCATTTTCATGTGCTTATTTTATCCAAATCATTTATGTCCAAGATCTTTCATTTCCATAGTCCTAAAAGGCATTTTATTATAGCTAAAATGATACCAGGAAATTTTCTCACTTAAAAAAATACAAGGAAAATATGAAATGCAACTTCATATTTTAATAAATCTGCTCTCATTATTGTGAATCAAACTAATATGGCAGCAGATCAAAAAAATCTAGTGGATTTTAACTGTAGCAAAAGTTAAAACGTCCTAAATTTTATTAAGTTAGGCATGCTGAAATATTCAGCCTTTAATGGCTTGCTTTTTGCCCAAGAAGTTTATCTCATAATACAGGATATATAATACTGTGAAAAGAAAAACTTGTAGGCCGGGTGCAGTGGTTCACGCCTGTAATCCCAGCACTTTGGGAGGCCGAGGCGGGCGCATCACTTGAGGTAAGGACTTCAAGACCAGCCTGGCCGACATGGTGAAACCTCGTCTCTACCAAAAAGTATAAAAATTAGCCAGGTATGGTGGTGTGCGCCTGTAATCCCAGCTACTCAGGAGACTGAGGCAGGAGAATCACTTGAACCCGGGAGGCGGTGGAGGTTGCAGTGAGCCGAGATCGTGCCACTGCACTCCAGCCTGGGTAACAGAGCGAGACTCCATCTCAAAAAAAAAAAAAAAGAAAAACTTTTGACAAATTGAATTTAACAGCTTATTTGAGCAAAGAATGATTCTCCAATCAAGCAGCCCTCAGAACCAAAGGAGGCTCAGAGAGTTCCACTGGGCAAATAGGTGGACAGGGAGCATTTATAGACAGAACTGGAAGTGAGGTACACAAACAGCTTGACTGGTTAAAGCTCCAAATTTGCCTTATTTGGGCATCGTCTGATCAGTTGGCATCCTGTGATTGGCTGAAGCTCAGCTGCTGTGATTAGCTGAAGTATGGTTGCTGTGATTGGCTGAGACTCAGCTAGTTGTAACAAAAATATATATAGCATGTCGTTATAACATTGATGAGAAAAAAAAAAAAAAAAGATTTCCAGCTGGGGCCACAGTCTGTGTAAAGTTCACACTTTCTCTTCATGTCTTCGTAGGTTTTCTCCATGTAACTCCACTTTCCTCCCACATCCCAAAGATATGCATGTTGAGGTTCATTGGCGTGTTCACGATGTCCCAGTCTGAGTGAGCATGAGTGTGGGTGTGAGTGTGAGTGTGCCTTGAGGATGGGACGGACTCCTGTCCAAGGTTGGTGTCACCTTGTTCCCTGAGCTGCCAGGATAAGCTTGGGTTGTCTACCACCCTCAAGTGGAATCACTGGGTAAATAGTTATCTTAGTTTTTATTAATTTTTCCCCTCCCCTCACCTTCCCTCCCCTCCCCTCCCCTCCCTTCCCCTCCCCTCTCCTCTCCTCCCCTCCCTTCCCCTCCCCTCTCCTCTCCTCCCCTGCCCTCCCCTCCCTTCCCCTCCCCTCTCCTCTCCTCCCCTCCCCTTCCCTCCCCTCCCTTCTCCTCCCCTCCCCTCTCCTCTCCTTTCTTTTCTTTTTTAACTGTTCCTTGCAGAGCAAGGCTAGCTTAGGCACTGTACCCAGAGTCAGCTATTAATCGCTCTAGCCAGGTGACTGAGTGAGAAGATCTCACTCAAAAAAAGAAAATCTAAAACAACAGCAACTTCAGTGTGCAGGAAGGAACATAAGAAAATAAAGAGAGAACAGAACAAGGAAGAAAAACAACAGCAACTCACTCTAAGTACTGTGGAAACAAACTGGAAGTGGGGCTAGAAAAAAAACAAAGGGAGAAGATCCCTGTAGTCCCAGCTACTTGGGAGGCTGAGATGAGATCACCTAGGCAAGACCGGGAATTTATTTCAATGTTCAGTATTTGAAGTGTTTTGGTCTTTATTTAGAAGTTATGTGATGTTTTTATGTCCATAAGTATGCAATAGGGAGTTAATTCCTCATTATATCAATTAGCTTGTGGTGAAATTGGTTTCCTTATACTTTATTTCACTTAAAGTTACAATATCTAAGAACCCAGCTACCATTTTTAGTGAGGACTTATAACGTACTCCTAAATTAGGTTTTCAGTTTGTGGACATACTAAGCTAAGCTGCAATCAGGTAGAGATTCAAGGAACGGAGGTGACTTCAGGTCAAATTTAGTTTAAAATATGAAAGACATGATATCAGCTTATATGCCTGACTTAGAGAAAATAAATGGAAAAGAAGATTTTTGAACATATGCCCTTAATAACAAGTGTTTTATTTGGTTAAATGTAAACACAATTTTTAACATTTGAAGAAAAATTATTTTATGACTTTAAAATTGTACATAGTAAGGAAAATAGGCCCATAACTAATAATGAAAACAGGCTATTCCAGGAATGAAATGGCCCTCAAAGAGGTGCAGGTGAAGGGTAGGAAATAAGGGGTTAATAGTGGGTGGACCAGGAGGGCGCAGTGGCTCCCGCCTGTAATCCCAGCAGTTTGGGAGGCCAAGGCAGGCGGGTCATTTGAGGTCGAGTTTCAGACCAGCCTGGCCAACATGGTGAAAATACAAAAGTACAAAAATTAGCCAGGCATGGTGGTGCATGCCTGTAATCCCAGCTACTCGGGAGGCTGAGGTGGGGGAATCGCTTGAACCCGGGAGGCAGAGTTTGCAGTGAGCCAAGGTCGTGCCACTGCACTCAAAAGAATGGGGGGAGGGGGGATGGATGGAGGTGGGAGGGAGGTAGGGAGACGAAGGTAAAACCAGGGATGCCAGAGGCAACAATAGTACTATATTTTAGAGCAGAGGGCCCCCAGCGAATTCAAGAGAGTTGATTGAAGTTGATTCTATCTTACTCTAAAACTCCTTTATTTTGTTAAGGTGTAAATTGACAGTAAAAAGAAAATGCAAAGGATTTAGGAAAAGATTAGCTCAGGCTGGGCTGGAGTCGTTTTAAAGTAGATGTCAGTGAACAATGCAGCTCACGAAATCCTGACCTTTCCTCTTAAATGAGTGTGGCAGTCAGCATTTCCCACTGATTAAAATTTTGGCTCTTAGGCCGGGCATGGTGACCCACGCCTGTAATCCCAGCAGTTTGGGAGGCTGAGGCGGGTGGATCACTTGAGGTCAGGAGTTGGAGACCAGCCCAGCCAACATGGCAAAACCCCATCTCTATAAAAATACAAAAATCAGGGCCGGGCGCGGTGGCTCACGCCTGTAATCCCAGCACTTTAGGATGCTGAGGCGGGCGGATCACGAGGTCAGGAGATTGAGACCATTCTGGCCAACATGGTGAAACCCGTCTCTACTAAAAATACAAAACTTAGCTGGGCATGGTGGCGGGCCCCGTCCCAGCTACTTAGGAGGCTGAGGCAGGAGCATCCCTTGAAACCGGGAGGTGGAGGTTTCAGTGAGCCGAGGTCACACCACTGCACTGCAGCCTGGCGACAGGGCGAGACTCTGTCTCAAAAAAAAAAAAAACAAAAATCTGCCGGGCGTGGTGGCGCATGCCTGTAGTCCCAGCTACTCAAGAGGCTGAGGCAGGAGAATCCCTTGAACCCAGGAGGCAGAGGTAGCAGTGAGCCGAGATCACGCCTCTGCACTCCAGCCTGGGCGACAGAGTGAGACTTCGTCTCAAAAAAAAAAAAAAAAAAAACCAAACACTAGGCATAGTGTCTGCCACTTAGTATAATCGTTCAAGAAATGTCAGCTATTATAATAGGTGGACTTAACTGTGGAACTTAAAGAGAACATGTTCATTTCGCTGATAAGTATGTCCTTAGCACCACTGTAGTACCCGCCTTGAGAATGTGTAGAAGAGCTACTCCTTAAAAAACCTTCATGAGGATATTTGATCACAGCCTAACGAAGAACTTTAACGATTGATGCTAGTTGACAGTGGTAGAGATGGTTTGGGAAGTAGAGGTGATTCCAGCGAAAGATTAGAGAAAGACCTTAATAAATGTTGTCAGGAATATTGTATGGGGGAAGGGGGATGTTCCTGTTTCTTAAGATTTTTTTGCCCTTGGTAAAAAGTCTGCTCATGATTTTATGAATAGCATAAAATGAGGCTAGTGGTGAAATACCCCAACTTTCATGTAGACAATAACTTTGAACTTTAAAACAAAGAGGGAGAAAAGCATTGAATATGCTGACTATGAACTGTCCTTTATACACATAAACACATGAATACAATAGTGCTAAGGTGAGCAGTGCACAGCATAGCTGTTGGGTTATTTTTAGAAATGGCAAAAATAAAGCCACATGCTTTTACCCAGTCTCTTTGTGAGACAAATAATCAGAAAGCAGTCTGCGAAAATCAGAAAGGATTGCTCTTCGACAAAAACATAATTGGCACATATGAGGAAGATAAGCACTCAGATTCAGTAGTATCATGTTCTAACAAGACAACCTGTTTTAGACACTTACTATTATTCCTAGAAGTAATCCAGCTAAGTCTAGTGTGTCTGTTACCATCGTATGCCTCTTTCACATCTTATGTAAATGTACTTTCTAATATTTGTAATGTATGTAATATTAATTCTTTAACATTATTTTTAAGAAGAGATAGAAAAGGAATAGCAGCCCTGAGGGATTTTGCAAGGTCCCTTTCAACCTTTTAAAAACCTATAATCCTCAAGAAAATCAAAGCCCTAAGAAAAGATAATGGGAGGTGGGAAGAGAACAGTGACAAGCGGGGGTTAAAAACTGTGTATGCCAGGAAGCTTGGCGTGGTGGCTCATGCCTATAATCCCAGTACTTTGGGAGGCTGAGGTGGGTGGATTACTTGAGGCCAGGAGTTCAAGACCAGTGTAGCCAATATGGCGAAACCCCGTCTCTACTAAAAATACAAAAATTAGCCATGCCTGGTGGTGCGCACCTGTAATCCCAGCTACTTGGGAGGCTGAGGCAGCAGAATCGCTTGAACCCAGGAGGCGGAGGTTGCAGTGAGCTGAGATCATGCCACTGAACTCCAGCCTGGGTGATACAGCCAGACTCTATCTCAAAAAAAAAAAAAAAAAAAAAGGAAGGAAGGAAGGAACTATGTATGACAGGGCCCCATTTCTGCTCTTTGATTGTTGTTTTCCCACTATAGAAGGAAAAGTCAAAAGGCCATCAGTTATGAATATAGGAGCAGATTGTAGATATAAAAACAGTACTTAGGGCCAGGTGCAGTGGCTCACGCCTGTAATTCCAGCACTTTGGGAGGCCAAGGCGGGCCGATCACTTGAGGTCAGGAGTTTAAGACCAGCCTGGCCAACATGGTGAAACCATGTCTCTACTAAAAATACAAAAATTAGCCGGGCATGGTGGTGCGTGCTTGTAATCCCAGCTACTCAGGAGGCTGAGGCAAGGGAATCACTTGAATCCGGAAGGCGGAGGTTGCAGTGAGCTGAGATGGTGCCATTGCACTCCAGCCTGGGTGACAGAGTGAGACTCCATCTCAAAACAAACAAACAAAAAACAACCAAAAAAAACCAGTACTTACAATATGGTAAAGAGAGAAAAGGGAATACTGCTTTTAAAAAGGAAAGTCAGGGCTTATTAAATACCTTGCTAAACTGGATTTATGTTAGTATATAATAAGGTATATAAACAACAAGATTTGAAGAATGAACTTTAACTAGGTCTATTGTGATGATCTGTGCTTGTGCTCTAAGGAATTAGATTTTTAAGCAACACTTTATGAGTTGTGAAATAGAATAATTGTAGATACTAATTGATGGAAATAGTCTTATCTATTTGGCACAATAATTTGCTCTAAATAAGTAGAGAATACAATGTAATTTTAAGCAAAATTGTATAAACAAATAATAAGTAATATTATAGTAGTAGCTTCTTGAAGTAACCATGTTTATGTAGTTTATAAGGTCAGACGTTATGTATGATCCCCATCTTTTGCTCACATCTGTTTCATTTATTCTCTGTAATTTTCTTGTGGTCTTATACAAAAGCTTATTTTCATTCTTTTAGATTCCATTTGTATCTTCTGTGAAATGATGATTAGGGAACAAAGTTGGTGTTATCAGACACACAAAAATATATGTGTATATTTATATATACACACATGCACATGCACACGTACACACACACACACACCTGTATAACAGAGGTAGTTAATATGCAGTATCTGAAATGCTTAGCCCCAAACCATCAAACAATCCTCTGGGGATAACTAATCTTATTTGTTAAAGGGATTCTATAATCACAACTGAGAAACAAATAGTTTTATAAAAAGCGTCTGTAAAAAAAAATTGTCTGGGTTGCGTGAGTGGCTCACACCTGTATCCCAGCATTTTGGGAGACCAGGGTGGGAGGATCACTTGAGCCCAGGAGCTTGAGACCAGCCTGGGCAACATAGGAAATCCCTGTCTCAAAAAAAAAAAAAAAAAAAAAGAAAAAAAGAAATAGCTAGGCATGGTGGCATGTGCCTGTAGCCCCAGATACTCAGGAGGCTGAAGTGGGAGGATGACTTAAGCCCGGGAGGTTGAGGCTGCAGTGAGCCATGATTACACCACTGCACTCCAGCCTGGGTGACAAAGCAAGACCCTGACTCAAAAAAAAAAAGTTGGCCAGGCATGGCGGCTCTGAAATCTACTGTGTGCTAAGAAAATGAAGGTGTGGAATCCTCAGGAAATAAAAATCTTAGTGTTTATTGCTTAGTATGAAGTTGGTAGATTATTGTTTTCATGTCTCTGTGTGAGGTGAAGCCTGTGTGTCATACCCTCATGCTATGGGTAACACCGCTGAATTACTGATGCTATCATACATGTATATATCTCTACATATAAAATCACAAAATCACACAAGTGGACAGCTGCAGCACTGTGGTCTCTTTCTGGCAGGTCCCTGAAGGACAGTGCTGAAAAGATACCCGCATAGTGAGCAGAACCTCGAGCACCTGGTTGTTCATTTTGCTTGTAAGGAGAAATGGCCAGATATGCGATTATATACCAATTTATGGGCTGTGGCCAATAGTTTGGCTGGATGGTCAGAGACTTGGAAGGAACATGATTGGAAAATTGATGACAAAGAAATTTGGGGAAGTGATCTGTGAATAGACCTCTCTGAATGAGCAAAAAAAAAAGGTAAAGATATTTGTGTCCACATGAATTCTCAGCAAAGGGTTACCTCAGTAGAGGGGTATTTTAACAATCAAGTGGATAAGATGACCCATTCTGTGGATACCAGACAGCCCCTTTCCCCAACTACCCTTCCATCCAGTGAGCTCATAAACAAAGTAGCCATGGTGGCAAGGATGGAGGTTATGCATGGACTCAGCAACATGGATGTCCACTCACTAAGGCCAACCTGGCTATAGCCACTGCTGAGTGCCCAATCTGCCAGCAACAGAAATGAACACTGAGCCTCTGATATGGCACCTTTCCTCGGGGTGATCTGCCAGCCACCTGGTCGCAGGCTGATTATATTGGACAGCTTCCATCATGGAAGAAGCAGTGTTTTGTCCTTACTGCAGTAGACACTTATTCTGAATATGGATTTGCCTTCCTTGAACACAATGCTTCTGCCACAACTACCATCCATGGACTCCCAGAATGCCCTATCCCCTGTCATGGTATTCCACACAGACACAGCACTGCTTCTGATCAAGGAATACATTTTATAGCCAAAGAGATGCAGCAATGGGCCCATGCTCCTGGAATTCACTGGTCTTAACCATGTTTCCCATCATCCTGGAACAGCTGGGTTAATAGAATGAATGGTGTAATGGCCTTTTGAAGTTACGGTGATGATTTTTTTGCATGGCTGGTGCAAGTTTCTCCAGAAAGTTGTATATGCTCTGAATCAACATCCAGTATATGGTGCGCTTCTCCCATAGCCAGGATCCACAGGTCCAGAAATGGAAGGGGTGGAAGGGGTGGAAATGGGAGTGGCACCACTCACTATTCCCCCTAGTGACCCATTGGAAACATTTTTGCTTTCTGTTCCCATGACTTTATGATCTGCAGGCCTGGAGGTCTTAGTTCCAGAGGGAGGAGTGCTTCCGGAGACACAACAATGATTCCATTGAACTGGAAGTTAAGACTACCACCCAGCCACTTTGGGATCCTCATGCCTCTGAATCAAAAAGCTAAGAAGGGAGTTA
Source organism: Gorilla gorilla gorilla (assembly GCF_029281585.2). NCBI lineage: Eukaryota > Metazoa > Chordata > Mammalia > Primates > Hominidae > Gorilla > Gorilla gorilla. The sequence goes on along the minus strand of NC_073229.2, from coordinate 158,368,382 downwards.
TGATGTTGGCCGGAGTGACTGATTCAAAATACTAGGGAGAAATTGGACTACTATTCCACAATGGAGATAAAGAAGTGTATGTCTGCCAGGCACGGTGGCTTACACCTGAAATCCCAGAACTTTGGGAGGCCGAGGCGAGCAGATCATTTGAGGTTAGGAGTTCGAGACCAGCTTGACCTACATACTGAAACCCCGTCTCTACTAAAATACAAAAATTAGCCGGGCATAGTGGTGGGTGCCTGTAATCCCAGCTACTCGGGAGGCTGAGGCAGGAGAATTGCTTGAACCCACGAGGCAGAGGTTGCAGTGAGCCGAGATCACACCAATGCACTCCAGCCTGGGCGACACAGTGAGACTGCGTCTCAAAAAAAACCCCCAAAAAAAAACCAGAAGTGTATGTCTGAAATACAGGAGATCCCTTAGGATGTCTCTTAGTATTACCATGTCCTGTGATTAAGGTCAATGAGAAATTACAACAACTCAATCTGAGTAAGTCTGTGAATGGCCCAGACTCTTCAGAAATGTAGGTTTGGGTCACCTGCCACATAAAGAACCACAATCAACTGAGGTTCTTGTTTGGGTGGTAAAGGAAGGTAGTTATAAATACCAGCTATGATCACGTGACCAGTTACAGAAACAAGCACTGCAACTGTGATGAGTATTTCCTCTGTTTTGTTAAGAATATGTTGTGCGTCTGTGTACATATATTAATATCTTTGTTTTCATTCTTCTCTTATTTCTTTATCATGTAACACATTTATTGACTTTATATCAGTATTTACAAGATTTATTGACTTTATGTCAGTATTTAAGTATTGTTAATTTTATATCATAGTATTTAAGTTATGGGATATCAGCAGAAGAGTAAACATCACCCAAGGACTTTACCTTGTCTTCTGGGGAAGGGACTGGTATGTTTTCTGTTGTACACAGAACAGGTGCATTATATTAGGTAGAATTATCACTTTGCTATTGTCTTTATTTGGAGATTAAGTGTGATACAAAGAGATGTGTATGGCTGCCAAGTTGAAAGGTGAGAACTTGTGATGGTTAATTTTAAGTGTCAACTTGACTGGATTAAGGAATACGGAGAGAACTGGCAAAGCATTATTTTGGGGTGTGGCCTTAAGGGTGCCTCCAAAGGAGACTGATGCGTGAGTCTGGGTGGACTAAGTAGAAAAGACCCGCCCCCACTAATGCGGGGACAGGGGGGTGTGGGGGGTAGTGTCCAATCGCCTGGGAGCCTAGATAGAACCGTGGGTAGGTCACTCACTCTCCCAGAACTGGGATACATGCTTCTTCTCCAGCCTTCGGACATCAGGTTCTCCAGCCTTTGGTGTTTGGATGCTAGGACTTACACCAGCAGCCCCCGGATTCTCAGTTCTTCAGATTTGGACTGAGCCATGCTAGTGGCATCCCAGGGTCTCCAGCTTGCAGACAGCCTGCCATGGGATTTCTCAGCTTTCATAATTGTATGAGCCAATTCCCCTAATAAATCTCCTCTCTTCTCTTTCTCTTTCTCCATCTCTTTCTCTGTCTCCCTCTAGATATATCCTATGGGTTTTGTCTCTCCAGAAAACTAATACACACACACACACACACACACACACTCATAGAGATATGAAAGTGTAGTTTCATATCTTAACTTGGCACTAAGCATTTGTACCACTTGCATATGTGCTGTGGCTTTTGTCATTTCTGACAACCTGATGGCCATTCTGCTATGGCTTTAAAACTACTTTGTCCAGGCTGGGACTGCACAATAGGGGCCCTTTTATCAAGTCCTTATCGTTGTGTAGAGAAGGCTATTTTGAGAGGATATAAAGGGATATAAAGTAGAAGGGGGTTGTGCTAAATGTTCATTCAGGCTTTCTGGCAATACAAAAATTATGGAGAACTTCATGGCTGCAAGACAGGAAGAAAACAGTCTATGAGGTGACTGTGTCATCCCCTGGCAGGAAGAAAAGTTCTAAAGTTCTTGAGGAAAGTTGGTTGGATGACAAGAGTAAAACAGGTTACAATGGCATACTTTTCTATAAGCCAAATTCATATGATATCGTCCATAGAGGGGGTTTAAAGCAAACCATTATGAAAGCATTTTATTTCTCAAGCCCTTCCTGTGGGCTAGGCCCTCTCCTGGGCACCAGGGATGATGTGGCAAATAATATAGATAATTATTCCGGCCAGGGTCGATGGCTTATGCCTATAATTCCAGCACTTTGGGAGGCTTAGGTGTGCGGATCACTGGAGCCCAGGAGTTCGAGACCAGCCTGGCTAACACAGCAAGACCTCATCTCTACAAATAACACAAAATATAAGCCAGGCATGGTGGCACACACCTGTGGTCCCAACTACTAGAGAGGCTGAGGTGGGAAGATTGCTTGAGCCCGGGAGGCAGAGGTTGTGGTGAGCCGTGATTACAGCCCTGCACTCCAGACTGAGGGACAGAACAAGACCCTGTCTTAAACAAACAAACATGATATCCCTATCTCATAGAGACTACTTTCTAGTTGGGTAAATCAACAATAAACCCAGAAAAAGTCACATAATACAACTAATATGCAGATAATTGAAATAGAGTAAATGACAAAGAAAGGTCAGCTGCTGGCTACTTTTGGTCCACTGTGTCACTGTGATTTTATTTTTTTTGAGATGGAGTCTCACTCTGTCACCCAGGCTGGAGTGCAGTGATGTGATCTCGGCTCACTGCAGCCTCTGCCTCCTGTGTTCAAGCAATTCTCCTGCCTCAGCCTCCCAAGTAGCTGGGACTACAGGCACGCACCACCACGCCCGGCTAATTTTTGTATTTTTTTTTTTTTTTTAGTAGGGACGGGGTTTCACCATGTTGGCCAGGATGGTCTTGATCTCCTGACCTCGTGATCTGCCCGCCTCAGCCTCCCAAAGTTCTGATATTACAGGCGTGAGCTACTGCTCCCCGGCCTGTAAGTGATATTTACTGGGAGATCCGAATGACAAGAAGGAGCCAGCCATGTGAGCCTGAGGAGGAAAGCATTCCAGGTGAAGGGCACAGCAAAGACAAAGTCCCTGGGGCAGACACTAGCTTGGCCTGCAAAGGGAACAGAGAGCACCAAAGTGGTACAAACCTGGAGGGAGGGGAAGGTAGGAGGAGAGGTCAGAGGGGCAGGCAGCGACCTGATTAGAGAATGTTAGGCAGGTGAGAGACACAAATTGTGCTGCCTGGCCTTCAGGGAACTCAAGGTCCAGAAAAACACCTGAGATTTAAATAACTAAGCACACAAATTCCTGACCAAAGGATCCAATGCCGGGGGTGGGGGGTGGGGGTGGGGGTGGGGGTGGGGTGGGGACAGGTTCTTCTAAAGGATCAGCTGGGTGTGGGACATTATTATAGGAAACCATGCCAGTAGAGTAGTTCTGGGACTCCAGAAGTTCCTTCTGGGTTTATTTTTTTTTCCCAGACATCATAGAACTGTACAAAATCAGAGCTGCAGAAGACTTTCCAGCACATTCCTCACTTGAAAAACTAGATAATCTAAATGATCAAACGTGCCCAAGGCTGTACTTTAATGACATTAAGGCATAGCGGGGCCTGAGGAAAATCAGAAATGTCTATAAGCTCACCTTTGCTTTTGGGAACGTGCAGTTCCATTTTACAAAATATAGACCACACCCTCCCTGAGTACAGCAACGCCGCCCATCATGACATCCTTGTTAGATTCAGGGCTTAAGACAGTGCCTGTCAAGAACCCATTCACATTAATGGGTACAAAGTACAGCTAGATAGATGGAATAAGTTCTAGCATTCGATATGGCAGTAGGGAAATCAGAGTTAACAATAAGTTATTGTATATTGCCAAACAGTTAAAAGGGAAGAATTAGCGTGTTCTCAACACAAAGAAAAAATAAATGTTTGAGATGACGGATATCCCAATTATCCTAATTTCATCATTACACATCGTATACATGTTTCAAAATACCATGTTACCCCAAAATATGTTCATCAACTTATATCAATGCAATAAATCAATAAATGAAAGAGGTGCACCACAGAGATCTGAATGATTAAAACTAACAGAGGCCAGGTTCAGCTGGATCTTGTTCCTCTTCTCATTCCTGCAGGATAAGCTTATTGACCTAGAAAAAGCACGATAAGTATGACTGGCCTCTGATCTTCTTTCAATGACTCCACCCTCTCAATAGGTCTATATTTGCCTTCTGTTGTTTCCTCGAGCAAGTAAAAACTTTCTTGAGTTAGTTTTGGTTTGCTCTCCACTTTTTCACACTAAACTTCAGTCTTTGCTGCAAACACTTGGTAAACAAGTCTTTATTCAGTAATCATGGCATTTCGTTTCTTGATACAGCACATTCAGGAGCACTGTCTGTGAGGGAGACTGAACGGAGGAGGGGGAGGTTGGATTATCATTCAGGCCTTTCACGGAATTCCTGTCACATACGCCTTGGCCCAGCAGATTAAGTGGCCCATGCTGTGCAAGTGCCTTACTCACAGCCCATAATTACTTGATGTATTGTTTTGATTTGTTGGAACCCTTTGCACTGTGCGACAGTGTTGTTTGTACTTGTGATGTGCATAGGGTGGGGCTGGCAAATATACACAGATCATATTTTCTACTTAAAACTCCAACATGAGAGAGGCGCTTACTAAATTCTTTATTTCCTTTTTTTTTTTTTAGACGGAGTCTCGCTCTGTTGCCCGGGCTGGAGTGCAGTGGCATGATCCCGGCTCACTGCAACCTCTGCCTTCCAGGTTCAAGTGATTTCTGGCTAATTTTTGTATTTTTAGTAGAGACGGGGTTTCACCATGTTGGCCTGCTGGTTTCGAACTCCTGACCTCAAGTGACCCACCCACCTTGGCCTCCCAAAGTGCTAGGATTACAGGCATAAACCATCACACCTGGCCTATTTCCATTATTTTTCACAACTTATATGAGGCAGGTATAACTCTCCCCGCTATACAGCTGACAAGATTAAGGGTTAGAGAATACCTTGTCTAAAATCTCACAGGTATGGCTAGGCATGGTGGCTCACACTTGTAATCCCAGCACTTTGGGAGGCTGAGGAGGACAGATCACTCGAGCTCAGGAGTTCGAGATCAGCCTGACCAACATGGTAAAACCCTGTCTCTACTAAAAATACAAAAATTAGTCGGGCGTGGTGGCAGGTGCCTGTAATCCCAGCTACTTGAGAGGCTGAGGCATGAGAATCACTTGAACCTGGGAGGCAGAGGTTGCAGTAAGCCAAGATTGCGCCATTGCACTTCAGCCTGGGTGATGAAGTGAGACTCCATATCAAAACAAAACAAAACAAAAAAAACTCACAGGTAGCAAGCCTCAGTTGTCGCCAACTAGACTGACATCTCCATAACTGGTTTTTCCATTGCTGGTTACTATTACATGTATCTTTTGTTGTTACAACTGGCACACAGAGTTTACAGGAAACAGTCCTTAAGTCCTTAGGGGTGGCCCGAGCTTCTGTTGCCTCCTTCTAGATTGATTATAGGCTCAGAAATGGGAGAGACTTAGGCCGGGCATGGTGGCTTATGCCTGTAATCCCAGCACTTTGGGAGGCTGAGGCATGTGGATCACTTGAGGTCAGGAATCCGAGACCAGTCTGATCAACATGGTGAATCCCCATCTCTACTAAAAGTACTAAAATTAACTGGGAGTAGTGGCACGTGCCTGTAATCCCAGCTACTCAGGAGGCTGAGGCGGGAGAATTGCTTGAACCAGGGAAGCAGAGGGTGCAGTGAGCTGAGATCACGCCACTGCACTCCAGCCTGGGCGAGAGAGTAAGACTCCTCCGTCTCAAAAAAAGAAAAAGAAAGAAAGAAAACAAACGGGAGAGACTTGGAGAGAGATTTATACTGAGCAAATCAAAGCTTTCAGGTTTCACTTTAGTTTGACAAAAGATGTCCACCAGAAATCCAGACTCCTTATTTACTATTGGCCCTTTGTAAATAAAGTGGGGGTGAAAGAGAGCCCTTTATATTGCCTTCGTGTCAGTTACACCTTTAACATGTGTGTCTTAGGAAGGATTCTGTCTGCTGGACTTGTGGGGGAAGTAGATGCCCACGTAGGTTTCCCTTGGAGAGAATGGAGAGGAGGCCGACCAGGCCAGATATTGCGGGAGGCCTCTCACCCCAAAGCTCTCAGACCTGTTTCTTGTTTGAATGCTTGACATTTTATCATTGCAAATTAAATTTTTTGAGTTGACAAGTGGCCTTTTAAAATGCAAATGCATAACAGTAAAGGCATGCCAAAAATATATGGCTTTCAGTAAGGCCAGAGTCCTTTTTTTTTTTTTTGAGATAGGATCTCACTTTGTTGCCCCGGCGAGAGTGCAGTGGCAAGATCTTGGCTCACTGAAACTTCCAACACCCTGGGCTCAAGCGATTCTCCCACCTTAGCCTCCCATGTAGCTGGGACTACAGGCATGCCACCATGTATGGATAATTTTTGTATTTTTTGTAGAGACAGGGTCTCACCATGTTGCCCAGGCTGGTCTCAAACTCCTGAGCTCAAGTGATCCTCCTGCTTCAACCTCCCAAAGTGCTGGGATTAGAGGTGTGAGCCCCTGCACCTGGCCATCACAGTCCTCTTGAGTTTACCAATAGTATTAAATATTGACTTACAAATTTTTCCAATTTACTCTTCTGTCCAGACCAATGTATCATTTTTCATAATCTTATGTAAAGTTCTGTGGACACCATTTTCCAGGTCAATCCTGAGAACCAAAAATAAAGTTGTCACATACATACAATTCCTTACCTATCATATTGCATTCTAGCTGATGTTTTTTTTTTTTAATCATTGATTGGATTATACTAAATCAGACATTGACAACATTGCCAAGATGGAGATGGGTAAGTTTTCAGCCTGAGAAAGATCTGTTTGTTTCTTGCTATGTAGATTCTCATTCCTCAGGTGAGGCGCAGTGGCTTATACTTATAATCCCAGCACTTTGGGAAGCTGAGGCAGGAGGATCATTTGAGCCCAGGAGTTTGAGACCAGCCTGGGCAACACAGTGAGACCATGTGTCTACAAAAGATAAAAACATTAACCAGGCATGGTGGCATGTGCCTGTGGTCCCAGCTACTCAGGAGTCCGAGGTGGGAGGATCACTTGAACCCAGGAAATTGAGGCTGCAGTGAGCTGTGACTGTACCACTGTACTCTAGCCTGGACAACAGAGTGAAACTCTATGTCAAAAACAAAAACAAACAAACAAAAAAAGCTTCTCATTCCTTCCATGTCAAGTATTCCCACTGGCTTCTCTTTAATTTATCCCCTGAATGACATAAAAAATTTACTACCAAATCTTGTTCCTACCCTCCCGTCAATTTTCCTATGGGCTCACTTTTTAGAAGGAATGGGTGTAGAATATTATCACCTCTGTCTTGGAAAAAATATAAACCCTGCAATAAATGAAATAATTAGTTTTGTGGGTTTTAATAACTTTTAACACTATGATTAGAGATAGTGTTCTCTTAGTTATCTACTGTATCACATTCTTATCTTTATGCATGTCAAATTTGACAATTATGAATATGGAAGGTAATAATTACTACACAACCTGTGTCTATAAATAGACATTTAAATAACCACCATTGCCAGTGACTTGTCTATAATAGCTATAATGAATAAACTCATTTGTCATCATCATTTTCTGTAAAAAAAAAAAAAAAAAGACATGCCTTTGCTGACAACCTTCAACAAAAACTGATCCATTCAGTTTCTCTCTAGAGTAATAATTATGTTTTCTATAATTATAATAATTATGTTTTCTGGTATTTCTATGAGCTTTTTTGAGGGTGTTCCAGGGAAAGGTTTCTATGAGCATCAAACAATGAATCAAAAAGTATGGGAACTTAAACTCTGCATAGGATTGTTCTAAAATTGATGGTACTTTGAACAATATGAAACAATTATATTGCCTTGTTATCAATGGAAGATAACATACCCGGGGAATCATGACCATTACAGCTGATACATTTAAGAAGTGTCTTAAGAGTGAATATGGTTAAGTCCTTATAAAAAATATTTTTCAAAATATTTTCTCTAATATGTTGAGAAATATCAATAATTTATGTCTTTTAAAAATTAAATGGAAAAAGTCATATCTTTGTGAAGCTCTCAGGTTTTAGCATTTATAGTCCATCAGACTATAGAGTGACAAATAAAGAAACAAAAAAAATAGAAGAGTGAAAATAGAGAAATAAAATAGAAGAGTGAAAAAATTTTTTCTGAAGCATTAAAATGCACATGCACTGGGAAACGTTTAGTTTCAGTGCAAACTTTTCATCCTGGTCAGTCATTCCTACTTGAGGGTTTTGACTGCAGTTTTCCCAGCACCGAGACATAAATGTGAGACAATTCGCTTGGAGGAGTGGGGAGGTAATTAGCCTATCTCCTATCAAGCCGTCTATATTTTCTATGACTGCACAAGGTGTTGTAGAGAAATTCCCTGGACCAATAGAACCTCAGGAGACAAGTGGGGGAAGCCGCGTATATGGAGCAAGTTCTCCCAGAGAACTCGATCGCCCTCTAGGTTGCATTTACAAACAGTTCGGGAGGCTACTCTGACCACTTCGCCACCAGGGAGTATGAGGAAAGGGGCCGGATTCCTCCCAGTAGGAGGACTATCTGGACCAAAGAAAGAGCCTGGCGACAGGAAGGAAGAACAGATCAAGCGTTTGAATAGCAGCTACAGGGCAACCTAATGCCTGTGCAGTGTTAACAGGCGCGCGTCACACACAGCTCCCCCGTCTCCCCCTCCCCGCAAGCACCCCTCCGCCGTGTGTCACCTTCCTGTTCGGAAGCCTTAGTAGGTTGCTGGGACAGAACAGGGGGCGCCTGCTCCACCCATCACGTATCCGGTTGGAAGAAAAGCCAGTCTCAACAACTTGATTCTCTCGGTTAAATGATAAGTTTAGCCGACCATCCGTCTCCAAGTGCTGAACATTAGGGTAGGGGAGGAAGGAGCACATCAGACGTTCCCTTTCTTTTCCAACCACAAATCATACGGTTGCATCTATTCTCTATTCCGCGTAGAGCCCTCCGACCTGAATGCCACGTTCCTCCCGGAATGCATGCCACAGAGCCTCTGAGAAAATAAATCCTGTGCATGTGTTTTGAATTTTTTCCGGACTGATTTGTGAGGATAATCAGTTAAGTTACATTTCTTGTGTGCGTGCTGGGGGTGTAATAAAGCTAGGACACTGATGACTGTAATTTTCTGAGTGATGTCGCAATGGGGAGAATAAATGGCCCAGTGTTGAACTTTGCAGCTTGCTCCCTTCCTGTACTTAAATTGCCTTGATATAAAGTGGGGTTCATAACAGAACAGGGATAGCCGTCTCTGGCTCGTGCTCTCATGTCATCTCAGAGTTCCAGCTTATCAGAGGCATGTAGCAGGGAGGCTTATTCCAGCCATAACTGGGCTCTACCTCCAGCCTCCAGAAGTAATCCCCAACCTGCATATCCTTGGGCAACCCGAAGAATGAAAGAAGAAGCTATAAAACCCCCTTTGAAAGGTTCGTACTTACCGTACTATATTTTGCAGATGCCTCAGAGGATTTGGGGTTACTTGGCATGGGGAAGGCACATAAGGTGGGGTGTAGGAGAGGGTCTCTGGTTGTAGGTTTCTTAATTTAATGTTTGAAAATAAACATGCAAAATTCTGTGTGCAGGTTGATGTTTCTGGGCAGCCTGAGCAAAATTTGCTCTCTCAAGAGGGAAAGGAACCAGGTGGGAGCAGAGCTAGGCTGGGCTAGACTAGTTGAATGGTGCGACATGACATATGGGTGGCATTGGCAATAACAAAGTCACATTCTATGAAGATTCCCTGCAAGAGGAAGCAGACATGGGCCAGTTACTGTGATTTGAAATTGCCTAAACATTGCTTTAGGTTGGCATGTCAATTTCAGGTACTAGTAAGTGTTATTTTTTGTTTTTTTGTTTTGTTTGTTTGTTTGTTTGTTTTGAGACGGAGTCTCGCTCTGTTGCCAGGCTGGAGTGCAGTGGCGTGATGTCGGCTCACTGCAACCTCCGCCTCCCGGGTTCAAGCGATTCTCCTGCCTCAGCCTCCCGAGTAGGTGGGATTACAGGCGCGCGCCACCACGCCTGGCTAATTTTTCTATTTTCAGTAGAGACGGGGTTTCACCATGTTAGCCAGGATGGTCTCGATCTCCTGACCTCGTGATCTGCCCGCCTCGGCCTCCCAAAGTGCTGGGATTACAGGCGTGAGCCACTGCGCCCGGCCCCAGTAAATGCTTTTTATAAGTGTGGGCACTGAGCAAACTTTCCCAGCCAGACTCCAGGAGAAAGAATGTGTGTTTCCCTTCTCTCGGTTTGGGACTTTTGCAACAAAGCAAACCAAGTAGTTGAGACTAGAGCTCACTTTAGGGCAAGTGGGGGTGGTTTTGCCTGCAAAACAAACCCCTGCCCAAGACCAAGGAAAAGGCGTTTCACATGCTATTCCTGGTTTGACAGCTGGTATTTCGGGACTGTGCCAGATCCAGTAGGCAACTTTAAAATGGCACAGCCTTTGGTAGCAAGAGGTCATGGCAGGGCAGCCACCGCAGACAGCAACAGCGAGCGCCAGGTACCTGGCCCTGCGAATAGTGGTAACTTGTAACTGCCCGCTCCGGGCCCAGTCGCTGTGCTCGCGGCTTCCCGGCCAGCACTGGCTCACGTTCCCGCGCCGGCGGTCAGGCTGCGGCTCCCAGACATCCCCCAGCCGCGGGGTTACTGGAAGGCACCGGCATCGCTGCTCTGCAGAGCCCGGGCCGCCGCCTCCAGCTTCCCTCTCTTCCCTGCCTTCTGCAGCGGAGTCACCCGGCTAATCTTTCCGTATAAAGTCACAGTTCATGTGGGACTCACATAAAGAAAGAGCGAGGTGGCAAAACTAAGAAGCCCTGGGGCAGCCTTGAGTTAAACCCAGGGAGGGTAGGGACGATTTTAAGACCATGTATCATGACCTGCAGGGTTTTCAGGTGGGACAGCGGGAGAGGAGCAGGCCCCACAGAGGAATCGAGGATGCCCGGGTCACGCCAGGTCGGCCCCCAGGCAAAGCTACCCCTCCCTTCGCTTGTTACCTCCTCACGTGTTCTTGGCATGGCAGAGATTAAAAATGCAAGGAAAAAAATTACATGCGGAACGGACAAAATGTTCTCAGAGATTACTTCAGAAAAAAAAAAAAGTGAAATGCAGATTGTACTTCTTCCTTTAGTGCAGAGACGACTTTTATTTCCGCCCCCTCCCCTCCACATTCCTGACCTCTCCCTCCCCCTTTTCCCTCTTTCTTTCCTTCCTTCCTCCTCTTCCAAGTTCTGGGATTTTTCAGCCTTGCTTGGTTTTGGCCAAAAGCACAAAAAAGGCGTTTTCGGAAGCGACCCGACCGTGCACAAGGGCCATTTGTTTGTTTTGGGACTCGGGGCAGGAAATCTTGCCCGGCCTGAGTCACGGCGGCTCCTTCAAGGAAACGTCAGTGCTCGCCGGTCGCTCTCGTCTGCCGCGCGCCCCGCCGCCCGCTGCCCATGGGGGAGATGCAGGGCGCGCTGGCCAGAGCCCGGCTCGAGTCCCTGCTGCGGCCCCGCCACAAAAAGAGGGCCGAGGCGCAGAAAAGGAGCGAGTCCTTCCTGCTGAGCGGACTGGGTAAGCGCCACCGCCGGCCCCGCTGGGGGCTTGGCTCACTTCCCCAGAGCGGCTCGGAGGCAGGGGCCGGCTTTCGTCGGAGTTCTCGGGGCCGGGGTCCCGGCGGCGGGAACGGGAGGACCTGGCAGGCGAGGTCGCGCGCGCAGGCCTGCGCCCCAGGGATAAACCCCGGAGGGTGGCGCGCACCGCCGGCTCGGGCTGGGGAGGAGGGTGGGGGTCCGGCCGCAGGACGGCGCCTGGCCAGGGAGAGGGTAGCTGCAGGGACAGTGAGCGAAGCCACCGTGGCCGCCGCGCACCCGCCAGGAAGCGCTTCGGCGCTGCGAACCCGGCTTTCTCCGGCGGCGGAATAAATGAGAGAGGTGGAAAACTACCCCGGGTTCTCCGGCCCTCCCCGCGCCCTCCGCCGGCGCGTTCTCTCTCTCCTGCCCCAGGAGCCGATGGAGACTGATAACGGCCCTGCGCCAGGCCGTCCCCGGGCGGTCCTCGCGCCCCCGCCTGGGGCTCGCCCTCTCAATGGGGACAGAACCGCCCGCCGCAGGCAGCGTAGCCGCCAGCAAACCGCGAGGCGGTCGGGGCGGGGCGAAGGGCGGGGCCGCTTCTCAGTGTCGCGCAGGCCCCGCCCCCGCGGCGGTGCCTTGTTTATAAGGCCGAGCGCGCGGCCTGGCGCAGCATACGCCGAGCCGGTCTTTGAGCGTTAGCGTTTTTCTGTGTCCCCGCGGTGGTGATGACGGTGAAAACTGAGGCTGCTAAGGGCACCCTCACTTACTCCAGGATGAGGGGCATGGTGGCAATTCTCATCGGTGAGTGCAGGAATCTTGCGGGACTTCTGCTCCAGGAGACGCAAAGTGGAAATTTTTTGAAAGTCCCGGATCAGATTAGTGTGTGTGGCGCCGGACGTTATGAAGCCGTCTAAACGTTTCTTTATTTCTCCTCCTTTATCCACAGCTTTCATGAAGCAGAGGAGGATGGGTCTGAACGACTTTATTCAGAAGATTGCCAATAACTCCTATGCATGCAAACAGTAAGTTTGACCGGATTTGAGGAAATAACTAGTATAGTTTGAATTTGCCAGCGGTAAACATTCTCATCACGGCGTTTATCGGGAAGGCGAAGACTTCTTCTGGGGTGGGGATCTCATTTCTCCTTAAATTCTAATATATTTGACACATTTTAAACATTAAAGTTAATTTGCTGATTTGGCTTGAACTGGAGATGTAAGATAAATGGTTCGTGTCGGCCGAATTCACGGCCTTTCTCCATGAGCAACAATCCTTATTTCTGTATTTAATGGGGTTTATTATTTTCTTTAACTGACTAATGTATTGGGGTATTTTCAGTTTAAACAGTGAATTATCCGGGTAGAAGTCGGTAGAGCCAGAAACTCACTTTTGATGTTGGTGTGTCCCCTAGTGGCGAGCTGGATTCTAAATCGTGCCCTTTATTCTCTGCAGCCCTGAAGTTCAGTCCATCTTGAAAATCTCCCAACCTCAGGAGCCTGAGCTTATGAATGCCAACCCTTCTCCTCCAGTAAGTTTTTGTATGTGCCGTGCATCTGTGGAGAACTGTAAGGGAGTCAGTTAGTATTCCTACATTAATGGATTAAAATAGCATTTCTAGAAATTAGTATCAAGGCAGGAATGCTTCATTATGGCATAACAAGTGATATAAATATTTAAGTATTGAGTCAGAGTATTATTTTATTTTTTTCCTGGGCATATTTTACCTCCAAAGTGGTTATTTTAAAAGGCATATTTCATAAAAAGGTTTTATCTGTCTGAAACAACATGATTGTGTGCAGTTTCCATACTCATCTGAAATGTGATGAAATGTAGTTTTGAATGTTTATAGATGTATGGTCATTTGCATCAGTCATTTTTAGATGTAACATTTTCTACATCGTTTATATTATAGATGTCTTCCTTTGAAGCAATGGTATTAAAAGAAATTCTTTTTTTTTTTTCTAGCCAAGTCCTTCTCAGCAAATCAACCTTGGCCCGTCGTCCAATCCTCATGCTAAACCATCTGACTTTCACTTCTTGAAAGTGATCGGAAAGGGCAGTTTTGGAAAGGTAATTTCAAATCTGAAGATCTTTTGGTACACTTCCTTCGTGTCCTCTTTTACATTCTCCCTGGATGAGGATAGAAAAATGATTTTTTTAAATTGAAATTTCAGGTTCTTCTAGCAAGACACAAGGCAGAAGAAGTGTTCTATGCAGTCAAAGTTTTACAGAAGAAAGCAATCCTGAAAAAGAAAGAGGTATGAGATGTGCTTGATGGGGCTGGCATTGGAGGTAGACACTCCTTGAATAATCTTGATCCTGGAATGTTGGTGCCAAGTTGAAACATGCCACTAAACCTGAATCGTCATTTTCCTAGGAGAAGCATATTATGTCGGAGCGGAATGTTCTGTTGAAGAATGTGAAGCACCCTTTCCTGGTGGGCCTTCACTTCTCTTTCCAGACTGCTGACAAATTGTACTTTGTCCTAGACTACATTAATGGTGGAGAGGTGAGCAGGGGGGATAGAAGTCAACTCTTAGTGTCTCTGCACAGCCTGTTTTGTTTTAGTTTGAGAAAAAAGTTTTCAAAGATTTTTGGTGGGGAGAATGTTACCAGAATTAGCATTTCCTTCAACCTGTCAGGTTTATAGTTAATAGATTACTTGGGGCCACTTCCTGCGGTTGTTCTTTTGCTGTATATGTCAAAACTAATTAAATTCATTTGCAACACAGAATGACTTTGTTCTGTCTCCTGCAGTTGTTCTACCATCTCCAGAGGGAACGCTGCTTCCTGGAACCACGGGCTCGTTTCTATGCTGCTGAAATAGCCAGTGCCTTGGGCTACCTGCATTCACTGAACATCGTTTATAGGTAAGCCTGAGAGCTTTTCAGGCTACCAGTTTTAGTATAAAGGAGACGTAGCACTGGCTGTTTCATAGGGCCTTAAAATAATTTGTGTTTATGTGCAACTTGGTTGCCTAAAACCAGATCCCCTAGCACGTGAGCTGGCTTGACTTAAGTGCCAAGGGGGAACCAGCCAAGTAGGATTGTGCCTAATCCAGAACAAGGGCTCCCTTTTTTCTTCACTACACAACTACAGTGAACCTAAAATTCCTCTAATACCTTTAGCAATTATCTTTAAGAGGATATCTTATGAAGTGAAATTAACTTGTGCAACTACTTTTCTATTCACTTTTTTACAGAGACTTAAAACCAGAGAATATTTTGCTAGATTCACAGGGACACATTGTCCTTACTGACTTCGGACTCTGCAAGGAGAACATTGAACACAACAGCACAACATCCACCTTCTGTGGCACGCCGGAGGTAGGCGCTGTCTTGGTTTGGTGCCTGGTTTACCCCCGCCTTCCAAGAGAGAGATGTACAATCATGCACTTAACTACCAAAAAGAGTAAACTCCTCTCAGAGACTTCTTAATACAATTCAGTGCAAATAAAATACATTTGCCGTTTGATGTAGCATGAGAAATCCCAAGTCCTTCTGTTCCTTTACTGAAAAGTAGCTGTTTGTAAGTAAGATCTGCATCATAAAAACTTTCTAAATCCCTAAGTAAGAGATATCAAGTGCCCAGCAGTTTCCTAAATGTCAGTACACATAGGTAGCCAGTCACCCTCAAAAAGTCCAGCAGTTTTATCAGGAAGGAATCTAAAGATATATATCTTCCAAGCTGGCTCTGGGTCTCTCAGCTTTTTCAAACTAAATGTGTGGTCGTGGGATTGCTTGCTTTCGCAGGTTCTAAACTCTGTTTCCCTGGTCTGTTTTTCAGTATCTCGCACCTGAGGTGCTTCATAAGCAGCCTTATGACAGGACTGTGGACTGGTGGTGCCTGGGAGCCGTCTTGTATGAGATGCTGTATGGCCTGGTGAGTGGCACATTGGGAACCATGGAACACTGCCTGCTCCCTACAATATTGTCTTCACACAGCCCATGCTTGGCCATTGTGTCTTGCCCTTACCAGTACGCTTATCAAAAGCAGCTAAGAGGCATATTGGTTATTTTATATTTCATAAGAATAATCACTTACCTGGTTCTTTTGTGCATTTCACATTTTACTAGATAGGACCACATTTAACCTGTGTGGTGGTGAAAAACTACCACTTATTAACATCTACCCCCTCACCCTCCACACACACACACACAAACACACACACGGGTTGCAAAGTAGACACTTAAATAGCAAGGGAAAAGAAAGCATTGAGGTGGGGAGAGTTTCTCAAATCGAGCCTAATATTTATTGCAGTTTATATCTTTTTCTCTACTGGTAATATATGCCATATGAAACTTCCAATTAAGTCTAAAGTAATTTTCCCCTTCTTTCAGCCTCCTTTTTATAGCCGAAACACAGCTGAAATGTATGACAACATTCTGAACAAGCCCCTCCAGTTGAAACCAAATATTACAAATTCCGCAAGACACCTCCTGGAGGGCCTCCTGCAGAAGGACAGGACAAAGCGGCTCGGGGCCAAGGATGACTTTGTGAGTGATGTTTTCCTGTTCTCCTGGGCCAGCTGGGACGTGC
The DNA here is from genome assembly GCF_029281585.2 of Gorilla gorilla gorilla. Taxonomy (NCBI): domain Eukaryota; kingdom Metazoa; phylum Chordata; class Mammalia; order Primates; family Hominidae; genus Gorilla; species Gorilla gorilla. The sequence continues at coordinate 158,352,194 of NC_073229.2, read as the reverse complement.
ACTAGACCTCCCTGCCCTTATTGAATGCACCTGTCTAAATTAATCTTGGGTTTCTGATCAACAGATGGAGATTAAGAGTCATGTCTTCTTCTCCCTAATTAACTGGGATGATCTCATTAATAAGAAGATTACTCCCCCTTTTAACCCAAATGTGGTGAGTATCTGTCTCTCTTCTAAGTATAGAGAAGCCCAAAGGGCATTTATTTTAATTCAGAATTGTCTGGGGGAGGGTTGGAAGGAATACATTGGCAGATGTTTTCTCCATAAACCTGTTATTTTACCTACATAAAAAGTACGTTTTTGTGTCCTAACAAGGCTCCCATAATTTTTAAACACATTTATCAATTAGGAGCATCAAAAGGCAACAAGTGAACATTATTCTTATGTTTAAACTGTGTGTAGCCTTTTGAGATTTTGTGCTTGAAGTGGGTGATTATGGAAGTTGATATAAGACTTAAACTTGGTATTTAAAACCTGGTCAGGATTTCCCTGTCCTGTGTCTAGTGTGAGTTCTTGACAAGAGTGTTTTTCCCTTCCCGTCACAGAGTGGGCCCAATGACCTGCGGCACTTTGACCCAGAGTTTACCGAAGAGCCTGTCCCCAACTCCATTGGCAAGTCCCCTGACAGCGTCCTCGTCACAGCCAGCGTCAAGGAAGCTGCCGAGGCTTTCCTAGGCTTTTCCTATGCGCCTCCCACGGACTCTTTCCTCTGAACACTGTTAGGGCTTGGTTTTAAAGGATTTTATGTGTGTTTCTGAATGTTTTAGTTAGCCTTTTGGTGGAGCCGCCAGCTGACAGGACATCTTACAAGAGAATTTGCACATCTCTGGAAGCTTAGCAATCTTATTGCACACTGTTCGCTGGAAGCTTTTTGAAGAGCACATTCTCCTCAGTGAGCTCATGAGGTTTTCATTTTTATTCTTCCTCCCAACGTGGTGCTATCTCTGAAACGAGCGTTAGAGTGCCGCCTTAGACAGAGGCAGGAGTTTCGTTAGAAAGCGGACGCTGTTCTAAAAAAGATCTCCTGCAGATCTGTCTGGGCTGTGATGACGAATATTATGAAATGTGCCTTTTCTGAAGAGATTGTGTTAGCTCCAAAGCTTTTCCTATCGCAGTGTTTCAGTTCTTTATTTTCCCTTGTGGATATGCTGTGTGAACCGTCGTGTGAGTGTGGTATGCCTGATCACAGATGGATTTTGTTATAAGCATCAATGTGACACTTGCAGGACACTACAACGTGGGACATTGTTTGTTTCTTCCATATTTGGAAGATAAATTTATGTGTAGACTTTTTTGTAAGATATGGTTAATAACTAAAATTTATTGAAATGGTCTTGCAATGACTCGTATTCAGATGCTTAAAGAAAGCATTGCTGCTACAAATATTTCTATTTTTAGAAAGGGTTTTTATGGACCAATGCCCCAGTTGTCAGTCAGAGCCGTTGGTGTTTTTCATTGTTTAAAATGTCACCTGTAAAATGGGCATTATTTATGTTTTTTTTTTTGCATTCCTGATAATTGTATGTATTGTATAAAGAACGTCTGTACATTGGGTTATAACACTAGTATATTTAAACTTACAGGCTTATTTGTAATGTAAACCACCGTTTTAATGTACTGTAATTAACATGGTTATAATACGTACAATCCTTCCCTCATCCCATCACACAACTTTTTTTGTGTGTGATAAACTGATTTTGGTTTGCAATAAAACCTTGAAAAATATTTACATATATTGTGTCATGTGTTATTTTGTATATTTTGGTTAAGGGAGTAATCATGGGTTAGTTTAAAATTGAAAACCATGAAAATCCTGCTGTAATTTCCTGCTTAGTGGTTTGCTCCCAACAGCAGTGGTTTCTGACTCCAGGGGAGTATAGGATGGTCTTAAAGCCAACCTACATTCCAGGCCTTGTTAGCAGCATTTTATGGTGTCTGTCATTCATAAATCCATCCAAGGAAATCCTTTGCAATTTACTCATCTTGCAAGGATTGCTATGAAGTAATGCTTCCTGTATTTATTGCCTGTCCTGTGAAGTTGGACTATTTGTCCTGACATTTGGCTTGTCTTCAGTTACAGGTAATTCTTTCCAGAAATATTTGAAAGCCTACTCTGGGCTCTATTGCGAGTGCTCAGGATATCGTAGTGGACAAAGCAGACAACTTCGCCCTTCCAGAGCCTGATGAAGAAGGCAGACTTAAGGCAGTTAGTTGAGATGGAAGTTGAGAAATAGTCTGTGAAGTTTAGAAGAATGCCACTCAAGAGGGTGAGAATTTTTTTTTTTTTTTTTTTTGAGACACGGTCTTACTCTGTCGCCCAGGCTGGAGTGCAGTGGTGTGATCTTGGTTCACTGCAGCCTCCGCCTCCTGGGTTCATGTGATCCCCCCACCTCAGCCTCCTGAGTAGCTGGGACTACAGGCGTGCACCACCATGCCTGGCTAATTTTTGTATTTTAGTAGAGATGGGATTTCACCATGTGGGCCAGGCTGGTCTCCAATCCCTGGCCTCAAGTGATCTGTCTGCCTCGGCTTCCCAAAGTGCTGGGGAGAATGTTTTAAATAAGTGGATATGTTCCCAAAAAGCTGACCTGGCTGGACATCTGGTTTCTGAGAGTACCTGGAGTTGACCCAGGTCTAGAGTGAGCTCAGTAAAGGGACCCTGAAGGAGCTCATCCCTAGCTTGGACTGAAGCTTCTTGAGCCAGTGTCTACCTAGCACCCTAAGGGCCCAGCAGGCTCTGGGGCTGCGTGGCAGAGCCCAATCCTAGAGCTCACCCCACTGTGATACTATCTGTGGGAGAAAGCGAGGTGGCACCATCCTTGGAGATCTTGAGTCCAAAGGTTTGGACTTTTTCACTCTTCTGGGCCTTCCACACAAATACTTAACAAATAATCAGGGAATCCCCAAACAGTTGATGTTGCTGCTGCCTTAATTGCAAAAGCACCCTGTAGGCCTGCTGCACCCCTGCTACCCTGACCTTCCAGTTCGCACAGGGATTTCCCCAAGGGAAAGCTGTGAGCTTTTTTCCTCTTATCCTTGCTCTTGGGTCTCACCTTACTTTGCCTCAGTCCCCCTCTCCTACCCCACAAGGTTTCCAAGGGCCAAACAGGTGTTCAGAGATAACCGAGTTCTTCTCCCTCATGATCTAATGAAGGAAGAAGATGAAAGCGAGTCGATAGCTTTTTGCTCAAGGTGGGCCACCGGTCATGCTCTGCTGTTGACTTACTGCTCTACAAGCATTAGCTACGTGTTCAATTCCCTACCGGGCCCAGTTGACAAATAAGAGTCCAAAGCAAGGCCAGGCGCGGTGGCTCACGCTTGTAATCCCAGCACTTTGGGAGGCCGAGGCGGGCGGATCACGAGGTCAGGAGATTGAGACCATCCTGGCTAACATGGTGAAACCCCGTCTCTACTAAAAATACAAAAAAATTAGCCGGGCGTGGTGATGGGCGCCTGTAGTCCCAGCTACTCGGGAGGCTGAGGCAGGAGAATGGCGTGAACCTGGGAGGCGGAGCTTGCAGTGAGCCGAGATCGCACCACTGCACTCCAGCCTGGGCGACAGAGTGAGACTCTGTCTCAAAAAAAAAAAGCATGTATTTTCCTATTAAAGATTGATGCCGGCTCTAACATACTCATTGCATATTCCCCCTCATTCTCATTCTCAATAACAGTTATGAATTCCTCCTCGAACAAAAAGTGCTTAAATCTTATTTTCATCTGAACACAGTTCAAGTGGGCTTAGGAATCTGCAATCTAATTATAGATAACTCAGATGGGCCAGTCACGAATTACAAAGCTTTTTTTTATGTTTTGAAGGTAGAAGTCTGGTTTATTGGATTATAGTCCATCACTTCACATAGAAGATCTGAATTGTGTTTCTCCAGAATTGAAAGGTGCCAGAGGAGACCCAAACATTGTCACCCAGATGGGAGATAAGATCAAGCACAAGTGGGTGGGAAGAGAACAAGGCAAGAACAGGGAAGTCAAGAAAGAACAAGAGATCAATAAACAAATGACAAATATTTACTAAGCACTGTACTGTCAAATAATGTGTGTGCAGAGGTATCTTTTACCTAAGGGAGTGGGGCATATCCCTGCCAGCACATTCCCTGAGCCCCAGCCAGCCTGCCTTTGAGCACGACAATTGATTGGAAAAGGGATAATTGTCTTCTCCATAGCGCTCCAGCTGTAGGTCTACTCAAATATGGGTTTGGGGGAACCAATTCAGCTAAGATTCTCATAAGCTAAAATGTGTCTAAAACCACTGCTACCAAAAAGAATAAGTCAGTCACTGCCCTTACAGAATTTGCCATCCACCTGGGGAGACAGGGCACCTACCCTTAACATGTGACAGGCAATGAACAAGGGGTAAAGGGAACTTCAGAAGTCCAGAGGCTCTCTGCGGGGTCGGGTGCCTACAGCAGGCTTCATAGAGGGGAAGCTCTTAAGATTCTTCCTAACCAATTCTAGGAACTCTAATAGGATACAGGCCCTGAGGACCGGATTATAATCGTAATAGGTAATTCTACTGAGCTCTTATTATGTGTCAGACATTGTTCTAAGTTTGTTTTTTTGTTTGTTTTTGAGACACGATCTCTATTGTCTGGGCTGGTGAACAGCGGTACAATCATGGCTCACTGCAGCCTCAACCTCCTGGACTCAGGTGATCCTCCCACCTCAGCCAACCAAGTAAACAACGTTTTGTTTCTTAATAAGTCTTTTTCAGAGACGTGGTTTCACCATGTTGCCCAGGCTGGTCCTGAGCTCCCTAAGTGCTAGGATAACAGGCGTGAGCCACCATGCCTGGCTGTTCTAAGTATTCTGTAGTCAAGCTGTTTACTCTTCATAACAATGCTGTGATGTCAAAAGTGAAGAAACTCGTACAGAACGGTCATTAGCTGGTCAGTAAGTGGTGAGATCGAAAGTCAAATCATGTCAATCTGGCCCAAAAGCCTATGCTTGTAGCCATTACTTTATCCTGCCTCAGAGGTGACAGAAGAGTATAAAAGCAAACAGCTGTGTACTTGTTAGTCACCCATTTATTAATTCACCAGACTTTTATAAAGATACCTTCTAGATGTCATGCTAGGCAAAAAGAGGGGGATGGAGAGGGAGAGGGAGAGAGAGGGAAAATTTGTAATTACAGACACTATCAGTGACTGATGAAGATAAGAAGCAGCTGCAAAAATATACATTGCAGTGGGAGTATAACTTGGTGCACCATTTTGGAAAACTGCTTGGCAGTATCTACTAAAGATGAAGATATCTATAACTTGTGGCCCAATCGTTCTCTTCCACAGTATAGACCCCAAAGACTGCACACATATGCAATAAAAAATTTGCAATAGTGTTCACAGTAATACTATTTATGACAGCCCCAAAATGGGAACCATTCAAAATGTCCACCTATAGGAAAATGAATAAAGAATTTAGTGTGGTTTCATATACTGAAATGCTACACAATGAAAATGAGTGAATAATTGCTATATACAACAAGGAATAAATCTCATAAACAAAACCCAGACTGTATGATTTGATTTATATAAAATGTAAAAGCAGGCAAACAGCATGAATTGATTTGGAAGTTAAGATGTGATCACCTTTGGGGAGGAAGGCAGAGCTCATAGTTGAGAGGGTGCATAAGGAAGACATCCTACCAGGTGCTGTTAATTTCTTGATCTGATCTTGAGCTTGATCTTGATTTCATCAAGCTATACACTTATGATACATGCATTTTTCTCTGTATGTGTTATATAACAAAAATGTGCATTATAAATATGTGGTATGATGAAAACAGGTGTTTGCGTACATAGGAGTGACACCTTACCCAACTTGGGGGGCAGGAAATGGGAGTACATTTTTAGGTAGTTTAGGAAAAAGGTGCTTAGGGAGATCTGGAGAATCCAGGTAGGCTGTCTTGGAGAACCGGATCTTGAAAATGAGGCAGAAAGGCCATTCCACATTCAGGCTTGTAGTGGGGGCCGGAGGGGAGGACTTGCATAAGGATAATGAATGGGACAGTGGCAATAGAAAGGGACCAGACAGACCTAGGGCAGAATCTCAGCTCTGTTGACCAGCTTTCTTTCTTTTCTTTGAGACGGGATTTTTCAGTAGAGGCGGGGTTTCGCCATGTTGGCCAGGCTGGTCTCAAACTCCTGACCTCAGGTGATCCACCCGCCTCAGCCTCCCAAAGTGCTGAGATTACAGGCATGAACTACCATGCCCAGCTGAAAAAATTTTAAGTAGGGAGATGGACCATGTCTTTCATGTTCTTAATAATCCCATGGGGGAGACGTTTAGCTTTCATCAGATAGCAAAGAGAAGCATTTGAAGGTTTTCCATGAGGAAAGTGAAGTGATTCAGAGTGTTTTACTGGCTATCACTAAGAGGTGTGAAAGCGAGAAAGCTTTGAAATTAATATAAAAGCCCCTTAGGAGACTTCTGACAGTCATCCCAGTGGTGGTGGTGAGTAAAGGACAGAGAAGAGATGTTTCCACGTTCCCACGTCAATGAGACTTAGTGAGTTACTGACGATGGTGGAAGACGGATGAATGCAAAGCAAAGCACATTTCATGTAATTCACTTCTTTAATGTGCTTGACAACTTATTGAAGCAGTTGTCACAGCTGCAATAATAGTTTCTAGGACAAAGGCCGCCCACCAGTTTCTTCAACATCCCCAGTATATAACGAATCAGCCAGTCAATAATCAATCAATTTAATTGGCAAGGCAAGATGTTATGCCCTGTAGTCAATCTCTAACCTATCCTGTTAAGTAATTTCTCTCCTCATCCTTCAAAAAGCCCCTAAAATCCAGCCTGGGCAACAAGAGCAAAACTCCATCTCAAAAAAAAAAAAAAAAGAAAGAAAGAAAAAGCCTCTAAAATCCTATGTAACATTCCTCGAGCTTTGTACTAGGGGTATAGCAATGTTAACACTTTTCCTGGTGTTAATCAGAACAATACTTCTATTAACAAAAACAACAAACCTGCACATATATTCCCGGAATCTAAAATAAAAATTGAAAAAAAAACCTACAAAAAACAAAATAGAAAATAAAAATGCAATCATCCAAATAAATTAAGCCAAATTTGAAAGTATTTAAATGTTTTTCTCATACTGCATGAAAAGTGTTAATTATTCAAACCAAAAATTAGCTTATTGCTTACACCTCACTGTAGCTTGCAAGTGATCTTTTCTAGTCTTTTTTTTTTTCTTCTTTACATTTTTAATAATTTTTGGTACTGCTGCTCCTTGTGAAGCAGGGTTAATTCATAGGCAGTGTGCCTGCAATCAGCCCTTTCCTAGTCTAATTTGGCCACTGCCAACAAATGTACAGAGAACACATTTAGTTTACATATAGTTTACATATGTTTTCTCTGCTTTCCACGTTTTCTGTGAAAGACTTTATCAGCAAAACTATGAGCAATCATTAAAGGTTTTTGTTTTTGTTTTTGTTTTGAGACAGGGTCACCCAGGCTGGAGTACAGTGATGCAATCACAGCTCCCTGCATCCTCTGCCTCCCTGGCTTAAAAAAATCCTCCCACCTCAGCCTCTGGAGTAGTTAGGACTACAGGCATCCATCACCACGCCCCGCTAATTGTTTTTTATTATTTGTAGAGATGGGGTCTTGCTAAGTTGCCCAGGCTAATCTCAAACTCCTGGGCTCAAGTAATCCACCCACCTTGGACTCTCAAAGTCCTGGGATTACAGGCGTGAGCCACCTCAGCTGGCCACTCCTTAAAGTTTACTCAGTGTGTGCCTATAACACTGTGTTCAGACAGATATCTTTGTGTATTTGGATGCCTTGGAAACCATGGACTCTGATGGGCAGGGTTCTGTGTTTCTTCTTTTCTGGGTCCTCTGTCCTGTGCTCCACCTAGTAGTGTATCACAGGCGGCATGATGGCAGTGTTATAATGACAACATGCCAAGTACAGACTGTTCACAAGGAAATATACAAGTAGACAAGCACTTTGTGGGAGCAGTAGACCAAGGGTCATCAGCATAAGGATGCAAGTCACTTGACATACACATACATAAAATAGATGAGTGACTGCCAATTTGTTCACGACACCTAGATGATTCCAACACCATTCTGCTCACTCTTCTTTTCTTGCTACTTTTGATAGACTCTTTTTTTTTTTTTTAGATGGTGTCTCGCTCTGTTGCCCAGGCTTGAGTGCAATCTCGGCTCACTGCAACCTCCACCCCCCAGGTTCAAGCGATTCTCCTGCCTCAGCCTCCTGAGTAGCTGGGATCACAGGTTTGTGCCACCACACCTGGCTAATTTTTGTATTTTTAGTAGAGACGGGGTTTGGCCAGGTTGACCAGGCTGGTCTTCAACTCCTGACCTCAGGTGATCAACCCATCTCAGCCTCCCAAAGTGGTAGGATTACAGACATGAGCCACCGCGCCTGGCCTGATAGTCATAGACTCTTAATGTAGCATTCCACAGGCCAAATTCATTGTCCTCCCTAACCCGAATGAACCCGTTTGATTTCAAGTGTGTTACAGTGTTGCCAGCAAAGCTCAGCACGTATCTGTCTGTTTCAGCAATCATTAGATAAGTTTATTTAATTAAATCAATTAAAATTTGGCTCAAAATGATCTGGGGTCCAAACTGAAAACTGTGATTATATTTTCCTCTGAAAGATTATTTAAAAAAGAGACAAACAGAAACGATCTGATATTTGAATTAAATCACATGCTACCTAACAGTGAACACTTTGGGGTAAATTTAGAGAAAATACAATATTTCAAATCAAACATATATGACAGTTATTTTAAAATAAGGTAAATAAAACAATAATGAAATAAGGAAAAATAAAGAATGTGAATAAAATATGTTTCCTTAAATTTTCCTTTTATTTATGTATGGATAACATGCTCATGTTTAAAATAAATAAAACAAAATATAACAGGTCAAAAAATGGGTAATAATTTTACAATCGCCCCTTTCAGCCATTCCCAGCTCAATTTCTTCTGGCTGGAGATAACCAATATTAAGCTTTTCTGGTATAAACTTTCAGAAATTTGGTATGCAAGTACAAGCATGAAGGCTTCCAGTAACACAGATGTTTCTAAATTAGAATTTAAGGGAATCACTGCTCAGGCTTTTGGCTGAGATTAAGGTAAAATTTTATAGGAGGGAGAAGAGGAGGGGTCTCGCTGATTTTTTTAAAAAAGTTATCCCCATTGTTCATATTTTTTAAAAGTCCAGAAGCTCACTTGTGTGATTCCAGTGCTTAAAGATTTTTGGAGCAACATTACCCTTACAATGCACGCTGAGTTTTTCATCTGCTGCTGAATGCAGACCCAGGGATTTGCTTTCCTGCTACAGGAAAACAACAATAACAACAACAAACAAACAAACAAACAAAAACAAAGCAAACAACAACAACAAAATAAAATTGGTAGATGCATTGAGACACAGCATTGACTTTCGAGGTTGCCCTTTGCAACTACGTACAATTTTTGCCTTACCCCACACAGTCTTTAGAATCTGACATCTCACCTTTCAAAATGCAACTTCACCCTAGCTACAATCTTTGTAAAACAGAGTGGAAACCATCTTGAGTTTCCTGTTACTAAATAGTTCTTCTATGCCTAGGGCATACCTGAATGTTTTCCCAAAACCTTCCTGATTAGGGGGTACTTTCTCTTCCAGCCATTCCTGTGAGTCACTCTCACTATGAACTATCCTGTCCTTCCAATTTCATAGAGTCATAAAAACGCCAGAATAGGAAAGATCTCTAAGTCCAGGGGTCATAAACTTAATGGCTTCAGGAGCCAGTCCTATAAATCACATTAGAATATGGTAATCAGAGCCATGGGCAATGCATTTTCTCTTAAATGCCCTGAAATTAAAATAATAATGAAACCCAAAAACAAAACCACTGTCTGGCCAAGTAAAATGAGTCTGTAGCCAGAAACATCTGCAAAATTTCTAGTCTCATCTCATATGCAATTATGTAAAATTCAGTGAGCCCCCCTCCCCCGCCACCCCAGGTTTTGCATTCTCATTCTTTCCTTATCTTTTGGGCAGTAATTTGGCATTGGTCGTCGCAAAGTCCATCCCTCCAAGATGATGGTCAATAAAGACTGTCCGCAGCTTCTAACCATATCCACACACCTGGTGGGCCCAACTTCCATCACAATCCCATTACCACTTTTCGGAAAGAAAGCAGACAGGCTCTTAGTCATTAACGAGGAGCATTTGATAGGCCCTTTTTAAACAGACCATTCACTCACTCACAAGGGAAAATGGATCACACATTGTTTATAATAATCTGAAGAATTTTCTGTCATTCTGTAAAAGGACAAGGCATCAGCTTGGCTAATTATCCAGAGTTACAATGAACAGGACACCAAGGAAAGGTATGGTGAGGGAGGCAGCATGGTGAATAAGGAGAACCTCCGACTCTTGAAAACTGGCTCCATTTCTTAGTCTCTTCTTTCCCAAATTGGGACTAAAAGAGCTTGTTTTGTACTGCTGAGGAGCTGAGGTAACTTACATGCCAGGGACTCAGAAACAATGTTTTGTAACTTAATAAGTAAGAAAGTAACAATGCTTTTAGTACTTGACCCCAGAGCTGGAATCTGGGACTATTGGGACCTTCTTTGTGCTTCATGACTTAAAATATTGTTTCCTGTGAATTTCTCCTGTTGGGCATCTTTAAAAGCACCGAGAACAGCCATGTACCCTCAGACCCCTGGACATGCGTACCTTTCCAGCTTCCACAGGCAGATCAAGAAGGTTAAGATATTTAAGTAAATAATCCCATGTCCCGGTTTTACAGCGCTTAAGACATGAAGCCCATAGGAATCTTTTTTTTTTTTTTTTTTTTTGAGACAGAGTCTCGTTCTGTCGCCCAGGCTGGAGTGCAGTGGCATGATCTTGGCTCACTGCAAGCTCCGCCTCCTGGGTTCACGCCAGTTCCCGTGGGTTCACGCCAGTTCCCGTGGGTTCACGCCAGGAGTTCACGCATGGGTTCACGCCTGCCTCAGCCTCCCGAGTAGCTGGGACTACAGGTGGCTACCACCACGCCCAGCTAATTTTTTGTATTTTTAGTAGAGACGGGGTTTCACCGTGTTAGCCAGGATGGTCTCGATCTCCTGACCTCGTGATCCACCCGCCTCGGCCTCCCAAAGTGCCGGGATTACAGGCGATGAGCCACCGTGCCCGGCCAGGAATCTTTTAAAACTTTTTCTAACAGTATCCTTTTGAGAGTTTTGTTATTTGGTAGAAATGAGTTTTTATACACATCTCAAGGTGCTCAACTGTCCCTTGGTACCCGGGGTCAGGATTGGTTCCAGGGTCCCCGCAGATACCAAACCCTGTGAATGCTCAAGTCGCTTATATAAAATGGCTTAGTAGGCCAGGAGCAGTGGCTCACGCCTGTAATCCCAGCACTTTGGGAGGCCAAGGCGGGTGGATCACGAGGTCAGGAGTTTGAGACCAGCCTGACCAACATGGTGAAACCCCGTCTCTACTAAAAATACAAAAATTAGCCGGGTGTGGTGGTGCGTGCCTATAATCCCAGCTACTCGAGAGGCTGAGGCAGGAGAATCGCTTGAACCTGGGGGAGCGGAGATTGCAGTGAGCTGAGATCGAGCCACCGCACTCCAGTCTGGGTGACACAAGGAGACCCTATCTCAAAAAAAAAAAAAAAAAAGGCTTAGTATTTGTGTATAACCTATGCACACCCTCTCGTATACTTTAAGTCATCTCTAGATTATTTATAATACATAATACAATGTAAATGCTATGTAAATAGTTGTTCTACTGTATTTTAAAATTTGTATTTTTTTTACTGTTGTATTTTTTTTTATTGCCTTTGGGTTTTTGTTTGTTTGTTTGTTTTTTGTTTTTTTTTTTGAGACGGAGTCTTGCTCTGTCACCCAGGCTGGAGTGCAGTGGCACGATCTTGGCTCACTGCAAGCTCCACCTTCCGGGTTCACACCATTCTCCTGCCTCAGCCTCTCGAGTAGCTGGGACTACAGGCGCCCGCCACCACGCCCGGCTAATTTTTTGTATTTTTAGTAGAGACCAGGTTTCACCGTGTTAGCCAAGATGGCCTTGATCTCCTGACCTCGTGATCCACTCACCTCAGCCTCCCAAAGTGCTGGGATTACAGGCGTGAGCCACTGTGCCTGGCCTTTGGGTTTTCAATAAATACTTTTCTTTCTTTCTTTCCTTCCTTACTTCCTTCCCTCCTTCCCTCCTTCCTTCCCTCCTTACCTCCCTCCCTCCCTCCCTCCCTCCCTCCCTCCCTCCTTCCTTCCTTCCTTCCTTCCTTCCTTCCTTCCTTCCTTCCTTCCTTCCTTCCTCCCTCCCTCCCTCCCTTTCTCCCTCCCTCCCTCCCTCTCTCTCTCTCTCTTTCTTTTTGATGGAGTCTTGCTCTGTCGCCCAGGCTGGAGTCCAATGGCGTAATGTTGGCTCACTGCAAACTCTGCCTCCCAGGTTCAAGTAATTCTCCTGCTTCAGCCACCCGAGTAGCTGGGATTACAGGACCTGACACCATGCCCAGCTAATTTTTGTATTTTTGGTAGAGACGGGGTTTCTACTAAAATAAAAAATAGCCTAAAAGCACATTTGATTTTTGTGCCAGGCAGGTCTCAAAATCCTGACCTCAGGTGATCCACGCCCCTCGGCCTCCCAAATTGCTGGGATTACAAGCACCTTGAGATGTGAGCTAACATGTCCGGCCTCAAAAAATATTTTCAGTTCATGGTTGGTTGAATCCATGGATGTGGACCCTGTGGATACAGAGGGACGACTGTAACCATTTATTTAAATTGATTTTGAAAATGTTTCACATTGGCTGGTCATGGTGGCTCCCGCCTGGAATCCCAGCACTTTGGGAGGCCGAGGTGGGAGGATAGCTTAAGCTTGGGAGTTTGAAACCAGCCTGGGCAACATGGTGAAATCCCATCTCTACCAAAAATACAAAAATTAGCCAGGCTGGCGATGCCCTTGTGTTCCCAGCTACTCAGGAGGCTGAGGTAAGAGGATCGCTTGAGCCTCAGGTGTTGAGGCTGCAGTGACCCTATCTCAATAAATAAATAAGTGAATAAATAAATAACCTACATTCACAGAACACTTCTCTCATGTTGACTCATTTTATCTTCTTATCAGACTAGTAAGACAAAGAGGGTAAAATATTTCTATTCAATATGTTAATACCGAGGCTCTGAAAAGTTCAAATGACTCGACACCTATGGAGAGAGCGGAAGGGCCAGAGTTGGAATCCACTGTTTCTGACACCAGAGCCTTCTCTTCTTCCCAGGCCTCCTTTGAACATCACGGCATATTTACTGAGCGTGAGCAAAGGAGCCACTGCCAGGAATATATAGGCCAGCTATTTTAGTCTCCCTTCCACTGGGATTACTTTTTTTTTTTTTTTTTTTTTTTTTTTTTTTTTTTTTTGAGACGGAATCTCACTCTGTCACCCAGGCTGGAGTGCAATGGCACGATCTCGGCTCACTGCAACTTCCGCCTCCCAGGTTCAAGCGATTCTTGTGCCTCAGCCTCTTGAGTAGCTGGGATTACAGGCAAGCGCCACCACGCCCGGCTAATTTTTGTATTTTTAGTAGAGATGGGGTTTCACCATGTTGGCCAGGCTGGTCTCGAACGCCTGACCTTGTGATCCGCCTGCCTCGGCCTCCCAAAGTGCTGGGATTACAGGCTTGAGCCACTGCGCCCGGCAAGGGATTGCTTTTTTTATGAGGCAAAATCTTGAAACTGTAGAAAAGAACCAAAGTTACCAGTTAATAACTTTGGAACATTTAGTTCAAATATGAATGGACTGTTTTAAAGTGAATATTTGATTAAAATGTATTACAAATCTGAGAGGTAGCGGCATATATTTAATGGTATCTAAGTCTTGTGTTTAAGGGATAATGATACATACTGTACATTCCTCACAGAGCTATTGTGAGAATCAAGTGAAAAATAGGAACTTTTACATATAAAGAATTACTGTCTAACTTGTTTTATTGTCTGACATCAGGGTAGCAATTTGTGGAATATCAACCTCAGTCTGCAGCGCCACCCAGTGGACACAATGATACATGATACTGCATTTTCTCGGTTTCAGATATAAATATTACCTGTATTATTTACCTGTCTGGTACACACATTCAGTATACTATTTCTTTCACTATTTTTATTTATAAAACTTTTTTGTATGAAGTTTTGCTGATAAGTTTTATTTTCACAAGTCATGACCCAAAAAAGGCCAAATTTTAGGGCAAGAACCCATATTTTACCTGGAATGATCTATCCTACACAGACGTCCTTGTCAGAATTTTAACCTGGTGTTTATTTTGTAAACCAGCAGTGATGTTAACACAGGAGAAAAAGGTGAGGGACTTTGTTGGAGAGCTATTTCCTTCTTTATTTCCCCATAACTTGTACTTAAAATTCAGCTTATACCTGAAACTTGTTATAGTTCACTCATTCATATACATATCATTGCTTCAATAAAAATCTATTGAGTATTTCTCAATGTTAGGCACCACGCTTAGTGCTAGGGATACAATGATGAACAAAAAGGAATGTGGTCCTTGTCTTCGTGAGGTTTGCAAACCAGGCAGATAGATTAAAAAATAATTAGGTGACTATACAAATGTTGGTGCCTCACTTAGCTCAAAAAATGAGAATATTTTATTTTTTTGCAAATCAACAAGATTAGAGTTTGTCCTAATGTATATCTGAGCATTTGGAGGCAGTGGGTTTACAATGTAAAACTTTGAAGCTCTTTTATTTTGTTTACTCTTTGAGACAGGGTCTCCTTCTTTCACCCAGACTGGGGTACAGTGGCATGGTTACAGCTTGCTGCAGCCTCCATCTTATGGAATCAAGTGATCCTCCTACCTCAGCCACCTGAGTAGCTGGGACTACAGGTGCGTGCCACCACACCAGGCTAATTTTTAAAATTTTTTTGTAGAGACAAGATTTCACTATTTTGCCCAGGCTGGTCTTGAACTCCTGAGCTCAAGTGATCCTCCTACCTTGGCTTCTCAAAATGCTAGGATTCCAGGTGTGAGCCACCACAGCCAGCCTGAAACTCTTTTCTTTAAACCTGAAAACACGAAGAAGAGAGACTTCTTCCATGTTACAGCATAACCATACGAAATAGTGAAATTTAGAGTCAGAAACAACAGGATTTGAATTCCACAGTCCCTTACTGCTCTCATGACCTTCAGTAAATGATTGTATCTCCCTGATACAATTATTTGTATCAGGTGCAAATGTAGAAAGAGCAAGTGTAAATGTAGTTTCCAAAAAATCAAGTGTGCTGTTAGGCTGACTGTTTTTTATTTTCTGTAAAATAGAAATTATATCTAACTTAAAGAGGGAAAGTCTTGACTATTTAAATGTGTGATATACAAGTTATTAATAAATAGTTTGCCTGAATGATCAAAGGCCACGATTTTAAATATATTACTCAAGTTACACTGACTCCCTGAAAAGATACTTAAAGTTTAAAACATGAGAAAAACACATAAAAGTGGACCAAAAAATAAATAAATAGTAGTTTTGAGAACATAGCACATAATACTATTATGTTTGGAGGCCAATACAAGGTATTCACATTTCAAGGACAAGCAGTGACTATCTAAACTCTCATTTAATAGCCCAAAGCATTGGGCTAAGGCAGATGTTATAAATCCAATTGGCTAAATAAGGGTTTTTTTTTTGTTTGTTTTTGTTTTTGTTTTTGTTTTGGCAGGGTCTCACTCTGTCACCCAGGCTGGAGTGCAGTGGCACAATCATGGCTCTCTGCAGCCTTGACCTCCCAGGCTCAAGTGAACCCCCCACCTCAGCCCACCAAGAAACTGGGACTTCAGGTGCATGCCACCACACCTGGAAAATTTTTGTATTTTCTTTTGGAAATTGGGTTCCACCGTGTTGCCCAGGCTGGTCTTGAACTCCTGGGCTCAAGTGATCCACCTGCCTCAGCCCCCAGAAAGCTGGGATCACAGGCATGAGCCATCATGCCTGGCCAGAAGTAAAGATTAATTGGCTATCTTAGGTCTCATGACTAGTTAACAGGACAAATGGAGCTAAAACCCATGACTCTTAATCCTCTGAGTTGTGCCTTTTTAGTTAGACACCATCTAAAAGAAAGGGTATTTCTGATTATCTAAGCGATATTAACAGAAGTGTTTCATCAGTACTTTTGGAAGTCTTGCCATGCAGTCCTTCAGATAATTCCCCTATTACATGTATACAGAGGGAATGTATCAAATGGTGTGCCAGTTTTCTGTTCTACTAAACACGTACACATTTGTAACCACAACTCAAAATATCTCAGAAGGGAGGGAAAGAATAAACAGCTAGTGTTTGTGGAAACCTGCCTATGTTTAGGCACTGTGGATACATTACATTATTTAATCAGGTAAGTTTTGTTGTCTAGGAGCTGTAGAAGGGACACTGAGACTAGCAAGGACAAATAATTTTTCCATTGAGCTAGTGAATGATGGCACAGACAAGATTCAGTTCAGGTCTTTCTGACCCTGGAGGCCCTCATATTTCCATCACTTCCCAGGCAGAAGAATGATTGATGGAATGGAACATGCTCTTCCCAGACCTGAATATATATCATTCTTTACAATATCCAGTCAACTGGGAGTAATAAACTTTATCTGGCATCAGAAAATTGAAGGCTGCTAATGTCAATCTCTTTATTTTTACAGAGGAAGTTAGGAAGGTTAAATCCTTCTCAGGATATTACTAGAATCAAAGCAAGTTTGTTAATTTTTTTTTTTTTTTTTTGAGACAGAGTCTCACTCTGTCTCCCAGGCTGGGGTGCAGTGGTGCGATCTTGGCTCACTGCAACCTCTGCCTCACGGGTTCCAGCAATTCTCCTGCCTCAGCCTTCCAAGTAAGTGGGATTACAGGTGCGCGCCACCACGCCCAGCTAATTTTTTGTATTTTTAGTAGAGACAGGGTTTCACCATGTTGGCCAAGCTGGTCTCGAACTCCTGACCTCAACTGATCCACCCGCCTCAGCCTCCCAAAGTGCTGGGATTACAGGCATGAGCCATTGTGCCCGGCCAAAGCAGGTCTGTTAAACTAAGTGCACATTATTTTATACTGTCTGCTTTGAGGGAAATACATGTTTACTAAGCTTTTATTACTATTTCTTTATTTTAAAGCTTATTGTGACCAAGTCATTTTTCTCTCTGCATCAAAGACTTCTGAGAAGGGCCCACTGGGCATTTCCTTCTTGGCTGATGTTCTCATTGTTTAATATGATCTGGAAAGAATGAACATTGGAAGGCAAAGCTAATCTGGGCAAGAGGTGTCACTCAACCTGGAGATTAATTTTCCAGATGACTTTGCAGCTGAGCTGGCATTCCTGTGTGACAGTGGAAGATTGAAAGCAGGTAATAAGGTTAGTGCAAGGACCACGGCTGTAATAACACAGGCACACTGTAAAGCAGGAATAGCACATGGCACTTGCATTCACACACGTGCACATCCTGAGCTCTAACAGCAACTGGGACTTGTCAAAAGGAGCTGCCCTGCATCATTTCTGTGCCTGCTCAGCCTGTAATTCCTGAGTCTATGTGCCCTTTCAAATGAAAATGCTGTGAAATGGTCCATAAAAGACCGCCAGTCTCTGAATTTGCTAGGTGAGGCCTGGTGGGGGCCAGGTTGATTGGCCAGGGTTCTGCAATCACGGCTGTGTTCTGGGAGAAACTTCTCACTGCGCTGTGAAGCCGGGAGCAAACCCAAGAAGTCCTGTGCTGGGGCCAAGGTCAGAGTCAGAACCAGATAGATAGAAACAACCTTGATCCTGAACATATTGGTTAAGCTCTTTCCTGTCTCAGCGATTTTCCACATGCTGTTCTCTGTTCCTGAGAGGCTGCCTCACCTACTCATCATGTTTTTGGTGATGATGTGCCCCCTTTCACCCTATTGTGTTAGTCTGTTTTCACACTGCTGATAAAGACATGCCCAAGACTGGGAAGAAAAAGAGGTTTAATTGGACTTACAGTTACACATAGCTGGGGAGGCCTCAGAATCGTGGCAGGAGGCAAAAGGCATTTCTTACATGGCGGTGGCAAGAGAAAATAAGGAAGAAGCAAAAGTGGAAACCCCTGATAAACCCATCAGATCTTGTGAGACTTATTCACTATCACGAGAATAGCACAGGAAAGACCAGCCCCCATAATTCAATTATCTCCCCCTAGGTCTCTCCCACAACATGTGGGAATTCTGGGAGATAAAATTTGAGTTGAGATTTGAATGGGGACACAGCCAAACCATATCATTCTGCCCTTGGTGCCCTTCAAATCTCATGTCCTCACATTTCAAAATCAATCATGCCTTCCCAACAGTCCCCCAAAGTCTTAACTCATTTCAGCATTAACCCAAAAGTCCACAATCCAAAGTCTCATCTGAGACAATGCAAGTCCTTTCCACTTATGAGCTTGTAAAATAAAAGGAACAAGCTAGTTACTTCCTAGACACAATGGGAATACAGGTATTTGGCAAATACAACCATTTCAAATGAGAGAAATTCACCAAAAAAAGGGGTTACAGGGCCCATGCAAATCCAAAATTCAGCAGGGCAGTCAAATTTTAAAGCTCCAAAATGATCTCCTTTGACTCCAGGTCTCATATCCAGGTCATGCTGATGCAAGAGGTGGGTTCCCATGGTCTTGGGCAGCTCTGTCCCTGTGGCTTTGCAGGGTGCAGCTTCCCCCCGCAACTTTCACTGGCTGGTGTTGAGTGCTTGTGGCTTTTCCAGGTGCACAGTGCAAGCTGTTGGTGGATCTACCATTCTGGGGTCTGGAGAAGAGGTGGCCCTCTTCTCAGAGATCCACTAGGCAGTGCCCCAGTAGGGACTCTGTGTGGGGGCTCTGACTCCACATTTTCTTTCTGCACTGCCCTAGCAGAGGTTCTCCATGAGGGCCCTGCCCCTGCAGCAAACTTCTGCCTGGGCATCCAGGTGTTTCCATACATGTTCTGAAACCTAGGTGGAGGTCCCCAAACCTCAATTCTTGACCTCTGTGCATCAGCAGGCTTACCACCATGTGGAAGCTGCCAAGGTTTGGGGCTTTCACCCTCTAAAGCCACAGCCCAATCTGTACATTGGCCCCTTTCAGCCATGGCTGGAGTGGCTGAGACACAGGACACCAAGTCCCTAGGCTGCACACAGCACGGAGGTCTTGGGCCCAGCCCAGAAAACCACGTTTTCCTCCTGGGCCTCTAGGCCTGTGATGGGAGGGGCTGCTGTGAAGGTTTCTGACATGGCCTGGAGACATTTTCTCCATGGTCTTGGGGATTAACATTAGGCGCCTTGCTACTTATGCAAATTTCTGCAGCCGGCTTGAATTTCTTCCCAGAAAATAGGTTTTTTTTTTTTTCTATCACATAATCAGGTTGCAAATTTTCCAAACTTTTATGCTTTGCTTCCCTTATAAACTGAATGCCTTTAACAGCACCCAAGTCAAATCATGAATGCTTTACTGCTTAGAAATTTCTTCTGCCAGACACCCTAAATCATCTCTCTCAAGTTCAAAGTTCCACAAATCTCTAGGGCAGGGGCAAAATGCTGCCAGTCTCTTTGCTAAAACATAACAAGAGTCACCTTTACTCCAGTTCCCAACAAGTTCCTCATCTCCATCTGAGACCACGTCAGCCTGGATTTTATTGTCCATGTCACTGTCAGCATTTTCGCCAAAGTCATTCAACAAGTCTCTAGGAAGTTCCAAACTTTCCCACATTTTCCTGTCTTCTTCTGAGCCCTCTGAACTGTTCCAATCTCTGCCTGTTACCAAGTTCCAAAGTCACTTCCACATTTTCAGGTATCTTTTCAGCAATGTCCTACTCTACTGGTACCAATTTACTGTATTAGTCTGTTTTTACACTGCTGATAAGACATACTGGAGACTGGGAAGAAAAAGAGGTTTAATTGGACTTACAGTTCTACATGGCTGGGGAGGCCCCAGAATCATGGCAGGAGGTGAAAGGCACGTCTTACATGGTGGCAGCAAGAGAAAGTGAGGAAGAAGCTAAAGTGGAAACCCCTGCTAAACCCATCAGATCTTATGAAACTTATTCACTATCACGAGAACAGCACAAGAAAGACCAGCCCCCATGATTCAATTACCTCCCCCTAGGTCTACCCCACAGCACAGTCTGGGAGATTCAATTCAAGTTGAGATTTGAATGGGGACACAGCTAAACCATATCACCTACCTAAAGTAGCTCCCTTATAAATCATTCTGTCTTTCCAACATGTTTATTTCTTTTATCACACTACATTCTGCAATTATTCACTTATTTATTATTTATCTCATCTTAGAATATCAGCTCCATGCGGGCAGAGTCCTTATTTATGTGTTCTCTCTCTAGCACCTATATGCCTAGCATATAGTAAGTGCTCAATGCATGTTTGTTGAATGCACAAATAACTAATTCACTTGTACAATACATTCCAGACATTTTATTTTATCTATTTTTTTGAGACAGAGTCTCCTTGTGTCACCCAGGCTGGAGTACGGTGGCAGGATCTCAGCTCACTGCAACCTCTGCCTCCTGGATTCAAGCAATTCTTGTGCGTCAGCCTCCCAAGTAGCTGGGATTACAGGCACCAGCCACCACACCTGGCTAATTTTTGTATTTTAAGTAGAGACGAGGCTTCCCCATGTTGGCCAGGCTGGTCTTGAACTCCTGACCTCAAGTGATCCACCCACTTCAGCCTCCCAAAGTGCTGGGATTACAGGTGTGAGCCACTGCAGCTGCCCAATTCCAGATATTTTAAAAATCATCTCTGCATTTGAAAGGAGAGATGCTAATACCTGGATCCATGTTAGCTGATCAGGTAGTCAAAACAAACAAACAAACAAACAAAAAACATTGATCACCTGACATTAAACCTGACATTAAAACTTAAGACCAGGCCAGGTGCAGTGGCTCACACCTGTAATCCCAGCACCTTGGGAGGCCGAGGCAAGCGGATCACTTGAGGTCAGGAGTTCAAGACCAGCCTGGCCAACATGGTGAAATCCCATCTCTACTAAAAATATAAAAATTAGCTGGACATGGTGGCAGGTGCCTGTAGTCCCAGCTCTTTGGGAGACTGAGGCAGGAGAATGGCTTGAACCTGGGAGATGGAGGTTGCAGTGAGCTGAGGTCGCGCCATTGTACTGCAGCCTGGGTGACAGAGCGAGACTTCGTCTCAATAAATAAATAAATAAATAACTAAATAAAATTTAAAAAGAGCTATAACATGTACACAACAGAGTCAGAATTCAAAAAGATTTTTGAAAGAATGAAACCAGATGAAAACTGACAATAAAGTTTCAGATCAAAGTCCAAAGAGTCAACTTCACCACTATAGAATTGCAAAGATTGAGCTTAACAGCACATGCAAACATTATACCACTTAATTGATTGCAAACTCAATGTGAGTCAAGTGCAAATGTTTCCAAAAATCACATTTAAGAGCACATTTCCAAAAATGTGCTCTTAGGCTGACTAGTAGAAGTACTGTGTCCAGAAGAAAAACAGCTCCATCCTTTATTGATGAAGCAATGCCAGGAGAACAAGATTTAGTTTCTGGAAGGATCTTTGAAGAAAGCCATTCCAGTTAACATGAGTAGAATGAGAAAGGTATTGATCAATTTCCATAAGCAAAAACTATGGATGTCTAGCCTGAGAGAGAGGACTTTTGGGGTGAAATTTAGCTTGAGAGAGGAATGAAGAGGGTATGCAGAAACAGAGTGTGGGGTAGCTGTTCACAAATATTTCATGTGAAAGAGGGATATGCCTTATCCTGCTGTGTTATGTGGCAGGATGAAACTACAGCTGGGTTGAAATCAAAGCCATGCAGATCTTGAAGCAATTGGAGGAGGAAATCTGTAGCACTCCCAATGTCAAACAAAGGAGTGAGATCTCGACAGCTGGAGTGAGCAGGTTATGGCTCTGTAATGACTCTTGGGGCCAGGTTATACTGGGAATTCTTGTATCAGGTAGGGGCCTGGGCAGGTAATCCCTACATTTTCTTCTAGTTCTAAATATTTTATGCTTTCAAAGTTCTCTCAGAGATCTGGGGAATAAAATAAAACCTGCAAGTGTGTTTGGGAGTATATAAAAGTGCTTTACAGGCATAACCTACTATTTTTTTCTTTTGCTTTTGTCTTTTTTTTTTTTTTTTTTGACATGGGGTCTGGCTCTGTCCTCCAAGCTGCAGTGCAGTATCATAATCTTGGCTCACTGCAACTTCCACCTCCTGGGCTCAAGAGATCCTCCCTCAGCCTCCTGAGTAGCTGGGACCATAGGCGTGCACCACCATGCGTGGCTAATTTTTGTATTATTTTGGTAGGGATGGGGTTTGCCATGCCTTGAACTGGTCTTGAACTCCTGAGCTCAAGCAATTCACCTGCCTCGGCTTCTCAAAGTCCTGGGATTACAGGAGTGAGCCACTGCTCCCAGCCGTAACCTATTATTTTTATCTACCATTAAAATGTTACTCCATATACTTTATTACTTAAACATGAGTTTTAGTTCTTTGAAATAGCTAAGAAAGATATCTAAAATAGGATTATAATAAGAAAATGGAAAACCTTTTCAACTGATGTTTTTAAATAATCACAGTAAATGATGCCACATTCGTAGTTCACTTGCTTGGAGAGGCTACTTCCAGGGGAGGCAAGGAGGCCAAACCCTGCTCTGTTGAAGATCTGACAAGAGTACTGCTCATTTCAGCAGCTGATGTTTCACAGCGGAATCCTCAGGGAAATTAGGACTGAGTTATTTGGGGAAAGCCTCATAACATCCATTTTAAACCAGAATGACAACAACTGCCAGACCAGCCTGGGACACATCCTGGAAATAGACATTCCCACAGCCTTCTTCACTCCAGTCCTCCAACCCCACCAAATTCACAAGTGGGAGGGTAGGGGGTCTCATTATACAGGAGAACTTTCCAATAGTGTGAATTGTGGGTTAATAAACTCTGGAATGTGTTCTGGGGGATGGATGAAGATCAACTCCTTCCTTGGACAGGATCATTAAAATAAATAGGATAGATTCTCATTTGTCGGGGGTGATTTAAGGCAGGCATGGAGGGCTGGACCACTTAGCACCCAGGATGCTCCTACTACTCACACCCATATCAGGGTTGCTCAAGGAAAAGTTACCAAAACCAAGGATCACCCTGCTGTGGTCAAATAAATCACTGCCGACGCAAAGCAGCGTTGATGCTGACATGAGGCAGCTGCTAGACTCAGGTGGAGATCAAGCCCTCTGCATTTTATAGCAGGTGAGTACATGGCAAGTACATCACAGTCTTTCTGGAAGCGGTTCATGCCAGCCCTTGCACAATCCTAAAACTACAGACCAAATGTGCTAAGGTACAACCAAATTCTAGCTACAAAAAATAAAATGAATTGGCTGGTAACTCTTAGCTGATGGGAACTGATGTGGTTTGTCTGTGTCCCCGCCCAGATCTCATCTTGAATTGTGGTTCCCATAATCCCCATGCGTTGAGGAGGGAGGGACCTTGTGTGAGGTAGTTGAATCATGGGGGTGGTTACCTCCAAGCTGTTCTCCTGATAGTGAGAAGGTTCTCACAAGATCCGAAGGTTTTATAAGGAACTTTTCCCCCCTTTTACTCCGCACTTCCTCCTGCTGCCATGTGAAGAACAGCACGTTTGCTTCCCCTTCCGCCATGACTGTAGGTTTCCTGGGGCCTCCCCAGCCCTGCAGAACTGTGATTCAATTAGACCTCTTCCCTTTACAAATTTACAAATTACCCAGTCTTGGGTATGTCCTTATAGCAGCGTGAGAACGGACTAATATAGGGCCCACTCTCCAAATCCAAATCTTCCAAATCCCAGTTTTCTAGGAGTGAACTCCCAGGAATCTAGGATAATCTCTTAGGGTCATGGAGGGGCAGGGCTACCAGATCCTGGACACAGCATTATCATTTCCAGACCCCCTGAAGCGACTGGCCATTGTCCCTCAAGTTCAGTTTTTCTGAGGCCTATTGTGAATGGATTATGTCTGCTTCACACTGAAGGCCCCGGATTTTGGCTTCTTCCACTCTCTTTTCT
Source organism: Gorilla gorilla gorilla (assembly GCF_029281585.2). Taxonomy (NCBI): domain Eukaryota; kingdom Metazoa; phylum Chordata; class Mammalia; order Primates; family Hominidae; genus Gorilla; species Gorilla gorilla. The sequence goes on along the minus strand of NC_073229.2, from coordinate 158,328,112 downwards.
CCCAGGGGCCCATCAGGAAATCTGACATCCTCAGTTGTCTGTAATTCTGCTCTTTAACTTCAACAGTCTTATTTTAAGGCATTCAATTAAATGGATATAAGTCTTGTGTTTTCTTTGACGTCAAACCTTTTAACTTTTTTATAGATATATGGACTATTATTTTATTTTGCTTTCCTCCATTTCCAAAAATAGGTAGATCTTTGATTTTGAACTTTCTGTGGCTTAGAAATACAAATGTAAGCAGCATCTAAAATTGTGTTATCTCCATTACATTTGGCACAAATTTTGAGGTCACGTAACCAGTAAAAATGTTATTAGTTTAACTTTTTCAAAAGAAGTGTATTGTTGGTCCATTATTCCGGTGAGTAATGCAGAGGCATTTTCTAAATTGTTTTTTTTTTAATCCAAGAATGCTGAGTCAATATGGCATCAGTTTACATTTGTTGGTGCTATTATCATTCCTATTTTACAACTTGGAAAAGGGAAGGTTAAATGTCCTAGAGATAAAGAGCAAATCATCTTCCAAGCCAGATGAGGCCATTGCTGTGGCTCTCAGCAGCTCTATATTACCAACAAGGGCATGCTTCCCCTTTTCCTGGCTACAAATGAACTCCTGCTATTGGTGCAGAACCTGCAGAATGTCAGCTGCTGGGCACGCCCTCTAAGCAAGAAAAGGTCTGAGCTTTAATCCTTCATCACTACAGGTTTGCTCTAATTCTAAAATGCATACTCACACTGCTCTGCCTGTGGAGTAGCCATTCTCTATTCCTTTAGCTTCTTAATAAAAAAATAAATAAAATGTTACTCACAGGGACAAGAAGCAGAGGGGAGGGAGAGCCTAATCTATTCACTTCCAAGAGTCATTTAACACAACCAGCCCTGAAGACAAAACACTTATTAGGTCTAGTGGCTCTGACTGTGACACCGGCAGCAACGAAAAAGAGCAAAGAAAGAAATTGTCACCTTTCAGGGAAAGCTTGTGGCTAATCTACAGCATGTCTTACCACCCCCTGGACTAGGGTCCCTTCCCAGCGGGGCTAGACGTTGGCTGTTGGTGTATGGGTAAGAAATAAAGACAACTTTCATTCTTACTGTCTACGAAACACAGAGCTAGTAATCGGCTGGAGAAAAAGTAAACAAGCAAATAACATTTATTATCTCCCAGAGGAAAATATGTTGACATTCATCTCCAGCTCAGTGTTTTGGATTGAAGTACTTTGTACTTTCCCCTTTATGATACAAATCAAAAATAAATTATGTGCTTAAAAGATGTATTGATAGATTGATTGATTGAGACTGGGTATCACTCTGTTACCCAAGCTAGAATGTAGTGGCACAATCATAGCTCACTGCAGCCTCGAACTCCCAGGCTCAAGTGATCCTTCCTTCTCAGCCTCCCAAGTAGTGGTACTACAGGTGTCACCATGCCCAGCTATTATTTCTTATTTTTGGTAAAGATGGGGTTGCACCATGTTGCCCAGGCTGGTCTTGAACTCCTGGCCTCAAACGATCCTCCTGCCTCAGCCTCCCAAAGTGCTGGGATTACAAGCATGAGCCACCATGCCCGGCCTAGAAAATTTATATCTATAGCATAAAAATACTTTAATGTGATTTTTCACTACCAGTCTTTAATCATATAGATAACATGCAAACATATTTTTCTTGTAGAAAATTAGGATCACAAGTAAAGCTAAATTCCCTTTGATCATATCTCTAATCTAGTTTCTTTTCCCTCAAAGTAACAAATGGTTATCAATTTTTTGTTAATGTTGGTTGCAGTGGCTCATGCTTGTAATCCCAGCATTTAGGGAGGCAGAGGCAGGAGGACTGCTTGAGCCCAGGAGTTTAAGAGCTGCCTGGACAATATAAGGAGACCCGATTCTCCACAAAAAGGAAAAACAAAAACAAAAAAAGTGTAATTTTTTGTTTATGCTTTCAGATATTTTTCTAAGCACCACATCTATTTATGTAGAGTCAAAAAAATACATAGTATTATTTCATGTATTTTTCCACATAAATATTATTATAGCATGTATACCAATTTGCTTTTTACTTCACAATGTGACATGAAGCTTACTCTTTACAATTTCAGTATAGACAATCACATAGGTGTCTTAGTTTGTTTTGCACTGCTATAACAGAATACCACAGACTGGGTAATCTACAAAGAAAATTGATGTATATCTTATAGTTCTAGCAGCTGGAAAGTCCAAGAGTATGCTAACGGCTTTCTGGTTATATTATAACATGATGGGAGGCATTGCACAGTAAGACAGAACATGTGTGTCAGCTCAGCTCCCTCTTCTTCTTTTCTTTTTTTTTTTTTTTAATTTATGTTTTTTGAGACAGAGTCTCGCTCTGTTGCCCAGGCTGGAGTACAATGGTGCAATCTCAGCTCACTGCAACCTCCACCTCCCGGGTTCAAGCGATTCTCCTGCCTCAGTCTCCCAAGTAGCTGGGATTACGGGTGCATGCCACCACACCTGACTAATTTTTGTATTTTAGTAGAGATGGGGTTTCGCCACATTGGCCAGACTGGTCTCAAATTCCTGACCTCAGGTGATCCACCAGCCTCAGCCTCCCAAAGTGCTGGGATTATAGGCATGAGCCACCACGCCTGGCCCCCTCTTCCTCTTTTCATAAAGCCATCAGTCCCATCGTGGGACCCCCACCCTGATGACCTTATCTAATCTAATCCTGATTACCTCCTAAAGGCCCTACCTCTAACCAACATATGAATATTGGAATCAAGTTTTCAATACTTGAAATTTGAGGGACCCATTCAACCATAGGGACCCATTCAAACCATAGCAGTAAGAAATATGTCATTGTATTTTAGCTAAACTTTGATTTATAGACATTTAAGCTGTTACATTTTTCTCTATTATAAACGTTGCTGCAAAGGACATCCTTGTACACGGGTGTTCCTCTGTTTCTCTGAGGTGAAGGTTAGAGAGGGAACTGCTAAGTCGTAAGGTATGAATATTCAAAATGTTAATAGTAATAATAATGGTAGTTAATAGTTACTGAGGAAATACTACCTACTTGTGATTCTAAGTGCTTTACATTCGCAAACTCCATCAGGAGAATATTTTATCTTAGACCATTTTACAGATGAGAATACTGAGACACAGTGAGGGTGAGTACCTCACTCCAGGTCACGTAACTAGCAACTGGCAGAGCCAGTATTTAGGCCCCAAGCAATTCTAAGACTCGGCTCTTTCTTATCCACAACACTACTGCCTATAGTCGTCATTCTCTTCTAACTGATTCATATTTGCTACTTACAAGGGGAAATCTACTTACTTGGGGGCTAATCAATCTCATAAAATTGTATGTGCATTTTTAAAATTTTTAGTTTGAAAAGTTGTTTTCATACTAATGATTGATCATAGCCTGGCCTTAGCAGAACAATTCGTATAGCTTGGCAAAAGAAGACAAATTGTTCTATTGTCACCCATGTGAAATAGAATGAGGTAAAAATACAAAAACTTCAAAAACTTTTCAGAGAAGGGAACCCAAGGCCAGTCGGGCTCTGAGCAAGTCTTTTCTCACTAGAGAGCTTGATCCCCAGTCTTTAAAACCAGGTACTTAATCTATAATATCTGCTCAAACCCGTTTTAATCAAGCTTTTCTGCTTATCCTCTGGGCAGTCCTTGGAAAACTGAAAGAGAGAAGAATCCTCTTTGTATGGCTGTTGTGTGCACCATTCTGCTTTATTTTATTTAACATTTTTGAAACAATCTCAAACTTAAAGGAAAGTTGCAAGTCAGTACCAAACATTTTTTTTCGGAATTACTTGAGAGCGAGTGACTGGCATGTTGGCCCATCTCCACCAAATACTTTAGTGTACATTTCCTACAAACAAAGCAATTCTCCTTCATAACCATGATAGAACATCAAAATCAGAAAATTATTGCCAATACATTACTATCATCTAATCTTAAGACCTCAAGCAAGTTTTGCCATTTGTCCCTATGTCTTTTTTTTTTTTTTTTTTTTTGAGACGGTGTCTCACTCTGTCACCAGGCTTGAGTGCAGTGGTGCAATCTTGGCTCACTGCAACCTCTGCCTCCCGGGTTCAAGTGATTCTCCTGCTTCAGCCTCCTGAGTAGCTGGGACTACAAGCACGCACCACCACGCCCGCCTAATTTTTGTATTTTTAGTAGAGACTGGGTTTCACCATGTTGGCTAGAATGGTCTCGATCTCTTGACTTTGTGATCCGCCCACCTCAGCCTCCCAAAGTGCTGGGATTACAGATGTGAGCTACCGCACCTGGCCCCTGTCCCAATGTCTTTTACAGCAAAAGGATCTGGTTCAGAATCATGTCTTGCATTTAGCTGTTGGTGTCTTGAGTATCCTTCAATCTGGAACAGTTCCTCAGACTTTTCTTGCCTTTCATGATCTTGATGTATAAGATTTCAGGCCAAATTATTTCTTTATTTTTTGGCTTCCTTTTTTGTGGCGTGAGAGGCCAGTTGTTTTGTAAATATGTGTGAGTTTGATGCTTTTTCTTTTCTCTTTTTTTTTTTTTTTTTTTTTGAGACAGAGTCTCGCTCTGTCTCCCAGGCTGGAGTGCGGTGGCGCGATCTCAGCTCACTGCAACCTCCGCCTCCTGGGTTCAAGCAATTCTCCTGCCTCAGCCTCCTGAGTAGCTGTGCGCCACCATGCCAGGCTAATTTTTGTATTTTTAGTAGAGATGGGGTTTCACCATGTTGGTTAGGCTTGTCTCAAACTCCTGACCTTGTGATCCATCTGCCTCAGCTTCTCAAAGTGCTGGGATTACAGGTGTGAGCCACTGCGCCCGGCCCAAGTCTGATGCTTTTTCTTAATTAAATTCAGATTATGCCTCTTTGGCAGAAATATCATATAAATGATATTATATCTCATCATATTCTATTTGGTGACACACAATTTCAAATAGTTTCATTACTAATAATGTCATCGTTGCTCACTTATTAAGATAGATCTGCTAGGGTTCTCCACTATAAAGTTATTATTTTGTATTCCCTATAATTGATAAGTATTGGGGGTACAGAGTTTGAGATTATGTAAACGTCCCATTCCTCATCATACTTTCAATTTATTCTTTCCTCACTCCTTTATTTCAGTTTGTAATTATTGTTTTATTTTATTTAGTATGTTATAGCCTTTCATTATCATTATTTATTCCTCCTTTTTTTTTTTTTTTTTTGAGAGGGAGTCTGGCTCTGTCACCTAGGCTGGAGTGCAGTGGCGTGATCTCTGCTTACTGCAACCTCCACCTCCTGGGTTCCAGCGATTCTCCTGCCTCAGCCTCCTGAGTACCTGAGGCTACAGGCATGCACCACCACGCCTGGCTAATTTTTTATATTTTTAATAGAGATGGGGTTTCACCATGTTGCCCAGGCAGGTCTCGAATGATCCACCCACCTTGGCCTCCCAAAGTGCTGGGATTACAGGCGTGAGCCATCACGCCCGGCCATCATTATTTATTCTGATGATCACGTTGTCCCAAATTTGATATGTGTGAGTCCCTTCAATCTGATTTCTAGGTACTTTTGATAGGTCTCCATATTCTCTGAGCTTGCTTTGCTTTCTGGCAAAAAAAAAAAAAAGATGTGTTGATCTAGACCTGGAATCCACCATTTTTCCAAGGAGCGCTGGTTCCTTTTAGTGGAAAGTGGTATCTAGACACTAAGATTGAGTGCTAGGGGTGCTCATTCCTTTGCTGGGTCTTAGGATGTCAGTGCTCCCAGGATGACTGTCTCTCTTTCTCTCTCTCTCTCTATATATATATATTCTGATACGGAGTCTCGCTCTGTTGCCCAGGCTGGCGTGCAGTGGTGCATGGTCTCAGCTAATTGCTACCTCTGCCTCCCAGGTTCAAGCAATTCTCTTGCCTCAGCCTCTTGAGTAGCTGGGATTACAGGCATGTGCCACCACGCCTGGCTAATTTTTGTATTTTTAGTAGAGACGGGGTTTCACCATGTTGGTCAGACTGGTCTCTAACTCCTGACCTCGTGATCTGCCCGCCTTGGCCTCCCAAAGTGCTGGAATTACAGGCGTGAGACACTGCGCCTGGCTCCTCTATATTTTATTTGTCTATCTACATGAAAATTATGAATTTACACCGACGTTTCTAATTCCAGTTGAATTCATTCTTGTTTTCTCCCAGGTCCATAATTATAACTGCTTTTCCAGCAGTGAGAAACCTGCTCTTTTTATCTCTCCCAAATTTATTCATTTGCCAACTCCCTGGATGTAACCTAGGTCCTGTTGCTCCTGCTGTCCCCATCCCAGGACACCTTCTAATCTCACACAGGCCCTAACACACACACCAAGTGGCCACTTGCTCATAGGGACACCCTGCACACATGGTCACACCCTGGGCACATAGGCTCTGACACCCTGCTGTGCATCCCTCCCCCAACCTGTGTAGACACCTACCTTTTTTAACCTCACCTGATAGCTTTAGACCAAATTATTGGTCTAAATAATTGGACCAATTTGACCAAACAGAGAAGAGAAGGAGGAAGAGGAAGGGTGAGTGTGTCATGTTAAGAATAACTTGGTTTGTCTATTTTGATTTTTGGTTATTCTTTCTCTTTAAATTTTTTTTGGTTATATGAAAAAAGCTGCATCGATTGATTGATTGATTGATTATTTTTTGAGACAGAGTTTTGCTCTGTCACCCAGGCTGGAGTGCCATGGCATGAACTTGGCTCACTGCAACCTCCACATCCCAATGTAGCTGGGATTACAGGCATATGCCACCACGCCAGGCTAATTTTTGTATTCTTAGTAGAGACAGGGTTTCACCATGTTGGCCAGGCTGGTCTCGAACTACTGATCTCAGGTGGTCCACCCACCTCGGCCTCCCAAAGTGTTGGCATTACAGGCATGAGCCACTGAACCCGGCCAAAAAGCTGCATTTAAATTAGCCACAGGAGCAAATGATCTCTGATAGTTTGAATTAATTCAGTTACATAAATTAATTCTTACATTTTTTGGAGTCATGGATATTTTTTATTTTTGAGATGGAGTTTCGCTCTTCTTGCCCAGGCTGGAGCACAGTGGCACAATCTCAGCTCACTGCAACTTCCACCTCCCGGGTTCAAGTGATTCTCCTGCCTCGGCCTCCCAAGTTGCTGGGATTACAGGTGCCTGCCACCATGCCTGGTTAATTTTTGTATTTTTAGTAGAGATGGGGTTTCGCCATGTTGGCCAGGCTGGTCTCGAACTCCTGATCTCACTGCCCGCCTTGGCCTCCCAAAGTTTTGGGATTACAGGCATGAGCCAATGTGCCCAGCCCAACCTTTTAAAATAGTAATAATAATAACAGTCCCAGGCAGTCCAAACAATCAGAATTCAGTCTATTTTTATCACTGTGGGTTTTCAGAACCTTGCTTCCTAATGTCTTATCCTAAACACTTTAGTTTTCCCATGGCAGTAACTTCATCTCCCTTCACCCTGCTTGGTTCCCAGCATTTCCAGGCTTCATTCCGGTCCAAGTATTTATACATGCCACCCCCCGCTTGTTTTCCAGAACTCTGCCTTTGTGTCGCACTGCATAAATACTCTTGTGAAGCCATGAATCTCAGAATGTACAGTTGGAATGGTTTATGGAGTGTCTGAGAAATTTAGGTCACTCAATTCCATGATTCACTAGGGAAAGTCAGTAATTCACAGTTTATAAGCTAGAGAGAGTCTATGACATACTGGTTGCCTTTTTGCTCCTCACAGAGAGTCTGTTTTATTAGCTCAAAAAATATATGCCCATGATCCCCTGGTACAAAGACATCTGGTCTCTCTGGAGTGTTGCCTGCATCACGGAGGAGAGCTGTGGCCTGGCAGTTCCCCATTCCCAGCATAACGTCCTTGTTATCTTTCAATGCAAAAAAAAAAAAAAAAAAAAAGAAAAGAAAAGAAAAAGAAAACCTTCCAGAAAACCAAAAAGAACAAAAATTCCAATCACGAGCATCATATGAACTGAGTCTATGCCAAAACTGAGAAAAGAAATTGGAATTGTTACTCTAAGTCACCAGTAACTGAATGTTCAGCTTGAGAGGATGTGGCAATCAGTTCAGTCAGGGCTGCTCATCACTGTGATCTCTCAGGTTTGTAAGTCTAATAGCCAGTTGCGGATGCAAAAATGGAATTAGATTTTTTTTTTTTTGAGACTGAGTCTTGCTCTATTGCCCAGGCTGAGGTGCAGTGGCATGATCTCGGCTCACTGCAACTTCTGCCTCCTGGGTTCAAGCCATTCTTCTGCCTCAGCCTCCTGAGTAGCTGGGATTACAGGCGCCTGCCATGATTCCCAGCTAATTTTTGTATTTTTACTAGAGATGAGGTTTCACCATGTTGGCCAGGCTAGTCTTGAACTCCTGGCCTCAAGTGATCTGCCTGCCTTGGCCTCCCAAAGTGCTGGGTGTGTGTGAGCCACCATGCCCGGCTTTTTTTTTTTTTTTTTTGAGAGACGGAATCTCACTTTGTCACCCAAGCTGGAGTGCAGTGGGGTTATCTTGGCTGGAATTAACATTTTTCTTCCATTATGGAGATATTTCTTTCTGCTGGAAAACACTAAGTGGGGCAGAATCCCATATATTTTCAAAGAACTTGCTGATAAATTTTCTTCAAATGCGAAGTGCTTAGAGGAAGAATGATTCCAATGAAAATAACTGGAGCATACACAAGCTGTGGACGTGTGGCATCTGAGCATGGCAAAGGCGTGCAGCTGTTTGCTGAATTTGCTCTACAAGGCCAGTAGATAGGTCTAGGCAAGGATAAATGTGGGTGCTCTGTGTTGTTCAGTAGAATTGCAAAGCACTGGGTAAGAGAAGACCTTTCAGAGAATGTACTTTGGAAACATTTACTTTGATCAACAATTACTCTATGAAGGGATGAGAAAGAGTGTATTAGTTCATTTTCACGCTGCTGATAAAGACATACTCGAGACTGGGCTTGTATAAAAAAAAAGAGGTTTGCATAAATGTCTTCTTTTGAGAAGTGTCTATTCATATCCTTCGTCCACTTTTTGATGGGGTTGTTTGTTTTTTTTCTTGTAAATTTGTTTGAGTTCTTTGTAGATTCTGGATATTAGCCCTTTGTCAGATAGGCAGATTGCAAAAATTTTCTCCCATTCTGTAGGTTGCGTGTTCACTCTGATAGTAGTTTCTTTTGCTGTGCAGAAGCTCTTTAGTTTAATTAGATCCCACTTGTTGATTTTGGCTTTTGTTGCTATTGCTTTTGGTATTTTAGACATGAAGTCCTTGCCCATGCACCAGACACATGAAAAAATGCTCATCATCATTGACCATCAGAGAAATACAAATCAAAACCACAATAAGATATCATCTCATACCAGTTAGAATGGCGATCATTAAAAAGTTAGGAAACAACAGGTTCTGGAGAGGATGTGGAGAAATAGGAACAGTTTTACACTGTTGGTGGGACTGTAAACTAGTTCAACCATTGTGGAAGACAGTGTGGCGATTCCTCAGGGATCTAGAACTAGAAATACCATTTGACCCAGCCATCCCATTACGGGGTATATACCCAAAGGAATATAAATCATGCTGCTATAAAGACACATGCACACTTATGTTTATTGCGGCACTATTCACAATAGCAAAGACTTGGAACCAACCCCAATGTCCAATAATGATAGACTGAATTAAGAAAATGTGGCACATATACACCATGGAATACTACGCAGCCATAAAAAATGATGAGTTCATGTCCTTTGTAGGGACATGGATGAAGCTGGAAACCATCATTCTCAGCAAACTATCGCAAGGACAAAAAAACCAAACACTGCATGTTCTCACTCATAGGTGGGAATTGAACAATGAGAACACTTGGACACAGGAAGGGGAACGTCACACACCGGGGCCTGTTGTGGAGTGGGGGGAGGGGGGAGGGATAGCATTAGGAGATATACCTAATGTAAATGACGAGTTAATGGGTGCAGCACACCAACATGGCACATGTATACATATGTAACAAACCTGCACGTTGTGCACATGTACCCTAGATCTTAAAGTATAATAAAATATATATATATATAACACAAATTACAGCCATTGGCATATAGAATATACACATCAAATAACAAAAAAAGTGTAACTTAGGCAGGATATTTTAAAAAATTGTTTTTAACAGTGGAATTCACCACACATGAATAAAGACCAAAATATTAAATTTAAATCAAAAAACAAATCATAATAAAAAGTATATTTTCATTTCACATAATGAGTTGATTAAACAAGAATACATTTGAAATTAAAAAAAAAAAGGTTTAATGGACTCACGGTTCCACATGGCTGGGGAGGCCTCACGATCATGGTGGAAAGTGAAAGACACATCTTACACTGGCGGCAGGCAAAAGAGAGAATGAGAACCAAGTGAAAGAGGTCTCCCCTTATAAAACCATCAGATTTCGTGAGACTTGTTCACTACCAGGAGAACAGGATGGGGGAAACTGCCCCCATGGTTCAGCTATCTCCCACTGGGTTCCTTCCACAACATGTGGGAATTATGGGAGCTACAATTCAGGATGAGATTTGGGTGGGGACACAGCCAAACCATATCAAAGAGTGTCCCTTTCCATGTTTTGGGGAGCAAGAAGGAGAAATGGGAAGAAGGGAGCACTGATCAGGTCAGGGCTGGATGAAGGAAATGTCACCCTGGGGTGAGAAAAGTGCCTGGCCCTCAGGGATGTTGAGGGTCATTTTGTGCCACCAAGTGAGAACAGTCACAGGGTCTTTGAGCTAAGATTACTTTTTAAATTGGCTTCTTCACCTCAAAGGGAATGCCATTAAATTCAATTCTTCCAGTGCTTCCTGATGTTAGATATGAGTTCTAAATTTTTCTTCAAAGAATCAATATGTCAGTACGTTCAATTCTTCTCCTTCTACTTTTAAACTTAACTTCCTCATAAAGCAACCTTTTTCGATTACCTGCCCCACCCTGACTCATTCTGATTACCTGCTCTACCCTGACTCATTCCAATTACCTACTCCACCCTGACTCATTCCAATTACCTGCTCTGTCATAACCATTTTCCCACCAAATCATTCACCCTGTCACTCTCTTTAAATTAGTCAATCGGAATCAGTTTAGCTTTGCGGTCTAACCCTAGCCAATAGGGGAACGACACAGCAGCAGGGGCCACTTGCGTCAGGGATAAGAACCCCTTCCCCTCCCTTGTCGAGGTGTGTGCTCACTGTTGCTCCATCTGTAAAGGCGCACCCTTCTATAGAAGTACGTTGCCTTGCTGAGAATTAAAATGAAAATTTTATATTCGAGCGCTATTTAGTTTGTGGCACCGAAACTTTATTTATAACACTGAGTATCTGCTCCCCTTAGGAGACCCTAAAAGACTATTTACTGTTTCCATGGCTTCCTTCTGTAACAGGCCAGTGCATTTTCATGATCCTCCCTCTACTTGCAGCTTCTGAGGACTTTTCTTCAATCCCTTTGACAAGTTTTTAGTATTACTGCAGTAACAAAGTAGACAGCTAATTTCCCACGAGATTATTTAACTGTTCTAAGAGGATTTCACTCCTTGCGTTTTGATGAGACCACATAATTCGTGTAAATCCTCTTAGATTTCCCTTTTAGGCCATTGCTGTTGTACTACCAGCCAGGACAGGAGGCAGCCTCTAGGTGCAGGAGATAAACAGCAAGAGATTGAAGTCGGAATGTCTGCCAACATGGCTCCTGAAATGGCATTTGCCTCCTTCTGTAAACAGTGCTAGGTATTTTGTACATAGTAAGTCCACAGCAATGATTTTCAGTTTATTTATTGAAGAATACTGTCTTTAAATTGGACCAAAGGTAAAATTGAGAACTTGCTGATAAATTTTCTTCAAATTTATCCACAATTAAATACAGGTGTGGTGAAGGAGATCATTAAAGCCAGTCTCCTGATTTCATGTGTACAAGGCTGTTCGTCAAAACCTAAACATTTATAGAACCCTTGCATCTTGCCTTGAGACACAATGATGTAGCTCTGGCATATCGTAAATATTCTTTAACTTTCTTTTCATTGATTAATGAAGTCAATGAATATCTCATCAAAACTAAGGATTCAAGTAAACAGTTTTTGGCAAGACCAAAATAATTTTCTTCTCTGTTCCAAATGTGTTGTTTACAAGACCTATCCTTTTTTGTTTATAAATGGATCTCCTGACTTTCACATTTTCATTTTCTGATGAACTTATAAAATAATAAGGTCAGATGTGATAAAATATTTCAGAAATTTAATCCACCCTGCTGCACACACAGATTGCAAGGAGTCTAATCCTACCAACTGGCTGGCAGGAAGTGACCCAGTGCAAGAGCTCAAAATGTTTGTTGCTCAGCTGAGTCTACCACTGTCTAAAATCAGCATTAGTATGCCTGCACTGGGGAGGAGTTGGATGTTGCCTTTATACAAAAAGGTGTCAGCATAGTACCCCAGCTGGGACAAGGGGAAGAAAACAAATGTTTATTGCCTGTAATATACTAGGCATTGTTATAGTGTTAAGACATTTCAACTCACAAAAACCTTGAAGGATATGCTTTCTATTTATTTTTATTTATTTATTTTTTTTAGTGATGGGATTGCTTTGTTGCCCAGGCTGGAGTGCAGTGGCTATTCACAGGCACAATCTCACTACTGATCAGCACGGGAATTTTGACCTGCTCCATTTCTGACCTGGGCCGGTTCACCCCTCCTTAGGCAAGCTGGTGGTCCCTTGCTCCCAGGAGGTCACCAAATTGATGCTGACCTTAGTGCAGACACTGATTGGCATAGCGCACTACAGCCCAGACCTCCTTGTCTCAAGCGATCCTCCCACCTCAGCCTCCTGAGTATCTGGGACTACAGGCTTGCACCACCACACCCAGCTGTTTCCTCTATTTTATAGATGAGAAAATGTAGGCTAAGATAAGTTAAGTAACTTGCCCAAGGTCGCAAAACTAATAAATACATGACTTATCCAGGATTGAAACCCAGAAATATTTAGGTTTAGAAATTGTGCTCCTCCCAAGCAGAAACAAAGTACTCCAAAGCAACCCCCCTTTCCTCCTTAAATGACACTCCTATTCTAGAATGTGTTGCTAAAGTGATTATTATTATTTGGACAGTTACACTGAGCAACTTGGGATAGACCTGTTTCTCTGAGGCTCTACATATTAAAAAAAAATCTCTGGCAGCTCTAAGACAGAATATAAGCTATGCAGAAGCATTATATAAAAGATTAGCCATCTAGGTCTTTCTAATACCTTTTTGACTGAGTTCATTGGTATCAAATCTGATCTCCTTTAATAAATTGCCAGACACTACAACATGAAGTATATCTAAAAGAGAAAAATGAAGGCAAGAGATGAGGTATTCGATAAAAAAGGCAATTTTTAGAAACCTGTAAATTAAGAAACACAAACCAACCGAGCTATTTCTCTTAAGCAGTTGTTTAGTCTTGTGATAGCAGTTGGCTGATGAATGATCTTAGTAATGTTTTTAAAGAATCAGAAATGTGCTGAGCTAGCTTTACAGGTGAACTAGATGTGGTCAAACATGGTTCTAATTCTTAGCTGACTCAGGGAGATTCTACATTGGACCAGTTATTATAAATGAGATCACTTTATATTATCATTTAGTGCAAATCTTCATACTGCAAGCTCCCTAGCTTTTTCTTGGAATTCTCCTCTCCAAACATTTTTGAAGAATTCCCAGGTCTTGTGTGTATCTGTGAGTCAAGCCAGGAATTCTTTGCCTCCTGCTGTGAAATGGACAATTACAATTTCCTATTAAGGCCAGACTCCTTAAAGCAGATGCAAGTTGTGGGAAATTTCCTATTGTCCTCAGCCTTTTTTTTTTTTTTTTTTTTTTTTTTGCTAGTCATGGTGGCTCAGGCCTGAAATCTTGGCTACTCAGGAAGCTGAGGTAGGAGGATCACTTATACCCAGGAGTTTGAGGCTACAGTGAGCTCTAATTGCACCACTGCTCTTGGACAAGACTGTCTCTTAAAAAATTTTTGTTTTCAACTTACTGTAAATTGCACGAGTCACACATACAAACACACACACACAAACACACACACACACATGCATGCTTACATGTTTCTCTCAGTCTAGATCTAGAGGGACCTATTGGTAGAGAGATAGATAGGAATGTATGTATGTATGAATGTGTAAAACCACAACAAAAATCAGGATATGTAACGTTTCAGTGCCTTTGAAGCCTCGCTGGGTTCCTCCCACTCTCTGTGAGCCTGAGTTTAGGTCACCTAGACTGGATCTGCCCCACACACTTGCCGCCTCCTACCTAATGTCCTTATTTGTATTGTTCTGCATAGGGCACTCATGATTTCCAACTTGGTCAATGAAAATCAGGATTTGTTGTGTCAGACAGCTCCTCCTTTCTTCATTTTTCTTTTTCACTGTATCAGCAATAATTGTCATTATAGTTTTAAGCAAATTTACAAAAGAAATGTTATTCAATTTAGAGTACTTAAAATATTACTGGAATTCTACACAACTTCTGATAAAGGGAGTCCTGTAGAACCAGGATACATGTGTTCTGACCTTTGATGTGATCATCATGGGTGCCTTATGATGAGAATTGCACTGTGAACTGAGTACAGATTGCTCTTGCGGAGGATGGAGGTGTCTCAGGCCAGGGGCTGATGGCTCAGGCCCCGTCTCAGGATGGGACCATGGGTGAGTTACCAGAGCTTAGAGCTAGGCTTTCAGTCTCATGGGCTCCTTTTCCAAATTCAAGTAACTACCTTAGGTTGAAACATTTTTGGTTAATTAGACTGATGTTCTGTCAAGCTACTGGCATCTCTGTTTTTGAAACTATAACTGTATTAGTCCATTCTCTCACTGCTATAAAGAACCACCTGAAATTGGGTAATTTATAAAGAAAAGAGGTTTAATTGAGTTACAATTCCACAGGCTGTACAGGAGGCATGGCTGGGGAGGCCTCAGGAAACTTACAATTATGACAGAAGGGTGAAGGGGAAGCAAGCATGTCTTCACATGGCGGCAGGAGAGAGCGAGCGAAGGGGGAAGTGCCACACACTTTGAAACAACCGGATCTCATGAGAACTCACTCACTATCACAAAAACAGCAAGGAGGAAATCCATCTCCAAAATCCAATCACTTCCCACCAGACCCCTCCCCCAGCAGGGGGAATTACAATTCAACGTGAGATTTGGGTGGGGACACAGAGCCAAACCATATCAATAACCTTTAGTTTTTTTGGTTGGAATTTGGTTAATTTAACCATTCATGACATAGTATTGCTTCAGATAAGGATTTCTCCAACTCTGCACTGTGAACATTTGGGGCTGGATGATTGTTATAGGAGGTATCTTGTGCATTGTGAGATATTTGGCAGCATCCCTGGCCTCTATCCATTAGACGCCAGTAACATCTCCAACTGCGACAACCAGAAATGTCTCCAAACTTGCCAAATATTCCTTGGGAGACAAAATTCCCTCCAGCTTGAGATCACCGCTTTACATGGCTGGTTTTGACCAGTTCTCCATCAGTCCAGTTTCATTTTGGACAGTCTATATCTTTTAGTCTGAGAGGCAGAAATGAGGGCTGTCCTCTTATGCTCTGTGAACTGGTCTCTCATTATTTGCCACTTGAATTCAAGGTGGAAAAGAACATTAAGTGACCACTACCAACAAAAACATAGATCTTTTAAGTGTTTGTATCTGGATCTGTGATATATACCCAGATATCACAGATCCTTTGTCCATTTTGTGTTGCCATAATTACCTGAGGCTGGATAATTTATAAGGAAAAGAGGTTTAATTGGCCCAAAGAAGCATGGCACCAGCATCTGCTTCTGGTGTGGGTCTCAAGTTGCTTCCACTCATGGTGGAAGGTGAAGGGGAGCTGGCACGTGCAGAGATCACATGGGGAGACAGGAAGCAAGACAGGGAGGAGGTGCCAGGCTCTTTTTAACACCCAACCCTCTTGGGAACGAATAGAGCAAGAACTCACTCACCTCTTCCCACAGAGGAAGCATTAATCTGTTCATGAAGAAGCCTACCCCCCAGCAATTTGGGAGGCCGAGGTGGGTGGATCATGAGGTCAGGAGATTGAGACCATCCTGGCTAACACGGTGAAACCCCATCTCTACTAAAAAATACAAAAAATTAGCTGGGCGTGGTGGCGAGAGCCTGTAGTCCCAGCTGATCGGGAGGCTGAGGCAGGAGAATTACTTGAACCCGGGAGGCAGAGCTTGCAGTGAGCCAAGATCGCACTGCTGCACTCCAGCCTGGGCGACAGAGCAAGACTCTGTCTCAAAAAAAAAAATAAATAAAATAAAAATAAAATGGAGGAGCCACCCTCATGACCCAAATGCCTCCCATTAGGACCCACTTCAAACACTGAGGATCACATTTCAAAATGAGGTTTAGAGGGGACAAATAGCCAAAGTCCAGCAACCTTATAAATGAAAAACAATAATACATAATTATATGTGATTTCCTTTAAACACACACACACACTGCTTTAACAAAAAGTAAATCAACCAAATATTTCTTAAATTGAGAGTGATTTCCAAATGACAAATGTAACTAGTAGTGACAGTAATCCTTGTTTAGCTTCTTGTACTTTCAACACTCAACAAAGTGATACTGTTTTTTAAGGTCACTTTGACTTTAAACTTCGTAACAAACTGAACTAAAATTTATGTGTAAGTTTTCATCTGCTCCTAAAAATACAGCGCTTAGACATTTCTGTTGGATTTTGAGTCCTCATAGAACAAGTAAAAGAAGCATCAAGACCACTGCATGGTAGGAAGAACCAATTTTACAGACAAGTTATCTCCTCTGCATAATTTGAGCTGGCAGATGAGGCATCTCTACCCTAATAGTTTTCCTCTAGCTGCCTAAAATTAAATCTTTCCTGCTTTGTTCCTGTAGGTTAACCAGAGAACTCTTTTAAAATATAAATACTACTTAGAGAAATAAAAATGTAAGAGATAAGGTCAGGTGCAGCGGCTCATGCCTGTAATCCCAGCACTTTGGGAGGCCGAGGCAGGCAGATCACTTGAGGCCAGGAGTTCGAGACCAGCCTGGCCAACACTGCAAAACCCCGTCTTTACTAAAAATACAGAAATTAGTCGGGTGTGGTGGCACACGCCTGTAGTCTCAGCTACTCAAGAGGCCAAGGCAGGAGAAGTGCTTAAACCTGGGAGGCGGAGGTTGCAGTGAGCTGAGATGGCACCACTGCACTCCAGTCTGGGTGACAGAGTGAGACTCTGTCTTAAAAAAAAAAAAAAAAAAAAGACATTGAAGATCCATCTTCCTTTTGGTTTTGGTAAACATGGTTTATAAGCAAGCATTCTCTTTGACAAACTTGGAATAGTTTTACTTCAGTGCATCTAGCTTTGTGTTTTATTGGATTTGCCTTTGTATCGTAATATATTTTTACATTGATTCTTCAAGCCCAAGGTGCTAAAAAAAGCAAAAACAAAAAATATGTTTGAATTGGTCTCTGAGGAAACTATTTGCAATGATAGATAGAGCCCATTTCTCATATCAGAGTTCAGAAGCCTAATTTTCTGTCCCCATATGTATATGGAGATTCCATCATCTGAAATACATAGTTTCAAAAATATTTATATAATGAAATTTAATATCTAGGTTGTTTTGTGTTATGTGTGGACATTTTTACAGCTTTATAAAGATATATCTCACATACCATAAAACTCCATAAAACTCATGGTTTTAAAGTGTATAATTCAAAGGTTTTCAATGTATTCACAGAGGCATGAATATATTGATGCCAGTATCACCACAATCTAATTTTAGAAAATGTTTATCACTGCAAAAAGGAACCTTGTACTCGAGAGCAGTCACTCCTCATCCCCACACCCACAGCCTCTGACAACCACTAATCTAGTTTTTGTCTTCATGGATTTACTTATTCTGGGCATCTCCAATAAATGAAATTATACAATATGTGGGCTTCTTTTACTTAATATGTTTTCAAGGTTCATCCATGTTGTATAATACATCAGTACTTCATTCCTTTATGGCAAAATAACATTCCATTGTGGAATATGGTATGAAACCACATTTTTTTTTTTTTTTTTTGAGACGAGGGTCTCTGTTGCCCAGGCTAGAGTGCAGTGGTGTGATCTTGGCTCACCTCAGCATCTATCTCCTGGGTTCAAGTGATTCTCCTGCCTCAGCCTCCCGAGTACCTGGGATTACAGGCCTGCGCCACCACACCCAGCTAATTTTTATATTTTTAGTAGAGACGGGGTTTCACCATGTTGGTCAGGCTGGTCTTGAACTCCTGACCTCAGGTGATCCACTCACTTCGGCCTCCCAGAATGCTGGGATTACAGGCATGAGCCACCACGCCTGGCCAGCTGTGAATTTTTAATAGATTTATGTGTCTGTTTTAAATTAAAATAAGAATAATCAATTAATTTTAAAGTTTTAATTGTATTAAATGATCTCACCAGCAATTACTTTAAACTATTAGCTTATTTCGAACCTTTCCAATGCACTTTTACTGGGGCATGCAGATGTTTTGGAAGGTAAGAAGGCTCATACGAAGCATTTGAAAAAAGCTGTCAATTATATTTATTATAAAGTAGTACTGCTTTAAGTCTCTTGAAGGAATCTCAAGAAGATTCTTATTCACATTGAAATAATAAGTATACATTCTACAGCTTACTCAAACTCCCCCTATCTTAAAGACTGAAAAACTAAGGAAATATGTAGAATTTGCAAAATAACTGTCTTCCATTTATAGTGATCACAGATAATATAATAATATCTTAGCAAATTTTATGACTTAACATATAAATGAGTTTTAAACAACCTTGACAGTCAATAAGATGAAGGTCACTTATAAATATGGAAGGTAGGCCCTCTATAATTTGATGAAGAGGGTTCTAAGAATCTCTCTTCTCTTATATATATTTCACACTGACATTCCTAAAATGGTCACCATTCATCTTTTCTTTAAAACAATGTACCAAGGTCTGGCACAGTGGCTCACACCTATAATTCCAGTATTTTAGAAGGCCGAGGTAGGAAGATCACTTTACTTAAAGCCGGAAATTCAATCAAGACTAGGCTGGGCAACACAGGGAGATCCTGTCTCGACAAAATAAATACATAAATTAAAAAAAAATGTATTAAAGATTCCTGGTAAAACCAAACAATTTATCTGTGAGATATAATATGCAACATCATTATCATAATTTATAGGGAATTAATTTATCATATTAGGTAATCACCTGAAGAACTGGCTCAAAGAATGGGTAAACTTTGATGAGGTTTAGAAGATTGGAGAGTTTAGAAAGTCATAGTGAAGAATCTGGGATAAGCAGATGTCAACAAGAGAATCCTTAGCAACGCAGAGGGAGTAGAGGGGAAGCAAGGGAAGACAGATGGAGGAGCCATGCTGTACCCACATTTGACCCAATCTAGTCTCAAGAATGCAGTCAGTCTCTTTAGAAACTAAATGAAAAACCACATTCAATACTTTCTTTTTAATTATTTATTTTTAAGTATATAAGCACTAAATGAATATATTTTCATTATAAAAAGTCAAGCAGTTCAGATGAATTTAAAATTATTCTTAATGATGATCCCTAATCCTAATCTCTCATCAGAGATGGTTACTACTAGCTTGGCATTTATCATTTAGGGTGCATCACATTTATGTTTATATTTCTATCATCTGTAGTATATTATGTTTATCTATAGTTATATGTATATGTAGTTTTTGTTTGTTTTGTTTTGAGACAGTTGCACTCTGTCACCCAGGCTGGAGTGCAGTGGCACGATCTCAGCTCCTCCCGGGTTCAAGCAATTCTCCTGCCTCAGTCTCCCTAGTAGCTGATATTACAGGCACCTGCCACCATGCCCAGCTAATTTTTTTTTTTATTTTGTATTTTTAGTAGAGGCAGGGTTTCATCATGTTGGCCAGACTGGTCTCGAACTCCTGACCTCGGGTGATCCACCCACCTTAGCCTTCCAAAGTGCTGGAATTACAGGCATGAGCCACCGTGCCAGGCCAAGTACTACATTTTAAAATTGCACTCTATAATGTTACAAAATTTTTACTACCACCAATAGTGTATGAGAAAGTCCCTTTACAAGTATACTTTCTAACAAATAATATTATCAAATTTTGAATTTTTTTAATATTATGGGTGACACAGGCATGGTATTTTATTTCATTTCATAGAAATTTTCATAAAAATTTATGTTTGGTATCACTCTGATAAGTGGCAAGGTTGAGCATCTTTTATATGTTTGTTCAGCATTTATACCACCTCTTCTGTGAATTGTCTATTCTTATTCTTGTTTTTCTCTTATTTATGGATTATGAGTTCTTTGCTGATTTTGATATTAATCCATTGCCATACATGGTGGTTCACACCTGTAATCTCAGTTCTTTGGGAGGCCAAGGTGGGAGTCCAGGAGTTCGAGACAAGCCTAAGCAACATAACAAGACCCTATGTCTACAAAAATTAGCCAGATATGGTGGCACACACCTGTTGTCCCAGCTACTCCAGAGGCTGAGGTTAGGAGGATCACTTGAGCCTTGGAGGTCAAGGCTGCAGTAAATCATAATTGCACCACTGCACTGCAGCCTGGGTGACAGAGGGAGACCCTGTCTCTAAATAAATAAATAAATAACATTGATTGTTATATATGTTACAAATATTTCCTCCCAGTCTTCTAGTTGTCTTTTAAACTTATTTGCAATGATGTTATGTAAAAGTTCAGAAATTTGATAAAATGGCATTTATTCACCATTTTTTAAGGCGTTAGCATTTTTATAATGTTTTAGAAGGTCTACTGTTAAGTATATTCTCCTTTTTGTTTTCTTTTAATAGGTTTGTTAAGTCTTTTGATTCATTTGGAATTTTTGTAAATGGTGTGAAATATAGATCTATTTTTTTCAACATGGATTGGCAAATATCTGTTTTTAGAAAATTTATTTAGTTTCATTTTGCTTAATTTTCCTTAAAGGAGAGGAAGGACTTTTTCCTCCCAATATCAGATCAATTAATCTTGAGGAAGTGCTGAGCCTGGCCTGGCTGGATCACATGTCCACCTGGGTGGCCAGGACAGCACAATTCCATGATTGGCAGCTGCCCCAAAGCTCATAGAATCAGTGTATGGGAGAAGTCCTCAAAATAAGGAACAGTACTGTTCCCAAAGTCAGATAGGAAAAAATACTGAGTGGGGCTGGGCACAATGGAACATGCCTGTAATCTCAGAACTTTAGGAGGCCAAGACAGGAGGCTCAGTTGAGGCCAGGAGTTCAAGACCAGCCTTGGCAAACATACCAAGACCCCATCTGTACAAGACAAAAAAAAAAGTTGGTCAGATAAAAATAATAAATGCTCACCATAGCCCTAAACAATCTCTTTCATCTTCTTGATATCTTTCTTTCTGATCTTTTTGTTTGCTTCCATATAGATGAAGATAGTAATAATTTTAATAGGTAGTACTTACAGAGCACTTCTCTGTGCTGGGCTGTACTCGCTGTTTTGCAGGAGTTCTTTTTAAAGATATGCCTTTGATGCAAAAAACTTCATCAAGCATTTTGAATACAGTTTAGATGTGAGAGAGAAGCTTGGGTTTTAAATTTTTTAAGTTCAATCATCCATTTTTCTAGTTAAAAAGAATGTACCAATCTAATACGCATGAGAGATGCTAATCAGAAAATGTGAAGGGCACAAGCCCACTCTTTGAGATTTTCATTGAAGAAAGTGAACATGTTTAAAAAATTCACTTTATTATTAATTTGCAAAACATATTATTAGTGATAAGCAAACGTTGGCACCCAGGTTAAAAATTTAGCAAAATGATGTTTACAAAAACTGTGTAATGAAACAGAAAAAAGCTTAATGACAACATGCTAAAATTGTTAAAATTCTGAAGTTTGAATTCTGATTCTGTCACCTTGAAGCTGTGAGACTTTTGACTAAGTTACTTGATGTTCCCCAGTTTGCTCAACAGTAAAATAGGGGTAGTAACAGTTCCTACCTCACGGGGGTGCTATAGGAATCTCAAGAGAGATAATACGCATGAAGCGCTTAGCCCTGCATCCAGCACGTTGTCAGCCATTGTTATTACCACCACCATCATCATCTGTGAGTACAGCAAGCAAAACACTGCTTGGAAAAAAAATCAGAAGGAAATGAACCCATTGGAGACTGGCCAAAGAAGTACTCCTAAAAGCATAGCAAAAGGAATTCCAGAAGTTTACAATAACACAAGGAAGAAATTTACAGTTTGAAAATATAAATATCAGTTTAATAGTTAAGCTAAGTTTTAAATGTAATGCCTTATTTATTAAAGCCTTAAATTTAAGCCTGAAAGTTAGCGACATCTGCTGGAAGAAAGGTGAATTATTCAACTCATGTACCAAGCACCTGTCCTAATTCATTCAATTCAATACTTTATTGAGCAGGAATTTGGTATCAAATGCTTTCCTAGATTCTGTGGACAAAGTGATTAATTCCCATGCTCAAGGAATTTAGTCTTTCAGCTCAGGTATAAGCCACCTGTGCTTAAGAAGAAAAAAAGTGGACATTATCACTATGGACCTTTCAATTCTGTTAAAAAAAATTAGATCTGTCGGCTGGGTGCAGTGGCTAACACCTGTAATCCCAGCACTTTGGGAGGCTAAGGTGGGTGGATCATGAGGTCAGGAGTTCGAGACCAGCCTGGCCAACATGGTGAAACCCCATTTCTACTAAAAATACAAATATTAGCCAGGCATGGTGGCAGCCTCCTGTAATCCCAGCTGCTCGGGAGGCTGAGGCAGGAGAATCACTTGAAACTGGAAAGTGGAGGTTGCAGTGAGCTGAGATCATGCCACTGCACTCCAGCCTGGGCAACAAGAGTGAAACTCTGTCTCAAAAAAAAAATTAGATCTACAACCAAGAATAAATTAAGTAGCAATACAAAGCTGGTATATGATCAAATGTTAAAATAAAAACTATCAATAGTAGAGCTGTAAGAGTTTAGGGAGAGACAGGATATAGCAACTAAGGTAACACCTGGAAAGTCATTCAAAGGTGTGATTCCAGAATTTCTTTTAATGACCAGGGGGAGGTCTGAATGTTTTTGAGCAGAGAAGTGATGATAGAACTAGTACAGTCATGTCTCGCTTAACCAAAGGAATATGTTTTGAGAAATGTGTCATTAGGTGATTTCATAGTTGTTTGAACATTATAGAGTGCACTTATACAGACTGATGGTGTGGCCTGTTACACACCTGGATTATATGGTATAGCCTGTTCCTCCTAGGCTACAAACCTGTACAGCATGTTACTATACTGAATACTGTAGGCAATTGTAACACAATGGTAAGTATCTGTGTGTCTACACATATCTAAACATAGAAAAAGTACAGCAAAAATACAGAAGAAAAGATAAAAATAATGGTACACTATATAGGGCCCTTACATGAATGGAGCTGGCAGGACTGGAAGTTGCTCTGGGTGAATCAGTGAGTGAGTGGTGAGTGAAGGTGAAAGCCTAGGAATGACATTACCATGCACTAATGTAGACATTATAAACACTGTAAACTTAGGCTATACTACATTTATAAAAATATATTTTTCTTCTTCTTCTTTTTTTTTTTTTTTGAGACACAGTCTTGTTCTGTTGCCCACCAGGCTGGAGTGCAGTGGCCCTATCTCAGCTTACTGCAAACTCCACCTCCTGGGTTCAAGCTAGTATTGTGCCTCAGGCTCCCGAGCAGCTGAGATTACAGAGGTGCACCACCACACCTGGCTAATTTTTGTATTCTTGTTATTTATTTATTTATTTTGAGATGGAGTCTTGCACTGTCACCCAGGCTGGAGTACAATGGCACAATCTCAGCTCACTGCAACCTCCGCCTCCCGGGTTCAAGCCTCCTGAGTAGCTGGGATTACAGGTGCTTGCCACCAAGCCCAGCTAATGTTTTTGTATTTTTGGTAGAGATGGGGTTTCACTATGTTGGCCAGGCTAGTCTCGAACTCCTGATCTTGTGAGCCACCCACTTTGGCCTCCCAAAGTGCTGGGATTACAGGCGTGAGTCACCGCACCTGGCCAATTTCTGTATTTTTAGTAGAAATGGGGTTTCACTGTGTTGGCCAGGCTGGTCTCAAACTCCTGATCTGAGGTGATCCGCCTGCCTTGGACTCCCAAAGTGCTGGGATTACAGGTATGAGCCACTGCACCTGGCCAGAATATATTTTTCTTTCTTCAATTATTTATTATTATTATTATTTCTTCAGTAATAAGTTAACGTTAGCTTACTCATTTTTATTTTATAAAAGTTTTAGACTTTTTTGTAGGTAAAGCAGCATAAAACACAAACACATTGTATAGTAGTATAAAAATAGTTTCTTTCTTTGTATTTTTATTCTATAAGCTTTTTCTATTTTGAAATTGTTTTATTTTTATTTTTTACTCTTTAAACATTTTATTAAGCACTAAGACATGAACACACACAATAGCCTAGGCCTAGACAGGGTCAGGATCATTGATGTCACTGTCTTTCATCTCCACATCTTGTCCCACTGGAAGGTCTTCAGGAGCAATAACATGCATGGAGCTACCTTTTTTTTTTTTTTTTTTTTTTTTTTGAGACAGAGTCTTGCTCTGCTGCCCAGGCTGGACTACAATGGCATGATCTTGGCTCACTGCAACCTCCACCTCCCGGGTTCAAGCAATTCTCCTGCCTCAGCCTCCCAAGTAGCTGGGATTACAGGCGTGTGTCACCACACCCAGCTAAATTTTTATATTTTTAGTAGAGGCAGGGTTTCACCATGTTGGCCAGGCTGCTCTCAAACTCCTGACCTCAGGTGATCCACCCACCTCGGCCTTCCAAACTGCTGGGATTACAGGCGTGAGCCACTGCGCCTGGCCTGGAGCTGCCATTTCTTATACCAGTGCCTTCTTCTATAATACCTCCTAAAGGACTTGCCTGAAGCTGTTTTATTTAACTTTTTTTAAAGTAAGAGTACATTCTAAACTAAAAATAAAAAGTATAGTATAATGAATACATAAACCAGTAACATAGTCATTTGTTATCCTTATCAATCATTAGGTACTGAATGTACATAATTGTTGGTACTATATTCTATATGACTGACAGCTCAGTAGGTGTGGCTTTTTGTTTGTTTGTTTGTTTATTTGTTTTTTTGAGATGGAGTCTCACTCTGCCGCCCGGGCTGGAGTGCAGTGGCACGATCTCGACCCACTGCAAGCTCCGCCTCCCGGGTTCACGCCATTCTCCTGCCTCAGCCTCCCGAGTAGCTGGGACCACAGGCGCCTGCCACCACGCCCGGCTAGTTTTTTGTATTTTTAGTAGAGACGGGGTTTCACTGTGTTAGCCAGGATGGTCTTGATCTGCCCGCCTTGGCCTCCCAAAGTGCTGGGATTACAGGCGTGAACCACCGCGCCCGGCCTCAGTAGGCGTGTTTATACCAGCATAACCACAAACATGTGAGTAATGTGTTGTGCTACAATGTCACTAGGTAATAGGAATTGTTCAGCTCCATTATAATCTTAGGGAACCGCTGTTGCATATGAGGTCCGTCATTGACCAAAACAATGCAATATGGCACATGACGGTGTTCTAGGACAATTAGCCTTCTGGCAATCTATAGGATGGATTAGTTTGGGGATAGACTGGAGAAGAGAGACTAATTGGGATGCTGTAATTATGAACAGCTGTGATGATAAGGACCTGGACATAACTGACTCCAAAGTAGTCAGGATCAAAAGTCAACTTGGCAAAAGATATTCTATCAGACTTCTACTTTGTGACATCCACATGAAGATAACCATACATGTTTCTGTAAAATGGACAAATGAGTATGTGTGCCCACAACCAACATTTGCTCCTGCTCTCTGGCAATCTCAGTCACTTCTTTGTGTTTAACTTAGGATGTTATGAAATCACACTTTTAAATATTTCATTTCCACCTGTTGAAAAATTGTCCTTCTGAATATGAAATGAGTTCAAGATATCACAAATATTTGACAAATAACAAGCACTTGTATCTAGTTCCAATCTCACATGGAAGAGAGGTTCAGAACAGAATTTTGATCCCTGTTATAGATTGAATATTTTTTCCCCTCAAAATTCACATGTTGAAATCGAATCTCCAGTGTGATGGTACTTGGAGGTGGGACTTTGGGAGGTAATTAGGTCACAAGGGCGGAGCCCTCATGAAGGGGATTAGTGACCTTATAAGGAAAGGCCAATGACCTACCTTTTTTCTTTCCATAATTTGATGATACAGGAAGTCAGTGTCTGCAACCAGGAAGAAGACCCTCACTAGAACCTGCATCTGCTGGCACTCTGATCTTGAACTTCCAGTCACCAGAACTGTGAGAAAGAAACATCTGTTGTTTATAAGTCATTCAGCTGATGGCATTTTGTCATAGTAGCTTGAGTGGCTAAGACAACACCCATGCCACAAATGCAATGGACTCATTTACTCAGTCTGCAGAAACATGAACTGAAATGCTCAAGGAATGTAGTTGTTCTAATTGGTTCAACAGTCTGCATAAATGTGAGCCAAACCTTTCACTTTTTAAACTTATATCATTAATAATTTTCCAAAAGATACTTTTCCTAAATATAGTTTTATGTCCTTGTTATAAAGAAAAGTATACTTTTCTCTTCCCTCAATTTGTTAACTAGCAATACCTCAGGTTATAATAGAGTTGACTATATAACCTATTGTGATGGTTAATTTTAGGTGTTAACTTGACTGGATTAAGGAATGCCTAGAAACTTGCTAAAGTATTATTTATGGGTGTGTCTGTGGGGGACTTTCCAGAGTAGATTAGCAAGTGAGTCTGAGTGCACTAGGTGGGGAAGACCCACCTTCCATGTGGGCCGGCACCATCCAATCTGCTGGGGGCCCAGAAAGAACAAAACAGGGAAAGGTGAGTATGTCCATCCATTCCATCTGCTGCTGGAGTTGGGATACACTCTTCTTTTCTCCTGTCCTTGGACAACAGCTCCAGGTTCTCTGGCCTTTGGATTTCAGGATTTATACCAGTGACCCCCACGACCCTCAGGTTCTCAGGCCTTTGGCCTTGGACAGAAAGTTACACTATCAGCTTCTTATTTTTGAGGCCTTTGAACTTGGACTGAGCCATATTATCAGAGTCTGGAGATTCTGAGCATCCCAGAGTCTCCAGATTGCAGACAGCCTGCAGTTGGACTTACACTCCATAATTGCATGCACCAATCTCCCCAATAAATCCCCTGTGATAGATCTATATTTTTATTTATTTTTATTTTATTTTTATTTTTGAGATAGGGTCTCACTTTGTAGCCCAGGCTGGAGGGCAGTGGCGCCATCTTGGCTCACTGCAACTTCTGCTTCCTGGGTTGGAGCAATTCTCCTGTCTCAGCCTCCCAAGAAGCTGGGATTCCAGGTGTGCACCACCCCGCCTGGCTAATTTTTGTATTTTTAGTAGATAAGGGGTTTCACCATGTTGGCCAGGCTGGTCTCAAACTCCTGACCTGAAGTGATCCACCCATCTGGGCCTCCCAACGTGCTGGGACTACAGGTGTGAGCCACTGTATCTGGCCTTACATCTATCTATATCATCAGTCTACATCTATAACTATATATTTACATCCTATTGGTTCTGTCCCTCTTGGAGAATCCTAACACACCTATTGTTCAAATTGGGACAATTTTGAGAGTGAAAGGAGGTGGGACAAATGGATGAACTGCAAGAGTCCTCAGATCAGTGGGCAATTGTAATTGTCCTGGTCATGATAGGATGCCCCTGGGGCTCCTCTGATTACATCCACTATAAAGTGCCCTGTGGGCATCACATCCTCCATTGGTTTGGTTTCTCCTTCCGTTCAATTTGGCCCACTGTTCTTCTAACTGCTTTCCTCTGGCTTTGAGGATTTGCTGTAATACACAACTTCCTGAGCTTAGAAATCTCAAACTGGCCCCTTGACTTTGTATACATCATCAAATCTATGTCAACCATAGAAGAGGAATCTGTTCCTTGCTCTGCTGCCTCAAAAAAAAAAAAATCATCATGGGAATCAAATGAGATAACAATAGCATGAAAGTGTTTGAAACCATAAAGTGTTATACAAATAAAGAGATGCTGGTAAGGGCAGTAGAGAAAACGTGAGGGTAGGTATGGTTTTCTTGAGTTGCTGTTTAGGTGAGGCAGTTCAGCCTGTTTGTAGGGTGATAGGAGGGAGCTTCTCTGCATTATTCAAGCCAGTGGTGCTCTTAGGATAGTGCGTTAATTATACACTTCCAATTTGCCGGAGGCAGAGGCATATTCAGGCTCAGTTCACAGAGTCTGTTGTAAGGATGCATTGAGAAGCGAGGGAGATGGGAGGCCTATGAGCAGCTGCACAGCCAGGTTTCCCAGAGAAAGAAGTCATCATGGAGCACACAACAGAGCTCTAGAGGTCTGCCAGCCTATCTGGAGCCAGATGCAACCCCAGGAGACGTCCCTGTGGCAGCCAGTGTCAGCTGCTTCCTTCCCCAGCGTTTTGCTTCAGCCCTCACTCCTCAGCCACTTCCACTGCTCCTGTGGTTAGTGACCGCCTCTGCCTCCTCCACTACCCATGAGTCTTGTTTATTCACAGATTCTGTGCCTCTTGGTCTCTGCTTACAGCAATTCTTTGTGTGCTCAACTTCTGTGTCACTGTGACATTTCTAAATGTCTCTCATTCAGGTGCCTCAAAGGAAGGGCTCTGGTGGGTTATGTCGCCATCTATTACAGAATACTCCTTGGCTAGAGCTCTGGTACCAAGTACTTTTGGAGATTATTGGCTAGATAATAGATAGCTGACTCCTGCTATGTCAGTCATACAAAAAAAAAAAAAGGGTTACTTATGTGTTAAAAATCTTCAGCTATTTGCTTTAAGGGTGGTCTTGTACAATGGAACTCTAAGCAGTACTGTTTCATGTTACATTAATTCATTTTCCTTTAAGACTCTAGTTATATTACTTTATCTCATTTATTTTAAACTTGTAAGCCTTTCATATTTTTAGGTCTTAGCAATTTCATACTCTCAACATGCACCTAAAATGATCAGTGTATCATCTTTGAATATGACCATCCTTTCTTTATAAAAAAATCTAATTATAATTGATCTTCTACTATACTAAACATTTTATTTATATTCATCTCTCATTTAATTTTCACAACCTAAGTAGAAGGTAGGTATCATTAACCGCATATTGCAGATGAAGAAAGCGAGTCTTACAAAAATTAAATAACTTAAGATTATAGAGTTAGGATTTCAACTCAATTCTGATTCCACAGCTCATGACATTTCCTTTTTTATCATGGTAACTTTCAGGTTTTATACCCCAGTCTCTTTTTTGTCTTTGTTTCTGTTTTTGTTTTATTTTTTATTTTTATTTTATTTTTTTGAGATGGAATTTCCTTCTTGTTGCCCAGGCTGAAGGGCAGTGGTGCAATCTAGGCTCACTGCAACCTCTGCCTTCTGGGTTCAAGCAATTCTCCTGTCTCAGCCTCCCAAGTAGCTGGGATTACAGGCATGTGCTGCCATGCCCGGCTAATTTTTTGTATTTTTAGTAGAGACAGGGTTTCTCTATGCTGGTCAGGCTGGTCTCGAACTCCTGACCTCAGGTGATCTGCCTGCCTCGGCCCCCCAAAGTGCTGGGATTACAAGCATGATCCGATCTGCTGTGACTGGCCTCCAATCTTTTTTATTTATCTTTTTTTTTCTCTCATGTCTCCTGAGATCTGTGTTTTGTTTTGTTTTGTATTATGATGTCAGAATATATGCAGTGCTGTAATTCTATACAAAAAGTTTCTGAGGTCAGGCACATGTGGCTCATGCCTGTAATCTCAGTACTTTGAGAGGCTGGGGCCGGAGGATCACTTGAGGCCTCAAGTTTGAGACCAGCCTGGACAACATAGCATATAAATAACAACAACAGCAAAATAACCTGAGATCTTGTCTCAGTTTAATACTGTGATAGTTAATCTATGTGATTTTGGCATTTCACTTTTATTTCTCAATTACAATTTTAGTGCAAAAATATAAATTAATTATCTATTTTATCTCCTCGTGTACCACAACCTTTAGCTTATTTCCTCTTTACCCTATAGGGACAGCTTGGTGAATACTTCCAGGGAAAATTCTGCTTGAATTCCGCTGGTGGCATGCCCATAAGCAATTCCAGATCTGAAGGCGCTTGCGCCTTTCCTAGTACTCTACTGTCCACAGGGCCACAAGAGTCTCAACTGCTGGATATTGTCCAAGTCCTCGTCATTGCAGCTGTGATGGCTACACTGCCAGGCCTGGCTCGGAGGCACAAAGCCGGTTTTTTGTTTGACCACAGAAAGGTCATCCCAACACTGAATTTTATCACCCCTTGGGGAGATGCTAACATAGGAGTCAAAATAGCGAAGGTTTAAGGTGAGAGGCGCGCTCCCGGTTAACAGGTATCCGTGGTCATTCTTCTGAATCTCTAGAAATCGGACTCAGGCGCTCCTCTCATTGGAGCTCCCCGCAGGCGACTGCATTTGCTGCGCGGCGCGGCCAGGCGGGTCCTTAGCGCCGGCACCGTCGCCCTCGGCATCCCACAGCGCGCAGCGCAGCCACCGCTCTTCTCTCCCACCTGCTCCGTGCAGAAGGGAAGAGGAGCCAGTCGAGCTGGAGGTCCAGCCAGCCCTTGGCCTCCAAGCAGGAAAAGGACGGCGCTGAGAAGCGAGGTGGGGGCAGCTCCACGTCCAAAGGAGCCCAGCACGTGCCAACACCTAAGACCCTGGGCGACCGAAGGGAAGCAAACCCCAGGATGCTGCCACGACCTGGAAAACCACCACAGCTCCAGGAGGGAAAGCAAGGGGCCGGCCCAAAACACTGGGAAGGAGGAAGAGGGGGCATCTCTCGGGAGTCCTCCCGGGAGGAGCTGCTTCCTTCTGGGACCGGACAGTTTTGCTCACCCCCATTGCCCCTGTCCTTCCCCCAGGCCACCGTCACCTGCACCGCCCACCTGCGTCCTCACCACCGCGGCAGGGCCCCTGTTGGCCCAGTGACAGCAGTGTTCCTCTGGCTTCAGTTCCCAGCCACGCACACACTTGCCCTCCTGGACGAGGGTAACAGCCCACTTCACGCTGCTGCACCTGCTGCGGCCCCACTCCCTTGTTGGTGGGGACTTTGCTTTCTGGGTTTCTGCTTTGGGGGCTCCTTCTTGGCTCCTCCACTGTTTCCTCTGACTTCCCAGAGGGCTCCCCGGCCATAAAAGAGGCCCAAGCCCCATCTCATTCTGGCATGTCCCACTCTATTGTCCTGGAGGCAGCACCTGTGGCCATTGGAGGGGGGTGCGTGGCTCCCAGAATGCCCCCAGCCAACCTGTGTCTTTGTCACCACGTGGGGCTCACACATCCATCTTTCATCTTCCCCCACCTTTCCTAGTTCCTGCACCAGGTTGGACAGCTCCCTTTGTAGTACAGGAAGGCAGGCAGGGTTTGAGACCCCTACCCCATTTTCACAGGGGCCCCAGCTCCCTTGCCCTCAGCCTGGGCTCTGAATACACATTGCAGTGATGGAGATGTAGAGTCACGGGTTGTCCAGGTGAGGCCCAGGTTCCCTGTGGCAGCCACCTGAGGCGGCCTGGGGTTGATCACCCAACCCTACCTGTTTCCACCACTCGGTCTATTTCCCCCTCCTCAGACAGGACACTAATAGCAAGGAGCTTGCCCTGCCGGCTCCCAACCCTCCCGCTCTTCCCTACCCCACAGGGTTCTGGTTCCATCATTTCCTCTGTTCACAAACTATCACTGGACAGTTGTGTTGTCTCTTGTTCAATGTTCCATTCTTCAACATCTATCATTGCCAGGGAAGATAGGGCCCTGTCTCTAGGATGCTGCAGCAGAGTGAGGAGGGGCACTCAAATTGACCCTAAAGGGTGGAGGGGCCACCTTCTCCCTCTGTTTGGTTGGGGAATGGGTAGTTATTATTTGTCTCAGCCTGGGGCTCTGCCTCTAGCTTCCTACTTGCAGTTACTTAAGTTAAAAAAGAAAATCCTTTTCTAAAAAAAAAAAAAAAGAAAGAAAAAGAAATCTAATTCAAACTGGCCTGAATGGGACAAAAAAGAGAATAAAAAGAGAATTTTTGCTCATGTAATAAGCCATCAGATGGCTTCGCATCAGAGGCTTAAAGAATGTTCTAAAGTCAGTCTCTCTCTAACACTCAGCTCTACTTCTGGCAGTGTGGGCTTCATTCTTTTTTTTTTTTTTTGAGACAGAGTCTTGCTCTGTCACTCCGGCTGGAGTGCAGTGCAGTGCAGTGGTGCGATCTTGGTTCACTGAAGCCTCCTCCTCCCAGGTTCAAGCAATTCTTGTGCCTCAGCCTCCCGAATAGCTGGGATTACAGGCGTACACCACCACACCCGGCTAATTTTTGTATTTTTAGTAGAGACGGGGTTTCAACATTTTGGCCAGGCTGGTCTCGACCTCAGGTGATCCACCTGCCTCGGCCTCCCAAAGTGCTGGGATTACAGGCGTGAGCCACTGTGCCCGGCTTGGGCTTCACTCTTAAGCAAAGTATCTCCATGTGTGATGAGATTCAGGCTCAGATGTTCTTGGCTGTAGGTCCAGAGAAAGGAGATAACTTCTCTTCTCCAAAATTGAAACAAAAGCCTGGTTTTGATTGGTCTGAATCACTTGCCTAAGAGTGAGCAAATTGCTGCAGTTAGATGTTTGGGCTGTTTTGATAGGTGGATTCTGGCACTTCTCTATGCCTCTCTTCTTGTTTTGGAGCATGTTTTAAAGGGGAGAAATGTGCCAAAGAAAACCAGGGGCTTTCTGAAAAGAGGGGAAAAATTCTGCAGCTTTTTCTATTTGAGACTTTAAGTTATCTCTCAGGGTGGACACAAGGCCTTTGTACACATGGCCCCCACATGGGAAGAAATCTTGAGGGGAAATTATGACCTGGCTCACATGTAGGACCTGGAGATTTGTGGTTAAGCATTGGCAGCCCCTCTGGACTTCAGGATACGTTGAGGGACAGTGGCTGAGCTGGGGGTTTTATGTTGGAGCCTGTAATGGGTTGAATTGTGTCCCTTTGTCTTAGTCCGTTTTCTGCTGCTGGAACAGAATACCACAGACTGAGTAAATTGTAAAGAAAGTTTATTCAGCTCACAGTCCTGGAAGCTGGGAAGTCCACAGCATGGCACTGGCATTTGGCAAGGGTCACCCCATGGTGGAGGGGTGGAAGGCAGAAGTGAGCACAGGAGAGACAGAGGGGAAACTGAGCAGAAATCATTTTATCAGGAGCTCCCTCCTGCCCATCAAAACAGCCCAAACATCTAACTGCAGCAATTAACTAACTCACTCCTGTGATAGCAGCATTACTGCATCATGAGGTATATTAGTCCGTTCTCATGCTGCTATAAGGAACTGCCCCAGACTGGGTGATTTATAAAGGAAAGAGGGTTAATTGACTTACAGTTCAGCATGGTTTGGGGAGGCCTCAGGAAACTTACAGTCATGGCAGGAAGTGAAGGGGAAGCAAGGCACCTTTTCACGAGGTGGCAGGAAGGAGAAGTGCTGAGTGAGTGGGGAAGAGCCCCTGATAAAACCATCAGATCTGGGGAGAACGAACTCACTATCACGAGAACAGCATGGGGGAAACCACCCCTATGATTCAATTACCTCTACCTGGTCTCTCCCTTGACATGTGGGGATTATGGGGATTATAATTCAAGATGAGATTTGGGTGGTGACACGAAGCCTCACCATATCATGAGAACAGGGCCCTCATAACCTAATCACTTCTTAAAGGTCCCGTGTCTTAATACCGTCATAATGAAAATTAAGCTACCAAACTACATAACTACATAAGCTACTACAAACTACAATTAAGCTACATAAACTTTGGGGCACATATTTAAACCACAGCACCCTTCCCCAGAATTCCCATGTTTAAATCCTAACTGCAGTACCACAGAATGTGACCTTATTTAGAATAGAGCAGTTGCAGATGTCATTAGTTGAAGTCATACCGGAGTAGCGGAGAACTCTAACCCAATCTGACTGGTATTCTTATAAAAAGAAATGTGGAATGAGATATGCACACAGGAAGACTGCCATGTGAATACTGTAATTATGCAGTCATAAGCCAGGGAGCTACCAGGCCTGTAACAGATCCTTCCCTAGAGCATGCAGGCCCTGCTAACACCTTGATTTCTGACTCCTGACCTCCAAAATGATGAGACAATAAATTTCTGTTGTTCTAAGCCATGCAGTTTGTGGTAATTTGTTATGGCAGCCCCGAAAAACTAATACAGAGTCTAGAGTTGGTATGTGACTGTGATCTGCGAGAGACTGAGCTTTAGCCATCACTAGGCATCATTGCATTGGGAGATAAAAGTCCTGTGATTAAATGCAAGATAGGCTGGGCATAGTGGCTCACACTTGTAATCTTAGCACTCTTGGAAGCTGAGGCCAAGGCAGGAGGATCTTTTGAGGCCAGGAGTTCAAGACAAGCCTGGGCAACATAGTGAGACCCCCGTCTCTACAAAAAAAAAAAAAAAGAATTAGCTAGGCATGGTGGTGTGCACCTATAGTCCCAGCTACTCAGGAGGCTGAGGTGAGAGAATCACTTAAGCCCAGGAGTTTGAGTCTGCAGTCAGTGAGCTATGTTCACTCCACTGCACTTCAGCCTGGGTGACAGAGCAAGACTGTCTTGAATGAATGAGTGAATGAATGAATGAATGCAGGATTGGTGCTCAACAGGGACACCATGTGGCAGTTTTAAAAGAGCCTTTAGTGCCTGTGGGCTGACCAGCACCACCTAGTGTTTGAAAGATGGATGACTTTTATAATTTAGGAGGAAAGGAGGGGAGGTGATTATATAGGATTGTATGGATCTCAAATCATTAATTGGAGAATTACACATCTTTATCAAATAATTTTTTTTGAGGAAAAGTCTTGCTCTGTTTCCCAGGCTGGAGTGCAATGGCATGATCTCTGCTCACTGCAACCTCCACCTCCCGGGTTCAAGCGATCCTCCTGCCTCAGCGTCCTGAGTAGCTGGGATTACAGGTGTGCGCCATCACACCTGGCTAATTTTTGTATTTTTAGTAAAGACGGGGTTTCACCACATTGGCCAGGCTGGTCTTGAACTGCTGACCTCAAGTAATCCACCTGCCTCAGCCTCCCAAAGTGCTGGGATTACAGGCATGAGCCATTGCGCCTGGCCTCTTTATCAAGTAAATTTTAAATATCCAATATCAAACATTGTTCAAGGTTCTGAGAATACATCTTTGAATAAGATAGATGAAGTTTCTGCTCTGGTGAAGCTTGAGCAATAGGACCCTGTTTCCCCAGTAAGCTGTATAATAGGTCGTGTGCTACATGAGCCCTTCCAACTCCATATAGACCATGGGCCAAGGGAATTATAATAGGCTAGAAAGCCTGAATCAGATTTGAATTTGTTGCAGTTTCTAAAAGTAAAGGCATCAATGTAATGTTTGTCATTTCTCAATGTAGGATGAAGTAAGGAGTTTTCATTCCTGGTTCACACCTTATTATTATTATAATCAATAAACATTTTTAAAGTTTTTGATCTGATTAGGTTATCTCTAATTAGTCTAGGCTAGTGGTTCTCAGTAAGAAGCAGCAAAATTTTCTGCGGTCTTTTTTTTTTTTTTTTTTTTTTTGAGACGGAGTCTCACTCTGTAGCCCAGGCTGGAGTGCAGTGGCACAATCTCGGCTCACTGCAACCTCTGCCTCCCAGGTTCAAGGGATTCTTCCAAGTAGCTGGGATTATAGACACTCACCACCATGCCCAGCTAATTTTGTATTTTTAGTAGAGACAGGGTTTTGCCATGTTGGCCACACTCGTCTCAAACTCCTGACCTCAGGTGACTGGCCCACCTCGGCCTCCCAAAGTGCTACTAAAAATACGAAAATTAGCTGCACGTGGTGGCGGGCACAGTGGCATGCGCCTGCAGTCCCAACTACTTGGGAGACTGAGGCAGGAGAATCTCTTTAGCTCAGAAGGCGGAGGTTGCAGTGACCTGAGATCACACCACTGCACCCCAGCCTGGGTGACAGAGCGAGACTCTGTCTCCAAAAAAAAAAAAAAAAAAACTTTTATACCGTATTTTTATTGTGTCTTTTCTATGTTTAGATATGTGTAGATGCACAAATACTTACCTTTATGTTACAATTGCCTGCAGTATTCATTACAGTAACATGCTGTACAAGTTGTAGCTGTGGAGCAATAGACTACCACACACATCTAGTAGACCATCTAGGATTGTTTAAGTACATTCTATGATGTTTGCACAATGATGAAATCGCCTAATGACACATTTCTCTTAACGCTTCCTGTCGTTAAGCAATGCATGACTGTATTAAAAACTACTGATGCCTTGGTGGCGCGTGCCTGTAATCCCAGCTACTCAAGAGGCTGAGGTAGGGATAATTGCTTGAACTGGTACCCGGGAGGTGGAGGTTGCAGTTAGCCGAGATCACGCCACTGCACTCCAGCCTGGGCCACAAAGCGAGACTCCGTCTCAAAAAAAAAAAAAAAAAAAAAAACCTACTGATGCCTAGGTCTCATTCCCGCCCCCCACTTCACTCCATCCCAAGGTTCTCATTTAATTAGATTGGAGTGTGGCTTGTGCATCAGAATTTTGAAAGCTCTCCAGCTGATGCTAACTTTTAGCAACATTTGAGAACCATTATTCTAAGCCATGAAAATTCATTAAGTATTTTTCAGTTGTGGTTGACAAGATCAGAATTTGGTGTTAGGAAAATTAATTTGGCAACGATATAAAGAGTGGACTGAAGCCCAAAGAAGTCTCAGAGAGAAGTCACATAGGAGACTAATGCAGTAGAATAAAGTGAGATAATAAGGGCCGAAGGAGAAGATAGGTGTACTTGAGAATGCACATGTATTATATAAGTAACAGAACTTCAGTGCTGATTTCAGAGAAGCAAGTTTGATCATCTAATGACCTTGTTGACCAAACAATACTAAAATAACCTGTGCATCTAAATAAGGAGGTACCTTTCCAATTGATAAGCTGATGCATCTCTGTTGTAAAAAAATATTTTATCAGTATTAATGCATATGTTAAATTTGACATTTCATAATGCAGTTCATAGAATCTGCTGTTTGTTTACTATTCCAGAATTTTATTGCTGAGTTCTCAATTTAAATCTACAGGTATTTCTATTATCAGTGATGTGAATTATGATATAATAACTCTTGATGATTGATATGGTTTGTCTGTGTCCCTACCCAAATCTCATCTTGAATTCCCATGTGTTGTGGGAGGGACCCAACGGAAAGTGATTGAATCATGAGGGCAGGTCTTTCCCATGCTGTTCTCATGACAGCAAATAAGGCTCATGAGATCTGATAGTTTTATAAAGGGGAGTTTCCCTACACAAGCTCCCTTCTCTTGTCTGCTGCCATGTGAGATGTGCCTTTCACCTTCCCCCAGGATTGTGAGGCCTCCCTGGCCATGTGGAACTGTGAGTCTATTAAACCCTTTTCCTGTATAAATTACCCAGTCTCAGGTGTGTCTTTATTAGCAGTGTGAAAATGGACTAATACAATAATCAACAAAATGAGAATTATAGACATAAACTAAATATTTTAATATAATGATAGGCTAATTGCATTATAGCCATTGTTTTTGTTGCTATTGGCTTTTTGTTTGTTTTTGTTTTTGTTTTTTTTTAAGATAGGGTCTTGCTCTGGGCTCAGGTGATTCTCCTGCCTCAGCCTTCTGAATAGCTGGGGACCACAGGCATGCACCACTGCACCCACCAATTTTTTTTTTTTTTTTGGTAGAGACAGGGTTTCCCCATGTTGCTCAGGCTGGTCTTGAGCTCCTGGGTTCAAGCGATCCTCCTGCCTTGGCCTCCCAAAGTGCTGGAAGAAATTTTATAATTATAAAAATTAACAAGTTAAATTGATTTAAAATTGAAAAAATATTGGGAGGAGAAAATGGGAATTTGTTATTTAGTGGGTATAGAATTTTCTGGGGTTCAAATACCCTCTAGAGGTTTCCCATTGGTTACTTTGTGTACACCCTATGTAAATGAAGTAGTGCCCTGTGATCAGTCTGTTTGGTTGTGGACAGTGACCAATCAATCAGAGGCTGAAGTGAAGTTACAAAGTTATACTCCTATGCAAATGAAGACCTGGCCTGGCGACCAGGCTGATTGGTTGTAGGAGGGGACCAGTCAGAGGTATTTTCAGTTTTTTATCTGCCACACAGAAAAGATGGGGGTTGCAAAGGGAGTAGCCTTTGGCTCTTTTGTTACTTGGGCATGGAAAGTTGGAGTTTTCCTTTTGATTTAGCTCTAGGAAGTCGGCGCGAATCAGCCTTACGTTCCCTGCCTCCAGACCCTTTTCTCCTGCCTCAGAAGGTAGAATGCTAAGCTGGTCCCCAAGGTTGCTGCTCCTTGACGTACACAACCTGTGTAATCCCCTCCTTTTGAGTGTGAGACTGAACTGTAAATATAATAGAATAGTCACTCCTATGGCTAGATTACTGTAGTTGACTTTAAGAAAGGGAGGTTATATTCAGTTGGCCTGACCTAATCAGATGTGCCCTTGAAAAGGGACTGAGCTCTTCCTGGAGACAGAGATTTTAAATGTAGGAGGCCTCTAGCACAAGGAAGATTCTCTATTGCTGCCTTTAAAGACAAAGAGTACTACATGACAAGGGACTCAGAATGGCCCCTCAGAGCTAAGTATCACCCTGGCTGACAACCAGCAAAAGAACAAGGACCACAATCCTAAAACTACAAGGAAGTGAGTTCTGCCCATATCCTGAGTGAGACGAAAGAGGACCCTGAACTCCAGGTAAGGATGAAGCTGGTCCATCCTTGATTTCAGTCTTGTGAGAACCTGAGCAGACAACCCAGCTGCAATGTGCCTGGACTTTTGACCTACACAGAACGATGATCTGGTAAGTGGGTATTGTTTTAAGTCACTAAACTTGTGGTAATTTGTCATGCAGCAATAGAAAGTTAATTGAGCAATTAGTTTTCATAAGACTTCGATAATAGTCGTGTGTCTTTGAAATTAAAATCTGATTTGAAAAAAACATGAATGCTGCAGAGACTATATAAGGAAAAATATTGGCTGTAACTCAGTGTGTATACACATGACTCAGATTTTAGCAAAACAACATCTAGCACAAAAAGATCATCCAAAAATGTTTTGAGTGTGATATGGGAAATTTTACTCCCTTAGCAGAAACCGTAGCATAATTTTATACGAACATTTATACAGAAACTGAATGTTAATGAAATACAAAACCAAGTGATTCAAGTTATAGAAGATGGGATAAATAAAATAATTTTGGAGAGTTAGGAAATGCTAAATATTACTTAGTCATTTTAGATAAAACTCCTGATGTAAGTAAGCCATATAATTCAGATAATTATGTCTGGATTTGTAGATTCCCAAAATGCAAAAATTTCTAGACTTGAACATTTGGGGGAATTTTGTCCAGTAGATTGTAGGGCTGCTAATATGATGCTTTGATACTCTCATAATTGCTTCAAGTTTGTTGATTCACTAGAAGGACTTACAGGCTCAATAGCAGGTTATATTCATGGAGAAGATATCTCACAGCAATGAATACAGAGCAAAACAGCAGGAAAAATATATGTCCTGGTGAAATACAGATAGGCTAGAAAGGGCTTCTGAGTCCTTTCTCATATGAAGCTACAGAGAATGTGCTTTTTCACTCTTAATGAGCTTCATTGACATGTGTGGAGTATATATGCCCTGGAAAGCCATTCAGATCTCAGGGTTGGAAGCTTTTATGGGGTGCTGACCCTACAGGCATATCCTGCAATCAAACCAGCCATTGTAACTGAGACTCAGAACCTTGGCAATGAGAATGGGGGCACCTTATCTATCTTGATGTTTGTGCAAAGCAACCTGACAAGCTGGTATAGCATGGTCCACTGCTCTAGGTGTAAACAACAAAATCATCAATCACTAACTTAAAGAACATTCTAAGGGCCACATTCCCAGGGGTTGGCCAAAGGTCAGTCTTGGTTCCAGACTCCCTTGAAGGCATGCAAAGAGTAAGCAACCAGATCTGTGATCTCTCTCTCTCTCTCTCTCTCTCTCTCTGTCCCTCCCTCTGTCAATAGCCCTCTGAATCTGTGGGTTCCACATCCATGGATTCAGTCAACTTAGGATCAGAATTTTTTTTTAGTTGCATCTGTACTGAATATGTACAGACTTCTTGTAGTTATTTCCTAACAATTCAGTATAAAAACAACTGCTTACATAGTATTACATTGTATTAGGTATTATAAGTAATCAAGAGATGATTTAAAACACACAGGAGGATATGCACAGGTTATATGTAAATTTTATATCAGGGACTTGAGCTCGGTGGATTTTGGTATCCACAGGAGGTCCTGAAACCAATCCCCCATGGAGAATGAGGGACAACTATGTGTATATATACATTGAAAACAATGCCAGAAATGCAAATAGAAAAACAACAGTTTTCAGTAGGAGATCTTTAAAAAGTATTAATTTTAGTCTACAATGAAATGATGGAATATATGTAAAAACATTTAACAGGGATACATTTAAAAACTTAAAAACACAATTGGAAAGTTTTTAAACTTAAAAACACAATTGGAAATCTCAAGTAGAAGTATGCAATTTCTTTTAGAAAATATTAATGTATTAATAGGCACTAGAATACAAGCAAAAATTATACTTCTGAAAAAAGAGTCACCGAATTCATTTTGTCAGTATTAATGGGACATGGTATTTTAAGTGAAATTAATGTTATAAACAAAAGAATTCAGTGTACATAATGCCTTTGAAATCATCAAAGGCAAGAAGAAAGTCTTTGAGGAAAAACAAATTGTGTTTATGATATCTAATTGACACCAAATGGCAGTCTATTGATATTAATGCCAACTTGTCTACATAGAAAACACTAGAACTATTATGATTTTTCTCAACACAAAGTCTGTCCCACCTATGAGCCAAAACTAAATGTCAGTATCAATTCTTTGTTTACGTTAGATATAACAGCACTATTTTTAAAAGAAAACGTGGCCGGACGTGGTGGCTCACGCCTATAATCCCAGCACTTTGGGAGGCCGAGGCCGGTGGATCACAACGTCAGGAGTTCCAGACCAGCCTGGCCAACATGGTGAAACCCCGCCTCTACTAAAAGTACAAAACTTAGCTGGGCAGTGTGGTGTGCATCTGTAGTCCCAGCTACTTGGGAGGCTGAGGCAGGAGAATTGCTTGAACCTGGGAGGTGGAGGTTGCAGTGAGCCAAGATTGTGCCATTGCACTCCAGCCTGGGCAACAGAGCAAGACTTCATTTCAAAAAAAATAAAGAAAAGAAAATGTTACTATATCAAAAGAACATCCTGGTCTCTTCAACGCAAGATGACCAGTGTTATCTGCAGAACTACTATAACTATGTAACTCAAATGACACATTTACAATTTAAATTGACTGTTGACCATAGTAAGGAATTCCATATTGATGGGCACCAACACAGAAGCTTTTCCTAAAACCTATGATAAATCTCATTGGAGTGCAGCATAATTTTGAGGGACAATTTCCTAGATGGATTTTTAAAAACTTTCTTTTAATTTTACAGAATAGATGTAACTTTGCCAAAATTGGTCACCAGTGGAGAATGTGGCTTCTCAAAATTAAAACTTATCAAAAGTGACATAATGTCTATAGTGTCACAAGAATGCCCAATCCAGTAACCATTTTTGAAGGAAAAAGTTATTGGAGCAAGTAAACTGAAACTATCAAAATGAATTTCCTTCCTATAAAAGAAATATCTATAATAATTTTATAAGAAATTGTTATAGTCCAATGACTTTGGGTGCCCCATTACTCCAATTAAAATGTAGACTTTTATGTCAGTTGACTTGGTTTGCATAAAATATACAAGATGACACCATATTTTTGTAACTATTATCATCCCTTCTTCCAAGCGCATGCCCATATCCACGGCAGCTACAGCTTAATTCCTTGATGTGCCTAATCTTCCAAACAAAATGGTGAAGCTTTCTTCAGCAAAATTCCTAGAAAACGAAGAAGTTTAAGAGTAGTTTTGTGCTTATTTAGAGCTAGAGGACAGTGCAGAAAAACATATCTCCCAGAAATCTAACCCTTATTTATTATTATTATTTTTTTAGACAGAGTCTCACTCTGTCATCAGGCTGGAGTGGAGTGGCGCGATCTCGGCCCACTGCAACCTCCACCTCTCGGGTTCAAGTGATTCCCCTACTTCAGCCTCCTGAGAGCCTTACTTTTTTCTAACAAATATCAGTAGGGGTGGAAAAGTTGCTTTTCTTCTTTCTAGTCTAACATAACAAGCACTACAGATTATCCAGTAACAAAAATATTTAGCACCTCTCCTGACAAAAATAACAGCCAGAGATAGGAATATGGTAACTGGAGAAGGGTGCCATCAATGGAACAGAAATTTCAAAGAATTTCTGGGAAATAGACATCATATGGGCATATATTGATGAGGTGTTCTGTGAAGAGAAGCCACAAACCAAAATAGCTGAGAGAGGGACATGTACACAGACTGGAACTTTTTTCCTAATGGTGCGCCAGGGATACCCGCAGTTCCCAGCCTCTGTGGACAGCTTTAGGTGTAGCCACAAGGTCATGAAAGAACCCAGCACTGGGTGGTTACCCCAACTCACACTCCCATTACCCTGAAAGACTGAATTTACTAATGGACAATTGCCAGACTCTATTTAACAATATAATTCAGACCCACAACCTGCAGCA
Organism: Gorilla gorilla gorilla; assembly: GCF_029281585.2. Taxonomy (NCBI): domain Eukaryota; kingdom Metazoa; phylum Chordata; class Mammalia; order Primates; family Hominidae; genus Gorilla; species Gorilla gorilla. The sequence continues at coordinate 158,285,303 of NC_073229.2, read as the reverse complement.
ATGTGCCCAGGAAATCAGCCCCCTTATCTACAATAAACAGCCCAGGAAGCCAGCCTGCTGTAAGTCAGACTGGCAGGAAGCCAGATTGCTACCTCTGGTAACCGTCCAGGAAGCTAAACAAGAACTTCTGCCACAACTGGCACAAAATGTCCAGGACTTGGTTAGTAACTGGCAGCTTCCCTAATTTTTGTTCTCACTTCCAACTTAGGACCAACCTGAGAAAGCCAATTATATGCCCCCAACCAATCACATGGGATGCCCCACTTCTCAATAGACACTTTCAGCTTCCCCCTGCCAACAGCCTGCAGTCAGGGCACACCAGAAGCCTTCTCTTTCCCCCTCACTATGAAGCTTTTCTGCTCCTCTGCCTGCCTTGTAGTCTCTGCCAAACATAGGTGATGGTGGCTGACTTCCTTGCTACAGCAAGCTCTGGATAAATAGCTTCTGCTTTTCTCATTTAGTTGGTCTTTGTTTATTTCCACAACCCAGGCTGGGTGCAGTGGCTCACACCTGTAATCCCAACACTTTGGGAGGCCAAAGGGGGAGGATCCCTTGAGTCCTGGAGTTCGAGACCAGCCTGGGCAATGTAGGGGTACTCCACCTCTACAAAACAAACAAAAAATTAGCTGGGTGTGGTGGCATGCACCTGTGCTCCCAGCTGCTTGGGAGGCTGAGGCAGAAGAATTGTTCTAGCCTGGGAGTTTGAGCCTGCAGTGAGCCATAATCCCGCCACTGCACTTCAGCCTGGGTAACAGAGCGAAACCCTGTCTCAAAAAAATAAAAAAACAAAATAAAACAAAAATAAATAAAAATTAAAACATATTTCCACAACCCCAAAACAGCTCTCAAAGATAAGTGGGTTTCTGCTCTAGAGAGCTCCCACATGGAGGCCAACAGATGCAGATGACAGCCCAAGGTAACTTCCAACTTGACCACAGGGCCTGGTGGGAATAAAAGTCAAGTTTGCTTCTCCGGAAAGTGAAATGCAGCAAAGGCCTCCACTTCAGGAAAGTCTTTCCTTGGCAACAGTGAGGATTTGTTATGGCCTGCTCACTACCCATAAAGGCATCATAGGGTCTGTCTGACTGTCTGCCCAGCTTCTCCTCTCACACAGCTCTGGAGTTGGCTTCTCATTGAGACTGTTCTGTTCTATGATTTATAATTCACATTAAAAAATTCATTGGTATATAATAGCTGTACAGATTTTGGGGGTACATGTGATGTTTTGATACATGTATACAATGTGTAATGATCAAATCAGGGTAATCAGGATAGCTATCACTTCAATTATTTGTATTTTCTTTGTGTTGGGGACATAACAATTCTTATTTTTAGCTATTTTGAAATATACAATAAATTACTGTTAACTATAATTTCCCTACTGTACTATCAATTACCAGACTTATTCCTTCTATCTAAATATATTTTGGTACCCCTTAATCAACTTCTCTTTATCCCTCCCTCCCTCTTTCCTTCCCAGCTTCTGGTAACCACCATTTTACTCTCTACCTCCATGAGATCCAGGATTTAGCTCCCACATATTAATGAGGATATGCGATATTTGTCTTTCTGTGCCTGGCTTATTTCACTTAACATAATGACCTCCAGTTCTATTCATGTTGTTGCAAATGAAGGATTTTGTTCTTTTTCGTGGCTGAATAATATTCCACTGTCTTTATCCATTCATCTGCTGACGGACACTTGGGTTGATTCCATATCTTGGCTATTGTGAGTAGGGCTGCAATAAACATGCAAGTGCCCACGGGTCTCAGAAGCTTGCCGGGCAGCAACCTCGGCTGGGAACCCGACATCAAGCTGATGGATGAGATGGTGATGATCATGGAGGGCAAGATGGAGGCCACAACTTTCAAGTGGTTCATGGAGATGTGTGTCTGCGGCTACCTGGCTGTGCGGTGAGATATCTCTTTGATATACTGATTTCCTTTCTTTTGGATATATATTCAGCAGTGGGATTGATGGATCATATGGTAGGTATAGTTTCAGTTCTTTGAGAAACCTCCATACTGTTTCCCATAATAGCTGCACTACTTTACATCCCCCAACAGTGTACAAGTGCTCCCCTGTCTCCACATTCTCACTAGCATTTGTCATTTTTTGTCTTTTTGATAATAGTCATTCTAACTAGAATGAGATGATATCTCATTGTGGTTTTGATTTGAGTTTTCATGATGATTAGGACACTGAGCATTTTTTATATACTTGGACATTTCTATGACTTCTTTTGAGAAATGTCTATTCATGTATTTTGCCCATTTTAATAGGATTATTATTATTATTATTATTATTATTATTATTATTTTGCTATAGAGTTGTTGAGTTGTTGGAATTCCTTATATATTCCAGTTATTAATTTCTTTTTTTTTTTTTTTTTGACGGAGTCTTGCTTTATTGCCCAGGCTGGAGTGCAGTGGTGCGATCTCGGCTTACTGCAAGCTCTTCCTCCCGGGTTCACGCCATTCTCTCGCCTCAGCCTCCTGAGCAGCTGGGACTACAGGCGCCCACCACCACGCCCAGCTAATTTTTTTGTATTTTTAGTAGAGACGGTGTTTCACCACGTTAGCCAGGATGGTCTCGATCTCCTGACCTCGTGATCCGCCTGCCTCGGCCTCCCAAAGTGCTGGGATTACAGGCGTGAGCCACCGCGCCCGGCCCAGTTATTAATTTCTTGTCAGATGAATAGTTTGCAAATATTTTCTTACTTAAACTTGGACAGTGTGATATATATATGAAGTGTGAAGGCCCTAGGATAGGTTATTTGACATCTGAAGCATGTTTTCCCTAATCAAGAATACATGCTCCAGAAGTGGTTAGCATTTGAAACACTCTAATCAGGCAGCCTCCCTGCAGAGGCTACTCCTACAGGCTTCGGTGATTTCCATCTGCACTATAAGGATTGTTTACCAGCATAAGAGCTGTTAGAATTCATTTTTTAATTGTTGAAATGAATGGTGTTCAAGTTATATGATTTGCTAAAAAATATTATGCAAGAATGGTTGCCCTTGCATGAGCTGGGATATCAGAATCCAATGAGTGCAGCTTCCCATACCTTTCAAATTTCTTGTTCTAGGGCTCCAAAGAAAACCTGATCATGCTACTTTAAAATCTCACTAGGTTAGTTAAATCTTCCTACTAAAATATTGTCACATTCAATGAAGTTTTTATGCAAGGTAGTCACAGAGCTTGTAAAAACAGATTATATAGCTGTTATTGGGCCAGCTTGCTAAAAGCTATTTGTTTGAGCCATAATTCAACCTGAAACTTGCTTTCATCATAACATATACCTGATAGTAAGGTTGTGTGGGAACACCTCTCACTCTCTACTACCTTTAGTCACTGGAGACTACTGACGTGTCCCAGCAATGATCTGTTTCTAATGGTTGGACTAGCTTAAGCCAGTTTAAATCCAGGGAAAAGGCTTGTTTTGGAAATGTATCTACACAATGTCTGAGAAAATCTATGCTACTTATTTGTATTGATGAAGCACTTTCTTTTTCCTTTCCTTTCTCAGTTTATAATAAGAACTTTCTTAACTTTTGAAAATGACTGGATAACCAGGGTCACCAGGCAATTGAAGAAAACACATTCAATTCAGTAATTCTTTTGGCATTACTATGAGGATTAAGTCAGATAATATGTGTTAAATGCTTAGTATTTATCACTTAGCACGTACTCTATAAGTGATAATTATTACTTTAGATAATTAAATGTAAAATCTGAGAAAAAGTCAATAGAGCCCCTAAAGTTTCATTTTTTTCAATAATTCTCACACAAACTCAATATATTTTAGAAAATCCCTCCTATCTGGTAGGCACTGGGAGTAGAGTTGTGAAGAACTGGCAAAGACCCCACCTTGATGAAGTAGACATCTTAGGGCAGAGGCATACCACCACCAAATAAATCCATAATATCATGGAGTGACTGGTGCTCCAAATTAACGTAGGGCTGAGCTGGTTCAGGGATGGAGTGAGGAAGGGGATGGCTGCCTTTGTTAGCATGTTTCGAGGAGCCCTGGATGTAGAAGTCACATTTAAGCAGAGGTTCTGAGTGATATGAGAAAGCAAGTCATTGCAACATCTGGGAAGAGCGCTCCAGGTGGGTAAAACAGCAAGTGCGAAGACTCTAAAGTGGGAATGTTCAGGCAGAGTTAGAAGTCTTGTGAGACTGGGCACAGTGTGGGAGAAGAAGGCCCAAGGAAATAAGGTCATTCCTGCCCGGTTTCTGTGCAGCCTGGAGGCCATTCTAAGGACTTCGGATGGAATCTGAAATATGAGATGGAGACGTTGAGGAGTTAGAAGAGAGAAGGCTCATGATCTGGTTGACACTTATAAAAAATGAATTAGAAGACATTTCAGTAGTCCTGGGAAAGAAGATGGCAGCTTGCCTAGGGTATTAGCGGTGGTGGAGATGAAAAAGGTCAGACGAGGGCTGTATTTTGAATGCAGAGCTGTTGAGTTGTCTACGGACTGAGTTTGAGACGTGAGACAAAAAGAGAAGCTAAAGATGGCTTCAACCTGAGTAATGCGATGAAAGGCCACGTGGTTTGCTAAGGATCATCCTTAGTGGGATGAGAGCACCAAGGAGCAGGCTGGGAGGACTTGAAGGCGTGTGATCGTTAAACACTAGCGTTAGATGTGTTGCAGCAGTTCTCTGTAATTAGCCTAAAAGCCTTCATTTAAGAAAAGTGACCATTCAGATTTAACAAGATTGGGATTCAGGAAAGGAGGCAATGACTAGAAAATTGGATTCTAATAGAGTTAAGACAGAAACATCTGGTAACAGTTTCCCCACATCTCTGGCACTGGGGAATAGGGGTTATTAACTGAATTGCACTGTGTGTTCATTGTGATTTGTAGCATATGTATGTGACTGAGACACAGATATTAATATGGAAGCATTTCCTCCTCCTCATGACCTTCTGAGGACTTCAAGGGGCCTGCTTTACTCTTGGGCCTTTTTGGTATTGATTAGGGTAATTGATGAAGAGAAGATTTGGCAGCAGCTGAGAAAAGATAGGCAAATTTACACCGGAAAGGGCATGATCCTACAGAGAAAAATTGTAAAGTGAAGAAAGGGGAACAAGAGGCTGAGGGGAGACAAGAAACAGTGTGGGAATGTCACAGTGAATTCCGGCTCAGGGACTATGTGATCCGGGAATGGCTCGGCCATTTGTCTTCTATAATAATATTCACATTCTAGAAGCTGTTTTTAGTAATTATATGCTGCATTTTTAAAAGCATTATCCATTTTTTATTTGCTTATAGACATATGTTTCAAATCTTGGCACCATAATAAATTGGATTTGTAGAAACATGTGAACATTCAAGATAGAAATACTGCTTTAAAAAGGGTTATAACTTGAAATGACCCTCAATTAAACATATTTTAAGATCTTAAATAATTTCAAGAAGTAAAAATTAAAACTTTAGTAAAATTTCAGACTTTCCATTATGTTTTGCTATTGTAAGATTATGAAAACAAACAGATTAATATCTTAGAAATCAGAAGTGTTCCAAAATAACCAAGAAGCTTTCTTTCATGTCTACCTTAGGAAAAAATATTAATAATAATAACAACTAATATTCACTGAGCACATATTGTGTGCCAAGCACTGTTCTGAGTATGTCTATTTTATGGATGAGAAAGCAAAGGTACAGAGAGCTTATCAAGGTCACACAGGTAGGAAACAGCACAGCCATGCATATCCGTGCTCTTAGTCTCTGCAGTAAATTGTGAAATTCTTTCAGGAAGCCAATTTGAATAAAATTCATAAGAATTTTAGTTCTTAAAGAATTCTAGTTTCTCTTTTGCTTTAGTTAAAATCTCACTAGGTTAGTTAAATTCTGCTACTAAAATATTGTTACATTCAATGAACTTTTTATGCAAGGTAGTCAAACTAAAACAAAAGCTAAAACAAAGCCTCCGCTCTCCATCCATCACTTCATTTTATAAGCTATTATAGCAACTTCACCAGCAGATGGCAATGTTGGCTTGGAAAAGTCTGGTGAGCCCACTGCAAATGATTCAAGGGCCAGAATTTTCTGGCACTGGAGAAAAAAGGAGCTGCTTAAGGCTTTTTGAAAGAAGATTTTTGTTTTTGTTTATATAATGATACTATTGCTTTATTATTTTATGACTTCTCTCTAACCTTCAAGCATTAGCGTTAGACTTGTAGCAAAGGAAAATTCTAGAAACCTTAAAATCACAAGATTTCTGAAACAACACTTTGGACTCATTTTATCAGAGACAAACAATGTCTGCATGACAACAGACATTAAGTATGCTTACTTGCCTTTCTTTTTTTTTTTTTTCTTTCTTTTTTGAGACAGAATCTCGCTCTGATCCCCGCTCCCACCCCACCCGGGTGGAGTGCAGTGGTGCGATCTGGGCTTACTGCAACCTCCGCCTCCTGGGTTCAAGCAATTCTCCTGCCTCAACCTCTTGAGTAGCTGGGATTACAGGTGTGCACCACCACACCCAGCTAATTTTTTATATTTTTGGTAGAGACAGGGTTTTGCCATGTTGGCCAGGCTGGTCTCGAACTCCTGACCTCAAATGATCCGCCCACCTCGGCCTCCCAAAGTGCTGGGATTACCGGTGTGAGCCACCGCACCTGCCCTCTTACTTGTTTTTCAAAAATGAAGACAACATTTTAAATTGTAGTTACTTAAAAAGAGAAGCAAAACATGTTTTCCCCAGGACTGAAGTACTATAAGATCATAAGATTTAAAAGCTAAAAGGTAATTATAATTTTAAGCTCATTAATTATATTGCAGTTTCACTGAAGTCGTATAAACACCATAAAATAAGATAAATAAGATCATTTAATAGAAAAAAATCCCTTAAATCATTTGTCTTATGTAATGTAAATGTCGTTTGTAAATATTTACTTGCCTGATTTTCCCAAGGTACTTGATTTTCTCGCTCACTCTATGTTTTCCATAGTAGTAGCTAAAATCACTTTTGTAATGAACAAATGTCAGCAATGCCATAAATGCTGAATATTTCAGGGAGTCCTTATATTAAAATTAAAAGAAACTTCTCTAAGCAACTTTGTTGGGGCTCAAGTACTAATTTATATGGAATTACCTGCTATTAGTGCCTGTCACGATTTTTAAAATCATGAACAAGTTTAGACAGGGACTATCGCCTTCAACTTACTCATCTCTTATAAACTGATTATGCTCATTTTGAGATTAATCATTCTGAGGTTTTCGTTACCTGTGTTGGTGCCACAAAATGATAAACTTGTACTGAGACTTATTAGTTCCAAACACAAATAATAAGAACCAGTAGACAATTTTCCAAAGTGGATGGCAGAAAGTTTGGCTCTGTGTGACTTAATTTGTTCATTTACTCATTCATTCCTAATTTATTTTTTTCAATAAATGCATACCAAGCACTAAGATATTAGGGCTATAGGGTTGATGAAAACTGTTAAAGTCCTGCCTTGAAGGAACTTACATTCTAAGAGGCTTATAATAAAAGCTCATGTTTATTAACTGTAAGACATACTTACTGTTATAGTGACATTATACTGACTACTGTAAGCAATACTCTTATTTAATCTTCATAATAAATGCATGAGTTTGGGGCTGGGTGTGGTGGCTCACGCCTGTAATCCCAGCACTTTGGGAGGCCGAGGCCAGCAGATCACCTGAGGCCAGGAGTTAGAGACCAGCCTGCGCAACATGGCAAAACCCTGTCTCTACTAAAAAATACAAAAATTACCCGGGCATGGTGGCATGTGCCTGTAGTCCCAGCTACTCAGGAGGCTGAGACAGGAGAATTGCTTGAACCCAGGAGGCAGAGGTTGCAGTGAGCTGAGATTGTACCACTGCACTCCAGCCTGGGAGATAGAGCGAGACTCCATCTCAAAAAAAAGAAAAAAAAAGCATATGAGTTTGGTTCTAATTTACATCAAATGAATAAATATCAAGTAACCTGATATCTTACAGCATGATAGTTTTACCTCGGAAATGGGTGTAAAATTTATTTTTTGGTTGCCAAAAAATGCCATTTGGATAATAAGGGATTGTCTATGGTTTAGATGAAACTGATTTGATCCGTCAAAAAAATTTACTGAACAATTATTATGTGCCTAGTACTCTGCTATAAATTAGTTAAGAAATGGAAAATTATTCCCTTCCTATAAGCCACATATATTCTAGTTACATAGCTGTATTCATTTTTATTCCATTATTTAAGATGGCACCCCGTGAGGAGTCTCTGACCCATCCTCTTCCTACTTCTTATTAAAATTCTTGGGAAAAGAGTATCCAACAGAGCCAGTTACACAGGAGGTTGACAAGTGGCAGGCATGGGAGCAATGGTGCATGGACTCAGGGTTTCAATCTGAGACCTCCTATTGAAAAAAAATAAATAAAAAATAAAATTCTGAGGAAAAGAAAAATATATAAAAACTTGCAGCACTGAAAATCAAGACTGGTAATATTCTAGACCCTAAGAGAAATGTTTCTTAACTCTCAGGAATGGCCTGGGTTGAAATGCCCAGCCTGTGCTGTGACACAGGAAACTGAACAGCCTTAATACCTCCCAAACCATCTTCCCCTGTTCCAGAAATGCAAGGACCGGACTGGAAGGAAAAATGAAAACGAAAAAACTCAGGCATCTCTTCCTCCCTGCTGTGACTGCAACTCCCAGAAGACAATTGAACTAGTAGAGAATTCATTGAATCTTGGGCTATGTAATCTCCTAAATAAAGTACTCTAAGCAGAAAGTGCCAGCTCTGGAAGGAATCGCTTTTCATATTCTCTTTGTGTTCAGTGTCAGAGAAATAGTAGAAGAGGTAAAATACAATCCCATTGGTTCCACAGAACAAAGCTAGATGTAAGCAATTGGTTAGCTGCTAGAATTTGGGCTAGGAGCTGAGTATACTAATCTATTAAACAGTTATAGATCTAAAGAGAACATTTAACCTGCATCCAATTGTCAGACAGTAAAACCAAAAACATCATCCACGCTCTGGCAAATTCCAGGTCTGTTAGGTAACCCCTCATGGGACTATGAATAGGCAAAGAAATAAGAAAACATAGTGTATCCATTAACAAACGATGCATAGCAAGGCATAGGTTTTTCCCCAAGGCCTATCTCATGATCTTAGGGACATACAACAATAAATATTTATTCTTATAAATGTTTGAGTCAGGTAGGGATTGGTTGATCTAGGCTGGCTCAGTTGAGTATATTTCTCCATAGAGGTGAATACTTTCTAACAGTAATCTGTGATACTACACATAAACAAAAGGCATGGGAGATTTTGAAAATGTATTACCGAACCAAAGAAGAGATTCCAGATATTGGAACCCCCCCGCCCCCACCAAAAGCAAGCAAACAAACAAAACCCTCTAAAAAATATATAAAAATGATTATAGAATCCAGAAGAAAAATTGAGAGGTTAAAAAATGCTTTGAAATTTTCGAGAGGATTCAAAATGATATTCCTATGTAAAATAAGACCAGCAAGTTATAAGACAAAAGACTGAACAGATTTCAAAAGTGCACTAAGACAATGAAAGTAGAAAGATTATGAAATATTTTAAATGAATTTCAAAATGCAGAAATCAAATTAAAAATCCACATTTGAAGCAATAAAGAGCAGACTTGAAATTGGATAAAAATCAGTTATGATGTATAAAAGCCTTTTCATAATGAAGAGAAGATATTAGAGAATAGACATCTATGATACGAAGTTAAGAGTTCCCCAAGAAAAACTCAAGCAGCTGAAACAGCAAAAACTATACACATTATTGAGGAAAAAAGTTACCTGAGTTGTATCAATGCCCTCTAGCCAAAGGCTACCGGGAGCACACTGGTAACTAAACAAGGGTGGTTTTATTGACTTTTCATAACAAAGGAGAAGTGAAATACCATACCATGATGTGTATGGGGAACTGTGGGGCATGTCAGTAGATGGTGTGAGAGGACTTACGTGATTTTGGCTTGTGTTAGGTGATTTTGGGGAGAGTTCAAACAAGTAAGATTTTTCCCCAAGGTTTGTCTCATGATTGGGTATGTATTAGTTTCTCAGGGCTGCTGTAACAAAGTACTACAAACTGAGTGGCTTCAACCACAGAGATTTATTCTCTTAGAGTTCTGGAGGCTGGAAGCCCGAGATCAAGGTGTGGGCAGGGCCATGCCTCTGAAAGTGGTAGGAGAATATCCATCCTAAGCCTCTCTCCCAGCTTCTGGTAGTTCCTTGGTTTGTGTAGCATAACTCCAGCCTTCACATGGTGATCTTTCTGTGAATATATGTCTGTGTCCAAATTTACCCTCCCTATAATTATGGACACCAGCCATACCGATTTAGGGACCCATCCTATAGCACGAACCCATCTCAACTTAACTATTTCTGGTGCAATGACTCTATTTTGAAACAAGGTCCCATTCTGCAGTCCTGAGGGTTAGGACTTCAATATATAAACTTGAGGATGAGGGGAAGGGACAGAATTCAGTGTATAACAGGTATCCTAGTGACCTTATCAAGAAAGAGAGAATAGAATGATGTCAAAGCTGTAATTGGTAAAGAAGTTGTCACTTAGGTTAGGGAGATATTCTTTCACTTTCAGGTTAGGGAGAGATTTGGTCATTTTTGTGGTTTGGAGAACGTTTCTGGTTTTGTCGGTGTTCGGGCATGATTACAGTAGAGTGGCCTTGTTATTGTCCTGATCCGTCTTGGTCACAGAATGATGTCTGTGTCTAGTGTCAATGTTCTGTGAAATTGTTTTTGTTCAACAGAAAAGGACAGAACTTAGCCATGAGTACCATCCGTGAGTGCTCGCAAAGCCAAGACCTAATTGATGGGACAGGGCCAGCTTCCTGCTCTCAGGGTTGCTTTTTACATTCTCAGTCACCTACTTTGATCCAGGGCAGATGAAGTCCAAATCACAGGACATGAATATACAGTTTCTAGGCTGAAATTTTGCTGATTAGGAGGCTTTCCAGAGAACATAGTCTCTATTTCTGTATTTGAACTCTTTAAGACTCCAAATTTCACCCTTTTAGAACTCTCTTTTTTGTTTCCTGTTATCTCAGTAATTGAAAAAAATAAAAATTAAATATAACTCTCCTTTGAGCAGTGTGAAGTTCTTTTTCGTTTCTCCAAAACAAATACCAACCTTACCCTGGTTTCAGAATCACCAATAGAAAGATAAACTAGAAAATGTACTTTCAAAATATATGAGGTGGTCAATCCCTATGTTTCACAGAGAGAGAAAGCTCGATTCCTTTCCATGGAGAGTCAAGGGCAGGGAGCTGCCCTTAGCTGTGCTTAGGTGGATATATGGAGCTGCGGAAAGCTGGTTTCATTAAAGAAGTTCTGAATTACAGTGACAGCGAGGACTGTTTCTTTCTTGTGTTTCAGCAAGGGGGAAGGGATAGATTCTGAGTTTGGTCATTGCTGAGAAACTTTTAAATCAAAGCTGTGCAAAGCTCCAGATTTATCAATGGCCAAAGGACATATAAATCTATTCTAAATAGGGTTTGGGGAATGAATTCTATTTTATTACTAGGTACTGAATCAGCTGCCTTATCACATTTCTGCTATAGATTGGATAGAAATATTTCTGAAAAAGTCATCTAGTTTGATCAAGAGATTTAAAAACATGGAACATATTATGAACAATTGCAATGTTTAGGATTAAAGGAAACATTGTTTCTAGAGTAAATTTTATTGCTTTGTAGATGTATATCTCGTATCCTCTTAAAATATGTAACTAGTGTGGACTTTACTAAGCTTTAAAATTCAGTTCCCAGGCCTCTTCACTTATGTTGTAGTCCTTTCACATTACTGCTAAGAACCTGGCACCACCTTAGTAAAATGTAAAATGATGGCTTGTCTATCTGTTTAATCCCACCCCTCCTCCACTCCCTCTTCCCCAGTCTTCTAAAGAAGTTCTGTAAAAGGGCTTAGAGAAACCAAACTGCTTCTTAATCCTCTAATATGTATTAAAATACTTCTGTGCTTAATGAGTTTAAATTCCAAAAAACAAAATAAGTTTCTACAAGTCTTAACTTTAGGCACCTCCTTCTCTTCTGGGCAAACTTCTTTTTTTTTGAGATGGGGTCTCACTCTGTGAGGCTGGAGTGAAGTGGCACAATCATGGCTCACTGCAACCTCCGCCTCACAGGCTCCAGCAGTCCTCCCACCTCAGCCTCCCAAATAGCTGAGACTACAGGCACCCACCACCACACCCAGCTAAAGCTTCTTATCAGTAGTTGACACATGGTCAATTCTGATTCTGGGACCAGGATGCACATTCGTTTTGCCATTGGCCTGAGTCAAATACAATTGGGATAGTTAATATTCTGTAGGAAATTTTAAAAATCATAAGCTATTAATAGCCTAAACCTACACATCAGCAATTTTGTACTGTGCTATGTTTTGGATAGCCTCAGCACTGAAGTAGTGTGGTGCAGCTGAAAGACTATGTCTTTGGTTTCAGTAGGCTTTCCTCCTTCACAGACTCTGTGGCCTTAAATAGCTCTTTACATACTCATGTTTCTCTCCTTTAAAGTGAGGGTGAAAAGGTAGTTTGTTAGAAGCCAATGAGATAATGGATGCCAGACATCAAATATTAGTGTTCTTCTTTTCATTTTCTTCCATTATATAATTATGAGTTAGGTATATTAGCCTTATCACAGAAAACACATATAATGCTCATTGCACTAAGCATTGTGACACACACACACACACACACACACACGTATATAAAATTCATTTAAGCAGTCAGAGGTCATACAAAGGAAGAGGATTGAAGAACTCTTTAATTCTCCCTTTCACCAGTTCTCTTCTGCTCTTTCCATCTGCCTCTCTGATATGGTTTGGCTGTGTCCCCACCCAAATCTCATCTAAAATTCCCACATGTTGTGGGAGGAACCCAGTGGGAGGTGATTCAGTCATGGGGGTGGGTCTTTCCTGTGCTGTTCTCGTGATATTGAGTAAGTCTCACAAGATCTGATGGTTTTAAAAAGGGGAGTTTCCCTGCACAAGCCTTTTCTCTTGTCTGCCACCGTGAGAGACATGACTTTCACCTTCCACCATAATTGTGAGGCCTCCCCAGCCATATGGAACTGTAAGTCCAATAAACCTCTTTCTTTTGTAAGTTGCCCAGTCTCAGGTATGTCTTTATCAGCACCATGAAAATGGACTAACATACTCCCCATCTTTCTGTCTTAGCTTTTCTCTGTTTTCATGCCTTCCCCTTTCTGCTGGAGCTTCCCAACCCTTAGTCTCAACATGGGTCCTCCTGGGCCTATGCATTCTAGGGCCTTGACTCATTCTACTGTGAAGTGGTTCTTAAATCTTGGACCTCATGGACTATACATCTTTTTTTTTTTTTTAATAGAGTGGACCATAATAAGTTGTCTAGTTTCTTTTAAAAAATTTCAAATAGAGAAATTACAAAAAACAAAAAACTAAGCAACTACTCTCTATCACCACTTTCATGTTTTCTGTTTGTTTGTTTGTTTGCTTCTTTGTTTTTGTTTTGTTTTGAGACAGAGTCTCACTCTGTCGCCCAGGCTGGAGTGCAATGGTGCAATCTCAGCTCACTGCAACCTCCAACTCCCGGGTTCAAGCGATTCTCATGTCTCAGCCTCCCAGGTAGCTGGGACTACAGGCGACTGCCACCATGCCCATCTATTATTTGTATTTTTAGTAGAGATGGGGTTTCACCATATTGGTCAAGCTGGTCTCGAACTCCTGACCTCAAGTGATCAGCCTGTCTAGGCCTCCCAAAGTCCTGGGATTACATACATGAGCCACTGTGCCTGGCCCAAATTCATGTTTTTAAAAAAGGATTCATATTTTAATATCAAAAAATAGTTGGAAGGACCTAATCTCAAAATAAAAGGAAGTCCTTTACATTGAATGATTTACCATTATAAAAAATTCTCTGGATAGCTTTTCTTTTTCTCAGTCTCTTTTAATCTGGTAAAAATTTGAATCCAGAGGCTGGCTTTAAAAATTACTTTCTGTTTTTCTTTATCTTTCTCTTCTTCTTCCTTTTTGTCTTTTTCCTTCTTTTTCCCTCACCCCTCTTATCAAAATGTATTTTCCTTGTGCTCTACTTCTTGAAAGCCTGCCTAGTGACAAGAATTAATTTAAAAAGCCAAATTTATGGTGTAAAATAGCTCAAGATGTTACAGTTCCTTTCTAAGTGTTTCTATCTGTTGACTTTTCAGCTCAAATAATAAAGATATTTTGTAAGCTCATGTAACTCAAAATTTCAGAGGTCAGATAGGATTGGTTTGATCTGTAAGTTTTTAAAGATGTTATTAAAGACCCAGCATATCTGCCTCCTCTCATTGTTCTAATCACATAAATCTGGCTCTCCCTCATGCTCATAAGATTGTGGCAAACAGTATCTGAGGGATGTTTCCTCAACCACATCCAGAGAGAAAGCCTGTCCATGGTTATATTTATCGTTATATTTTGATGCTGGCCTTTCTGGTAGCAGAACTGTTTTGAAAGCCATAGTGAGCCAAACAGATCTTTCAGCAGGCAGCTGCCTGTACCACCAGAAGTCCCACTTGCAGGGGGAACATTAAGAATTGACTGTTTTGTAATTGGCCAGAGTCCCATCTTTCCAAGACTTCTTTCTGTCAACATATAATTATTGAGTTCCTGCGCTAAGTCTTCAATGAAGCATGAGGGGAAGGACGAGTTAAACTGTATGCTGTATTTCCTCTCCATTATCGATGCTGAATTTTAAACCAAATCACCAAAATGCCTATTATTTAAATTACAAATGCTATTTTATCCTGGGGAGCAGAATAAATTATTGGAATATTTATTCACATTTTAAAAAAATTTTGTAGGGAACCTTAAGAATGGGATTGTTTTTTCCTCCTTTCACACCCTAAGAAATTAGATTCTGACTCTGTGCTCCCTGACGTCAGGATATTTTTATTGTAGAACTAAAAACAGAAGGTGGAACATGCTCAGAGTAAGCCCTTCCCTGCCTCACCAATCCTCCAGCTTGGCTTTTGTTCCAGGAATAGAGGCCCATCAAGGGAGGCCTGTACTGTGGGTGGAGGAGCCAGAACTAACCAGACAAGGATGCAGGAGTATTGGTTCCAGAACCTGAGGAGAAACTGGCATTTAGGGGGTTCATGCTGAGTGGGTCCTTGTGCCCCAAGAGGACCTAAGACCTTCCTTATGAGGTGGCTCATAACTGATAAAGGAACTGAATACTAATAATGAATATTAATACTAATGTCAAGGGGAGTGTACTTATGTCAAGGGGAGTGTTTCCTGATGTTTCCTCCCACATGGAGGGATCTCCATGAGTCAAACACCTAATCTCTCTCCACCCGTAACTGTTGGTCCTCCCAGGCAAGGAGAAGCCACTGCTCTGATGAATAGGTTGGGGGAAGGAACCAGGTCTGCACATCCCAGGTCTATTCCATTCTTTCCTGATCTCTTCTGCCGTCAATTCTCCAGGCTCTGCCCTAAGGAACAAGGACTGCAGTTGCAGCCTTGGCTGGGCAGGTGAACCAGTCTATCTCTGGGGTTTGGTATTAGCAAACCATTCAGTCATCCTCCCCAGCCTAGTTTTCTCAGTATCTAAAGTGATATTTTGATCTCCACCTGCATTGTTCCCGCACCTGTCTCTCAATGGGTCCTTAACTCAAGTAGCAGAGAAAAGGAAGTGCCATGTATTGACCCCTTCAGACACCAACAACTAAGGATCATGGCCTTGGACACTGAAGTAACAATTCTTCCTGCCCACTTTGAATAAACCATTCAAGCATTCATTTATTTATTCAACAAATGTGAATTGACTGCCCGAGATGTGCTAGGTACAGTTCTCAGCAGTGGAAACATGCCAGATGGGTGTCTCAACCCCAGCAATGATACAGTGAAGACAAGATGCCTTTTATGTGTTTGGGGGGCATCATGTAAGTCCTCAGATCCCTAATGACACTCCCAAAACATGACTGATGTATGTAATTTAGAATAAATAATACAATCGTTTGCACATATAAGTACTGTAGATCAAATTCACAACCACTACTAATAATTTAAATTTATTTAGAAAGGGTAGCTGTTCATTGAGGGAGCTAGAGGGCAGGATAGGAAGGGAAAAGATAGAACCTTTCCTTGAACTATATAGCGGTTATACGAACAACGTAAAAATTGATAATCTTTTCACCCACATCTATTCTATCACATGGAGAAAAAAATTCTAACCTCAAGTAAATTGGGTTCAAAATGAGAAAAGTAAAATGTTAAAAACAAAAAAGGCTAAGATACATCACTCTTTTCTCTTCATACAAAAATTTTTAAAGTTATTGCACAGAAAAATAAATTCATATATGTTGATTCAACACTTGTCAGATTTAAAGTAGTCTTTAAATAACTGGATGGCCAAAATACCATATTTCTAAGAAGGCTGTGTATTAGTGTGTTCTCACACTGCTAATAAAGACATACCCAAGACTGGGTAATTTATAAAGGAAAGAGGTTTAATGGACTCACAATTCCACATGGCTGAGGAAACCTCACAATCATGGCAGAAGGCGAATGGGGAGCAAAGTCATGTCTTACATGGTGACAGGCAAGAGGGCATGTGCCAGGGACCTCCCCTTTATAAAACCATCAGTTCTCATGAGACTTATTCACTATCACGAGAAAAGTATGGGAAATACCTGCTCCCATGATACAATTACCCCCTACCGCATCCCTCCCACAACATGTGGGAATTATGGAAGCTACAATTCAAGATGAGATTTGGGCAGGGACACAGCCAAACCATATCAGGAATATTAATCTGACAGAATAACCAAAACCCCATAATCTCCTTCAAGATCTTTAAATGATCTATTGCATTAATAGTCCCCATACCTTGCTTATTTCAAAAACTCTAAAGGAAAAAGATTTTGAACCACAAAATAATAAAGATTATTATTATTCTCATTTAAATTCCTTTTTTTAGAAACAGGGTCTTGCTCTGTTGCCCAGGCTGGAGTGCAGTGGGACAATCAGAGTTCACTGTAAACCTTGAACTTCTGGGCTCAAGTGATCCTCCCACCTCAGCCTCCAGAGTAGCTGGGACTACAGGCATGCACCACCACGCCCTGCTAATTTTTTAAATTTTTTGTAGAGATGGGGTCTCATTGTGTTGGCCAGACTGGTCTTGAACTCCTAGCCTGTATTAGTCAGGGTTCTCTAGAGGGACAGGAGTGATAGGATAGATGTACATACGAAAGAGAGTTTATTAAGGAGTATCGACTCACACAGTCACGAGGTGAAGTCCCACAATAGGCCGTCTGCAAGCTGAGGAGCAGAGAAGCCAGTCCGAGTCCCCAAATCTCAAAAGCAGGGAAGCTGACAGTGCAGCCTTCAGTCTGTGGCGAAGGCCCGAGAGCCCCTGGCAAACCACTGGTGTAGGTCCAAGAGTCCAAAAGCTGAAGAACCTGGAGTCCAGTGATCGAGGGTATGAAGCATCCAGCACTGGAGAAAAACGGAGGCCAGAAGATTTAGCCAGTCTAGTCTTTCCATGTTCTTCTGCCCGCTTTTATTCTAGCTGTGCTGGCAGCTGATTGGATTGTGCCCACCCAGATTGAGGGTGGGTCTGCCTCTCCCAGTCCACTGACTCAAATGTTAATTTCCTTTGGCAACACCCTCACAGACACACCCAGTAACAATACTTTGCATCATTCAATCCAATCAAGTTGACACTTAATATCAACCATCACATGGCCTCAAGTAATTCTCCTGCCTCTGCCTCCCCAGGTGCTGAGATTACAGGTGTGAGCCACCACGCCTAGCGCATTTTTAATTTTTGTCTGTGACTAAAGCCATGTACCAGAAGCATTTAAAAATTATCCATTTTCTTCTCATTTACCATGTTTGCCAAATCCAAATGTGAAATGCAAGAAATAGCTTTAGTTTAGTTAAGATTTTTAAAATACGTGTAAGAAAAAGACATGTTACCATGCCAAATTTCTACCATGCTCTAATCACAGAAAGTTGGATTTAATTTACATAATAGCTATTGCAAAACTTGTTCCTTGGCAAGTAGCTCTGGCTCTCAGCAAAGTCATGAAGTGGGTAAATTCTCTTTTGGTCCACCTAATTCAAACTTCTTTTTTGGGGGGGTGGGGAACAGAGTTTTGCTCTTGCTGCACAAGCTGGAGTGCAATGGTGCAATCTCGGCTCACTGCAACCTCAGCCTCCCAGGTTCAAGCGATTCTCCTGCCTCAGCCTCCTAAATAGCTGGGATTACAGGCACCTGCCACTACACCTGGCTAATTCTTGTATTTTTAGTAGAGACAGGGTTTCACTATGTTGGCCATGATTGTCTCAAATTCCTGACCTCAAGTGATCCGCCCGCCTTGGCCTCCCAAAGTGCTGGGATTACAGGCATGAGCCACTGCGTCCAGCCTCCAATTCACACTCCAGGCCTCACTCCACCCAGTATTCCACTGTGGTCTTCTGATTTCCCTACCAGAAAATTTCAAATTTCGGTAGATAGCTCTCTTAAAAAAATTAATTTTAAGAATATGCAGATAAGAAATACAAGTGAACAAAATGAGATATGAGAAGGCTTCAATATAATTCTGCATATACATCTGAATTATGATGTCACATTGGGCTATACTTTGTTTACATGTCTGACTCTCACACCGGATTAATAATTCTGTAGCATAGACTCACTCTTGTTCACATTTGAATCTCCCCTCCCTAGCACAGGCCGTGACACACAATAGGTGATCAATTTATTTTTGTTAATAATGAATGAAGGTTTATCACATTTGGCAACATATTGGTTGTCCCTATTCATCTAAATTGCTACCTCTAATTCCCATTTCATCTTTTCTCAAAAGGCATTTTGAAATTGGATGAGTGAGCAGAATAGAAATGTGACTTCCATGGAGGGCAAGCAGAAAACAACTTTATTATTTCTCTTCATTGCCCTTTCAAACCTGTTCTATAAAGGTATTTTTTTCTCTGCTTGTTGGATAAAATCCAAAACAGGCCTCAAGAATCTTATAATAACTCTCAGAAGATAAAAAAGACCTTCAGTTCCTTCTAGTCATATCAGCTTTATTTCAATAATCGATATATCTAGTTCTATGTAGAGCAATAAATCCAAACTTAAGTTAAGACTTCTTCCTTACCCAGTTCAGGCCTCCTCTGGGCTGGAAACTTGCAGTGGGAAAGAGGAATGTGGTAGTTTCCTTTCGATTTCCTTGATTTTCTCCTCTTTCCCAGCTGATCTGAGGCCCTAATTGAGGATGGGGTATGGAGGCTCCAAGCTGGCTTTTTTCCTTTGAGTGCACTTGTGGGTTCTTCAGAGGTCTCTGTGAGACTTCACATTGCCCAGTTTTCTCATTAGGGACTCATTCTCTAGCTGAACTGTTGTAACAACCCTCACCTTCAGCACCTGACCCTTGTTCCCTTGCCCTGATACTGATGGGATCCCCTCACTCAGCTGCTCTCCTATGTAGGATTCCTTCCAGATGGATCCAGTTACAATCCTCATTGCCCATGTGGTTCATGGCAATCTCAAGCTTTCTGCCCTCATACATGGTATCAGCTTAGCCTTTTAGCTTTGGCTCCATGCGTAAGAGCCAAACACATTACCAACCCTAAGCCACACTCATCAACCTTTCCAAGTGTGTCTCCGAAGCCCTTCTCACTACACTTGGGGTAAAGGTCCCCGAGTCTCTCCCCTCCGCAATGTCTCGGGTTAGGGGGAGAAAAAGACATCAGCTTGCCAATAATTTTTTCAACATCAACTCTTACTCAATCTCAACCTCTTAACCCTTTGGTGGATGTTAGGATGGCAGAGGTTTTTGATCACCTTCTTTGCTAGCTCCGTATAGGAGGCTAAGCACTTCACTTGGGAATATGGGAACATTTACCATGTATGATTTTTGACTCAACCTTTGGAGACAGCAGTCAACATCAAGAGCAAAGGTGTCCTATATTAATATCCTATGCAAACACAAAAGGCAGGGTTCATAGTAGCCTATTGTTTCGAACCCAGACTCTTTTAAAAATATAGTGGTTAGGTTTTAGTGCAAAATGCTGAATGAGTATATGTTACAAATAAAGAAATATAGGGTGAAAACAACCACAGCAGGCAATGAATGGACTGGAGATTTTGACTGGTTTCTAGAATACGGAAAGAAGATCGTGTAGTATTGAATAAGAAGACAAGCAACCTGAGTGCCTTCAAGAGAAGGCTACAGTGGAGGTGGCAGCTGTTCTCCTGTGCAAGCTCCAGGGAGCCCTAAGCTCAGGATTGGCCAAAACAAAAGCAAGAGTAGGCAGCAGGCATTTAAGGCATTAAATGCTAGTGGCTACCTTGACATCTATCTTTTCTAACCCTACATTTATCAAGGAACCAGTTCTACCGTGCTTAGTCCCCGGTGTGGGGACAAAAATGACTCCATTTTGGGTGCTAATCCACCATGTTGACTTCTGACAAGCCCTAGTCCCATAAAGGCCTCCTGCTTCCTACTTTATTTACTGCCCTTAGTGTAAGAAGAGGTCAAAAATGATGCTGTCACACAAGTTATGGGCTATGACGCACATGGCATTCCTGCCTGTTCTGGAGGGTTGTCTTTAATTATCTTGCTGCAACATGTCCACTCTTTCCCTATTGTATATGAGCTTTGGGTCTGGGAGGTAACTGTGTGGAAATCTATGTGTCTTGTGACCACCCAAGATCATGCTTATATCTATAAGTTTCTGCAATAAACCACCCTTTACCGACAAACTGAATTTGTCTAGTTTTGTTCTTTGATGTATTGACTCCTTTGGCATCTGGGGACCACTTTGCATATATGGCCCTTTTACGAACATCAGGGAAAAACCCCAGAGAGGTGTGGTTTCTAAAGAAAGTCAATGACCTATGACTCTTGGGCTTAGGGCCGCAGGAGTGGATGTTGGCACACCAGAGTAAAGCTCTAGCCTTTTTGACAACAAAATTGGTCTACATGTTCCGTACAGGGCTTCCACCCCAAAGTAGATAGACCCTGTGATTCAGTGCATGTGCATGCATGCACAAGCACACACACACACACACACACCCCACCCCCATGACAACTTGCCTGTTTCAGGAAAAGCTGTGTTGGGAGAACAGACCTATGCAGTTGCTTTGGGAAGCATAACAACCACATGCATTAGTCAGTCTAGCCCTTCATGTAGATATAAGAGACCATCAAGGATCATCAGACCATTGCCAAAGGGGTCAGGGTAAACACCAGAGGCTACAAATGGTGGAGGTTGGGAGCAAAAAGTACTTGGGACTCGTGCCGCCCACATCCTGTAGAGAGAGGCATGCTTGATTCGGGGAGCTGCTGAACACAAGGGTCTCCTGCTGGAGACCCTGAATTCCTGTTGCACTCCCTGTGTGTAAAGTGAGCCCAACAATGGCCTTGAATGTGAGAAATAAACATTTTGACCTCAAGTACTAAGAAGTCTGAGCTTAGGCACCAATTACCCCTGGAAAATACCAGCTTTCAGCATCTGGAGAATTGGACAGTGCCTGCTACTGTGAGAAGCTGAATTCTGGTAGAAGCCATCCCAGTGGATGCAGGGCAGCACTTGAGCACATGCGAAAACTCAGGCTCTTTCTCTGGGAAACATGAGCCATCAGTCTCAACAAGCTTGTTGCCAGGTAACCAAGAGCAATTTCCCAAAATTAGTGATTGAAAGAGAAGGACCAATAGGAATAAACAGAATGACTAAATCTAGAGAAATCAAAGTTTATCCAGGGAGCCAAAGAGAATTTTTTTTTAAGTCTAGAGAAGATATTGTGTATACCACACTCCCACAATGACATCTGCCCACCTACCTGCCTTAAGAGTAGAAGGGCAGGCCAGGCGCGGTGGCTCATGCCTGTAATCCCAGCACTTTGGGAGGCCGAGGAAGGTGGATCACCTGAGGTTAGGAATTCAAGACCAGCCTGATCAACATGGTGAAACTCTGTCTCTACTAAAAATGCAAAATTAGCCAGGTATGGTGGCGCATGCCTGTAGTCCCAGCTACTTGGGAGGCTGAGGCAGAAGAATCGCTTGAACCCGAGAGGTGGAGGTGGCAATGAGCCGAGATCATGCCACTGCACTCCAGCCTGGGTGACAGAGTGAGACTCCATCTAAAAAAAAAAAAAAAAAAAAAAAAAAAGTAGAAAGGCAGAATTGTCAAAGCAGCCACACTTGAATGGTAGATCTTACCCAGCACCAAACTTCACTAATAATTCAAAGACTACAGGCAAGAACCAGACCATGGACAGATGTGGCATTTCTTTTGAGAGGAGCAGGAATCTGTCAGACTCCAGTTTAAAAAACAATATCTCTGTCTCCCTTATGAGTATACATTTTGTTTTCAGATTAACAATTGTCTTCTGAACAATGTATGTGAAATCATTGTTTTCAAAGTGTCAGTTGAAGAATCATGAGGGAGGTTCATAGATTTGGAAAGAAAAGCCATATTTCTCATAAAGGGTTGCAGCCTGCAGGTGGCCATTCTGACAGGCTGGGAAGGAAACACACTTCAAGAGAGGGGTGAAGGGAACAGGAATTTATGCTGAGTCAGTTGGCTAAGTATACATATTCAACAGGTTAAAGGAGGAGCTATGGATATTCAAGAAGAGAAGGCACAGGTGTGTGTAGTGGGAAGGCTGACACGCATGTAGCATGCATCCCATGTTCACTTTGGGGTGGACACTTAACATTTAAATATATTACAATTAGACCCTATCCATCAAAAGGTGAAGCAGAGGACAGGAAGGCCCTCTGTGTGCAGTCTCTGCTATCCACTCCATGGCCAGTGGTCTCTTATCAGGAAGGAATGTTGATCAGTTGTTCTGTCAAAACCACAACAGGGAGGGGCAGCATCAGGTGGTTGGTTTCAAAAGGACTGGTTTCTGTTTATCCCTTAGGGAAGAAAGCCTAACAGTAGTCAGTGGAGGAGGAGCTCTAATGAGGCATGTCCAGCATCACATTCTGTCATGACCGAGGACTTGGTTTTTAAGGTTTTTCTGGGGTCCCCTTGGCCAAGAAGGTGTCTGTTCAGTTAGCTGGGGGACTTAGAGTTTTATTTTTATTTCTCAAAAGGAAGATATTTAGTTGTGTGCCATCCATTCACCAACCAGTCATGTTACATAACTCCATAAATTCTAGGCTCACTTACAATAAGCAATCTTGACTTGATTCTTCTTCTTCCTTATGAAACGGCGCTGTTGTCTCGTGTAAATGCACAGGGCTTGTCATCTCACACCAAGAAGATTAAGGACACAGACACAAACAAGGAGTGATTTTAGCAGTGGAGATTTAATAGGAAAAAGAAAGAGAAAGGAGAACAGCTCTCTCTCTTGCAAGAGAGAGGGTCTCCCGAATGAGAATTCCAGCCTGGAATGGGAGTGCACCAGATTTTACAGACAGGCTTGAGGAGGTGGTGTCTGATTTACATAGGGCCCACAGAATGGTTGGACCAGGTGTAACGTTTATATAGCACAGGGGGAAGGCTGGCCATCCCACCTTAATCTTATTATGCAAATGGGCTTTCCACTTGGCTGGGGCCAAGTTGTCTTCTCCTTACTGTACACATGGCTGGCAAAGAGAAAGAAAGATGGAGCCTCCAGTTTGAACATGCCTAGTCCCAGGTAGCCTTTTCCTACTTGTACAGCTGCCAGCATTCACCTGTGCAAGCTTCCAGCTTGCTTGTCTATGTCTGCAGCTCGATTTTACAGGCTGTTCTTTGTTAGAAAAGAAAATGATTTGGAGGCTGTTTTTCATTAAAAAGAAAACCTTACTGAGGACTTCCTTACCCTCACTATCTGCCTAAATATTTTTTTTTTAACTCCTATATCACTTATATTCTTTTTTTTTTTTTTTTTTGGCAGAGTCTCACTCTGTTGCCTAGGCTGGAGTTTAATGGTGCAATCTTGGCTCACTGCAACCTCTGCCTTCCAGGTTCAAGTGAGTCTCCTGCCTCAGCCTTCTGAGTAGGTGGGACTGCAGACATGTGCCACCATGACTGGCTAATTTTGTAGTAGAGATGAGGTTTCACCATGTTGGCCAGACTGATCTGGAACTCCTGACCTCAAGTGATCCACCCACCTTGGTGGGATCATAGACGTGAGCCACCACACCCAGCCCCTTATATTTATTTTAGATTCTGCTGAGGAATAGCCTCAATATTTTATTTTCAGAAGGATGAATGACAGAAAACCTCTGAGCTAATGTGATATTGTGATATAATAAGAATTTATATTTTGTTCATTGTCTTTGGGTGCCGGCATAGAGCTTCTAAAATCCTTGTAATTTCCTAAGTGATAGGGCTGATGAAGGAGAATCTTTTGTTATTTATCACAAGCCCCTTTCAATTACATCTGAGTTTATGTTAATGGGGTAAGTTTTGGAAAGCTTCTGAGGGTGGGGCTTGGTTTGTCAAGGGAACCAACCATGTGATTAGAGGGTTGAAACTTGCAGCCCCACTCCCCGACCTTTAGGGAGGCGAGGGACTGGAGAGTGACTGAATCACCAATGACCAAGGGTTTAGCCAGTGCTGCCTATGTAAAGAAGCCTCCATAAAAACCCAGAAGGATGGGGTCTGGAACGTTCCCAGGTTGTGGAATACATGGAGGTGCTGGAAGAATGGCATGTCTGGAGAGGCGTGAAAGCTGTGTGCCGCTTTCCACATACCTTGCTTGTCCTATACTTCTCTTTCCTCTGTCCTATACTGTTCCTGAGTTGTATCTTTTTAATAAACCAGTAATCTAATAAGTAAATTGCTTTCCTGAGTTCTGTGAGCCATTCTAGCAAATAATTGAACCTGAGGAGGGGGGGTTGTGGGAACCTCCAATTTATGGACCTGGACTTGAGACAGGCATGAAGTGGGGGCGGTGTTGTGGGACTGGACTCTTAACCTATGAAGTCTGCACCAATTCCAGGAAGACACGGTCAGAACTGAATTGTAGGACACCGAATTAGTGTCTCTAAAATATTAGAGAATTGCTTGATGTGGGGAAAAAAACCCACACATCTGATGTCAGAAGTGAAGAAAGAGTAGTAGTAGAGTAGTAGAGGAAAAACAGATTTCCCATTCAGCAATGCATGCCTGAAAATGCCTTTATTTTGCCTTCATGCTGGAGTAA
This sequence comes from Gorilla gorilla gorilla, assembly GCF_029281585.2. Classification (NCBI taxonomy): domain Eukaryota; kingdom Metazoa; phylum Chordata; class Mammalia; order Primates; family Hominidae; genus Gorilla; species Gorilla gorilla. The sequence continues at coordinate 158,260,147 of NC_073229.2, read as the reverse complement.
TGGTGTGGGTTGTTATATAACTCTAGGTTGTCTTAACTGATGACAGTAAATATCATTAACATATTTACAAGGAGGTCTAGTCAAGGTCAATCATGCCCCCTGGCCAATGTCCCCCCAGGGGAGATAGGCCTCATTCCTGCTGTTAACCTTTCCCTTCTTGGTTATCCTTCTCCATCTTATCATGGATAACCTATCTATGCTGCTATCTATGGTCAACCTTTTCCCTTGGATGCCAGATCATGTTTCTTCTTATTTATTAAAGGTCATTGCTCCAGCTATTGTCCCCTTTCTCTCCTGTATCACATTATTTTTTGCTCCTTCTCTCCTGGATTATTAATGCCTGCACACAAATGTGCAATGACTTCTCCCATCTTAAAGAATCTCTCTTTTGATCCTGCACCCTTGTCCAACACTGCCCCATTGTCTGTGTTTCTCGTAGTAGAAAAACTCCTCCAGAGAGTTGTCCATAGCTTCTGACTCTAGTTGCTCTCCTCTCATTCTCTATGGAACCCACCCTAAACAGGCTTCTACTGCTAGCATTCCACTGAAACTGTTCTTGCCAAGGTCATAATTATTCCATGTCACTAAATTCAGTGGTGAATGATCAGTCCCTATCTTTCATGACTCATCAGCAAACTATAGTTTTAACATTGTTTACCACTTCCTCTCCCTTGAAATATGTCCATTACTAGACTTCCAGGATATCACACTACTGTATTGTCATTTTCTCCTTACTTCAAAAAAAGAGGAAATCTCATGGGGCATGGATTAAAGGGTAGAAAAGTTTAAAAATGAAAACTAGGTGCATAGGTTAGGGATGAGGGAGGCGACTGGGAGACATGGGGTACGGTATATACACTCTATGGCAGCCCTTCCATGATTCCTACCTCCTGGTGTTCATACCCTTGTATAATCCCTTCTTCTTGAGTGTGGGCAGAACCTGTGACTTCTTCTTTGATGTACTTATTTATAATTGACAAATAAAATTGTATATATTTATCATGTACAACATGATGTTCTGAAATATTTAAACATTGTGGAATGTCCAAGTCAACCTATGTACTACCTCACATACTTAAGTTTTTTTGTTGACATTTAAAATGTACTCTCAATTTTTTTGTTTGTTTGTTTTTTGTTTTCTGAGACTGAGTTTTGCTCTTATTGCCCAGGCTGGAGTACAGAGGCACGATCTTGACTCACTGCAACCTCCACCTCCCGGGTTCAAGTGATTCTCCTGCCTCAGCCTCCTGAGTGACTGGGATTACAAGTGCCTGCCACCATGCCAGGCTAATTTTTGTATTTTTAGTAGAGACAGGGTTTCACCATGTTGGCCAGGCTGGTCTTGAACTCCTGACCGCAGGTGATCCACCCACCTCGTCCTCCCAAAGTGCTGGGGTTACAGGCATGAGCCATCATGCCCGGCCCACTCTCAGTAATTTTTAGGAGTACAATACATTGGTATTAACTATAGCCACTGTGTTGTATGAGAGATCTCTTGAACATGACTTTATTCTATTTAATAGATTGTGACAAAGATGATAGAATGTCACTTTTGTGATTATATTACATTATACAAGACCCTTTCTCACTAGAAGACAAGAGCTAAGGATTCCCTCTCCTGAGCTGGCTTTGAAGAAGTGGATAGCCATGTTGATAGGCCCATCTGGGGGTGGCCTCCAGGAGCTGAGGGCAGCTGCTAGTCAATAATCTCCAATGAACTAGGGCCATTGTAGCTGCAGGGAAATAAATTCTGCCAAGCTTGGAAGCAGATTCTTCCCCAGTCAGGCCTTCATATGAAACTGCAGCCCAGGTTATATCTTCATTGCAGCCTTTTGGGACCCTCAGCAGAGGACCCAGCTAACAGAAACTGTGAGACAATAAGTGTGTGTGTGTGTGTGTGTGTGTGTGTGTGCATGCACATGTTTTTAAGCTGCTAAGTTTGTCATAATTCGTTATGCAGCAATAGATAACTAACATATGGAGGATCAACCCAAAATCTGTTCAAGGGGAGTTCCAGAAATAGAAAATAAGAAAATAAAGGAGATAATAAATTAAATTATACAATAACATTTCTAAAGTGTAAAGAAAAATCTAACAACTCATATCGAAAAGTATTGAGAAAGATTAGTAGATGGGGAAAGATTAATATCAAGATATGAAATTTCAGAATACCATAGATAAATAAAATGGCTTAAGAGATTTTGAGAGTCAGAGCAGGGAAGGTATATCATTTTTCTAAAAGGAATGAAAATCAGGTGGGCATCCAATTTCCTGTCCTTATGGCTAGATGCTTGGTTTCAAAGTTCTGAGGAAAAGTTATTTTCAACTTAGAGTTATATGCCAACCCACATCATTACTCAAACATGAAGACAATATAAAGGTATTCTCAGACATGCATAGCTCAGAAGTTCTTCTACCAATCACTCTTCTAAAAAAGTTTTGAGCATCTACTTCATCAAAACTTAAAATGAATCCAAAGAAGAAGGTATAAGAACAAGAAAGGGGAGACAAACCCATGATAAAGATTATGCAGCAAATCTAAAAAGCAACCTGCTCAGATTAAACAAGAAGTCAAAGATCAGTGGATTCACCTTGATAAATATCACTAAGAAGCTAAATGACATTAGTGAAAAGGTAAAGCCCTATGCTTCTCCTAGGAAAAAACAAAGGCAATTAGAAACTATAAGAAAAACAAACTTATCTAAAAGAAAGTCAGGGTTCAAATATAAAGCAATCTATTATAAAATGTGGCATAATTTTGTGCAATTGATACAGTATAAGAAAATATATTGTTTGACTTTAAAATTTGGACATATTTTTTCTTCTAGTGTCACAGCTTTTAGTCACAAGTGAGTACATTTCCTTATTTATCCAACAGCGTTACTTTAGTTCTGCAGTGAATCCTAGACTTATAATCATACTATTGTAAATGCTGCATGGTGAATCCTGGTTTTAAAAATAAATATATATACATGACATGAATAAATTAATTAGAGCTAGAGAGACTAAACCCATAAAGGCTATAAACATTGAGAATATAAAAATAAATTTAGTTATAGAAGTCAGGAGGTGGTATAGTGAGAACTGGAGGCATGTTGAAAAATCCCACAGAAGAATAAAAAATAACTCCAATGAGTTGGGTGGAGAGAAGTGGGCTGATGAGGTTTGTGTAAGTGAAGGGCTCAGTGGGAACAGAAATCTAGGCTTCAGTCCGCTCACCCACCCCTGTGTGTGAGGGGGCCAGCTTAAGGCTTCCCTTTCTAATTTCTACTAGGACTGGGTGAGGAGTGGAGGGGCAGCCATTCTGTATGAACCCGGAATGCAATCTTCCGTGATTCGGCCATCTTCCACCCCCAAACACTCAAGATATGTTGGGGAAAGCGTTGCTTCTCTAGGTGTGGAAATCACAGAAGCCCCATTCCCTTCTTAGTTCCAGAGGAGAGCTCTTGAAAACCTCCCTCCCCTACAGCCGCGTGGGTCTTTTCAACCCTGAGCACTCACTCATTCTCTGTCCCTCTCAGGCAGCACAATTCCCCTCCAACAGCCCAGGCCTAGGCAAAACAAAAGCCAGGAGGAGGGGTGTCTTCTGGGTGCCTGGCAACGGATACTTCCTGCAGAGCCACACAAAGCGTCCCTCATGCTGGCTGGGAACACAAAGGCCAGGCTATCTTCTGGGAGGGAGGAGAGGAAAACGTACTGTAGCAGCAAGACCTAAACGCAAACTGATATTTTCAAACAGAGATCTCGCATCTTTCCCTCCCACCTCCCAAAGGATCTTTGAGTCTCTGAAAAGAAAATGTATTCCCCACCCTGATGTCCCTCCAAGAGGGCCAGGCCCCGGTTTCCCAGGATGCTCACCCCCACCACCTGAAGCCACCTGTTGGTTGGTGAGGGAGCTTCTCCAGATGTCCTCAGGACCAGGCATGGGAGACAGGGTCTGTAGCAAGTGAGCCGAGTCCCAGATTGGGGAGGCAACCCCTAAACTCACTGTGCATCTCAGTCTTGGAATCTTCTTAGTCTGGTCAAGTGCCTAAAAAGCCCCAGCTTTTGGGGAGCAGTGTTTGGTTTAAAGGCATCAGGAGAGGAAAAACGTCAATTTTTGACCAAAATAAATCTGGTCCTCTAACTAGGCCAGTACCCTCTTCCTTCTCACCATTCTCCTCTCCATTTTAGGACTTCTGTAGTTTGGAGTAAAAGGGAAAACTAAAGGAGCCAGCAAAGCCTCATTTGGAGTGTTATTTGGAGTGTTTCCACTCCCTGCCCCTCCCTGATTTTCCAGGATCACCATAAACACACCTCATCTCCCCAGTCTAGCTGCCGGTTCCTCAGTGGATGCAGTCTACCATCAGAAGAGCAAAAACAAGGCCATTTTGCTTCTGTAAACCTTCAGTGGCTTGCTCTGAATCTTCCTACTAAACTGGGCTCCTGGTCTCCATTGGAACCACTGGAGGCCTCCTCCACGGTGCAGTTGCTTCACTTGGGTTCCAGGCCACTTTTTCAAGGACCAAGTGGGATTCACATCTGGGCCAGACCAGAGGGTACCCAGCCTTAAATGCTCAGCTTCCAGGCCTATGGAAGGATGTCCACATCAAGCTCCCCAAGGCCTGCACAAGGGCAGTCAGGGCTTTTTGTTGCTGTGGTAAATTCCCATCTATCACAGCAAGCAAGACATGGACTACTGAAGTTAACCCATCCATGTCTAGCTCCTGTATTCATGGAAGTGAGTAATAGCTTCCTTGCCCTGCTCTTCCCACTCTCCTTCACCTGCTTTGGTGGAAAGGAGAGCCATGGGGGTGGAGAGGGAATACATAGAGTTGAGGGAGGGTGAGTGTGCAGTAGAGTGAGACACTCAGTGTTGATGAGCCCATGCCTGCTTTACACAAGCCTGGTCTATGGCTCCCAGGCCAGTTCCTTCTGTACCAAAGACTTGAATCCGAGTGTAAATACAGACCCCATCCTTTCTGAAAACCTTTTAGGTAGATGCTTAGGGAGGTGACCTTAAGTGTCTTCTGGTTTTCAGTGGGCCCTAAATCCTCTTCTATTTCTAAAGTTCTCAGAGAGTCAGGTGCAGTGTCTGAGAAAGATCGTCCTAAGCAAAGACACTCAAACTGTGTCTCTGCAGAATCCATACATTGAAGTCTGATGCCCAGTACCTCAGAATGTGACCTTATTGGACATAGAATCTATATAGACACAATTAGTTAAGAAGAGGGAATCACTGGGTTAGGGTGGATCTCTCATCCAATATGACGGATGTTCTTAAATAGAAATTTAGAGATAGATACATGCAGGGAGAACACCATGGGAAGGTTGGAATTATGCTGCCACAAGCCAAGGAACTACCTGAAGACGGGAGAGATCTGGAAGCCTTCCTTAGCACCCTCCAAGGGAGTGTGGCTCTGCTGACACCTGGATCTTGGAATTGTAGCCCTAGAACTGTGAGACAATAAATGTCTATTTTATAAGCTGCTCAGTTTGTAGTGCTTTGTTACAACAGTCCTAAGGAAACTAATCTATCTGAGATATTTCATCAGTTGGCATCACTTCTGGACCTAATTATCTGTCACTGTGGTACCATCTACTTAATATTCACACTTCCCCCAGCCTGGAACCTGCAGTGGTTTATTTTCTGATTGATTTCCACCTTGGGCTTCCCTGACCACCAATTCCTGCTGCTTGGCCTGTAACTTCAACAGCGTGCCCACGTTGAAAGACACTGGGGCTGCCCTTGCATTCCTGGAGAAGGGTTCATTTTTTAAGAGACATTCAGAATCTGAGGTAGTGGTCTTAAAGATCACCCCTGTGTCATTTCCTTTTCATGATGCTCTCCTGGGATAAATAGCAAAATCACTCCAATAAACTCAAGTAAAGTTGTCTTTGGGTTTTCTGACATGTTTGTTAATATCTCACTCAGTGCTTGCCCAGGAGTCCTAAAGCATTTTACAGGTTTTTAAAAAGTGTTGTTTCAAAATCCACTGGTTTGTCCCAACTCAACATTTAAGAAAATCCTAACTCAGCCCTGTCAATCAATTCTCCAAAAGAGTTAAGGCCTTGTCAAAACAATCTATGGCATACAATTTTATGGATTTTGACCAGCCACGAATTGCCCAAGAATGCACATAAATCCTGGAACTATTCCTCTTGTGTAGTTGTTATGAATTTTGTTCCACATCATGTGGTATAAGAAATGTCACATTTCTTGAATTCCTATAAATCAACCACATAAACTCTGGTTGACAGAAAATTCAATCTCAGCCATCTGGGGCTCTATTTCTCCCAGGTTTGCGGAATGATGCGGAGGTTTCACATGGTTCACAATGTTGAGAAGTAGCCTCTGGTCATGGATCTACAGTGGTCAGTGGAGCTGTCTACATTACATATTTCATGGTCCCTTTATGGAGTGGTTTTGTTTCTTTGGTGCCATACTTGGGCCCAGGGATTTTTGCTGAGGTGGTAGTCATGTGCTTTGTGTCCAAGCGCCTCTAGTGCATCAGATAGCCATGGTAACCCAGGCCCTGGCACCTCCAGGGCCCCATGGGGAACACGGTTGGAGTCCTTGGAGATTGTGGTACCACAAAACCCTTAGTCTTCTACCTAAATCCTCAAAGCCCCATTTGTCAAGGGGTTGTTTCTGACTCTTTAGCTCTAACACTGGATTGAATCGTTGTATTAGTCTGTTCTCATGCTGCTAATAAAGACATACCCAAGACTGTGTAATTTATAAAGGAAAAAGGTTTAATTGATTCACAGTTCAGCATGGCTGGGGTGGCCTCAGGAAACTTATGAACATGATGGAAGGGGAAGCAAACATGTCCTTCTTCACATGGCAGCAGCAAGGAGGAGTGCTGAGCAAAAGGGGGAAAAGCCTCTTATAAAACCATCAGATCTCGTGAGAACTCACTCACTCTCACAAGAACAGCATGGGAAAAACCCACCGTCATGATTCAATTACCTCTCACTGGGTCCCTCCCATGGCATGCCAGGATTATGGGAGCTACAATTCAAGATGAGATTTGGGTAGGGACACAGCCAAACCATATCAATCATGTCCCTCAGAATTCATGTATTTCCTGAAACTTCAGAATAAAACCATATTTATAAATTGAGTCTTTGCAGATGTAATTAGGTAAAATGTCATACTGCAGGCAGGTGGGCTCTACTCCAGTGTGACTGGCATCCTTATGAGAAGAGGAGGAGAAACAGACATAAGGAGAGAAAGCCAAGTGACAATGAAGGTAGCAATTGAAGGGATGTGTCTACAAGCCAGGAAATGCCAAGGACAGCCAGCAAACACCAGAAGCGGAAAAGGCAAGGAAGGGGTCTTCCCTGGGATTTTCAGAGAGAGCAGGGCCCTTCTGACACCTTTAATCTATACTTCCAGCCTCCAGAATCATGACAGAATACACTGCGGTTGTTTTAAGACACCCAGAGTGTGGTGCGTTGTTATGCAGCCCTTGGAAACTAACACAAACCCAAGCACTGGCCTCTCTTCCCCCCGTGAGTCGGACAATCCAGAGCAATCCCCCTCCATCAGTCTGGACTTTGGCAAAACAAAAGCCAGGAGGAGATGTGTTTTCTCAGCACCAGGTCACTGCTGCTTCCCATCTGCTGCTCAATGCCCCGAGGCAGGGCACACTAAGCCCTGGTTTCCCCGTGAGCCCGGGAGGGCAGCACACTCAATGTCTACATAAACTATCCATGTGGAATTTATACGATATTCGTGAAGTTGATGAGGGAAAAATGTTCTTCGATGAGTCTTTATATTCAAATGTTTCAATCTCCAGATATATTTGAACCACATATGTCTGGTGCTGTCACCCACTCATGAAAGACCTGAAATCAGAAATTAAGCAAAAAATATTGCTTTGGCTACTGAAAAGTGCAAGTATGGGTCTGTGTGTTTTACTCACCAGGGGAAGGGCTGACATCCCTTCCTCAGGCACAGAGCCTACCTAATTATACAGGTGATTTTGATTTATCTGTCTTTCTTTAAAGGCCTTATGTTCCTACCTAGGTTTCAAGTGGGGACTGGGGAGTAGACAACATGGAGTGCAGGAAAAAGAGGGGTGAAAAGCTGCAGTCTGTGGGGCCCTTCTGTGAGTCAGCGGGCTGGCCAGCAGGAATCACTTATAGAGGAGGAGAGAGGGCCTGCCCGGAGGTCCTTCAAGGCAGGGTAGCTGCTCAACTCTCTGAGCTTTTGTCCTGAGGACCTGCACAGACCCTTGCCTTACCTCCATTTGCTTTGGCAAATCTACATCCAGTGCAGACACAGAGAACAACTTACAGCAGCTCTCAGTTCAGAGACCCAGGGCTGGCCTCATGTTACCTTCCCTGCAGCCACTCGCCTGCCTCAACGTCCAGGAGCCAGCTCCTCTCACCGCTGGGCTCCCAGCAGCAGTTCCCTGGGCGAAACCTTGACCCTGATTCTTGAACCCTTCTTCTCTAAAGTCCCAAAGAATGAAACATTTCTCTCCCTTCCCACCCAGTTTCTTCCCCCAACCTTGAAATTTTCATTTGTGCTTTTCAGATCTGCCCCTTCTCAGGAAGATCATAGCAGTTGCCACTTGCTGCATGGAGCTGCATCCCCAATCCAGAGGGGTTGGCCTTCTTATTTGGTGCCAGCAAGACGATGGTGTCTACTATGTGCAGCAGAGTAGACAGAGTATACTGAGTAGTCTCCTGTGATAGACACCATTGTCTTACTGGCACTATAGTACATTATTGTAGTTCCCCAATCCAGAGTGATTTAGTCTGGTATCACACCACCTGCAAGACATCGATGGACTAGTTCAGATTGAGCCTGGTCAAATCTAGTCCAGTTTTTTTGTTTTTTTAAATACACTTTATTTTTTTGAAGTAGTTTTAGGTTCACAACAAAATCTAGCTAAAAGTACAAAGATTTTCCATATACCACCCACCCCAACTACACATGCACAATCTCTTTTATTAATCTCCCCCACCAGAGAAGTCTTTTTTTTTTCGAGATGGAGTTTCGCTCTTGTCGCCCAGGCTTGAGTGCAATAGTGCAATCTTGGCTTACCTCAAACTCCGCCTCCCGGGTTCAAGCGATTCTCCTGCCTCAGCCTCCCCGGTAGCTGGGATTACAGGCATGCGCCACCATGCCCGGCTAATTTTGTATTTTTTGGTAGAAATGGGGTTTCTCCATGTTGGTCAGGCTGGTCTCGAACTCCCGACCTCAGGTGATCTGCCCGCCTCGGCCTCCCAAAGTGCTGGGATTATAGGCGTGAGCCACCACTCCCAGTCGTCCATTTGTTAACATTAGTGAGCCCACATTGACGCATCATTATCATCCAGAGTCCAGAGCTCACATTAGGGTTCACCCTTGGTGTTGTATATTTTGTGGATTTTGACGAATGTTTAAACACATGTATCCACCATTATAGTATCATCCAGAGTAGTTTCACTGCCCTAAAAATCCCCTGTGATCTGCCTTTCCATCCCACCCTCCTCCCTTGTCCCAGCAACCACTCATCCTTTTAACCTCTCCATAGTTTTACTTGATCCAGAATGTCATCTTTGGAACCATACAGTATGTAGCCTTTCCGGATTTGCTTCTTTCACTTAGCAATATGCACGTAGGGTCCCTCCATGTTTTTCATAGATTGATAGCTCTAGTTGCTTTTTCACCATTTTTCAGTATAAGTTGGGGATTGGGCCTGTTTGCTCCTCCTGCAAACTTCAGGTCTCAAATTCTAACTCATAGCGAGTCTCCCTCCCTCCCTCCCTCCATCCCTTCCTTCCTTCCTTCCAGCTATAATCAATTTATTTTAGAGTAAGAATTCAAAAATGAGAATACTGTCACAGAAGATGCACATGTATGTTTTTATCTGAACTTAAAAATTTGCTGGTGGAAAATAAGTATTATTTGACATTTGGTTTGACACTGAGGCCGATTAGCATATGTAGCAGATGTTATCTACAGATTGGATCTGTAGTTCCTTGCTTTGATGCATATAATAAAGGAATATGCATTATACAGTACCTTGGAAAATATAGACTCTGCAACTATTTTAACTTATGGTAAAATATTTAGATGCCATCTTTAAAATGTGTGAAGAGGTGTGGAGTTTTTAAAGAGTTTTTTGCGGCTGGGCGTGGTGGCTCACGCCTGTAATACCAACACTTTGGGAGGCTGAGTGGGGCGGATCATGAGGTCAGGAGATCAAGACCATCCTGGCTAACAGGGTGAAACCCCATCTCTACTAAAAATATAAAAAAATTAGCCGGGCATGGTGGTGGGCGCCTGTAGTCCCAGCTACTCGGGAGGTTGAGGCAGGAGAATGGCGTGAACCCAGGAGGCAGAGCTTGCAGTGAGCCGAGATCGCACCACTGCACTCCAGCCTGGGCGACAGAGCAAGACTCCGTCTCAAAAAAAAAAAAAAGAGTTTTTTGGCCAGCTGTGGTGGCTCACGCTTGTAATCTCAGCATTTTGGGAGGCCGAGGTGGGTGGATCACTTGAGGCCAGGAGTTTGAGACCAGCCTGGCCAACATTGTGAAACCCTGTGTCTACTAAAAATACAAAAATTAGCCGGGGGTGGTGGTGTGTGCCTGTACTCCCAGCTACTCAGGAGGCTGAGGTAGGAGAATTGCTTGAACCAAGGAGGCGGACGTTGCTGTGAGCCAAGACTGCACCACTGTTCTCCAGCCTGGGCAACAGAGCGAGACTCCATCTCTAAAAGAAAAAAAAAAAAAGAGAGATAAAAGAGAGTTTTTCAAGTTCTTTCATGGTGTAAATGAGCACAGTGTTGAGGACTGTATTAGTCAGTGTTCTTTAGAGGGACAGAACTAATGGAATAGATATATATAAAGGGGAGTTTATTAAGTATTAACTCGCAGGATCACAAGGTCCCACAATAGGCTGCCTGCAGGCTGAGGAGCAAGGAGAGCCAATCCAAGTTCCAAGACTAAAGACTGGAGTCCAACGTTTGAGGGCAGGAAGCATCCGGCATGGGAGAAAGATGTAGGCTGGGAGGCTAGGCCAGTCTCTCTTTTCACATTTTTCTGCTTGCTTATATTCTTGCTGCATTGGCAGCTGATTGGATTGTGCTCACCCAGATTAAGGGTGGGTCTGCCTTTCCCAGCCCACTGACTCAAATGTTACTCTCCTTTGGCGACACCCTCACAGATACACCCAGGATCAATACTTTGTATCCTTCAATCCAATCAAGTTGACACGCAGTATTAACCATCACAAGGACCATCAGCCAGAAGCAACTGAGAGAAGGAGCAAAGGTGACTGTGTATTTGACACATCAGTTACTCTTCAGGACATCATTGTATGACAACACAATATACTCACTACTCAGAGTAATCCAGAAGATATTCATTCTGGTTCCTACCATATGTTAACTAAGGCATATTAATTAGGATAGTTAAAATAAAATTTCAGAGTGGTCATCAAAAAATTAACTCATTATCTAGTTCCCTGATGGTGGCAAATGTGAATATACTATACATTTTTAACTGCCTACTATGGTGTATAAATGTTTTGCCATGTACAGAAGAAAATGGAAAGTATCATTGAGGATAAGGAATGATAAGATTATATTTTATATTTAGTGCTGTTTGATACTCATCTTTGCCCTATTTTTTTTTTTTTTTTTTTTTGAGATGGAGTCTCGCTCTGTCTCACCCAGTCTGGAGTGCAGTGGCATGATCTCGGCTCACTTCAGCCTCTGCCTCCCGGGTGCAAGCGATTCTTCTGTCTCCACCCTCCGAGTAGGTGGAACTACAGGTGTGTGTCACCACTCCTGGCTAATTTTGTATTTTTAGTAGAGACAGAGTTTCACCATGTTGGCCAGGCTGGTATTGAACTCCTGACCTCAGGTGATCCACCCACTTAGGCTTTCGAAAGTGCTGGGATTACAGGCGTGAGCCACCGTGCCCGGCCTTTGTCCTATTCTTCACCAACCCCTCGAACTTGGACAAGCAGATTCCCTTGTCGGTCCTTTCTCAGGGTGGGGCAATGTGAGAATTGCATCTGTAGGGCCCAGGCCACAGCAGCACCTGTTCAGGTTCTGCAGCACCAGCGATACAGACTTAACTAATGTTTTTTGATAATTTTAAAAAGTAAAGATAACATGAAAGTAGTAATTCTACTAACTAATAGTTAGCGGTTCGCTTTGTAAACTAAAGCCACTGAGTAAGTCACTATGTGGCCAACCACTTAACCATGGAGGGGGCTCAATTTCTCTATCTGTCAAAAGGGGGCACTGAACTAGAGTCTCTGAGGTCACTTTCAGTCCTTACATGTTGTGATTCCTAGTGATGTCATTATAAAGCTGAAGAGAAGAAATGATCAGGAATCATTTTATTTATTCAATTATGACTGCACATCAGAAAAAAAAATATTTCAAAGCCCTAGGGTGGTTAGGCTGTGGATAGAAGACTTTAGAAAAATGCATATCTCCTCTTTCCAGAAATAGTCTTCTGGAATCCAATCAAGAAAGGTATCTGAATGTTGCGCTTTCGAAAAGTGCTCACTCTTTGATTAACATGTTTACTAACTCCTTTTCCTTAGGTTTCTTAGACTTCCCAATCTTTGAACCCCGATTTTCTCTTCTTTCACTCTCAAATGTTTAATTAAGGGGTAGAAGGATCATTTTGAGAAGAGGAAAGTGCAGTTTGCATGAGATCAAATTATTATCCATTAAGTAGATCTAGAGTTGATTGGGTTGTGGAAGAGTTTAAAATGACTTGTGATGAAGGTGAAGTTTGGGGAGAGGCTAGACTCTGGTTGCTGGTGAGTTTGTTGGTGGAGCACTCGGGACAGGGTCTAGGGGAGGCCACTGCCACTGCCGAGCTGTCCAGCATGGTGCATGGGTCCCAGTTCTTCTACCTTTTTCAGAAGGCAGATATAAGGTGTTGCTTACGCCTGTCTAGCAGACATTCAGAAAGCAATAAAAAGAGCTGTTTTCATCCAGCCAGTGAGTCCTAGATAGGAGCTCCAACAGTGAGGAATTTAAAAGGCTCACCTGCACATCAGAGCTTCCAGAACCCCAGAATCCGTAAGTTGTTTTGAGAACGGATTGTGAGAATACATTCATTTCCAAGTGCCCAGGATAACAGAAAATTTTTTTTCTTCTACCACTTTACTTCTCATCAGTAAATACCATATAGTAATGATGACTGAAGCGGCAAAGTACCTCAGCCTGCCTAGGCCACTCTATGTTGCTCTGAAGTGGGGCAAGACTCTGGAATTAGGAAAAAGTGCTTAATTGCCACTTACAAGTACCTGTAAAGTTAGAGCAGCCAGGAAAGGGATGGAAGTGCTAAAAACTGCCTCATGACATTTCCCTTTTTTTCTGTAGAAATTTTTAAGTGTTCCATTTCTTGTGAACCATCACAGGATAATGACAGCTCTAGATATTAAAAATTCCATTAAAATTTCTTCCCCAAGTGAATACCCTTCCATGCCCAGGGTAACCCCTAGTGGTGTAGTCTGTGACACAGACTCTGCCTCCAATGTCAGCACAAAACAGAATAAAATAAGAATTCTGGACATAGTGAAAATATGAACCTGAAGAGGTCATTTATAACAAAAAAAAAAAAAACAAAAAAAACAAGTGTCCTTGCTAAACAGAATTTGGGATCTGGGAAGCTGTGAAAAGTTGGTTGTTGGATGTGATGTGATAAGAAAGCAATCTTAGATCAAAGACTTCAGTCTTTAAGATTCACATTTAGAAAGGAAGAATCTTAGAGTCAAAGAAAGGTCAGGCACGAGTGTAATGAATATAGTCAGGCTGGAAGAGTGTCTGGTCCTTCGATAAGAATGCCTCACTTATCTTCCTCTTTGTATTACCCTGCATTGCACCAGGCACATGGTAACATCCAATATTTGGACGGAGGGATAAGTTTCTAAATGAACGCCTGTGCTCCCTTCGCTCTAGGGCCCAAACACACCTGGGCAGGCGTAGATAGAGTGCAAACAAGCAGCTAGTAAGTCACAAAAACTGCACAGAGCAGTTGACAGGAGCAGCTCTGAGGATTCAAGTGACTCTCTCTTTCCCTAATAGACTCTGTTACCAACTTGCAGGCTCCCTCTTCTGTCGATTGCACTGGAAGCCTGCTCTTCCCTCCATCTATCAAAAGGGGGCAGCAGACAAGAGAAAATTCAGGTTCGTGGCCTACTGTGAGCTGGGCAACCCCACTCCCATGAAGGACTTAATGCAGATTTCCCAAACTGTGTTCGTTTAAACGTTAGCAGCTTTTTTTTTTTTTGGGGGGGGGGGGGGGGTCGGGCGGGGGGGACGTGGAAATTAAGAATCCAAAATTTAAAAGTGTGAGGAAATCTACGCTAATACGCTAAAACTGTTTACACATGTATACAGCAAAATTTCTTAGACATGAAACTTTTTTATGTCCTGAGAACAGCATATAATGTGAAGAATTTCTCAAAACTTTTTGAATGATGAAACAGCCTCCTCATTTTTTAATTCCACAGAATATCTATTAACATCTCAATGGTCATACAAGCTCTGCAGAAGATGAGTTTGGAAGCTCTGTCCTAGCAAGTCCCGTCCTGTTTTCATGCTGAAGTTGATTCTCTCAGCTTTCCGGTATCGGCTGTCTTTCCCAACAGGGAGAGAAGGATCGCAACTTTGACAAATGCCATTTCATGGAGTAGCCTCTCTGAAGATGGAGCTTGAAGAATGGAAATATACCTCAATCCTTTACACTTGCCCTTTCTTCTCCTGGTAGCTATCTCACCACTCCTGGGAGGTAAGGGCAGCCCCCAGATTTTCACCTGGGAGTTAAAAGATCTCACCAGGGGGCTCCAGTTGTGTGTGGGCCTCTATGAAATGCTGAGTCAGGCCATGCTATTGTAACTAGAGATGCCTGGACCTTTCTGGTTTTTCACCGCTGTTTCAGTTGCCAGTCTCCTGTCATATGCTGCTTCTATCCTTATTTAGAAAGGGAGAGCATGGTTTGAATGGATAAACAAATGGACTAAGCATTAACTTGATTCTCTTCTGCAGTTGCTGTTGCTGTTGCCTTGGTGAACAGTCCATATTTATATAGCACCTTAATAGTTTTTAAGATGTTTTCAAATACTTCAACTGATTTTCTCTTAACTAAAATCCTTTGAGAGAATTTATATTAGGGAATCTTTGCACTCTGGGTAACACTAGCTAAAAATGAATTTGTTGCTTGGCCTTTGGTTCATAGAACTGAAATAAGAAGAACTGTCTCGGGGAAAAAACAGAATAGCTCAGGAGAAACATGTCATAGAAACTGATAAATAGATGGTCTTTTTTGAGTTCTGCCATTGGGAATGGCTGTTCTATTCGGGTGTAGTCTAATGCTACCTCTCAAGACTAACATTTTAGGGATAGAATATCTAATTGTCATTGCAGGTAGAGAGTGGTAAACATTAATTGACAAGTACATCAAATCCACATGCAATATGCAATCCCCCCTGCCCCGGCCCTGATAAAAAAATTACAGGAATATTGCCAAGAGGAGAAAGCTTTGCTTCTTGGCAAGCAGTTGACAGCTTTGTATGAGGCAAGTACATGTCTCCCTGTCTTAGAGATGACGAAACTGGACCTAAAGGGATTATAAGACTTGCCCAAAGTCATGGATAATAAAGTTCCAACATTAGAATTTATATTCTCTTACTCCTGAACCAATATTTTTTCTCTTTCTCTCTCTTTTTTTTTTTTTTTTTTTTTTTTGACACAGGGTCTCACTCTGTTGCCCAGGCTGGAGTGCAGTGGTGCAATCTTGGCTCACTGCAACCTCTGCCTCCCAGGCTCAAGTGATCCTCCCACCTCAGCCTCCTGAGTAGTTGGAACTACAGGCATGCACCACCACAACTGGCTAATTTTTGTATTTTTTGTAGAGATGGGGTTTCACCATGTTGTCCAGGCTGATCTTGAACTCCTGGGCTCAAGTGATCCACTTACCTCAACCTCCTAAAATGCTGGGATTAGAGGTGTGAGCCACTGTGCCCTGTCCCAGCATTTTTTCTATTATTACTATATACTTCTATGGAGTCCCTTGGATGCAGCAACAGCTATCATTTATTGCAGATGACTATGGTCAGATACTGTTCTAAATACTTTCTATATGTTAATTCATTTAATCATCACAAGAAGCTTATGAGATGGCTGCTAGTGTTGTCCTTATCTATTAGAAAAAAGGAAACTGAGGCATTTAAGAGGTTCTAGAGCTTGTAAGTGGTACAGCCAGAATTAGAACCAAGACTAGTCCTAGAACCTACTTTCAAAAGGATGCTGCAATGAAACAACATAAGGTTGATCAGAAGTTTGATTGTGTATACTCTTTTCTTCTTCCTCCTTTTCTCCTGGATTTCTTTAAATACATATTTAGTGAGCAACTCAAGGTTTCAGACACCGTGCCAAACTCTGAAGGAGTACGAACAAGGTGGTCACGACCTTGTGCTCACGGTGTTGACACACTAATAGGGAAAACAGATTAGTGAATTATCACAGCACTCTCTGTTTAATGCTCCGTCCGTGAGAGCAATATGTGCCCTGGGATCAGAGAGGAGAGCACTTGGCCCAGCCCCGGGGGAGGGAAGGTCAGAGAAGACAGAAGTGCCTTGCAAATGGGGATGGGTAGGGAGTGAGGGGGGATAGAAAAGAGGATATCAGTCAGTCCCTCAGCATAGAAGGGCAAGTGTAAAACACAGCCAGGGCCAGATGTGGTGGCTTACGCCTGTAGTCTTAGCATTCTGGGAGGCCGAGATGGGTGAATCACCTGAGGTCAGGAGTTCAAGACCAGCCTGGCCAACATGGTGAAACCCCGTCTCTATTAAAAATACAAAAAATTCGCCAGGTGTGGATGCGGTGGTGGGCACCTGTAATCCCAGCTGCTTGGGAGGCTGAAGCAGAAGAATTGCTTGAATCCCGGAGGCAGGGGTTGCAGTGAGCTGAGATTCCACCATTGCACTCCAGCCTGGGCAACAAGAGTGAAACTCCGTCAAAAAACAAATAAAACAAACAAAAAACACCACAGCTAGGCCTCATAGAAAACCCAAAGCCAAGACCCTTGTTGTGGGGCCATAGAGTCCTGCTTCTGCTTCATTCTGTGAGTTTCCATTGTCCAGCACTCACCCTTCTTTTATTATGCATGTCCCTTTTGCTCCTGCTATTACAACTTCGGCTTTGGCCTGCTAGGGCCCAGACCTGAAGCCCCAGCTCATATGATCTATTGACACAAACATTCACTATGATGCCGGATACAGCAGCGTGGCCCTCTCAACTTCCATCCTGCCTTCCCTCCCACTGGAGAGATTGATTAGAAAGCTACATTTCCCAGGTTTCCTTGCAGCAGGGGTGTAGATATCAGTTAGATGCACCTGCACGAAGATGAATATGAAGGGAGTGTGTTTGTTTTCTTTTTTGTTTTCCTCTTTGGGGAGTTTCTGCTATCCTAGGGAATCAGGCAGATATGAGATTTTCCTGAGGTGACATTCCAGTATCTATAGCTTCCTAGAGAATGCAGGTATGGGAGCAGAAATGGTCTGCTCTCTGGGTTTAAACAATGCATTCCTAAACTCATGGCTCCATTGAGCAGCTTAGATGTAGGAGCCCAGCTGATGAGTCAGCTCTGTATTATTCTGGGAGTCATTCCTGAATGCTTGGAATCTTTCAGGCTTTCCAATGAAAATATAAGCACCCAATTCTCTGTGCTAAATTTCTTCCTACTTGAAGTTCCTGCACTGAACTACGATCGATAGATCGGTATAACAATCCCTAACCTAATCAGAGAGAAAAAAGATCTGAAAGAGAGGACCCTAGCCTGTCCTATCGGCTCCCTGAGCATGAGACATCTACTCCTGGTTAATTTAATTTTGCTGGAGGCTGGTGGGGGGCAGGAGTGGGTGGGGAGATGGGAACCACAATAAAGTGTGAGACAAGACTGTCTAAAAGAATATCAGGTCAAGGAGGCGATGATTGGCATCTCCACCATATAGTTCATGATGGGACCAGATTGCAGAGGTCGAGTCAGGAAGTGGCAAGAGATGGACCTGGAGGGATCAGCCCATGCAAGACCCTGTGGGGCATTTTAAGCCTCATGAAGAAATTTAGATCAACCCTAAGAACAACTAGAAGTTGGAGAAAAGTTTAAAACAACTGAAAGCCATTTAAGTATTTAGATTTTAGAAAAAATCTTGGCACCACCGTGGAGAATGGGCTTAGGAAAGCAAGAATGCCCACAGGAAGACCTGTTAGAGGCTATTGCAGCTCTCCCCATGGGAGATTATAAGGTGGCCCGGATTTAGAGAGTGGTAATGGGGATGAGGAGGACTGAATGGAGGTACAAGGTTTTTAGTAAACATGGTCATCTGGAGAGAACTATACTTCTCCAACATATTCATAGGGGCAGAACCAAGTTTTGTGGGGCCTGATGTTTATAAAATTTGGGGGCCCTGTTTTAAAAAATAAGAATACAGGCCAGGTGCAGTGGCTCACACCTGTAATCCCAGCTTTTTGGGAGGCCGAGGCGGGCGGATCACGAGGTCAGGAGATCGAGACCATCCTGGCTAACATGGTGAAACCCTGTCTCTACTAAAAATACAAAAATTTAGCCAGGCATGGTGGCGGGTGACTGCAGTCCCACCTACTTGGGAGGCTGAGGCAGGAAAATGGCGTGAACCCGGGAGCTGGCAGTAAGCCAAGATTACACCACTGCACTCCAGCCTGGGCGACAGAGTGAGACTCTGTCTCAAAAAAAAAAAAAAAAAAATGTGAATATTTATTTTGATAAATTACAATTTTTAAAAGATTTAGACAGGGTCTATCTAGCTCTGCCACCCAGGCTGAGGTACAGTGGTGTGATCTCAGCTCAGTGGCATGATCTCAGCTCACTGAAACCTCTGCCTCCCAGGCTCAGGCAATCCTACCTCAGCCTCCCAAGCAGCTGGGACTACAGACATGTGCCACCATGCCTAGCTAATTTTTGTATTTTTTGTAGAGAAAAAGTTTCACCATATTGTCCAGGCTGGTTTCAAACTCCTGGGCTCAAACGATCTGTCCGTCTTGGTCTCCCAAAGTGCTGGGATTACAGGCATGAGCTATCATGCCTGGCAGTAAATTACAAATGATAAAAAGCTGCCAAGCATTACAAAAATTGCATAATCCAGGAATTACCTGATACACTTCCATAATACTTTTTTCCCTTCATTTTTTGATTGCACACATTTTGATCTTTTTTTTGTAACACAATTTTTTTGTGACATTACTTTCTATATAAAGAAAATAAAAGAACCCAGTTTGTCCTCTAGCATGGCCCTCTGCCATGGCCCTGGGAGCTGTAGGACAAGTTCACACTGACAGATAGCCTCTAGCCCTGTGCTTTTCCATCTTTGTGCCACGTGAGTGATAATGTGGGATATGCACGGCATGAGATGGCATAGTGAGGAGCAAGAGAATTCCTGGAAGTCTTTTCTATACCAAGAGAGCTAGTGAGGGCTTAACTGTATATTAGTTAAGTGCTTGTGAACCATCCGTGAGAAACCAAAACCAGGCCCAGTACAGTGGCTCACGCTTGTAATTCCAGCACTTTGGGAGGCCGAGGCAGGTGGATCACTTGAGGTCAGGAGTTTGAGAATGGCCTGGCCAACATGGTGAAACCTCATCTCTACTAAAAATACAAAAAAAAAAAAAAAAATTAGCTGGGCATGGTGGTGTGCACCTGTAATCTCAGCTACTCAGGAGGCTGAGGGAGGAGAACCACTTGAACCCGGGAGGCAGAGGTTACAGTGAGCCGAGATTGTGCCACTGCACTCCAGCCTCCTGACAGAGTGAGACTCTGTCTAAAAAAAAAATACAAAAAAAAATTTTTTTTCCAACTTCACTGATCTTAAGTCAGATCCCAAATATTCCATGGCCACCCTTGTGTCACATGACACAAAGGAAACAAGATGTTGCTGGCCAGGTGCAAAGCATTAGTGGTCTTAACTGATTGCAGTTATTTCATTTTAGCAAATTTTACAAAACATATCATTATATAAATGCATTGCTGGGTGCCTCCCAGGGCCTTGGAAGGGCTGGTGTGGGTGAGGGGCCCTGCAGCTTAAACTTCATTAGCTTCCCGATTAATCTGCTTCTGCACACATGAAAAAGGACTTATCTAGTTGAGTCTGGTGTCATTCCTAGTTCTTGGTTTAAAGCAACAGAAACCAACTCCAACTTGGAAACTGTAGTCAAGAATAACTCCTCAAATCCTGCTTTGAGCTAATCTAGCCACCACTGAGCACATACCTAACAGTGTATATCTAGCAACTCTGACATTAAATATTTTGGCCAGAGCCACTGCCACCATCCTCACTGGAAGGTGGGGCCTGTAGATCCTGCTACTTTGTGCTACAGCTTCTGATGCAAAATCCAGGGTGTATGAACTGCTTGGCAGAGCCTGGTCCTAAGAGAAAAGGGAGTATCAGGCCTTTCCAGCTTCTGTTTAGGAGACAGGTTCTTCCTTGCAGAGGGGGATTCCCAACACAGGAAGGATCTTCTGATCCTGGGCAGCCTAGAAGAAAATAAAAGCCCGTGACAAGCTCTAACATGTCCACCTGAGCTGAAATGTAATGCGTTCATCTTCAGAAGCTGAGCACAAGGTTTCGCATTTCAGTAAGCTTTCTGCTCCAGATTTTCCCTGAGTTATTCAGACTATTTAAACTTGGAAAGTAGTCATTTTCTGTGCAGTGCCCTCCTTATTGTCTAGCAAACAAGGGACATGTAATGAAAGCAGACCAGAGTTCCCAACCCAATAACTACTGCTTGTTGTCATGTATGATCAAGCAACTTTTTCTGACTTCATGGTATCAAAGGCAGGTTAATCTCAAGGAAAGGGTTAATCATTGAACAGCTTTTTGTTAATGCCCGCCATCCAAGGGTCATGGCAATCTGACTGAGAGAGATTTTTTAAGTTAAAAATACTTTATTTGGAAAAATAGCTAATCAAAGGAAGAACAGTGCTCATTCCACGTAGCTGGGCAGTACAAAGACAGACATAGGCCAAACTAATAGATACGACGTTGGTGTGACTTAAAGGGAGATGATAATTTGAACAGCCCCATCAGTTGCCCAAATGTACCTTTGAGCAAATTAGAAAAAGCTGCACTTTCTTCAGGTTAGTATTGTCATATTCTGGAAGATTTGCTTTATAAATAAGCAAACTTCTGCTGTCTGCAAATGAGAATGACCCACTTAGAGTTGTACTGTGTCCAAATTGCACAATGGTATATGGCAGCCCTAAGTATGAAGAAATTTTCTTCAAATTTATATTTATTATATATACAATCTGATGGAAGCATTAAGCAAACAACTTTTAAGACAGTACTTTTTACACATGATTTACCACCTCAACCTATTAGTTATTTTCAGTTGTTCCAAGTTTCCTTCCAGTCTCTACCAATAGGCGCATATATTTTAAGAAAGTATTGTAATAGTAATGAGTATGCAACTTTCTGTATGCCACTTTGATTCTCCCACTTAAAATAATTGAAAAAACATTTTCTTGCATTGCTACATTGTCTTTCTTTTAATGATTCATCACGTTATATCAAGCAAACATACCATAAAGAATTTAACCACACTTACTTTGTAATTTGAGGAACTTTAATCAACATGTTATGAGTGATAATATTCTACACCTAAGGAAAGAAGTCATAATGAAAACTTTGAGATAGAGAAGTTATTTAGATAGTATAAACAGTGAAATAATAAACATCCTTCCAAACAATCATACCAAGATGAATATTTTATTGCAATTAGGCTAAACAAGAAGTGAATTTGTATTTGGAATTTTTTTTGTTTGCATAAAGACCATATTTTCCCATTTGTGTTTACAGTGTAATGAACCATTGTAGAAGGTGCATTCCACATCAATGTGCACTGCAGGGTGCACTGCAGGGAAACAATAGGGTGTAGTGAAAAGCATTTGGGTTTTGGAATCAAATGGACTTGAACTGCTGTGCTCTGAAATGTTAAGTTCTGCATAAAAAGACTTGTGCAAGAGTGCTCATAACAGTTTTATGTCTAATAGCAAAGAATTGGAAACAGCCCAGATGTCCATCAATAGGAAAATGGATAAACTGTGGTGTATTCACCCATATAACACTATTCAGCAATAAACAAAATGAACTACTAATATACATAAAAACATGGATGGATATCAAAACTATGCTCAGTGAAAGACTCCTTACACAAGGCTGCATTCTCTGTGGTTCCATTATATGAACTAAGGTTTAGAACAAGCAAAGGTAATCTATGTGGAAAAATATCAGAAAATTGGTTGCTTCCGGAGCTTTTCTGTCTCAAAAAAAAGAACCTAGTATTGAACTCTATTTAATAATATGCATTCTGAAGTATTTCAACTTACTTTGATATGTATAAAAACTAATATGGATCGACTGATGGATAGAAGAATTGTTATATATAGAGGTGAATGAGCAAGCATGGTGAAATGTCGAGTGTAGGTTTTCCTGTGGGATTCAAATTTTTATAATTCAACATTGGAAAATGTTTTGATCTTGGAAATGTTTCATAAACTTCTCGGTTTCAGTTTCTGCAAAATGGAAGTAACGGTATTTACTTCACAAGGTTGTTGTGAAGCTTTTAAAAAATTGCCATGAAAATAGGCATGCTCTATGGTAGATGTTTACGAGCCCTGTGAAGCTGCTTGTCTTTCATCCCCTCTTCCCCGCTGTGCCAGTTTATAAGTCAGGATAGGTGTTTTTGGATTTGGTAGCATTGCCTATGAGCAGTGGTCCAAAGTGGTATGTAGCAAAATTATTGGGTTTATGAAGAATGAACTGTCTGCTGTCTGCTGATTATGAATTCCTTGAGTGGAGGAACAGATTTTAATAATGGAAGTGGCTCAAACTCCAGGGAAGATGGATAGCCTGTGGTTATACTTGGTCTAAAGGAATTGGCAGAAACAGAGAGGAAGGACAAAATGTCATAGGCAATCATCATATGGATTTTAACATTTAAAAACTAAATAGTTATTTAGTCACTAAAAGCTCTATTTGTGAGCACTCATTTATCTAACAAATATTTATTAAGTGTCTACTGCATGCCTGGCATTGTGCTAGGAGCTGGACGAATGTGCAAGATAGAAATAGGTGCCTGCCCTCTTGGAGCATACATTCTAGTGTTGCTAAAGTTTATTGGATTTACAGGGATCAGTCTGTTAGCCAGCAAATACTTACTGAGTATTTGCTGAGTGCCAGACACGCAGAATACTATAATAAACTAAACAAACATAGTCCATACTCTCAGAGAGTTTGCAATCTAGCAGAAAAGGCAGATTAAATCAAATCAACTGTATTAAATACACTATAGTGTGCAAAAGGCTGGGAAGGAGAAGTACAGGGTTCTTAACAGAATTGAGGCAGAGTTTCCCCCCTCTAGTCTGGGTGAAAAAAATTTTCTCCCCTAAACTTTTCTCTGAGTTAAGAGATTGAGGTAAGTACAAACAGAGCTTGAGATAGCCAGTGGCCCAGGTCAGGTCACCAGCAGAATAAAGAACAGAATTAGGAGCACCAGGAGGTGATGTTGTCAGTTGCATTGCTGAGCATTCTTTTTGACTCCTGGTTGGCTTACTATGCCTGTGGATCTCCTGTATGGTTTGGCTACACAAAACAGAGTGAGAACTGTTGAACTGCTTTTAACCATAGTAAAGTATTCTGGAATGAGGTTTGTCTTCTGCCTAGTCAAGCACTATAGCAAACACTCTAACACTCCCATGGGACCAAGAAGCTGCTAGAAACACAGGTTGTGGGATCACGAAACAAAGCAATGATACAACTAACCCACTGCAAGAACATTTTCCCCCTAATGAGGTCATTGGTTCTGAGCAGAAAGAAGTTAGAAGCCAAGAGAATATAGAGAACTTACGGGAAACATATGTGTCTCACAGATAGAAACTGGGACTCCTATATAATTATAATGCACCCTGGGAACAAATAAAATGAGTTGTTTCAAACCATGGTTGCATTACGCATTCTTTAGTGGGGACACTGATGTGTGGGATTCTGAACTTCTCACCCTCTTAATCAGAAGGGGCCTGGATTATGCCTGGAGGACTTCCATTTTCTAGCACTATCAGCAGACATACAACGGGTACATAACAAATACTAGTTGAATTATTATAGGTTTGTTTCCATTTGCTACCTGTTTCCCTGAAAGATAAGAAAAATATAGAATTATTTAATGACAAGCAAAGGAAATGTACAAATAAGTGAATTTAGAGCTTTGAAGTGATTCAGTTAAAATGTTGAAAAGAAGTAACAAAAATTTAGCTTCTGCTTATACAAGCACAAATTTGTTTTCCTGTCCAGAGAAATGCCTGTGACCAAAAGCCATATTTCATGGCATCTTCTTAAAGTCGAGTAGGTCTGAAACCATAGGAAGCCAAGAAAATCAGAGAAGGACAAGGCTGGGAAGTTAGAATATAGGAGAGTTACAGCTTTAGACCTCCTGGATTCATAATCTCAGCTCTACCACTGATTAGCTGTGAGACTGTAGCCAAGTTACCCAACCTCCATTTCCTCTTCTATAATGTTGGTACCTGCCTCAAAGTCATCATTTGCGTTATTGCGCTTAGCACAATTTCTGGCACATAAGTGCTCCATACATGTCAGTTTTTATTCCAAATGATTTTTAAGATGATCTCAATTTCCTCTATAAGGCTTTTTTTTTTTAAATAAACATGATTTGTTGAATGAATAACTGAAGGTAAAATGTCATAACCCTGTAAGACTTTTTTATAAATATGTTCACAAATCAGAAAAAGATCCTCTCTCATGACCTGATTTTGTTTGAGATTACATGACCACCACACGCACACAATGGGCCACTTAGTCTGGCCTCTCTGAGTGAGGAGTATCCTCCTCCTACCTAGGCAAACATGAAACCTAACAGAGGATTCAGTGTTAATTTGTCTCTTAAAGACAATTCTGCATTAAGAAACGGATTACTTTGCTATAACCTCAGCACATAAAAAGTCTAGGCCGGGCGCGGTGGCTCACGCCTGTAATCCCAGCACTTTGGGAGGCCGAGGCGGGCGGATCACGAGGTCAGGAGATCGAGACCATCCTGGCTAACACGGTGAAACCCCGTCTCTACTAAAAATACAAAAAATTAGCCGGGTGTGGTAGTGGGCGCCTGTAGTCCCAGCTACTAGGGAGGCTGAGGCAGGAGAATGGCGTGAACCCAGGAGGTGGAGTTTGCAGTGAGCCGAGATCGCGCCACTGCACTCCAGCCTGGGCGACAAAGCAAGACTCCGTCTCAAAAAAAAAAAAAAAAAAAAAAAAAAAAAAAAAGTCTAAAGAATCTGCGCATTCTGAGTTTGTGTATTTTTGGTCTCAGGCTGTGATTTATCTGACAGGCCTTGGAGAGAAAGATATAGGCCTTTACCTAGATCAAAATCAGGTTGAAACAATAAAGGTATTTTATGCTTTGTGTAAGCTGGTAAATACCATGACTTTTGGAATAAGTCTTGCTGAAAAATTGACACACTTTTCCTTCTGGTATGTCTTTGCATAAATTGTTCCTCTTTCTGCAAGATTAACTGATACCATCTGTGAGTATTCTATCCCCACTCTCAGCTTGCATTTAAATCTGCATGTTTCCTTTCTCTGCCTCTTTTCAAAGGTGCTAGAATACAAGAGCTACCCTTAGCTAATGGCCAAACACTCCGTCTGAGCTCCCTTTCTTTTAACCCCTTGCTTCCAACTCTGCATCTAAAGGCAAAAACAATCCTCTGACTCACGGCCCTCCCCCTGCCTGTGATAGGCTGCTTGGAATAGCAACAGCCTGTGTCACCGAAAAGGGCAAAGCCTTCGGAAATAGAAACAAAGTTGGTCACAAATCACATTAGCTTTGCCCGAAGTTTTTCCCCACAGTCTTCTTTAGCATGCTATTATGGGGAAAGTGACCACTCCTGGGAGCGGGGGTGGTCGGGGCGGTTTGGTGGCGGGGAAGCGGCTGTAACTTCTACGTGACCATGGTACCTGTTGAAAACACGGAGGGCCCCAGTCTGCTGAACCAGAAGGGGACAGCCGTGGAGACGGAGGGCAGCGGCAGCCGGCATCCTCCCTGGGCGAGAGGTAAAGTGAGCCTGCAGTGCTCGGGTGACCGCAGAGAAGCAAGCTGTACTCATCTCCCGAGTGTACTGTCTCTTGAGTCCCGTGTGTGTGTGTGTGTGTGTGTGTGTGTGTGTGTGTGTGTGTGTGTGTATGCGCGCGCGCGCATGTGGGCGCGCTGGATGTGTGGAGAGAAGGGGACAGGGTCTGGTGGGACGTGGGATAGCTCGGAGCTGTAATGTTGTGAAGATCGAAGTCTTGGTGGAACCTTATGTGCCAAGAAAATACAGGTTACACATCCACCACTGGTATGATGGGTCCCCTTGATTGTGTTTACATAATACAATGTATGGATGTTTTTCATATTGGAACGGTCCACCGGCAAAGGTAGTCTCATTTGTAAACACACACAAGCACACGCTTGCCCACACTTTTACATTTATTGTCACAAATGGACACTGTGTAACCAGTTGACATTATAACCACTGTTTTAAAAATCAGTATTTTAAACAGGCTTCATAAAATTATTAGTTATGTAATCAATGAGAACACAAACTTCCTTTTTAAATTCCCAGCACGTTTGTGATGAATTTGAGCGTTATTCAGAGCCTGAAACGGTTGCTTTGCTGGGTTCTGCCTTCTTTAAAACTGGCCTTGCAAACTGAGGTTTGTTTGCTATGTTGACCTTCTGAAGGTGAAATCTGGAAAAGTTTTAATTCATTTAATGATCTTTGATAAATCAGAGGCTGGTCTTCACTTCCACATTTACAATTCCCACAAATACATTGTACACTTTTTGCTGCCTCTTCCTGCTCATTTAGTTTGTGCTGAAAGGAATAGAAAGTAATTGTAATACAAAATGACAACAAATGCAAAAAATCTTCTCTTTCCTACTACTTTCCTCAGCTGTGTATTCTTAATCAGATATTACATTCCCAAGCAGCATATAGAAGTTTCATGCAAAATCCAATACACTAAATGATACAAAAGACATCTGCCTTTCTCTTGGGAATGGTCCTAATACTGACGTTTGCCTTGTGGGTTTGTCTGATCTTGGGGAATCGAACCTGTGACCCCTAACATAGAGGCATGAAGCGGCCCTCTTCAGGAGTGGAGAAGCCCTCCATCTTCCATGTCCTGATCTCTTCTCTTGCTTTCACACTTCTCGTCAAGAATGAAGCCGGGCGTGGTGGCTCATGCCTGTAATCTCAGCACTTTGGGAGGCTGAGGTGGGCAGATCACTTGAGGCCAGGAGTTCAAGACAAGCCTGGCCAACAGAGCGGAAACCCTATCTCTACTAAAAATACAGAAAAATAAAAAAATTAGCTGGGCATAGTGGCACATACCTGTAATCTCAGCTACTCAGGAGGCTGAGGTACAAGAATGACTTGGAGGTTACAGTGAGCTGAGATCACGACACTGCACTCCAGCCTGGGTGACAGAGTGAAACTCTGTCTAAAATAATAATAATAATAATAATAATAATAATAATAATAATAATAAAGAATATCTGGGATCATCTTTCAATATGGCCTGCCCTCTCCTATGCAGAAGTACCCTTTTCCCTAAGCGCTTGCTACTCATTGGCCCACAAGTTCCCTAAGAGCAGGCAAGGGAAACTTATATTCGGAGATAAAGGGAAAGAGTTGCAAAGTTCTTTTCTCCAAATTCCTGGGAACATGAGCTGCAGTGTAGACTGCAGAGCAAGCTGAGGTGGTGATGTTAACAAAAGGGCTCACTCACTGAATACAGTCAGTGATAATGTCACAAAGAAGATGAAAAGAAACTGCCTAGGAAGGGCCTTTGTAGTAACCATTAAAAATGAACTGTTTATTTTGATATGGCTTTGAAGGTACAATGTGCTCTTAATAGCTTATATTGTACAAATTCACAATTATCCAGAAGAAAGATAATGTGTATTTACATTTGCAATAGTTGGTTACATGCACAAAATTCAACTTAAAGTGCAACTGTTTATGTTGTTGTAAAGAAATAATAAATGAATAAGTACCATAAATTATCTTTCAAATTTAATTTTAAATTAACTTTCATTATGTAGAAGAGAAAGCCTAAATGTTTCCTTAAAATGTCAGATGAATACAACTTTGATTTGTGCTATACATAATCTGCATTTAGATGAATGCAAACCTTTTATTTTCTACTTTTGTAAATTTTCTTAACTTATCTTAAACATCTTTTGGCACCCAAAAGCAATTATACATACATATGTATAAATGTATGCATAGTGCAGACTTGCTTTATGGTTTTCTTAAGTTACTTAAAGTCTCCATTCATTAAT
This sequence comes from Gorilla gorilla gorilla, assembly GCF_029281585.2. Classification (NCBI taxonomy): domain Eukaryota; kingdom Metazoa; phylum Chordata; class Mammalia; order Primates; family Hominidae; genus Gorilla; species Gorilla gorilla. The sequence continues at coordinate 158,231,765 of NC_073229.2, read as the reverse complement.
ACTGGGATTGTATCTTCATCTATTTTATGAAGGTGTTGAGATTTAATGAGGTAATATTTGTCAAATACTCCTTTTGGCTTCTTCATATTTTCAACTTCTATAGTTTTCATTTAAGATATTCAGAGTATTTAAATTATGCTCAACAATTATCATAATATGTCTGCATTTGAAGGTAGCAAGCTTTTCTACATTCCTAGATGGAAAAATCAAAGCACAAAGAGGAATGAGTTATATAACTCAGGACAAGGTAATTAAATCATGTGAGATACTGAAAAACAAAACAAAACCAACCCCCTAAGGTCTGCAGTTGAACTCCCTTGATGCTACTGTGCACAGTGAAAAATTTTGGCAGGTCTTTCTTGACTAACCCTCTTTAACTGAAAAGAATGCTTTGTTCCAATGACTAGAAGCTAATGAACTTAATTCATTTTCAATAAGCTATGACTCAAAGTGGTTACATTTTTAGTAAATTTTTTCAGCTTTCATGGACATGTTCCAATCCATCTTAATATAGGACAGGATTAAGCTCAGTTTGAAATTCTGGTGCCTAGAGTTGACAACAGATATAAGTGAAGTGAGATATTAGACGGATGGAGCAACTCACACAAGGGAAATCTGAGGTCAGAAGATGTGTGATCGGCCCACGGTCACACAGAGGATGGTGCAGAACTGACCCTGGTGGCCTCTGGCCCAGGAGATTCAATACTGACTTCTACTTCAGCTCCCAGGCTTCCTTTATTTCATGATCCAAACAATTGGCTGGGGACAGAGTCCTCTTAAGTTTCCCTTCACTCCCAACTGTCCAAAGGTTCAGAGACCAAGAACAATATTTACTGTATGAGTGCAGGTTGTCAGCACTGCAGAACTCTCTGGCACTGGGACCAAGAACATGAAGAACGGGACTCACGAACTCAGCTGAAAGGATTGTCCTTTATCCCCTCTGAAGATGCCACAGTCTGGAATTTAAGAAATACACGCTTCTGCTCAGCAGATGAACATTCTAAGGCAGTTGTTCTCAAAACACTTTTAAAGCTGTGAACTCCTTTTTCCTAAATGGAAGCTGGGCAGGTGGTGAGTATGTAAGATGTAACTGTAACTAAGTTCCTACTGAGTGCTGTTCTCCCGGGTTTAGCTTAAACTGGGTCCCCTGGAATTTCATCAGGCCTGGCTTTCTCAGGCCTTGTCAGTCAGCTCTAGGGGAAGTCAACTTGTAAAAGAGACGGAGACTTGGAAACAAACTCATCCTTAGGGAAGAGAAAGTCAGGCCAACCAGCTTGAGCAGATGTCAGAGCTTTGGTTGTGAGAAGACAGATTCTAGTAAGAGGCCAGTTACCTTGGGCAGACCCAGGCATCTCAGAGTTTTTGATGCTGGGCCATTCCCATTTTTCCACACTTTCTATATATTAAAAACAACTAAGCATCAAAACCCGTGACAAAAATTATAGTGCTTTAAAAACATATGTATTTAACAAGTCAACATCTGATAACAATGATTGTGTCTACTGTGATACGTATTTCCAAGGAAATAACAGGTTTTTTTTTTGTTGTTGTTTTGTTTTTTCTGAGATGGAGTCTCGCTCTGTCACCTAGGCTGGAGTAAGATGGCGCGATCTTGGCTCACTGCAACCTCTGCCTCCCAGTTTCAAGAGATTTTCATGCCTCAGCATCCTGAGCAGCTGGCTAATTTTTGTATTTTTAGTAGAGATGGGGTTTTACCATGCTGGCCAGGCTGGTCTCCAACTCCTAACCTCAGGTGATCCACCTACCTTGGCCTCCCAAACTGCTGGGATTACAGGTGTGATCCACAGTGCCTGGCTGGAAATGACAGGATTTTTAGACGTGTTCATTTATGGAGGACCACTTGCTCTTCTGTGTGGTCATGAGACCAGATTTAAACATAAATATCTCCCCTTTCAGTCCAGTCAGCATATCTCTGTGACTGTACATTTAACCTCACTTGGAAATCACATCAAAAGTCTAGATTTGAGGCTTTTCACCACTGTGAGCACTGGGCAAATGGTTCCTCTGGGATCTCTTGGGAAGGGAAAAGGCTGCGAACATGGTGGGAGATGTTTCTCTGCAAACTCTGGGTGCTATGCATCGTACGCGGCAGTGGTCTTGCTCCTCTCTAAGGATGTGTCACCCAGAGAGAGCAGAGAGGTTGCCACAGACCCCCTCCCAGGCTCTGAAGCAGCAGCAGACACACGCTGCAGGAAGCCTGCCCTGCCAGGGCCTGGCAGAGCCAGACCAAGCCAGCCTGAGAGCAGCCGGCCAAGCGGTTGGGCCCATCTGAGCAGGCTGAGATTAGCTGGTGCACACCAGCATGCCTGAACCAGTTTTTACAGCCATTCTGATAGGTCGGTGCCTCTGTCCTAGTTGTTAAATATTCTCAACATCACCGTTCTCTCTGTCAGATTACCAACAGTTGCTGAAGCAGCTGAGAGCCCAGGAATAGGCCTGATGGTAGCTGTTAGGACCTGAATATGAGCCCACAGGGTATCTTTCCTGTGAATTCTCAAGAGGGTGGTCTTTAGTGGTCTAGAGCTTACACTAGTTGGTAGAGACAGAACTCAAAATACACTGAATCTACCTTGGAGCAGCCGAAGGAAGCTGAGATTTGCATGTGTAGATAAAAGATGAATCCACCAATTTGAAATTGCAATTTTTAATTGCTGTAGGTATGTAGGATTTTATTATTCATTCAAGAATAGTTCATTTTAGAATCATGGTTTCATAGGGAGCATTTTATTGGTACTATCTAGCCTTTGGGTTAAAAAAGTTCTGAGAGCTCTAAAGGGCCCTCCGTTACTTTGCAACAGTTGAAACAGCTATTTCCTCAGTGTATGAGCAAGAACGGGTTATATAAGATTTTAAAATGGAATAGAGTCAGAGCTCCTTCATTCAGTATTTTTTCTCATGAACAGTCTCCCCCAGAAGGATGAGTTATTGAAAAAATTAATGCAATGGAAGCCACTTAAAAGATACCAAGTTATGGTGATGAGAAAGGAAAAGTTGGAATTGGCTCCTTCCCAAGAGGCTGTTTGACCAAATATCAAATGTGGATGATTTTTCATCCCTTCTTCCCTTCAGAAGTACTCAATCTCAGTTAATGTCACTGAACGTGACATCCCCCAAAATACTTCCCAGCTGAAACTGAGTCAAATATATTACCTTTAGAGTAAATCATAAATTCAAATGTTTTTTTCTGTATTATTTCGTTTTGTCTTTGCACACTGGTATCATTTTTCTTCCCATGTTGTAGCACACTTATTTATGCATTTGCTAAATGACTATGCCCCAGTAATACACTAATCATTCTTTTTAAAAATTTAAGACAGAGTTTTGCTCTGTCATCCAGGCTGGAGTATAGCCTCAGCTCGCCGCAACCTCCACCTCCCGGGTTCAAGCAGTTTTCGTGCCTCAGCCACCCGAGAAGCTGGGATTACAGGCACTCACCACCACACCCGGCTAATTTTTGTATTTATTTATCTTTTTTTAGTAGAGACGGTTTCACCATGTTGCCCAGGCTGGTCTCGAACTCCTGGTCTCAAGCAATTCACCCGCCTCAGCCTCCCAAAGTGCTGGGATTATAGGCGTGAGGCACCGCTGCCCACCTAATTATTCTAAACAACTTAGTAGAAATAATAGTAAGACTAAAATAATTTATTACATCATTCTAGTTTTAGGAGATTTCATTATTTTTGAACAATGATTTATTTTATACTGTTTGCCAAAATTCCATGGAGAAAAATGCAATTCTTGTTTGACTTTTAGGAATATATTTTTTAAGTAAAGCAAGTGTAATTTAATTTTAAACTGTTAAATTGTGATTGCCTTGGAAGTAGCTGTTTCTCAGACAACTCATGACTCAGGTCTGCCTGGCATCACTGGGCTCTGGAGCTGTTAGTAGTGCCCATTATTATTTTATACAAAATGTCTTGCTCCCACACACATCTCCACACTTTATGGAAGTTAGAGTTGGGAGTTATGAGTAATGCTAATTAAAAAACCATGACAGCTCAGCTTCAGATGTGCAAAGTTTTTCAAGAACAGGGGAAATGGAAGTTGTAATTAGGGTCAATTTGTGTGGTGAGAGAGCATCCTCACACTAATGAAATGTTTTATTTATATTGGGAAACTAAGCTGCAGAAACCTTCAGACAAAATCACAGGAGGAATTTTTCATGCTGCAAGCCCAATTATGTAGGTACTGCCAATTTTGAAAGCAAAGGAATTCAAGAATTTATGAAAGACACAATTGTTATGCTGGAAATAAGGTATTATTTTATTTCTGTTGCTATCAGTAAAAGACTGTTTCAAAGCTTTACCTCCGTATTATGAAGATTTTACCTTCTAGATTCAGATTAAAGGAGCTTTTGTTAAATGATTCTTGTGGGCCAAGTGGTTCTACTACTGTAATCCCTTCAGATCTTTACAGCAACCCCGTGAGGCACCCCAGTTCACAGATAAGGAAACTGAGGCTAAGAACAACAGCTAACATTTACCCATCATTTACTACCAGGTACCAGGGTCTCTTCTGTCTCATTCATTCTTACAACTCTACGAAGGAGGTAATATTATTATCTTTATCTTGTGAATGAGGACACAGAGAGAAACAAACCTTAAGGGACTTATCAAAGTCTAGCCGGTAACTAATTAGGACTCTGATTCCATGCTGTCCTTCACCTTCAAGCCCAGGTTCCTCCTGGAAAGAAGCAAAGGGACTTGTCCTGGGTAGCACAGATATTAGAGGACAGCACAGTGATCTGAACCTTACTTTCCTAAATCCAGTCCAGGTTTGCTCTCTTGACCCATATTACCAGCTAGCAATGATGCTTCTACTTTCCAATCTGTGAATTTGGATTCCAGTTACACTCATTTCAGGACTTGTTTGCATTCTATTTTAGTTAATTCCCTAACTTTTTATGTAACTTGTATTTTTCTATAAGATTATAAGTTTCTTGATAAAATATATATTTCATGCACCTATCAGAGCTCTGAGCTGACTGATAGTGCTTGGAAAGTTCTGTGCAATTCATAATAGGTAGGAATCATGCCTTTTTCTCTGTATTTCCAGCCTACACATGAGGGATCACATCCATGTGGCACAAGTACCACCTTCTAGTGCCATTAAATCCAGATGTAACCTAGGAAACATCTCAACACGATGCTGCCAGCAACCACGAAGGCTGATTGCAATAGCCGTCGATGAAACTTGCCTGCCAGACAGTGCTGGCACATAGTACATGCTTAATTGTTGAAGGAGTCAATGAGTAAAGAAGCGATTCCTGAACTAAAGAGCATTTTACTTCTGCGAATACATATTGGGCACCTACTACATGACAGGCACAGTGCTGGATGCTTCAGGGTTAAAAAAAATGTATCTAAGACATTATTCTTTTTTTTTTTTTTTTTTTTTAGACGGAGTTTCACTCTTGTTGTCCAGGCTGGAGTGTAGTGGCGCTATCTCGGCTCACTGCAACCTCCTCCTCCTGGGTTCAAGTGATTCTCCTGCCTCAGCCTCCCAAGTAGCTGCGATTACAGATGCCTGCCACCACATCCTGCTAATTTTTGTATTTTTAGTAGAGATGGGGTTTCATCATGTTGGCCAGGCTGGTCTCAAACTCCTGACCTCAAGTGATCCACCCACCTCGGCCTCCCAAAGTGTTGGGATTACAGGCGTGAAGCCACTGTGCCCAGCCTTTTATTCTTGTCTGTAGGTTTTACCAACTTATCAAAAAATAAAAATTGAACTAACTGCAAGATAACCATTCAGCAAATACTGAGTGGATAGTAGGAATCAGATATGATGCCAGACCCTGGAGTCTGGTGAGAAACGAAAGGCATCCTCACAGTGCAGGTGCTTATTGCCAATTAGTGGAGAGCAATGAGGGATCAGGAATCCTTTGATGGAGGAGATGGCTTGATATTATACATGTATTATGTGTAATATCTATGATAGCAAAAGGGGAGGTTCAGCCAGTCCCTGGAGACTCCTGGAAGACAGGATGGCTAAGTTGAGCCGAGCACGTGTAACTGAGGCCAGTAGTTTTACAGAGCATTCTAAGGAGGGAAAATAGCTTGAACATGTTTGGAGAAGAGAGAATGGCACATTCAGGGAGCTTCAAATACTTCGGAATTCTGGGAGCACAGAGTTCAAAGCAGGGAAAGAGGATGACAAAGGAATCTGAAGCTGGCAGCAGGCACAGCTTCCTTAGCTTACAAAGGATGTCACAAAACTTTTGTGAACTAAGTACCATGAAAGCAGGAATTCTTGGGAAGGAGACCATATTAATTTAGAGACATCAAGAAAATTTCTTTTCTTTTTTTTTTTTTTTTTTTTTTGGGACAGAGTCTCACTCTGTCGCCAGGCTAGGGTGCAGTGGTGTGATCTTGGCTCACTGCAACCTCTGCCTCCCGGGTTCAAGCGATTCTTCTACCTCAGCGTCCCAAGCAGCTGGGACTACAGGCGCACGCCACCATGCCCAGCTAATTTTTGTATTTTTACTAGAGACGGGGTTTTACCATGTTAGCCAGATGGTCTCGATCTCTTGCCCTGGTGATCCGCCCTTCTCGGCCTCCCAAAGTGCTGGGATTGCAGGCGTGAGCCACTGCACCTGGCCTGAGAAATCAAGAAAATTTCTAAAAGTGATGGTAGTGGTGACAGAAGTGGGAGTTTTAGAAATCCTCATTTACATGTCTCCAAATTCTACAGCTTTATGGTGTCACCATTCTTTTAATTTTAAAATAAAAATAGTTGCAGGCCCCTTATGGTTAAATCCACATGCCTCCTTCCTCCCCACCAGCCTCCCATCCAAACACACACAGTGCACTTCAGGAGTTTCGTGATTCTGATCACCCTCCTGCACCAACTTCCTGCTTTTTCTGGGTCCTTGCCCTCCACTTCCAGCAACTGGTCTTTTCTCTTATCCCTGCTCCAATCCATTCTTAGATGACAGCAGCCCCCTTTCCTTCATATTCTTGAATCCCATTCATATAAGCTCTTTGTAGATTTTTACTAAGAATTTGAAGAGTGCTGTAGTGCAATTGAATATTAGGTAGGCCCATCCTGAAAATTTTCTTGTCAAATCCACCATAAGGAGTTTCTTTTTTGGGGTGTGTGTGTGTGTTTGGGTTTTGTTTTGTTTTGTTTTGTTTTGAGACAGAGTGTTACTCTGTCGCCCAGGCTGGGGTGCAGTGGCACAATCACAGCTCACTGCAGGCTTGATGTTTTAGGTTCAAGCAATTCTGCCTCAGCCACCCAAGTAGCTGGGATTACAGGTGCACGCCACCATACTCAGCTAATTTTTTTGTATTTTTAATAGAGACAGAGTCTTACTATGTTGCTCAGGCTGGTCTCAGACTCCTGGGCTCAAGCAGTCCTTCCACTTCTGCCTCCCAAAGTGCTGGGATTACAGATGTGAGCCACCTAACCCAGCCAGGAGTTTCTTGTAAATCAACTTTTAAAAAATCCTCAGGCTTCTTGTCATACTGAGCTCTTGGTGTCTCTCCCTTTCCCCATTCCCCACAACTTGACAACTTGTCCTGACCTTTTCTTCTACTTTTTTTTTTTTTTTCTATTTCTGGGCTCTCTTAGCCTTTCATTCTCTCTTTCTCTTTCTCTGTCTCACTCTCTTTCTCATCAAAATCCCTCCTTTGTATTCGATAGAGCACTTTAGCCTTTTCTCTCTCCCTCTCGCTCTCTCCCATAGGCCATCTGTCCATTATCAACATGATAACGGTGAGCTTAACCCTTAGTGTTCAGGTGGTCATTCAGGTATTAATTTTAGTAAATTGCTCTTCCTAAAAGGACCTTCATCCACAGCCTTCACAATATAATTTATGTTCTTCCCATTTCATTTCCCTAATTAAATAATTTAAAAAGCACTACTGGTGATTCTCAACCATTATTGAGTGCAGGAACTTCTTTTAAAATATAAAAACAACTTCAAATCCTCACAAAATTGTCTTCGCAGTTTTATATTTATTGATTAGAAAATACAGAGTGAGAGAAAGTTGCTATGTACTCACTAGCACATTGAATTTTTTAAAAAACAAGTTTCCATCCCATTTATATACATTTGAAATTGAGAAGTACAGATACATCTTTTCCTATTTTTTCAACATTAAATAATCTTCAGTGGACTGGGGATCCTTTCGGAGATGTCGGTTTTCAAATGTCCATGGCTCACCAAGGCTCACACACATTGAGCATCCCCTTCCTGGAGACACCAGGGGACTCTAGGAAAGACAGCTGCGGGTTTATTCTCCAGGTTCCCTCCCTCTTTACCATCTATCATCGAAAATCTCCACAAAAATGCAGACAGAAGTGCAAAATCACCACAGCATTGAAAGCCTGAGTATTTGTCAATGAGTTAGGATTTAACAGTAAATAAAATGGGGAGCCTAATGTATAAGATTGGGCCGTAAAATGTTGGATTCCCATAGACTGCTGCTGTGCATCCTCATTTGACAGAGATGGAACCTTCACCAAGCAAGGAAGGGAAAGAGCTCCTCAGACCCTCAGAGCTGCTTTCTCTGAGGGTCAGAATTTCTTGCCCTAACACCTGATTCTTCCAATCCCATCCCCCATCCTGTCATTATCACTTCCCTTTCTTTCTCTCTCTCTCTCTTTTTTTTTTTGTTTGACACAACTTGCTTTGTTGCCCTGGCTGAAGGGCAGAGGTAAAATCATAGCTTACTGCAGCCTTGAACTTCTGGCCACAAGCAATCCTCCTGCCTTGCCTCCCAAAGCACTGGGATTACAGGTGTGAGCCACTGTGCCTTGTCATTTCTCTTTCTGTATCTCTTCAGGGACTCCAATTTCCATGATTTCAACAACTCTGGGCTGGATAGGCAAGACAGTGACTCACTGCATTTTGAAATATGAAACTAGTGTTAAGAAGAGACAAAGCCTTTCAGAGCCACTGGAGCAATGCACTCTAGAAGTTTGTTTTGCACCCACTGTTTTTGACAAGTAAAGAAATACAGACTGCTTTAAATAATCCAGGAATGATCTCCCTTATTTGTAATCAGGGGACCAAAAAGTGGAAGAAAAAAAAATTAAAAAGTTCCTTTCTTGGTTTGATGGAACCACACCACAAAAATAACATACAGACATCAGAAATTTGGCTAGCAGCTGTGCACATCAATTGCACCTCCAGTGCAAAAGACCTGAGAGGAGTTTCTAACTGCAACCAGGTGGCTAGAATAAGATGTGTCAGACACTGAATATACCACAGCCATTCCAACTCCCCTCTGATTTTCTACTTTTCCTACATGGGTAACTAAAAGATTCAGATACGCACTTGTCAATCTCTCTCACAGCCAAGTTTGACCAGTCATCCACTGGCTCTGGTCAATGAGATATTAAGTAAGTCTTCCAGGGTGCTTCTTGAAAGTTTTCCTTCTGATAAAAGGAGAGAGCCACAGGAGGATAAACCCTTGTCCCAAACCTCCTTCTATTGTCTCCTGCCTATGGATGTGGTTGTGAGGGAACGTAATTCCTGGAGCTGCGGCAGCCACCTTGCACATATGGTGACAAGCCAGGGGACAACAGACAATCCTTTGAGGAAACAGGAACAGGAGGATGGGTACAGTGTGAGTCTTTGGAGACACCAAACCCAACTTGGTCTTTTAGTTAATTAAGCAATAAATGCCACTATGATGTAAGCTTCTGTTTTTCAGGGCTTGGGGTTCTTGCAGTCTGTGTTAGGCTGTTCTTGCATTGCTATAAAGAAATACCTGAGACCTGGCGTGGTGGCTCACACCTGTAATCCCAGCACTTTGGGAGGCTGAGGTGGGAGGATCACTTGAGCTCCGAAGTTCGAGACCAGCCTGAGCAACATGACGAAACCCCATCTCTATCAAAAATACAAAAATTGGCCAGGTGTGGTGGCGTGCACCTGTAGTCCCAGCTACTCGGAAGGCTGAGGTGGGAGGATCACTTGAGCCTGGGAGGTGTGGAGGTTGCAGTGAGCTGAGATCGCACCACTGCACTCCAGCCTGGGTGACAGAGTGAGACCCTGTCTCAAAAAAAACAAAAAACAAAAAACAAAAAAAACACAAAAAACAACAACCTGAGATTGGGTAATTTATTTTTAAAAAAGAAGCTTTACTGGCTTACCATTCTGCAGGTTATTCAGGAAGCATAGTGACATCTGCTTCTGGGGAGGCCTCGAGAAGCCTCCAATCATGGCAGAAGTCAAAGGGGGAGCAGGTACATCACACTGTGAAAACTGGAGTGAGAGAGAGAGAGTGGGGTGGAGGGAGAGGGGCCACACACTTTTAAACCACCAGATCTTATCTGAATTCAGAGTCAGAACTCACTTATCACCAAGCAGATAGCCCAAGCCATTCACAAGGGCCTCCATGACCCAAACACTTCCCACCAGGCCCCACCTCCAATATTCAGGATTAGAATTCAATATGAGAGTTGGTGGGAATATACATTAAAACAATATCACAGTCTTGGAATGGGACATCAATTGTGATTAAAAAAAACTATATCACAGTCAAAAATATCATAACTGATTTAGGGGCTAGGTGAAACAATGCTGCAAATCTGGTTATTGGCAAGTATGTTTCAAATACAGAAGAACAGGATGCATTCTAAGATTTCTATTTATAGGAAACATAAATAAATTATGGAAAGCATCTGATTTCTGTTCTCAATATAGTTTTTTAAGATAGACTCTGTGGCAAAAGATGTAAACCACATCTGATGATAAGAATAAACTGAGGTGAAGATAGAGCTTGCTGAGAACTGAGACGCAAATAGATCAATGACGTGTAGAGTGGAAGGGAATGAAACTGCAACAGCAGAATCATCATCTGAAATCTGTGATGTGGAGGATGAATATGAGAAGTTCTTCTAGGATGCAGATAAAAAGGATGAGAAGCTAGAGATGAAAGAGGAAATGAATATATTAAACTAACATATAAATAACTGTGTCTAAACAAATAGACAAAAATATTAGAGGAAATCTTTCCTGAATGGAAAAAGAACTCAACAAGTAGCAGAAAAATTTAGAAGAAAACGCACCAGACTTATCCTGGTGAAAGTTTTGAATTGAAGAAAGGAAGAAAGGAGGCTGGGTGCGATAGCTCACGCCTGTAATCCCAGCACTTTGGGAGGCCAAGGTGGGTGGATCACCAGAGGTCAGGAGTCCAAGACCAGCCTGGCCAACATGGTGAAACCCTGTCTCTACTAAAAGTATAAAAATTAGCCAGGCGTGGTGATAGGCGCCTGTAATCCCAGCTACTCAGAAGGCTGAGGCAGGAGAATTGCTTGAACCCAGGGACAGAGGTTGCAGTGAGCTGAGATTGTGCCACTGCACTCCAGCCTGGGCGAAAGAGCGAGAATATGTAAAAAAAAAAAAAAAAAAAAAAAAAGGAAAAGAAAGGAAGAAAGGATAAAAGGAAGAGCAGAAAGAAGCTAGGAGGTGCGGTGACTCACGTCTATAATCCCAGCACTTTGGGAGGCCAAAGCAGGTGGATCACTTGAGGCCAGGTGTGCAAGATCAGCCTTGCCAACATGGTGAAGCCCTGTCTCTACTAAAAATACAAAAATAGGGGGTGTGGTGGCCCACACCTGTACTCCCAGCTATTCGGATGGCTGAGAAAGGAGAATCACTTGAACCTGGGAGGCAGAGGTTGCAGTGAGCTGAGATCGCACCACTACACTCCAGCCTGGGCACCAGAGAGAGACTCCATCTCAAAAAAAAAAAAAAAAAAAAAAAAAAAAAAAAAAAAAAGCAGAAAGAAAAAGAATGAAAGTAATACACATAATCAGGCAGAAAAAGTGAACCACAAATCAAAGCACAGGGGAGTACTAACATGCAAATTTAAACAGTGTCTCCTCTTAATAACTCCTCAGCCAATAGGAGTGGAAGAATATTAGTTTCAGGAAAGGATGTCTGTGAAATTGCTACTAAATCAAACCCGGGGTTGGAAAACTAACAAAGAAAGATCACAACATTTTCTATATTTTTTCCGTAGAAAATTCAAATAATAATAGGTGTTGAGAGAGGCCAAAGTTCCTTTTTGTCTGAGTTTCACTGTGTGCTGAGGAGAGGATCAGGGTGCAGGGGAGGGGTGGGAGATAGTGGCTAGATAAACCTTGTACCCAGTATTTGTCACTACAGGCGTGGCCATGCAGGGTCCAATGCCAAGGAGCAGCATGTTGGACATTTGGTGGGCTGGAAACACCACACCAGAACTCTCCCTGGGACATGCCCTCTGGGAGGTTATAGGAGGTGAGCCTTCTGCTAAGCTCCTGCATCTCCTTCCTGGGGCATCCTGTAACCTCTACTGAGCACTGGCCCCCATGATACAGACACTCCTGCTCCCAACATGCTCCCAGTCTAAGGCAGGATACAAACCTAGTGAAATATAATCCAGGGTGCTGTAAAACCTTGGAAGTAAAGGCAGGAGAGAGAAGGGAGAGTAAAGCTAACCTGGCCAGGTGTAGTGGCTCATGTCTGTAATCCCATTTTGGGATGCCGAGACAGGCAGATCACGGGGTCAGGAGATCGAGACCATCCAGGCCAACATGGTGAAATCCCGTCTCTACTAAAAATACAAAAATTACCCGGGTGTGGTAGTGCATGCCTATAGTCCCAGCTACTCCGGACGCTGAGGCAGGAGAATCGCTTGAACCTGGGAGGTGGAGAGTGAGCCGAGATCATGCCACTGCACTCCAGCCTGGCAATGGAGCCAGACTCCGTCTAAAAAAAAAAAAACAAAAACAAAAGCAAAAAAAAAGCTATCCCAAGAGGGTAAGCCTATGGAGGAGGGGATATTGGAGCTGGCCCTTTAAAAATGAATAGGAGGAGGCCAAGGAAGGAGCATCACTTGAACCTGGGAGGCAGAGGTTGCAGTGAGCCGTAATCGCGCCACTGCACTCCAGCCTGGGCGACAGAGTGATACTTCTTCTCAAAAAAAAAAAAAAAAAAAAAAAAAAAATTGAATCAAGTTTCCCTGGGCTGTGAAGGAAGGCAAACGACCCTGTGGTGAAGGGAATAGCCTGAGTCTCAGCACAAACCTGGGAAAGAACACAGAAGATTCTGGAAACAGCTAGTGGTGTAGATGGGCTGAAGAGTTGGTGCCTGGAGAATGTTATGGAACCTGAAGACCTGGTCCACTGAAACAGGGCTGCTAAATACTCTGTATGAACAACTAGAGAACAATTCCATGCATAGGGCTGAAGTTTAATAAAATATAAATATAGTTGTGACAATAAAACACTTCATGGTCCCTGAAATGGTGCTATATCAGCTAGCTAAACATAGTGCTAAAACCTTCATAGAAATGCTAATGGATTGCTATTCAGTTGCTAAATATTTATATGAAGATAAAGTTCTAGATGCTAACCATTATATAACACTACAGATTAACCATAGTCTGTTGATACAATTGTAGGGAGTAGAGGTGTAAGGATCAGTATTCTGGAGTGTTGTTTTCATTCATTCATTCATTCACTCGACAAACATTGAGTATTTACTTTGTGCCAGAAGGCTAGGGATGAAAGGACAGGTCTCAGAAAGGCAGGGTTCTTGCCTTCAAGGAACTTCCAGTCTAATAGTGAAGACACACAGGTCAATCAAAGAGTGTCTTAAAATGAGATGGACTCTGAACACACATTCTGTGCATAGTGGGCACACACGAGCCGGGGGCAAGATAATGCTGAGGACTGAGGAGTGGGCTTCAGAAGTGAGGTGGTAGTAGAGATGACTATTGAAAGATGAGTTGGGAACAAAGGCGTTCAGGGAGAAAGAGCAGAAGAAGGGCAGGCCATAGCCGCAAGGCCATTTTTGGACAACTGCAAGTTTTTCTTGAACAAAATATGAAGTGGGGGTGGGGGGGGGCTTTTAAATTTGTAAAGTATTCACAGTTGGTCAAGCTATATAATTACCTGGCTGCCTGCCAAAAAAAGAAAAAAGAAAACACCTGCGTGTGCATGCTTTTCAGCTGGCTGTAGGATTTAGTCAGCTGGCAAGTGTTTATTGCGTGCCCATTATGTCCGTATGCAATAAAAGGCATATGGGGAAGAAAGAGAAGAAGAAAGCAGGCAGAAACTCAAATATTGTGAAAAATGGATTGTTTCGTGTTGAGTGCCAGCTACAGTTGTGGTTTCATCTGACTCACTGACCGGCAGACAATGCAGCTATTGTGGTGGTGGCTGGTGCTGCAGTCTCATGGCGCCCTTGGTGCTCTTGCGCTGCGGGTCTCAGCACCTGTTTGCATAAAGCTGCTTGATTGAATCACAGCTTTGATAGGAACAGTTTTACTTTATCACCTTAATAAAGAATTGTCATTGCATCAAAAGGCAAACTGGAGATCTTCCTCCTACCGCTGCTGCTGAACTTCTAGCAAAGCAGTGTGGAGACAGAAAGGTGTGATGCCTTTCCTCACTCATCAGGGTCACAGCTAACACTCCTATCACAGGAGACAGAGTGACAAGAGAAAAGCATAACAAATTTAGTTAATCAAAGTTTGATGTGACACGGGAGGCTTTCAAAATGAAGATCTAAAGACTCAGGGAAAAATGTCTGATTTTATGCTTAGGTTTGATGAAGAAAGGATGGGCGTGTAGAAATGTGATTGAACAAAAGGGTATGAGTTAATAGTAATAAGCTGAAACAGAAACCCAGCAAGGCCTGTCCAGGTTCTTTTGGGCCTCACTGTGTGGCGTTTCTTCCTCCTGGGCAGAGGGCAGGACTCCCATGAAATAAGGTTTCCAAGGGAAAAGGGAGAGAGTGACCTTTTTAGGTTTTATGATTTGCTTTGGGGCAGAGTGGTTCTGGTTTCTGTGACCCACCTTGGGGAAAGGAATTCTGTTTTCCATGACTTGCTTCAGGGGAAAATGGGAGAGGGTCAGAAAGACCTTGTTTCTGGCTGAAATCCTACAGCCAGCTGAAAAGCATGCACACACAGGTTTTTTTTTTTTTTTTTTTTTTTTGTCAGGCAGCCAGCGGCCTTTCCTATGTTCCTATGTCTAGTTCAAAGTACTCAGCACACCAATGTGCCGTACTTTGGGGTATCTTATTCCGAGCCCCAACAGCAGGAAGAAGACAGGATAGGCATAACAAAACTGCCTATGGGGTACCACTTACAAGTCTCCAGGTAGTTTCCACTTCTGTGATGTCCACAAAAAGCCAAGAATTCCCCATGGCACTTTTTGGGAGAACTGGGGTGTAAAGGAAGGGCCCCTGTGAAGCAAAGCCATGAGCAAAATGACTGGGAATGCTCTACTTCATCATTATTAAAGGCAGACTGACTTGAAGGCTGGGTATTTTTTGGAAAAGCGCTAATTGTGAATCCTCATCTTACTCTGTCCTTCACCACTGGCAACTTCTCCTCAGTCCACGTGGCTGCCCAAACTCTCACCTGTGTGTGTAGACAAACACAAACCACACCTTCTTGCCAGTGCTTCAACCCACATTCTGATCTCTTGCTTCCTGTTCACTGCCAGATTTCTTAGAAAAAGGTATCTCTACTTTCCAGCATCCACAGGATAGCATCTTGCTCTTGTCATGGCTAACCAACACACAAGAAAAACCCACTCCTTATGCCTCTCTTCCTAAAGTAGCACCAGGAGAACTTCCTGTGATGGAAGTCTTGAAGTATCAGAGTCACAATCTCAGAAGCACTAAGGACTAGCCTTATACAGTGAATTAGAATTCAAAACCCCAAATGGAAAGGCTGAGGATCAAACGGCAGTCCTAAATATCAGTAGTAAGGGAAGGGGAAAAGCTAGTTTGGGGCAGTATCCCTTAAAGCATATAATAGGGAAGATATTAAAATTCAGACAACTGAGACCACAGCTAAATTCTGTAACATATAACTCCATGTTGGTAAGCTCTCCATGTGGGACTAGGGTTCTAGAATGATCTTGTACAAGGTTTTAACTTCTTAAAGGCAAATTGCCCAGAGACAGAAAGATAGAAAGATGGATAGCAAGAAAGAGATATATGTTATCATATAGAAAATTGTAAAAGGTTTTTATGATTCATATAAAAATAATTCCTTAATGTCTCTGAAGAATTATACTCCATGGGTTTCAAGGGGAACGTTGACAAACTGGGATGGCTTCCAGACCCTTTGCACATATTCCCATTTGTCGGTGTGCTATGAGTCCTGGCCTGATAAACCAGGCAAATGATCTAAGTCCAGAAAGCAGCAGAAGAGTTTGGGTCCCTCTTCTGTCAGGAGCTCTTTCCTCCAGACAGAGAAGCTAGCACTTAGCAAACCACTTCAGGCTCTCTAAGGTAAGATAATGGAGCACAAAAGGAAGGGACTCCTGCATCTCAAGGCATCTTTCTCATTGTAGGGACACAGTATTTTCCATCTCATGAAAGAGGAAAACAAGAAAGGAAGAGGAGAAGTACAGGGTGGCAAGGACAATCTTCTTGTGCTATTAAAGCAGTTATGGCATTGATTTCCCTGCATCCTTAACTCTGCAGCCCCAGGTGCCCTCTGTCACACCACATGCCCTTCCCAGGTCCTTCACTCAGTCTGGCCTCCCAGGTGGTCCATTCTCCAAATTCACTTATTTCTCCAATCAGAATATCAGAGACCAGTCCTCAATTGCCAAAACACATACACTAATCAACACAGCAAACATAGAAAAAATGAACAATGACAAGTAGAGATAAGAATAATACAATATTCTTATCCAAATGTGAAGATTTGACCTAATTCTCCTTGTGGTAGAGGAATTCATTGTTGAGGATTTTAAGATCACATAGGAAAAAGAATATGGAAACCGTGGACATGAATGAACCTATAAGAGAGTACTTTAAAGTCATTTTGCATGCCAAAAAAGTCAAACAGCACACAAAATTAATAAATAATAGGTAATAAAGATATCATCAGAATGTTAAGTTTTTTGGCCCCATTATACTTGGAACACAATGAAAAGTCATCACTCTGACCGACAAGGCCCTACTTGAAGTGCCCCCTCTGTACTTATCCAAATTCACTTTAAGCCCTTTCCATCCTACCTCTCCAGGCTCACAACGTGCCCCACATGTTATATGCTGGCCATCTGACAGTTCCTAAAACATAATGAGAACTTTCCTGTCCTAAGGCCTTGGAAATTACTTTCTCCTGGGCCTGAAATACTCTTCCCTCTGTTGCTTTATTGTTTTGTTTTGTTTCTATTTTGACAAGTTGCAAACATATAACAAACATCTGTGTTCCTACCACCAAAAATTAAGTTATTTATATATATAATATATGTAATATATTATATAAATATATATTTACATATAAATAATATATAATTTATATATATTTCTATATATAGATATAAATTTTATATATATATATATATATATATATATCAGTGAAACAGAACAAATGTGGTATCAGAGCCACAATCTCAGAAGCACTAAGGACTAGCCTTATACAGTGAATTAGAATTCAAAACCCCGAATGGACAGGCTGAGGATCAAACAGTACTCCTAAGTATCAGTAGTAAAGGAAGTAGGAAAGCTAGTTTGGGGCAGTGTCCCTTAAAGCATATAATAGGGAAGATATTAAAATTCAGACAACTGAGACCATAGCTAAATTCTGTAGCATATAACTCCATGTTGGTATATATGCTATATATATATATAGCAGTGAAACAGAACAAATACATATATATATTTCTCCCTGTACCCAGGTAAATGCCTGCCATGTAACAGTGCCAAATATTTTGTTTTCTGATTAGCTAGATAAATTGCTGATTTAATTTCAGTTTACTGGGTTTTGTTCAAAATGCTCATAAATTTGCTTTATTTCTTGCAGATTATTGCACCTTTATTTGCTCCTCCATCTAAATATTCAGTGCTTTTTTCCCCTTATTTTTGGGGCTGCCAATTCCCATAGCCTACCAGGATCCTGGAGATGGAAAATACCTTGAGTATTTGTGATAGAGCTTTAGATCACCTTTATTTGACCTGCTTGTTTCACTAGAGCTGAATAGCATTTTTAACTATACCCTCCCCCAACCCCAAAAAGGCAGCCTTAGCTCAGCCTATGAAAACCGTGTGTGTAATCACATTTCTAACATTTGACTTAAACCTCAGTTCTGATTCTTCTCCATCTCCTTTGCTGGCACTACTCTTCTAAATATTGGCATTGCCTAGGTCCCAGTCTTGATCATGCTTTTCCTTTTCCCCTATTTTATCTTCCTAAGTGATCTCACCCATTCCTGTGGCTTTAAATGCCAAATGTGTGCTGCTGGCTTCCAAATACATATGTCCAGGCTTGACCTATCTTTAAGCTCCAAATCTGTATACCCAATCCCCTACTTAACATTTTTACCTGAATGTCTTACAGGTAAAATAACTAAACCATTTTACTAAGTCCAAAATGAAACTTTTGATTTTTGTCCCTCCTCTTATCACCACTCAAAACCAGTTCTATTCCTAATCTTCCGTATGTTGGTATGTTGCGCTACACAGTATATAGTACAATGCCCTCCACATCTCTCAATGGGTGTTGGCCCCATATAGTACTGTATTGAGTATATCGAATATTGTAAAATCACCCACCCACCTGCTCAAGCCACAGAGCAATCCTGGGTTCTGACCCATTTCTTACCCCCCATCTCCAATTCTTGAACAAGTGTAATTTTTTTGTTGTTGTTTTTTGTTTTCTGGTTTTTTGTGAGATGGAGTCTTGCTCTGTTGCCCAGGGTGGAGTGCAGTGGCATGATCTCAGCTCACTGCAACCTCTGCCTCCTGGGTTCAAGTGATTCTCCTGCCTCAGCCTCCTGAGTAGCTGGGACAACAGGCATGAACCATCATGCCCAGCTATTTTTGTACTTTTAATAGTGATGGGGTTTTGCCATGTTGGCCAGGCTGGTCTTGAACATCTGACCTCAGGAGATCCACCCACCTCAGCCTCCCAAAGTGCTGGGATTACAGGCGTGAGCCACCACATCCAGCCCTGAACAAGTGTAGTGGTTTTTAGCTCCGAAATAAGTCTTGAATCTGCCTACTTATCTCCAGTTCCACTCTTAACACCCGAGTCTAAGCTACCATTATCTCTTGTCCAAACCAAGGCAACAAACTCCTCCCTGCTACCAGTCTTGCCAGTCTTGCCTTTTGAAGAATTAATCTCTACATAGCAGTGAAGGTGGACTTTATAAATAAGAAACCTACAGCGTCAATGCCCTCTACACCTCTCAGTGGGTGTTGGCTCCATTACACTTGGAACACAGTGAAAAGTCATCACTGTGACCGACAAGGCTCTACTTGAAGTGCCCCCTCTGTACTTATCCAAATTCATTTTAAGCCGTTTCCGTCCTACCGCTCCAGGCTCACAATGTGCCCCACATGTTATATGTTGGCCATCTGACAGTCCCTAAAACATAATGAGAACTTTCCTGTCCTAAGGCCTTGGAAATTACTTTCTCCTGGGCCTGAAATACTCTTCCCTCTGTTGCTTTTTTGTTTTGTTTTGTTTCTATTTTGACAAGTTGCAAACATATAACAAACATCTGTGTTCCTACCACCAAAAATTAATAGTTACTAACTTTTTGACATTTTTCCTTGGATTTGAACATTAACAAAAGAACAATATAAAGGTAAATTCTCCTTGTTCTGCCTGTGTTCCATCCCCCTTTCTCCTTACTCAGAATGAGTAAGGGATATTGCTGGTTCCTTACACTACATACATTTCTTCCTTCCTTCTGTTTAGCAAAACCTTGACTTTGTTAAGGCATTCACACACTGCCCACTCCCACCTCCACCCTCTGCCGCAACACCCTCATGTGTTCAGCAGAGGCCATTTGCAGCACGATTGTGGCCCAGGAGATAAGAGGGCAAGTTTCCTGGAGGCTGTGTTTCATTTTGACCCAGGCTATCCAGCAAGGAGCCTGTAGCACTTCTAGAGGCTCCTATCCTCTCTCTCCTGCCCTCAAAGATTTGCCTTTAGAGAACTGGAATGGGACCAAAGAGTCAGGCTGTTTGAATTTCTGATCCACTGCCAAGGCATGAACCAAATGATATTCTTGTTTGTTCAGTCTTCATCATGTGTCATCTGCTTATCTCAACATCACTGTCTGATCTAAACCAAAAACATCAACATCACAAATAGAAGGAAACTGGACTTCCTACATGTCTCCATGCCTATCCTCCCAAAAATGAAAGAAAAATGATTTCTCCTTCTATATCAAATCATTTTTTGGTTAGTGTATTATTTTATCATAGTTGTGTGTTCATTTAAACCCAGTGCTATGAAAGACTTCTACAAGGTTAAATCTCCACTCAAATACAAAATGTTTAAAATCTCAATTGAGAACTGACCTCCCTGTCTCTTCTCTCTGCTTGCAGGCTGCGGCATGTTTACCTTCCTGTCATCTGTCACTGCCGCTGTCAGTGGCCTCCTGGTGGGTTATGAACTTGGGATCATCTCTGGGGCTCTTCTTCAGATCAAAACCTTATTAGCCCTGAGCTGCCATGAGCAGGAAATGGTTGTGAGCTCCCTCGTTATTGGAGCCCTCCTTGCCTCACTCACCGGAGGGGTCCTTATAGACAGGTATGGAAGAAGGACAGCAATCATCTTGTCATCCTGCCTGCTTGGACTCGGAAGCTTAGTCTTGATCCTCAGTTTATCCTACACGGTTCTTATAGTGGGACGCATTGCCATAGGGGTCTCCATCTCCCTCTCTTCCATTGCCACTTGTGTTTACATCGCAGAGATTGCTCCTCAACACAGAAGAGGCCTTCTTGTGTCACTGAATGAGCTGATGATTGTCATTGGCATTCTTTCTGCCTATATTTCAAATTACGCATTTGCCAATGTTTTCCATGGCTGGAAGTACATGTTTGGTCTTGTGATTCCCTTGGGAGTTTTGCAAGCAATTGCAATGTATTTTCTTCCTCCAAGCCCTCGGTTTCTGGTGATGAAAGGACAAGAAGGAGCTGCTAGCAAGGTTCTTGGAAGGTTAAGAGCACTCTCAGATACAACTGAGGAACTCACTGTGATCAAATCCTCCCTGAAAGACGAATATCAGTATAGTTTTTGGGATCTGTTTCGTTCAAAAGACAACATGCGGACCCGAATAATGATAGGACTAACACTAGTATTTTTTGTACAAATCACTGGCCAACCAAATATATTGTTCTATGCATCAACTGTTTTGAAGTCAGTTGGATTTCAAAGCAATGAGGCAGCTAGCCTCGCCTCCACTGGGGTTGGAGTCGTCAAGGTCATTAGCACTATCCCTGCCACTCTTCTTGTAGACCATGTCGGCAGCAAAACATTCCTCTGCATTGGCTCCTCTGTGATGGCGGCTTCGTTGGTGACCATGGGCATTGTAAATCTCAACATCCACATGAACTTCACCAATATCTGCAGAAGCCACAATTCTATCAACCAGTCCTTGGATGAGTCTGTGATTTACGGACCAGGAAACCTGTCAGCCAACAACAATACTCTCAGAGACCACTTTAAAGGGATTTCTTCCCATAGCAGAAGCTCACTCATGCCCCTGAGAACTGATGTGGATAAGAGAGGGGAGACGACCTCAGCATCCTTGCTAAATGCTGGATTAAGCCACACTGAATACCAGATAGTCACAGACCCTGGGGACGTCCCAGCTTTTTTGAAATGGCTGTCCTTAGCCAGCTTGCTTGTTTATGTTGCTGCTTTTTCAATTGGTCTAGGACCAAGTAAGTACTTTATTCTTTAATGTATTGCTTTTGACCAGTCAGAGCATCCTACTGCTATAGTACCTCATGCACATAAGTGCTAGAAGGAAGACAAGGATAACATTGGTCATCTGATGTTCCTTCTAATGCAGAAAGTATGCTTGGCTTATATCTGCTTCTGAAAAGTACAGGGCTAGTATTCAACTGAAAGATAAGTTTCCCATTATCTGTCACATGAGGATACTTTAATTCCCATTAATTGAGGATGAACCAGACCTGGAAAGATATTTATTGCCCAAGGGAATTACATTGCTTTATGAAAGCAAAATTTGCTTTCATAAAATGGGTAACATTTTCCTCTATATCATCTCTGAGTTTCTTCCTATGTAGAAGGAAAAAAATCAAGGGTTTAGATTTTCTTAAAGAGACAATAGTGGATGCATTCCAGTGGTAGTAAAGAAGGAAGACATTATGAGCTGAGAAGGAGGATGTATTATTATTATTTTTTTGAGTACATCTTATTTACTAGAGTAGCCTCCCATGGCACTTTACTCTTGTCCATTAAACAGAAGCATGAAAGTCTAGTTGCTATCATTCAACATAATACAATTTACAAGGACATAGCTATGAGGTTTTATTTTATATAACTAGTTTGCTCTAATGACAAAGTATAAACACCTCTCTTGGGCAAACTCTTTTAGAGATGGATTTACTAGAATAGGCTGTTTGTTGTAGTTCTCTTGTCTATTAGCCTCACATCTAAAGCCTGAATGTCTCTGTAGGGAGGCTGTGAAGGGTCTTTTGTACACCTCACTAGAAAAAAAAGGAGGACTTAAAAGCTTAAAGATAGCCTCTATTACCCCACTTCCTACCCCATTCCTCTCTCTCTCTTTCTCTTTTGTTCCTCTCCTTCCTTTCTCTTTCTTTCTAAGTCTCTCCCTCTCTATCACAAAGTTGGTTTTGAAACTTGTTGACAAGGGTCAAGGAGGCAAACAAATTGGCTCAAATAATGGGAAGCATTGGAGGTTCAGGCCAATAAGAAGGTATAGGCTATACTGAAGAAGGAATTTCATGGGGAGATGTAGGGCTCTGGTTCTAGGTACTGGACAGGGTTTCTGGAGAGAAGGCCATGTAGGGGCCTGCTTTAGTCATCCACTGCTAACTCATTAACTATTCATTCAAGCAATATGTATTGAGTGATGAATTTTTTTCATAACCAAGAACTATGCTAAATATTGGGGAAAGGATAATGAACAAGACAGACACAGTCCCTATCTTCAGGGAGATTGTAGGTGAATGGACTAAGCTATACTCTCTGTATCTGCCTCCTTCTGGTCAGCAACCAGCAGGTTTGGCCTGCTTAATCTCAATTAATAACTAGACTTGCACATGGCTGATATGTCCTCTCCTGCTCTAACTCCACCTCCTCATTTTTCAGCTTCTAATTCCACTTCTAAGGGCACTCAGTTTCTAGATATTGATTTGTTCAAATTCCAAAGAGAGAGAGAGAAGGGTTGGGTGAAATCTGATTGACGCTGCTCTTTGCTGTGCCAAGTCAGAGGTGGAAGTTCAGGCCTAAACAGCTGTGGCAAGATTGGGTCATGGTCCAAGACATGGAAGACCAAGACATGGCCCTTCCTCTGCACTGTGAGTAGACATATTTCCCGCTATAAGACTGCTTGGGCAGATAGAGTAAACATTACAATACCACCAGCCTCTGATGACTCAGACTTGCTCCTGAACCTTAAACCTGCTTTTTAAGACTTAATGTTAATTACCATTAATGAACAGTTTCCTGGAAACAGATTCCTACCACTATTTTGGGATTCAATTATCTTGAGTGTGTACCTATGAGATACTTATATGGCTACTATGACACTTTAAGCTAATGAAATTTGAGCTAACATCTTATTTCCATTTTTATTATTTTCTTTATTTTATTTTTATTACATTTTTATTTCAAGAAACTCTTCAAAGCAGAAGGACAAGATATAGGTGCAGTCTTGTACCAAGGAACACCTTAGATTTGGGTATGAAACTTCTCTGTGTTAACAAGTACAATAAGCTTTGCTCATTTGATAAACTTCAGGTGGTAGTTATTGTTCCATTGGTTTCTTCTGCTAGCATCTCTTGTTCTTCTTGTACATTCAACATAAAACTAAAAGTATTTCCTTTGTACATCAGTTTTCTTGGTCCTATTTTTTGAAATGTCAAGATTAGCTAAGAGTCTAAGAAAAAGCCACAAAAAAAGAAAGGGATACCCTCTTCTTTCTAATTCAGAAAACCTCTCAGGTTGAAAGGGTGTATGTCATGGCACATATCATAATATGAGAGACATTGATCTTAGGCCTCCTGAACCAACCTACTCATGGTTAGAGTCCTTTCAATCTCATGCTACCCATCTCTCTTTAGTTTGGGGGTAATTTTGAAAAATGCAGCAAATCTTCCAGTCTCTAACACATCATTTGATACCTTATTGTATTACAGCAAGAGTTCTCCTTTTCAGAAAACCAAATTTGATTTTAGAAAAAATTACTGGAGGCTGGGAGTGGTAGCTCATGCCTGTAATCCCAACACTTTGGGAGGCCGAGGCTGGTGGATTACTTGAAGTCAGGAGTTCAAGACCAGCCTGGCCAACATGGCGAAAACCCCGTCTCTACTAAAAATACAAAAAATAGCTAGGCATTGTGGCGCACGGTTGTAATCCCAGCTACCCAGGAGGCTTAGGCAGGAGAATCTCTTGAACCTGGGAGGCAGAGGTTGCAGTGAGCATTGCACTCCAGCTTAGGTGACAGAGTGAGACCCTGTCTCCAAAAATGAAAACAAAACAACAAAAAAGAAAACATCTGTCAGCTGTTTGTCTTTCAATAACATTCTACACTAATTCTTTTAAAATATGGTTTAAGCTTTAGATTCCACTAATATTTATTGACACCTAGTATGTCAAATACTGTGCTAGGCAGTTTTTACGTACTTTGGAGTACTTCATTTTACCTTCAAAACAAGCCTGAGAAGAAAGGATATTCACTGCATTTTACAAATGAAGATACTGAGTCTCAGAGAAATTAAGTGACTTGCTGAAATAAATGAAAACATGTTTTATCTTCTGAAATTCAACACTAATCTCAAGTCTAAGACAGGAATAGGCAGTCCTGTGTCGGTCTTAAGGGTAAATGTTAATTATTTTTAGTTCATTCTTCTCCTTGAAAGTCCACTAGGAGGAAGAATGAATAAAAATAGTGTACCATTGTCCATCCATCAGGATACTAATGGACCATTGTGAGTTTTGCAAAATAGAGAAATAGTCTCTGCTTTTCTGAAGCTCTGCTAAGTAAGTGAACATGTACTTTTTATAAGGCTGAGTTATAGGATGAAAGAGAAGAAGGGTAATAACAAGAAGAGAGTTTTTGCTGTGCATTTACTTTCATAACTGAAATTATTAAGAAAATGTTGAATGTAGAATTCCAGCTCAGCAGATGTAACAAGGCCCAAAATAACAATGGCTTAAACAAATTAGAAGTTTCTTTCTCTCTTACTTAATAGCTGGAGTTGGGTAGTTCTGGGTGTTGTGGAGGTGCCTAGGGTCAGACACCTGAAGTCTATAGTTTTTCTATACATTATTTAATTCTGGTTTCTAGTCTATCATGATGACCATTTATATAAGATACATTTAAAAATCTCACGCATATTAAGATGCATTTAAAAATCTCATCATCATTTACTAAGAGCTAATGGTCCCTTGGAAATAAGTAAAAATGCACGAGTGCAGTCAACTAAAGGGAGATTGGGTATAGTAGGGACTGGGTAATCTGTAGACAGCCTGAGCAATTGCAGCAGGGAATTAGGACTGCTGTGAGTGATACGGTAAATCATTTCCTATAGGGATTTGGTATCGCACAATTGTAGGAGAAGCTGAGAACACAAAGGTCTAGAAGGGGACAATTGGGGAAAAAGGAAAAATTTATTAATCAAGGCACAGAGGGAAGCTGGTGAAGAAGCATGTGGAAGGCTGCGGTCTTGGCATCTGGTGGTGGCCTTCTGAAACTTCTGCTTGGCAGCAGGGCAGGCCGGAGGAACAGCTGGACTCAAAGCAGAGGGAAGCAGAGACGACTCACTGAATCCGGTAGACAAACTGGAATCCATGGGAAGAAACTGCAGCACGCATGTCTTTCGCCACATCACTCCAGTGAGGCAGGCGACCTGCAGAAAAACTGCTGCCTTTTCCCAGAGCCCAGTCTAGTGCTTGGAGAAGTTGTAGGAGGAGATCTGGCCAAACTTGCTGGGCCCTCACTCCAACAAGGGGAACCAGTGATCGGCAGCAGGGTGCACAAGCTGCAGTGGTGGCTAGGGCCCGGCACCAATGCCTCAAGCACAGCACTGTGGGGTCACTTTGGCCTTCCAAATCATGCAAATTTCTCTTCTTTCCAACCCTAATCCAGAGCTACCCAGGGGAAGGGAATTCTGGGAAATGTCCTTCTAGCTTAGCTAAGCAACACAGCACAAAATCATCACAGTAACAGACTCTGGCCTAAGAGAGAATACACGTGACAAATTTCAAAAGGTCAAGGGCCCTAAATTCAGACCATTTCTGTGATAGACTTTAAAAATCAAAGTGTTAATTATTCAAATATATGACTAGCTTCCATTCCATCTAAAATAAGAGGTGAGGTCATTTCATTAAGGTCTCCTTGCCTTGTTTCTTTAGCTATAAAACTGAAAAACACATTTGCTAATGCATTATAAAGGCTTTCATGCTTGTTTTCTCAGGAGCGTTAATTATCTCCCTTGAGCTGATGACTCTCGCTTATTTCCAGTTCCATCGTCTCTCATGATTTCTAGTTCCTTTTTTCCCAGTGAGTACTAAACTTTTCCCCCTCCATGCTTCACTGTCAGCCAAACACAACAACCCCAAAGCTGAATTCCTTTTCCTCTTGTACCAGGGTTCTTTACCACTTCCGTTCCCTTTCCAGAGGGCAGTCACTCTTCCTGCCACTCGGAGCGATGCTCTGGGGCTTTTTCTCAGTTCAGTCAATCATCACAATGGCTCTTGCTTTTATGGTTTCCTTCCTATATCTGCCATCCTATGCTACCTCTTATCATCTCGTTGTCAGATTACTGGGATACCCTTCCAGAAGTCTTTGTCTATTCCAGGCCCTTCTCACACCCATCCATCCTCCAGACCACTGTCAACCTAAAATGAGTGACCAACTCTCCGAAGCAAAGAGTTTAATAGGGAATAGCGGGGGTGTTGCAAACCTGTGATATGCATGCTGTGATGGTTCATAGATATATCTGAGGGTTGGGGCAAAGGGGGAGCTTTGAAAGACAAAAAGAATTCCACATAGACTGTAACCAAAGGTTACAAAGACCAAAGGTAGCAGGAGTTTGTTACAGGAGTTGGCATTAGCTTTGGTTGGTTGAGACAGATTTACTAGGCAAGTGTCCTTGTGTAAACAGATTATTTGGAATACTGCAGTCTTGAGGGATTTCCTTGCAATAAGTCCTGTTACAAGAAAATCATGTAGTACATGCAGAAATCTCTTGTGATAAGAGCTCCTTCTTTCTTGCCCTCCTGACTCCATTTTGTTTGTGTTTTGACATACGTGACTCCATTTTGGTATTGGCAACTTTCACACCAGTATTCCTTAAATACCATTTTCCTCATGTCATCAATGTTTACAAACCTTCAAAGCTTTCCTCTTTTCTTCCACGACATACAGGTCAAATGGCTTTCCAGATGAAAAGGAGATTAGAAATAATCTGGTGCAACATTTTTCTTTTCTTTTTTTTTTTTTTTGAGATGGAGTTTCACTCTTGTCACCTAGGCTAGAGTGCAACGGTGTGATCTCGGCTCATTGCAACCTCTGCCTCCCGGGTTCAAGAGATTCTCCTGCCTCAGCCTCCCAAGTAGCTGGGATTATAGGCACCTGCCACCATGCCCAGCTAATTTTTGTATTTTTAGTAGAGATGGGGTTTCGCCGTGTTGGCCAGGCTGGTCTCGAACTCCTGACCTCAAGTGATCTACCCACCTCGGCCTCCCAAAGTGCTGGGATTACAGGCATGAGCCATTCAATAGAAAACAAGTAAAAGAAATTCTGGGAGATTGAGGACACACAGATTTGGGAACAGAACCCTAGGTACCTGAAAGCTAATCCATGTTCTTTCTGCTTCTATATCACCTATGTTTGAGGCAAAACCTCTGGTTTTTCAAGACCCTCCATTATCTCACCCAGCTCTATCAGGGCGTCTGCAGGACCATAGGGCCACGATTTACTTGTAGTCTAAGTCTTGTGCTCCAGGGCCACTATAGACTCCACATAACGGACAAAGTGAATGATGCTCCCTGGGATTGTGCAATGAGGCAATACTTTATCAGTGTGGGTTTATTCCCCACTCCTCCACACCCAAGTCAACACACAGAGCACTTGTTGTGGCCGCTTCCTTCCGCCTCTGCTCTATCCAGATCCTTCCTCTTTTTGAAGTTAAATGAAAGCTTTATCTCCTCTTTGAACCCACTCCATTTTTTAGAGGTCTTTATTTGTATGAACTACTAGTGTGTTTCTAGAGTAATTCAGTTCTGGGCTACCAAGGGTGTAAATTTAAAATCAGAAAACCTCTGTTCTAATCCCAGCTCTTCTACTTACTGGTGGTGTGACCTTTACGTGACTTTTCTTCTCTGAGCTATTTCTAATCTATGTAATGGGCATAGTAATATCTGTCCTATCTCCTAGAGTACAGGTGCACATCAGATGATCTAATGTATATGAGAGTGCTTTAGATGCTGTAAAGTATGAGAGTATGATATAATGTAAGTTACAATGTGAGAACACATCTTAGTCCTTAGCAATAGGGTATTACTTCTGTATGTTTATTTTGGTTTATTAACCAGAATGTAGTTATAGACTGTAAGCATTTTGAAGGAAGAAACATCTCATATTTTTTCTTTCTGTCCCTGTAAGTGAGCACAGCATGAATCTGTTTAAAATCATGCTGGTTTATTTACCTTTGTGTTTTTAAGCAGGAAGGAGGAAAAGGACTTAAAAATACGATGCAGACATAGGAAAGATGTCAAATTGGGCTTCTTTACTTGTGTAAAGATCTGGCTAGTGGGCAGGCTAGGAACTAAGTAAGCTAGAAATACTAGGCTGCCAAAAAAACTCCTGTTCCTGCCAGACACCATCACGAGGCTTTTTGCAGAACAATCCATCACTTGGGCATGATTTTTAAAAAATATCTTTCTGATTTTGGCTGTAAGAAAAGATGTGGAGATTCAGTAGTGTTAAGAAACAATTAGCGGGAGATATTTAGGCATTTCTTTGTTAAGGCATACATAGTTATTCGAGAATTTTGGACACAATATCTAAAAGTTGTTCTGGATGCTTTTTGGATCCTCTGCTTTTTGCTACAACATGGAGAAGAGGGGCTTCGGAGAACTGCTTAGACCAGAAGCAATGCCAATGAGATGGAGAATCTCAGGGTTGAAGGAAGTTTGGATCTAGGAAAAGGAAATACTTCTTACATCTCATGGACTGTCCAATTTACAACTGCAGGTGCAAGGACCGGCCTGGGTAATCACACGTGAGGCTTGGAGTCATGCTGTCAGAGGCAGGAATCCAAATCACATCTAAAGAGAACAGTCATTTCACATTCTTATCTTGAGGCTATGGATTCTCCTCGTGTTTTTAAAAGAGACCCAAATAATTCTCCATTTTTTTTCTTGCTAAGAGTCAATCCTTTACATCCATATTCACATTTTAGTTTCTTTTTCTTTTCTAAAGAAAATATCCAGTAGTAATTTCATTTCAATCCCCAATTGTATTCTAGGGCATTGGTATAAACTATATAAACTAGTTGGAGTTTAAAGAAGATTTTTATTAGGAACAAGCTTTTCATACCAGATCTTGAATGCGTTACCAAACTTATTAAGCTGATGTGATTAGTGCTCAGGTATTTAGAGAGTTTATTGCTTGTAATACAAACAAATCCTTTGTGTAAATAGAGGTATGAAGGAAAAGTACTTGCTGTTCTAAAGTAACATTGAAAGCAAGATTAAACCATCCTTATTAGACCTTCTTAAATATGGATTGGCTTAGAACAACATTCCTTAATTGTGTTAGATCACAGCATGATTTTCTTCTGCCAGGAAAGTGTTTCTATTCTTAGGTTAAAGTGGATGCCCCACGTCATTTTACTTTCTGGTCCCCTGTTCCCCTAACTGTAAAATAATTGGGTTGCCCCAGAATTTAGAATCCAGGAGGGGTACTCACGTAATCTTACATACTCTTTTTTTTTTTTTTTTTTTTGAGATGGAATCTCACTCTGTTGCCCAGGCT
Organism: Gorilla gorilla gorilla; assembly: GCF_029281585.2. Lineage (NCBI taxonomy): Eukaryota > Metazoa > Chordata > Mammalia > Primates > Hominidae > Gorilla > Gorilla gorilla. Next base: position 158,201,783 of record NC_073229.2, on the reverse strand, counting down.
GGAGTGCAGTGGCTCGATCTCGGCTCACTGCAATCTCCACCTCCTGAGTCCAAGTGATTCTCCTGCCTCAGCCTCCTGAGTAGCTGGGATTACAGTTGTGCACTACCACCAAGCCTGGTTAATTTTTGTAGTTTTAGTAGAGACGGGGTTTTACCATATTGGCCAGGCTGGTCTTGAACACCTGACCTCAAGTGATCCACCTGCCTTGGCCTCCCAAAGTGCTGGAATTATAGGCATGAGCCATTGCGCCCAACATCTTATGTACTTCTAGAATGCATTTAAAATATTATTCTAAGAAGGGGTCCATAGGCTTCACCAGCCTACCGAAGAGGTTCATGGCCCCAGAGAGGCTAAGAGCCCCTCCCTTCCATTTTTCTGTAGCTAATATTAAAACCCTTACGTCAAACAAAATCAGGATATATACTTATTAAACACTCTGTTGTCCATATCTTATCTTTCACTTCAAATATGTTCAAAATCTTACCTCGACTCCCCACTGTTTCTGGGGTGCTCTTGATCATCACTTCAGCTCCCTTTAATAACAGAATTTTTCTAACATGGTTCAAGCTTTCACAACGTAGAATCACAGATTCTTGACATTGTGAAGACACAGAACAACGTGAAGATTTTTGTATTCACGCTTCACAAGTAAAGTCAAGATGAGCCAAAACCCAAGGCATAATGTTATTATTTCATGAGTTCATCTGAGGTGACACTTGTGTAGAAACCCAGCCCTCCTTAAAATAGCCACTGAAACTCCGGAAAATATATGTGACTGTTTTTTTTACAATAATTATTAGGGCTTTTTATCCAAAAATTCATATGCCCATAAATTAATTCATTAACCTCTTCTTTCATCTCATGATGAATAACTTTTCACTTTGAGCAGATGGAAGGCATGTTTCCCAAGGTCACATATGAAGTTAGGTGATAAAGCTGCGACTGTCATCCTTCAGCTACCTTTGTATTCACATATTCAAGTGACAGATGACACCAAATAACCTCCCCTGATCTCTTCTACCAACTCTGAGGACTCAAATGGGCAGAAATTCCAGCCAGAAAACATCTTGGAGTGAGGAAGAGGAGAAGATAGAGAAGTGGTAGGGATTCACTGATTCACTCACACATCCAGCACATGTGTCTTGCTCACCCGCAACATGGCAGGCACAGTACCAGGTGCTGGAGATCCACATCTTATTTTCACGAACCAGTGATAGGGACAGACGAAAAGAAAAAAAAATGATCACACCTATGATAGAGTTTCAGGAGACAGAAGTGTTAAAATTTAGGTGGAGGTAAGAGTGATAAAGAAAAATAAAAGAGGGTAAGTGAAAGGGCATGCTTGGAGGAGGGTTATTTCCGATATGACAGTGACAGAAGACATTTCTGAGGTGGTAACATTTGGGCCAACGTTTGTATGAAGAAGGCAGTGTGACAATCTTGGAGGAGGGGGTCTTGAAGCAGGGCTAATGGCAGGTCAGATGGCTTTGAGGACATGAGCTTGAAGGGTGAGGAGAGCTGCAAGAAAGCCATTGTGTTTGAATGTTGACCAGGCTTTGGTATTGGACTGCCTGGCCTTGAATCCAGCACCACCATGCAGGACTCAGGGCAAGTCCATTGATCTCTCTAGCTTTCAGTTTTATCCAGAAAACAGGGCAATTGTATCCACTTGATGGCCTGTCGAGTTAAATGAAGGAATCTGTATAAAGTGCCCCTAGTTCAGCGCATGGTTTGTGGCATGGACTTAGTACACTTAGTCATTAGTGTTATTAAATGTCTGGCTGTGGTCTAGACATGAGGTGAACAGTTCTGATAATGCCAGCACTGACTTCAACAGGCATTTTGCTAAGTCACTCTGGGACACACAGGATGTGCTTCAAGCCCTTTATGGATTTACGATGCTGTGGTCTTCTTTCCCTCCCTCTACACATAAATCCAGCTGAGTCAGGACCACAGAGACCAGATTGTGGCTTTGAGACGCATAGTTCAATCCTAGGTCACCTGCAGTCCAGAGGGCTTCCTAGGAAACCAGACAGGTTTTACAGAGAATCATGAAGCTTTGGTGAAAAATGAAAGGTGAGATATAGGCTGAGAAACATACAAATGTCCACTCTTCTTTTTTTTTTTTTTCTTTTGAGACAGAGTCTCGCTCTGTCGCCCAGGCTGGAGTTCAGTGGCGCGATCTGGGCTCACTGCAAGCTCCGCCTTCCAGGTTCGCGCCATTCTCCTGTCTCAGCGTCCCGAGTAGCTGGGACTACAGGCGTCCGCCACCACGCCTGGCTAATTTTTTTTGTATTTTTAGTGGAGACGGGGTTTCATCGTGTTCGCCAAGGTGGTCTCGATCTCCTGACCTTGTGATCCGCCCGCCTTGGCCTCCCAAAGTGCTGGGATTACAGGCATGAGTCACCGCGCCCGGCCTAAATGTCCACTCTTTTAAGTTGGTGCAACGAATTTAGACTATATATCCTGTGCAAACATCATCTCTGCCCTGTTCACATTGGCTTCTCCAGGCCTAACATGGCACCTGGCCTACAACTGGGGCTCAATAAATATTTGTTGGATGAATCAAAAAATTCTTTCTAGAACTCTTTCAGCTTCCATAATTAAGGGGAACTCCCTAGTCTGAGGCTGGATATCCTGATGTCCTCTGGTATGACTCTGACCCAATATCCAGGGAATGAGAGGTGAATGTGGCTTGTGTGGAACCTCACACACATTTGGCCAAAAATTATTTCTGAGTAAAGCTACTAAATTGAGTATGCAAGGCCATCTGCAATATTTGGTGACTGAAAAAGTTTCATGTTTTAGATTCACTAAAATGAAGGCCATTTAAAAAAATGTACAGTGTTAGACAAAATTTATTTTAAGTTTTTCCATGTTTTTCTCCAAATATGAGACCCAGCTTCCTCTGAGAAAAAGATTGAGAATAGCCCATCCAAGGTAGGATAATTATTCCTACCTTGGTTTCATGTAACTGAATGTATTTAAACTTGACTCTTTACCAAAAAGATTGGAGGAAATTCCTTCATGGTTTTCCGAAGAGAAATATGTGACAATCTAAACCTGGAATTTGGGAGGGAAGTGTTTTTGCTTACCTAATTAAACATTAGAGGTTATAGAAATATTTCAATAGATTATCTCAGCCTTAAGAATCACATTAAATCTCTCAGATATGAATGGGCAATCTAAAGTTGATATTAGTACTAAAAGATCTTTGTAGAAAAATCATACCATAGCCACAAGTAATCAAACTGTTGATAACTATAAGGGGCTGAGATTTTACCCCACTTGCAAGCTAACAAGTTAGCCTGTCACAGTTTAATGATGTTGACAAAAAACACAAGACTCCTTGGTCAGAGACAAAGGGCAGTTTATTATCCATAGCAAAGCAATAGCTAGAATATCAACAAGTTAACCTGTCACAGTTTAATGATGTGGACAAAAAACACAAGATTCCTTGGTCAGAGACAAAGGGCAGTTTATTATCTATAGCAAAGCAATAGCCAGAATATCAACACTTGCCCAGGTTCTCCTAGCCCCAGTACAGGTCAACATGAAGGGGGCCAGATGACAGCTGCACATAATTTTTTTTTTTGAGGGAACACCCCAACCTAGCAAACCCACATTTTTCATAATAGAGAGTAAGCTACCCGGATGTCTTCCCTTGATGGAGACATTATCTTATTGATTTATTTATTTATTTATTTTGTTATTTTTTCTAGGAGATGTTATCTTCATCGGACAGTCAACAAACTTGCCCTTTGCTCCAGAGGGTGACACTATCTCTATCTCCAAGACTATTTATTATGCAGCCTACAACAAGGCTATTATACAAACAGCCTTGGAAAGACAGCCTAGAGCAAAGACAGTCAGTGCCTTTTCCCATAAGACATGAAGAAATGTGAGAGACCTACGGAGAACTGGCTCCCAAATATTCTAAAACTCAAATGTCTTTCTTTCTATTCGAAACAACAAACTAGAATTTTGAAAAACTCAAAGACCATAGAGCCTAGCTTTTTGCTCTGTTTGGTTTTATGGAGCTGAACCAGCCTATTGGAGGGTGGGTATCAATGTTGGAAGCATGAGTCATCTGCCGTAAAATTTAAACTTAGATTTAAACAAATAACTCTGGCTCTTAAAAATTTTGTTCATTGGATATTTGCACAGCTAAAGATTATGACAGCTCCAAGGATGTGGAGCAGCAGGTTCTAATTTGGAAGTTTACTTAGTGGCTTCATTTCAAGACCTACTGGGTTTAAGGCAAAGAGGCTGACATTGCAGAAGCACAGGGGTTTCAAAAAAGATTCTGGTATTCTTCTGATTTCCTCCAAGGCTCCAGGTCCCTAACACGCAGAACCACCACAGCCAAAGGCTTTTTCTCTGCTCATCTTCCTCTTCCACCATTCTTATGGGATAATTACATCTCTTCAGAGAAAAGGCAATTTCAGACATTGTTATTTTTTTGAACAGGAGAGGGTTATTTATTTTTTAAATATATATTTATTTCCAACTTTTAAGTTCAGGGGTACGTGTGCAGGATGTGGAGGTTTGTTACATAGGTAAACGTGTGCCATGGTGGTTTGCTGCACAGATCAACCCACCACCTAGGTATTAAGCCCAGCATCCATTTGCTATTCTTCGTGATGCTTTCCCTCCCTCCACACACTCCTTCGACAAGCCCCAGTGTGTGTGTTGGTCCCCATCCCCCACATGTTTCCAACAGTGTAAAAGTGTTAACAGGAGAGTTTTATTATTAAATGTAGCCATTATACAATAATAGTCATGTGAGTTTATGTTGTGCCTCTACCTTTAAGATCTTTCAAATCTTGTTTTTCCCTTTAAATCTTAAATTTCAGTTATCACCAATATTTACACAAACACTGTTCCTTTTTCTCAACTAATTAAGTCAAAGGTCATTTAGAGTGATTGGAATGGTGAATTATTATATGGAAAACAGCATCCATGTGGTTCTGTACTAACTTTGCATCCAAACAACCAGGAAAAACTTAAAGAAATAGGTGCACTTAGTTAATTAAATCCTGTTTTCCCCTCGGAGTTAGATGATGCAGCAGCAGTATCTAATAGAACCAAAGAGTTTAAAACCACATTTTTGTAGCATAAACACAGCTAGAAGTACAGCAAAATGACACCATCAGTCCTGTCACCATGGGCAACTGCTCACATAATACATCGGTGTTTAACTTATCTCTCAGTCTGATACTCCAATTACAGTTCTATGACCTTGAAAATGATAAATATTAGACTGTAAAAGATGTTAAAGTGTCAGGCTAAGGTTTTAATACTATCTTAATAAACACAAGTATTCACGTGTTACTTTACTGTTTTCCATGACTCAGTGTTAAGGATTTTTCAGGATAATTTGCAACATTTAAAACTATAATACTTTCCTAATTAAAGTATCAATAATGAAAAATGTACAACATCAAGTATGATCTCCAAAGCCATGACATTCAAGTTATAGTACAAACTAGAAAAGACTAATTTCTTGCAGCTCCTTCCTTTTTGGCTTGGCATTTTGAACTTTTAGTTCAGTGGTCAGCAAATTGGGGTATGCATGCTCCGGGGTAGGGGTTCCCAACTCCTGGACCATGGACTGGACCAGTACAGGTCTGTGGCCTGTTAGGAACCCGGCTGCACAGCAGGAGGTGAGCTATGGGAGAGCAAGTGAAGCTGAGCTCTACCTCCTGTCTAATCAGCTGCAGCATTAGGGTCTCATAGGTGGGCAAACCCTAGTGTGAACTGCCCATGCGAGGGATGTAGGTTGCATGCTCCTTATGAGAATCTAATGATAAACGTCATGTACTTGAATCATCCCGAAACCATACCCCCTGCCCCCCGTCTGTGGAAAAATTGTCTTCCACGAAACCAGTCCCTGGTGCCAAAACGGTTGGGGACCACTGCTCTAGGGAGTTTACTTTCTGAAGCGCACTCCTTCCATGATAATTCAAAGCAAATCAATTTCCAGAGATTCAGGTTCAAAAAAATCTGTTTCTTGATATTTCTCCTTCCCCATCTCCCCAGTTATAACTGTTCTCCCACTTAAAAGAAAGCACACTTGTTACTACCAGAAATATTATTTTGATACATGTTCAAAATTGTAAAAACCTAAGAATTCTAATCAAAAACACAACTGGAAATATTGGTGTAGCTGTTCAAAAATGAGTCTAAAGCCTAGATAATCATCATTTTATAAGTCAAGCTATTTCCAATCATTTGCTTTCAACAAAAAATAAAGGATCATCTAATCAAGTTATCAGCACTATATTATTACAAATAACTTCTGTTACTTAAAGAATTAAGTGACATTGCTATTACAAAATTTTTTCAACTCCCTGTATTTTAATTAATCTTGAGAACAATAATTTTTATCCATTTAAAAAGTAGAAATGTATCATGTTATTCTAGAAATAAGTGACATTCAACCACAGATACAAAATAAAGAAAAAAACTCCCCATCCATCTCATTGAGAGGTATTTCCAATATATTTTCATTTTTCCTGTTTAACAATCATTTCTAAAATATGTAAGATATTTCTGTAATTTTGATCCATTTATAGTAATTATTATGCTAATAGCTTAATTCAGACAGATTCTTAGAAGCTCTTAGAGTAAATAAAAAAATTTCAATTTAAAGTCATATTTTAAAACATTATTATTATTATTAATATTATTGTTTGAAACAGAATTTCACTCTTGTCACCCAGGCTGGAGTGCAATGATGCAACCTCCACCTCCACCTCCACCTCCCGGGTTCAAGCAATTCTTGTGCCTCAGTCTCCCAAGTAGCTAGGATTACAGGCATGAGCCACCATGCCCGGCCTAAGGTCATAGTTTTTTTGAGAGATGTATGATGGGATGATCAATAAAAGACTTTCCAGCTTAAAAATGCAGTACAGTAGAGTAAAATACTAAGTTCAAGTGAAAAAGAAACAATGTAAACTTTCTATTAAATACCTTGTTCCTATGCTATTTACTTATTTACTTTCTAAGAGACAGGGTCTTGCTCTGTTGCCTAGGCTGGAGTGTAATGGTGTGATTGATCATAGCTCACTGCATCCTCAAACTTCTGGGTTCAAGCCATCGTCCTGCCTATGCCTCCTGAGTAGCTAGGACTACAGGCATGCACCACCATTCCTGGCTATATTTTTTAAAATTTTTTGTAGAGACAGAGTCTAGTTATGTTGCCCAGGCTTTTCCCAAGCTGCTGGCCTCAAGGGATCCTCCTTCCTCAGCCTCCCAAAGCAATGGAATTGTAGGAGTGGGCCACTGCGCTGGCCTGTTCCTAAATTTCTTAAATGGATGACAATGGCTATCACATAGGTATGGTATTTGAGTTCCACAGGAAACATTTAAAAGAGTAATATAACTATCTTACTTTAAATGTTAGAATTTAAATACAATATAAATTGCATCCTTTGCTATTATTTAAATTTATGGTGAAAAGATGTTAGCTGTTGGCTTATAAATTAAAGAAAATAGTTATTAAAAGTCCAGGCCACACAAGCAAGAGAGTTTGAAGACCACTGCCATAGTTCTCTCTTATCCCCAATTGGTGCCTGCTCACAAAAGAGTCCCATTTTTAACTCTAGCATTCATTATTGAGGCTTATTCCGTTTAGTCCAATTTCCCTTAGTATATTTTTTTGAAAAATCATTTCAGTTGGTTTTGACTAGAAATCTTTAGGACAGAAAGATTAGAGAACATTGAGCCTTTATTTAATTGCCTTTTTTAGTTTGTAATTTAAGTAATCCAAGATAATATTCTTGAAAAAGTATTTCTTTTACAAAAGGCCATGAGTGGATATGACTCAGGGAGACTGAGAATACAAAAAAGAACAAGAAATTAAAGCAACCACATCACTGCCAATGTTGGGGATGCTATCCTATATTTGGGTTTATTTGTTTATTATTTATTTATTTTGGGGGAGACAGCCTAGCTCTGTCTCCCAGGCTGGAGTGCCGTGGTGTGATCTTGGCTCACTGCAACTTCCACCTCCTGGGCTCAAGCGATTCTCCTGCCTTAGCTTCCCAAGTAGCTGGGACTGCAGGTTTGTCTACCACACTTGTCTAATTTTTGGTATTTTTAGTAGAAATGAGGTTTCACAATGCTGGCCAGGCTGGTCTCAAACTCCTGAGCTTAGGTGATCTGCCCACCTCGGGCTCCCAAAGTGCTGGAATTACAGGAATGAGCCACTGCCCCTGTCCTATTTTTATTTTATTTATTTATTTTTTTGAGACAGGGTCTCACTCTGACACTTGGGCTGTAGTGCAGTGGCGTGATCATGGCTCACTGCAGCCTCGATCTCCTGTTAATAACTTAATTCAGAAAAACTCTTGGAAGCTCTTAGAGTAAATAAAAAGAAATTTCAATTTAAGATCATATTTTTAATTTGATTTTAAAATTCAAAGATCACTCACTGCAGCCTCAATCTTCCTGCCTCAGCCTCCTGGGTAGCTGAGACTACAGGCACACATCACCACACCTGGCTAATTTTTGTATTTTTTTATAGAGACGGGGTTTCACCACATTGCCCAGGCTGGTCTCAAACTCCTGGGCTCAAGCGATCCACCTGCCTCGACCTCCCAAAGTGCTAGGATTACAGGAGTGAACCATCACACCTGGTCGTATACTTATTTTTAAATAACCCAATTTTTCCACTTAGGCAACTTATGAGGCCAGAATTTAAACATCTGGTTGGAAGGGATGGGCACAGTCCCTCTCAAATTCACATTTGAATTACTTCTTTGCAGTCAGAGAGGTAGGTGTGCCACTTACAAAGGCAATAAAATCCAAGGATTTTTCACTCCTACAAAGTATAGGGCATGGCTCCTTTGCAAATCAAGTTGTTGAAAACTCTGCAGTCTGAGTGTAGAGCTTCCTCCAAATTGTTAGGAGTTCTCTGGCAAGACTTTCAAGACCTCTGTGAGCCTTTCAAACCCTGGGCTAGCATGCCAGGTGGTTTAGGAAGGACTCAAGCCAAACAGAAAGTGTGCCTGGAGAGCTGTAGAATTTAAATCTGAAGGCATAGAAGGTTAAATGACAGTTTCTGTGGGAAAAACTGGGGCAGGAACCTGAAATAGGTAGGAGGGGGAAACACACAAGTGTCAGGGCTGCCATTTCCATGGAATACCCCTATGAATCCAAGTCCATGTCCTCAACCGGAGACAGAGAGACTTCAACGAACTTGCCCTTCATGATCTTTTTATGACACTCTGTGTAGCCATAAGCACGCTGTCTGTGGATTTCATCTGGATCAGGCAAGTTCTGATAGGCAGCCTTGATGATTTAATACCATGTGAAATATGAGTTTCATATCTGTAAACCACCACCACACCTCCGCCCCCCACAAGTCCAAAACTTCCTCCATTATTGCAACATAGACAAGACCTTCAAGATTTGTGCAGACCCTGACATTTATAAGAGTACTAACTGCTGAGGCGGTCCTCAAACGATGGGATTGAAAGTGGAGTAATAGGAGTCAAGGAGAATAATTTTAGTGCCTGCTGAACTCCAGTGGCTGCGCTCACTGTAGAAGAGTTCACTGTGTCTCTGTTACGAGTGCTCTGTGGATTCCTGATGCGCAAATAGGACAATGTGCATCCCCTTTTGGCCTGTCATCGGGGTAGGGAATAAAGAAGATTCCCAGAGAGAGCCACTACTTCTTTTTTGCTGTGGTAGTGAAAGGGAGCCCTCCCCTGTGGCAATAATTTAATTTTCCTTGGGGAGAAATTGGGCCATCTCATTGGGAAAAGGAATTAGTGATTTTAAGAAAACTCCCACCTGTTATTATAAACATAAACACATCAAATCCCCATGTAACGATTCATACCTCTAATGAATGAATAAGAGTTTCAGTCCTTACTTATGAACTGAAACTGAGTTTCTCCACTGCTTCTGCTTTAGGTATTGAAAGCATCTTTCCAGAGAACATCAAGGTTGGTGAGATTCCGGCACTGTCTTGCTTCTAGGTCAGCCATGGAAAGACTCTGACCCTTTCATTGAGTCTATCTTGCTGCACATGATACTTTCAGATTTGTATTTCCCTCTCTCTGGAGCTGAAAACCTGTGATTTTACAATCTGGAATCATTGTTTGAATAATATTCTCTCTTTATTGGGGTGAGGGAAAAGGTCTCACTCTGTTGCTCAGGCTAGAGTGCAGTGGTATGATCATAGCTCAGGGCAGCCTTGATCTCCTGGGCTCATGTGATCCTCCTGCCTCAGCCTCCCAAGTAGTTGGGACTACGGGCATGTGCCACCACACCTGGCTTATTTTATTTTATTTTCTTTATTATTTTAAGTAGAGACAAGGTTTCGCTATGTTGCGCAGGCTGGTCTGTAACTACTGAGCTCAAGCAATCCTCTCACCTCAGCCTCCCAAAGTGCTGGGATTACAGCTTCAATATTCTTATTTTTAACTTGACAGGCTCCACATTGGGAGGTTGAGCCATCCTTGTCAAATTGTCAAAACATTTGTCAATTTTTGTGGCATCCAGTTTGTCAATATTAGATAAACCAAGCCATCAATTCTTTAATTCCTTCATTCAATCAAAAAAGAAGTAGACTCTTTCAGCAACAATACAGTTATTTTTGGAAGCATCAGGTGTAGGGCTTGCTTGACAAGTTTCCTTTCGAACAGAGACTGAGGGAAGCCTCTTTTTCAATATTCAACTCACTGCTCGCTGACTGGTGAAACTACTGGAGGACTTGGCTTAGCTGCTATATTGAATGAATATCTAGGACAGGCTTGCAATGTGGATCTCGAGTTTTTCTAGACAAGCCTCTGGCAGTTCAGACTGAGCACATACAACTGGTGTTTTGTGCAACTGTCCCATCTTCTTGTTGGCGAGGTCCACTTTCTATCACAACAGGATCAACTCATTTTCATTTGAGGCCAAGGTGGTTCTGATGAGCCCAGCAATGATTCTCCCCAAACCTCACTAAATAATCAAGGCCACCATGATGAAAGATGGGGAGGAGAAGAAGGAGATTTGAAAGGTGATGAGGTGAAGATGGAAGCTGGAACAAGAAACTCTGAGCTATCTCCTCTACTAAAAGAAAATGAGAGTGCCCTTTACCCCACTTCCTCCTCATGGCTATTAAAGCAAATGGTTGCAGGGACCCTCAGCTTCACCTGGCCAGCATCGAATACCCATGCCAGGAAAGGGTATAGGGAGGTTGGTCCGTGGCATATATTATTCAGCTTCAGAATCGGATTTATATAATTTTATCTTGCATTTGTCCAAGGACAGGTCTTCATTACAAAGGCTTCACCAGAATTATGCAGATATCAGTCTACTCAAAGCTGGATCTTCAGTCTTGCAAAGCTCAAGACGGGGTTACCTGAGCACTAAACTGGTCTCATTAAAAGTAAAGCGATTCCACCAACGATATAATCTGCAAGAATCTAGTGAAGGTCTTTTAGCATGGAGAGGGGCAGGGGAAGACAGGTGAGGTGAGAGTGTGGCAGACATGCGGTTTCCTAGTTTTGAATTCCCCATTAATAAGAACAACAATAATAATTACACTACTTTTTATTATAATTATCTTCCATGCATGAAAGGTAACCCTGTATAGATTCACTTGGAGAATATAAGAAAAAAATAGATTTTTTCCAGTCTTCTGCAATCCAATTTAGTTTTTTCTTCTTTTAAAGCAGCAAATTTACACCCAGCAGATGCTTTTTCTACAGGGCATAATCTTGTCAGGAGAGGCAAATTTTAAGTTAGAGGCATGGCTGACTGCTGGATTCTGGCATAGGCAGCCCAGGTGGTTGCTGGCCAGAGCGGCCTCTTCCTGGCTTCTACTTTCTTCTTCCCATCCCCTCTTCTGGGATAAAATTATGTAATTGGTTGATAAATCAGAGCTGGTCTTCTGAAACACAGTGAATCAGCCAACAGTGAGCCTGAGCTGGGGCAGGGCCAAAGGCCTTCTTTCCACTGAATCAAAGATGCTTACTCTTGACATGTATTTATTAATTAATAAATATTTATTGAGTCACTATCAAGAAAGCACAATGATAAAAAAGCATGAATTCCAGAGACTACTAGGGATAATGCCACGTTTGTCACTTATGTGCTCTGTGACCTTGGCAAGTTAACTCTTCTAAGCCTCAGTTTCCTCTTTGATAAAAGAGGTACCGTAATAGTTCCCACCTTGTAGGGGTTTGTGAGGATCAAATGAGATGAGGTTGTAAAAATGTTTGTAAAAGCCCACAGTAAGAACTCCTGGCTGTTTTTTATTAGGCAAACTGGGTTTGATAGGCTGTGAGCAGAAGACAAGTTAATTTGCTCCTTTATTGCCCCATCTGATCCCATCAGGCAAGCCCCATAATGTTCCCTGTCACTCTCAGATAATAAAAAGTCCTCTGATGAGTTTTGGTGCCAATAAGACTCTCCTTCTAGAAATTCAAATGTTTAGTCTGGTTCAATAATCAAATCTTGGAGCTCTATTTAATTTAGAACTTCTCTCCATCCAGCTTGCTTCAGGCCAGGATGCCCAAGTCGGAGAAGGGAGAGTAGCTGGCTTCCTCATGCCCACCTGGCTCCATTTCCTACCCACTCATTAGCTGTGATTTCTGACTCCTCCAAGGTCAGGGGGAGAGAGTTGAGGAAACAGCTCAGTCCTACAGCAGGTACACCTGGGCTCTGGCACTGAGGCTTCTGTGCTTGGCAGATGTCCAGAGCTGGCTCTCTTGTTGCTGCCAGGCAGGTGGCCCCCACCTCTGCCCCTGCGGTTTGCATTTCTTGGGACTGTGTCAGATACCAGCACCTCATGCCCCTCACCCTGTGCGTGGGGACCATGGCCCAGCTCTCCTAATGTTTCTGTGAATCCTTTCTTCCTTGGCTGGAGGTGAGGAGGCAGCACGTCCCTTTACTGTCCTGTTCTGCTGAGGTAGGAAATGGCCCTGCTTCCCAACCACAAATCCCGGCAGGACGAGGGCAGGGAGAGATCAGGGTGCTGGCACTCAGATTCAATGGGTTTTTGCTAAATGTGCTGTCCGCCACCCACTCTTCCCTCTCTTCTAGTGCCCTGGCTGGTGCTCAGCGAGATCTTTCCTGGTGGGATCAGAGGACGAGCCATGGCTTTAACTTCTAGCATGAACTGGGGCATCAATCTCCTCATCTCGCTGACATTTTTGACTGTAACCGGTAAGAAGTCTTTGTTTTCCTCTAATGTCTTTGGTCCTCGTAAGACAAATGTTAGGGAATCACACCCACCTAAAGACCATTTTTTCGTGGAAATTTTCAAACACACTTAGAAGGAGAACGGCCATGACCCTGAAGTACCCATGACCCAATTTACAGTTTTGAATCTAAATCTATTTATAACCCCACCTGCTCTTCCCCTACCCAATTATTTTGAGTCACATCCCATATGCAATGTTGTTTTTTCTGAAAAATTTCAGCATAGACCTTTAAAAGACATTCAAAAATATATAACTACAATGTCATTATCACACTTAAAAATATAATCATCCCTTAGTATCAAACACCTAGTCTATGTTCACGTTCTAATTGTCTTATAATTGTTTTTTATACATGATTTGAATCATGACCCAAATACATAACTTACGAGTCACTGAAATATGTCATAATTTGTAGGTTTTGTCTCCATCTCCTCCATCTCCTCACCCCCACTATACCTTATATTTTTAAAGAAATTAAAAATCTATTAAAAAACAAATGATTTATTTCATAGAATTTTCCAGTCTGAATTTTGTTGATTGTAGTCATGTCACGTGCCCCTCTCTGTTTCTCTGGTTTTTTTTGGTTTTTTTTGGTTTTTTTTTCCGACAGTCTCTCTCTGTTGCCCAGGCTGGAGTGCAGTGGCATGAGGCATGATCTCGGCTCACTGTAACCTCCGGCCCCTGGGTTCAAATGATTCTCTTGCCTCAGCCTCTGGAGCAGCTGGGATTACAGGCACACAGCATCACACCCAGCTAATTTTTGTATTTTTAGTAGAGACAGGGATTTCACCATGTTGGCCAGACTGGTCTTAAACTCCTGACCCCAAGTGATCCACCCACCTCAGCTTCCCAAAGTGCTGGGATTACAGGCATGAGCCACCACGCCTAGCCCTCCTCTCTGTCTTTTATGTTTCTTGTAAATTGCTATTAGATTTAGATAGAGGCTTGAGGAGAAAGAGAAACCAATCCACAATAACAAAAGTCATGTTTAGGTGTCAGGCAGAATTGCTTGTAATAATAACAAACTTTTATTTTCAAAAGGGATCTCATCAAATTTAAGGATAGAGAGCAGCAGAAGGGAGATTCCTTTTTTTTTTTTTAAGACAGAGTCTCACTCTCTTGCCCAGGCTGGAGTGCAGTGGTGTGATCTCGGCTCACCACAACCTCCACCTCCCAGGTTCAAGTGATTCTCTTGCCTCAGCCTCCCAAGTAGCTGGGACTACAGGTGCGCACCACCAAGCCTGGCTAATTTTTTTGTATTTTTAGTAGAGATGGGGTTTCACTTTGTTGACTCAGGCTGGTCTCGAACTCCTGACCTCGTGATCCACCTGCCTCAGCCTCCCGAAGTGCTGGGATTACAGGCGTAAGCCACTGTGCCTGGCAGGGAGATTCTATAATAAGGTCAGGCTCATTGTTACTTCCACTGAAGCCTGAAATTCAACTGCATTGTATAGAAAATTTGAGGATTCCTATGTCGGAAATAAGGCAAGGCATAAAAAAATGTTACAAGCAAAGCAAAAAATGGCTGTTTGTGTGTTCCATTCAGCAGCCCTATCTAAAGGAACCACAAATTAGATTTATATATTATAATAAAATAACCCAATATTAGGGATCAAATCAGAAACAGAAGCATTCGCCTTGTTTTCCTAGCTCCAACTTGTAAATATGAACAAAGTAAGAAGGGAAACCCTTTGGGGATTACAAAGAATGATAGAGCTAAAATAAATAAATAAAGCCTAAATTTATTTAAAAAAAAGATAGAGGCTTGAGGAGATTTACATGTCATTTGTTGGTGAACTCTGTGGCAGCTGCTGCCGTGTGAACTGCCAACAGGAGGCACATGAGGTCTGGTTGTCTCGCTGTTTGTCATGTTGGCCTCCTTTGATGATCATTTCCCAGACCTACTCATTATATCATTCCTTCTCCATTTTTATCTGAAATACCTCTCTAAAGAGAAATTTCTTCTCATTAGCTATTCGGCTATCCTGAAGTGTGGATCATATAAGAAAGGTAAAATACGTGCTTGAAACTTTCTCTTTATTTTCTAGTTTTCAAAATAATGTGGCAGTTCCCCAGTATCCACGAAAACTGACCAATGAGTCGGTTTCTCTTTATTTCATATATAGATGAGGAACATGCAGCATGACTACAATCAAGAAAATCCAGACCGTGGGAAATTCTATGAAACAAATAACCTAATTTCTTCATTTCATATATATTGTCTTTATAGATACAATTTTCAAAAATGGATGTTTGCTGAAAAACGTGCATATATATAAACACATATATACACATATACACACACATACATACATATATATTTAGTATATCCACTTTTGGAAATTAACCTTTGGGGTTACTATTTAAGCATGGTTTGGGTTTTTATATAAAATTTTCAAATGTTCCTATCCTACCTTTTGAGAAATAGCTCAAGATTAAAGGAAACAAAGAAACTGGTCCTACTCAGATCACACACATAAACTCATGCCCTCCACCTTCACATGTGCACACACGTACTCAACACACACACACCCTCCATCTGCTATTTGATGTGGAGAAAGAGAAATATAAAAGAAAAAATGGAATTGATGAGGGATGGAAAAGATGACACACATCTCTGGGAGGGCTATAGCTAATACACTGGAGGAGCTAGTGAAGCTTTAGAAGTTCTGTATGGGCTTTTAGAACAAATGTTAGGAAAACAGATCCACTTAAAAACAAAAAGCCTAGAATGATCTAAAACCTTTAGATGACATTTAATTGGAATGCTTGACATTTCCTACTTATTTTCAAAAATAAATTTTCCAAGTGTGGGATAGAGGGATCTAAAAGATGTGAGGTTCTACTTGGCAGCAAGCCCTTAAATACCAACATTTTTTATGCAATTTCAGCTGTATCAATACAAGCAGACTGTTCCAGATAGACAAATGTACTCTGCAGTGATCATGACACAATTGTAGTATTGCATTCAGCTCTGAGTAAAATATCTCGAGAGGGCCATTTAAAAATTGCAGCGTGTTCACTGAAGGAGGGCAACCCGAATGGCGAGGGCAGTAACCTATGCTGTGGGAAGAATGGTTGAAGAGTTCAGGATGTTTGACTTGGACAAGGGGATTCTCAGAGAAGGGCTGAGGTGCATTCAAATATTTGAATGGCTGTCATGGAGAAGGGGTGGGGAGAGCTGATTCAATGTGTGTCCTTCCACAGGACAAAGCACAGCCTCTGAAAGGCAGATTTAGGATCTAAGCAAGGAATAACTTTTTAGCAGATGCAACTATTTCACAGGGCAGTAAGAGGCTTCGTGAAATGGTGAGCTCCCTGTTACTCAAAGTGCTCAAACAAAACTGGGGACAATTTGATGAGACAGCCTTTAGGGTTTTGACAATTTCTATATTCTGGTTTTAAGCTCCAGAGAAGGAAGGAGACCCAATTCTACAAGGACTTTATTAAGCAATCAGTTGGGCAATACCCTGTGCCAGCTAGAAAAGCAGAGAGAGACAGGAGTTTAATTAAAATTGCCAAAAGAACTGCAGTGCGGTTCCTCCTTCCTGCTTCCCCCAACCTCAGCACAACTCACTGACAAGTAGTTACTATGCTTCGATTCTTTCATGCTGCATTTACAAACACTGCCTCAGTACACAAGTGCTCAGTCAGTTTTCCTGCCTGACCAACTGTGGTTTGTGGCTGCAGCTGTTAAAGGCTATCTGTAAAATCTTGTTGTTCGTAGTTGACTACTCCTTGCCACACTAGACATTCTGCTGCTGTGTCAGGGGCTGCCACAATGGAAATGGCAGACTCAAGTCCATTGTGGGGGCCACTGCTCACCACTGAATGTGCCTTGACTTGGTCCGTGACTACAAAGGGACTGTATCTGTGGCTGGAAGTGGTCAGAGGAAAAACTAGGTTTGCAGATGAGAGTCATCAGAATCTTGAGGATCCTGCTTCTTGTGATGCATCTTGGCAAGTTGGTGGCTTTTACTGGATCCATGATCACTTTTTTCTCTGAACCCAGGAAGAAACATTACAAATACACTGCAAGCTATTAAAAATGATGAAATATTGCCAGCATGAAATGATTTATTCACATCAGAGCAAAGAAGGGTGAGCTCATTCCAAGAAAAATCCATCTGTACAAATGTCATTAAAAATGTCCACCATTGGGAATGATAGCAAGAGGGGGAAAAATTGTCCACCAAACAGAAACTAAACTGCTACCATGGCGATTCCCAAGAGAGGAACTGTGGAGGGGGAGAAGAGAGATTTTACCTTCTACATCATATGTTTCCATGTTATTTGAGGTTCCTTTTTTGCATGTGCTTTTTTATATTAATAAAGACACATTGCCATTTTGAAACAGAAAGACATGCCCACCAAGAAGATGACATTGGGTGTAAATTGTGATAGTTACAAGACTGCTATTTACTTCAACAGAGAAAACTAAGGTAGTCTGTAAAAGTAACACTTTCAGAGCTGGCTACATTTTAAATTTGTGATTTCTATTTTCCTGGATACTGCTGGCATGTTTGAAAATACATGTGGTGTTATGTATGCCCTAAGTGGCTGTTCACAAATGGGATCAAAGCTACACAAAACACATTTCTAATCAATTTCTTTTGTCCTTTGTAGATCTTATTGGCCTGCCATGGGTGTGCTTTATATATATGATCATGAGTCTAGCATCCCTGCTTTTTGTTGTTATGTTTATACCTGAGACAAAGGGATGCTCTTTGGAACAAATATCAATGGAGCTAGCAAAAGTGTAAGTATTACATGCATTGGTTTCTGAACAATACTCTTTGGTCAAAAGTGCAGCTTTTATATACAGCAAAGGAATAATATCTGAAATTATTAGATATTATTAGATTAGGACATTCCCTTTAGTGTAAGACTATGTCTCAGTGCATAATTCCAATTTCCCTGCTTTGTCTTTAATTTGGGTGATTCAGCTAAGGAAGAATAACCATTTCTTCCCAATGAATGAAGCTTTTTTTTTTTTCAAACTACAAAGTGAATGTATTTGATTGGCAAGTGCGAATTTTCACTTATCAATGAAATATTGTACTGAATTTGAATAAAATCTTTACAATTGGAATGTTTTTTAACATGTTAGCCTTTTATAAGTATCATCAAACTGTAATGCTATTATACATTACTGTGACCAACCAATATGTAGGTACAAGGTTACAAGTTTTTTCCTTTTATACGAAACAAAAACAAAAATACATCATTGTAATTAAAAAGCATTAAACCATATTTTCCTTTTTTGTAATGTAATAATTTTTACTAGAACAAAGTTTAATATTTTCACTGTCTGCATTTCTTTTCTGAAAAAGAAACTGTTATTATTGTTGTTTTACTTGATTTTTTCCTGAAACTAATTTTGTTGTACAGAGGATGTGAATCTTCTGTGCTACTGATTAAAACTATCTCATTTAAAAAACAGTTTATTTCCATAGGTTTTTGGGGAACAGGTGATATTTGGTTACAGAGTAAGTTCTTTAGTGGCGATCGTGAGATTTTGGTGCACCCATCACCGGAGCAGTATACATTGAACTCAATTTGTAGTCTTTTATCCCTCACCACCCCGCAATGCTTCCCCCACCCAGTCCCCAACCAACGGGAGAACATTTTAAAGCTCTACTCAATAACCATCTCAGAACTTCTTCCGCCTCTCTAGCTCCCCCCAGCAGGTTTTCTTTGTTTGGGGTTTGGGGCGGGTCCTGGAAATGTAGATATACCATGTTCACACTGGGCTAGGAACTTGGGTCTCAGCCTTTCCATCTCTATCAGACTTATAGCTCCTTCTCTGTGCCCTAAACACTTGCTAAGGCTAAGATTAGTAGAAGAACTCTCAGGCTTAACCATCTACCGTTGTTCTAAATATTGCACATTTAAGGTAATTTTAAGAAAGATAAGTTTCTTGTATGAATAGGCTTTTAGAAAACTGGTTAAAAAAATTTCACAAGGAGAGACTGTTTAAACAATTTAACTTAGAAGTGAAACATTTAATTTAGAAGTGGGTGGCAGAAAATTCCCTTTCCTTTTTTAGTAGCTCTAATTGCCAAAACCATGTCCTGGGGGAAGAGGTGAGACATAGGGGCTAAGAATGAAGCAGAACTTGTTACTCTTCCTAGGATTACATCATTGCATTTAGAAATGCAGGGATACTTATTCTTGGGTTTTAATATAATGGGAGGAAACTACATTTTCACAATTTGTGATTTTCTTTTAAAAATACTTTGAAAACAGTAGAGAGAAATGTATGATTACAGATATTGTGGGCATAGCGATTCTTCAGCTTTTACTTGAAGGAAGAATAAACCTGATAGGTGAAGTGTTAGTAGGTATATGTGTGCATGTGTATTTATATTGAACTAACCATTAATCCTGGCTTATTGGGGGTATAGTAAGTAGGATTGTGGAAAATTTTCACTTTGTGCTTTATACACTTTTAGATGGTCTAAATTTTAAAATATTTTACTTTAGAAAAAGCAGAAAAAAATTCTCCCAGTTTAAGCTTACGGTAAATATCAAATTATAAGGCTAATTTTTTTTGATACAGATGAGGCCCTGTTTTCAAAAAAATAAAATGGAAATGATTCATTTACAATGGGAAATAAAATTGTGAGGAAGGCTGGCTATATCCTTGGACTAACTAACGCATTGCCTGGCTCTATCCAAGTGGAGGTTAAAATGATTGGATTTCTCGGTGAGCATTAGACTCTGAATAAGGCTATTAATTACAAACACGATTTAAATAATCAATGGCCTCAGACTTTGATAAGCCAATGTATCCACCTGTAAACTGGCAACATTCCTCATGGATTCAGGTTTTTCCATAACTGAGATGCCAGGACACCGATGACTTCCAAATCTATTGGTATTCCTCCATTTCTCATCCTTCCTTATGCCTGTTTCACATCAATTATCCATTGCTGCATAACAAAGCATCCCAAATGTTGCAGCTGAAAACAACTATTTCCCATGATTCTTTGGTTTGGCTGGGTGGTGCCTCTGCTTGTTTTGCCTGGGCTCACTCACATGTCTCCCTGGGCAGGAGGGCCCACAATCACATGGGACTTGATCACATAGGTGGCAGTAGGTGCTGGCTGTCAATGGGGAGCTTCAGTCCTCCCCAGTGGCTTCTCATCCTTGAGGAGGCAAAGTGGCTTCCTCACATGTCAAACTCAGGGCAACTTTCCAAGGTAGTGAAGGCAGAAAGAAGCTGCAAGTCTCTCTGAGGTTTACATCAGGAAGACACACATCACTTTGACCACTTTCTATTGTCAGCACACGTCCTGAGGCCAGCCTAGATACAACAGGTGAAGAAAGAGACCTAACCTCTTGATGAGATGAAGGGCAAAGAATTTCTGACCACATTTAATCTATCACACCTACTCTTTCTTGAAGTTCTTTTAGCTCATGTGAAACAATCTTCTTTCCTGGATGGCCTCCTAGCTCACGGCTCTAATCTCCTGATTTCTCCTTCTGTTCCTACATTTTAGCTAACTTTGAAGATTCAGCTCTACATCCTTATGCTTTCAGACCCAACTCAAGTACTCATCCTCGAAGCCCTGAGTAGCTCTAGCCCTGGAGAGTAATCCTTTGTCCTAGATTTTCAATATCTTCTAGCCCTCTTTACTTCTATACTGCGTTGGCTAGAACTCTTGTGGTTTCATCTTGTTAATTAATAAAGTTTTAGTTTCCAGGAATGCTCTGTCCATTATCTTTCTTACGTAACTCCTACAATGCCTACCTAGCTTAATACTGATTTCTGGTAGATGATTAAAAAGTATCCACTGTTCAATTTTATAACTTGTTTTGTTGGCTTCATGGTAAATCCACTTTGTGTATATGCACCTTTGAACTACTCATCTACTAACTCAGGGAGCAAAATTCCTTTAAACATTTTGTGGCTGGGTGTAGTGGCTCACCTCTGTAATCCCAGCACTCTGGGAGGATGAGGCAGGCAGAACGCTTGAACCCAGGAGTCCGAGACCAGCCTGAAAACATGGCGAAACCCCATCTCTACCAAAAACACAAAATATTAGCTGGGCATGGTGGCTTGCGCCTGTAGTCCCAGCTACCCAGGAAGCTGAGGTAGGAGGATCATCTGAGCCTGGGAATTCGAGGCTGCAGTGAGCTGTGATTGCACCACTGCATTCAGCCTGGGTGACAGAGTGAGACCCTGTCTCAAAAGCACACACACACAAAAAGTAAAATTTTGTGAATTATTGTGAACAAAAATAACTGAAAAATTGAGGCAGGGAGAAAGTAGCAATTAATTAATTGAATGAAACTATATTGGCCTCCCTTACTATCACAACTCATTGTACTCTCTTAAAAAAGTCAAATTTGAAAGCAGAATGTTCTGTATAAGATTAAGAACTTTCAAATCCTTTTTTTCATATAGGGTTGTCAGATTGTATCAAATTGCAAACCAAATGAAAATTCAATGACAGAACTTAAGAAAATCTAATCTTTCTTTCTAGTAGGCTTCCAGAATAAGATATTCCTTAAGAACATATGAAGTGGGTATCTAAAACCCAACAGAACTTATTAATTCAGAATTTGGGGTGGGGAAAGAATCTGTCTAAATAATTAAAATTCTGACTTAGGAAATGTTTTTGAAAGAATCACATTTCTGTTACTTTTGAGTCATGCAGTTACTCAAACTTAAATCCAGACCCTCTCTAAGAAAGTTATAAATTGCAAATTAGGAGAGGACCAAAAGCCAAAGGTACTGTTGACCTCTAAACAGACTATAGGAGAACTGCAAGGTTTGTAATGAAGAACAAAAATAAAGGCAATTATGAAAGATGAGATGGCAAAACAATTTTACATTTTAAAGTCATTACAGCAGTAGTAATCCCTACTAGCTATAAACCATGAGGAAGCCCAGTACTGAGGACAAAAAGGAAAAGGTGCTTTTAGAATTTTTTTTTCAACATTTATTTTAGAATCAGAGGCTACATGTGCAGGTTTGTTACAAAGGTTTACTGCATGATGCTGAAGTTTGGAGTATGAATGACTCTGTCACCCAGGTAGTGAACATAGTACCCAATAGGTAGTTTTCTAGCCCTTGCCCACCTCCATCTCTCTCCTCTCCAGTCGTCTCAGTGTCTATTTTTGCCTCTTTATGTCCATGAGTACCCAATGTTTAGCTCCCACTTATAAGTGAGAACAAACAGTACTTGCTTTTCTGTTTCTACATTAGTTCACTCAAGAAAATGGCCTCCAGCTCCATCTGTGTTGCTACAAATGATTTCGTTCTTTTTGACGGCTGTGTAGTATTCCATGGTGTATATATACCACATTTTCTTTATCCAATCCACTGCTCATGGACACCTGGGTTGATTCCACATGTTTGCCATTATGAATAGTGATGCAATGAACGTATGGGTTCATGTGTCCTTTTGCTAAAATGATTCATTTTCCTTTGGGTATATACTCAGTAATAAGATTGCTGCGTCACATGGTAGGTTAACTTTTTTTTTGAGATGGAGTCTCGCTCTGTTGCCCCTAGGCTGGAGTGCAGTGACATGAGCTCAGCTCACTGTAAGCTCCGCCTCCCAGGTTAACACCATTCTCCTGCCTCAGCCTCCCAAGTAGCTGGGACTACAGGCGCCTGCTGCTACGCCCGGCTTTCTTTTCTTTTTTTGTATTTTTAGTAGAGACGGGGTTTCACCGTGTTAGCCAGGATTGTCTCGATCTCCTGACCTCGTGATCTGCCCGCCTTTGCCTCCTGGTTAACTTCTATTCATGCAATACTAGTGAGCCAGAGGCTTTTCTGAGCTGAACCAACAGGTTGGCAAAAGCTTTTAAAATGACAATGTGAGCAGCCTGGCTTATGTAAATTGACCAAAGTATCTAAAGGGTATATGTTAAACAAGGTTTCCAACAGAGAAATGTCAGAGACAAAAAAATACAGTAAGTTTTCAAATTAGTTAAGGAAATGCGAGGTGGTAGAAAGCCCACGGAACCTGCTTGTGCACAGAAGCTGAGGTGAACTTGAAGAATGAGGAACGACACTGCTGAGTTAAGAGAGCCTTCATGAATTTACAAGTTAATAAAACAATGAATCAACTTTTGTCACCAAGGTAACAGTTTTGATGTAGAAATCCCAATGTCTATTTCTAAGAAAGGAAACTACAATATCAAGTTAACTTCAAACATGATACTACACATTGCTTAGCATTTTCCTCTACATTTGGAGCTGGGTTCTACCCCTATTTCTAAAAAGCTGAAAAAACAAATATTCTTCCAAGGATGTTAAGTTTCTTATAAAATAAACAGTGACTCAGCTGAGAGGTCAGAAAAGATTTCTGCAATAATGTAATTTGAAAAGATTTTATTTTGAACTTCTGCCTTGCAAGCTACAAACTCAAAATGGGATGTGATGTTTGCCATATTTGCTGTTTCAGCTGTGATTTGCTTTTCCCCCCAGCTTAAGTGGGTACAAATGGAGAAAGCAAACAAGTTAATGTTTTGTAAATATTTCAGTTCTGAGGCGAACTTACTTTTCACTTTTAGCAGTTAATTTGATGTGGCCATTTCTTCATTCATCCATCCGTCCAATTCATTTATTCAACAAATATTTATTGAGCATCTACTATGTGCCAGGCACTGATCTAGGTTCTACAATAACATTATCAGCGAGTACAATCACCATGAGATTTCCAGTATACTGATTAGATAGTAAGTGACTAAAGGACTACTTTCAACTGGGCGGATCTGAGAAGGCTATTCTGAGAGGTAACATTTAAGATAAAACCTGGGTAATAAAGAGCCAACCTTGGAAGATAGGGGAGAAAATCCAGGCAGAAAAAACAGGTAGTGCAAAGGCTAAGTCAGAAACACACTTGACTTGTTCCAGAAATGGAAAGAAGGCTGTAATCTTTGACAATGAGTTAGGAAGTAGGTAGAGACTAGTGTGCAGGGCTTTGCAGGCTGAGTGAAGAGTTTGGTTTCATTCTAATTGCAGTGGAAGCTACTGAAGGATTTTAAGCAGGGCAGTGACATGATCTGATTTACACTTTAAAGTGTGCCATAGTAAGTGTCTGCAGCTATCCAGCTGAAGGAGGCTGGGAAAGCATGCGATTCTAGTGCTGGGTCTCTTTTTCCATCATGACCACGGACCTTAAGTGGCCTTCAATCACATGTGGCAATCACACATATCCCTAGGCAATTAACTTTGCTTCTCTCCTAGACACATATTCCAGATCACTTTCTCTCCGGAAACCTCCTCATTTCCTCATTCCTCACTGATGGCCTTGCTTCTGACTTCATTGAGAAAATGGACATAATCAGGGGGAAACTTCCACCCCTTCCACATACACAACCATTCCTCCAGGGCCTATGTAGGAATGCAGTCCTTCCTATGAGAGCCCCCTTCACCCCCTCTCTCCTCTCTCCCTTCTCCGGCACATTCTCCAGCAATTCTCCCAGCTCACTGCTGCATCATCTGCATCTTTACCTACTCCTCATCAGCACAGAAACCTGCTGTGATTCTTTCTCCATCTTTTTAAAAAACAAAACAAAACAAAAAAAAGGTCTTTTGGTGCCACTTTTCTCTCCAGCTTTTGCCCTATTTCTTGGGTACTATTTATAGCCAAGTTTTTCTAAAGCGTTGTCTATATTCGCTGTCATCACTTGTGCTTCTGCTCTTCCCATTCTCACGAAGCTGCTCCAATGAGACTGTTATGGCCACTCTGCTCCTGAAATTACTTTTTAAC
This sequence comes from Gorilla gorilla gorilla, assembly GCF_029281585.2. Lineage (NCBI taxonomy): Eukaryota > Metazoa > Chordata > Mammalia > Primates > Hominidae > Gorilla > Gorilla gorilla. The sequence goes on along the minus strand of NC_073229.2, from coordinate 158,176,840 downwards.
ATCCCAATTACCTCCATGTTGGTTAACTCTGTGGTCAATTCTCACTCCTCATCTTAGATTATCCCCAGCATTTGACTGGAGATAGTGCGTTTGGCTGGGGATAGTCCTTCCTGAAATGCTTGCCTCACATCCTTCTGCGACCCGTCCCCTGGTTATCTCTTACCTATGGGTCTCTATTCCTCTGCTTCCTCTCTTAAAGTTGGTGTGCCCTGGGGCTTAGTCCCCTGACCACTTCTCTATCACCCTCACCGGCCAGTTGATCTCAGTCAATGTTAGTTTCTTTTTTTGTTTGTTTATTTGAGATGGAGTCTCGCTCTGTTGCCCAGGTTGGAGTGCCATCTCAGCTCAATGCAAGCTCTGCCTCCCAGGTTCATGCCATTCTCCTGCCTCAGCCTCCCCAGTAGCTGGGACTACAGGTGCCCGCCACCACGCCCGGCTAATTTTTTTTGTATTTTTAGTAGAGACGGGGTTTCACCATGTTAGCCAGGATGGTCTCGATCTCCTGACCTCGTGATCCACCCACCTAGGCCTCCTAAAGTGCTGGGATTACAGGCGTGAGCCACCGCGTCCTGCCAATTTTACAGTTTTTATCTCATTGATATGCCAGGGTCTGAAATTTATATCTCTAGCTATCTCTCTAGAATTCAAGGCTTGTTTATTCAACTGCTTACTCTACATGTCTTTCCAAATGTCTAACAGATACCAAATACCTCACATGCCCTAAATTGAACCTGTGATGTTCTCAAACCTATTCTACTCACTGCCTTACCCACCTCAGTTGATGTCAATGTTATCCTACTACTTGCTCTGGCCACAAACTTTGGAGTCTTTCCTCTTTCTCACATACTCCACATTCAGTCTATCAGGAAGTTGTGTTGGTTCTTACTTCAAAATATATCCAGAGCCCGAACACCTTCACGGCTGCCCTGGTCTGAGTCACCATGATCTCCATCCTGAATTACTGCAATACCCACTTACTGGTCCCCATTTCTGCCTTTGTCCCCTCCCATCAGTTCTCTACACAGTGGCCAGAATGACCCCTTAAAATGCAATCAAGGTATTCTTTTGCTCCAAAACCTCCAGTGGCTCTCCAGCAAGAGCAGAAGCCTTCCAATGCCCTTCCAGCCCTGCACAGCCTGCTAATCTCCCCTTCCTCTCTCACAGCCACACAGGCCAGAGGCTGCATCCCTGACACATCAGGCATGCTCAAGGCTCCAGATCTTGGCACTTGTTTTCTCTGCCTCGAATTCTCTTCTCCTAGATATCCACCTGTCTTGCTGCTTCACCTCCATCAGACTTTTCCTGTCCCTCTTTTTCAAATCCCACTTGTGTAGCCAACTCTGCACCCACTTTCCAATCCTTCAGTTTTAACCAAAGCAGAAACACTATATTTTACTTGGTCTATTGTCTATCTCTTCCTGCTATATTTAAATTCCATGAAGCCAGGGAATTTTGTATATTTTGTTCACTGTTGTTTCCCAACACTTGGAACAATTCCTTGGCATATAATCGAAGCTCGGCATTGAATAGATGAAAAAACATGAATGAAACGGATACAAGAATAAGGTAATGAAGTAGTCAGGATGACACTGCAAGTTTTAGTTGAGAAACTGGACAGATGGTGAGATGCGGAAGCCTGAGAGAGGACTAGGTTTCAGGGATCAGGACAGAATAGAGCTCGGATTTGGAGATATTGTGAGATGTCCATTAGACATCAAATAGACACATTAGTAGTAGGCAGTTGGATATACGTAAGTCTGAAATTTGGAGACTCTAGGGGTTAGAGTCAAATGTGGGTGGCCATCAGCTTATAAGTGGTATTTAAGTCCTGAAGCCAGATAAGCTTATCTGGTCAGAGAACAGAGAGAGAAGGGACTAGGCCCAGTTTTGTGCCAAACTTAGAGACCGAGCAAAGAAGAGAGTGTTAAAAGGGACTGAAAAGAAGCCAACAGTGAGGCTGGAGGAAAGCCAGAAGTGTTGTAGGAAGGTGGGACTGGAGAGGCCAAGCACAAAGACAGATGTAACCACAGGCTCAGCGGAATGAGAGGACAGAAGCTGACTGATGTGGTTGGAGGACAAAATGGAAGTGAAGTGAAGAAGCAACAGTCCACTCCTTGCATCAATTTTGCTGTGAAGGGGAACAGAAAAGCAGGATGGTCACGCCCTAGACTCATTTCCAATCACTGCTTCATTCACAAGCATTCCACTCACCCTCTAACCACTCATCTCTCCAGCCCACTTCCTCAAGTACTGGCACTTCAACAAGTCTTCAGCCCCACGACGACCTGGAGGCCCATGCTCTCCCTTCCTTCCTTACCCTGCTTCCTACTTTCCATGGCCCACCAAGGCCACTTCTTTGCATTTCCCCTTCTCCCTTTACCCTCTTCTCTCTCCCTCCATCACTCAGGCAAACCTTAACTGACCAAGTCAACTCTTAGTTTATTTTAACCCTGCATTCAAGGAGCTAAACCTAGCTGAATCAAACACACAACCATGCTGATCAGCCTTGTTTTAACCTTATGAACATAAATCTCAAGTAGCTCTTGAGGAATATCCTGCAATATACCACATTTCCCTGGTGAGTTGACGTTCCTACTTTCGAAGATGATTACTTCACACCAATACTTTTCCCAAGCCTCCAGGACCCCTCCCACTTCTTCACTCTGATTATTTTGCTTTTTAGTTCACTGAGAAAATAAATTGAGACCACCTTGTCCTCCTGCCACAAGATCTTCTAACCTACCTACATCTACGCCCACACACTGCCTTGTTGCAAAGGCCAATGCTTCCATTTGTACACTGACTGCATCAATTTCCCCCTCCTATGGGATTATCATCACGCACACACGCACAAAGCTGCAGTATTTCCCATCCTGAAAAAATACCTTCCTCAGATTTCCCTCCAGATACCAACCGTTTCCCTGCCCCAACTTCTCAGGTCTCTGGGATTCTCTGCAGGAGTTCCCTCCCTAACTTCATTCCATTTTCTGATCATCGTCAGTGCTTTAGAGAGATGCCACCTGTATAATACAGTCTGTCCTCTCCCACCCAACTAACCCCTTTTTTCTCCTTCCCCGTTTATTTCTCATTTGCACTTTTACTACTTCAAGTTATAAGCTCGTCTCCCCTCTAAAACCTAAGTAAGCTCCTTGAAAACAGGAGTCTTTATCTACTCAACCCATACTACCTACATATTGTGGCCACTCAAATCATTGGTTAAATTACAGAAAAAGGTATTTGAAAAGGGAGGTTCAAAGGCAGCTCTTCATTTTTAGTAAAGGTAAAATACAATAGCATCTTTTTATGCTGATGGGAAGAATCCTGTAGAAAAATTTGTTAATGCAGGAGTAAGGCATAATGTAGAAGATAGAAGAGATATAAATATAGGCACATTGCTGGAGTTTGAGAAATGGAAAAAAATAAGGTCTGGGATGAAACCTCCACTGGTTCTCTGTATGTAATACTATCCTTGGAATCCTTCCCCACAGAGCTGACTGCTGGGATTGTATTGTGAGAAGACACCGTTACCCCTTGCATGAGATTGACCAAAGTCTGTGGCATACTGTATTTCATGATGCAGCAGGATTCCTAATAAAAATGTGTATTTATTTTTGCATAGCTAAAACATTAAAGCCCCAGGGTGGTTTAAAAAATAATAGCCTACACATTTTTTTCATGTAAACTAAGAATGACATTTTCATTAGTGCCTCTTTCTCTTTCAGGAACTACGTGAAAAACAACATTTGTTTTATGAGTCATCACCAAGAAGAATTAGTGCCAAAACAGCCTCAAAAAAGAAAACCCCAGGAGCAGCTCTTGGAGTGTAACAAGCTGTGTGGTAGGGGCCAATCCAGGCAGCTTTCACCAGAGACCTAATGGCCTCAACACCTTCTGAACGTGGATAGTGCCAGAACACTTAGGAGGGTGTCTTTGGACCAATGCACAGTTGCGACTCCTGTGCTCTTTTCAGTGTCATGGAACTGCTTTTGAAGAGACACTCTGAAATGATAAAGACAGCCTTTAATCCCCCTCTTCCCCAGAAGGAACCTCAAAAGGTAGATGAGGTACAAGGTCCTAAGTGATCTCTTTTTCTGAGAAGGATATCAGGTTAAAAAAAAAAAAGTTACTGGCTGGTTTAATACTTTCTACCTTCTTCACAGAGCAGCCTTTGAATAGACTATGTCCTAGTGAAGACATCAACCTCTGCCTTAAGCTATGTATGTACGGAGGCCAGTCGCAGCTTTATTATTCAGACACACAAGTGGTCTGGACATGAGGGTACAGTTTCTGCCTACCAAGACACTACTTGCACTGGATCTTACGCAAAAAAGAACCACAACACACAGTGTGGACAACTGCCCATATATTCTATCTAGATTAGGAGAGGGTCCTGGCTAGGATTTTAGTGGTAATTCCTAGTTACATTCAACAAGTATAAAGATTATAGAGCTTATTTTATGAACTATAAACTATAATTTAATGCAAAATATCCTTTTATGAATTTCATGTTAATATTGTGAAATATTAAAATAATTCCGCAGTAGTTGAGAAAAATGAGCATTTTTTTCCATTTTTAAAAAATGCATAGAAAAGACAATTTTAAAATCCTGGGACCATATTTATTTAGAAGTAGCTGTTAGTAAAACATTAGAAAAGGAGTCAGGCCATTAGGTTATTTATCCAAATCTCTAAGCAATTAGGTTGAAGTTATTAAGTCAAGCCTAGAAAAGCTGCCTCCTTGTAAGGCTTTCATGACAATGTATAGTAATCCAGTGTCCTGCAATTCTTCACACTCCTCAGGAATATCACTACCTCAGGTTACGGTACACAGGCTATAACTGACGATGACGTTCAGATAACTGAAGACACAATAAATGACATTCAGACATCAGGACAATTCCCTCATGTTCTTTTCTATGATGGCCACCTGTACCAGCAACGTGGGTTTCACCCACACAACGACGAACTGTTCTCTTACTTCTCCAGTTGATTTTAAAGACTTGGTAAGAGGTCTTACTAATAAAATTTGGGCATGATAGAAAATCCACAATCAAATCTTGAACCAAATAACATATTAAATTACTAATATTTAAGTGATGGAAGACACACAAAAAACTTAAAAGCACGAACAACCTAACTTGAAAAAGAATTTTAAAATATGATTAACCTGAAGAAAAGAGAATCCTAAGAGCCAAAGCTCCTTTTTATTTAGCTTGGAATTTTCCTATTGGTTCCTAACAAACTGTCCCAATGTCATATAAGGAAACATGATCTACTACATTCCTTTATAACAATGTGGAGAGACTATAAACCTATGTAAGTAGTAAAACTATATCAGAGACTCAGGAGACTGACTAAAAGGCCTGGATCTGCAGTGTATTATCTGTATAAAAATTGGCAGGGGGAAGCTAAAAGGAAAGGAGATTGGAGATCTCAATTCTATCATGGTGTATTTCATATGCAAATCAGAGCATGCATTGTTTTTTGTTTTTGGAAAGAGAAGGGAAGTGTGTTCTGCCCCATGTTTCCTTCCGTGTTTATAGTTCAAACACTATATATACTTCAGGTATTTTTTGTTTAGCCCTTCATATAAATGGGCAGGAAATAGTTTATCAACCTAGCCAGTTTATTACTAGTGACCTTGACTTCAGTATCTTGAGCATTCTTTTATATTTTTCTTTTATTATCCTGAGTCTGTAACTAAACAATTTTGTCTTCAAATTTTTATCCAATATCCATTGCACCACACCAAATCAAGCTTTTTGATTTTCAAAAATAAAAAGGGGGAAATACTTACAACTTGTACATATATATTCACAGTTTTTATTTATAAAAAAAATTTACAGTACTTATGGAGAGCCAGCAGAAGACATCAGAGCACTCACTTCTTCCCATCTTTGTTAAGGTTAGCGAATTACCCATGGACACTCTTAGGTGAGGCTCACTTGGCAGCCCTGAAAACAAACCTGGTCACACTGTCTTTACCCTCTCCCTTCAGATAAAGCACTTCGATTAGCTATTGATCTGCCCAGTTTTCAAGTCATGCAAATACTAAAAAGGTTACATCATCTGGATCTGTACCTTGGCTATATAAGCATGTTTTCCCCCTATTCTATGTTTCTTTTTTTGGTGAACATTGCAAAACAGGAGGTGACTTATTACTGTTAATTAAAACTAAACGAAAAATGTCAAGTCTTTAAAACAGTGAGCTTGTAACTCTTTCATGTAATTTTATTCTCTATGAATTTGGCTATCCTACTGAATCTTAAAGGAAATAAACACTTTTTTAAAAAAAAAAAGGAAAAATAAAAGTCTAAAAATCTCAATGAAATATTTCACAAGAAGGAAAAATGTAAGTTAGCCTTTGCTTTCCACTTTGGAATAAGAAGCAGGTTAGGGAAGGCATTGAGAAGAAAAAAGATAAAAATAATATGTGTTGTTCAGTGCAGTGCCTAAGCTAGGTTTTCAGGATTTTATAATATAGTAAGGAAAATGTACTATATATGGAGGTTAGGATGTTGCAATTTTTCCACAAAGGTTTAAAAACATTTTGGAAATACAAGTTTTTGTGGAACATTGTGTTGGAATATTGTCCCCATTAAGTTTCTCCTGAGAAGCTAATTGGACTCTCCACTCAGCTTTATTTCTAGGTATAATCACTGTTGGTTACACTATACTCCTAAACCTAAATGACAGGGCACAACTACAGCTTGATCCTGTATTACCACATCAGGGCTCCTGGGTGAGCCAGAGACACTGTTTCATAAATGCATATTTATTATAACTTTAAGAGTAGCAATCTCATATACTGAATAGTCACTCTTTAACTCCATTAAATAAGATACAGCAAGGGGAAGGACAGTATCACACAAAATGGCTTTCAAATTCAAGTGGGGCTATTTGATAATTACATTGTGGCACAGAGGCAGCTTATGGGCACTTCTTGTTAAAACATCTCCATGTTACCAACTTCTGACAAGACTCTTAGTATAGGCTTGGGCACCAACCCAAGATTAAAGTCAAGAACCTCAATCACTTCTCTACAACTACAGGTGTTGAGTCTTTCCAGAAAAACAAAGGTCCAAATGAGGCATCATTCATCACAGCTTCTTTCTCATTTCCATCTAGTGGGTAAGAGGTTTCTCTTCTTAAAACTACAATTTCTTAACCTTTACAAGTTATTTAACATTTTCTATCATATTAAATTAGCAACATAAAACATTATCCTTTATCTATAAACTTCTAGTCTGGTTCCCTAGAGTTTATATACACGTTTTTATTTCTAATCTGCAAGAAAAAAAATTCCTATTTGTTATTTGGTAACAGAGCATTAAAAGATACTATACACATGTGGTGTATATATATATACACACACACACACACACACACAATACACTTCAAAAAGAAGCCAACACACTTTAGCCGAAGTCTTAAGCTTGCATAGATTTTAAAAAAAAGAAGTATGAATACAATTTTTGTTAAAATAGAAAATGGGGAATAAAAGTTATAGAATGAAGAGAGATCTTTTCCAAACTTTTATTTGTGCACATTCAATTGAAAAAGATAACTTTTACAGGTTCTTTGGTGCCCATATTCAGCATACAAAAATGTAAAAGACTATTCACAAATAAAACACATTAGCTCAAAATGGAAAAAAATAACAATGACGACAATAAAACAATCTAAGGTAGTGCACACTGTGACAGCTCTGCTTATGGGGACATGAGAATTACTGCGAAAATAAATAGAATGTCCTTCTGTAAAAGCAGCAATATCATGTCTTGTAAACTTCCTTTTATATTACAGCAAGGTTTGGAATAAAATCCAAAGGGACTGGAGCTTACACTGTAGCCGTGAATGAATAAAAGAGTCTATTTCCTCAATTACTGTTGGTCCAGTTTTCCTTTTGAGTCCAATGTGCAGCAGGTTTAAAAGGTGCTCAGTTAGAGATTCTAACCAATTAAGTGGTGAATTATAAAATTTCTTTCCTGCTTTCAAACACAAATGGGTAAATCTGTTCCACAGCAGTAGCAACAGCCTTTACATTGGGCCCTGTAATAAACACAATGGAGGAAAGAGTGAGAAGAGGTGGAAAAGGGAGCACTAGGAAAAACTGATTTTCCAGAATTAAAAATATTCAAGTGGTATAGAATATCAAGTTAACTGTTAAAAAAAAGAAAACTAGACATATAATTATACACATAGCCATAATAAGTAAAAATAATACAGATTTTGTTCTGGGCAATTAAAGGACATATGAAACACAAAATGAGGTTATTCACTTTGTTTTAGGGCATACAAACTATCATGGACTAATATAAAAAGCACTGTAATCTAATATGTACATGAAAGGAAGGAGTAACCCATGGGACTAAATAACAGCTATCCTTTAAATCACTATCATCTGGCTTCTGGTTAGGCTACAACAGAGGCTCAGGAATATGGAGGAACACAGCAGAGTGAAACAAAGCTGCTACCAAAATGTTGGGAAACCAGAATGCTGTTTTAAAATATATGGTTTAAAAATCCCCACAGATTTACCACCACTGGGTATCCACATATTTATTACCAATCTGGTCATTTCACCCTCAGAGCTTATACAAGTCAACAGAAAACAAAAAAAGCACAAGGCTACGAGGTGACCATGCATTATGCTAATTCTTGAACAACTTTATAAAAATGTAATCTTTCATTTAAATCGCTAAAAAGAAACATAAAAAAGGACAATGAAAACTATTCTCATAAAATTTTGAATAAAAATGGCTTCACCAATACACACTTAACCTCTTTTGAAAGACCCAGGAAACAAATCCACCCACTGTAAACTCTCTGGAAGTCCTAACCACACATCCTATCTTGGTCAGGTCCTTCCTGACTCACTTTACCCCCACCTTGCTATGCTTTGCTCATGGGAACCAATTCAGTAACATTTCATAGGCTATTCCTGATCTAAGTAAACAATGCATACTGCTTAACCAGGTGAATTGTCTTCAGTTTGTTATTGTTTTGTTTAATATCTAGTAACTCAGTAAATACAGAGTTTTACATATGCATTGTTTTATTATATACTTAGTAGAGATTGTTCAATAGGCTTTGTGGCTTCTCAGACATCCAGGCTCCAAAGTGTAGAAACAGAGAGCTGAAAGAAGGGAACAAACAGACTCGTCTCCTATCATCCCATATTTAAGATGCAGGTGGGATCTTGGGAATACGTTTTGAAAGTCCCCAAGGAAGATGGAAAAACCCATGGGATGAGTCAAAACTAAAGTTTATTTGTTGAGAGACTAAATTATTTTCCTCTGTGGATTGAAGAAAGAAAAAACAAAGCTCAAGGATATTAAAGACATTTTCTTTAATTCTTTTTCGCCTAAGGTTGGGCCTGACTCCCAAGCAATGCCTCTGTACAATTTATAATCATAGTACCATTAAAATGTCACACAGCATGTTAATGCTACCCTTTGACATGAATGCCTAGTTTTCTGAAACCACCCTTTCTCCAAATAAAGATTCAAAAGATATAGCAAGACAAACATGACAAACAGGTACCAATTATATTTAATATTTTGCTTATGTAAAACCTCTGTGACATTTATGAGTTTCTCATGAGAATTTTAAATGTAAGATATCATGAATTTACAAAAAAAAAATCATACTATGGATACATATACCAGAATATGTATATATATATTTGTTTGTTTTTTTTTTTTTTTTTTTTTTAGACAGAGTCTCACTCCGTTGCCAGTCTGGAGTGCAGTGGTGCGATCTCAGCTCACTGCAACCTCCGCCTCCCGGGTTCAAATGATTCTCTTGCCTTAGCCTCCCGAGTAGCTGGGACTACAGGCGTTCACCACCACACCCAGCTAATATTTTGTATTTTTAGTAGAGACGGGGTTTCACCATGTTGGCCAGGATGGTCTTGATCTCTTGACCTTGTGATAAGCCCGCCTCAGCCTTCCAAGTGCTGGGCTTACAGGCATGAACCAATGCACCTGGCCCACCAGAATATTTTTAAAGCTCCACACTGGAAACTACTCAAATGCCCAATAAGAATGAATGATCTACATACAACTACATAGAATATAATATAGATGAAACTCACTAAGATAATGCTGAGTGAAAAAAGCACAAAATAGTAAGTGTAACGTTTATAAATAGTACAAAAGTAGGTAAAATGCATCTAGTGTTAAAAGTCAGGAGACTGGTTCCTCTAAAGGGCAGAAGTGACTGAAAGGAACAAATCACACATTATTTCTATCTTGGTATGAGCATCTTGTATCATTCAATCCATAATTGATAAGTGTGGTTTCGATATCATAGAATACCTGTTACTGTGATACTTCCTGTTGAAAAAATCTGTAACGTAGCTCTTAGAGATTTTATCCGATAGCACACAGCAGGATGAAGTTCAGGTTCGTAACTACACAAAATAAGCCACAATTAATATAAATATTTATACCCTGACTAGTAATTTCAAATTTGGTAATCTCTCAAGATAAATTGCTTCAAAGACTTACCTGGCATGAGGTCTATTGTTCTTTGTGAATTCTGGCAAACGGATTTCAAATGGCATGTTACACACTGCCAGAACGTTAACAACCTTAAAATCTGTAAATATTACCTTTAGGAGAGAAGTAAAACTCAATAAATTTATTTTGAAACAAACAAACAAAAAATCTGCTCATCATGGCAATCCTTAAAAACAAGAGCAAACAAGATAAAACAAAAACATTTTAAGTGTATGTTTAGTACTGTAAGTTGTGTAGCATGGAAAGCTTTAATTCAGTTTTTTAAAAAGCTCAAAAACTCCATTAAAAAAATTAAAACCTGAGGTATTTGCATGATCAAAACAGTATGGGTCTTTCTAATCATATGTTTAATTTTTTAATACTTTAAATGAAATATTTAAAACTACTGAGAAAGGAGAGAGAATAATGAGGGAAAAAATTTAAGTCCAGGTCATCCTGCTAGAGTAAAAATGGAAAAGATGTCACTTTAAAGTCTGTAAATACAGAGTGTACACTGGGCTCCAAAAGTCAGATGTTTTTCTCATATGCAATAAGGCAAAATGACATTTCTGTGAGATTAGCTAGATGTTTATTTTCTTTCTGGGGATAGAGTGATAAAGTTGTTTCTAACTAATTGGGATTTCTCTCAACACTTCTAATGTTACACTAAGAAAAGAAGTTTCAAGGCCGAAAATAATGCTGTTAACATTAATAACTTTGGCCACTCCAACCAACATCTTCAATGTTTCATCTCATTATCTTTTCAAACATTCCTCCTAAAACCACAATTTTGGGTGAGCGAACTATCCTTCAACTCAGCCTTGCACACAGCAGTTGCACAAAGCCAGGAAACCGCAAAGTGGCAGCACTCTCAAATCACAGTACAACTCAAGCCTCTCTCTACTGCCACCCTCCTCAAGTACCAACCCCCACTCCCCACCAGCCGCTCAGTCTCTTCCTATCGCCCTCTACTTCAGAGAGACTGAGTCATCAGAGGGAAAGGTAACTTCCTATCCCCACTTCTACAAACTTGTCTCAATCCCAGACAGTCTTGCCCTCATCTTCAGGGACCATTCTCATCTTTATCTTTCATTTATTCATCATTTGCAAGTGACCTAGCAAGTCCATAATATGTAATCGTTTTATTCAAAGGTATACCTCTATCAAGTTATAGTGATGAGGCTGACATGCCAGTGACAGTCACGTTACAAGTGTGAGAGCCTGCCAGCTGGTGTGTCCATGTCAACAGCCTCTGCCATTCTCTATTCACCATTCTGACCTGGCATTCTTGAGATGACCAAAAACCATTTTGTTTGTGTACGTCAGAGGTGAAAACACTTAAAAAAGAGTTGAAAAGGAAATTAACTTGTGAGGAAACAAGTCTCTTTATGGGAAAGGAATTAGGGAAAAAGCTAGGATCCTTTACAAATACCCACATAGCCAAATTTTGCTACTAATTTTCACACTGAGGGGCAGTATTAAAAAACCTAGAAAAAGTTTAATCATAAGAGTAGTACGCATAGTGATTTCTTGAGTCTATTACAATTTTTAATTCTATAAAAATAAATCCTTGAATATTTGTAGTTTAGATACTATTTGAAAACGTTACCTGAAAACCTAGTTTCTGCAGACTGCGGGCTAAGCGTCTGGCACCAAATTTAGCTTCTTCTTCACTACAGTTTTAAGGAAAGAAAAAGATTATCAGTTACACAGGAAATAAATTTTATACTGAGGAACATAACAAACTTTACATATGATTTTGCTGTTAAGTCTAGGAAAATGTCCTTTCCATTAGGGAAAAAGTAAAAAATAAAAATAAAAAACCTAAGTAGCATTTACCTTGTTGCTCCAGTGCAAATAATTTTTCCTGAGGACCAAATTGTAGCTGTAATTCTAGGTTTTCTAAGCTTCATTAATACTTTCTGGGGGGAAAAAGAATCTGATTACCTCATAAGCATTATTTTTCACATAAGGTTCTTTCTATATAGTCATATTAATGTCCAAATACTACTCTCCAAGCTTATCCAAGACTGCAATAACTGCTCTCCAAATCTACCATTCTGAAATCAAGTACAATACTGAATACAAAGAACATATTAATCCAAAAAGACATTTGATTAATTAAAAATACAAGGTGTATAGAAATCTCTCACTCTATATACTTGAAATCAATGTACTCCAAGTATATGAACAATTCAACTCTCATTCCACCCCAGTCACATAACTGGAACTTCCATGGTTCCTCACACACACCAAATCTGTTCATGCCTCAGAAGCTTTGCAGTAGCTGTTGCTTTCATTTGGAATATTATCCCCTCAGTATTCTCACTTCATTCAGGTCTCTTACCAGATGTCACCTCCTGAAGAGAGGCCCTCCCTAATCATTTCCCTGAAACACCCATCCCTTCATCGCTTTCTAATTCCTAATTCTGCTTTCTGCTGCTTCATGGTACCCATCACTACTTTATATTGCATCCTAGAGTTGAGATGCTTATTACATACTCAAGTTCAACATCGGCATCTTGAATAAAGGAGAAATGTTGGAGCTGGAGATGTAATTAGAAATTCCTTTAAAGCTATGGGTTACAATGAAATAACTACAGAGTGTGTATAAATAGGTCAAGGACTAAGCTCCAAGAAAATATGCAAATTTAAATTTTCATTCCAACTTTTCATTAATGGAAATATTTGTTAGATGCTCATTCTATGTAAGAAAGACATAAATGCTCACTGACTAACATAAATGAATCAGATGTTTCTGCTTAAAATTTTTGTTACATTTTGTGTTCTTCATTCTCTGTCATATGCCATATTATCAAACTAGAAAGCTATTAAATCTGGGCAGACTCAAAATTTACCAAAGATCAAGATAAAATTTGAACTAAAATACATTATAAAATTTCATATACAAGTGACTGAGAAACACCTGACTGAGTTTATCCTACATTTAATTGTCTCTCACCACCACCAGCTTGTCTATCAACTCAGAATTTTCAATTAACCTGCCTTAAAAAAACTACTTCCTTTCCATATGTCATGCTGAAGTACCAAAGCAGTGTTAGGCATATTCCTCTCTAAACTTTTGAGCAGACATATTTATTACTTTTCTAAAGGAAAGATGGGATTGCTGACAAACTTGAAAATCTTTGTGAGTCACTGAAATTTTTAATTGAATTTAATTCATCTTTACTTAGTTTCTAGTACTAAGAATTAATGACGGCCAGGCACGGTGGCTCACGCCTATAATCCCAGTACTTTGGAAGGCTGAGGTGGGTGGATCACGAGGTCAAGAGATTGGGACCATCTCTGGCCAACATGGTGAAACCCCGTCTCTACTAAAAATACAAAAATTAACTGAGCGTGGTGGTGTGCACCTGTAATCCCAGCTACTCGGGAGGCTGAGACAGGAGAATTGCTTGAACCTGGGAGGCAGAGGTTGCAGTGAGCTGTGATCGTGCCACTGCATTGCACTCCAGCCTGGAGGAAGAGTGAGACTCCGTCTCACCAAAAAAAAAAAAAAAAAAAAAAAATTAATTAATGGCAATTTACATAGGTATCCTGGCATCTAATTTTTAAAGCTAAATAGAGCCTTGAGATACATTCTTAATTTTCATAACAAATGTGTAAAATACATATTCATCTCATCAATCTTTGGTTTATAATGACATCCAATGTCTTTTATAATGTTAATCTCAAAACACTAAGGTTTTATTATTACTTATTAATATTCAGGCTTTAAAATATTACAGGTTTAACAAAAACTAAAATTTAAGATGTCCAGGTTAAGATATAAATCATATTATTTTCAGCAGTTTGTTATGAAAGAAAACCATCTACCTTTGTTAAAGAATATGACAATTAAAATACTATAAAAATTATAATATATATTAAGGCATCATTCAAATATAATTCAAATATAATTATATTTGAATAGGTACATGTGCGAATATAAAGGTCCCTTTCTTCAGTTAAAATAAATTGAGAGAACAATAAAATGTCTCTGTAACCAATGAGTTCTTTGCTGATTCAGGTACCGGCACTCTATGTACAAAAGCTTGCACCTCCATGAGAGGAGGGATTGCTTTTACAGGGCTCACTTCTGTATCCAGGACAACCAGCACATGGTAAGGTGCTCATAAACTATCTGTAGAATGAATACATTTTAGTATTAGTCATAGAACTATAAAATTAGGCTATGTAGTACAAATACGAAAACTCAGATACTTACTCCAACATCACGTTTATAAATTACATTTGCTCCTTCCAAAGCAATCTTCCTTAAGTTTAAATGACATCTTGTTCTAAAAACACAGACTACATTTGTAATTAGAATGTCCAATGCAACATCACTGTCTGCATCCATTGGGGTGGTTTTAAAATTTAGATTTCCACCACGAAGATCACATCCTGAGAAATAAAACAAAATAAAGTCATTAAACTTAAATGTTGTTAATTCACTTTTCACAATTTTGAAATTGAAATGTAAAAAATGAATCTATATTATTTATTTTTCAAATGTTACTAGAATCAAATCATGTCCGTGGCCGGGCACAGTGGCTCACATCTGTAATCCCAGCACTTTGGGAGGCCAAGGTGGTTGGATCATCTGAGGTCAGGAGTTCGAAACCAGACTGGCCAACATAGTGAAACCTGGTCTCTACTAAAAATACAAAAATTAGCCGGGCATGATGGTGCATGTCTGTAATCCCAGCTACTAGGAAGGCTGAGGTGGGAGAATCACTTGAACCTGGGAGGCGGAGGTTGCAGTGAGCTGAGATCGTACCACTGCATTCCAGCCTGTGAGACTCTGTCAAAACAAACCAAATCATGTCCTTTCTTTTCCCCACTAAAAATGTCATTTTTTAAAAAGCTAACATGACATCTAATATATTTCAAAATCTAGGCCTAACTTTCATTCCTTAAACTAAAAAGTAACTTTTACTTGACAGGAGCTTGCCAGACTTATCTCCTGCTATTCACCTCTACAAACACTACGTTCCAGGTGTACCACAGTAATGACAAATCCCCAAATGCACTGCGTTCAAGGGTTGGACTCTGGTCCCAATGTCTAACCATTAGTGGCATATAACCCTTCTCATGCAACTTGCTGGTACTATAAAAAATATGACATACTTCTATTTCAAACAGAGTAATTGACTTAAGTTTAAAGCAGCAAAAATATGAATAACATTTACTAACAGACTTTTCTCATTACTAACCATTCATTCATTATTTTCTTTCTGAACACCTATACACTGAAGATAATGGAGGGAAAAAAATGATTAAGGCAAAGTCTTTTGTCCTCAAGGAGTTTGCAAACTTGAGTGTATAGGAGGAGCTCTATCAAATAATTTGCATAATACCATTTTTATCAAGATCAGAATCTTCCAACATGTATTTGCCAAGACTCCTATGATTTATACAAACAAACAAGCCCCAGTTTTTACTAAGTACGTGACCCATGACCCAGCTAAAAAATTCTCTCTTTGCGTTTTCACACTTCAAAAAATAAACAATGGCAATTTGACTTAACTCACAAAAAGATCAGAAAATGATAAAAACATACTATAGTTGTCTTTAAAATTCCTTGCAGCCACAATGTAAAAAACTAGTATTCTTTATAATAAGGATTCAAATTATTATATAACTAAAACAGTGAAGGGGCCAAGAGTCTAAATAAAGAAGGTCTTGTTTCTCTGCCTTTCAGTTTCTGATAGAACACAGTGGCAAACCAGACCAAGACTTCTGACACCTCTATAAGACCATATGGCATTCAATTCTGTGTATCAATTGTACCTCAACTTCATTATATTTTTTCACTCTTATATTCCCATATTCCCCTTCAATCTGTGTATCTTTTTGTTTTTCTGTTATTTGTGCATGTTTGAGCTACCTCAAATAATTTTTATGTATGAGGAGTGAGGCAGGGGTGACAATAGGAACTGATGGATAGATATATAGGCAAACAGATTAAAAAGCAGAGGCACAGGGCCAGTTTATTACCATTGGTCTTAAGCACGTGCAATGTCTGACTCACCACTTAATAGCTATCAGAACTTGGGCAAGTTATGTAACCTGTGTCTCAGTGTTCTCATATGTAACATGGAATAGACCATGCCTACCACACAGCAGTGTTGTGAAAATTATATAATGTATGAAAAGTACTTAGCATATATATCTAGGATATTGTAACAGTAAATGACTGTAATTATTGATGAAATAAGTTCAAATCAACAGGCAGAGGATTTCTTAGCACTACTTCCCATGATTACATTAGAGCCCAGTTACTGAGCCATCTGACAGCAGCAGGTTTTCTGCTAGGCTCCTGGCTGCTTACCCCAACATCCATTCCACCCTGCCTTCATAATGATCAGAGCTCAGATGTTTAGCTGGGTACAATGTGGCAGAAATAAAATAGTATAGATGTCAGCCTCCCTGGCAACAACTGGTATAGCCAACTGGCCACCTGAATATGTTCTGGTCAATGAGACATAAAATAAAATGGTTATGTATCTTCTGGGAAGCCTACTTAGAGCAACCAACTAAGCCAGCAAGGGCTCCTTTGCCTTTCTGCCCTTTTTCATTCTTGCTGTCTAGAGGTTGGATATGAGAGCTAGAGCTCAAGTAGCCAATTTTGCACCACGAGACAATGAGGATGAGGATGGTAGAACAACAAAATAGAAGCAGCCTGGGCCCCTGACGCTGTGAATCTCCTTATTATCCCTGTTCTTCTTAATTCTAGACCTCATGAGTATGAGAGAAAAATCAGTTTACCTCATGTTGGATTTCTGTGATATACAGCCAAACCTAATCCTAACTGTTGCACATCCCTTGAGGATAAGCTACCACAAGGCAACTACTGAAGAAGAAACTTCATGCGAATCAACTATCAAATTTACTATTTTACTTGTTTTTATATCAAATAGGAGAAAACAAATTGACTCAGATTTACTACTTTGAGTTCTACTCTACTCTGAATTTACTACTTTGAGTTCTGCCTGAGGGGACAACACTAAGGACAATATAAGTAAAACTAAGTCAAGAAAAAAAAGGGTAAAGAAAATCCGTGTGAATGCAAAAAAGAAGCCTTGAAATTCAAAATTTGTGATTTTTCATCATTTCAGCAACTTAAATTTTAAAAATAAGGTCATGGGAATAGTTCATCATAAGTTACTAAGTATTCATATTTTATAATATGAGTAACCTGAAAAGCAGGCTCAGAAAAGATTGCTTTAATAAGAAGTTTTCAATTAAAGATGCAATATAAAAAGTCAGTACTTTTTTAAAAGAGGCAACCTACATAAAAGACCACATTTTTCGAAGCATGAAAAAAGGCCCACTTGCAATCAGTTCATCTGTCTTGTAGAACGAGAGCACAGAACTGGATATTAACAAAGATTTACTTTCTAAAGCTAAACATATTATATCCCTTTTCAATAGGATAATTAGAATGACAGTCCAATGAAACAGACAAATCTCAATTTCTTTTTTTTCTTTTTGAGACCAAGTCTCGCTCTGTTGCCCAGGCTGGAGGGCTGTGACGCGATCTTGGCTCACGGCAACCTCCGCCTCCTGGGTTCAAGCAATTCTCTGCCTCAGCCTCAGGCACCCACCACCATGCCCAGCTAATTTTTGTATTTTTAGTAGAGACAGGGTTTCACCATCTTGGCCAGGTTGCTCTTGAACTCTTGACTTCGTGAGCCACTGCCTCGGCCTCCCAAAGTGCTGGGATTATAGGTGTGGGCCACCGCGACAGGCCGACAAATGGCTCAGTTTCTACAAAGCATCTGATTGCCTAACATGTCCCTTGTATTTTTAAGTGTAGTGACATACTTTATCGATGGGTTAAACAGGTCTAACTAAATATTAGTAGTTCAAAGGCTTAGGTTATTGTTGAAAACACAGACTCACTACTTTGTTTAACTTAAAACAAGAAAAACAATAAAACAGCTAAAGGAAAGATGGAAACTAATTCCCAGAAGGGAATAAATATTCCAAGTTGTTTATGACTACGACGGTACCTACAGTTAAACATCAGAATCACCTATTTCCCCTACTAAATTCTAAGCTTCTTGAGGTGAAAGACTGTTTTATAGGTCTATATATTCCCATGACTCAACATCGTATCTGAAACATTGTAAATGTTCAATTATTTGGTGTATGAACGCTATGAAATCCAACATTTCAAACTCTTAACTATATTAAATTTCTCATCTACCCAGAATTCCAGATTATTTCTTTTAATTCTAAGCATGAAAAAAAAACTGTTAGCAAGGCTGAAACTATTTCCAAAGCCACCTATTTTCACTGAATGCAAAAGAGTTAACGATCTTTTTTTCCTACAAGCCCTTTGACACAACATTCATGAAAATGCATATACAGTACACTTCATTATATTTCATGGTGGTTTATACATGATTTTTTTTAATTGGTTGTATAGATTCCAAGGGGAATGTGTTTAAGCAACTCCACCAAAAATACAGCATTTGAAAGTGACATTTAAACTCACAAGGCTATTAAGCCTGCTAATCATGGCACTACCATATATTTAAGATATACAAAAAGGCAAAAAGAACACAATGAACAGCTATGTACCTATCATTCAGCTTAAAAAATAAACATTACAATACAACTGATGCCTCCCCATGCTGTTCTTCCAAATCACATCCTCTTCACCTTTCCCTCCAGAGAAAGCCTCTACTTTCAATTGCAGTCTTATCATTCTCATATATTTCTCTTAAACTTGTTATACAAACACAGTGTTATGTTCCTAAATCCAATTAATTCTTGATTTTTAAAAGATTATTGATGAATCTGGTTTGCTAATACTTCATTTAGTTATTGGGTAAAATTAGCCTATACTCTTCCTTTCTTGTATTGTCCTTATCTGGTTTGAGCATCAAGATTATACTAGACTCATTAGACAATTTAAGGTGGCTTATTTCTTTTTTCTTTTTTAATTCTCTGGAAGACAGGTTAGAAGACGTTACCTGAAGATTATCTGGAACTGTTTCTTGTTTGATAAATTTTTAAGACAATTTCTAATTTTTAAATTAGATTGAATTTAAACTTTTAAATTCAATTTCTTCAAGAGTTTTAAAATAATTCATGTCTCTGTTTTCTTCAAGTCTATTTTGCTAAATTAAATTTTCCATTTCTTCTAAATTTTAAAATTTACTGGGCATACAATTCTTCATGGTCGTCTTAATAATCTTTTAAAGTCTCTGTTGTAGCCTACTTACCCTTTTTTCACTGTAGTATCATTTATTCCTGCTTTTTATTGCTCTCGTCAATCTTGCTTTTTTTCCGCTTTGGTTTCTTCTCAGAACAAACTATCAGTAGCTGATCCTCTCTAGTGAATTTTTTGCCCATGTCCATTGTTTCCTTCCTTCCACAGATTTAATATATTCTTTTTCTAATTTCTTAAATGAAAGTATTTAAGTTGAATACTTAATACTTTAGTTTTTAACTGTCTTTTCTTGTATAAACACATAAGACAATGATAACCCAGTGTCTTAGGTGTGACTGAAGTTGGATATGTGTTTTCATTATCCCTTAATTCTAACGATATTAAAATTCATTTTTTCTTAGACTAATCGTTTATTTAGCAGTTCTTTGCATTTACTAGTAATTGAGGAAATGCTAACTTAAAAGAATAAGATGACACTTACTTATATTGGCAAATATCAAACGATGTTGAAAGTGTGAGTAAATCAGTGTTCTCTTACAGTCTGGTACAAAAACTTTCTATAGGAGATACTCTGGCTGTGTGTATTCAGATAATTTAAAATGCAAATATATGTGGAACTATAGTCAACCAGTAACAATAAGAAATAACTGAACTCATCTGGGCACGGTGGCTTATGCCTATAATCCCAGCACTTTGGGAGGGCGAGGTGAGTGGATCACGAGGTCAGGAGTTTGAGACCAGCCTGACCAACACAATGAAACCCCGTCTAAAAATACAAAAATCAGCTGGGCGTGGTGGTGCACGCCTGTAATCCCAGCTACTCAGGAGGCTGAGGAAGGAGAATTGCTTGAACCCAGGAGGCGGAGGTTGCAGTGAGCTGAGATCGCGCCACTGCACTCCAACCTGGGTGACAGAGCAAGACTCCATTTCAAAAAAGAAATAACTGAACTGACCAAAGTATAATAAGATGATATATGGCAATTTTATTTATAACAGAAACAACCTGCACATCCAATGAAAAGGAACTAGTTAAATACAGTACAGTCTTAATATAATAGACTACTAAATGGAGTTTATAAATTATAAAGCTAGACAGATGTAGAGATGTAGACAGAGGTCCATAATGTTTGCCAGAGTAGAAAAAATTATATGTCTAATTATGAGTTCATTTTGGCTTATGTATCTACACATGCACTTACATAGTTTATCTGCCAAAATGTTAACAACTGTTCTATTCAGAGAATTGGCACAGCAGGGTGACTTTTTTTTTTTTTTTTTGGTAAAGTCTGGATGTTTTAAAATAAAAAAACAAATATATATATATATATGTTAGGTTTAATATAAGAAAAATAGTTGTTCCCATTCTGATTTAAATACAAATACCAATTATTTGCCCACTGCCCAAGGCCTAATATTAAGACATAGCTTGATCAGGTGTTTTGTCCTGTTTCTCAAGGAAATGGCTTAGTGTGATTTGTCAAATATCTTATAAAAAAAGCAAACTTCAAAACTGTAGCCCTTCAGGAAGTGGCATATTTCTAGCTTTCTATTAAAATACATCATAGAAGTTAAAGCACATTCTTCCCCACTCAAAGATTTTGTGTACAAGAACACATCATCTGTATTTTTGGTCCTCTTTCTAGTGGTGTTCAAAAACATTACTCCAGCAACTACAATGAATTGAAACCTTAACTGGAAAACATCGCCACCTTCTGGCTTTTACGACAAATTGCATCAAAGACTACTGCATTTAAAATTTTCCACACCAGGAAAGATATTTAAACTGAAAGGCCACAATAAACCCTGTCATAAAAACGAAGCAAAAATAAATCTAAAATCTAATTGAAAGCCAAGAGAATAAATAAACCTGAGAATACAGAAAAGAAGAATCTAGCTACTTAAAGTATACTCAAGTTGAAGCTGAGGATACAGAGGAATGGGCCTCAAGGTTCTAACCACAAAATTACCATCTATGATCTAAGAAATGGCAGAAGCAGGGGAGGACTGATAATAGACCAATTTGCAAACACAATAGGAACCCACATGGTCTCCTAGAGATAACTCTTTTCTAAAAGAAAGACACGCCATTCAAAGTAACCTCATATCCTTTATAAAGCTCCCCAAATAGTAGATTAGGAAATAGACATTTTGTGTCCCAATCCCAACACATTACTTGACAGTCTCTCAACACATGCCTAGAATCAAGATGAAGAAAAGCTAACATTTGCCTTTTAGAACGATGTTTCTTCGTATCTGTTTGATAGTATAACATAAGCCTTATAAAAGGGGGCTCTGACCTAGTGTTCCCATTTAGCTATGTGACACTGGGCCACTTACCTAACCGCTCTCTAAATCCTCATTTTCTCATCTATAAATTGGTGATAATACCACCTGTACCTCACAGGGTGCTTTTAAGGATTAAATATTATTATCCATGCCAAGTATATAGCATACAGTATGTGTTCATTAAATGGTGGCTATTACTGACAGATGGATTCACCAATGTTGAATATTAATTGTATTATTAATGAATTGATGCAAAACTTGAGAACAGTTACAGATGAGGGGAAAAAAACAAACACCAAGATCATAATAGGTTAGGCAAGGGTCAGCACACTACAGCCAATGGGCCAGTGCCTGTTTTGCAAAAGTTTTATTGGAACACAGCCATGCCCGTGTGTTTCCATAATGACTACGCAGCACAACTGAGTAGTTGTGACAAGAACCAAATGAACCACAAGCCTAAAATATTTACTCTCTGGCCCTTTAAGAAAAAGTTTGCTGATTACTGGACAAGCCCAAAGAGGCACTACCAACAAAATAAAATTTATCACTGATAAATGTAAGGCCCTTATTTTTAATTAAAATGACAAAATGTCTGTATAACATGGTCCTTGATTAGATCCCAGTTTTAACAAATCAGTATAAAAGATATTTGAGAGAAATTTGAGTGATTTGAGTGGATCTGAATAGATCTGAGTGACATGAAATTATGAAATTACTGTTAATTTTGTTAGAAGAGAAAATAGAGTGGTTATGTAGACAGACTTTTTTTAGAGATGTAGACTCAAATACTTGGGGGAATGTCTTGTCTGCAATTTAACTTTAAAATCTTTCACTGTTTGAACTCAGTAACAAATACATTGAGATACAATTTCAGATGACTCTTGATGTCTGGAATCTTGCCACCAAACAAATTTGGATAATCTATTCTAAGATAAAGTACAGACTTGTATAGTAGTTATCACAGTATTTTAGGACCAAAAAATGCTGTATTACTGCTTCACCTCTTAACGATTATTAGATCAAGATGACAGAGATTATATCCAACTAAAAAGCTTTTGCACAGCCCAGGAAACTATTAACAGGGTGAAAAGCCAACCCACAGAACAGGAGAAAATATGTGCAAATTATATATCTGATAAGAGATTAATATCCAGAATATATATAAGAAATTCAACCAACTCAGCAAAAGAAACAAATAATCTGATTAAAAAATAAGCAAAACACCTTAACAGACACTTCTCAAAAGAAGACATATCAATGGCCAACAGGTATATGAACAAATGTTCAACATCACTTATCATAAGGAAAATGCAAATCAAAACCACAATGAGATACCACCTCACTCCAGGTAGAATGGCTATCATAAAACAACAACAACAACAACAACAAAAACACCTATGTATTGGTGAGGATGTGAAGGAAAGGGAATACTTTACACACTGTTGGTAGGATAGTAAACTCATATAGCCATTATAGAAAACAGTATAGAAGTTCCTCAAAAAATTAAAAATAGAACTACCACATGATCCAGCAATCCCACTGCTGAATACATATCCAAAGAAAATGAAATCAGGATGTTGAAGAGATTTCTGTACTTCGTTATTTAATGCAGCACTATTTATAATAGCCAAGATATGGAATCAATCTAAGTGTCCAACAATGGAAGGATGGATAAAGAAAATGCGAATATTATTCAGCTGTAAGAAATCTTGTCATTTGTGACATTAGTGAACCTGGAGGACATCATGTTAAATAAACCAAGCCAGACACAGAAAGACAAATTCCTCATGATCTCACTTGTATGTGGAATCTTAAAAAAAAAAAAAGTGTTATCATTGAAGCAGAAAGAAGAGTGATTAACAGAGACTGAGGAGAAGAGGATGAGAATGAATGGAGGTCGGTCAATTGATTTAAAATTACAATTGGATTGGAGGAATAAGTTATGGTGTTCTATTGCACAGTAGGGTGACCATGGTGAACAGTAAAGTATATCATAAAATAGCTAGAAGAGATGCTTTTGACTGTTCTTACCACAAAGAAATGATAAATTCATGAGGCGACAGACGCCCTACCCTGATTTGATCACTATACAACAAATCTGTACCTCATAAATATGTACAATATGTACAATCATGTGTCAATTAAAAAATAAAAAACCAGCCTGGGCAACACAGATAGACTCAATTTCTACAACAAATTTTAAAATTAGCCAGGTATGGTGGTGCATGCCTGTGGTTCCAGCTACTTGGGAGGCTGAGGTGCACTGAACCTGGGAGGTTGAGGCTGCAATGAGCTATGATGGCACCACGGCATTCCAGCCTGGGTGACAGAGTGAGACCCTGTCTCAAAAAAAAAAAGCAAAAACAAAACAAAAACAAAAACAAACCTTGGTGACAGATATATGAGTGTTCATTACACTACTCTCTCCACATTTCTGCCTAAAAGTTTCCATAATAATTTCTAACAGCTGTTTAAGATTAGGACTTTATTTAATAATAGGTTATATTAAGACAACATGGGGTTCAAAATGTACTGTATTACTTAAACAAACACATATACACATAAACTTAGGTTAGATAAGAATGTCCAGACCAAAGAGAGTAATAGCCTTTGCTATTGAAATATCTACAATATCCAGAATTTATCAAATTATTATTTAAAGATATTAAAGATATTATTTCCAAATATCCAAAGGAAAGTACGATGGTGTGAGATATAAAAACAGTGAGCTGTGTGAAGAAAATCTTAGGACATTTAGCATAAGAATGGAAAAAGAGTAGTTGTTCTCAACTGAATAAAAAAGAAAATTGACAGAGTCAATTGAGGTCACATGAAAGATCTCATGAAGCCACACAAAAAACCACATACTTAACACTGCAAAGTGGTGGGCTCCCCAGAAGATTCGTGTCCAAAAAGGGAAGGTAGAGCTAGATAATTAACCAACAGTTAGGAGTGGCACAAAACAAGTCTTCTATTAGGTGAAAGATGAGACTAGACTGATGGTTTTTAAGATTCCCATCTAATTCTAAAATCCCAGCAGCCTAACATATTAGATGAAGATACATTCTAGACAAATGTAGGAATTATACAGTAAATTTCCATTTTAATTCTAGAATTATTCTGTTAGTTTAGATAAATTATCATAAATTCTGAACTCACCACTTTCCCTTCAGCATGCATTTGTGTTCCAAGGGGCAGTAATGGGAGAGAGTTAGATGCACTAAGGTCTAACAGCTGAAAACCTTGAACTTGTTTGGCAGGGTGACATTCTATCATGAGGACATTTTTATGTCTGGCCCAAGAGCTTATACTTTAGGAGTCAGTCCACAGGGTTGGCATTTTTATAGTCTAGCCACATGAAGAAAATTTAACCAACAGCTTGCCTGGCCATAAAAAACCTTGTATCTTCCAAAGAAAAAGACTGTATATTTTACCACCCGTAAAACATTTAACAAATGCTTAAGTGAAAGCAAAAGTATTTGATGTACAAAAAGCATCATTACATTCAGTTAAACAGAAAGTTAAACTATCTTCATTACATATGACTACCTACTATCTATGAGACTCAATCTAGATATTCAGTCTGAAGACTATTAAGCAGGTAGCATTCATGTGAATAATTTTGTATCAAAGTGAATTATGGTTAAAAAAATCTATATTAAGAAAGCTACAAGGTACTATTTTTTAATGGAAATTAGTCAACAACTCTGAGGTTGCCAGCATCTATTTACTAAAAAAAAAAAAAAGAGTGTATTTTATGCTTCAGTCAATGACATTATTTGTAATGGTGTCTAAAAGGTGATGGGGAAAGATTGAAATGATACTGATTTTCTGAATGACTGCTTAAGAAAAGTTCAATGGTTTACATTCCCATGCAAAAATTCTGGTTGAAAAAATGAAATATTTTGCAATATAAGAAGATATAATTGAAAACCTGTCTCATCTTAATAATGTTTAAACAGTAACCTAGTTAAGATTCTCACTGTTTTGACGAATACTAAAATATATCTATAAAGTAAGAAAACTTGGATGCTGACCGGGAGTGGTGCCTCACGCCTGTAATCTCAGCACTCTGGGAGGCCAAGATGGGTGAATCATTTGAGGTCAGGAGTTGGAGACCAGCCTGGTGAAACCTCGCCCCCACCAAAAATACAAAAATTAGCCAGGCATGGCAGTGGGCGCCTGTAGTCCCAGCTACTGCGGAGGCTGAGGCAAGAGAACTGCTTGAACCCAAGGGCAGAGGTTGCAGTGAGCAGAGATTGTGCCACTGCACTCCAGCGTGGGCGAGAGCGGACTCCATCTCAAAAGAAACAAAACAAAACAAAAAACTTGGATGCTAAGACAGTAGACATCAATTGTAATGGAAGCTACACGACAGTGGACTAGTTCTGAACTGCTCCTGTTCTCATTTGTAAAACACAATACCATTTACCTCTCATGATTGTTTTGAAGAATTAAAAAACTCACAAATTTTGATATGCTCTATTAAAGCAATGTATTAGTCAATGCTAACAATAATATTAACTAATATACTATTGTGGATAAAGGAAAAAAGTGTATTTTACTGACTACAACCTTACATTTGGAAATTCAAATGCAAAGATGAGAAATTTGGCATATGATTCCTTACTATATAAAAGCAAGTTTTATTTTGGATAGATTTCTTAATATTTCAGATAAACTGTCTAAGTATACAAGATTTAAGGAAGATAGCATGTCATTTTCTGCTTATATAAGAAATACTCAAATAGTCACCTGGCCAGGTGGATCACGAGGTCAAGAGATCGAGATCATCCTGGCTAACATGGTGAAACCCCGTCTCTACTAAAAATACAAAAATTAGCTGGGCGTGGTGGCACGCGCCTGTAGTCCCAGCTACTTGGGGGAGGCTGAGGCAGATGCAGGCTGCTGTGAGCCGAGACTGCACCACCACATTCCAGCCTGGTGACAGAGCGAGACTCTGTCTCAAAAAAAAAAAAAAAAGAAAATAGTCACCCATAATCCTAACAGTGATAACTGCTTTTTTCCTGTGCTCATATAAGCACATGGTTCTAGGCTCTAAATCCATATATTTGTCTGTGCATATGAAACAAGATTGAGATCTCACATGCTGTCTTACCTAGTCACCAAAGGATTTTATAAAAATCTTGAACAACCTGAGATATGAAAAGCAGCAATACTGAATTAACTGATTTTCCTTGAATACTAATGAGGGTGAACTTTTCAAACACAGTCATGTGCTGCCTAACAATGTTTTGGTCCAGGGGTCCATAATATTATAATACCATAGTTCTACTACACCTTTCCTATGTTTAGATACCCAAATACTTACGATTATGTTACAACTGCCTACAGTACTCAGTAAAGAAACATGCTGTATAGGTTCACTGCCTACAAGCAATAGGCTATACTACATAGCCCAGGTGTGTAGTAGATTCTACCGTCTGGGTTTATATAAGCATACTCTATGATGTTCACGTGATGACAAACTCACTTCTCAGTACACATCCTTGTCATTAAGCGATGCATGACTATATTACTAACCATTTGTATTTCTTTAAAGTTAGCTGCCTCCTATCTTCTGTTCATTTTCCTTCTAAGATTTCTTATTGATTTATGGAAGCTCTAATATATAAAGAATATTAACCTTTTGCCCGCTTAATCTAATTCATTCTGCTGAAAATGATTTATGCCCACTTCTACATGTGATCCACTCCCACCTGTTCTACAGCTGAGCATCACCTTCATTCAATCAATTCTATAACAATGAACTGGAAATCTAAGCATTAAGACCCATACTAGGGGATAGGGACCTGGTAGTGAACAGACTCGGTTCATGAAACAGCAGATGTTCTCAGCTGAGTTAAGAGTAGGAACTGCTCAGGCCTGAAGAAAGAATCAGCATCACTACGGTGAGAAAAGTGAAAAGGAAAGTGGCATAAGACTAGGCTAGAAATGCAGGGAGGGGTCAAATCATGCCTTCTATGCCACGTTCAGAATTTTCATGTTTATCTCAAAAGTAGTGGTTAGCTAAAAGAGAAGCAAGAACTGACATCACATATTTGCATTATAAAAATGTATCACCACCACTCTGCAATGGGAGGATGGACTGAAAGAGAAAAATGGGTAGCACAGCAGTCCAGGCAAGATGACAGGACGGACCACAGTGGTAGTACTGTTTGAAAATGCAAAGTAGTAGACACAAGACAGGCAGTTTTAGGAGATAGAGTGAACAGAATTTTCTGATTGATATTGGGATGGAAAAAAGGGAGATGGAGAATGACTGCAGGTTTGTGGCCTAAGATACTATTTACTAAGATAGGAAACACTGGAGAAAGGGCAGGTTTGCAGGGCAGATGAGAAAGGTAGGAGGGGTTAACAATTCGGTTTTGGACATTTTGAACTGAAGGAACTTGTGAGACATCCAAGAGGAGATACGGAGCAGTTAATCAGCTAAAAGTCCATTGCTCAGGACAGGTCTAGGTTAAGACTGGAAATGAAAATTTGGAAATCCTAGTGCAGAAGGTAATTAAAACCATCATGGGTGAAATTTAAAAATCAAACGAACTCAGAAATCTGATCCTCAATATCAAGCCAGAGTGTCCCTATTCTGAGTCCCATTTGGTCAATGGTAATGTTACTATACATACTTATATCACAGCAGTTTTCCACACTACAAACTATGGTAAAATGTTTCCTATTTACAGTCTCCTTGGTAGACAATAAGCTCCTCAGAAGCATGATCAAATCTTTATTTCTGTACCCCAGCCTTGGCGTAGTTCCCAATGCGCCATACACATTCAATCAAATGTCTGCAGAGTTTAACTGTAAGCTTGAGGTTATTAAAAAGCAATGTTTACTTACACACCCACACGACACACACACATGCACACAGGCACACACACTCTCTCTCTGTTTCTGTCTCTCTCTCTCAAGTTGAAGAGCTCAGCAGAATGCTTGGGTTAAATCTAGACTCGACCACTTATTAGCCATACGACTGTGGGTAAGTTAACACCTTTGTGCCTCAATATCCTCCTCTGTAAAATAAGGCAGATAAACAGAACCCATCATAGTGTTGTGAAAATTAAATTTCATATAAAGCGCTTGGCACAGTACTTGCACATGATAAGCATTCAAATGTAGCTGTTCTTATTGTTACTATTATTATATCTCCTTTCTTCATCTTCTATGGATGGAGAAATGTTCAAAAATGGAAAGGATTCCTAGTTACTCACTGCAGTCCTCAAGCTTTGGAACACAAAAGCAAATCATATTCCTCCAAGTTTAAAAGCAAGTGGTAAAAATAAAGAATACAACTTTGATGTATCTGTTAAGTGAAATGAGTACTGAAAAAAGCACTAAATTTAACAGTGAATTAAAAAAAAAACCCACAAAACTCCAACAATAACAAAACCATCAAATCAAAGCAAATAGTTGTTGATCATGGGGTTCTTTTTTGGTGGTGCTGAGGGGAGTGGGGACAGGGAAGGTGGCGAATGAAACAGGAAAAGACTGACCAAATCTACTACATGTTACGAAATAGATATTATGCTAAATTTTACTTCATTACGTACCTGCAAAAAAGCAGGAAAATTAGAAGCATAATGGGTTTGGATATTAAATTGTGATACAAGTTTATGATGTTCATTTCATTTAAATTGTAAGGTATTTGTTTTCTTGAACAGGTCTTATATGTGCCCCTACTTCCCATATTACGGACTATAATTTTAAAAGCTAAAAAGTTTCATCTCTTTACTGAGAAGTTTGATATTTGTCCTAAGCTACTGTAAGTGACTATAATTTGTAAGACTAATTTAGCCATTAAATTAATGCTAACAAAACAGCATAATTTTTAAAAGATTATTAGTTTCATTTGCAAGTGTAAATGTTAATTCACTAGGGTAGCCAAAAGACTGAATAAATCTTCTCATAAGTTGGTGTCAGAATTGGCATGCATCAAGATCAAGCCTCTCTATATTCTGATTTATTTCAAGGGTGTGAATGCAGGGCTCAAACTTGAAGCACTGATAACTCATCAAGAATTTAATCAAGAGAAAGTACTGCATGGGGAAAATAACAACGGGTGAAACTTCCTATTTTCATAGTTTCAACTGTTTTTATAGTTACCCCTCATATAAAATGCTCTAGCATAGACAACCTGTTTAAGGTCTATGTCATGCACAAATGCCATTTTAAGAAAAGGAAGGTCAGATTATGAAATTAGTTACTTGGGAAAATAAAACAGAGTTCAGCCAGGCATGGTGGCTCACACCTGTAATCCCAGCACTTTGGGAGGCTGAGGCAGGTGGATCACGAGGTCAGAAGATCGAGACCATCCTGGCTAACACGGTAAAACCCCATCTCTACTAAAAATATAAAAATTAGCCGGCAGTGGTGGCGGGCACCTGTAGGCCCAGCTACTCGGAGGCTGAGGCAGGAGAATGGCGTGAACCTGGGAGACGGAGCTTGCAGTGAGCCAAGATGGTGCCACTGCACTCCAGCCTGGGAGACAGAGTGAGACTCCGTCTCAAAAAAAAAAAAAAACCAAAAAACCCCAAAAACAAAACAAAACGAAAAAAACAAACAGAGTTCAAACATTTCTGGTTTAAAAAACAGTACAAAATATACTTAAAACAAACATGATTACATAATGAACACTCTTTCCACATGTAAGCACCACTAGGAATTTCTTATTTTACTCAGAGCTTGTCAGATCTGAGTAACTGGTTGAAGGGTGCGTCACTCAAAAAAGATAAACACAGAGAACTTGGCTAGAGATCAGAAGAAAGCCATACATTTTTAAAACCTGAAATTACGGTCTGTGAGAAAGTCAAGAACACTACCACAACAGTAGGGTGAGTAATTTAATGATAATATACAAGTAAAAGAATGGGCTCTTACACAGAACACACAAGAGTGATAAGGAAGTTTTCTGATTGGAACATTGGTTCTTTTTTTTTGAGACAGCGTCTTGCTCTGTCGCCCAGGCTGGAGTGCAGTGGCGCGATCTCGGCTCATTGCAACCTCCGCCTCCCGGGTTCGCACCATTCTCCCGCCTCAGCCTCCCGAGTAGCTGCGACTACAGGCGCCTGCCACCACGCCTGGCTAATTTTTTTTTTTTTTTTTGTATTTTTAGTAGAGACGGCGTTTCACCATGTTAGCCAGGATGGTCTCGATCTCCTGACCTTGTGATCCGCCCAAAGTGCTGGGATTACAGGCGTGAGCCACCGCGTCCGACCAGTTAACTATTAAGAAAAAGACAAGGACAGGCCTGGTGGACTCATGCCTGTAATCCCAGCACTTTGGGAGGCCAAGGTGGGCAGGTTGCTTAAGCCCAGGAGTTAGAGACCAGACTGAGCAACATGGTGAGACTCTGTCTCGACAAAAAAATACAAAAATTAGCCAGATGTGGTGGTGTGTGCCTATAGGTCCAGCTACTCAGGAGGCTGAGGCAAGAGGATTGAGCCTGGGAGGTCAAGGCTGCAGTGAGTTATGATCACACCACTGCACTCCAGTCTGGGCTATAGAGTGAGACTATGTCTTAAACAAATAAAAAGACCAAAAGACAAAACAACAGAAACAAGATAATAACTATGAAGATGCTCAAATCCCACAAATACAGATTTAATTGACCTTGATAGGGCCCTAATTTTGAAAATATTTCCAAGATGTTTCTAATGGGTAGTCAGTTGAGAACCACTGGGTTGAAACACCATCATAGGGTAATTAAAATAATGGAATTTCCCTCTCCATAAATCCTTAAAAAGGGCTCTATTCTTCTATTAGTACTGTTTATCAGAGAACATTAAGACTTCTACATTCTGTTTACCATCCCTTGTTTCCCAAACTCCACTTCATGCTTTTAAACCAGCATAATCTGTCTTCTGCCTCTACGCAGTACAAAATGTTACAAATGAATGGCTCATTGCTGAATTCAATGGCACACTTTAAACTCCCTCCTACTCTAGAGCATAAAGCACTGGGAACTTCTGATTCTCCAACTGCTCCCTTGCCATGTCCTATCCCTGGATTCTGAAGAAGCTTTCTTGAATTCTCTCCCCATCTCATATACTTCTCTGTCTGTTCCTTAAATCAGAAGTTCTTAACTGAAATCCATGCCAGACCCTGAAAAGCTCAACAATAGGTTCCACAGGTTAGGAACCCCCTGAAATTGTATACACACTAATCTGTACCTGAGGCGGCCATTGTTTTTTTCATATTACCAACAGGTTTAAGATCCCTAAAGGTTATAAACCACTGCCTGAAATCCTTTTCCTCTTTAAACTTTCCAGGCCTCAGTTGCTATCTATGAGCTTATGGCTGGCTCCTACATCAATCCTGACCTATCAGATATCTGAATCCATATTCCCAATCATCTATTAGGCATATCTATTAAAATCAACACATACAAACAAAACTCATT
Source organism: Gorilla gorilla gorilla (assembly GCF_029281585.2). NCBI lineage: Eukaryota > Metazoa > Chordata > Mammalia > Primates > Hominidae > Gorilla > Gorilla gorilla. Next base: position 158,144,436 of record NC_073229.2, on the reverse strand, counting down.
AAGCACCTCAAGAAATCTTGCTCTATCTCCTTGTAATTTTGTGAATGGAGTGAGTCACAATTAACACTCGCGCACTTGAACCAGAAATTTCAGAATCATCCTTCATCTCTCATTCTTCTCCTCTGCTCAGTTAACTTTTAATCTAGCTTCTTTTCTGCATCCAAAGCAATGTTTTATTTTAGGCCAGCTCACATGTCATTATGGCTACAGGCTTCTAATAGAACTCTCTGCTTGCATTCTCCATGCTCTAATCCATCTACCAAATAGCTACCAGGATTATCTTCCTAATTGTCTCCCTATCTGAAGAAGCATCTCTTGGCTCTCTTAGAATGAAAAACAGAATCTCATCTGCTTGCCTTGGAATGCAGTGGACTTCCTACCCCCGATCTTCCTTATATAACCTAATCTTCCACTTCCAACACACCTTAACATTCTCAGCTTTACACCATTCCTCTTCCAATAACAGACTGTTTCGCAGTTTTATAGCTGCCTAAATTGTCCTTTCCCCACTCCTTCAACTAGGAAACTTTTATGCATAATTGCATATTTAGTATGCAACTCATGTGAACCAAGCTCTGTGGGTAGACACTGGGAATACAGCTCAGAACAAAATGGTCAGGCAAGGAACTCTCATGGCAGTTGTATTTCAGTGGAAGAAAAAGACAACAAATAGGCTGACAAAATAATCAAGAGAATGTGATCTATGTTATAAAGGAAACAAGATAATGAAAGAGAAACTTCAGGAGGAATGATCCAGGGAAGGTCTTTCAACTTTCTTAAGAGGTAAGAAATAATTCTTGGCCAAGTGCGGTGGGTCACACCTGTAATCCCAGCACTTTGGGAGGCCAAGGCGCATGGATCACGAGGTCAGGAATTCAAGACCAGCCCGACCAACATGGTGAAACCCCATCTCTACTAAATACAAAAACTAGTCGGGCATGGTGATGTGCACCTGTAATCCCAGCTACCCAGGAGGCTGAGGCAGAAGAATGCTTGAACTTGGGAGGCAGAGGTTGCAATGAGCCGAGATTGCACCACTGCACTCTAGCATGGGTGACAGAGCACGACTCCGTCTCAAAAAAAAAAAAGAAAGAAAGAAAGAAAGAAAGAATCTTAAAAAGAGATCTTAAAGGATAAGAAGTAGCCAGCCATATGAAACACTGGGAGAAGAGCAACCCGGCAGAGGGCACAGCAAATGAATGGTACTTTTGGTGTTATAAGTGTCTACTGAACTGCAGACACCAAGCTCCTTGAAGATAACTGTTTAATTTAAATGTGTGTCTTTAGAACTTGGCTGAATTGCTGGCATTTGGTCCTAAACTCAATAAAAAGTTGATGAATTAAATGAATACCTTAAGAACAACTGAGAAAATGGTTTGTGGGGTTGGGGGCAGGTAAGCGTAAAGAGTAGATATCTTTCACAATAGCAATAAGAATCTGAGTAGCCTCAACCGACTCAAGTTCTCCAACAGTATCCAACTCTTCCCTTACTTCACTTTCTGGTATATTATACTACTTAGTGTTCCTACACCTAACAAGTTACTAATGGTTTTAGGTCAGACCCCCAAATCCTGAAGAGCAACTGTGTTCCAGGAGCTTTTACAAATACAAAAATATATTTCTGATGTAAGAAAAGAATTATTTTAATTAAAACACACCTACTGACCTTCAGCATTTTTTATATTCCCTTTTCTCATCCTCTGAAAGTTACTGTCTCCTTTTCTTCATCCCCAAGGGTTCTAACTCACCCATGTTCTATAGCCTACAGCTAATTCCACTATAGCTGGTCATCAGAGAATGGCCACCCTGTCAGTCACTTCCAAGATATCAACCATTCAGCTAAAGTTAAACAGGGTGTGATGATAAAGCCATTTTTCCTCTATACCCAAAGAGACAGCAAAAATATATAACCAAGACAAACAAATTCAGAATATTGTTTCAGGCATTTGAAACTCTTCTAATTTTAATAGGCCAAAACCAAAAGCCTAGAAAGAGTAAATCAAGAGGCATGCATTCTAAATGTACAGACAAATTAAATAATTATCCAAGTTGTTTTGTACTGCGCACTGAAGTGGAAGTTTCAAGATTACTGGCCACAGCCAAGGAGTAGTGTTGAATTTCCTAAAATTAAAAAAAAAAAAAAAAAAAAAGGCTGGTCAGCCAAAGGCTTTCTCTGCTATACTGAGACCTACAGATTTCCATTAGCAATATAGCTTTTTAATCTGTTGAGCCACTCAGCATCCCTTACTGAGGGCCTCCCCCTGCCACCTCCCTACAAAAGAAGAGTAAAGAACAGAGTACCTTTAAGATTAGCACACTAATTTCTGTTGAGGAAGGTCTAATCAATTAGTCATTGTGCCTTCAATATGGTTGTCTGTGATCCCTGCAACCACCCTAATCTGTAACGAGCAAAGATCCTGGAATGTGGTCAACCCACAAGCAATTAAGGTATGCTCATTACAACTTTCCTAGGTTGTACATGTACACAAGTCACTGGAAATGCCCAAGGAACACACTGCAGCCATAACTAGGTGAGAGGAAAAACGCTTGCGGCTCACCAGAAGCATCTGACAAATTAAAAAGGATGGGGTGGTTCTTGTTCCACAAAAGCTTCAAGTTCATTAACTGAGTTTCAAACAGTAACAGGCCCTATAAATGTTGTCCACAGTCATAAATCAAATCTCCATCTTCATATGTGCACTTTTGGGTTACACATTGACTTTATTATGTTGATATCTGAAAGACAGCAACATCTGTCCCTTAAAAAGAGTGTGATAGAAAGAACACTAGGTGGCCAGGTGCAGTGGCTCACGCCTGTAATTCCAACACTTTGGGAGGCTGAGGCAGAGGGACCACCTGAGGTCAGAAGTTCAAGACCAGCCTGGTCAATGTGGTAAAACCCCATCTCTACTAAAAATACAAAAAAATGGCCACGTGTGGTGGTGGGTGCCTGTAATCCCAGTTACTCGGGAGGCTGAGGCAGGAGAATTGCTTGAACCCAGAAGATGGAGGTTGCAGTGAGCCGAGATCGCGCCACTGCACTCCAGCCTGGGCGACAGAGTGAGACTCCATCTCCAAAACAAAACAAAAAGAAAGAAAGAAAGAAAGAAAGAACACTAGAGAAAAATTAACAACGTGTTAGACAGAACTTTGTCTCAAAACAGGCAAGTTTTATTGTGGACTATAGTACTGATACCGTGGCAACCCGTTTTCCTAAAAATTTCCTAACACAGGCCAGGCATGGTGGCTCGTGCCCATTGCCCATAATCCCAGCACTCCGGGAGGCTGAGACAGGCAGATCACTTGAGGCCAGAAGTTCGAGGCTAGCCTGGCCAACATGGGGAAACCCTGCATCTACTAAAAATATAAAAATTAGCGAGGCGTGGTGGCGCATGCCTGTAATCCCAACTACTTGGGTGTCTGAGGCACAAGAATCACTTGAACCTGGGAAGCCGAAGTTGCAACGAGCTGAGATGCCACCACCGCACTCCAGTCTGGGTGACAGAGTGAGACTCTGTCTCAAACAAACAAAAAAATTTCCCAGCACAGTCCTCAGGGTATCTAAAACTAAAGGAAATATATATCTCTATCTATTTGGTGCAACAGTCATGATCATTTCCTCTCAAACAGGAAAACAAAAGTCACACCTCTAAATACAAGCATATTTGCCAACCTCCTTAATGTGTGGAAGCTTATAAAAACCAGCTGAAACAAATAAACAAAACCAGCACAACATGGAAGAAGGAATTACAACACTTTACCCTGTACATTTAAAGCAAAATATGCTTTTAATAATATATTTTATATAAACCTCTATAGTATATATTTTATAAAAATGGATTTCAACTAAAAACTAAGACCTGGTTATTAGCCAGAATAGGAAAGAACAGTCTGCAATTCACTTTGTTTAGGCAGAAACATTTATTTTTAGTCAGCAGTTTCCAATGTCCACACAACTAAACTAAAACATTTGGACTTAACTTTTTAAAGTTAGCTATTATTTCAGCAGCAGCCTAAACAAAACTATAATTATCAAATTATTTTCCTGATTAGGTAGCTTCAGTATTTGTTTTTAGCTTTACCATAAACAAATAATTTTGCTATCCTACGAAGTCATTCTTGAGCCACCTGAATTACTGGGGCAGAGCAGCAATTTTAGCTACTTCTAAAATTACAAAAAAAAGCTACTATTAGAACATTTATAGTGGCACAGAAAGCTCACAACACATGGCTTTACACTGATACTAACAAGCTTCAAGTTTACCATTAACTAAGGTTACACAAGTAAAAAATAGTGCCTTCTAACGAAAGCCTAATTCTGTTAAATGAAACCATTGGGGTTTATTCCTTTTATTCAGAAGTATCATACAGCTAAACAAGTCAAGTCCACAGGGAAATAGTATTTCAATAGCTGCAACATGGTGCCAGCCCAGGCTTTGTTGGCCTTCCTTTTCCAAGAAACAGAGATGTCTCTCTTTACTTAGTCCATCTGCCATCAGTGATAACCAGATGCCTGTGTGACAATTCAAAACTTAAAAAAAGTACTTCCCCCTCCTAAAGCCTAACAGCAGAGATGAGTCCAATAGTCAGTGAACAGAAACAAAGAAAGAATTTCAATGCTCTAGTAGAAAGCCTCCCAACCAAAGAAACAAAGCATCCAAGTGGTCCAACAGTTCACCTTTAATATAATATCCAGTGCCACTGCTACTAGCACCTGCTAATACTTTTTAAAGCTTTTAACTAAAGTTCTAAGTGCTTTATGCTAATTCTCACAGCAACCCTGTAACGCAGTAGTAGTATTAACTCCCTAGTACAGATGAGGAAACTGGGGCTCAGGGCAGTGAGAAAGCTATTTAATATTTAAGGCCATGCCATTAATTAAAAGCACAGCCATGATGCTGAACACAGGCTGCCTGCATCCAGAGTCCGTACTCTTTAAGTGTTGTACCAATCCCAACCTCAAGAAAACGTAACTGATTCTGATCAAAACTCTTCTGTCTCACAGTGAAAATACTTGTAATTTATCAGGAGCGGGAACGTTAACACCTGATTCTTTGGAACCATTTTATTAATGGAAACAAATTTTTTTACTGCTTTTAAGTAAGACTTAAGTTCTCACCTAGTGAGTTAAAAAACAAAAACATACCATGGGTCAATGTCTACACACAGATGTCTATCTTGTGCTAAGCACAATTCAATGCTGAAATCATCCACATATGTCCTAAGAAAACTCTGTCCTTAACACACCATCTGGTTTTCAGTATTTTTTATTAATGGATGGTGAAAGTAACCAACAGCCAAACTTCTGTGCCATACTTTTTGGTGAAATTTTAAACATTTTCTTATTGACTCCCACATAAAGGCACATCTCCACTACCCCAGAAATCACCCTATTTTTTTTTTTAAACATTTAATGGGATCCATAGCAGCATGCTTCAACCCACAAAACCAGCCATTTAAACCAAATTCTCTATTTTATCACCCTTTAGTCACAGACGAGTAGAATTTCTGATGTGACCTGATTCCTTTCCACTAAAGACATACTTCCAGAATCTTGCTTTTTCACAACTACACAAATACACAAACTCCATCTGTCTTCTAAAGAAAAGATTGACTGGTTAATAATACAAAAATCAAATTTGTCTATGTAGCCTGGAAAAACCTCAGATATGTATACAGTCTCTCATCCTTTTGAAATTTCCCAAAGTGGTGGTCATGTGACAAGAGCAAATATCGTGTCTACTCAAGTGAAGGCAGTCCACCATTATCTTTATTGTTTGAATTGGTTAGAAGCTGTAATCATGTTTGAGAAAGTGTCACTGCTTGTAATTTGCATGCCCACAGCCAGAATACAAAGTTGAAATTTTAGGCATCAAGAATCAGATTTCAAAAAGGTTTCCTTCATCCACTAGCTAAGCTCTTGAAGTGAAATAAACAAACATGTATCTCCTTCTATTAACAATGTAATCTTCAAAATACACACACAGGGCAGGGACATACAATATGATGGCAACTCATACTCCTGATCCTCAAGAAACTTCTAGTTTAGCAGGCATGATGAAGTCCATTCACCAATATTGACAGTACCACGCAGTATGTAATAAAGAATTTAAAATTCATATTTGTGTCTGTCATGTTTTATTACACACATGTCATTTCTCTGCTACCTACAAGTGCACAAAAAGCACCTGAAGGGAAATATCTCTCTCATCCAGCTTTGCACACCTGACACGACACCAGGCATACAGAAGGCACAACAAAATGGATGTAAGTTTCAGGGAATCTTTATTAGTTCGAATGTCACAATACAGCTAAAATTTGAAAACACCAGAGATTTTAACTCAGAGACAATGTGGAAACATTCTACTATAAATTCTTCTAAAAATCAACTGCAACGTTCATATTTTATAGCAATAATTTCATCACATGGTCTATGATGAAACAGAAGGAAATCAATCACCTAGGTTATTACTGGTATCCTTCATCTAAAAACAGCCCTCATGTTCACTCAACTAGATTATACAATATTTTCTGATTTTTAAATAATGTGCCATGTCCATAAGAAATAACTCTCTCCAAAAACATTCAGCTATATGTTTCATAAATATTTGTTCTACTTCATAGCAAATTCTGCATTTTATATGTGTTCATCCACACAAATGCTGATGTGAAAATTTTCTATGTTAAGAATAACTTGCGGAAATTACTATAAGTAGTTCCCTCAAATTTGGCAGAATATAATTTCAGTCAAGATTGATTTTAAGAATAATTTTTTTAGAATAAGAATCATGAAAATCTAAGGTTCAATTTAAAACACAGAACAGGCTCTACAATACTTTTTTAAAAAGTGACCATCTACAATTACAGTATTACCATTTGGACTTCTAACGTCTTTCATTCTGCTAAGTTCAAAAATTTTACTATACCTTATTTTAATATAAGCTCTTGAGTTTCAGCAGAGGCTCTTAACCTGTTGTATTCACAACCAACAGTTACTCAGAATGAATACAGAACATCTAACATGACCACTCCAATTTTCCAAATAAAGAGGAGGGTACAGAAGGAAAATGCAACAGATAAAATCACATTAATGAAATGCACATGCAGGCGAAGGACACATGTTGAAAATGCTGTAAGAAATGATACAGCATAAAAAATCATTTTTGATTGGGACATGATTAAGAAAAGACAGTAACTAAACTACCACCAAAGTTGGGAGTATTGGGGCGGAGGAGAGCAGGGAAAGCAGACACTGCATTGTTAATAAAGGTGGAAGCTAGGGCTTGACCCTCACTCAAACAATGAAGAGACAGACAACGGCAAACTAGGTCTGGGTCAAGTGAGTCTGATGGCAGCCCTGAGGTTGAGGGACACTTCGTCAAGTCTCATATGCACAAAGATAACCCCAGGACTCAACATCCACAGCCTCAAGTATGGCTATCCCAGTATATCCTTCACAGAACTGCTACAAAGATTAAGCAACAGTCTTTGATTCATTAATCTATCTTTTTCTTCTTAATGTCTTAAAATGCAACTTGTTTCCCAATGTTCACACTTTGCATCCTGTCCACTTCTTTGCACATGAATGAAATTCCTTTAACAGACACTGGACCTCAATTCCACATTAAAAGCTTAAGATGAAAACGCCTGAGTTAAAGCTATATTCTGGCTAGCCCTCATTCAGGAACAAGCCAGCCCAATCAAGGGCACACAGTAGTAGGTCACTAGAGTTTCTGATACTGATTTTGAGGGCAGAGGGTACGTAAAGAGGAGGCTGGGGAAAGGATGACACCTTTTTGCTTAGGAGAAGTCAGGTTTAACAAAAGGGGTGGGGAACAAACAGAAGCTGTGGTTGACCTAATTGCTCCTATGATTTATCAATTTTATTTTCATCTTTAATCTTCAACTTTACATAAAGAACTTTGTATGTATATGTGGCCTTTTCATTGTGCTACAGGAAAACCTCATTTACTCACCTAAAATGATTTTGTAAAGTATAAAACCATTAAGCAGCTTGTGATGTAAGACTAAAGAGGTAACATAAACTGATATTTCACTGGGCATACCAAACTGTGAATAATCCTTTCAACCAGATAGTGCTAACAGTCACTTCTCAATAGGAAAGAACTGCCATTTTCTCAAAGAGACTGCGAAATTATGCCAGGATGGCTGAACCTTCTTATATATCTCTTTTTATATTTTCCCAGAGAATCCACATTGCTTACACACACACACGCAAACCTGCTGCCTTTTCTTGAGTCACAGTTTTAAGGCACTGTTCTAAACCCTAAATACAGAAGCTCATGCACTTACTGCCAGTGTCGCTTTGGAACTGCAGGTGACAGATGCAGTCAGAGAGCTCACAGATGTGGACTGACTGCAGTTTGAGTCTTATTGCAATGAGCACATTGACAGAGCCTGCAGATGCACATCTCGGCAGGAGAGATTTTCTTTTTAAGCCCTCATGCCCTATTAGATTTACTTTTAGGGCTTTTATTGGCTATTTTTATCACTTATCCCGACTCTCATCCCTGCTTAGCCCTACCCACAATTCATTTTCTCTTCTTCAGTTCTAGATCCTTCTCCATCAATCCTAATTTTGGTCAAAAATAATAATAAAATAAAGCGAGGCTGCCGGCATTGCCAGAATCAGAAACCGACGAAGCCGCTTTTTGGGAGCTATTAGAGAAGCCGCTGTAAGTTTTCTGAGAAGCAACGGACCCCTAGCATCTTTGCACGGTCCCTCCTCCCCTGGGTGATGGCTCCTAGACAGATGAGGAATCTCTTTTCCCCGTCTTTCCCAGTGGTGGCTTAAACGAAAGATAACCCTTCTTTTCTTATCCTACACCAGGCTCGATAACGCTCCCAGGTACGGACGCCCCACCCCCAACCCGTTATCCCTAACGAGATCCCCAAATATCGCCCGGTCCTCTTCAGAACTGAGCCCTCCCTCGGCCACCGGACTGGTTTCCCCCACCTCAGCGGCTGCCCTCCAGTCGCCCGCCCCCACACATCCCACCCCAAGTCTGGCCCGGGCTCCGCACATGCCCACCCCGCGCCCAGACGCCCCGCACCCGGTGCTCAGGCCGCTCAGCCGCCCGCGCTCCCTGTGCCCAGGGTCGCCTAGGGGGTTACCGTGGGAAGAGGGAGCGGTGGCTGAGGACGCGGCGGCAGCGCTGCTGCCGGTTGCGTCGGATGCGAAGGAGAAGCTGGAGGACAAGGATGAGGATGAGACGGGCGCGCTCCCCAGTCTCCATGGAACTCCCGCCCCGGCCCGTTGCTAGGAGCCCCCGAGGCTCGGACTCCGTCTTCCTTGCTTTGTTGTTCCGGGTGCGAGGCGGCCGCAGCTTCCCCGCGACAATAAATAGACCAGACGCTGGGGAGCATAGAGACAGTGCGCGTGGGCTAGAGCGCCGCCGGACAGGGCGCTCCTGGGTGCCTCGCTAGCCACTCATTTCCGGCTCTCACTGCTCCCGTCACTTTCCCCGTCCCCCGCCCCCACCCTTCCTTCCTCCTTCCTGGTCCCCAAATCAGGCCCCTCCTGCCCACCCGCTGGGCGCGGTGGGAGGTAAGAGGTGGGATGGGGGCGGCGCTAATGGGCATCGGACTAGACTTTTTTGTTTAAGAACCGCTTGAAAGGGTTCTGAAAACACCGTGTATCCCTTGTATATTTTTAGTTGATATCTAAACATGTGTAGTAATTTCTGGCATACAGTCGAATATTTAGGTGGACTTTTTTGTCAAAACCGTAGAACTTTCTCATCGGCTCATTAAATTTATACAAAAGGTCCTCCCCACCCCCCATTATATAATTGCTAAAGCTAGTCCTTACCGACCAGACGAGACTTGTTTTCTGCCTGAAAAAAGTCCTTCGCTTTTTCAGTCAAAATGAACCCGTTAATTTATGATGTCGCGATAAATTCCCCTAGTGAGACTCCTCACTAGGCGAATTGGAATCCTGGTCTTAGAGCGACCGGGGATGACAGATGACAGACGGAGGGAAGGAAGTGGGGAGAGATGGAGACACAAGGTGTGGCGAGACGGAGGGATAACGCAGGAGCGTATGCCACTTCTGTCGCCTGTCCCACATTCCTTACTCTACGTGGGTTTGCGGTCGGGACTGTCCCTCGGGAACCGAGAGGCGGATCCAGGAAGGATGGGAGTGGGAGAGGGCAGATGCTGGCGAGGACTCAGGCAGCCCAGGGTAGGAGGACGTCTAGGAACGGAGACCCTCCGCGGCTCTGCGCCCAGGTAGCCCTGCAGGGGCCGGGGAACCCCGGGGGCGCACAATGGCCCGTTTGAACCGTCGCCCTGGGGCCCGAGTGCGTCCTCGGGGTCCCTCGGGGGTGGCCTGAGAGGCGCTGCCCGCGGGAGCGAAAATCGCGTAACGGCCCTGAGAGCGCCGCGCCACGCCACGCCACGCCACGCCGCGCGGAAGCCCCCGGCTCCCGGCCCCACGTTTCCCACTCTCAGGCCGGCATCGGCCTTTCCACCAGAGCTCGGCTGCAGTCAGAAGCCTCTGGCGTTAGTTGAGGTCAATGGCAGCCCTGATCTAATTATTAAAAGACCACGCCGAGCCGGGTTCATGGGTACCTGGCCTCTGATTGGTGGGAATCAGATGAAAAAATGAAAATGCCACTGCCTTTTTAAAAGAGAAGACGTGGGCTGAATTCTTGGGGTTTTGACAGTAGGCAACCATTTAGGTGTTTTATTATTTACGAGATCTCCAAGGATGCCTGTTGATTTTTTGCTTTCCCCTCTGAGTGTTCAGAAACATATTCGAGCATTTGAAAGCTCTGTAGAATGATGGAGTTTGTTTTCATTTCTGTACTAATTTATTTTTCAAGGGATAGTGATTATAGTTGGGTCAGGTTTAATAAAGAAAATGAACAAGAAGCTGGGTTAGAAAGTAATGTCTGTGTGGTGGTGGGGAGAGGACTTTTAGGAGGTAACATCTCAGCCAATTTCTAAAAGGGATGGGAGTGGGAAGGATGTATGTAGAGTGTTCCAGTCAGAGGGAACAAGATATGCTGAGTACTTGCTGTGCTGGGGTATTAGTGTGGCTAGGGCATCAGGAAACTGCAAAGGAAGAATGACAGTCATTGAAATTGGAGGGAAATTAAGGTCTTGAACTTTCAGTGTCTTGTAGACCATGGAAGGAGTTTGGACTTTCTTCCAAGTGCTAGGGAAAGTGGAGTTTTAGCCTGGAAAGTAACATGATTTGCCAAGGAAACGGGAGGGGAGACTCTCTATTCCAGTGGCTACTGCCACTGCTGAAAAGTCAACGTTACAGCAATGGCGACAAGTTCTAAGGTCCTTACGAGGCATTCTCCTTCAAGGGGACCAGCCAAATACCTAGAAGCAGGAATGTCAATTACTTTAGACTCCCTTTTGTCATGGATCAGCCAATAGTTTGCTTCCCTACATTAGTTCCACATTCTGGAATGGGATTTGGTTTTGCTGCAAGCACTATTCCCTATTAATTATAGACCTATTATACTATTCCGGTGATGGTTAACACTAAAAGCCCAGATTTCAACCACTATGCAACATATCAATGCATCAAAACTGTACTTGTACTTCCAAATTTATACAAAATAATAATAATAATAATAGACCTATCACATTATCCCATACACCATTCCTCTAACCAAAGGCCATGGGCTTCACTACTTTTATAATGTGACCCATTATTCAGGTGCCAGCTAGGAGACAATGCATTGTAAAGTTAGAATATGCAGTATATGTTCTCATCCAAGACTATTGATCAGTACAGAAATTGATAACCTAGAAATAGGAATTGTGATTGCTGACCCTTGTATTAGGGTTTTCTAGAAGGACAGAACTAATAGGATATATATATCTATCCTATTAGGATAGATATATATCCTGTTATATACGTATATAAATACTACTTAATAAAATATATATATGGGAGTTTATTAAGTAATAGTTAACTCACATGATCACAAGGTCCCACAATAGGCTGTCTGCAAGCTGAGGAGCAAGGAAGCCAGTCTGAGACCCAAAGCTGAAGAACTTGGAGTTCGATGTTCAAGGAAGCATCCAACATGGGAGAAAGATGTAGGCTGGGAGATGTAGACTGTAAGACAGTCTAGCCTTTTCAGGTTTTTCTGCCTGCTTTTTATATCCTGGCCATACTGGCAGCTGATTAGATGGTGCCCACTCAAATTAAAGGTGGGTCTACCTTTCCTATCCCACTGACTCAAATGTTAATCTCCTTTGGCAACACTCTCACAGACACACCCGGAATCAATACTTTGCATCCTTCAATCCAATCAAGTTGACACTCAGTATTAACCATCACAACCCTAAAATGTAGAACTGGCCTAGTAAATGAAGTGGGGACAGTGAGGAGTCATCCATCCCAGGCTTGGAAAGTAGCAAGTTTTATTGGTTTTATCAGTGCTACTAAAAATGTGATGTACAGACCAAAGCCAGTCTGCAAGCTCTACTAGTCAACAGTGAAAGAGATATAGAAAGTGAGAGGAGGATTTGGAAACGTTTAATAATTTGACATCACAGGGCTATCTAAGCATGCAGTTTTGTATTTATGAAAATATTTGTCTGCAATGGGCTGGTAATTAAAAATAATCCAAAAATTGATTCTTCACCCTAGAGACTTTGAAAAACACTGGTAGATTATTTATTATGCCCAGTAAGGCTCTAACTTTAGGGAAATTGGCAAAAACAAAACAAAACAAACAAACGGGGTATTGGAATATGTTGGCTACTTCTTGCTTCAGTGCCATGGGAGAGACAAACTAGCTCAGCATGGCCTTTCTGAAAGAAACCAGCAATAGTGAGATGTAAATTACAAAGCATTGTTGAGGAGCTCTTTTTCTAGTGGTTTAGTTATCCTATATTCCTAAGGATCAGATAATATCTACTCTGCCAAGTGAAATAACGAAAATTTCTGCCGTCCATAAGTTAATACACTAAGTAGGAATTAGCAATGGAGTCATGGATGCTTCATTCCTCAGAACTCTTCCCAAATATCTTCTGCTATGCTTCCTTATCAGTGGAAAAAGGTAAGTCCTCCCATTATACCAGTTGAGTGGTATACAACTTAAGGGCTGGCATTCAATACGATAACCTAGCTTCATAATCCCAGCCTGTTCTCTTCCTCACCCTTGGAGAGCCTATGACAAAAGCCATTGAACTAAGATATCCAGGGAGATTTCATGGAGCTGCCAGGCTAGTTTTCAAGAGATCAAAACAGGAAGGGTAGTGTCCATATTTGAACCTGAAGTCTTAGTGAGATTTCTGATAACAAGCTAATGGATTTCCCCAAATGACACTGACTGGCAGCCAAGTCAAGTTTTAAGGTATCACCAGAAATTCCTCCTCAGCCTGGTAAAAGGTACCTACTGTTGTGCTGTCTTAAAGGCAACGTCCCAGTCTCCATTCCTGATAGAAAGATGGCTACCTAATGTCTGCCAGGATTCCTTTCACTACATCTCTAAGGCAGGATCTTTGAGACAAGGAAAATCTTGACACGTTGCTTGGCTGACAGAGATCTTGATTCTTTGCCGTAGAAGCGAAGTCTGTCTTACTCTTCTTACTCTTGTCCAGCAGGATATGGTATATGCTCACAACCATTGTATGTTGCTTTTCCTTTTTCTGTTTTCTCATTAGTTTTTGTTATCTAGTGCCCCCCACCCCCTACACCTTTAACATGCATTTGTACTCTAGGGATAAATTCATTATTCATTATTTAGCTACATCTGGACCTCATCAAGATTGACAGTACTCAAAGATCCTGAATTTGAGGCTGGATTCAATATCGGGATGTGACTGAGTTTTCTCCTCTCACTAGGGAGGGACTGGGTATGGAGAAACCAGGGTGTGTGTGTGTGTGTGTGTGTGTGTGTGTGTGTGTGTGTGTTCATGCATGCACTGAGCAGTCAAAGGGTGAAGTGTAGGGAACATTTTTGTTTTGTTAGTCCAGAACTCCTCTCTTCTTTTGGGAAAAGTGCTTCACCCTCTTATTTTGGGAGAACTACTTTTCTTCTCTGCCTATCCCCAGTCTAATGATAGACCAAATGGGAGCTGCAATAGCCACGGTGATTGACAGAGAGGTAGTTTTTCGACCTAAGCTAGCCAGCTCTATAGTACCTGTGCTGTAATTTATGTATTGCCTCTCAGTTCCAAATTCACTTTTCATGCTTGTTCTATATAGATGGATCTGACCCCTTAAAATAGGCTTCTACTACTTCTCTCAGCATTCTCTATGTGGTAGGTAGGTCTACCTACCACAATGGTAAGTTCTGTCCATAGAGAATGCTAGAGAGGCATTGAAATAGGAAAGGGTTTACTTTCTGGTTCCAGCGTGCTTCCCTGACAGGCTCCTGCAGCATGGAAGGGCTCTTTAGAATCCATCTTCTGCAGCACAGGTGGCTATCCCAGCCCTAGTCAGGTGCCGGAAGGGCAGTGGTGAAGGCAGCTCCTCCAGGTGGGCATAATTCAAACAGTACATTTGTTTACCCAGCATGTCTGGAGCGAGAGATGACCAGAATGGGCAGTGGCTAATGATTTGTATAGATAGTCTGTGACTTGGAAAGAATGACGTTGAAAAATAGGCAACAAGGAAGTGTGGGAAAGAGATATCTGGAAGGACTTACCTGAATGTTTACAAACTATGGAGTATATCTGCTACATTAAATGTATCCATTGCTGAGGAGACTCCTAATAATCAGGTGGACACTCTGTGGATATCAGTCAGCATCTTTGCTCAACCAGCCAGTGCTTGCTCAGTGGGCTTATGAACAAAGTGGCCACAGTGGTAGGGATGGAGACTATGCATGTGCTCAACAACATGGAATTCCCCTTTCCAAAGTTTACCTTGCCAGCACTACTGCCAACTGGTTAATCTTTCAAGAGCAGAGAACAACATTCAGTACCTGATATGGCACCACTCCCAGGGGTAATGAACCAGCCATCTGGTGGCAGGTTGATTACATTGGACTTCTTCCATCATAGAGGGAGCAAAGATTCATCTTAATTGGAATAATCACATATTTTGGAAATGGATTTGCCTTTACTGCTTATAATGCTTCTGCCAGCACTATCTATGAACTCACAAAATGCCCTATCTACCATCAGTGCTTTCTACTCAACATTGCATTTGATTAGGGAACTCATTTTACAGCAAAGGAAGTGCAGCAATGGATCATGCCAATAGAATTAACGAGGCTTACCATATATACCATCATTTGGAAGCAGCTGGCATAACTGAATGGTGAAATGGCTTACTGAAGACTCAGTTATTATCTTAGCTGGAAGACAATACCCTGGAAAATGAGTTTCTGTCTTAAATGATATGTTTTGAGTCAGAGACCATTATATGTTGCTGTCTTTCTCATAGCCAAGACACATTTGAATCTAGTTATGGCAGTAAGAGTAGCTCTTCTTATAGTACCACCTACTCTCAGAATTTTTTCTTCCTTACCTGGAAACTCTGTCTTCTGCTGGGTTAGAGACCTCAGCCTCCAAGGGAAGAGTGCTTCCATCAGGAGATGCAACAATGGTTTTGCCATAATAGACTATGAGACTACCACTTGGCCATTTCCTTACACCACTGAAGCAAAAGGCAAAAACAGGAGGTAGTCCACTGGCTGGAGCGATGGATCCTGATAACTAAGAGGAAATTGGCTAGCTTCTAGACAATGGGAGCAAGGAGTACAGTCTAGAACCCAGGGGATCCTCTAGGGATCCTCTCAGTACTTCCATGTCCAATATTAAATAAAAAACACAGCAACTGAAAATAAAAGGTAGGGTGTTTGAGGACTTAGACCTTTTGGAAATGAAGGTTTAGATTACTCCATCAAGTATCCTGACCAGCTGAGTTTCTGGCTGAGGGCAGAGGAAATACAGAATGGGTAGAGGTGGGGGGAAAGCTGTAGATATCAATTATAGCCTTGTGAACAATTATAGAAATGAGGACTTATAGTCTTGTGAACAATTATAGAAACGAGGAATTATAGAAATGCAGTAACTTTACATATTTTCTGTTGGCTTATTATATATATATGTGTTGATTTGTATTTACTAACCATTTTCTTTTCACTCCTTCCCCATTTGAATTTTTTATTCAAACTCTTGGCACTTGTGTTATTTTCCTAGGGCTGCTACAATAGAGTTACCAAAAACTCGGTAGCTTAAAACAGGAATCTATTTTCTTACAGTTCTAGAAGCTAGACATCTGAAATCAAGGTGTTAGCAGGGTTGGTTTCTTTCGGAAGCTCCGAGGGAGAATACGTTCCAGGCCTTTTTCCTAGTTCCTGGTGGCTGCCTGGCAATCTTCCGCATCCTTGGGATTTTCATGCATCACTCTCATCTCTGCCTTATTTTCACATTGTTTTCTCCTCTGAGTGTCTCTGTGTCTCATATTCCTCTCTTCTTTCTTTAATAAGGATACCAATATTTGAATTCACAACCCACCCTAAATCCAGGATAATCTCAAGATTTTTTTTTTTTTTTAAGACAAAGTCTGGCTCTATCGCCCAGGCTGGAGTGCAGTGGCACGATCTTGGCTCACGGCAACATCCGCCTCCAGAGCTCAAGCTATCTTCCCATCTCAGCCTCCAGAGTAGCTGAGACCACAGGTGCACACCACCATGCCTGGCTAATTTTTGTATTTTTTGAAGAGATGGGGGTCTCACTATATTGCCCAGGCTGGTCTCGAACTAGTGAGCTCAAGTGAGCCACGCATTGCCTCAGCCTTCCAAAGTTCTGGGATTACAGACATGAGCCACTGTGCCTGGCTAATCTCAAGATTTAATAACATCTTCCAAGACTGTTTCCAAATAAAGTTCCAGTCCCAGGTATTGGGGTTTAGGACTTAGATCTTTTTGAGGCCACAATGCAACTTTCCACAGAAGTTAACTTCACAATTTGTCTTTAGGTAACAATATTTGGTGGAATTGATTATGAGGATTAATAATATAGCCAGTGATGGATACAGTTACTCCCAGGACTGCCTTTCCTCACTTTGGGGAAAGCATAAACTTCACTGGTAAGAAGATAGCTGTATCTTATTACATAGAAAGATAGCATTGTTTGTTGCAGAAAGGTGCATATGGAAGCTGAGTAGTCAGGCAGGTTTCTGAAGTGCATGTGGCTGCTGCAATGTGAGCAGCTTCTCTGGCATCTGATTCTTACAACACATGCAGCTCCTCCAGTGCCCAATTCCTGCAACAACACCCCCACCTCTGCCCTGTCAGGTGCCTCCAGTGAACTGCTTCCCCAGCACCTAGAGGGTGGATTTCCAGTCTGTGAAGCATCATAGTTTCCAAGGCATTCAGTGAGCCCTGGCCATGCCCTCTCCAATAAGGGCTGGAGCTCAGCCATGATGAGGGGGAGCGGGGGTGGGGGGGGAGGTTGAGGGGCTAGGAGGACATGAAGGGAAGCTCTTTGGGTGCCCCATCTCAGCCCTAGGAGTAGTACCTGCACCTTATACATACTATTTATGTATTTAGAGTTTTCTTGCCTTCTTCCTAGATATTTGCTCAATACTCCAATCCCCTGCTATAGTTTAAAATTCTTTATATTATTGTCTCTATTCAAATTACTGTATGGTTTATCTCCCCTGACTGGACTCATTACCCCACCTTCCTCACCACTGTGATTGGTGGGAAGAAGGTATATGACCAATCCAGACCAAAGAGTATCCTACCCAGGATTAACTGAAGTGCAGCTAGGAAAAAGAGCAATTTCCTTTTCTGGTAGTAAAACTGGGAGGGTGTGAACTGAAAGCAATAGGCTGACATATCTTCCGTGAATAGGAAGATGATATGCACTAGCAGATAACAAAGCTGACATGTAGAGAGCAGCAGAGACAAAAGGTGGAGAGAAAAGAAAAGCAAGTATAATACTACTTGCACCAAGCTAGTCCAACTTGAGGCCTGCAGTTCACATGTAGCCCAGGACATCTTTGAATGTGGCCCAACAATAATTTGTAAACTTTCTTAAAACACTATGAGACTTTTTTGTGAATTTTTTTTTTTTTTTTGCTCATCAGCTATCATTAGTGGTAGTGTATTTCACATGTGGCCCAAAACAATTCTTCCAATGTGGCCCAGGAAAGCCAAAAGACTGGACACCTCCTGACTTAATGAAAAGCTCAGTAGTATGAAGATATCAATTCCCTGCAAATGTGCTACAAATTTAATGTTATCCCAGTCCACAGCCAATGATAATTTTTCTAAAATTAATCAGATTCTAAATTTCATCTGGAAAAGAAAATGCAAGAGCACAACAGACAATTTTGGGAAAAAAAAATACATTAAGACTGCCAGGGACCAGGCACAGTGGCTCATGCCTGTAATCCCAGCACTTTGGGAGGTCAAGATGGTAGAATCACTTGAGGCCAGAAGTTTGAGATCAGCCTGGGCAACATAGCAAGACCTCGCCTCCATAAAATATGAGTAGTCCTAGCTACTTGGAGACTGAGGCAGGAAGATTCCTTGACCCCAGGAATTCAAGGCTGCAGTGAACTCTGTTCATGCCACTGCACTGCAGCCTGGGTGACAGAGTGAGACCTTGTCGCAAAAAAAAAAAAAAAAAAAAAAGAAAAGAAAAGAAAAAAAATTATTATTTTTTTAAACCTGCCAGCCGGATGTGGTGGCTCATACCTGTAATCGCAGCACTTTGGGAGGCCGAGGTGGGTGGATCACTTGAGCCTAGAAGTTTGAGACAAGCCTAGGAAACATGGCAAAACCCCGTCTCTACAAAAAATACAAAAATTAGCCAGGCATGGTGGTATGCATCTGTAATCCTAGCTACTGGGGAGGCTGAGGTGGGAAGATCGATTGAACCCAAGAGGTTGAGGCTGCAGTGAGCCATGATGGTGCCACTGCACTCCAGCCTGCATGAGACCCTGTCTTAAAAAAAAAAAAAAAAAAAGGCCCTCTAGATACAAAAACACACTGAAAAGCAATAATGATTAATATAGTGTAGTATTGGGACAGGGATGGACAAAAATATGAGTGGAAAATAATAGAAAATACAGATCCATGTATTTAAGGAATCTAGTAAATAATAAAGGTGGCATTTCAACTCTGTTGGAAAAGGATAAACTACTAATAAATGTTATTATGTCAATTGGTTATTTTAAAATATATATATGATAAGATCTTTATTTCATAACAAAAATAAATTCCACATGGGTTCCCACTATCTCTGATCTTAGGCCACTTTTGGAGGTGTTTTTAATGAGATGTGCCAAATGTATAGGTTTTAAAAATCCTCAGCTCTGTTAGGTTTTATTGTCAAATCTGGATCCAGTATCCATACAGTTTATTTATAAGTGATTATACATAAATACATTTTCTTTGTAGAAATTCAGTACACACGCAGACAAACACCACACACAGATTCCTTTAGTCTTCTTACTCCTGTCATTCTACTTTCCTCCTCAAAATTAACACTTGATATGATATCTACTTTAAATAATTCAGAAATTATCCATTGTGCCAGTCCTCTGGTTTTTAGTGCTGCTATGAATTAATTTTTATGTTTCTATTTCTTGTTAATTTAATTAAATTTTGAAAGAGTATGGAGATAAATATGTATTTCTAGTTTTGAAAGTAAAATATGGAGTTTTGAAAGTATGGAGATAAATATGTACTTTTTAAATTGACAATAATTGTACATATGGAGTACATAGTCATGTTTTGATACATTGTATGTATCAAATTACATTGTATAGCAATTACATCAGGGCACTTAGCAAATCTATCATCATTTATCATTTAAGTAACCTTCTTGAAACAAAAGTTCAGTTGGTTATTTCAAAACTAATTCATTTTACAACTAATATAAAACTAATAAATATTAACACTATTTTGAAGTATATAAAATCAAAAGTTATTTTGAAAATGCATTTCAGGCCAGGCGCAGTGGCTCACACCTGTAATCCCAGGACTTTAGGAGGCTGAGGTGAGTGGATCACCTGAGGTCAGGAGTTTGAGACCAGCCTGGACAACATGGCAAAACCCTATCTCTACTAAAAATACAAAAAGTTAGACAGGTGTGGTGGCATATGCCTGTAATCCTAGCTATTCCGGAGGCTGAGGCAGGAGAATCACTTGAACCCTGGAGGCGGAGGTTGCAGTGAGCTGAGATTGTGCCACTGTACTCCAGCCTGGGCAACAAAGGCAAAACTCCATCTCAAAAAAAAAAAAAAAAAGGGAAAGAAAAGGAAGTGCATTTCAGCTGGGTCCAGTGGCTCATACCTGTAACCACAGCACTTTGGCAGACCGAGGTGGGAAGATCGCTTAAGCCCAGAAGTTCGAGACCAGCCTAAGCAACATAGTGAAACCCCATCTCTACAAAAAAATTACAAAAAAATATTAGCTGGGTGTGGTGGCACTTGCCTGTAAATCACATCTACCCAGGAGGGTGAGGTGGGAGAATCACTTGAGCACCCAGGAGGTTCAGGCTGCAGTGAGCTGCGATTGTGCCACTGCACTGCCTAACCTGGGGGACAGAGTGAGACCCTGTCTCAAAAAATAAAATAAAACAAAATAAAATGCATTCCACTATGTAGTGGTGAGAAAGTTACCCACTTTATTTCCACTCTAGAAACTTTATCATGCATACTTAACTCTATTAAGTTGGGGGAAGAAAGTGGAGGTCAATGCAAGAGGAATGTCCTTAAAACTTGTATTGTTTGAAAGAGGAGTTAAGATATGATTAAATTTCAGATCTTGGTGTTAAGCAGAGTACTAAGACTATTACTATCACAAGAGAATCAAACTAGAGCATAAAACTAGAGTATATAAGTTTTCATCTAGTAAAAGGCAAAAATGAAATAAGAAAACAAGTGATTAAACAAATACTGTATAAAGAAAATCAAGAGAGGAGAAAAAAGAAACAGAAAAAGTAGAACAAATAGAAAGCACAAAGAAACAGAGTAGAAGCAAGCAAGTTCTAAATGTAGTAACCATAATATGTGTAAATAGATTAAATTTACCCTTAAAAATACAGAAATATAATAACAATGGAACAACATAGTAATGGATGAAAATAATTCAAGAATTTTTTTGTACAAATATATTGAGCTAAAATAAAAACAGAGATTGTTCTGGTGGACTAAAAAAGTAAACAAAAAAAACCCTCTATTGTCTCCACAAGATTCTTTATGTTGAAAGAATGGAAAGCTAGAAACTAAAAAGGATTCCAGAAAAATACTGACCAGAAAATCTAGTAGCCATGTTAATATCAGACAAATGTTTTGCTGATATTTTGCTTACACAAAAATCACATCTACCCAGGAGATAAGCAAAAATTAATAGATACACAATTGTTACCAAAATGCCAAGGGGTTCATCTAGGTCCTGCTGCTTACTGCATGGAAAGCCAATCACTGAGAGGGCAAGTATTGCCAAGGAAGAAGGCTTTAATTGGGTGGTGCAGCCAAGAAGATGGGAACTCCATCTCAAATCCGTCTCCCTGACAGACTAAAATTAGGGATTAATATAGCAGGGAAGAAATGTAACAATGCATAGAAAAACAGGAACTTAGGAAGCCTAAGGAATCAAACATGATGATTGAGGGGCCTGTTGTGTCATTGTCTGGATGCAAACAATTGCTGAGTTTCAGTTCTTTGGTACTTTTTGAGAGGCCTGAGTGTCCTTTCTAGAGGAAGGAACTCAGATAAAACAAATTTAAGTTTCAAGCTTTAAGAAGATCAGGAGGATTAATTTCTATGCTTATATAAACACAAAAACAAAAAATCTATCTATGTGACTATTGGGTTGATTTCACAATGAGAAATTGACAAATTTATATTGCAATGAATATGCCAATAATAAGCCTTTCTGAATAAGGCAGATAAAAGTAGAGATATAAGCTTGTTATTTGCTTTAAGGAAGAAAGCCTGAAAGTTATCCACTTGAGAGTCTAGAAAGAAAGGCAGAAGAAACTGCAAGAAAGAAAAAATTAACGACGAAGATAAAGACAGAAACTCATGAAACAGAAAAACAGAAAAC
Organism: Gorilla gorilla gorilla; assembly: GCF_029281585.2. Lineage (NCBI taxonomy): Eukaryota > Metazoa > Chordata > Mammalia > Primates > Hominidae > Gorilla > Gorilla gorilla. The sequence goes on along the minus strand of NC_073229.2, from coordinate 158,122,420 downwards.
AGAGATGATTCTATTGATTAAAAAAAAACAACGTAAAATAACCATTGGGTGAGTCTGGCCAAGAAGAATGAGATAAAGCCCAAATAAAAACAACTAAGAATGAAAAAGGGAGTCCTAACTTCAGATATAGTGAAGCCTAAAACAATAAAAGGGAGAACACTATGAACAACTTTGTACCAATAAATTGAACATTTTGAAGAAATGGATAACTTCTTAAAAATAAAAAAAACGTATAGCAAATATAACACAGGAAGAAAGAAATGAACCTCTGGATTTTGGTAATTGACCAAACATTCTGAAGAAAACTATTAAAAATGCTGGGGAAAAAGTCTAAAATCCTTTTTAAAAGCAAATACTGAACAGAGAATAAGATACTATAAGACCAAAATTAGGAACAAAAAAGAACCAAGAGAGATAAATAAGCAGTAGAAGGTGTTTATGCTTTGTAGGGGTAATGACAACTTGAACTTTCGTTTTGATGTCCCCACTGAGTGAAAGGTATGGCAATTGCCCAGGGATTGCACAAAGCAGGAAGCTGAACAGGAAGGAGATCCTCCGGACAGTGAGGTAGGAAATGAAAGGGCTCTGTCCTTAGGGCAAGAATATACCTGAAATAAACAAATCCTCTTGTGGTTGTTTCCATCATGGTGACGGTCCCGGGAATTTCAAGCTTTGAACTTAGATTAAGGTAGTCTCAGACTGATGGTGTCCTTAGGTGCCTAGCAGAAACAAAGATATCTCTCTGTAGGAAGGTGGATTCCTGTTAGGCTAGGATAGTTCCCACAAATACATTTTAAAGTACTATTACCAGAACATGTGTAGTCAAGTTTAAACAGACACATGAGGAAAGAAGACAACATAAGCAAGAACAAACAGAAATAAAAAAGGCCATAGAACCACAAATACTTAATATTTGGATTTAGCAGGTTATAAAACAGGTAATAAAACTATAGTTATTATTTAATGAAATAAAAGATAAATTTGAAATATCTTCGGGAAAAATTACCTTGCAGATATTTAAAAAAGGACCAAAGAATAAAATAAATTTATATGGTTCAGAAATTCTCCACTGTTTTAGTCTTCTGGTGGCACTCCATACTGGTTTTTAGTGCTGCTACGAATTAATTTTTTTTTCTTTGAGACGGAGTCTCACTCTGTCACCAGGCTGGAGTGCAATAGCACAATCTTGGCTCACTGCAACCTCCACCTCCTGGGTTCAAGCGATTCTCCTGCCTCAGTCTCCCAAGTAACTGGGATTACAGGCATGCGCAACCACACCTGGCTAATTTTTTTTTTTTTTTTTTGTATTTTTAGTAGAGATGGGGTTTCACCATGTTGGCTAGGCTGGTCTCAAACTCCTGACCTCAGGTGATCCACCCACCTCAGCCTCCCAAAGTGCTGGGACTCTAGGTGTAAGCCACCATGCCTGGCCTGAATTAATTTTTATGTTTATGTTTTTACATAATTTTTATTTTTACATTTCTTCAATTTAATTGCATTTTGAAAGGGTAAGGAGGTAAATATGCATTTTAGGCCACCTTGAAAGCCAGTTGATGACTTTAACAGCAGACTAAATATAGTTGAAAAGAGAATTGGTGAACTAAGAGCTAGGTCAGAAAAACAATAATTTAAAAGTGAAACAGAGAGACAAAAAGAAAACACAGAATAAGAATTAAGAGAAATAAACAACAGAGGAGAATGGATTAATATACATCTCATCAGAATCTAGGAAGGAGAGGAGAGAGAAATGGGGCAAAGGTAATATCTGAAGAGATAATGGCTGAGAATTTTACGGAAGTGATGAAAGACACTAATGTACAGGTTAAGACAACCCAGTGAGTCTCAAGCAAAATAAACAAGAAGAAACCTATATCTAAAATTGTCATAATGAAACAGCTGAAGAGCAAAGCTAAAAAAAATAGAAAAAGAAAAGAAAATAGTGAAAACAATCAGAGAAAAGTGATGAATTGCTTTCAAAGGAGTAAATATGAAACTGACATGACTGCTCAGCAGCGGCAAGAGACATCAGAAGAAAATGGAGGGGGATCTTCCACTTACTGAGAGAAAATTACTATCTAGTCTTAATGTCTAGTGAAAAATATTTTAATAGTGAGGCTGAAATAAAGACATTTTCAGGCTAATGAAGACTAAGTAGTTTTTCCTAAGCAGAATCATACTAAAGAAAGTTATAAAAAAAGTGAGTTGGCAGATAAAAAAACGTAAGCTATAAAAAGGAATAAAGAGCGAAGAAAGTGGTGAATAAATAAGTTAATATACACTGAAAGAGTAAAAGAACAACAATATAGCATCTAAAAAATAGAAAAAAATGCAATTACAAGTATCACATATGTTGAAGAGGGTCAAATGGAATCAAATATCCTAAGCAGCTTGTATGAAGGGTAAAGGTTAAGTATGCATGTTGTAATTCTAGGATAATTACTAAAAGAATAGAAACAAATTACACAATCTCCCAGCAGTAAAGGGAAAAAATTTGATGATAAGAAACAATTTGTTGAAAGAAGCAAGAAAAAAGAGAAAAGTATATACTGAATAGGTAGAACAAATAGCACACCATAAGATGGTAAATTAAAACCCAAATATGTAGACAATTACATTAAATGTATATGAACTAAATACTCCAGTTAAAAGTCAAGCTTATCAAAACTGATTAAGAAAAACAAAACAGGACAGGCACAGTGGCTCAGGCCTGTAATCCTAGCACTTTGGGAGGCTGAGGTGGGTGGATCACTTGAGGTCAGGAGTTCAAGACCAGCTTGGCCAACATGGTGAAACCGCATCTCTACTAGAAATACAAAAATTAGCAGAGCGTGATGGCGCATATCTGTAATCCCAGCTACTTGGGAGGCTGAGGCAGCAGAATCACTTGAACCTGGGAGGTGGAGGTTGCAGTGAACCCAGGTTGCAGTGGAGCCACAGCACTCCAGCTTGGGTGACAGAGTGAGATTCCATTTCAAAAAAAGAAAAACAAAAACAAAACAAAACAAAAACAAAATCTAACTATATGCAGCTTACAAGAGAGACCCATCTAGGGCATTTTGGGATCATGGTGGACACAAGGCAGGACTAGATTGCAGCTCTGGTCAGGGCAGCATGCGGAGGCTTGCATTTTGAATTTTAGCTCCAGACTGACTGCAAGAACAAACCAGCAATCCTGAGAGGACCCACAGACCGTCTGAAAGAAGCAGACTGCTCCTGCAGGACCCAGGAGATACCCCAAATACTGTGAGTGCCTCAACTGCAGAAGAGGGAAAGGGCGACCCTCCTCTCCTAAACACACACCTCTACTGGAGAAGCTGACAGTCTGTTTGCGGGAGAAGTTTCCAACTTTACCTGGAGCTGATGCAAGTTATAGAGCTGAGTGGAGTGAAATACAGAGGTAGAGGTAGCAGCAGAAAGGCCCTGGGAGCTCTCTGGGTCCCCAAGCAGCCCATTCCTGCCTGGCACCACAGGGATCCATCAGGAGGGTGGCCAGAGGAGCAGGGGGTAAAACTCCAGGGGGAAAAGGAATTCTCTAGCTGAACTTTGTAACAATTTGAACTAGGTGAGAAGCCTCCTGGCCAGAACTCAGAAAGAGCAAGAATTCGGCTTGTAGACTTCACAGGTGGGGAAAGAACTAAAGCCCTTTGTTTCCTTTTTTTTTAAAAAAAATTATTATTATACTTTTAGTTCTGAGATACATGTGCAGAGCATGCAGGTTTGTTACGTAGGTATACACGTGCCATGGTGGTTTGCTGCACCCATCAACCCATCATCTACATTAGGTATTTCTCCTAATGCTATCCTTCCCCTAGCCCCACACTCCCTGACAGGCCCCAGTGTGTGATGATCCCCTCCCTGTGTCCGTGTGTTCTCATTGTTCAGCTCCCACTTATGAGTGAGAACATGCAGTGCTTGGTTTTCTATTCCTGTGTTAGTTTGCTGAGAATGATGGTTTCCAGCTTCATCCATGTCCGTGCAAAGGACATGAACTCATCCTTTTTTGTGGCTGCATAGTATTCCATGGTGTATATGTGCCACATTTTCTTTATCCAGTCTAACATTGATGGGCATTTGGATGGGTTCCAAGTCTTTGCTATTGTGAACAGTGCTGCAATAAACATACGTGTGCACGTGTCTTTATAGCCGAATGATTTATAACCCTTTGGGTATATACCCAGTAATGGGATTGCTGGGTCAAATGGTATTTCTGGTTCTAGATCCTTGAGGAGTTGCCACACTGTCTTCTACAATGGTTGAACTAATTTACACTCTCACCAACAGTGTAAAAGCGTTCCTATTTCTCTACATCCTCTCCAACATCTGTTGTTTCCTGACTTTTTAATGACGGCCATTCTAACTGGCATGAGATGGTATCTCATTGTGGTTTTGATTTGCATTTCTCTAATGACCAGTGATGATGAGTTTTTTTTCATGTGTGTGTTAGCCACATAAATGTCTTCTTTTGAGACATGTCTGTTCATATCCTTTGCCCACTTTTTGATGGGGTTGTTTTTTTCTTGTAGATTTGTTTAAGTTCTTTGCAGATTCTTGATATTAGCCCCTTGTCAGATGGATAGATTTTCTCCCATTCTGTAGGTTGCCTGTTCATGCAGATGATGGTTTCTTTTGCTGTGCAGAGGCTGTTTAGTTCAATTAGGTCCCATTTTAGTTCCATTTTAGGTCCATTTAGTTCAATTAGGTCAATTTTGGCTTTTGTTGCCATTGCTTTTGGCATTTTAGTCATGAAGTCTTTGCTCATGCCTACATCCTGAATGGTATTGCTTAGGTTTTCTTCTAGGGTTTTTATGGCTTAAGTTTTACATTTAAGTCTTTAATCCATCTTGAGTTAATTTTTGTATAAGGTGTAAGGAAGGCGTCCACTTTCAGTTTTCTGCATATGGCTTGCCAGTCTTCCCAACATCATTTATTAAATAGGGAATCCTTTCCCCATTGCTTGTTTTTGTCAGGTTTGTCAAAGATCAGATGGTTGTAGATGTGTGGTGTTATTTCTGAGGCCTCTGTTCTGTTTCATTGGTCTATATGTCTGTTTTGGTACCAGTACCATGCTGTTTTGGTTACTGTAGCCTTGTAGTATAGTTTGAAGTCAGGTAGTGTGATGCCTCCAGCTTTGTTCTTTTTGCTTAGGATTGTCTTGGCTATATGGGCTCTTTTTTGGTTCCATATGAAATTTAAAGTAGTTTTTTCTAATTCTGTGAAGAAAGTCAATGGTAGCTTGGTGGGGATAACATTGAATCTATAAATTACTTTGGGCAGTATGGCCATTTTCATGATATTCATTCTTCCTATCCATGAGGATGGCATGTTTATCCATTCATTTGTGTCCTCTCTTATTTCCTTGAGCAGTGGTTTGTAGTTCTCCTTGAAGAGGTCCTTCACATTCATTGTAAGTTGTATTCGTAGGTATTTTATTCTCTTTGTAGCAATTGTGAATGGGAGTTCACTCATGATTTGGCTTTCTGTTTGTCTATCATTGGTGTATAGGAATGCTTGTGATTTGTGCACATTGATTTTTGTATCCTGAGACTTTGCTGAAGTTGCTTATCAGGTTAAGGAGATTTGGGGTTGAGATGATGGGGATTTCTAAATAGACAATCATGTCATCTGCAAACAGAGACAATTTGACTTCCTCTCCTCCTATTTGAATACCCTTTATTTCTTTTTCTTTCCTGATTGCCCTGGCCAGAACTTCCAATATTATGTTGAATGGGAGTGGTGAGAGATGGCATCCTTGTCTTGTGCTGGTTTTCAAAGGGAATGCTTCCAGGTTTTGCCCATTTAGTATGATATTGGCCGCCAGTTTGTCATAAATAGCTCTTATTATTTTGAGATATGTTCCATCAATACCTAGTTTATTGAGAGTTTTTATCATGAAGGGGTGTTGAATTTTATCGAAGGCCTTTTCTGCATCTATTGAGATAATCATGCGGTTTTTGTCATTGGTTCTGTTTATGTGAATTACATTTATTGATTTGCATATGTTGAACCAGGCTTGCATCTGAGGGATGAAGCTGACTTGATCGTGGTTGATAAGCTTTTTGATGTGCTGCTGGATTCGGTTTTCCAGTATTTTATTGAAGATTTTCACATCGATGTTCATCAGGAATATTGGCCTGAAATTTTCTTTTCTTGTTGTGTCTCTGCCAGGTTTTGGTATCAGGATGATGCCGGCCTCATAAAATGAGTTAGGGAGGAGTTCCTCTTTTTCTATTGTTTGGTATAGTTTGAGAAGGAATGGTACCAGCACCTCCTTGTACCTCTGGTAGAATTCAGCTGTGACTCCGTCTGGACTTGGGCTTTTTTTGGTTGGTAGGCTATTAATTACTGCCTCAATTTCAGAACTTGTTATTGGTCTATTCAGGGATTCAACTTCTTCCTGATTTAGTCTTGGGAGGATATATGTGTCCAGGCATTTACCCATTTCTTCTAGATTTTCTAGTTTATTTGCATAGAGGTGTTTATAGTATTCTCAGATGGTACTTTGTATATCTGTGGGATCAGTGGTGATATCCCCTTTACCATTTTTTACTGTGTCTATTTGATTCCTCTCTCTTTTCTTCTTTATTAGTCTGCCTAGCAGTCTATTTTGTTGATCTTTTCAAAAAACCAGCTCCTGGATTCATTGATTTTTTAAAGGGTCTTTCATGTCTCTATCTCCTTCACTTCTGCTCTTACCTTAGTTATTTCTTGTCTTCTGCTAGCTTTTGAATTTGTTTGCTCTTTTTTCTCTAGTTCTTATAATTGTGATGTTAGGGTGTTGATTTTAGATCTTTACTGCTTTCTCCTGTGGGGATTTAGTGCTATAAATTTCCCTCTAAACACTGCTTTGACTGTGTCCCAGAGATTCTCGTACATTATGTCTTTGTTCTCATTGGTTTCAAAGAACTTATTTGTTTCTGCCTTAATTTCATTATTTACCCAGTAGTCATTCAGGAGCAGGTTGTTCAGTTTCCACGTAGTTGTGCAGTTTTGAGTGAGTTTCTTAATCCTGAGTTCTAATTTGATTGCACTGTGGACTGAGAAACTGTTATGATTTCTGTTCTTTTGCATTTGCTGAGGAGTGTTTTACTTCTAATTATGTGGTCAATTTTAGAATAAGTGTCATGTTGTGCTGAGAAGAATGTATATTCTGTTTATTTGGGGTGGAGAGTTCTGTAGATGTCTATTAGGTCTGCTAGGTCCAGAGCTGAGATCAAGTCCTGAATATCCTTGTTAATTTTTTTTCTTGTGGATCTAATATTGACAGTGGGGTATTAAAGTTTCCTACTATTATTGTTTGGGGGTCTAAGTCTCTTTGTAGGTCTCTAAGAACTTGCTTTATGAATCTGGGTGCTCCTATATATTGGGTGCATATATATTTAGGATAGTTAGCTCTTCTTGTTGCATTGATCCCTTTACCATTATGTAATGCCCTTCCTTGTCTTTTTTGATCGTTGTTGGTTTAAAGTCTGTTTTATCAGAGACTAGGATTGCAAACCCTGCTTTTTCTTGCTTTCCATTTGCTTGGTAAATATTCCTCCCTCTGCTTATTTTGAGCCTATGTGTGTCTTTGCAGATGAGATGGATCTCCTGAATACAGCACAGCGATGGCTCTTGAATCTTTATCCAATTTGCGTGTCTGTGTCTTTTAATTAGGGGCATTTAGCCCATTTACATTTAAGGTTAATATTGTTATCTGTGAATTTGATCCTGTCATTATGATGCTAGCTGGTTATTTTGCCTGTTAGTTGATGCAGTTTGTTCACAGTGTCGATGGTCTTTACAATTTGGTAAGTTTTTGCAGTGGCTGGTGCCAGTTGTTCCTTTCCTTGTTTAGTGCTTCCTTCAGGAGCTCTTGTAAGGCAGGCCTGGTGGTGACAAAGTCTCTCAGCATTTGCTTGTCTGTGAAGGATTTTATTTCTCCTTCACTTATGAAGCTTAGTTTGCCTGGATATGAAATTCTGGATTGAAAATTATTTTCTTTAAGAATGTTGAATTTTGGCTCCCACTCTTCTGGCTTGTAGAGCTTCTCTAGCGAGATCAGCTGTTAGTCTGATGGGCTTCCCTTTGTGGGAAACCCTACCTTTCTCTCTGGCTGCCCTTAACATTTTTTCCTTCATTTCAACTTTGGTGAATCTGATGATTATGTGTCTTGGGATTGCTCTTCTCAAGGAGTATCTTTGTGGTGTTCTCTGTATTTCCTGAATTTGAATGTTGGTCTGTCCTGCTAGGTTGGGGAAGTTCTCTTGGATAATAGCCTGAAGTGTGTTTTCCAACTTGGTTCCATTCTCCTCATCACTTTCAGGTACACCAATCAAACATAGGTTTGGTCTTTTTACGTAATCCTATATTTCTTGGAGGCTTTGTTTGTTCCTTTTCATCTTTTTTCTCTAATCTTTTCTTCTCGCTTTATTTCATTAAGTTGATCTTTAATCTCTGACATCCTTTCTGCCACTTGATTGATTTGGCTATTGATTGATACTTGCATATGCTTCGTGAAGTTCTCATGCTGTGTTTTTCAGCTTCATCAGGTCATTTATGTTCTTCTCTAAACTGGTTATTCTAGTTAGCAATTCCTCTAACGTTTTTTCAAGGTTCTTAGCTTCCTTGCATTGGGTTAGAATATGCTCCTTTAGCTCAGAGGAGTTTGTTATTACCCACCTTCTGAAGCCTACTTCTGTCAATTTGTCAAACTCATTCTCTGTCCAGTTTTGTTCCCTTGCTCTCCAGGAGTTGTGATCCTTTGGAGGAGAAGAGGCTTTCTGGTTTTTGGAATTTTCAGCCTTTTTGCACTGGTTTCTCCTCATCTTCGTGGATTTATCTACCTTTGGTCTTTGATATTGGTGAGTTTCAGATGGAGTTTCTGTGTGGACGTCCTTTTGGCTGATGTTGATGCTATTCCTTTCTGTTTGTTAGTTTTCCTTCTAACAGTCAGGCCCCTCTGCTGCAGGTCTGCTGGGGTTTGCTGGAGGTCCACTCCAGACTCTGTTTGCCTGTTTCACCAGCTGAGGCTGCAGAACAGCAAAGATTGCTGCCTGTTCCTTCCTCTGGAAACTTCATCCCAGAGGGGCATCAGCCAGATGCCAGCCGGAGCTCTCCTATGTGAGGCGTCTGTCGATCCCTGCTGGGAAGTGTCTTCCAGTCAGGAGGCACGGGGGTCAGGGACCCACTTAAGGAGGCAGTCTGTCCCTTAGCAGAACTCGAGTGCTGTGCTGGGAGACCCGCTGCTCTCCTCAGAGCTGGCAGGCAGGAATGTTTAAGTCTGCCGAAGCTGTGCCCACAGTCATCCCTTCCCCCAGGTGCTCTGTCTCAGGGAGATGGGAGGTTGATCTATAAGCCCTTGACTGGGGCTGCTTCCTTTCCTTCAGAGATGCCCTGCCCAGAGAGGAGGAATCTAGAGAGGCAGTCTGGTTACAGTGGCTTTGCTGAGCTGTGATGGGCTCTGCCCAGTTTGAACTTCCCAGCAGTTTTGTTTACACTGTGAGGGGAAAACCGCCTCTTGCAGCCTCAGTAATGGCAGACACCCCTCCCCACATCAAGCTCTAGCATCCCAGGTCGAATTCAGACTGCTGTGCTGGCAGCAAGAATTTCAAGCCAGTGGATCTTAGCTTGCTGGGCTCCGTGGAGGTGGGTTCTGCTGAGCTAGACCACTTGGCTCCCTGGCTTCAGCCCCCTTTCCAGGGGAGTGAACGGTTCTGTCTCACTGGCATTCTAGGCGCCACTGGGGTATGAAAAAAACCTCCTGCAGCTAGCTTGGTGTCTGCCCAAATGGCTGCCAAGTTTTGTGCTTGAAACCCAGGGCCCTGGTGGGGTAGGCCTGGAGGGAATCTCCTGGTCTGTAGGTTGTGAAGACCATGGGAAGAGCGTAGTATCTGGGCCAGAGTGCGGGGATTACAAGCATGAGCCGCCGAGCCCGGCCACCAGCCAGTTTTAATCATAATGCAAAATTCTTGAATAAAACAGTGGAACAATGATAATCTTCTCAACAATAGCACCGGAATCATTTGGTAGCCACATGCAAAAACACAAACAAAACTTCAATCCAATCCGTACCTTGTATCATATGTAAAATTAATTCAAAACGGATCCTACACCTAAAACTATGAAATTTCTAGAAGGAAGGATAGGGAAAAACCTTTATGGCCTCTGGTTAGACAACTATTTCTTATATATGACATCAAAAGTCTGTCCATTAAAGAATAGACTAATACACTGAGCTTATTCAAAATTAAAATGTTCTATTCTTCAGAAGACATTGTGAAGAGAATGAAAAGATAAGTCACAGACTGGGAGAAAATATTTGCAAATCATATGTCTTATAAAGAATTCTAAAAACTCAAATATAAAGAAAAATTCAATAATATAAGGAGCGAAAGATTTTAATAGACATTTTGCCAAGGAAGATATACAGAAAGCAAATAAGCACATGAAAAGATACTGTCATTAGTCATTAGAGAAATGCAAATACAACAACAATGAGATATTGCTACATAGCTATTCGAATAGATAAAGTTTTTAAAAAACTGATCATATCAAGTGTTAACAAAGATGAGAAAGAACTGGATCTTTTATACAATGATGTTGGGAATACGTAATAGAAAAATCAGTTTAGAAATCTGTTTGGCAGGCCAGGTGAGGTGGCTCACGCCTGTAATCCCAGCACTTTGGGAGGCCGAGGTGGGCGGATCACCTGAGGTCAGGAGTTCGAGACCAGCCTGACCAACATGGAGAAACCCCGTCTCTACTAAAAATACAAAATTAGCCGGGCGTGATGGCTCACGCCTGTAATCCCAGCTACTCGGGAGGTTGAGGCAGGAGAATCGCTTGAACCCGGGAGGCAGAGGTTGCCGTGAGCCAATATCGGGCCATTGCACTCCAGCCTGGGCAACAAGACTGAAACTCTGTCTCAAAAAATAAATAAATAAAATAAAATAAAATAAAAAGAAATCTGTTTGGCAGTATGTTAAATAGTTAAATCTATACCAACCATATGATTCAGTCATTCTACTTCTAGAAATGAATACATATGTTTATCTGGATATCCCATAAAAAAGAAAACACAAGAAAACATGTTTATTCAAAGACTGTACACAAATATTCAAGAAGCTTTATTTGTAACAGCCAAAATGAAGAAACAATCCAAATATCCATCAACAGGTGAATGGTTAAACAAATGGTGTTATCACCATGAAACGGAATACTATTCAAAAATAAGAAGGAATGTACTATTGATACAGGCAATAAAACATAGACAAATCTGTAAATAATTATAATTATGCTGAGTGAAAGAAGTCACGCAAAACTGAGCACATATTGTATCATTTCATTTATGTGAAATTCCAGGAAATTCAAACCCATATATAGTGACAGAAAGCAGATCAGTGTATCCCTAGGAATAAAAAAGAAGGGTGGGAGAAAGAGATTATAAAGGGGCATAAGGAAACTTTTTGGAGTGATGAATATGTCCATTATCTTGCTTGTGATGATGGTTTCATGAGTGTATACACATATCAAAATTTATCAAATTGCACATTTAAATAATAAATGTGCAGTTTATTATGCTAATTATACCTCAGAAAAGCTCCTAACATATTAGCCAATATATAAACAAGTTAATACACCATGAGCAAGTGAGTTTATCCCAGGAATGTAAGGTTGCTTTCATATGAGAAATAAATAATTGTAATCTACTAAATGAATAGATTAAAGAAGAAAATTAGATGAATATTTCAATGGACACACAGAAAGCATTTAATGAATTTTAATATGCATCTATAATTTAAAACATAACTCTTACAAAATCAGAAATAAAACCAAACTTTCATAAACTGATAAAGATTATTCTCAAATAATAATAACAACTGTACTGCAAATATCACACCTAATGGTGAAATACCAAAAACTTCCCTTTTAAGAATGAGATTAAAATAGACACTTGCAAATAAACTTCTATTTTATTTCAACCAGCTCTCTGCTGGAGTACTAGCCAGTTCAGTATGGCAAGAAAAATAGATTAAAGATACAAAGATTTTAAAAAATAGTCAATGCTAGGAGATGCTGTGGTCATGTACATAGAAAATTCAAAAGAATTATAGGTAAACAATTAAAATTTTTAAAAAGAGGGCTGGTTGTGGTAACTCATGCCTGTAATTCTAGCACTTAAAAAAAAAAGGAGTCCAGCAAGGTTGTTACATTTTAAAAAATGAATATATAAATATAAAAATCAGTTGTATTCCTATATATTAGTTAACAACCAGGAAATAGAAACCACTCTAAGTTATTTAAATAGAAAGAGATTTAATAGACGAGATTAGATGCTTATGAAATCATTAGAAGATCTGGGCTTTTCAGCGTGAATCTCAGAAAAACAGAAATTACCCTTCAAAGAAGACAACAGTAAGTAACTTAGAGAATCAGAAGACTGCCACTGTCATTTAGGAATATAGCACTGTCTTAGTCTGCTCAGGCTGCCATAACAAAATACTACAAACTGCTTATAAACAACAGAAATGTCTGTCTCACAGGCTGGGAAGTCCAAGATCAAGGCTCCAGCAGATCCGGTGCCTGGTGAGGGCCCTGCATCCTCATGTGGTGGGAAAGGCAGGGAAGCTCTCTGGTAGCTCTTTTATAATGACATTAATCCAACTCGTGAGGGCTCCACCCTCATGAACTAATCATCTCCCAAAGACCGCATCTCCTAATACCACCACATTGCCGATTAGGTTTCAACTTACTAATGTAGGGAGGACACAAACATTCAGACCCTAGCAATCTCTAAAGCTGCAGTTCAGGACTCTGAAATCAGAAAACCACTTCTTCAGTTGCCTTTCAAACTCAGCACCTGTGAAATATGACTGGATCCTAGAACAGAGCTGCAGACAAATTTCATACCTCAGTGACCTTGCCTATTTGCCGAAAACCACTGAAGCAACAGAAAGGTGATTTCTGCCTTACTTTTTTTTTAAACAGAGTCTCACTCTGTTGCCTAGGCTGGAGTGCAGTGGCAATTTTGGCTCACTGCAACCTCCACTTCCTGGGTTCAAGCAATTCTCATGCCTCAGTCTCCCAAGTAGCTGGGGTTACAGGTGTGCACCACCACGCCTAGCTAATTTTTTTCTATTTTTAGTAGAGACAGGTTTCACTATGTTGGCCAGGCTGGTCTAGAACTCCTGGCCTCCAGTGATCCGCCCACCTCTGCCTCCCAAAGTGCTGGGATTACAAGTGTGAGCCATTGTGCCCAGCCAATTTCTGTCTTACTTTTGCCTTCCGAATCTCCCATAAATGTATATAATTGGTGGAAACTATTCATAAAGATTAAACTAACTTGAGAAACTGCAAGATGTAGATTTTAGCTGTCCATCCTCTTCTGGGAATGACAGTGGCAATCAGGTGGTGACTCTGGAAAAGGCTGGTAATAAAACTGAGGGTCAATTCACTATGTCCACTTCAACTAGCAACTAATAGTTGAGAGAATATACTACAAAAATGGATGATATTGACAGAATCCACAAAACAAACAAAGTACTTAGGAATACATGTAATAAGATAATTATGTTACATTAAAGGAGATTTAGATAAATTCAGAGATATACTATTTCAATAGATAGGAAAACTCAATATTTAAAGAAATTTCTTCTCAAATTGATCTATACATTCAGTACAAATTCCAGTCTAGATCCCAACAAGATTTTTAGAGGAACTTGACAAACACTCCTGAAGAAGATCAAGGTTGGGAAGAAAGGTTGGGAAGAAAGACTTGCTCTTTCAATGAGCGGAATTCATTAAAAGCTATATGACTGCAGGATGAGCCACTGGTGTAGGATTAAATAAATACACTGACTAGTAAAACAGAATCGAGAGCCAAAAATCAGACTCACTTACATATAGAAACTTGATGTATGTCAGAGGTTATACGGTGATTCCAGTAGGGAATGGGTAGATTATTTCACAAACAGTGCTGGGAAAATTGGTTATCTATATAGAAAGTAAAATAGGACACTTACTTCACATCAGATAGAAAAATTAATTTCAGGTGAATTAAAGACTTAAGTAAGAAGGAAAAAATTTAAAACTTTTTAGAGAAAATATGAAAGAATATGATCTCAGGATTGGGAAGTATTTCTTATATAAGATACAAAAAGTATCAATCATAAAACAGTTATATTATACAACATTAGTATCCTTAATCCATGAAAAAAAAATAACCCGCCTTAGATAAAGTGAAAAGACAAGCCACAAACTGGAAGAATGTATTTCTAACTTACATAAATGCCAAAGGGTTGGTGTAGTGTCCAGTTTCTGTGAAAAACTACCATAAATGAATAAGAAAAAGGCAGAAGACCCAGTAGAAAAATGGGCAAAAGACATTAAGAGGCATTATGTAGGAGAAACACAATAATATGATAAACATGTAAAGAAAAAGTAAGGAAACATGCTCAATTTCATGTCATTAGAAATAATCAGAATAACCCGTTCACCAGGAGACAATATACAAAAATGTTCACAGCCCCGTTGTTAATAGCAAAAAGTATAAGTAACCCAAAAGTCTCTTGAAAGTAGAATGCATAAATTGTGGTGTGTTTATACAAAGGAATGTAATATAGCAGTAAAAATTAATAAATGAATGCTGGAAGCAATTACATGGATTAATATTAGCAATTTAATATTGAGAGTGATGAGTAACTGGGAAAAACTACATAGAGTATGATACTAGCTCAAAGACAAGCAAAACTGAACATATATGCAAAAGCTCTTTTGAAGCAATGCAAAAAAACCCTCAGAAAAATAAATTTTCAGAAAGTAAGATATAAACACCAAATTCAGGATAGTGTTTTCTTTTGATGTGATGCAGGGGGATGGGATAGGTGAAAAGTGAGACTTTGGGTCATTTGTGATGTCTTTCCTGTTGTATTATTTGTCAATGCAGCACATTCGTTAAAGTAAAGCTAAGACAAAGATTTCTCTGATCACCATTATTTCTCCTTGTTTGTTCTAGAAGTTCTAGCCAATACAGTAAGATAAGAAAAAAAACTGATAGATTACTAACTAATAAAAGCAGAGTTAAGTGATTTTTATTAGTACATGATGGTATTGTCTGAAAAACCAATGAAATCAATTAAAAATATCCATCAAAACTAATAAAACTTCAATGAAATAATTGGTCATTAGTATCACTATCTGCCATTTGTCATATATCTACCACGTGCCAGAAACTGGGCTCAGCACTTTATATTCATTGTCTCAGAAGCAACCCTATGTGTTACATCTGTATCTCCACAAAGATGAGGAAAAGTTTTAGGTTGAGTAACTTGGGCAAGTGTCAGGACAACAATTTGAGCTTGCTTTGTCTGATTCTAAAACTTCTGCTCTGAAACACTTGATTACATCGTCTCCAAATAAATACTGAAGCTAAGATATTTTCTCCATCACAAAAGTCATCAGTGATCAGGAAATTCATCCGTGGAAAAATACTTGAATATTTTCAGTGGCAAGCATTATTGAACAAGGATAGTATCTTATTTAAAAGTACACAGATCTCAAATGGACAAAATCTGTAGGCAAAGTGAACATGACTTTCTCTCCTGAACAATATTACAGAAGACAAAATTCTTCTCGATCTCCCCCTTTTTTTTAGACATTATGCAGTTGGCTACCTTTCTTTTAACTTATTTTTTTCTCCAGAGGAGTTACAATATTGTTGATCAGTATTTTTTTCCCCCTGAAACTATGCCTTAGTTGGATGGGGGTGGTAGTATATTTCTCCTCTAAGCAGAGTTGCTTACACTAGGAGTTGATGCTAATTTTCTTCTGAGATGGCAGTTTTATGCATAAGAGTTGGTTTTAGCACATTTTCTAAGGTATGGAAATTAAACACAGAACCAGTGTTTTCTAGCTCATTCATAAATTCCATCATAATCTTTCTTAATTTTTTTTTGTCCTGGAGACCTTCATACTTTCAAAGAGTTTTGATGAGGTCGTTATTTTCCTACCTTTCATTTGGAAAATGCTGGAAGCGTCCTCAGCCTGCACTTTCTCTTACTATTTCACCACTCTTTGGAATGTGCCTGCTGAGCTTGCCCATGAAGTTTTTGGCCCACCAGCCTCTTCTCACGTGTAAGCCCAATCTTAGCAGGTTCAACTTTGCTATCAATTCAGCTTTGAATCATGAATTAAAGCTAGACGGAACTTTACAAATCACCTAATTCAGTTTTACAAATAAGGAAAATACCACTTTTTCTACTAGTTTCCTCCAGGGCATGGTTCTGCCTATTTGGTTTCTGAGGATTTTCCTTTCCTTTTTTCCCTAACTGGATACCTACAGCAGCAGTCAAGATCCCTGTTGTGAACATACAGAAAAGGAAATGAGAGACAAGGCTGCCACCATGTGGTGTAACAGGTGAACAGGAAGGAGGGGTTTATACAGAGAAGCGTAAGAATTGGGAAGCTTACGAAAGGTGAATGTCCATTCATTAGAACAGTAATTGTCAACCGTTTATAATTGCTGTCATGACTCGGTGAGATCTACAAGTTTCTGAAATCCTCCTTATGGTACATCAGGAACTCCTGGACAGCCATTAGACCTAGCCATGCAGCTGCCTTAAAACTTAGGAAGATTTTATAATTGACAGATGTCCGTGGATTGAGAGGTCTATAGAAGGCCCTTAGGAATATTTTTTATCTAAAAGTAGACCTACATATGTTTAATTTTATTTTATAAAATCAAATTAAGTAAACCAATATTATGGGATATTACACTATTAACATTCTTTTTTTGTGTTCCAATCTTTTTTACCATCAGATAGCTTTGGTGTGATAGTCATGTTCTATACATGAGATTATTTAATTAAACCGAATTTAAAAAATGCTAAGTGAAGCAAGTATTTAAGAAGTCAATATTTAAATAGGTTTTGCTTTCAGTAGTTACATAAGTTGTATTCTAGTTTGAGTGTCACAGAAATGGGCATGAGATATATTTTTGTTAAACATAAGAGGGAAGCACAAGTGAACTCACTGCTCGAGTTTCATAAAAGCCACTCTGTAGATGTGATGCTTCCAGCAAGCTGACCCAGGGTAAGAAGCAAGGCAATGAAAGATCAATCCACCAAAAATACTGTAGCAGCTGCTATCCTTGTCCTAGACAATCACAAATTGCTCATGGCATGTACCCACATATCTGCACTACTTCACCCAGAATCAGTGAGAACGGGCAGGAGGCAACACATCAGCGGCTCTTCCTCTGCTAATCTAAAAGAATTAGAAATAGGCTGCTCCCTATAAAATTGCCTGACATTCTTAAAACAGCCTAATAATCTCAAAGGAGCAATTTCCTTTATTAATTGAAAGCAGCTGAAAAATATATTAGCCTCATTTTATATTTTTAAAGCTTAAATATCTAAAGTATTGGAAACAAAGAAAACTGTACGTCAGAGGGGAAGCAAAAGGTGACTAGATTGGGCCCTGGCCTCATGGCATGGTCAAGATGTTGAGCCGGCCAGGCGCGGTGGCTCATGCCTGTAATCCCAGCACTTTGGAAGGCCAAGGAGGGTGGGTCAATTGGGGTCAGGGGTTCCAGACCAGCCTGGCCAACATGGTGAAACCCCGTCTCTACTAAAGTTACAAAAATTACCCAGGTGTGGTGGCATACGCCTATCATCCCAGCTACTTGGGAGTCTGAGGCAGGAGAATCACTTGAACCCAGGAGGGTGGAGGTTGCAGTGAGCCGAGATCGTGTACTCCAGCCTGGGTGTCAGAGTGAGACCCTGTCTAAAAAAAGAAAAAAAAAGTTGAGTCCTGGAGTAAGACTTATTTGGACTAAAATACCAGTGTCACCACTTAGATGATGACTTTGGTGAAGTTATTGAACCCCTCCCGTCTTCAGTTTCCTCATCTGAAAAATAGCCTGTCCTCTGGGTTGTGGCAAGGATTATAGAGGTAAAGCCATGCACAGCACTTAGCACAGTGTCTAGCATTTACTCAGCACTCCATAAATTCTAGGCTAATAGAATCACTCAGAACTAGAGATGTGAATACAGCTAGATTCTGAGCACACTCACAATGAAAATTAAAGAGAAAAGCTTAACTTCTATTGCATTTTTTAGACATTTACAAAAAATATGTGTCATCCAGAAAGCAATAGTTGAATGCCTGCAGGATTTCTCAAAGGCAGGACCTTAGTTGAGGCACCACATTTTCAGCTTAGAACTTGGAATTTCTTAGCACATCACACTAAAAAATTAGTCCCTTGGTGAAAAGTTCGTCCTGAGTTAGTGAATAGAGCAACAATTTTCTAGTCAAATGATCTTACATTCAGAGTTTTAGATTCATCACTTACTAGTTGTGAGTTCTTGAACTTCAGTTTTCTCATATTGTAAAGTAAGAATAAGGGCCGGGCGCGGTGGCTCATGCCTGTCATCCCAGCATTTTAGGAGGCTAAGGCGGCCGAATCACGAGGTCAGGAGTTCAAGACTAGCCTGGCCAATATGGTGAAACTCCGTCTCTACTAAAAATACAAAACTTAGCCGGGAGTGATAGTGGACGCCTGTAATCCCAGCTACTAGTGAGGCTGAGGCAGAAGAATCGCTTGAACCCGGGAGGCGGAGGTTGCAATGAGCCGAGATTGCGCCGCTGCACTCCAGCCTGGGTGACAGAGTGAGACTCTTTAAAAATAAATAAATAATAAGAGTAGTAGCAAGTACTTATAGACAGCTTACCAAAAGTATAGCACTCACTATGTTACCACTGCAGCAGGGAGATAATGTATGTAAACACCTATCCTAGAGCAAGCCTCAATAAGTTTTTTTTATTACCTTGGAATTCTTTGATGGTGGTGTCTAGAGAAACCCTGGGATTTAGGAATTTGGGAATGGACTAACAAATCCATTTTGACTTATGAATGGAAAAAGAAGAATATAGGAGGAAATGATTTGGCAGTGTTCCAGTTATCAATTTGTTGCCTCTCAGCTCCAAATCCACTCCTGGTTGCCTGTTCAGCGGGAAACCCACTGTTCTGGAGCCAGTCTCTACCAGCATCCCTCCTTTGCAGCTGGCACGATGCTAAACTTTATCAGTAGAGGGCGCTGGAGGGACATTGTAAGGAGAAGTGTTTCCTCTTTCGAATTCATCCACTGTGCCCCTCCTAGCAGGATTTTACTTTTCTATTATTTTATTTTATTTTATATTTTATTTTATTTTATTTTATATTTTCGAGACAGAGTCTGGCTCTGTCCCCAGGGCTGGAGAACAGTGGTGCAATCCCGGCCCCCCGCAACCTCCACCTCCCGGGTTCAAGTGATTCTAGTGCCTCTGCCTCCCGAGTAGCTGGGACTACAGATGCCTGCCACCACGCCCGGGTAATTTTTGTATTTTTAATACAGACAGCATTTCACCATGTTGGCCAGGCTGGTCTCGAACTCCTGACCTCAAGTGATCCGCCTGCCTCGACCTCCCAGAGTGCTGGGATTACAGGCATGAGCCACCGCCTCACCCACTGTGCTCCTCCTAGCAGGCTCCTGCAGACCATGCTCCTGCAGCAGGTGTGGCCTCCAGCAGCATCTGGTGGCCAGAACACAGCCACTCCCTTGTGGAGATCTCCATCCATCGTCTCCTCAGGTGGCTTTACAGCGACTTCCTAGGTGTGGCACCTTTTGTGGGTGGCTTTCCCCTTAAACCCTAGAGGGCAATTTCCCAGTAATTCCCAGCCATGGTTCCCAGCTTGCCAGCCTCTGCCAGCCTGCACCCCAATAGGCAGTTTCCTGCTTGCTAGCTCTAGCTGAAATTCTAGTTTGCCAGCCTTTGCTCAGACCAGCTGTGGGACAGTTATGGCCTCAATCAACTCAGCAACCTCTCCTCTCTCCAGTGAACTTCTCCAGTGAGGTCTGAATCCTACCTTTGGGAAGGGGCCCTCTTTTCCAACTTCGTTCCCTCGCTGGGTATATTCACTCATCCCTAGGGTTCTCCCTTTATAGTTAATCCTCTGCTGCAGTCAACTTTTTTTTTTTCTTTTTTTCTGAGATGAAGTCTTGCTCTTTCACCCATGCTGTAGTGCAGTGGCGCCATCTCGGCTCACTGCAACCTCCGCCTCCTGGGTTCAAGCGATTCTCCTGTCTCAGCCTCCCAAGTAGCTGGGATTACAGGCGCACACCACTATGCCCGGCTAATTTTTTTATATTTTTAGTAGAGAGAAGGTTTCATCATGTTGGCCAGGCTGGTCTCGAACTCCTGACATCAAGTGATCCATGCGCTCCGGCCTCCCAAAGTGTTGGGATTACAGGCATGAGCCACCACACCCGGCCAGTAGTCAACTTTTTAAAATTAAATTTATTCAAATTACGTTCTGGTTTCTGCCCTCTGACAGGACACTGACTGCAAAGGTGGGTCATTCATCCAACTCTGTAAAAACCCAATGAATTCTATTCTACCATTAATAGGGTAGAACTCTATTCTGCTTTCTTGTGACCAAATTTCCTTTGTCCCTCATATCTTTCTGGGAAATTTTGAATACATAATGGAGATTTTGGTTCTTTGTGTGAGTCACGTCCCTTTTATTAATCTATCCTTGGCTCAGATGTATAAATTTCGCTGAATGGTCAAATCAATTTGATAGGAGCCTGCAAATGTTATGCCTCTTCCAGTTATGAGTTGGTTTAATGAACTGATTCTGTACCATACTAGAATCCATCTCACTCACACGACAGCTTACACCTTCTTGGTAAGGTGATTGGGAGAGCCTTCATGGAGGAGATGGCATTTGAGTTGGACCTTGAAGGAAGGATGGAATTTTACAAAACTGAAATATAGCCACAATCATGGGTATATTCCAGGCAGAAGGAAAAGATGCAGAGGTTTAAGCATTTATCCAACAAACATATTTGATGGGGAAAAAGTAGGAATAACATTGAGATGAAGGTAAAGTCAGAGCATGGAAGGCCTCGAATGCCAGGCAAAGAAACATCGAGGAGTATCATGTTTTCATGAAGATTTGGCTTCAGTGTAGAATAGATTGGATTGGGGCATGATTCTGAGACCTAACCAAATTCACGAATGAGAAAATGATTATAGTAGCCAAGATATGAGGCAATTTGGACCTATAGAGCCACGAGGATGGGAAATGGAAAGGAAGGAATAGTTGTACAAAACAACGTAAAGGAAAAATACGTGAGATCCTGAATGGGTGGATATAAGAGAGGAGACTTTGATAACTGAAGTGGTATCCAGTTTGTGGCAACAGAAACAGGGATCATAGGGAAAACATGTTAGTGTTGATTTTCCAATCTGACAGAAATGTGCTGTGAGGAATGGAAAGTCCCTGTAATAAATATAACTGCTAGGATGAGGTAATCCCAAAACTTTATTTATCTATTTATTTAGAAACACACCTAGCTAATTTTGTTTTTTGGTAGAGATGGGGGTGGAGGGCTCACTATGTTGCCCAGGCTGGTCTTGAACTCCCGGGCTCAAGCAATCCTCCCATCTCAGCCTCTCAAAATGCTTGGATTACTGGCATGGACCATCATGCCCAGTCCTATTTGTTTATCTATCTATTCTCCTATTGCCTCTTTAAAAAGGGTTCAGTGGGGGAAGTTATTATTATTCCCCTGAATGAAAATTTGGCAGGTCCCATACTTTTTGTGCTAATTCTTAGTAGACAATTCTAAGTGTCATAGAGTTTCAATTCAGTAATTATGAAGTCCAATTCAAGATATTAATAGAAACTCTGAACTATTTGTGTTAAACCTCAGCTTGCCAGCACAGATTTGCCTGAGGCTGGAAGTGGGAAAAGGGCATTAGCTGGCTTCATCTTAGTCTCTCTCCTTTTTTTTCTCTTCCTCTACCCCTAATCTTGCCAGTTTCTGACCACCAAAAGTTGAAACAGGAAGGGGTGAGTTTGGAGACTCGTAAGGGGAAAGGAAGTATCTTACTAGAACAGGGTATCATTATTATTTGGCTCCATGTATTCTGGATCTGCAGATGTTTAGAGCCAACCTTTTCCTTATGGGAACTGTCCCTCGCCCCAGACAGATGCATCTCCACTTCATGTGGCCCCCTGAGACTCTGTCTGTGGGCTTTAACTTTCTGCTTGGGTTCTTCTGCCTCCCCAAGTGTTCTGCTTGGACTGGCGCCAAGCCGACCTGGTGCCAGCTTGCTCTCTTGTGGATGACAGCTTCTGAGAAATGAGTTGTTAGGTGATTTTGCCATTGTGTTAACATCATAGGGTGTACTTACACAAACCTAGATAGTATAGCCTACTACACACCTAGGCTATATGGTATATATTGCTCCTAGGCCACAAACCTGTATGGCATGTTACTGTACTGAATTCTGTAGGCAATTGTAACATGATGTAAATGTAACATGATTTATATATTTTATATATTTGTGTATCTAAACATAGAAAAGTTACCATAAATATATGGTATTATAATCTTGAGGGATCACTGTTGTATATGTGGTATATCATTGACTGAAACGTCGCTATTTGGCACATGACCATAGATCCCAGCACAGTTTTCCTCTCCTGGCTCTGCTACAAAGGAATTGAGCCTCTGTGGCCTCAGGCAGGAATCATCCCTGGGAAATCTCTCCCACCCCAGGAAATGGCAGGTCTCTCCTTCCCCCTCGAGATAGGAGTGAAATGGGGCTCGCAGCTCAGCGCCATACCACATACAATATCTTCTTTCAAAGATATTCTTCTCACAAAAATCTTCTTTCTCCCCACACTTACCTCTCCCTTTTTATTCTTGATTTGGTTGAGGAGTTCAAGGGTCATGAAGCCATTTTTGGACCAGTTTCTTTACAAATTATTCATAAGGGGTTCTGTCTTGAATCTTACATCTGTTATAGTGTACTATCACAACAAAAACTTCAGTGTGAACATTCTCTTACATAAAGCCTAATCCCAATGGTAATTCTTTTCTGAATTTCTTTTATAAAACATAAATTAGTTATAATTTGTGTCAAAATTTATGTTTACATGTTTTTATAAATGAAACATATATTCATGTAAACACATAAATCATTTATATATATTAATACATTAGATGTATGGTTTTTTTCACTCTTTTATTCTAAGAAAATTTTAAGACAGCTTTCATAGCTTTGGTTTATTAGTTCCATTGCTGCTCTAACCAATTCCCACAAATTAAGTGGCTTAAAAGAACACAAATTTATTATTTTACAGTTTTGGAGGTCAGAAGTTTTAAATTGGTTTCATTGGGCTAAAATCAAGATACAGCAGGATTGCATTCTTCCTG
The DNA here is from genome assembly GCF_029281585.2 of Gorilla gorilla gorilla. NCBI lineage: Eukaryota > Metazoa > Chordata > Mammalia > Primates > Hominidae > Gorilla > Gorilla gorilla. Next base: position 158,099,174 of record NC_073229.2, on the reverse strand, counting down.
ACAGCTCTAACAAAGAATCTATTTCCTTGTCTTTTCCACATACTACAGGCTGCCAGCATTTTGGCCTGTGGTCTCTTTCTATCTTTAAAGACTCTTCTGCCTCCTTCTTCCACAGTGAAAGACCCTTGTGATTGAATTGGGCCCACCTGGACAATCAATGACAATTGCACTTCTTCAAGTCAGCTACAGCTAATTAGTAAGTTCCATCTGGAGCTTTACTTCCCTTTTCCATTGTATATCAGTCACGTTTCAACCAGAGAAGCAGAACCAGTAGGAGAAATACATATTTTAAGAAATTTACTGCGAGGAATCGGCTTATGTGATTGTGGGTGCTGGCTAGGCAAGTCTGAAATGCAGGGTTTCTTGGTTATTCAAGGGACGTACACAGAGCAGAGAAAAATTTGAGTCAACTACATTCAGAGCATGTCTCCTGCTGAGGTTATTAACAAGACAATGCTCTGCTTTCCTGTCTCAGCTTTCAAACAGCCATGACCAGAGGATGCAGCCAGTAGGGGGCAGTGCAGTGTAGTGCAAGAAGCTCCAGCTTTAGGGTCAGTCAGATGAGGTTTGAATTCCAACCTTGATAGTGGGGCAGCCTCATGCAAGTTATTTTACACTTCTGAACCTTTTTTTCACTCTTTTAAAAAACAAAATTTTAATTTTGAGATAGCATTTCCACCTTTGTAAAATAAAATAGAATCTACAAGGATCAACTGTTTTGAGGAGTTAAGATTATAATCTATGTGAGATATGCTTGCGTAAATATGAAACATATATGAATGAGCACACATCCTAGGAGCAATGGTTCAGTATTTGCTAATTCAGTGTTTGCAGCTGCGTTTTGGAACATAACTACCACAAATAACGAGAATTGGCTGTACTAGGAGATGGCACTAGGGTATCTCTTGTACATTCTTCTTTACTTTTATGCATAGTAGCAACTCAATTTCCCCTTGATAATCAGGATAAATTACTTCAGCCAATACAGCAGCCCTTTCTTCGTCTGTGAATGTTAAGTAATGGAATCATACATTATGTAAACTTTTGGGATTGGCTTTTTCACTTAGATAATTCTCTATAGATTCATCCAGATCGTTATGCGAACTAATAGCTCATTCCTTTTTACTGCGGAGTAATAGATGTGCCAGTGTGTTTAGCCATGAAGTTTGAATTCTAATCCTGTTAGTGGGGCAGCCTCAGATGAATTATTTAATACTTCTGAACCTCCGTTTCGCTCTTTTAAAAAACAAACTTTAAATTTTGAGATAGTTGTAGCATTTTCATTTTTGGAGCTATTATTAGTAAAGCTTCCATAAGCATTCATGTACAGGTTTTCGTGTGAACACAAGTCTTTGTCTTCTGAGATAAATGACTGGCAGTGCGTGGTAACTGCATATTTAGTTTTAGAGGAAGCTACCAAACTTTTCCAGAATGGCTGTGCCATTTTACATTCCCCAAAACAATGTGTGAGTGATCCATTTCTCTGCATATTCACCAGCACTTGATGTTACTTTTTTTTTTAAATAATGCTTTAGCTATTCTGAGAGGTAGGCAGTGACACCTTATTGTGGTTTTAATTTGCATTTCCCAAATGACTAATAATGTTGAATATCTCTTCTTCTGCGTATTTACCATCTGTATATCTTCTTTGGTTAAATGTCTCTTCATGTCTGTGTTTGAATTGAATTGTTTGTTTACTATTTAGATTTGAGAGTTCTTTATAAATCCTAGATACTAGTCTTTTGTTGGCTATATGGTCTGAGAGTACATTTGTCCGTCAGTATTAGTGGGGATTGGTTCCAGGACCATCCCCAATACCAAAAGTCCATGCATACTCAAATCCCCTAGTAGCCCTGCAGAACCTACCTCTTGGATATGAAAACTCAACCCTCCATATCTGAGGATTTGGCATCCTGCAAATATTGTGTTTTTTAACTGTGTTTAGTTGTGAATAAAGAAACTGTGGCTATGGAGGGCTGGTGGTATTTACTGAAAAAAAAATGTGTATGAGTGGACTCATGTAGTTCAAACCTGTTATTCAAGGATCAACTATATTCTCTTCCACTCAATAGCATGTCTTTTCTTCCTTTTCACAGCGTCATTCAAAAGGTAAAAGTTTTAACTTTGATAAAGCCCAATTTATTTTTTTTCCTTTTATGGCTCATGCTTTTGGTGTTATCTTTGTTCAGGATGCTATAACAAAAATACCGTAGACTGGGTGGCTTAACAGAAACTTATTTCTCACAGTTCTTGAAGCTGGGAAGTCCAATTTCAAGTCACTGGCAGATCTGGTGTCTGGCGAGGGCTCACTTCCTGGTTTGTAGATGTTGTCTTTTCCCTGAGCTTTCACATATTGGAAAGGAAGAGGATGCTCTCTGGGGTTTCTTTTATAAATGCACTAATTCTATTCACAAGGGCTCTGCCCTTATGACATAATCACCTTCCAAAGGCCTCACCTCTTAACACTGATGATTAGGTTTCAAGACAAAAATGTTAAGAAGACATAAACATTCAGTCTATAGTAGATGCAAGTCTAAGAATTCTTTGTCTGGCTTTAGATCACAAAGTTTTTCTCCTATTTTATTTTTTCAAAAAGTGTTATGGTCTTATATTTTACATTTAAGTACATGATCCATTTTAAGTTAAATTTGTATAAAGTAGAAAACTTCAGTCTAGGTTCTTTTTTTTTCTTTCTGCCTGTGAACGTCCGTTTTCTCCAGCATCCTTCATTGAAAAGACTATCTTTCCTCCATTGTCAAAAAACAGTTGAACATGTTTGTGTTAGTATATTTTGGGATTCTCTATTCCAGCTCCATTGATTTATGTGTCTGTCCCTCTGCTAGTACCATGCTGCCTTGATTGCTATAGCTGTAAAGTAGGTTGTAAAATCAGGTAGACTGCTTCCACTCATTTTGTTCATCTATTTCAAAATGATTTTAGCTATTCTAATCCTGTACCTTTCCATGTAAATTTTAAAATTATCTTGCCTACATCTATCAAAATCTTGCTGGTATTTTGAGAGTACTTGTTTTAAGCCTATATATTAATTGGAAGAGAATTGACATTTTTACTATATGATATTGAATCTTCCAATCCATGAACGTGGTATGTCTCTGTATTTATTTAGGTCTTTGATTTCTTTTATCAACATTTTGTAATTTTTGGCATACAGGTGCTGTGCATGTTCTGTTAGTTACACTTAATTTTTTATAAGTAACTGTAAATATTGTATTTTTGATTTTAGTGTCTACATGTTTATTGCTAGTAAATGGAAATATAATTGGCTTTTGTGTGTTTATTTTGTATCCTGTGACCTTGCTGAACTCTCTTGTGAGTTCTGTTCTATGAGATTTTGTTTGTTTATAGATTGGGATTTTCTACATAGACAATCATGTCATATGTAAAAAGGGACAGTTTTACTTCTTTTCCAATCTGCATGACTTTTATTTCTTTTTCTTGCCTTATTGCACTGCCTAGAACTTTTAGCCCAATATTGAACAAAAGTGGTGATGACTAACATCCTTGCCTTGTTTTTGATAATAGGAGGGAAATCATTCAGTCTTTCACCATTTCATCTAAGTTGTCAAATGTATGTGTCTGTAGAGTTGTGTCCAGTAATCCCTTTTTATCCCCTTGAGCTCTGCAGGTATAGCTGTATTCTCTATTTAATGTGTCTTCTCTCTTTTTTACTTTGTCAGTCTTGCTAGAAGTTTGTTCATTGTATTGTTTCAAAGAATCAACTCCTTGTTTCATTGATTTTTGCTTATTTTTCTGATTTAAATTTTATTGAGTTCTGCTTTTATCTTTATTACTGTCTTCTTTCTGCTTGCAGTCAGTTTATTTTGTTCTTCTTTTCCTAGGTTCTTGAGGAGGAGCTTAGGTTATTGATTTCAGACCATTCCTATTTTCTGAAATATGAATTTAGTGCACAAATATTCTTCTCACTGTTTTAGCTGTGTTTCACAAATATTCATATGTTGTATTCTTATTTTTATTCAGTTTAATGTATTTTTTATTTTCCCTCCTCTTTGACTTATAGGTTATTTGGAAGAGAGTCATTCGTTTTATTTCCAAGTGTTTGATGACTTTCCTGTTATCTTTCATTTATTAATTTCTATTTATTCTGTTGTGGTCAAAGAACATAACCTACACAATTTTAATTCTTTTAAATATGTTGAGAGACTTGTCATAAGATCCAGGACATGGTCTTTCTTGGTATATGTTTATATGCACTTGTAAAGCACATGTATTCTGCTGTTGTTGAGTGGAGCATTTTATAAATGTGGAATACATCCTATTATTGAGGTTCTTCTATATCGTTGCTTATTTTCTGTCTAGTTTTTCTGTCAATTATTGAGTGAGGAGTGTTGAATTCTTTAACTATAATTAAAGATTGCCTATTTATCCTTTCAGCTCTATCAGTTTTTGCTTCACATATTTTCTAGACCTGTTTTTTGGTTTATATACATTTAAGATTAAGCTATGTTTTCTGGATGGATTGCCATTTTATCATTATATAATATCCTTCTCTGTCTCTGGTGAATTTCTTTGCTCTAAAATCTATTTTTAATATATTAATTATAGTCACTTCTGCTTTTTTGATTAATATTTGCAAGTTATGTCTTTTTTTCATCCTTTTACTTTTAGCCTATCTGTATTGTTTTATTTAAATTTTCATGTAGACAGCATGTAGTTGGATCATGTTTTCAAATCCACTCTGGCAATCTCTGTCTTTTAATTGACATATTTAGACTATTTACATTAATGTAATTACTGGCATGTAACAAACTTAAGTCTGCCATTTTGTTTTTCAATTTTTAATATTTCTTAGAGATGGGGTCTCACTCTATTGCCCAGGCTGGAGTGCAGTTGTATGAACATGTCTCACTGAAACCTCCAACTCCTGGGCTCAAGCAATCATTCGGCCTCAGCCTCCCAAGTATTATAGCTGGGACTAGAGGCATATGCAACCATGCCCAACTTGTCATTTTACTTTTTTGTTTATTCTAGTTTTTTGTTTTTGTTTTTTTCCCTGCCTTCCTGTAGCTTACTTGAATATTTTTAGAATTCTATTTTATTATCTATAGTATCTATAGTGCTTTTTGGTGCATCTCTTTGTATCATTTTATTGGTGGTTTCTCTAGGCATTACCTTACATGTTACTGTCTACTGGTATTATTTCACCAGTTCAAGTGAAGTATAAAAATCTCACTGCTCTTTATGTGCATTTCCCCTTTTTCATTTGCAATATGATTGTCAGTCTTAAATATTTCCTCTACATATATTTAGAATTACATCTGACAGTGTTTTAGAAATTTTTGATTCAACACTCAAACATAACTTAGAAAACTCAAGAGGAGAATAAAAGTCTATTGTATTCATCTATATTTTTCCTTATCTTGTTCTTTCTTTCTCCTTGAGGTTCCAAAGTTTCTTCTTGTGTCATTTTTCTTTCTACTTAAAAAAAGCTTACTTTAGGCCTTTTTTTTTTTTTTTTTTTTTTTGAGACAGAGTCTCGCTCTGTCACCCAGGCTGGAGTGCAGTGGTGCAATCTCGGCTCACTGCAACCTCCACCTCCCTGGTTCAAGCAATTCCCCTGCCTCATCCTGAGTAGCTGGGAATACAGGCGCATGGCACCATGTCCAGCTAATTTTTTTTTTTATTTTTAGTAGAGATGGGGTTTCACCATGTTGGCCAGACTGGTCTCGAACTCCTGACCTCAGGCAATCCGCCTGCCTCAGCCTCCCAACGTGCTGGGATCACAGGCATGAGCTACCGTGACCAGTCCTTTAGCCATTTTTTAAGGGTATGTCTGCTGGAAACTACTAATTAAAACTTAATTCTCCTAGTTTTCCTTCATCTGGGATTGTCTTTATTTTTCCCTTCTTTCCTGAAAGAAATGTTTTATGGGCGTTGTATGCTGCCTTGACAATTCTTTCTTGCAGCACCTAGAAATTATCATGTGACTTCTTTCTGGTTTCCATTGTTTCTGATGAGAAATACATTGTTATTCAAGTTGTTTACCCACATAAGGAAAAGCATAGTAAAAAAAAGATTTTTTATTGTCTTTCGTTTTCAGAATTTTAATAATAATATATCTCAGCTTGTATTTCTTTGGGTTTATTCTGTTTTGGGTTCACTCACATTCTTGAGTCTGTAGTTTTATGTTTCTTGGAAAATTTAGGAAGTTTTCAGCCATTATATCTTTGAGTACTTTTGTAGTCCTGCCCTCTTTTTCTCTCCTTATGGGACTCTGATGACACAAACAACAGGTCTTTTGTTATAATTCCACAGATTTCTGAGGCTCTAATCATTTTTTTTTCAGTGTACTTTCTCTCTGTTTTTTAGAATAGGTAATTTATATTGTCCTATCTTTTACTTCACAGATTCTTTTCTCTGTCCCTTCCATTCTGCCACTGAGCCCATCGACTGAGCTTAATATTTTGGTTATTATATGTTTCAGTTCTAAAATTACTATTTAGGGCCAAGTGTGATGGCTCATGCCTGTAATCTCAGCACTTTGGGAGGCTGAGATGGGTGGATCACTGAAGGTCAGAAGTTCGAGACCAGCCTGGCCAACATGGTGAAACCCTGTCTCTACTAAAATATAAAAAATAGCCAGGTGTGGTGGCAGGCAGCTGTAATCTCAGCTACATGGCAGGCTGAGGCAGGAGAATCACTTGAACCCAGGAGGCAGAGGTTGCAGTGAGCCAAGATCATGCCACTGCATGCCAGTCTGGGTGACAGAGCAAGATTCCATCTCAAAAATAAAATAGGATAAGATGAAATAATAAAATTACCATTTAGTTCTTCTTTATATCTTCTTCCTCCTCTCTCGTTCCCCTCCCTTTCTTCCTCCTTCTCCATTCTTCTTGGCTGAGACTTTCCATTTCTTTTTTGAGGCTTCACAGTTTTTCATTTGTTTCAACCATATTTGTAGCTCCTCAGTGAAGCATTTTCATCACGGCTGCTTTCAAATATTTGTTAGACAATTAGAGCAGCTCTGTCATGTGAGTGTTGGCATCTATTGATGGTCTTTTTTCATTCACTTTGAGATCTTGTTTCTTAGTATAATTTTTAATTTTAACCTGAACATTTTTGTATCATGACATGGTGTGTTCTATTTAAAACTTCTGTTTTAGCTAGCTTTCTCAAACACTCCTCTGGCAGGGTCCAGTAGTAGCCACCTTATTACTTCCAGGCCGAGGTAAAAGTCCAGGTGCCCTGCTTGTCCTCCAGTGACACCTGAGGGTGGGGTAGACAATGGTAGGAATTCTGTTTTCTGTATCGTCTCCACTGACAGTGCAGTGAAGGGGGCCTTGTTACTGCTAGGTGATGGTCTTGACTCTCCCTTAGACCTCATTTAATACCACCCTAGCCGGGAGAGGAGGGGCCACCTTATTACTGCTGGATGGGAGTTCAGTTTCCTCACTTGGTCTTCACTGACACTGAAATGGAATCATTCCATGTGTTCCTCAGATTCCAAAGTCCCTGGCTGGTTTCAGAGTCTTATGTTTGCTTAATATATATTATGTTCAGGGTTTTTAGTGGTACTTAGCAGTCAGAATAGAGAAAAATACATCTACTTCAGTTTCCTGGAAGCAGATGTCCTTAGTGAAAATTTTAAAAATTTGGTAACACTTAATATTGTCAAGAGTGTGAAGAAATCTCAATACTGGGAGTATGAACTTTTTCAAATTTGGAGGAGAGCAACGCCCAAAATTCAAAAAGATCAGGAATCCTACTTGTAAGGATCTACTGTATACAAATACTAACATCAGTGATTTAAGAATAAAAATGTTTACTTTAGCGTTGTTTGTAACAGGGAAAATAATAAGCAATTTAGCTATAAATAATGGATATAAATAATATATGTATATATATTCTCTAAATAGAGAAATGTTTAAATATATATAAAATACATTAATTATGGTATCCATACAATGAAATTATAGGTGGCCAGTCTTATTTTTAAAAAAAAAAACAAGCAACGAAATAGGATATGTAGCACATTCCTTTTTTTTTTTTTTGAGACAGTCGCTGTCACCCTGGCTGAAGTGCAGTGGCCTGATCCCTGCTCACTGCAACCTCCACCTCCTAGGCTCAAGTGATCTTCCCACCTCAGCCTCCCTAGTAGCTGGGACTACAGGCATGCATTACCACGCCCAGCTAATTTTTGTATTTTTTGTAGAGATAGGCTTTTGCCATATTGCCCAGGCTGGTCTCAAATTCCTGGGCTCAAGTGATCCACCTGCCTCAGCCTCCCAAAGTGCTGGGATTACAGGTGTGAACCACTATGCTGGCCCTTCTCATTTTTTTAAAAATGAAAATTGTTGAGTGGGGCTTTGCAGGTTTCTTAAAATTGATACCTAAGGCTATAAACTGTGGACAGAGAGGCATCAAGTGTCCTATTTTAAGAAAGCTCAAACATTTGTGGGCTGACAACACTATTAGAGCTTATAAGCAACTAGGCAAATTCTCACTACTACCTCCACTCATTATCCCTGGGCATCCTCATTCCTGCAGTCTCAACCATTGCCTCAGTGCTCCCCAATAGCCCTATAAATAGGAGACCTTGGACAGTGGTAAGGTAGGGAAAAAAAATCTGTGGAGTCAGATGTTCTTGGTATACATGAAAACCCTGTTAATTCTCCATTGACTTCCCACGGAAAAAGGTCAGGGGATGCTTCTCCTTGTACACAAATCAAGTAAGGAAAAGAGGGGCATGATAATTGCTTAAGACATTGAAGGTATCTGAAAAAAAAAATCTGAAACTAGCATCTTGTTCCCCAAAGGAATTTTTTGGATTTTAGCCTAAGTAGTTGCTTCATCAACTATGCATCTACATGAACAGATGAAGACAGAACTGGAGACAAACGGCAGACAGATCAGAGTTGACCGGGGGTGAGGAGACCCCGATGGCAAGAGCACAGAGGCTGACGGGGTTGTGAAAGCTAGACACAAAGATACAGAGACAAACTCCACTCCAGAGAGCTGTGCGGAAGGGTGGCTCCAAGGCATCCTCTCCATTCTCAATGCATTCCCCTCTGGAAAAGAGCCTGCAGAACTTATTGTTGAGCCCACAGGAGAGAAAATCTTTAGACTCTCGCTATCTAAAAGTTAGCCAGAGCAAGTGAGAAGCAGCAACAACCAACAGCGAACCAGGCCCGTGGGCAGTTAATAAAGACAAATCCTCTCTCACACTCCCTTCAACCCCCAACACCAGACACAGAAGACCTTGAATAAGGTAAAGGAAAAGATAAGTCCCACTCCTGGCCAGGCGCAGTGGCTCATCCCTGTAATCCCAGCACTTTGGGAGGCTGAGGCAGGAGGATCACTTGAGGTCTGGAGTTTCAGACCAGCCTGGGCAACATGGCAAAACCTGTCTCTACTAAAAATACAAAAATTAGCTGGGTGCGATGGCGGGTGCCTGTAGTCCCAGCTACTCGGAATTGCTTGAACCCGGAAGGTGGAGGTTGCAGTGAGCTGAGATAGCACCACTGCACTCCAGCCTGGGCAACAGATTCAGACCATCAAAAAAAAAAAAGCTAGACTCCAGACTCCTTTGTCCTCCTCTTCAACTGAAGTGAATGATTTGGTGGAGAAGCTGAAGAGCAAACCCACTGCAGGTCCCTGGAGGGATGGCCCACAGCAAGTGGAGGAGATGAAATCTACATCAGATATGAGATCTGAGTGGTCAACTGGAAATTATTGAATTTGTCTCTTAATAATAAGGTGTTGTAAATGCTGTAGCATCAGCCCAAGATATTATTAGGGATCTGTTCCCCACTAAGGAAAGGAGATTTGACATAGCATGGATTATAGAAAAATGAAACTGGTTTATGAATTATTCATATGAAGTTGAAGCTGTTAATCAACGTAATATTCACATGTTTGTACTGTATGTATGTTTGTATATATCTGTTTGTATATTCTTATTAGTCTATATGTTTACATTTTCTCTAAGGGAAGCAAACTATTTAGAAGGATCCACACTCCATTATTAACAATCGTCACAAAATTGTATCTATAAAGTTGGAATTTATAATAACCAACATGTTTTACATTTGAGAAACAAAAATGTTTCCTATATAAACAATGTGATGTACAGTTCCAGACAGATAAGAACATGCCCATAAATTTCATAAAGATGAAAAAGGCTTTATTGATTGATGAGAATAATCTTTCACCTTTGCACCCCACACATCTCAATGCTCTGAGCACCCACTGGTTTGACTGCCAAGCTGTGGCCTTTTGATTAATGAATTCCTAAGAGAATGACCCTGTCTAGGGTCATTTTGAATGTAAAAATCCCTGAGGAATAAGGGGCAAGGGCTGGGTTGAAGTTTGGAGCTACTCCCTTAAAGTAATCAAAGTGGTGGCTCTGACTCCATTGGGTGAGTTTTGGCTCCTCTTACCTTCCTGCTTTGTTGAAAGCTTTCATTCTTCTACTTGAAACAACATCAGCTTCTTTGGGACAGCTAGCTCCCTCCTATCCTGTGGATTCCTGCCCCTATCTCTGCTGATCTTCTGGGAACAGCTTCCTGGTGTTCTTTTCCCATTAGCTATAGGAAATCTCTGCTTTCGGTGACTTCTCTTTAAAAGAAAGTTCTTACAGCACAGCAGTTTGCTCTCCTGGGACACTGTTCTTTCAGCTCTCAGTGGCTAGTTTAGGATTTAGGGGATGATTGACTCAGTTGCTCATTCTCTCTGGAACAAATGCCCTCTTCAATATCCAGACCTTGTGGAGCAGCTTGGCCCACTCCACTCCACTCCTTTGCACTCATGGTGGTGTTTTTCTTGAGGCCGTCCCTGTCCCCCTTCCACTCCAGTTTCCTTTGGGGATACACAGGTTCTCAGGTCTGCACATCTCTTACCTCTAGTTGTAAACAGAGCTCAAGTTATTTCTCATAGGACTTCTGAGTCCATGCAAATCAAGGAGCATGACTGAGCCTTTGCTCTACATGTCTCTCAACATTTCAGAATGGTAAAGTTCATCAAGAGGCAAACGTGACCAGACCACATGGTGGGGTGGTGGTGTCTAACTCCCGCTGACCATATAAATCAGCAATTACTCAACTCAAATGCCACAAAGGGAAGTAACTTGCCTTTCAGAGCAATCCTGGGACAATTCTGGGAGTGGAAACCTTCTTTCTTTTTCTTTCTCCCATTCTGTCTGTCTTTCTCAGTACAAGATCTATAAGTAAAGTTCCCAAAACCTGATTTGAAAACAATCTGGAAAAATAACAATGAAGTCAATGAAATATCTTGGACAAAGATTTAAAAGAATAATATTCAGTGTTTATAAGGGTTTAGTGTAATGGGCATTCTTGTATACTGCTGGTGAGAGTTTGAATGGGTACAACCCTTTTGTAAAGCAATTTTGCAATATGTATTCTTAAAGAATTACTACTAAGATTCCATTATAAAAAAACATAATTTAAAAAACAAACAAAAAAATTAAAAGAAAAAGAAAAAGAATTTGAGAGGTAATCAAAGATTAAGGATGTATGAAGATATCCAATGCAGAATTACTTATCATAGAAAAGATTGGAAACAACTTAAATGTCCAAAAATAATTATTTATACATTAAATGTGATATTTAAAAATATTTGATATAATGTTTTCCAAAACAATTGTATGAAGTGGCAACAGGCTTATTCTGTAATATTAAGTGACAAAAGTAGAATATAAACTGCATATACAATATTAACCTAATTTTGTTATGTTTATCCTCTATGTCTCTGGAAGTAAACCCTTTCTTCCCAAATGCTTTAAAATAATCATAATGATTTTTATGGTTAGAAAACCAAATTAGTTAACAGAATCTGTTTTAATTTGGCAACGATCTGTTTTGGGCGTTTCTGGTTTCGGGGGTTTCTGGTTTCGGGGGTAGAAGCCTCTTATGGTGTACTGTGTCTTTAAAGGTTCTTAGAGATGGACTGGAAAAACAAAAAGTTGGAAGCCAGTTTATTCACTCCCCCACAGATGTGGTTTTAATTGTTCTCATTGTTTCATGTTCTCCTTCAGTCTTTGCCCAAGAACGTTTTTTAAAAAGTTGAAAATTGATCCAAAAGTGGTCATGGTATGAATTAGTGGAGAGGAAATAAACTCATTCATCTCAGTCAATCATTCTCTTAACCTGCAGAATGGTTAGACTTCCCTCTATGGCAAGAGAAAAAAAAAGTTAAATTAAAAATTGAGTCCCAGTAGTGAACTAAGTGATTGCTGGTGGGGTATAAAATAAGAAGCAATTTAGAAATGTGTATCAACATCCTAAAACTGGTCGTGATCTTTGGCCCAGAAGTCTACTTCTGGAAGATGGAGACAAGGATCTAAGATGGGCATCCCAGCCCCAAGCAAAACTGCAAAATCAGACACAACCTAAATACCTGGAAATCATGGAATGGTTAGCTAAACTGTAGATGGAACAAATAACATATGATAAAATATTAAATGTTTTGAAGGTTTAGCAAGTTCTCGGAGTACCATGCTCTCTTCTCACAGAGGGACATCATCCTTCTCTTCTCAGCCCCATTTTGCTTATGCAGCCATAAGCAAAGTGGAGATGGGTCCCAGACCTAGGGTCATAACAGTAACTAAACAGATGTGAATGTATAATTCGTTTCAGGATTTTCTTTAAATATTATGGAATGTGGAGAAGGAACTCATTCTAATGAGAGAGAGACAGTCTTAGAAGCAATTTCATGCTCTTTTTGGTATTGGTCCTAACTAGTTTTTAAGACTTCCTATAGCATACAGTTGAGACCGGGTGGGGTATTTATCAGACCAAATAACAGTCTGGTTCAAAAACCTTGGGATTTTTCTCTAGAGTTGTAACTCTTAAAAAATTGTTTTTGATGTTAGAAGGAACTTTAGAAATCTTACTGGTGAAGAAACCAAGGCACAGAGAGATTAAGTGACAGTTTGGATCATAATACCAAAAGACACATTTTTGAACACTGTAATCGTCAATGTTGAAATCCTGAAAGAGCAAAATCCCCAAACTCTAAAAATCCTAAAATCCCAAAATCCCAAAAATCCCAAAAATCACCATCACAGGATAGTTGGATCATATTTGACAAGCTCTTATGAACCATCTCCATGCAAATTGCCCAAATCTATCCCTATATTATACTTGTTTACATGCTGAATTTTCTTTTTAGTTTTTAAATTTGCTTTTCCTTTCTTTTAAAATTTTCACTATTTTAAATTGTCAGCATTATTTCTTGTAATTCTACATGCTATGTATTTAATCTTCACATCATTTCCAATATTGGCGGTATAAATCGTAGAGACTTTTAGAGCATTCTAATTTGTTTTATGCATGTTTTGCAAATTTGACTCCATGAAGCTGCACTATCAGAATGTTGCCTTTGTGTGTAAGCATTGTGCATGTACATAAAAATGTTAAAACTTCTTCAATAAATGAATAGATGTTCTTTTGTACATCTGCATTTGTGAAAGGTAAGATTTCTCAAGATCTCAGCTCTTAGGGTAACTGTATATGTGGTGGTGACCCATTGAGGTTTTCAATTGATCTTATCAGAAGATTATGGTTGTTCATCATGGTATTTCAGATGGCCAGAGTTATAAAGTTGGGTACACTCAACTACCCACCATAGTGATATGCATTGATCCATTTCCTTTTCTGACCTACTTCCTTGTGAATACAATTTGTCTGCTCATAACTGTTTTGTCCATGTGACTGTCGCTAGTATGCCTGAGTGTCTATGTTTGCAAAAATATATACATTATTATGGCTTATTTTATTATGTAAAGTGGCCTATGAAGCCTTCTGTTGCATTTTTATGCTTCTCAAGTAAATCCCCTCTTTAAAGTATAAATAAAAATCTTTTAAAAAATTAAATTTTTTTTCAGAATTATATTTTTGAGATTCTGATCTTTTGGGATTCCAACATTCAGGTTTATAGCATTTGGGATTGTGTCTTTTGGGATTATGATCAGCTTCCATTAAAGGATTTGCTTGGGGTCAGAGCAGCTAGATGGCAGAGCCTCCAAGCTCAAGTCTATCTATGAGCTTTTGAAAATACCACTTTTTGGTTGGTGTTATGGGTCACGCCAGTAATTCTAGCACTTTGGGAGGCCAAGGTGGGCTGATCGCTTGAGCTCAGGAGTTTGAGACCAGCCTGGGTAACATGGAGAAACCCTGTCTCTATAAATAATATTAAAAAATTAGCCAGGCAAGGTAGCACACAGTAGTCCTAGCCACTTGGGTGGCTGAGGTGTGAGGATTGCTTGAGCCCAGGACATAGAGGCTGTAGGGAGCCAAGATGGCACCACTGCACTCCAGCCTGGGTGACAAAGTGAGACCCCGTCCCCCCCCCCAAAAAAAGGAAATATTACTTTTTAAAAAACTTATTCTAATACATTTGAATGTACCTGATATGAGATATTGAGAAGGATAGTGGAATTCAGTACCATATAACTTATGAGTTAATGTATAAGATTCAAAAGAGAAGAAAAAGCAAAAGACAGGTTCTAGAGACAAAAAGGTTTGGAAAATTGATGAACTGTTTGAGGGGATGGTCCCTAAGATGATGCAGAGGCCTTGGTAGGTGGGGAATGAAAAATTAGCTCAGCTATCACTCTGATGGTCTATCATTCATAGTTTTTGAGTTGATTTTCCGGTAGTAGAGGTAAGTTTCTGTGAACACATCTATCATATTTAAAAATTTTTTCACTTAGGACCAAAAGTACATATTTACAAGATGGCTGCCCATATCCATGTAGCAGGATGATGGCCCACCGTATATAGCTCATCTCCAAATGGCCAGAGTCCAATTTCAACCTTGGGAAAATAAAAACCTCCAGGACAACTACCTCAGATACAGGGAGGGATCTTTTGGAATCACTTCTTCAGATACTTGCCCACCGTTGGTTAATTGGTTAGTCTGGGATAGAGGCAGGTGGGAGTGCTCCATTTTGGGCTAGCTGCATGAATGGCAGGCTGAGGTGTCAGTAGCCTAGTGGTAGAGTACGGCAGGGGCAGCCAGCATGTCCTGGTAGCTGACTCTTGTGGAAACTGGCACAGCTGGCAGTTTTCAGAACACAAGATTGCCCTCCCCTGCCAGGTCCTTGCAGAAAAGTGATTGGGTCTTCTGAGGAATACTCAAGCTGGAAGTCAGGAACATGTCCTCTAATTCAGCTATTTCCAATGTGTAGCACAGGGTCATGTATACGGTGGACACTCAATGATGATGCATATAGTCAGGCAGACACAGATATAAGAGCAAGCCCCAGAAAGAACAGTAGAGTCCAGCTCAGAGTGAAATGAGTTACCATCTATCATCATTCTAAGATGCATTTTCTCCCCAAATTTTCACTTTTTTTTTTTTTTTTGAGATGGAGTCTCTCTCTGCCACCTAGGCTGGAATGCAGTGGCACAATCTCAGCTCACTGCAGCCTCTGCCTCCTGCGTTCAAGTGATTCTCCTGCCTCAGCCTCTGGAGTAGCTGGGATTACAGTCACACACCACCACACCTGGCTAATTTTTGTATTTTTAGTAGAGATGGGATTTTATCATGTTGGGCAGGCTGGACTCGAACTCCTGACTTCAAGTGATCCACCCACCTTGGCCTCCCAGAGTACAGGGATTATAGATGTGAGTTACCACGCCTGGCCCATTTTCACATTTCTAAAATCAGGATGCATCTTAACATTGGTCTCTTTGTTTCAGCGATTTGTATTGTCAGAGCTATAATGGATTCAACTGCAGTTTAAGAATGTCTTTACAAAGATTATGCTCTGATTCCATATTGAAAAAATGTTATTTTATGCATAGAAAGTAATGGAAATAGAGAAATAATGTGTAGTAACAAAGGCATTTGCCATTGGAAGAATATCCATAATTCCATATTTTCTTACAAATTAACATCAAAGTGCTTTCTGGGGCATAAGAAAAAAAGTAAACAATAAGTAGATGATCCTGTGATATTTGGTTACTGAGATACATGCAAAGGATTGCCTAACACAGGCTGTATTAGTTTCCTGTGGCTGCCTTAATAAATTTCCACAAACTTGGTGCCTTCAGCTGACAATAATTTACTCTTCTCTTAGTTCTGGAGGCTGGAAGTTCAACGACAGTTTTGTTGGGTTGAAATCAAGGTGTAGGCAGAGCCTTGTTCCCTTGGAGGCTTTAGGGGACAATCTCTTCCTTGCCTCTTCTGGTTTCTGGTGGCTGCTACTCTTCCTTTGTTTGTGGCTGCATCATTTAAATCTCTACTTCTGTCTTCACATCACCATCTTCTCTTCTGTGCATCAAATCCCCCTCTCCCTTTCTCTTATAAGGACACTTGTGATGGCATTTAGGGCCTACCCAAATAACCAAGGATAATCTCTCCATCTCAAAATCGTTAATCATATCTGCAAAGACCCTTCTTCCAATTAAGGTAATATTTACGGTTTCCAGGAATTAGAATCTGATTTCTTTGAGGCCACCATTTACCCCACTACACAGGCCAAACAATGCAACTGGGGTTGGGGAAACCTCCAAATTTGTAAGAATAAGTAAAAGAAAGCTTGGTGTGACTAATTTATGTTGCTATTTTCATTATGCTCCCTGCCAAAAATATCAAGAAAGAGTCAATATTAAAACTATAGAATGGGTATCAGTTGCTTGGAAGAAAATTACAGAGATAACAGAGAACTCTTCTAAGAAATGTTCTTAATAAACCAGAAGATAAAATTGGGTGGTAAATCACTAGATATTGACCTTTCAAAGTGGAAAATTATTCAGAAGGGCCAAAGAATTTTTTAAAAAAACTTTTATGTGGTAGATTAATTATAAAAATAGTTCTAAATTTCCACACTTACACAGTCTCCATGTTCTAAGCAAAGTGCGTTTGTAGTTTCTCCCATTAAGAGGTAAAATTTATTTCCCTATCTCTTGAATCTGGATGCCCTTGTGACTGGCTTTAGCCAATAGAACACAGCAGAAGTGGCACTATACCTGTTCTAAAGCTAGGTCCAACAGGCCTTATGACTTTCTGTTCCCTCCCTAGTTGCTACAAGAACAAACTAGCCTATGGGATGATTAGAGATGCATGGTTTAGCTGGAGCCAGTGGCTCACACCTGTAATCCCAGCACTTTGGGAGGCCAAGCTAGGTGAGTTGCTTTAGGTCGGGAGTTCGAGACCAGCCTGGGCAACATGGTGAAACCCTGTCTCTACTAAAAAAAGAAAAAAAGCTGGGTGTGGTGGTATGCACCTGTAGTCCCAGCTACTTGGGAGGCTGAGGTGGGAGGATTGCTTGAGCACGGGAGGTGGAGGTTGCAGTGGGCCAAGATTGTGTCACTACACTCCAGCCTGGGTGACAGAGCCAGACCCTGTCTTAAAAAAAAAAAAAAAAAAAAAAGCATGGTTTGGTTTTCCTCATACCCTAGCCAATAACTGGCCAGCCACCAGGCATGTGAGTGAGGCCGTTCTTGACCAGCTAGCTCCTAGCCAAATAGACAGCCAGCCAAAAATGTATGGGCAAGCCCCAGCAAGAACAGTAGAGCTCAGCTCAGATCAGCAGAGCCTCTTAACTAACTCAGATTCCTGAGTAACAACTAAAGCTTATTGCTTTTAAGCCACTGGGTTTGAGGATGGTTTCTTTTACGACAAAAACTGTTACGTAATAAAAAGTCACAAGACTTTCATGACTGGGATTGACTAAATGATTCAGAATGAATTAGGCTCTGAATATAAAATAATTTTTGGAATACTTTAACTAGTTTATTTTGCTTATAATTTCCTTTTATGTATCCTTAATGGCAATATAGGATTAAAATAAAGTTATAAATAAGTCTAAAAGAGATCCTTAAGTAAGTATAAAATACAAATTCTAATTTTAAAAAGGCTTAATGTCATGCTTTTATTGGAAGTATTTCTTTCCTTTGTATGGCTACAGTTTTTAAAATTTCTTTTATTCTGCGACCCTCCTACATTCAAGGTAGTTTCAACAAAATAAAAGAATTCTATACTCAGCTTTCTGCCACTTTTTCACTATATAGCTCTTGGCAATTTATTTTCCATCTCTGAGTTTCAGTTGCCCTATTAAAAAAAAGTGAGGATAATAATACCTCTGGGTCAGGGTTGTTTTGAAGATGAAATATGATAGCCTCTATAAATGTGCTTCATGAATGCAAATGGATGAAAAAAATTAAGAAATCTTAGTCTGTGCTGGTATTTCTTAAATGTGCCTTACAATAACATTTTACTGGCTAAAAAGTGCTAGTGATTTCCTCAATAAGATTGTTCTAGTCCATAAAGTAGATCATTTAGGTTATATGAATTTGTTTTGTTGTTATCTCTGCTCCTTCCCCACATCATAGACACAATAAGACCTGAGAACATGACCTTTTTCCAAAAGCATGTTGCTCCCCATTGGAGTAGCAGAATAAACCCAGGTGGTCCATATGTAGACACCCCAGCCCTTATGGCATTATATTATGTTTGTAGCAAACCGATTTGGGATTCTTGTTGCATTCAAAGCCTCCATTGCAAAAAGCTGCCCCAGCCAACAGCCAACCCATCTCCAGCCAACTACAGCTGATGGGATAAGAGGCATACAACTGCCTGGAGCATCTAACCACAGCCTCTAGATGAAGTCAATAGTGGCCTCTATCTTGAAAATTCAAATTCAAAAGATATGGAGATGTAAGCTTTGGATAGTGGAGTTTGCAACTGAATTCAGTTCTTGCAGAATTGGGGCCATAGTCAGCAACTTAATAAACCAAATCTATGTGAAATAGATAGTTCAGAAGCAGTTGAAAGTGAGCCAGCACAGAAAATTAGGTTGCAGAGGACAAAATGCAGAAGACTGGCAGAGAAAACAGAGACAAGGGCCCAGAGAGCTCCAGCTCTAGAGAGGAGAGAGTTTCACTCCTAACTTTTCAGTTTCCCAGGGGATATTCCCTAATTCCTTGTTACAATTTATTTTCTGCCAGGAGATGTCAGCCAGATTCTCTGGACTATCTTTACAATACCTAATTCCCCTTTTTATTGGAGCTAGTTTGTATGGATTTTTATTACTTGTAACTATATGACCCAGTTAGTTTTAAAAAATTCTTCTGGGTTTAGAGATGTCTTAGATTGCTTTCATTCAAGGGGAATATTATTTGGTGATATAATATAAAATATAGATTTGGTCTCTGTCCTGGTTCTTGGCACAAGAGCTTCTAAGACCCTTGGAATCTCCTGAGTGATAAGAATTTTTTTTTTTTTTTGCATGCTAATGAGATGGCTGGTGGCTGGAATCACTGCATGGTCCATAGACAGCTAAGGTATAGCGGCTGGTTACCTGAGGAACCAGCCTTGTGATTAGAGGGTCGGCATTTTCAGCCCCACTTCACCTCTAGGGAGGGAAAAGGGTCTGGAAATTTGAGTTCAATCCCTTATGGCCAATTATTTAATCAATCATGACTATGCAGTGGGATCTCCACAAAACCCCTAAACAACAAGGCTCAGAGTGCTTTTGGGTTGGTGAACACATCTGCTTACTGGGAGGGTGGGACACTCTGCCTCCATGGGAACAGAAGATCTCATGCTCAGGACCCTTTAAAACCTCGCTCTATATACCTCTTCATCTGGCTATTCATCTGTATCTGTTGCAATATCCTTTATAATAAGCTATTCTTTGTAATAAACTAGTAACTGTAAATAATAAACTAGTTCATCTGTGTCCTTTGTGATATCCTTTATAATAAACTAGTAACTGTAAATAAGTGTTTGTGAGCTGTTATAGCAAATTAGCAAGGAGTTAGCATCAGAATTGAATTGTAGGACACCCAGTTGGTGTCCATAGAGAATCGGAGAATCCATTTGTATGTGGGAAAACTCCATACATTTGGTGTCAGAAGTGTTGTGACTGTACAGAAAGGGAGAGTTTTTCTTTTAGGGAGGATAAGTATGATTGTTAAGAAAAAAAAAAAAAGACTAGGTGCAGTGGCTCAAACCTGTAATCCCAGCACTTTGGGAGGCCGAGGCGGGTGGATCACCTGAGGTCAGGAGTTCGAGACCAGCCTGGCCAACATGGTGAAACCGCGTTTCTACTAATAACACAAAAATGAGCTGGGCATGGTAGTGGATGTCTATAATCCCAGCTACTTGGGAGACTGAGGCAGAAGAATTGCTTGAACCCAATATTAACTAGTGTCTATTGTGTTCCAGGCATTGTCCAATTACACATTATCTCACAAAAGTAGTCATTATTATACCTATTTTAAAGAGATGGAAGAACCAAGGTCCTGAAAGGTCTAGTATCTTGTCCAAGGACTCAGTCAAAAGCTCTTTCCACTATACCAGTGTCTCACCTACATCTGTGAAAAGCAATACATTACTTCCTCATCACCAACTGGATTAATTTGAAAATAAGGTCATGTAATCTGCTTAGTGTCTCAAATCATTTTCATTATCAAAGCACATTTTAAACTAATGATTCTAGTCTACGGGCCATGTAAATTAACATCTAGTAATATATTTTACTGGAAAAGGAGAGAGCATATTTCGTGAGTGCTGCAAACAATCCACCACCACCTGATTTCACCCAGTCCCATCATACCTACTTGCTTTATTCTTTTCTCAAATGTGCGCCCAGACTTCAAGGTAAGAGGTTCAAGTTCAAGTTCAATTTAACCACAACAGCCCATTGTCACTTTGCCCCATTACTCTCTATCTTATCTATCTTATAGCCTCAAAGAGTTAATGATTCATTCATGATTCAACATTTATTGAGGTGTCAGGCACTACACTGAGTGCTGGGTACAAAAGACCCCGACACTGTTTTTGAGAAGTCTGTTCTCATCACTCTGGGGCATTCTAAAGGGATGCGCTCTCCTCCTTTTCCCACCCTTTCTCCCCGTTCGGCCCTGAGAGGGGCTCTTAAATAGTCCTTGGAGGTGGTTAATCTTTCGGTGAACTGGAAGGAGGGTGGGCCCGCGCAGCCTGCCCAGACCCAAAGATCAAAGGCGTGTTCCTCCAAACGCCTGAAGGAAGCCCGGCGGACTCTGAAGAATGCTGCTGGCAACCAGCGAGTTTCCAAGGGCAGAGCCAGCATTTGGAGCGAAGGATGCAAAGCTAAGAAAGGATGTTGGCAGGCCAGCTGCGCCCCGCTCGCACCTGGGTTCCCCGCGGTGTGGGGACGTAACCCAGAAACTGCCCTGCGCCTCATCCCTGAGCTAGCGGATCTGCAGCGGGACAAGCACCCGCTGGCCCGGAGATTGCACCCGGAAAGGGACGGAAAGGAGGCTGTGCGGACTGAGGCTCAGAACTCCTTCCCCGTCTCGCCTACTTCCAAAAACTCTTCTTCCAGGCGGGGAAGCCTCAGAGGCTGCTTCCCTCCTCCGCCTTTGCGCTCAGCTCCCCGCTGGCCGCGAGCTCTCCACGCACTCCTGTTGCGCTCGCCACCAGCCCTGGCGTCCCTGCAACCCCAACTCCAGGCCGACTTCCCGACGCACACAGTGCCGGACCAGAGCAAGGCCAACCACTCGCACTGGAGTGATGGGGAGATTTTTTTCTGGCCCGAGAATGGACCAAGGGACTCTCTTGCAGGGGACGTGATTCCAGGGAGCCCAGATTTCTCTCTCCCTTAGAGGTCGCAACGGAGCCAACAGAAGTCTGGCTTTAATCCACTCAGGACTTAAAAACATCATCTAATGACTGAAATCTGTCTGAGAACACAGGATGAGCGCATCCATGTCCACACACCCGGGTGGAACAAATCTTTTATTTTCTGAAGACAAGTGATTTGAAGTCCAGACTGAATGGCATTTAAGAATTAGGAATCCACTGCTTGCCATCCTGGAGTGAATTAAACTAAATTAGAGTCCAGAATATGCAGCTTCTTTAAGAAAAAATTCTCCTCTGAAACATTTTTCTTCCCCACTGCATTAAGTAGTGTTCCTCATCAGACATCTGAAAACATTGATTGTTAAAATGTGGTCCTGGGACCAGCAGCAATGACATCACCTGGGGCCCCACTTCAGACCCCTGGACTCAGGATCTCTGGAGGGTGGAGGCATCTAGGTGATTCTGAAGAACCACTGGCTTAAAAGGCTCCTTGGTCGGTGCTTTCCACTAATCAGTAAATATATAGAGCCAGCAGAGCTGGAGCTCTGTTTATCACTTCTCTTTTTAGAATGAAGTCTCTGTTTGACAGTGGGAAAGACTGCTAGAATGATCCTGAGTTGCTTGTGAAGTCACACAAGCAATGAGAGAGAGAGAGAGAGAGAGAGAGAGAGAGAGAGAGAGAGAGAGAGAGGACTTCCCTGGCTGCAGTCCAGATTGGATATCTGTCTGCTTCTGAGAACTTGCAGACTCGCTTACTTGAAACACTTCATTCTCCGTTCAGGCGTCTGTAAGCTGCTTTGGTTGTTCTCCTGGTTCTTTCTAAAAGCACCTTCTAAGATAGTTTTCATAACCTAGAGGTCACAGGCAGGATACTCCCCACCCTTAACATCCCCGACCCCCAACTTCCAAACTATACTGGCTTGAGGCCAAGGGAGTTCCCCATTCTTTCTATGAAGCTACTCACCCCCTATTCATATTGAGACACACCAACTACCTGGGCTGGAGCTGGAGCAGGGTAGGCTGGGAGTTTTACCCTTCCGGGAAGACTGGAGGAGAGAGACCTATGGTGGGTGTGGGTGTGTTGATGATCTGGAATAGGAGAAGGGCTCACTGAGAAGGAGAGATGTTTAGACTGTGGGTGTGTGTTGGAGGCATGTGTGGTGTGGTCGTGTTGTCATGTTCCTGGGCTAGTGGCAGCCACCACCCAGTCATTCCCACCTTGATCCTCACTCCATTCAATGGACAACTATGGGGACCTGAGTGAGCCTAGGCCCCTCCTTGGCTGAGGCTCCTGATGGGACTGGGCAGCCTCACCATCAGACACCAGTGTCATTCTATCTGCAGGTGCCAGGCTCTGACTTTGCTCTCTGGATTTCTAGGAAAAAGAAAGCTCTGGACAAATTTAGAGAGCATTAGGGAGAGGTGCAAGGTGAAAGAGAGACAGAAAGAGAGAGAGAAAGAGTCAATAGATACCAAAAAGAGGTATTTTAGTTTGTGGAAAAAAAAGATCATTGCCTGGATGCTATAAACATACACCCCTTGGAGCTTCCTGCCTGAGACACTTTCAGTTTGGGTCTAGGCACAGATAATTCACGACCCGCCACTTAGTAAAAGTAACTGACATTTTCACGGAGCTTTTCCTTTACCAAGGGATTTTACAGATATAATCTCATTTGAGCCCCACTAAGCCTCTGTAAGATGAAAGAGGAAGGTCTGCATATAATGATTATTATCATTCTCATTACCGTTATCCCTGCTTGCAGAGATGGGAAAACTGAGGATCCAGGCTCTTTCAAGAAACAGCTAGTTGGATGCAGAACCAGGGTCAAATCTACATGTTCCCTATTCATAGCCACATGCCTCCTGCCTAAAGCAAAGGCTTCAAATTATTGGTAGGGAACTATAGATAGCCATGAAGACTTTCTAAAAATCCATGTATAGATTGGGGTTGTAAGGGAATGAGCAAGAAAAAGTTATTTCTCTATGGATGACCTGCCTGGAATCCTCAGAATTTAGAGCATTTGTTTTGTAAAAACGTGAGTGGGAGATTGGAAAATTTGCGAAACGTGAAAGGCAAACAATTGAATCACACTGGGGACTCTTTGATTTGAACTCTGGATAGGTTGAGGCATGGGCTCTAACCCTCTGGTGGAAAGGAGAGAACACATGAATTTGAGGAACGGGACTCTGGCCAGAGCTTGAAATGTGTTCTTGAAAGTCAAGTTGGGGTGGCGGTGGTGGGGTGATGGAAGGGTATCCTGACATCTTGAAAAGTCCTCCATGTGCAAATAGACAGGTGGATGAAGTCACCGAAGTTCTCAGCCCTTGGAGAATGGGGAATTGCGCCTGGTAATGTGGTCACCACCCCTTGGTAATGAGGTCACTATCGCTGACAGAGAGCACACCTGGCAGAGCAGCTTCTCCAGTCGGGACCAGCCTAGCGGGATCCTTCCTCCATGGCCAGGCAGAGGGCTCCACCCGCGAAGCGGCCTGTGGGGTTGGTGGAAGGGCGGAGAAGCTCTCGCTCCAGGTACCAAACTAAGCCGAGAAAAAAGGGTAAAAAATCGAAAAGAAAGAGCAAATGAAGCGGAAGTTTCAAGGCTCTCTGCGAGGAATAACAGTATAAATAACAGAAGACGTCTTGTAAACACTGCGGTCATAACCCCGAACATTAAACAGCCCCGGTGGCATCTGGCGCATCGGCCGCCGCGGGCTGCGCTGGGGCAGTGAGGGAGCCGGGTCGCAGGCTCCTCGGCCTTGCTTCTCTGTTTATCTCAACTTAATCTTCCCCTAGGAGCTGTTCCGTAGCCTGGAAAATGTTTAAATTAAACCCAGTCCGCCGGAAGTCGTGGCGGGAGCTAAACGCACCCGCTAACAGCAACCAAAAGGCAGGCATGCGGTTTTATTGTTAGAATTAATTAATGGACTATTAATAAGAAATGTAGATAATGTATGTTGCAGAGCTTTGAAAATCCTGAAACACACCCTAAGGGTTATGGAATTTACATCTTTCATAGCTTCTATTATTTCTTCACTAGTTTGCAGCTATGCTCACACCTGGAAGGTGACAAAAGGTGGAGTTTACTTTCTCGCCCGTGTCAGCAGTCATACGGTGGAATCCATGAAAATTGGATTTCCTTTTTCTGGTGCGTTTTACTCTTGAACTGTGTAACTGTGGATAACTTTAATACTGCCCATTCTTTGTTTACAGTTATATAATTTCTATTAGCCTTAAAAGTAACCGACATATTTCTTTTTTAAGGTTTCAGTATAAAACATAATCTGCATCTTCATTATGAAACTCATATGCAATTTTCTTCTATCTCTAGAAGTTTAGATCGAGGTTTAAAAGAACCATTTTCATTATCAAGCTTCCCCATAGTTTCCCACTTTCCTATTCCAAATATTTTTAAAAATCACACCAAATATCAGAGCTTTTAGCAATATAAAGAAAGATTTATTTTCAAAAGTAGCAAAACTTATTTGAAAAAAATATATATCTTTAAGTGAATTACTTTATAAATGTGACTGTCAAAGTCAGCTATCCTATGATCTACATTTTACAACATATTGTACAAAAGATACATTGATAGGCTCTTATCTATTTATATATTTATAATTACATATTGCACTTGGACCAGCAAGGCTTGCAGAGTCATTCACGGTAGAAGTTAATAAAGTTAAATAGATGGGAATCTTTGTAAGTACAATTGATCTCCTCTGGTTTGGAAACGAATCTCCTCGTCGTTGTAAAGTGTTCTCGCGGGGTGGGACAGAGAGAGGAGCATTGCGAGGGGGAAGCAGAGACAGAGAGCACTGAGGGCAGGGGTCGCCTTCCCGGGGCCCGCTCCCCCCGGGAGCGCGCCTTTCCCAGACTCGCACCTCCAAGGTCAGGACGCGGTGGTTCCACATAAGCGGCTCGCGGTCACCACTTCTTTCAGGTCACTCTCGGGTTTCCCGGCCACCATAAAGGGCCACGTCTGCGGGAAAGAAGAGGGTGGAGGAGGTAAGTGGCCGTGGCGGAGGGGGTGGGGTGGACTCGGGGCCTGAGATGAAAGGAAGGGGGGCGGTGGGGGCAGGCGGTGCGCTGGAGAGACCGGTTATCTCTGCAATTTACTCCCGGTCCTAGCGCACCCCGCGGCTGCATAAAGCAAATAGCTGCTTTGGCGCCAAGTCACAGCTCGAGGTAGTGGTGGTGCTGGTGGTGGCCTTTTAGAACGAGAGCCAAAAGGGCTCATACTGGGTTCCTTGTGAGACTCAATGCAGGAAGCCCTGGGCAAGCCGAGAGTGGGTGGTGCTGTGGCACTGCCTGGAGGCAGACGCTTTGGCGGTCTGAGCCGGGAAGCCAAGAACGACCTTGTGCCTACTGGGCACCGAGTTCGGGGCGAAGCGCCCTCCTGGCCTCCTTCTGAGGCGGTGGTGGGGTTTCAGGGCCCTGTCGCTTTCATCGCCTTTCATCACCATCTATTTCCCTAGTCCGACTTTCGTTTCTTCCATCTCAAACACCGGCTTTGACTACAGCTTCTAGATTAATCACCACCTCTTAAGGAAAAAAAAAAATGCTATACTACATTGACTTTTAATTTAAGATCGTCTTCATGCTGGACTGAGAAAGCATGCTTTCTCTTCCTTTCTCCGGGCTGTTTTGTAATAAAGCTCATTTAAGTTTCTTATTCAAAGATGTAGAGAGTAGCAGTTGTAAATATTCGAGGCAACACTTTCATTTTAGGTGAAGATTTTAAAAAGCTATTTACTCACTGGGGGGGAAAAACCCCAAACTTTCAATTGGAGAGAAAACATTTTTCATGGCAAAATGTGGGTTTGCATCTTCTTCTCCAGCAATTCCAGAAACCAATTCGGTGAGAAGACAATTCAGACCCCTCTCACTACTGCTCTAGTGCTGGCTGATAAGACTTGCCTTTTAAAAGGAAAAATCTCTCATTCTTATCATATACAAACAGAGATCCTAGTAAGTTGTTGTTATTGTTTTTCTTTAGATCCTAGAAGTTTTAAAATAAAATCAAATGAAAAAAATTAAGATATATTTCTTAAACAGTAAAATACATTTGAGAAAAAAGTAGACTCAGTGATTATCAGTTTTTTGTGTTAAAAAATTAGGCTCAATGGGCATTACTTTTTAAGATAAAAGGTAACATTTCTTAAATCTTGGATGAGAGTGACCTATTTTAGTATTTATTACACTCATACTAGTGAGGATTTACTGATTTTGCTGATCATTACTAGAACTTCTGGGATTTAAAAATATTAATCCACTTATAGGAGAAGCACAGAATATTTAAGTGGTTAAGGGCTTACATGGACAATTTGGGGGTCATAGATGTGTCCTTATCCAATGGTCCTAAATATGCTTGTGAAAGAAACGGAGTTGGGTGTTTTTATTTACAAGGAAAGGAAAATCAAGTTCCACTCTCTGCTAAAAGAAGAAAAAAGGGTTAACAAAATGCCTGTCCGCTCGCAGCGTCTTGTCAGTGTTCTCAGTTCCGCAGCAGCCACTGCACCCCAGGGAGGATGGCTATGGAGCGGGAGCGGGGGATCCCCTCCTCTGTGCCAGCTCAACACACTTGCAAACCTTTAATTGGGCTGCCACGTCAAACCCTCGCATAAATCACTCCCGCTCCGGGGGCTGGTAAGGCAGAGAGCGAGGGCCGTGTCTAGACCGCCCGCCTCCGGTCCCTGGAGGCTCTAGGCCCGCGGTGGTCGAGGTGTGTAAGTCACCGCCGCGCCCACACCCCCACTCCCAGCCCCGCGCGCACTCGCGCCCACCGCAGGCGGGAGTGCGGGCGCGCCTGGACTGCAGCTGCAGCCCCGGGAGCACTCACCAGGTTGACCGGGTGAATGTACCCGTTCTCGTATTTGTCGTTAGCCAGGATCTGCCTCAAGTGGGCGATGTAGCTGGACGCCAGCCTGAGCGTGTCCAGCTTGGAGAGCTTGGTGTCGGGGGGCACCCAGGGCAGGGTGGTCTTGAGTCTGGAGAAGGCCTTGCTCAGCACTCGCATGCGGGCCCGCTCTCGCGCGTTGGCGGCGTTGCGCTGGACCTGCTTCCCCTCCTGGCTGACCCCGCTCAGGGGGCTCTTCTTGGTGGGCGCCTTCCTCCTCTTGCCCAGGCCGCCGCGGCCCTTCTGGGGAGACCCGTTCTCGCAGTTGGAGCTCTCCTCGGTGCTCTCGTTGGAAGTCACAAATTCCTTGTTCGAATCCATTTTCAACCCGTCACATTCCAACATCTCTACCTCTTGAAGGTCCTCCACATCGCTGAGGGAGCCGGTGGACATGTTTGGGGGAGTGGACGAGGGAGAGAGAGAGAGAGAGAGACAGAGAGACAGAGAAAGAGAGGAAGAGGGTGAGAGAGAGACAGAGAGACCCTGAAACCAAGAGGCCTCCCGAGTGTGGCGCAGCCACCTCCTGCTGGGAGCTGGAGTTAGGGTCTGGTTGGGTCTCACAACCCTTTCCCCTTCGCAGAGTTGTGAGAAGGAACCCCGAGGACTTCTGCAGCAGAGGAACCGGCTCTCTGTTTCCCCACTCCCAGAGTCGTGGCCGTAGAGGAGGGTGAGCGAGCGCTGAGGAATTTGGTGGACACTAGGAATTTATCTGGGGAATAGAGGGGCGGATCCTTGCAGCCCAGGGGAGGGGCCTGCCAGGCCCCAGCAAAGCGCTTAGACCCCTTTCACAACCGGAGGGAAACTCAATGCACAGACCCTGATTTGCAACTTGTAACGTAAATCAAGTCAACTGCATCATGTACTTACCAGCCACCTTCTCCCAACTGTGGCCGGGGCCGAGAAGAAGCATGTTCTGTCCATCTGTAAAAGGCCTTCTTTCCCTCTTAAGACGTCACAACTGGTTGTTACTGAGAACTTTAGAAAAACGACTAGATCGTTTGGCTCTTTCTGGGCCTTCCACCTACACTCCATGCCCTCTCTCCTCCCAAGAAAACACGAATTAAAATACAGGGAGTATCAACCGCATCCTGCCAACACCTCATAAGACTCCAAGGCTTTACCGAGATCTTCCACCTTCCCCGGGATAAATGAAGACAAGTGCTTCCTAGAATCTTTATGGTGATGGAAAAGTAAGTATAAAACATTTCACCTACACCTGGTCATTTTCAAGACATCAAAGGACTGCCTATGTGTACACAAACATACTTGATTTGCACACTCAAACCCAACCACACACAGCTTAGTGGGAGTGGGTAGGAAATGAGAGGGCAGTATGAGTGTGTGGAAAACATTATGTTAGTTGATCATCTTTTCCTAATAAATGGAAACTTTCCCCTAGGTTTTTTTTCTTTTCTAGAAATGCATTTAATATTGCCTTGAGAGTCTTTGTTGCTCTCAGACATCACCTTGCCTGGCACTTTTTGTGATGCACCGCGTCCCTTTCAATGCTGCTGTCTTTGTCTTCTTCCAGCCTCTTAGGTGCCAGTGTTCCTCACATGAAGCTGACATTACGCAACACAAAGCAAGATTATCCTTTTGAGAAAGGTTCTTTTCCATCTTTAACCCCAGCTCGAACCACCTTTCCTAGAGAACAAGAAAGTCTCCTGGGAAGTAGGTAGAAAAAGCACAGGGAACCAGAACCTAGGGATTGGATGAAATTGGTGCAATGAAACCAGGGAGACTGAAGGCATAAATCTCTCTTACAATTTCTTTGCCAGGTTTTCTTCCCTTGCAGGTAGGCATTGAAGTTGAGGGGCTGGAGCAAAATGTAAGAGTGGTTTCTGAGTGGTTGGCTTAGGGTCTGAAGGCTTCTCCTACATTAAGATATCATATCTCTAATCCTAGGCTCAGCTGGGAATTCACTAACCTCTAACGTTTTGTTTTGCTAGCAGGGTCTTGTTTGCTTTCCCCCTATGCTGTAAACTAAACAGGTTGTCAGCAAATCAGTCTTTATTAATGAATTAGCGACCCCTCTTCCATAATATCTTCGCTGAGGATCCAAAATTTGTTAATCACCAGTGTAGAGATTTATGAGCTCTCTTATTTTCTGTTGTTTGTGCAGGTGGAGATTTAAATGACCACATCCACCCTAAGATTTATTGTGAGAATGATTGATGTTATAAACCAGGAAAAGGACTCTTCCCACAGCAGGGATGACAGAAATATCAAGTTGAAGTTGCCTTTGTCTTCACATACGAATGACCCAGTACTACAACACAGAAAGTATAATAATTTAATCTGAGGCTCAAGACAGCAGTAAGAGAACACCCAGCAGGCCTGTTAAAAATTTCTTCACTAATTCCTCAACTAGTTTCCTTTGATTTGCTCTCCCTTTTCTTAGTCTTGGTAAAACATGAAAGTTAAAGTTATTTTTAGACTAAAGAGCTATGTGAAAATGGGCATTGGCCAATACTTTGTGAAATGTGTGTGTGTGTGTGTGTGTGTGTGTAGCTACTAAGATATCTGCAAAATAACTACAAATAATTAATTTGGGCTCTGGAATGTGATAATTATTATAAATCCAAGCTATGGCCTTACTACATACATTAAGCTGTGATTTTTCTTGTTGGAGCCATTTTTTTTTCTTTTTGGCTCTGGGTCTCTGTTACACCTTAGTTAATGGACTGCTCAGGCTGTCTGGGGAGATAGTAAAAATCATGGTAATATGTACCACTGAAAAGATTTCTGTTGTCTGTATATTTTTCAATGTTGGAAACTTAAAAGTACCAATTTCTGGAAGCATGTAAAACTAGCCTCATGTCATAGGCTGGTTTTTAGGCTTAGCAATTATTTTTCTTCATAGCCATATAAGAAATAATTAAGTCCCATGTCCATTTATCTTGCAGTAAGACATTTGGGCTGAGAAAGGCTAGTGGGCTGATAATAAATTTTGGAGTGTTTCTAAAATTCTGTAAAAGATGGCTTCCAGTTTGGGAGTAAGAGTCGAAGAATGCTGTTGCTTATGTATCTTGATATGAAGTCTTGGAGAAAGAATATTCATATGAAAAATACTTTTTTTCTTTTAAAATTTTGTGTCTATCCCTGCTAATAAACACTTAGGGACAAATGGGTGGGGGAAATGACTTCTTGTTGGATTCTACTGAGCAAGTCAGTTAAGCTGTAACTTAAGCTGTGCCAAATTCTCCCAAAATATAAACTATATTCTGTGAGAAGAGAAGCACTTTTGAGAAGCTATATTAACCCTTTTGGTAAGTTGACCATTTCTGTTTCAAAGCACGAAATAGAAAACTCGTGATTTGAAAGTATGAGATCATTTCTAAAAGTTCTTACCTGATTTTTAAGAAACAGTTATGCCCCAGAGGCATCTGGCCAATTTGCTGCTCACTTCTAACAATTTGTTTTGCAAGAGAGACTATCTTTGAAAGATTTTAGTGCTAAGGAAATTTTATCTCTGAAAGCTGTAAAATGAAGATTAGGCATGGAATGTACCCTTGAACTTAAATCCTGGTTTATCAGCTGATACATTTACAGGAAGTTCAAATTTGATTCAGTTGCACTTGGATGGAATAATTTGCTTCCTTTTTTATGAGAAGGAAAACATCATAGGCTTCCTTTGAACTGACTTCATATGCCATTACATAATCTTTCTCAGGGGAAAAATATGCCTTTAAATTTAAATGTTAATCCTTTTCTCTTACTCCTCATCATATGGTCAGGAGACACAGGCTGGCAAATTGGCAAAACTGCCCATTCTCTTTTTTCTTCATTTCTAATTAGCACCTCCAGATGTTTTATTCATTTTATTTGATGGTAACTACCACCACTTCAAATATTTGCCAACTTTCTATGCAAGTTGATACCTTTTTTTTCTTTTTTTGATGGAGTCTTGCTCTGTCACCCAAGCTGGAGTGCATCAGCACGATCTAGGCTCACTGCAACCTCCGCCTCCCAGGTTCAAGAGATTCTCATGCCTCAGCCTCCCGAGTAGCTAGAATTACAGGTGCCTGCCACCACGCCTATCTAATTTTTGTATTTTTAGTAGAGGTGGGGTTTCACCATTTTGGCCAGGCTGGTTTCAAACTCCTGATCTACCCACCTCGGCCTCCCAAAGTGCTGGGATTACAGGCATGAGCCACCGTGCCCAGCCAGGTGCCTCTTTTTTGATTTTACATAATTATCTCCATACCCTTTGTTTGCTGCTGATTGATTGTTGTCTATCTCCCACTTATATGCCTATCAAACTCTGACTTTGTTTCATTAAATTTTAACCTTATTTCATAAAGTGAGCATTACCTCTCTTTGCTCGTTCTAAATTATAGTGGTGCTGTCCTGTTATATTTTGGCAGCCAAAGTGAATATGGCACTAGTGAGCTTGGTGGCTAGCTAAGAAGGTCAATAACAGTGATGCTGGGTGTTGCTGCTACCTTTACCTGGCACCAGCTGGGAGACGGTATAAATCCTGGATGGTATAAATCCATTCAGTAATTAGAAGTCTTCCACGTGTTCACTATACCCTAACCCCCTCTTTTCACATTTAATTCAGTGAATTGTAGATAAGACGCCACATTGCTAAGATTTAAAGGTGGCAAATAACAACAATAAAGTCTAGGGAAAGATTCTGCATGGTTATTTGAATCCAGGAGTTAATCTTGCATTTCACATGTTCCACAATACAGCTTTGAAAGCAGCCAAGCCTATGCACTTGAAAGTCAGAGTTTACCCTAAGGTGTAAGTGGGCCAGAGAAAACTCGGGCAGACAAAGAGAGTTAAAAATTTTGCAAAGCCAGTTTAATGTCCTCCTAAGTTTTCTAATACTAGAATAATTTTATTAGACCCTGTCAGTGTTAGGAAAGAGAGAGAAAAGGACTGAGCGACTCCTGAGTCAGGTACCATGCAGGGACTTTTGCCTCCATTCTCTCATTTCATGTATTTTCTCTCCTTTCTGTTGGCACTACTAAAGAAAGAGCTGCCACATGAAATGAACAGTGTATTAGAAATGTATGCCAGAGGCTTTCCCCTGTAATAAAGTTTTAGAAAAACTGGCTTGAGTGATGACTATTCTGTACCTTAAAATAAAGCTCGAAAGCAAAACCTCCCAAGTTTTCACAAAAAGAATAAATCTTCTAGGTTGTATGGGAGACCTCTGTAATGCACTTATATGTTAAATATAGTTTATTGATGGGCATAAAACAATACAGGCCAACTTGCTGTCAGCCTCCTTCCTGTCAGCTTGGGAGAGTATGGGCACTGGAATCAAAGGCTCCTTCGGGTGATTACCTCTTTGGGATTATTTCCTGGTGGCAGGTGCTTTCAGCTTTGAGGAGACAAGAGTGGCAGGGTTTAGATCTTAGGACCAGCAGGAAAGTACTGAGTGTGAATCCTGACTTTAGGAAGATGAAATATTTCCAGGTGATGAAGCAGTTTAAAATAGACACAAAGTAATAGTTTGTCAGAATTGGATGGGGCTGGGGACCAAGGAGGCCATAAATAATCACAAACTCTGTTCCAATGAGGTATCAGGGACAGTACTGCCCACCTGACCCTGTGTCCTGATTTGCCTCGTATTATTCCTTCCACTGAGTCACATTGCCATGAATGGTTTTTGCTGTTTGAATAATCATAGTAAATGTGAGAAAGCTTCTATTCTGTTATTCCCTATTTAGAATATGTAACCATTGATCCCGAAATTATACAAAATGAGATAGACTTGAGCTGTCCTGGGATATAATGCTTAGAACCCTGTCTAAGATGGTTTAAGTAATGTAATAGCCAGAAGGACTTTGTTAAAATAAAAATCTCATCTCTACCGTAGAAACCTGATGGGCCATCCGAGGGCCACTCATTCAACTAACATATCCCCAAATCTGCCCTCTTCTCACCATTTCCTCTGCTAAACACCGGATCGAGTCACTAAAGTCACTCAGGTGATAACAGTCTCTTAAATGGTCTTTTTGTTTCCATTCTTGTCCTCTTAAAATCTGCTGCCTATACAGTGGTTCAAGTCATTCCCCTGCTTAAAATCTCTTAAAGCTTCTCATTGTGTTTAATATAAAATCCACACTTCCTACTGTGGCTTGTATGGCTCTGGTTTGCTTGCTACCCTTTAACCACGCCGGCCATGTCTGTGCTCCTCCAAGACACAACACTCATTCCTCCCTCAGGACCCTTGCCTTGCTGGTTTTCCAGTTTGGATGTTTTTGTCCGGCTCTCTGCATGGCTGAGCCCTTAGATTTCAGGTCTGAGCTCAACTGTCATTTTCATGTGAGAACTTTTCTGAGCATCCAATGAAGAATAGTTTTGTTCCATGATTCTATTTTATTTATTAATAATAAAAAGCAGTAGCTAACATTTACTGTTTATCACATACCAGGCACTGTTCTAAAGCCCTTTCCAGTTTAACAAATTTAGCCCTCATAACAACTTTATAAGGTAGGAACCTTATAGATGAGAAAACTGAAACACAGATAAATTAACAAACTTCTTTAATTCATAAAATTAGTGTTCTAGTCGTCTATTGCTGTGTAATACCCAAATTAGTGGCTTAAGTTATTATTATTTCTCTTGGTTCTATGGGTTGACTGAGCAGCTGGGTGGTTCCCATGTGGGGACTGTCATGGTGTTGCAGCCAGAAGGCATCTTACCTGGCTAGAGTCATGTAAAGTCTGGACCAAGCTGAAATCAAAGGGGACTTCTTCATTCACACATCCAGGCCTCAGCTGGGATGGCAGGAGCAGCTAGTTCTGGGCCGGCATCTCTCTCCAGACAGCGTCTCCATGTGGCTTCCTCAACCTGACAATCTTAGGTGGCTGAAGTTCTAACACAGTAGCCAGCTTCCTTCAGAGTGAGCATTCCATAAGACCCAGAGGCAAGACAGAAGTCTTCTTATGACCTAGCCTTTGAAGTTACACAACATCACTTCTGCTTCATTCTGCTGGTCAAAAGTGAGTTCTGGGGCCATCCCAGATTGAAGAGCAGGGCTTGTATGAGAGCATGAATACCAGGAGGTATGGTTCAGTGGGGGCGGTGGGGGGTTGAGTGGGGGTCATCCTTGGAAGTTGGTTACCACAGTGCATAAATGCCAGAGTCTGGACTAATACACAGACAATCTGACTCTTGAGCCTTCACTTTAAACTACCATGTTCTGAAATTATTTTTTTTTTAAATTTTGTTTACTTTGTTATTATCTCTCTGCCAACCCCTCTCTAACTATGATGAAAGCTTCGCGAGTACAGGGACTTGATGTGTCTTGCTCAGTTGTGTACTCAGAACCTAAAGCAGGGCTAATATATAATATGTACTTAATAGTTGTCAAATTAATGAAAGAATGAATGAATGAATGGATGGATATTTTATCTTTTTAAAAAATTACTCAGTCCCCAATGTCAGATATTTTAGATTTTAACATTTGGAAGGTACACAGTAAACTGTAAAGCATAATAATTATTTAGAGTACTAACAAATCTTCAAAACAGAGTGGCTCAGACAAGCCACAGATTTACTTTTCTCTTTCATATCAGTGCAGACCTAGGCAAGTGGATGACTCTGCTCCATAAGGACACCCAGGGATCCTCGTTTTTTCTACCTTGTTACTCTCTCATCCTTTGGGGGGTGACATACATGAGTGAAGCCAGCTTACCTTCACCAGCCCCAAGGAAGTGGGAAAAAGAGGACGGAAGGCAAGCAGATTCCTTGTAATAATGGGATCTGAAAATTATACATATAAGTTCCACCCCCATCCATTGGCCTCTTTAGATACAGGGGAATTTGGAAGTATGGTTTCTAAATATGCCGTGCTAAAACTTAGGGTTAGGGGGAATCTATTAGAAAAAAGAAGAGGAGCCAGTTCACAGAATTTGCTAGTGTATTTATAGCATAAATGATAAAATTAACTATAATGTAAAGACCTGAGTCTTTTGTTTGACCCCGATATAAAGTTTACTTTCTGTATAAGCTAGCTTCATTGTTTTTATGCAGATGACAGTTCTCTGTGAAATTTATAATTAGTCAAAATCTAGTGCTAGTGGGCTTCAGGTCTTATCTGGAGCTCAGAATCAGTTGAAAAACATTTAACAACTCACCTCTGGCTACATGTTTGAGGTCACACACCAGTGTGAGGCATTCCAACTAATGTTGTCATTAACTTACCTTCAAAACAACAGCTTTATAAAATTACTGTTTTTGAGGCTAGACCAATAAAAATGTATAGGCTATATTTACTAACAATCATTGGCACTCACTAAAGCCCTCCAAGTTGTTTTATAAGAGTTGAGAGCAGCTCTTTAAAATAAATTGCTCTGTCACTCAGGTTGGTGTGCAGTGGCACAATCTTGGCTCATTACAACCTCAGCCTCCTGGGCTCAAGCAATCCTCACACCTCCTCTTCCCAAGTAGCTGGGACTACAGGTGTGTGCTGCTATACTTGGCTAACTTTTAAATTTCTTGTAGAGATGAGGTCTCACTATATTTCCCAGGCTGGGCTCAAACTCCTGGACTCAAGCAATCCTCCTGCCTTGACCTTCCAAAGTGCTGGGATTACAGGCATGAGCCACCACACCCAGCCTGACATATTTTCAAGGTTTGATAGTAGTGTGCTCTTTTAGTCAGCTTAGGCTGCCATAACAAAATACCGTGTGGCTTAAACAACAGAAATTTATTTTCTCACAGTTCTGGATGCTGAAAGCCCAAGATCAGGGTGCCAGCATGATTAGGTTCTGGTGAGGGCTCTCTTCCTAGCTTTAACTTTAACTTCATTTAGCAGCCTCCTTCTCACTGTGTCCTTACATGGCCTTTCCTCTGAGTGCATACAGAGAGACAGGCAGAGAGAGACAGAGAGAGAGAGAAAGAGAGAAATCTCTTCCTCTTATAACACCACTGGCCCTATTGAATTACGAACCCCCTTTAAGACCTCATTTAAGTGTAATTATCTCCTGAAAGTCCTGTCTCCAAATACAGTTACACTGGGGGATGGGACTTCAACATGAATTTTGGGGATACACAATTCAGCCCATAAAATTCACTGTTAGAAATTATAACCAAAAAATGTCTTTTCTTTATTATTATTCCCAGTTTTCTACCTATTCAAGATTAAGAGAAGATATGCCTAGGATTCTTCTCTCATTTGAAGATTTACTGTAGATTTTATACCATTGGCAATAATGGTAACAACGATAAACCTAAAGCATTGGCTGTCTTGATTTTCCTTTTTGAGGAATCATTAGGATGAATTGTACATCTAGATTCATGATCTATGATGGGGGCAGGGAGGTCATCTGATTCTCATTCCTAAAATTTGCAAAGAGAGAGGAGGACTATTCTTTAGTTAGAAGCTCTAAATCAATTTTAAAGAACCATTAGTAGAAGAATTTAGGAATTCTTTATTTAGTGCATTTGAGTACACCACATCGCTCCCACACAGCAATAGACATGGGTTAGATCAATTTAGTAATAACATTTGCCAAATGATTTTGGTGGGTTACTCCATAGACAAAACAAACAGTTAGTTGATTGACTGTACTGGGGTCTTTTCAACTGGTCACTGTGACATATTTTAGATAAAGTCAGCATTATTTTAAGCTAGAATGTTAAGCAGATACTACACTTCTTCCTCTCACATGAGTAAGTAAATTCTTTTTCCTCTCAATCTAATTGCAAAGCCATCTACAGTGAAATAACTTGCCCAGGAAGGATAGGAGTCACACTTCTCAAATGAATTTGAGTGGAAGAGTAAACTAAATGTTGGATGGAAAGTATAAAGCTTACATCCTATCAAATTTTAAAACATGAAAGTCCTTAATAGAATTATGATTTTTGTTCATTTTATATTTTTCTCTTAAATTATTGTGGTGGGAAAATACTCCTGGACTGTGAACCAAAGGATGAGGTCCAAGTTCTGCTTATACATCTAACTAGTTGTATGAACTTGGACAAGCCCTTTAACTTCGCTGGGTCTCAGTGTCCTCTTTAATGTGCTGACAGCAGGGATGGGTTCCATAGGGCTAATTGAGATGATGCATATAAAGGGATTTTGTTTAGTGCTTAACATGTAGTAAACATTTACAAATACTGGTGGTTGCTGTAACGGTAGTTGTTGCTGTCTCTTAGGCCCTTTTTAACAGTAACATTACATTTTTTTTTTCCATTTCCATTTTTGGCTAGGGGTAAGATTTTATAGAAAATAAGACTTTCAGCAATAACAAAATAATAATAATAATAACTGAAAATGAGTAAAAGATGATAGTCATATGTTTGCATCATGAAAAAACATAGACTTGCATTGGATCTTTTATGGAAAATGGAGCCAAATTTTCTATTGCTGATGAGGGAAGCCCTCAATCAACAAACCAACCAAATAAACAAAAATGCTTTTTAAAATGATGCTGTTGATACTTTGGGAGGCTGAGGTGGGTGGGTCACTTGAGGCCAGAAGTTTGAGACCAGTCTGGGCAAAAAAGTGAGATCCTGTCTCTATGAAAAATAAAAAAATTATCTGGGTGTGATGGCATGCACTTGTAATCTCAGGTGCTCAGGAGGGTGAGGCAGGAGGATCACCTGAGCCCAAGAGTTTGAGGCTGGAGTGAGCTCTGATTACACCACTGCACTCCAGTCTGGGTGGCAGAGCAAAAGGCTGTCTCAAAAAAAGAAAAATGATGCTATTGAATAAAAACTTTAAACTTTTAGAAAGAAGGAATAAATAGTCATGTCTCTGTAATAATAATATTTACATATGATTTCCCATTAAATGGGGGCAGGTAATAGAATCATGAAGCCTCCGTCTCAGTCTTACTTAAATATATACAGTTTATTTTAATTTTCATATATGCATTCATATTCATATATATTTCTAGTATTAAAAAATCATCTGAGAACTGAACCAGTTATTGCATGTATTATTTATCATTTTGTCTTTAAGAAGAAATTTTAAAAATTATAATCTATTGTTACGTCAAGAAAAGCATTGAAAGGCTTAAATGTTTCACCGTCAACTTTTCTATTACTACCAAGTGACTCTACTTGATTCCAATTATTTTGCATCCTTTTCTCTCCCTTTAATTATCTTTTACAAGGTGTTCAAGTCAGTATCTTAATGATGAATAATCTTAGAATAACTGTAGTTTATCTTCTCATGCCTTGTGGACTTTTATCCATTAGATCAAAAGCTTCATGGACTTCCCAAGCAATAAAGCATTAGCCTTAGAAACTTTACATAAACCATATAGGTTAGGCAGCATTTCCATTTTTCCCCCTTATTTTTTAATAACTTTTCTCACTGTGGAAAAGTCTCTTGATCAGACAGATGTCTTTTCTTTTTCCCTTGGGCTCTTCCAATTTGTGTTATAAATTTTTAAAAAATCCTTAAAAGACAACATGAATATAATATGCTTCGTAAGACGTGTTCTTTTTCTTTCTTTTTTTTTTTTACAAAAATTAAACATTGACATATAAAAACAACTCACGTTGTAAGGGGCTTCCATCTTTCATACTGAAAGTGTTACTGACACATACCATGTGAAACGAGTTAAAGAGTAATTTTATCTCAAAGCGTCCGCAGCTATTTTTTTGTCCTTCACCTATACAAAATGACAAATAGGAATAAAACATTCTTTATCACATCCTAGAGTACTCATGAATTTTTACATCAAGTGACCGATATCTATTTTTCAAAAACTATTGTTTTTGTGACATGAAAGAAAAATGTAGTATACTCTAGGCTGATGGCTATTTGTAAGATGGCAGCATACTTTATCATCCCACAAATAATTCGACAGGGAAAATGTTGAGAGGGATGATGTCTTTTTTGACTGCTTGTTTCTGAAATGTTAAATAAACTACATTAACATGCTTCGCTTACATTGTTTCTAAATATGCAAAACCATCAGAGGAATTTTCATCATTAGGATAATCCACGCCAATTTTTTTCTTCAAAAATATAAAGATAACAAACTGGTATTTCGGGAAAGAGCTTAAATTATGTAAATAATTGCCTTCCTTCCTCTGCTTCACAATCATTGTAAGTTCTTAAATATTCTAAAATATTTTAGTTTTCTTTTCTCATATTTTAATTTTTGGTCTGGGCCAGATTGAGGTAAACATGCTCTGTTTCATTTACAATTACATCCAAAAGAGTGTGATCACTTTGTCCAAATTATCTTTTTATTTCTAGTTTCTATAGTTGATTTCCTTTGATGACATGCACAATGTTAACTTCAGTTAACAGCTA
Organism: Gorilla gorilla gorilla; assembly: GCF_029281585.2. Classification (NCBI taxonomy): domain Eukaryota; kingdom Metazoa; phylum Chordata; class Mammalia; order Primates; family Hominidae; genus Gorilla; species Gorilla gorilla. Next base: position 158,059,466 of record NC_073229.2, on the reverse strand, counting down.
CCACTCCACAACCAAACTCGACTGAGAACTGTAAACTTGTGGAAACAAAAAACTTAAATGCCTCTGACAAAAGGGAAAAGGATTTTTAAAAAGGTAGGCAAGGCATAAGTTATCATGAGGGCTGTGGGTAACTCTATAGTGTAAGTAGCTATTGACCTGTCTACCAAGTTACTGAAACCTCTCCGTAAGCTCCAGGAAGGAAAATAAAGTGTTAGTAGAAGTTTCCTGTAATCCTTCCTCATCGTGACATAAGATCCCTTGGGAAATCTGCTGCTGTTGTAGGATTTCTCTGCTTCTATGTGGAATAGTGGTTATCTTTCCAATGCCATATTCTAGGCCCCTTAGCAAGTGGTTCAATTCATTCTTACTCAGATACCATCTTCATCAGCAGGTCTTCTCAAATTGCTGTGTTTTTTAAATTCTAGTTTCACTTCAATATGGCACATAAACAGAGTATGTAAATATTAAAATTTAGCACACTGGAGGTCTTTCTTCAAAATGGCAAACAATGTATAGATAGCATTAATTGACTGAAAAGAAAAAATAAAGTATTTTAGAGATATTATGACAGAATTTCACTTTTTAGCAGCTTTATGGAAGTATAACTTACATACCATAAAATTACCTCTTACAATTCAATGATCTTAGTAAGTTTATAGAGTTGTGAAACCATCACTACAATCCAATTTTAGACCATTTCCATTAATCCAAAAGTTCTCTCCTGCCCATTTGCAGTTAATCCTCACTTACCTAGCCCTAGGCAATCATTGATCTGTTTTCTGTGTCTAAACATTTGCCTTTTCTAGACATACTATAGAAATTATAAAATACATGAATCAGAGTATGTAATCCTTTGTATCTTCCTTCTTTCACTTAACATGTTTTTGGGGTTCATCTATATGATGGCATATATTTGTATTTTGTTCCTTTTAATTGTTGCTTGGTATTCTTGAATTTCAATTTTTAACCAGATAGTTGGCATATTATGGAAACACAAACCCAGCTAAAGGACAGCGTTTTTGACTTTAGTATTAAGAACTATATATTAAGTGTTTTAAAGAGAAACAAAATAAGTATTGTCCTTTCACTTCTGAAAACCATAGTGGAGTGTGATGACTAGTTCTTCCAGTTTCTACAACACTGTAATTTGTTGTGGGAAGGTTGTAATAGATAGACCAAATTTTTCTTTCTATCAGTAATTCCTCAGACAGAAACTATGTTACTACCATGATCTTTTCATGCAGACACTGGCTTGGATATATTATTTCTGCTTCTATTCTTGGATTACATTAGGTATGAAGAAGGAGGAAAAAATTGAGCAACAACACAAGATAGAAAGCAAAAGCTTAATATTATGCACCAGGGATATTGAGACAAACTACAGCTATATTCAACATCATGGATGAATCATAGAAACGTGCTTAATCATAGGAATATTGAATGAAAAATCAAGCCACAGACTACACACAATATGATTGTATATTATATATTGTATGTGATAAAACTATCTAGAAACATAAGGGATTGTTGAAAACAAAATTCAGAATGTGATTTTATCTGGGGATTTTAGGGGTATGTGATTGGAGGAGCACAACAATAGATTTATAGGTGTTGGCAATGTAGTTTTTGTGTTGAATGGTGGTTCTGGGTGTTTTAAATGAATGGTGGCTAAGGTGTTTGTGTGGATCAAATATTATGTAATTATGTACTTGTATGATATAAAACCATGAAACTCAATATAACCTCATAAGTTTTATAAAGTCATTAATTTATACCTTCTGGAATAATGTAGAAAACTGATTTATATTTATGGTGATGATAGTCATTCTTTCATAGTACTGAATATTTCCATTGTTAATATTCAAAAGAAAATCTACAATCCACTCTCCAGCCATATGCCAGAAATAGTAACCTGTTGAAAGTGATAACTTCAGTGAGACCAAACAATTTTTTTTTACCAACTTGACTGAATATATTTGGGGTTTACCACTTTAGCCTTTGGGACTGATTGTTAAGTTATTTTTCCCATTCACCCTCTGGGATTTTTCACTACTCGTAAAGCACCTCTATTAGAAAGGAGGGAAAGGGAAGGAGAGGAGGTGAAATTCAAAACGCTCAATGTTATTTCAGTGTTGGTTAGCAAGCTGTACTGGTGAGAGTTATGGGACAGACACTGAAATTAATAGCCATACCAAATATTTTGGATTATCTGTGAAACTCACTATCTATTGAAAGGTGTTCTTAGAGTTACAAATAAAAATAGGCCTTTTGGATGGGTTCTGCATCAAGTGACAGAAAACCCATTTTGATTTAAGAAAGAAGTGGGGAATTTATTGGCCCGTATACGTCAAAGGTCGGAGGATATAGTTGCCAACTACAGAGCTTAAATTATTAGAAATCAGTCCACATTTAGCCGGGCGTGGTGGCAGGCGCCTGTAGTCCCAGCTGCTAGGGAGGCTGAGGCAGGAGAATGGCGTGAACCCGGTAGGCGGAGCTTGCAGTGAGCCGAGATTGCGCCACTGCCCTCCAGCCTGGGAGACAGAGCAAGACTCCGTCTCAAAAAAAAAAAAAAAAAAAAAAAAAAGAAATCAGTCCACATTTCTCTCTGCTTTCTTTTTTATTTTTATTTTTTGAGAGAGACTCTCACTGGTTTCCCAGGCTGGAGTGCAGTGGCACCATCACAGCTCACTGCAGTTGCACAGGCTGAAGAGCAGGTGCAATATCGGCTCACTGTAGCCTCAACCTCCTGCGCTTAAGCGATCCTCCCACCTCAGCCTCCCAAGTAGAGGGGACTACAGGTGCATGCCACTATGCCTGGCTAATTTTTATAGTTTTTGTAGAGATGGGGTTTCGCCATATCAGCCAGACTGGTCTCAAACTCCTGAGTTCAAGCGATCTGCCAGCCTTGGCCTCCCAAAGTGCTGGAATTACAGGCGTGACCCACTGTGCCTGGCCTTCTCTGCCTTCTGCTGGTTGACTTCTCTGTCAGGCTCCAAATGGCGTTAGAGTCATTGCCTGATGGTCCAGACCTCTTCCCAGGCATAGCCTTGGTGGGAAGAAGAGGGAATGCTCTTCTCTTGCAGCTCCAGCAAAATGTTTGCAGGTGTGAAAGGCCCACTGGACAGCACAGACATAAACCTGAACAAATCTGTGGATTACTTGTTCTCTATAGTCCCCCAGGCACAGATGAATATTTTGAGTATGTCATATCTTTGACCCCCACTTTCACCTATACTCACTCTTGTGATCAGAATTCTTTCCTTCCCAGTATTCTGAACTTGCTCTTGTAAGGCCAGTGTCACATTTCTAATGAAAAATACCAATGGCCTTTTTCTTGGTTTTCATCCTCTTTGGTTTTTTCGTACAGCATTGGTAGCTGACTTATTATTGATTTATTATAAACATTTTATAGTGTTTACCACCAGTTTACACAAAGAGTGCGTAAGTATATTTTTTATGGTAAAGCTTCAAATAAAGCAGAATCAAAATGAGAAAGTTCCACTTCACACTGCTGTTCTACGCCTCCTCTTTTCTCCATGTGGTGGTCAATCTTAAAGTCCACCAAATACTTTTGGTCTATGAATATCTATCATCTATCAATATAGAGATATAGACATGTGTGTGAGTATATATTTTACATATATTGTATAATGCTTTAAATTTTCTTGTTACATATTTGGAAACTTAACCACGTATGTATTATTCTGTGATTTAATAATAGGGCTTGGGAATCTTTCCATCGTAGCAAGCATAGATCTACCTTTCCCAATGGTTGTGTAATATACTGTGGTATTACATCATAATTTAATCATTTCCTGATTGATAGGCATTTAGGTTAACTTTTAAAATGTTATTTCAAATAATGCTATATCACTTTCTCTATTTTTTTAAAAATATTCCTTTTGCTTGGATCCTGTGACGCTACACACCTTATATTGTTTTCACATTATCTTTGATCACTTGTTTTATTTTCACTGGGTCCTCTTACACAAACTACCTAAATGTGTTCTCAGTTTCTCTTGCTGTTTTTTTTTTTTTTCATTTTCTTTCTTTACATTAAATGGTCATGGTCATTTCCAAGTCTTTAATTAGTAGTTGTACATGTATGGTTGTCCGATTAGGTTTTTCCTCTGGATTTAAATCCTGCAGTTCAGAAATGAATCTTCAAATGCCTTCTGGTCATTTCCTTATGCATTTGTCTCACAGGCAGCATGCCCCAAGCTAAGCTCTTTACTTTCTCTTTCAAACTAACTCCTCCATGTCAACATTGATCATTGATGAGAAGGAAGCCTTGGCTATTTGATAAGAAGAAATAATTGGGATTTCAGTGAAATATTTGAGAGAATTTTGATTGAATTAATTTGAAATTATTACTGAATGTTAGGGAATTTTTTGTTAAATTATATGTTTTGATTTATTAGTTGTATAAGTAGGGTTTGCATTAATAAAACCATAATATCAATAAGTTGATCAATATAAAAAGTACAAACAATAGGAGTTATTCCTGTCCAAGCAGAACTCTCCTTAAATATATAAAATAATGCTATCAATACCTATAACAACTCATGCCTCTTGCCTGCCCCTCAAGCTCCTTTTTCATTTAGCAAATATTTATTAGTACATTCCATGTATCAAGTAATGTACAAGATTCTGTGGACTTTTATGATTTGCATGCCTCTTGTTCATCTCCATCTCCATCTTATTCTTTGGGTTGAAATACAAGGCACAGCATCTTGTTTAGGCCAGCAGGTTGTACTTTCAAGCTGCAAATCAACAGATGAAATGCTGAATGGGCATTTATTTTCTCCTCTCATTTAACACATGCTTTGAACTGTCACATTTTCCTATCTTAGTCTGTTTTATCAATTTAGATTTGTGCCTTAAATAAAACAATTGAGTTTTTTTGGCTGCAAAATAGCCAGGTCTGAAGCGAAAAGGGATCCCTAGTTTATAGTGACTTTCCTCTTCTTTCAGTAAACTAGCTGCTGGAGAGAAATGAGTATCTATGAGAGGCAGAATAGTACAGCTAGGTTTGGTGCCAGATGAACAGATCATTCTCCTCCTTTCTGGCTGCATGAGCTTGGGCATAATTAACCTATGTAGCTTCATACGCTTGTTTTGAGGATGATGTGAGATTGTACAAATACACACACACACAAATTAGCACATCTTAAGTACTGGATAAGTATTAACTCATTATTACATGCTCTATTTTGTGTTTCCTGTATGTTCCAGGTTAGAGGTCTTTTTCTGCCATTTTTAAAGTAAAATATATTATTTCACGTATTTAGTTGTATACCTTAATCTAAACTTTCTAGAAAAATCATCATTCTCTGTATAATGTGAACTTTTAATGAATTGTCAGCTATCAATCCCAATTCTATGTGCTTGAGCAAACAAAGTTACCATGGAAATCTCTGTATAACAAAATGATTATAAAATCCATAGAATTGATGTATTTTAATAAACAATGTCTAAAATGTGAATTTCAAGGCAATCAAAATATTTGAGATTTTAAAATACTTGAATTTTTGCTATAAAAGAATTAGATCCATATTGTCATAATTTTGATAAAACTACTGAGCTGTGTTATACATGTGGACAGATATAAAAACACAATTCTACCATATGACATTTAAAGAAGTTCAAAGCAAAGAAATATATTTGAAAAATCTGGATCCCATGCCTCTTTAATGGCCATATTTCACTGCGATAAGATTATATTTTACATTTCTTCAACACATTTGGTAATTTCATACAAATATAAATTTTATATGATCCTTTGTAACAATTCTTTCTGCATCGAGTGTTAAGTATTTACAAGAGTACAAGCTCATTTCATCAATATTAGCCTCCAAAAGTACTATTTTCATTTAAAAGACGGTAAAATAATTTGTGCCAAGGTGTGCAGGACTAGCTGTTTTACATTCACTAATTATTTGCTTATTAAAAGCAAATTTAGCAATTCAAAAAACCCTCTAATTTGAAGGAAAAGATCTACTGTGTGCCAGGTGGGTTGAGGGCTTTACATGCATCATCATATTCAATCTCATAATAATGTTTCTAGGTAGATAATATCTCCCTTTACACACATAAAACCAGAACTTAGAATGATTATTTACTCAAGTTCACTCTTTCAAAGCAGGGAGAAGCTGATGAAATCCAAGTCTTTCTGAGTGATATTTCTCCATTGCCTCACACCACTTCCTAATTATCTGCTTGTGGTAGAAATATTTCTTAGTAGAGAAACTTCCAAATGCCTTTATTTGTTAGATGGACTGGTGTTCTCTCAGAGATGGATTCTTGGATCTTTTTAGAATTGTTCAAACTAATTCATTTTTATTTTATTTTACTTATTTATCAACAAAAATTTAAGTATTTATTTATGTTTTAGAGACAGGGTTTCACTCTGTCACCTAGGCTGGAGTGCATACCGCAGCCTTAAACTCCTGGGCTAAAGTGGTCCTCCAGCCTCAGCCTCGTGAGTAGCTAGGACTATAGGCACATGCCACCACATCTAGCTAATTTTTATTTTTATTTTTATTTTTTTTATTATTATACTTTAAGTTTTAGGGTACATGTGCACAATGTGCAGGTTAGTTACATATGTATACATGCTGGTGCGCTGCACCCACTAACTCGTCATCTAGCATTAGGTATATCTCCCAATGCTATCCCTCCCCCCTCCCCCCACCCCACAACAGTCCTCAGAGTGTGATGTTCCCCTTCCTGTGTCCATATGTTCTCATTGTTCAATTCCCACCTATGAGTGAGAATATGCGGTGTTTGGTTTTTCGTTCTTGCAATAGTTTACTGAGAATGATGATTTCCAATTTCATCCATGTCCCTACAAAGGACATGAACTCATCATTTTTTATGGCTGCATAGTATTCCATGGTGTACATGTGCCACATTTTCTTAATCCAGTCTATCATTGTTGGACATTTGGGTTGGTTCCAAGTCTTTGCTATTGTGAATAGTGCCACAATAAACATACGTGTGCATGTGTCTTTATAGCAGCATGATTTATAGTCCTTTGGGTATATACCCAGTAATGGGATGGCTGTGTCAAATGGTATTTCTAGTTCTAGATCCCTGAGGAATCGCCACACTGACTTCCACAATGGTTGAACTAGTTTACAGTCCCACCAACAGTATAAAAGTGTTCCTATTTCTCCACATCCTCTCCAGCACCTGTTTCCTGACTTTTTAATGATTGCCATTCTAACTGGTGTGAGATGATATCTCATTGTGGTTTTGATTTGCATTTATTTGATGGCCAGTGATGATGAGCATTTTTTCATGTGTTTTTTGGCTGCATAAATGTCTTCTTTTGAGAAGTGTCTGTTCATGTCCTTCGCCCACTTTTTGATGGGGTTGTTTGATTTTTTCTTGTAAATTTGTTGGAGTTCATTGTAGATTCTGGATATTAGCCCTTTTTCAGATGTTTTTAAATTTTTTGTAGAGATGGTGTCTTGCTGTGCTGTGCAGGTTGGTCTTGAATTTGAGTCCTCAAGTGACCCTCCTGCCTCAGCCTCCCAAAGTGCTGGGATGCTCAAACTATTTTAGGGACTTGGTTTAGTATCTTTGTAATATGTGTAGATATCTACTAATTGCATAAATATGTATATTAACTTATTAATTATGTCTCTATTTTCTTGAATTTAAAAATTGAGATACTCCTGTTCCCAGGGGTACAGGCCATGGACATAGAGCAAGCAAGCTTCATTCTTCTCAAGCAACGCAGACTATAGGAGATAGAAACCCAGGATGGATTCCTGATACTTCTTCCTGTCTCATTTTCCATATTAGATAATCCATCACCAATTTCTCTTAACTCTACCTTTGAAAAATCATTGGAATACATCCATTTCTTTCATCTTTCTAGCTAGCACTAATGTTGAAGCTACCATTATCCTTCACCCTGATAACTGCAACTGAATTAGTACAGAGAAGTCTCTCCATATCCTTTCTTGCTCACCTCTATTTATTCTCTGTGATGCAGCCAAAATCATCTTTGGAAACACAATTCTAATTAGGCCAGTCTTCTGTTTTAAACTCTTTCCTTTCCATTGCATTTAAGTTGAAAACTGTGTCAGTCCATCCAGGCTACTATAACAAAATGCCCTAGCCTGAGTAATTTAGAACCAATAGAAATTTATCGCTGACAGTTCTGGAGGTTGGAAAGTCCCAGATCAAAGCATCAGCAGATTTGGTGTCTTTTCCTCATAGATGGCACCTTCTGTGTCCTCATGAGGCAGAAGGGGCAAGGAGGCTCCCTCAGGCTACTTTTATTAAGGCACAAATCCCATCCATTAAGGCAGAGCCCTCATAACCTAACCACCTCCTAAAAGCCCCCTCTTAATACTACTGCATTGGAGATTAGGTTTCAACATAAGAATTTTGGGGAGACACAAAAGTTAAAACTATAGCAAAAACCAACACTGGTTTTTGGTGGGAGATAGACTGAGTGTGGCACATATACTTATTTATTTAGTGTTTTAAATATGTAGAAATGAGTAGTGCCTTCAATGCGTTTTCTCATGGTTTAATATTATGAAAAGTTACTATTACCTGCTATGAAGATGCAACTTGTTTTTGTAGATAATTTTCTGAGCGATCATATTAGTACTAAAATTCACTTATAAGACAAACATGATAGATAGGAAGTACAGTATAAAGAGTATAGACTTTCCTGGAGTCAGACTGCCAATGTTTGAAACTTGCTCATTTTGCTACTTCCTCACTGGAAAACTTACTTGAGTTCTCTGGGCTTCGTCTTCTCCATCTGGAAAGTAGGGACACCAACAGTTCCTATTGTGAGGATTAAAAGGGAAAATACATATAAAATCTGCTTTGGAGAGCTTGGCACATAAAAGGTATTCTGTAACTTAGAGCTGTTTTCATTAGGTTCTTTAGTAGTTAGGCAAAATCTCGTAAAGAAGACCTACATGAAATATTTTACCAAACTGCTATTACTTAGATCAATAAATGAAAACTGAGCAGGATTACTGTTCTTAAATGTTAAAATACGATACAAGTTAGAAAGTAGAAAGGGAAAATTATCACAGGTAATTAGGGAATCAGAAAAATTTAAAGAGATTACTTTAATTACTAAATTACTGTAAAGAAATTTCCCCTTAAAGAGTAAACACAGATCATTTTGGAGAAAAATATGATATAGCAAAACTTAAACTAGAAGAGACCAAAAAAATCCCCTAACAGTCCTTAGAAAAATTGAAAAGCTGTCAAGACTTTCTACTGTCCCCTCATCAAAAAAGCAAGAAACCTAGATGTTTTTTTCATGGGATTCTATCTCTAAGGAGCTGATAACTCCATTATTACTTATACAGTTTCAGAGGATAGAGGGAAAAGAAAGTTTCCAAATTATTTTCATGAAGTGAGTATAACATCGATAACAAATTTTTTTTTATAAGTAGACAGTTTATTTGGGTCAAGTTTAAGGATTATAACCTGAGAGCAAAGACTCAAGTTGCCTGGAATCTACATTTTGATTAGCAGCAGTTGCAAGAGGAGTTGTGAAGACAAAAACAAGGAGACAGAGAGTGGGCTGATACAGAGTTGTTTGCCAGAAATTTTTATTTATTTAAAGAAATAACATTGGTTATTGATTAGATATATATCATTATGGTTTAGGGTATGAGATACAGTGTCCAGTGTGGTATTATTAGTTTAATATATATCCACTTGTGGCAATAGTGAACAATTTCAAGAGTTGAATACATAATTTTGAAATATAAATTGTTTTAACTGAAGTATAGTTAAAATTTTTAAAAATGGTACATACATTACTACTAGTTTATTAAAATTATTCATACTTAGATATTTATATCTAATACCCCAAAAATTTACTACCAAATTGTTACAGTGGATGTTAGTCTGACATGCTTTTGATACCAAATGTTAAGAATGCTAGCACACTTGAACCTATGCATACGTATACCCAACCATCCACCATATCCAAGAACTGTGGTCCATTTTCATCTAAATCTTTGCAAAAATCCTAACCAAAATATTTATAAAAAGAATGAAGCAGCATATGAACAGACTAATATGATATATATAAGTACATTTATACATTTTTATGTGTATGAAAACAATGGTGTTTTAGTATCAGGGACTCTATTATCTATTAACATATTCATTATATTCATATGTCAGGAAAATCACATAGTCATTGCTATGGTCTGTGTATTAGCCAGGGTTCTCTAGAGGGACAGAACTGATGGAATATAAATATATGTATATATGTATATATATGTGTGTGTGTATATATATATATAGGAGTTTATTAAGTTTATTAAGTATTAACTCACAGGATCACAAGGTCCCACAATAGGTTGTCTGCAGGCTGAGGAGCAAGGAGAGACAGTCTGGGTTCCAAAACTGAAGAACTTGGAGTCTGATGTTCAAGGGCAAGAAGCATCCAGCATGGTAGAAAGATGTAGGCTGGGAGGCTAGGCCAGTCTCTCTTTTCACATTTTTCTACCTGTTTATATTCTAGCCATGCTGGCATCTGATTAGATTGGGCCCACCCTGATTAACGGTGGGTCTGCCTTTCCCAGCCCACTGATTCAAGTGTTAATCTCCTTTGGCAATACCCTCACAGACACACCCAGGATCAATACTTTGTATCCTTCAATCCAATCAAGTTGACACTCAGTATTAACCATCACAGTCTGGCTCTGTGTCCCCACCCAAATCTCATCTTGAATTGTAATCCAAATTGTAATCCCCATGTGTGGGGAGAGGGACCTCAAGGGAGGTGACTGAATCATGGGAGCAGTTCCCTCATGCTGTTGTCATGATAGTGAGTGAGTTCTCACAAGATCTGATGGTTTCGTGAGGGCTCTCCCCCTTTGCTGTGCACTTCTTTCATTCTTCTCCTTCCAGACACCATGTAAAGAAGGATGTATTTGCTTTCTCTTCTGCCATGATTGTAAGTTTTCTGAGGCCTCCTCAGCCCTACGGAACTGTAAGTTAATGAAACCTCTTTCCTTTATAAATTACGCAGTCTCAGGTATTTCTTCATAGCAGCGTGAGAATGGACTAATATAGTAAACTGGTTGTGGTAGAGTGGAGTGCTGCTATAAGGATACCTGGAAATGTAGAAGTGACTTTGGAACTGGGTAACAGGCAGAGGTTGGAACAGTTTAGAGAACTCAGAAGTAGACAGGAATATGTGGGAAAATTTGGAACTTCCTAGAGACTTGCTGAATGGCTTTGACCAAAATGCTGAAAGTGATCTGGACAATGAAGTCTAGGCTGAGTTGGCCTCAGACGGAGATGAGGAACTTGTTGGGAATGGGAGCAAAGCTGACCCTTATTACACTTTAGCCAAGAGACTGGCAACATTTTACCCCTGCCCTAGACATCTGTGGAACCTTGAACTTCAGAGAGATGGTTTAGGGTATCTGGCCCCAATGCCTTCGCTCTTCCAGCCTTCAGGCTTTGGAGAGTCTGAGCCAACTCAGGGCAGAAGGGATCCCCCCAGCACAGCACAGCCGCTCTACTAAAACATGCCCAGACTGCTGCTTTAAGTGGGTGCCCAATCCCATTCCTCCTCACTGGACTGGTCCTCCCAACCAGGACCTCCAGCCGCCCCTGCCCAGGCTCTCCAGCCAACACAGACCTGAATTCCCCTGGGGAGTGCATCCAGAGGGAGGGATAGGCCACCATCTTTGCTGTTTAGGCAGAGTGTCTGAGGTGACCAGGAGCTGAAGTGGACCCCCAGCATAGCATAGATGCTCTAGCAAAACATGGCCAGACTACTTTTTGAAGTAGGTCCCGATCCCATTCCTCCTCACTGGGCGGGACCTCCCATCCAGGGTCTCCAGCCACTTCCTACAGGTGTCTTTGGACCAGCAATAGGTCTATACCTCCCTGGGACAAAGCTTCCAGAGGGAGGGGCAGGCTGCCATCTTTACATTTTTGCAGGCTTCACTGATGACACCTCTAGGTTCTGGAAAATCCAAGGTGGCTAGAGACTGGAGGGAGCCCCAAGCATACCACAGAAGCCCTACAGAAAAGTGGCCAGACTGTTACATGAGTGGCTATTCCCATAACTCTTTACCAGGCAAGGCCTTTAGTCCTGGGCCTCCAGCCACCTCCTGCCAGAGCTATTGAGCCAACACCAACTCAGCAACTATCTGGACAGAGCCTCCAGGGGAAATTGAAAGCCTCTTGGCCACTCCCCCTGCAGTGGAACTTCCCTTGCCACCTCAGACTAATGAAGTAGCAAAGACCCTAAGTGCCTTATCCATACCTCCAACAAGCTGTAGTCAACCCAAGGAGAGGAGGCCAGTCCATTTCCCATAAGTCCCACACATTTGCCATAGCTCATCACTAGACAAGGAACCCCTGGCTTGGGCTCACAGCACAAACCCTCCATCTTGCTGACTACACTGAGTGATTGCTGACCTGCATCTTTCTGGGGTGGAGCCCCCAGGAGACAACCAAATGGCCCATGGCCACAGCCACTACTAAGATCTCTTCCTCTGCTGCCTCTAAGCTGGGGAAGGAACATAAACACTGAGATTGTCCCAGAGCTACAGTGGGCAGCCCAGGAGTGCCAAGTTGTGAGCTACAGGCAGCACTCAAGGGGGAGAGGAGTCCACACTTTCAGAGAACCGAGAGGGAACATGGCTGCAGCTGTGAGGAAACATAGGGGAGCCACATAACTGAGCAAGAGTCTACCAACTGAACAATATGCCTCAGTGTCACCCACTGGATCACACCCCAAGGCTTCAACACCAAAAATACCTCACTAACATACCTCTGAAGCCACAGGCAAGAAGTCAGCTTCAAATAGAGACCCTACACAAAGCCTTGGTCCAGTGAAAACGTCCAAAAAAGAAGTCTATTGACCATACTTAATCTACACTGGAGTTAAAGGAACACCCACACACAGAGATGACAAAGAACCAACGCAAGAACTCCAGTAACTCAAATGGCCAGAGTGTCATATGTCCTCCAAACAACTACACCAGTTCTCCAAAAAGAGTTATTAACCAGGCTGAACTGGCTGGAATGACAGAAATAGAATTTAGAATATGGATAGGAACAAAGATCATCAAGATTCAGGAGGATGGCCAAACCCAATCCGAGGAAAACAAGAATCATGATAAAGTAGTATAGGAGCTGAAGGACAATATAGCCAGTATAAAAAAGAAAGCAATGGTTCTGACAGAGCTGAATAACACAATATAAGAATTTCACAATGTAATTACAAGTATTAACAGCAGAATAAACCAATTTGAGGAAAGAATCTCAGAACTTGAACTCTGGTTCTCTGAAATAAGACAGACAAAAATAAAGAAAAAAGAATAAAAAAGAATGAACAAAACTTCTGAGAAGTATGAGATTAGGTAAAGAGGGCAAATCTATGAATCACTGGCATTCCTGAAAGGGAGGGGGAGAAAGCAAACAACTTGGAAAATACATTTCAGGATAGAATCCATGAAAACTTCCCCAACCTTGCTAGAGAGGCCAACAGTCAAATTCAGGAAATACAGAGAACTCCTTCAATATCCTACACAAGAAGATCATCCCCAAGACACATAATCATTAGATTTTCTGAGGTTGAAATGAAAGAAAGAATGTTAAATGCAGCTAGAGAGACAGGGCATGTCACCTACAAAGGGATCCCCATAAGGCTAACAGTAGACCTCTCAGCTGAAACCCTACAAGCCAGAAGAAATTAGAGCCTATATTCAACATTCTTAAAGAAAAAAATCTTCAACCAAGAATTTAATATCCAGCCAAACTAAGCTGCCTAAGTGAAGGAGAAATAAGATCCTTTTGAGATAAGCAAATGTTGAAGGACTTCATTACTACCAGACCTGCCTTAGAAGAGAGCCTGAAAGAGGCACTAAATATAAAAAGGAAAGACTGCTACCAGCTAATACAAAAACACACTTAGACACACAGACCAGTGTCACTGTAAAGCAACCATACAAACAAGCCAACATAATAGCCAGCTAGCAGCACAATGACAGGATCAAATCCACACATATCAATACTAACCTTGAATGTAAACAGGCATAATGAGCCACTTAAAAGGCACAGAATGGCAAACTGGATAAAAAAGCAAGACCCAATGGTATGCTGTCTTCAAGAGACACATCTCACACATAATGACACTCAGTGAAGGGATAGTAACCCCATTGAGGGAATGACATTCTATGAAGGGGTAGAGAAAAATCTACAAAGGAAATGGAAAATGCAGGGGCTTCAATTCTAATTTCAGAGAAAACAGATTTCAAATCAACAAAGATAAAAAAGGACAAGGAAGGGTATTACATATGGCAAATATATATGCACCCAACACAGGATAATGAGTTCTTCTTGATGAATTGAGTACCCAGACTTATAAAGCAAGTTCTAAGCAACATAGACTACCACACAGTAATAGTGGGAGACTTCCACACTCCACTGACAGTATTAGACAGATAAGGCAGAAAATTAACAAAGATGTTCAGGACCTAACATTAGGGTTGAACCAAATGGATGTGATAGACGTTTACAGAAGTCTCCACCCCAAAACAACAGAATATACATTTTTTTCATCACCATATGGCACATACTCTAAAATCGACCACGTAATTGGACATTAAAAAGTCTTCAACAAATGTAAAAGAGGTGAAATTATACCAGACACACTCTTGTACCACAGTGTAATGAAAATAGAAGTCAACACAATGAATATTGCTCAATACCATAACATTACATGAAAATTAAACAACATGCTCCTGAATGACTTTTGGGTAAATAATAAAATAAAGGCAGAAATCAAGAAGTTCTTTGAAAACAATGAGAACAAAGATACAACATACCAGGATCTCTGGGACACAGTTAAGGCAGTGTTAAGAGGCAAATTCATAGCACTAAATGCCCACATGAAAAAGTTAGAAAGATCTCAAATTAATAACCTAACTTCACAACTGAAAGAATTAGAGAAGCAAGAAAAAATCAACCCCAAAGCTAGCAGAGGATGAGAAACAACAAAAATTAGAGCTGAACTGAAGGAAATTGAGACAGGAAAAACTGTTCAAAAGATAAATGAATACAGGAGTTGGGTTTTTGAAAAAAATAATAAAATAAATAGGCCACTAGTTAGGCTAAAAAAGGAGAACAGAGAGAAGATCTAAATAAATACAACTAGAAATGATGAAGGGAATGTTACTACTGACCCCACAGAAATAAAAACAACCATCAGAAACTACTAAGAACACCTCTAACCACACCAGCAAGAAAACCTAGAAGAGATGGATAACTTCCTGGACACATACACCCTCCTAAGACTGAGCCAGGAAGAAATTGATTCCCTGAACAGACCAGTAATGAGCACCGAAATTGAATGAGTAATAAATAGCCTACCAACTGAAAAAAGCTCAGGATCTAATGGATTCACAGCTGAATTCTACCAGATGTAAAATGAAGCACTGGTACCATTCCTATAGAAACTATTCCAAAAAACTGAGGAGAAGGGACTTCTCCCCAACTCATTCTATGAGGCCAGCATCATCTTGATACCAAAACCGAGTAGAGACATGACAAAAAAAGAACACTTTGGGCAAATATCCTTGATGAACATTGATGCAAAAATCCTCAACAAAATACTTGCAAACCAAATCCAGCTACACATCAAGAAGCTAATCCACCATGATCAAGTAGGCTTCATCTCATGATGCAAGGTTGGCTCAGCATATAAAAATCAATAAATCTAATTCATCACATAAGCAGAACTAAAGACAAAAACCACATGATTATCTCAATAGATGCAGAAAAGGCTTTTGATAAAATTGAACATCTCTTCATGTTAAAAACCCTCAATAAACTAGATATTGAAGGAACATATCTCGAAATAATAAGAGCCATCTATGACAAACTCACAGCCAACATTATGCTGAATGGGCAAAAGCTGGAAGCATTCCCATTAAAAACGAGCACAAGACAAAGATCCCTTCTCTCATCACTTCTATTCAAGATAGTATTGGAAGTCCTAGCCAAAGCAATCAGGCAAGAAAGGGAAAGAAAGGGCATCCAAATAGGAAGAGAGGAAGTCAAACTCAGTCTGTTTACAGACGACATGATTCTGAATCTAGAAAACCCCATAGTCTCGATCCAAAAGCTCCTTCTGCTAATAAACAACTTCAGTAAAGTTTCAGGATACAAAGTCAATGTACAAAAATCACTAGCATTCCTATACACCAACCACAACCAAACTGAGAGCCAAATCAGAAAGGCATTCCCATTCGTAATTGCCACACACACACACAAATAGCTAGGAATACAACTCTCTGGGGAGGTGAACGATCTCTACAATAAGAATTACAAAACACTGCTCAAAGTAATCAGAGAAGATACAAACAAATGGAAAAATATCTCATGCTCATGGATAGAATAATCAATATCATTAAAATGGCTGTACTGCCTAAAGCAAATTACAGATTTAATGCTATTCCTATTAAACTACCAATGACAATCTTCACGGAACTAGAAACAATTATTTTAAAATTTATATGAAACCAAAAAGAGCCCGAATAGCCAAGGCAATTCTAAGCAAAAAGAACAAAGCTGGAGGAATCGCGTTATCCAACTTCAAACTATACTACAAGGCTACAGTGACCAAAACATCACAGTACTGGCACAAAAACAGGCACATAGACCAATGGAATAGAATATAGAGCCAGAAATAAAGCCACACATCTATAACCATCTGATCTTTGAGAAAGCTCACAAAAACAAGCAATGAGGAAAAGAGTTCCTATTCAATAAATGGTGCTGGGATAACTGGCTATCCATATGCAGAAGATTGAAGCTGGACCCCATCCTTATACCATATACAAAAATTAACTCCAAATGGATTAAAGACTTAAATGTAAAACCCAAAACTATAACAACCCTGGAAGACAAACTAGGCAATATCATTCTGGATGTAGGAACGGGCAAGGATTTTATGACAAAGACACCAAAAGCAACTGCAACAAAAGCAAAAATTGACAAATGGGATCTAATTAAACTTAAAAGCTTCTGCACAGCAAAAGAAACTATCAACAAAATAAACAAGTAGCCTAAAGAATGGGAGAAAATATTTGCAAACTATGCATCTGACAAAGATCTAATATCTAGCATCTATAAGGAACTTAAACAAATTTGCAAGAGAAAAACAAACAGCCCCATTAAAAAGTGGCCAAAAGACATGAACAGACACTTCTCAAAAGATGACATATGGGCCGGGCATGGTGGCTCATGACTGTAATCCCAGCACTTTGGGAGGCCGAGGCAGGCAGATCACAAGGTTAGGAGATCCAGACCATCCTGGTCAACATAGTTAAACCCCATCTGTACTAAAAATAAAAATATTAGCCAGGTGGAGTGGCGTGTGCCTGTAGTCCCAACTACTCGGGAGGCTTAGGCAGGAGAATCACTTGAACCCAGGAGGCAGAGGTTGCAGTGAGCCGAGATCGTGCCACTGCACTCCAGCCTGGTAACAGAGCGAGACTCTGTCTCAAAAAAAAAAAAAAAGAAAGAAAAAAAGAAAAAAAGAAAGAAAGAAAGAAAAGAAAAGAAAAGAAAGAAGACATACATCTGACCAACAAGCATATTTAAAAAAGCTCAATATCATTGATCATTGAAGTAATGCAAATCAAAACCACAATGAGATAACATCTCACAACAGTCAGAATGGCTAGTATTAAAAAGTTAAAAAAAAAAAAAAAGAAACAGATACTGGCAAGGTTGCAATAAAAAGGGAACCCTTACACACTGTTGGTGGGAGTGTAAATTAGTTCAACCATTGTGGAAAGCAGTATGGCTATTCTTCAAAGAGCTAAAAGCAGAACTACCATTTAACCCAGTAATCCCATTACTGGGTACATACCCAGAGGAATATAGAGCATTCTACCATAAAGACACATGCGCGTGAATGTTCACTGCAGCACTGTTCACAGTAGCAAAGACATGGACTTAATCTAAATGCCCATCAATGACAGACTGAATAAAGAAAATGTGGTACATATGCATCATGGAATATTATACAGGCATAAAAAATAACAAGATCATGTCTTTTGCAGGAACATGGATGGAGCCGGAGGTTATCATTCTTAGAAAACTAACACAGGAACAGAAAACCAAATACCACATATTCTCACTTATAGGTGTGAGCTAAATGATAAGAAATTATGAATGCAAAGAGGGAAACAACAGACATGTGGGTCTACTTGGGGGTAGAGGGTAGGAGGAGGGAGAGGAACAGAAAAGATAACTACTGGGTACTGAGCTTAATAGGTAATGTAATAATATGTACAAGAAACCCATGTGACACGTGTTTATCTATGTAACAAACCTTCACATGTACCCCAAAACCTAAAATAAAAATTAAAAAAGTAAATAAAAATAAAATAAAATCTTATAACTAAATAGAAATGTTGGTAATATCACAAAAACATATGATGAAGCACCAGACACAGTCTCACTGAAGTCAAAGACAAAAGATATATTATCTCTACTATTATTTATTATGGTTCTGGAAGTCTTAGCCAAGGCAAGTAAACAAGAGGAAGAAATTGAATTAGTAAACTGTGTAGGACAATTTATTATTGTTTTCAGATCATAAACCTGTATACCTGGATAACTGAAGAGAATCAATTAAAAGCTATGGAAGGGATAAGAATAATAAAACAATAAAACAAAGGAAACAATATTTAGAAAAAAACTCAAAAAGCAATGCTCAGGACCTAATAATAAGAAGAAATTTTTTTGGAGCATTTGCTAGTGCCAAACATTGTTTAAGGTGCCAAACATTGTTTAAGTGCTTTGAATGGAACTTTACATTATTTTAATTCATTTAATTCTTATTACCACTCTCTGAGGCAGGTGCTATAGTTATTTCTATTTTGTCTGTGAGAAAATGGAAGTACAAAGTGTTTATGCAGCTTACTCAAGGTCTCATAAACATAAGTCTATGCTCTTAATCAGTATAATATACTTCTTCCTGGACAATCTAAATCTCACTGAGGAAGATTTTTATAACTTGGGGAAAAAAACTTCTGCCATAAAACCACAGTTGCTCTTGGGTCAGAAGATTCAATATTTTGAAGACACCAATTCTCCCTATCTAATTAATAAATCCAATGCAATCCCAAACGTAATATATGTACATTTTTTAAAGCTAGGTACACTTGTTCTTATATTGCCAGAAACATTAAAGAAAAGAATAAGTAATAAAGTAATGAGGGAGGAATGATGTCATAAATTAACATATATATACTAATTTAAATAATTATGTGTTGACACCTGAGTAAACAGACACATTATTCAACCAATGTGAAGAGCCTAGGAACTCAAATATAAATAAAAATTTAATTTATGGGATAGCTGATATTTTAGATCAATGGAAAAATATATTCCATAAATTGTGTTAGGACAAATAAACTGTATCCTTACTTCACTGCTTGAACCCAAATAATTTCTAAATGGACTGAAGATTTAAAAGTAAAAAATTAAGACTATAAAAGTACTAGAAGAGAAGTGAGAAAAGTTTTATAAAGTGTAATTTTATCACGTGTGTGTGTATGCAGAGGAGGGAGCTTTCTTAGCAAATGTAAAACCTAAAAACCATGAAAGAATAGATTGATAAATGTGTTTACATATACATGTAAAAATAAACAAAATAGAAAGACACATTTCAAGTAGAAAAACATTTGGAAATATATGATAGAAAGACAGCTCATTTCCTTAATCTATCAAGAAATTTTCAAACCAATAAGAAAAAAGCTAACAACTTAAATTGCAACATGGATAAAGGAAAAATACTTCTATCATATAATCATTTTGTATTTTAAAATTATATACATGTAAAACTTCTGAACAAAAAAGTAGAACATCATTATCCTGTGATAAACCACCTCTATATATGTCTTCTCAGATCTTTTTTATGACTTTATTTTTCACAAAAGATGAATTATATTTTATGATAATCCATTTTGTCATCTAACATCATAAATATCTTTGGATGTCATAAAATTTTCTTCTATGACATAATTGATGACAAAACAATTTTTTATGTTGTATATATTTATTCCTAGTTTTTTATTACTGTGAATATTCTGTAAGTAAAATCTTTGTGTATATCCTTATTTTTTATCAAATAAATTCCCTGAAATAGAATTGCTAAAGTTAAAGGGTATATGCATTTTAAACTCTTTTACTAATACCTTTGGACATTCCTAGGTTGTTCTAATTTACATATTCTCAAACAGTATCTGGGAGTGGCTGTTTCATTGAATTCTTGTCAATATTGGGTGTTACATATTAGGAAATTTTGACCAATTAGACCACTTGAAAGACAATCCTATTATTATTATAATATTACATAAATGATTACAATTGAGATTGAATTTTAATATATATGCATATTGGTTATTTTTTTCTTTTGTGAATTTAGACATCTACTTAGAAGAAATTAATACTGTGCCTACTTGGCTAAAATAACTATCTGGACTGATCATTTTGCTTTCCATAATCATTAAGTAGGTAGTCTTGCAATCAGTTTAACAACAGAACCACAAATAGTATCTTGACTAAACTCTTAAATAGCTGCTTTTGTCAGGGAACCTATATATGCAGATTCTCCAAGCAGCCATACAAGAAGGAAAGCCTGATGAATTGTCACAAAATTTAGATGGTTCTCCAGTGTTCATGCAGACAGTAGCGTTTTTACAATTACTTCCTCTACTTTTTTTCTTATAATTTCTTTACATAATAAACCCGATAATTTAGAACTCTCCCTTCAACCGGATTGGTTTCATTTCCAGCAGTCAAGGGAAGACACAAACAGCTCGGTGTTACATTGTCAATTAAACCAAGGCGGAGGAGGGGGAGGGTGGGCACAGTGATAAATGAGCAGTCATTTCAATGTTTTCTTTCCAGCAGAAATCAGAGCCAGATTACACTTTATCTCACCCTGACTTTTAGCAAGATAGATAGCCACGCAAAATTTTCAGGTTCAAATAGTCTCCATCAAAAGGGCTAAAACCCTCATCTTCTGGCCACATTGAACTTTCATCTTTTTAACTCAAGGGATCTGATTCTTTTACTGAATAAGAAAGAATTTTATTCAATTTATTCTCCCAGTCTTAGGTCTTTAACCAAAATAAAAGCAAACAATTAAACAAATTAACCTCACTGCTTCATGCACGGCTTTTTAGATATTGTCCAAAAAGTGCTGTTTCAGATCCTGAAAGCAAAGTGATTAGGTTTCCTTGTTATCAACGGGGAGTTCTTGTTCAGAACTACGTATTTTAGGTATCTAAGGCTGCATATTCTGATAAGACAGCATTGGCCTTAAAGCTGAGGCAGCAATAAATTACATTGAAAGTAATAGACTTCTGGAAAAATAATTCCTTTTGATTGCATAGCAGTTAGAAATTTACCTATTTATGTTTGTGCGTAGATATTTAATACAAATGTCTTTGTTTTTAAAGGATTTTAATGTAGCACCTAATACACTAACAACAGAAATAAATAAAGTTCGGAAGTACAGAACGAATGAATGTGGCAGTGGTTTGTTCTTTTCACGTTAGAGCTGTAGGAGCAAGGCTTGCAGGGTTTTGGAGCGGATCTACTGCAGAGTCGCTGAGACACCAAGGGTTATCTGCTGTTAAGAACCAGTATATTTTAGTTACATTTCATATTAAGTGGAATTAAATTTCACGTTCAAATCACTTGTCAGCGCTTAAAGAAAAAAAAGACTTCTAAACGACCTCTCAGATATATGACCCGGATGCTGCCAGACCAAACGACTTTTATCCGGGTGGACCCTTCGGGGGTACTGGGTCACCTGCAGGGTAACCGGGCAGGATCTCAGATTTGGTGACCGTCCCAGAAGCTGGGGAGAAGGTGCTGCCAGAGAGTGAGCGGAAATCTCCCTTGGAGGCCTGGAGGCAGCAATACGAACCCCTCAAGCCGGGAGAGGGCACCCTGGCTGGCTGGGGCCGGCGGCGCTGCAGCCTCGCGTCCGCAGGTGAAGATGCGTTCCCGCTGGGCATGCGCGCCCCCTGGGGCCAGGAGCAGGTGGGAGGTTCCTACCTTCCGCCCCAGCACCCCCTGAGGTCAGAGGGACTGTCCTTTCTTGCACTGCCCAATTTGTCAAGGTCCCGTATCGAATAAATAGCTGTCTCCCCAGACCTTTATACTGACTAATCCAAATAAATCGCAGTCACTTTTACTGTGCGTTTCAGCGGGCAGCCTGGCTTTAATGGCTCTACCTCCTAGACCTCCGGGGGAGACTCGCCGCGGCCTCTGCGAGATGGTCAGCTCCCCTGGCTGGCCTCAGAGCCTCAGCCTCCCCTCTGGGTTTCGTGGGGTCACTGGGAGCGGTCGCAGCCCATCCCCTGCACGCTGGCGCTATCTGCTGACTGGAGTTGCCTTCTGGGGTTCCCAGGGTGAAAAGCGAGGGTAAAGCCTCCCATCTTCAATGTGCGCCTGTCTAATGTGGGCTCTCCTCTGAGATCTTGTTTACTCCCTACCTTTCCACCCTCTTCCCCTGCTCCTCTAAACCTCAGAAATTCGAATTATCTTCCCCATTCCACTTAAACCCCTTCGGCCAATCAATCCGGATGTTACCGATTTCCTCTGGGATATTTAAAGCTTTGATCCGCAGGCTTACAGCTCCATCTTACGCACTCCCATCTTTCCCCTCTGGGATCCCTCTAGATGCCTGCTCAAAATACCTGCTGGCGCCAGAGGAAATTCACATGTAACAGATACCCAGCGGGTGTGAAACCAGCACTCTGCTTCCAGGGTCGTTTTCCTCCTCACCTTCCCCATCAAATTGTCGATTAGTGAGTGCTAACACTAGGCATTACTGTGAATCATGAGTGCGGGGCTGGAAGATATGGAACCGCTTTAATAGAGCCGATGATTGCTAACTTACACGTGGCATCGCGCACTCCACCCTCCCCTACTCGGGGCAACCATGGGTGCCCGACGTCTGTAAAATTAATATGAGCCCCAGGATTGGTCCTCAGGTAGCTTTTGTAAAGGGGTCCAGAATGACTTCAAGCAAATTTCAAGATATCTAAAGTAAAAGATAATTATTCACTTGCTTCTAAAACTGTTACTGAAGTAGAAAAAAAATCAGAGGAAAGCAGTAAATCTCACTCATTTTATTTTGGTGAAAACAAACTACTAGGAAGATTTAACAGGTAACATCAATTTTGCAATGAATTTGTTCCAGATATCTTTTATATTTCATATATAAGGTGAATTATCCATGAAAATAACCACTTTATATGAATGCAGATGGCCAGGATGTTGAAAAAATGAAATTGGCTTCAGAGAGAAACAGTAAATATAAAGGGAGACACACTTTCCCTCCCTAAACATTTGCAAGAGTGTCAGGTAGGTTTTATTTGAGCAAATAACCTTATTGTAATATTTCTTTTCAAAAAAGCAAAAACTGGTAGTCCATTCATAAAACTTTTTTTTATTGTTGTTGTATTTTCTCATTCAATTTGTTATTTAATATCTGATCTTTTTCAAATTTTACACTTTACAAATCATTTGGCATACATGTGATTATCATCAAAACTGTTGAACTTTATAAAATACTGAAAAAAAGTATGTGCTGTGTTTATATTTCTAAACATTTGAATTTCTTGGGGAGATAGTGGATAATCCCCAGTGGTTTTATTTGAAAATCTCACCTGACAATTGTCTTTCAGAGGAGATGTGGCTCTGGAGTTGTTTCTGCCTGGCTCTGTCTTTGTGCTGCTGATCAGAGCTCTAGGCTCTCAGTATAAGCTCACAGAATTCCTTTTGATTGATGGCGAGGGGTGATGGCCTACGCAAAGGTCTCTACTTCCAACTTCCCTGTCTTCTATGGCAGCTCCAGATTAGCTCAGTGGGTGTGGGGTGGAATTTTCAGTCAAGATGCATGATGCCTCACGGTTTACTTTCTACTATAGCATCACTCTTATGGTTAAGAACTTCTGGAATGCTGTTGAGCAGTTTCCCCATTATCGATTTTGGAGATCTTGGCCTATGTTATTTAGAGATGGATTTTAAACAGTGATAAAGATAAGGTACAGATTTACACTGAGAGTTAGTAAGATCTTCCTTTGGAAAAAGATCTACCACATTTCAGAGGTTTGGAGCTGTTAGTTGAGCCAAGAATGACATATAATTTTTGTTACTTGAGGTCTTTCTTGTTTATCAAGTTTTCCAGTTTGCTTTTCTGCCAAACAGAAATGGCACAAAACATCAGCATATGAAAATTTTAACTAGAAGACAATATCGTCTAGGTTCTGGGAAAGCTAGGATGATTTTAAGGAGAATACCAGGGAGAACATAAGAAATACTTTACAAATTACATTTAGATGTCAGTGTTATAATTGTTGTTTCTTGAACCTTTTAGAGAACTTGAGGGAGGAACTAGGAGCAGGAGGGAGTTTCTTAGGATTATCCAATTAGATTTCTAAGTTGTCCATTATAGATTTTTTGTTTGTTTGAGACAGGGTCTTGCTCTGTCACCCAGACTAAAGTGCAGTGGTGCAATCACAGCTCACTGCAGCCTCAACCTCCTGGTCTCAAGGATTCTCCCACCTTAGCCTTCCCAGGAGCACACTATCATGGTTGGCTAATTTTTGTATTTTTAGAAAAGATAGGGTTTCACCATGTTGCCTAGGCTGGTCTTGAAGTCCTGGGCTCAAGCGATCCACCTGCCTCGACCTCCCAAAGTGCTGGGATTACAGGCACGAGCCACCAAGCCCGCATATGGAATGTATTTGATGGTTTAATTGTGCAAGGTCAGTTAAACTGATTGGATTTTCTCACTCCAGAGTTTGGTAGGTGGCAGAGCATAACACTGTTGTTTGAGATATTAACGTCCTAAAAATAAGTCACTTTTTGATAACACCTAAGGTAAAATTATTAGCTTCAGGTTAATAAAGCATGAAAACAAAGTTTCATTTTGTTAAAGCTGAGGTAAGTTTTTATAGCATTAGAACAGACAAAAAGCAACAACAAATGAATGGGGAATAAAATATTAAGATCAAAACAATAATTTAATGCCAACTGTGATGATTGTATCACTTGATTATCTTCTTTTGAAAGTAAAATTTTAAAAAGTCTATTTTACTTTGTAACTGTCTCAGTATTTGTTTTTTAAGGGAGAGATTAAGAAAAGCCTTAAAAACAGTTTTGAAATACAGGAATTACATTATCAAAAAAGTACAGCCAACAGTAGTTTTCTAGTGAATTTGAGTTGTGTAGGAAATTAAGTAGGTAATGGTGCCTCCAAATAACAAATCTAACCTCAGATAATTATTCAAGCCTCCTCTCCATGTTTCACCAGAAACCTCTTGCTTACTGGCAGTCAGTCCTATTCTCCTCTCCTGACCCCAGCCCTATACAACCACTAAACTGTTTTGTCTTTACAGATTTGCCTACTTTAGAATTTCATATAAATTAAATAATACAATTTGTGGTCCTTGATGGCTGGCTTCTTTCACTTAGCATATGTTTTTGAAGTTCATACATGTTGTAGCATGTATCAGTAATTTATCCTTTTTAATGGCTGAATAATATTCCATTGAATGGATGCACTGCATTTTGTTTATTCATGCATCAGTTGGTGGGCATTTCGGTTGTTTCCGTTTTTTGACTATTATGAATAATGCTGCTGTGAACATTCATATCCAAGTTTTTGTGTTCTCTGCCTTGATTGTGTAGATAGTGCCATGCATGGCTTGGTCTGTATGTCCATGTGAGATTATGAAAATTTGCTCTCTACCTTGAAAGAAATAGAATTCTAACCCAAGTTTTTCCTGTTCATTTACCAGGCTGAGAGTTGTTTTCTCTGATACATGCATGTGGTTTATCTCTAAGAAGTACCATCGGAATGAAGAGTTGTCTATTTATTTGAACCAGTTGGAAACAAGGGATCTAGAAAACAGAAAAATATTTGTTTTGTTTGCAGTTAGGCAAATTAATGTAATTAACCAAATTAAGTTACTTTCAAGTGTTAGGAACTATGTTTGCTTATAGACTTTCCATCTGGTACAATTTGGATGATTATTTTTTGATTCTGCTAATCCCTAACTCTTGGATGCTTGCTATTGTAATTCCTATGCAGAAGGCTCCCGATTTACAATGGTTTAACTTAACAATTTTTCAATTTTACAATGGTGTGAAAGCAATATACATTCAGTAGAAACCACACTTGAATTTCGAGTTTTGATCTTTTCCTGGCCTAGCAATGCACAGTATGATACCCTCTTCTGACACTGGGCAGTGGCAGCAAACTGCAGCTCCCAGGCAGCCACGATCACAACAGTAAACAACAGATACTACACAGTGCACTGTAGTCAATAAATTACATGAGATATTTAACACTCTATTATAAAATCGGCTTTGCATTAGATAATTTTGCCCAACTGTAGGCTAATGTCAGGGTTCTGAGCACACTTAAGGTAGACTAGGCTAAACTATGCTATTTGGCATATTAGGCTTATTAAGTGGATTTTCAACTTATGATAGTTTCAGCTTACAATGGGTTCATCGGAAGGTAACTTCCATCTTAAGTCAAGGAGCATCTGTATTCCCATAGAATATGCATCTTACACTTTAGGTAGTGTTCTATTCCATTTGGTAAGCATAGCTTCTTTAACCTTTTTCTGGTTTGATCCTATCAAGGAATATCTAATTTCTATGGCAGCAGGCTTATTTGTTTTTGTTTGTGTGTGTGTGTTTTTAGGAGGTTTAGCAGAATACTTCTGGTATTCTGTCTTGCAATGGTGATGAATCTGGCTCACCATGTATTTTAAAACAATTAATGTTTCCAAAGTAGAACTCCAGGGACATAACATGGTATGATATTGGATTGTATGAATGGCTGTTAGCACTTATACATGTTCTCTGTAAAAAGGGGTTATACATTCATCCAACAGATATTTATTGATTTCCAACTATAGCTATTAAAATCTCTGCTTTAGGATATTATAAAAGTGTTATTTATTACACAGATTCACCTAGCACCTCTTAGACTATCTGAGACCTTTTGGAACTCAAAAATTACACGGAACATGATCTGTAGCACACAGCAGTTCACTATCTTTGAAATAACGAATGTAATTCCAACTGAATTAAAGTTTACATTGCGCAGAGTTAATTATAGAGCTAGTGGTTATTACTACATAGTTAATACACATTAATAACTGCAGATAATTCAGAAAACTTACTTTGGTAGGATCAGCAACACTTTTGCAAAAATCTCAACATATATCATTTGTTTTGTTTGTTTGTTTTTTGTATTTTTTTTGAGATGAGTCTCACTCTGTCACCCAGGCTGGAGTGCAGTGGTGTAATCTCAGCTCACTGCAACCTCTGCCTCCCTGGTTCAAGCGATTCTCCTGCCTCAGCTTTCAGGGAGCTGGGACTACAGGCATATGCCACCACACCCAACTAATTTTTGTATTTTTTGTAGAGATGGGGTTTCGCCATGTTGGCCAGGCTGGTCTTGAACTCCTGACCTCAGGTGATCCGCCTGCCTCGGCCTCCCAAAGTGCTGGAATTACAGACGTGAGCCACTACGCTTGGCCAAAAATCTCAACATATATAATGTTTCAAATAAAATAAAGTAGATCTCTTTCAATTAGCAAGAAAGAATCTTAGATAGATTCTAGTTATTCAGGCAGCTATGGCATCAGGGTTAAAATAATAACCCCTGAAAAAGATGTCATTGACCCTTTTATAATCTCAGCAATCCAGATCCAGTATTTATATTTTGTTTGAAAGGAACATGGGCTTTCCTGAACTGTGTAAGCTGTACAGTTAATGCAATAAGATTCAACAGGATTTTAGAGCTTTCCAATTCCCTTTCTCTCATGTGTGATCTTGATTAAATGCATCTATGTTCTAAACCTTGATGCAAGCTTTATCCCTTACCTTGAAGTCTCTTTTTAAAAACTTGTATAGGCAAGAAGTGTGTTTTGAAATTGGGTACGGTTAGTTGTCTGAGTCAGAATTTTAAACATGGCAGCATGGTTCTTGCAGTATGGAGTTCAGGTGAGGATACTTCACTCAGTTGACATCTTAATGGCTAAAGCTTTTTACTGTTTTGTCCTGACTAGCACTTCAAAAGATACTCTACACAGCAAACATTCCCTTAAGTGTTGGAAAGCTTGGTTCCAAGTGTGCTTCTACATGGAACCAAGGATATTTGGGTGTTGAATACTGTAGGAAGGTTCTTTGGTGCAATGAAGAATGTCGGAACTATTTGACAATGTACTTGGGCACACCAGACATAGGATTCTTCGTTGCACAATTATTCTCTAGCAATTTTCTTTGCAAGAAAAGAGACCTGACTTTCTTTCATGGATATAAATAAGCTTAATATTTCTTATAGCTGTGCATATTTATCTTCTTAATGACACAAATTTATAACATAAATATGTTATTTACATATCCCAGGACAAGTAGCAATTTATAACATAAATATGTTATTTACATATCCCAGGACAAGTAGCATCTTGACAAACTGTCCTCAGAATAGAATACAGTAACTAATAGAATACAGTAATTAATCTTTGTGTGTGTGTGTGTGTGTGTGTGTGAAAACAAACACTTCTTTAATAATGACTTTTGAAAAAAATGATGAAAAGTTATAAATGAACAATCAGTGTTCAAATGAGGTTTCTGTGATTTTTATAAGTGCATAGCATTTTACAAACACTATAAATTAGTTGGTGGATATTTAATATGATAGAAACTATTCCATCTGAATTTTCTAGGGAGGTCAAAGTTACTTTGGTATTGTAACTCTTTTAAGCCAAATTAATTGGGTTATGTTTTCTTTTTTTTTTCTTTTTCAACTTTTATTTTAGGTCCAGGGGATACATGTGCAGGTTTATTACATGGGCAAATTTCATGTTGCTAGGATTTGTTGTATAAATGATTTTGTCACCGAGATAGTGAGCACAGTACCCAAAAGGTAGTTTTTTGAACTTCTCCCTCCTCCCCCACTCCACCTTCAAGTAGGCCCCAATGTTTGTTGTTTCCCTCTTTGCACTCAATGTTTACCCCCCATTTATAAGTGAGAACATGTGGTATTTGGTTATTTGTTCCTGCATTAATTCACTTAGGATAATGGCCTCCAGCTGTGTCTATGTTGCTGCAAAGGTCATTTAATTCTTTGCTATGGCTGCATAGTATTCCATGGTATATATGTGCCACTTTTTCTTTAGCTAGTCCAACATTGATGGGCATCTAGATTGATTCCATGTCTTTGCTATTACGAATAATGCTGTGATGAACATACATGTGCATGTGTCTTTTTAAACTATAGGTATTTTGACATTAGTAGTATGCAAATCACTTTCTAAAACCATTGTATAGACTGTCTAATGGTTTCCAGTTAAACTTAAAAGACACAAAGATAAGTGAATAAATAAGAGAATGAATGATGGAATAAATATACTAAAAAATCCAGATGTCTGTTGTCTTTGCAGGAGGGAAGAAAAAATTTATCATGGACTTTTGAATCTAATTAGGAAATTTACATTTTATCATCTTCTCTCTTGTTTCCTTGCACTATAAGAATACAAGTTACTATTATTACTACCTGGACAGTTAAACAGTTTGGGCTCTTTTACTGTACAGGTTTTCAAGGCTCATGTTCTAGGGAAGAGGGAATGAATACTTGGAAGATGAGCACGTATCTCATTGGGAATTTAAAATGTTTTAGTTTAATTCTTTTGTAGATTTTGTGTTAATTGGCGGGGGCTGGATCTTGATGAAAATACAGAGGACAAAGCAACTGTCATAAACACTGATCTTCTCACTTTAGGAACCTGAGCTCTATTATTGTCTAAAAGCATGAGTGCCCAGTAAATGTCCAATGATTGCTTGAATAATTACTATGCGTTCAGATATACAACTCTGCTTTTGTGTGTGCACATGTGTGTGAAAAAAGGAGATATAAAAGAACTTGAACTTGCCACTCTGTAGTAACTAACAAAATTAGGTACATAGTGCTCAAAATAAAATTTCATATTTAGGATTGTTAGAAGAATAAACAGAAAGAAAATTATTAAATTGTTAATTTTGTAATAGGAGACAGAATAAACTCAGTTTTCACTATAGTACAGTATTCTTTTAGCAGCAATCCTTACAAAATATCAACTGAAAATCAATTACATAATTTTTCCTTCAAGGAAAGAGCTCATATCTTTGGTTTCTATTACTCCTGTGTTTTTATTGTCTTTGTATATTTAAAAGATGGGCTAGGACATCAATGGACAAGTCCTTGGAACATTAAAAACTATTATTCTAATTTCCTTCTTTTAAAAATATGCATATTTAATCTATTTTGGAACAATTTGGAAATTCAGGAAGCATAAAGTAACAGATGATTATAACCATGACTCAATTCTGATTAAATGTCATAATATGACTATCTTTCTTTTTTTAATGGTTGCCTCTTCAATGTGCTAAGTAATGAGCACCTTCTATACATTACACATACAACAGAAAGATTACAGGATCTCATTGTGCAAAATTGGTATAAATGAATGCCTCTTAAACTTCTGCTACTTTGCATGGATAAACAGAAATAATAACAAGTATAACAAATAGACCAACATTTCTTCTTTTATTTTGAAATTGAGGGAAATATGTCCAGCCGGTGGCAAGAGCTACACATTGTTTTATTTCAGAGGAAATGGAACTTTAAAGAGTTATCTGTGTTCCTTTGGGTTGTAAAACTTTCAAAATATGTACTAAAACAAGAAATAATAAATTATTGTTGTATACAGTTCTTTTTTCCTAGGAAAGAACAGTGGAAAGCTGAGAAATTATTCAGTTCAATTGAATCACTCTTATGAAATAAAAAATGCCGCCCTAAGAAACTGTGACTTTTATTTCAGATAACCCAAACCTGTCAGGGTGAACCCAATCTACACCATCACTTAGAGCTGACAGGAAAAAAATGTATACTATAACTTTTAGTTTAAAAAAATACCACTATGTATGTTTTTATAAATTATTCAAGTCAGAATTAAAAAATTATGTATCATTCAATATTAACTGAACAATTCAGAATAGCAGGTTTTTGTAGTTAATATTTGTACAAGCTTCTAATAATTATTAAAATGGCCTTTATTTGTTTTTTCTTGCCACTGACCTATAGGATATACTAAAAGAAGACAGATCAGTCTCTCTCCTGATAAGAAGAGTCACCAAGGGGAACATCTGCAACAACTAGGTTGTGAGGAATTTCTTTTTTAAATGTACATAAAAATATGTTAATGTACACTGCCTTGGGTAGATGAGATGTGTTATTTCTTTAATAAGTTTGCAAACATTTACAGAAAAACAGTTAACATAGGTACTTGCTTCTTTATTTTTTGTAAAGAAAGGAATTAGTAAAAATGGAAGTTCCAGAAAATGCTAATTTCTTAGAATAAGATCTGTTTAAATTTTTCCAGTGCATAACAAAACACTTAAAACATTTTTTAAAACATTAAATTTAACATACTATGTTTTAGAAAATATGTGAAAGCAACCTGGATTTAGAGGGTTTAGATCAAGCCTTTGAAGTATCTTAAATCTCCTTGAGACCTAAAAGACTTGTTTATAACTAACAGTTGCTTTGTAAAAACAATATTATGAGATGTTTGAAAATTTTCTTGTTAAATTTTTATAAGAATATTTCGGTTGGGGAAGGAAGCATCTGTATTGCAAGATGATTTCTATTATTGATTTATTTAATCTCAGGAATGGAGAACAGGATGCCTTGCAGGGAAGTTTATCTGTGACTTGTAAACATGAAGCGACTAAAAATATGGAAAGTTCTATCATCTTTGGATGGGCCTAATAATTTCTCATTATGAGTATAAGACTAGTGATATGGCATCTTTAGTAGATTTTTGTGTGTCTTTTTTTTTGTAAGACTACTGGAACTTAATCCTGGTTCAACCAAGTTTGAGAGTACACTGTGAGACTATTGAACAGATCAAACCCACTAACATGTAATTTTCTCCCAAGTTTTGCTTTTAAAGTGATCAGAATTTGTTTAAAACAGATTGACATAAGAAACTTATTTGGAAATAAAGTCTGCATTAGTATTTGGGACTATTGGTAGGGAGAGAATTTTTTTCTAAGAAAAACATTTCACTGTCTTGTTGTATAATAGAAGAGAGTTTTTCACATTTGCTCTGTGCCTCACTCACTCTTGGCTATGTACTTTTGTAACATTGTCAGACTTTGCAAGAGAAGGCCAAGGAACAGAGGGAGATTCAACAAAGATACCACATTCCAAAATGCCGAGTTCTTATTTCTCTACTATGAATTAGTCTGCTAGTCATTTATTTCACTAATTAAGTCCTCCAGGAAAATGTGAACTTAAATTTGTACAGCTGTTGAATCCTAAAGTAATAAAACAGTTAGGTTTTAATTAAGAGATTTAGTAGAGGGTTCAATATACTTTGCATGTTACTTATATTATTAATGTATACTTTAGTATATATTAATACTAATATAAATATATTTAATAAACATATAAATATATTTAATATTAATACATTATCTAAATCTATTTAATGTACATTAATATATTATCTAAATATATAAATATAGATGAATTGCACTTATTTTTTCTCTTTTCGATCACATACGCATTCTAGAATTTTCAGAATTGGTTGCAGTGACCCCCATCGTTTTCCTCCTATTTTCTCTAGATTCATTATTCAGACTATTAACTTATAGTCTCCAATACTTTGTCCTTACATCTCAATAATAAATGTATTTTGATCTATTTCTTTCTTTAGATTTTGAGGGCCTTATTATTACAGGGCAATAGTCCTAGATTTCTTAATATTTTGGGAATTCTATCATGAAATTACTGAGTGATTTGGGGAAAGCTATTTTTTTGGGAAGAATTGCTTTGCATTTGGTGTTTAGTTCTGTGTTTTTAGTCCTAAACCCTATACTCATGACAAATTGGACATATTTGTGCTTATGTTGAAAAAACTGAATTGAGATTAATCTTTTTCTTTTTCTTTTTTAGACAATCTTGCTCTGTCACCCAGGCTGGAATGCAGTGGCATGATCTTGGCTCACTGCAACCTTTGCCTCCCTGGTTCAAGTGATTCTTCTGCTTCAGTCTGCTGAGGCAGAAGTAACTGGGATTATAGGTGTGCGCCACCATGCCCGGCTAATTTTTTGTATTTTTAGTAGAGACAGGGTTTCACCATGTTGGCCAGGCTGGTCTTGAACTCCTGACCTCAAGGTGATCCATCTGCCTCAGCCTCCCAAAGTGTTGAGATTATAGGCGTAAGCCACTGTGCCCAGCCCGAATTAAAATTAATCTTATAAGAATTATATTTCTACTTCTCTAAAGAATCAGTGTTTATTGAGTAAATACATTCAGTAAAAAAGGCAGGCTACAAAAAATGCATTAGATATGATGTCATTTTTCTAAAAACAATATACACGTAGGAAAAGATTTAAAAGGATCTACATCAAGGTACTTGGTGGGTTTTAAGGAGATTTCCCTTTGTATATCTGTATTCAGTAATTTTTCTGCAGTGAATCTTAATTGATTTTATAAGTACAATAAATTTTAAAAATAATTCGTGTTGTGGAATTGAGTATAGAAAGCTAGCCACACTGGATCTTGATAGATTGAGGTACACTTTATAGTTTGTCAGCAGTTAAGTCAGAAGCCACATCCTCATCTGAGAGCTGAAATTGGGTGTGGGGAGGATGATCATAACTCAAGAATTGTTGAGTGCTCATCTTGTGAAGAACTCTGGAGCTGCTGCTAGGGAAGTCTTCTACTCCATCCTATGGATGAGGTCACTGAAGCCCTAGCTATGAGGTCATGAGTCCAAGTTCACATGGCTACATGGCTAAACCTGGTTTTAAGAAGTTCTTTTCTTAGAGGTCACAGATTTGTGAAACATTTGCTGCTATGTCAGGTCTGCAGGCCTATGAATATTTAAGAATTTGGGATTCGTGTCTGCATTTAACAATCAGGAGTATTCACATAAAAATCCAGATGTCTAAGTTATCTTGAGAAAAATCTTGAAAAGCCATACTTCATGTTCTTTTCCTAAGGTAACACGTGGAATGGGACACGAATTGCCCATTTTATGAGGGGCACAAACTTTTGTTCTCCATTGACCTCACAAGAACCACCTGGCCCCGTAGGCCTTGGAATTAGCAACTTGTGTATACTGGCCCCAAACAATGAAACAGTGGGAGCATGATTCTTCATTGATAGTAATTAGGATCACCATTTCTCAGAATGTCTTGTTCTCAGAATGCTTCTTTTCTTCCTATACTTCTATGTCATTTGGGAATCATTACTGAAGAATAAAAAAACTCATTACTGAGTTATTATTCAGTAATAATGAAGTTCTTATTATAGTGAGAGGGTAATTCCTAAACAATAGCTTGGAGCACTTAGTGTCAGACTAAGTTAGGAAACACAGCTTAAGAATGTGGATTTGTCAATCCTATGATACATGGATAGTCAGAAAAGAGAAAGCAGCAGAGGAGATGGCTCTGGTCCATTGGGCTTTCCTGAGACCAATTTGAGACAGCAGGAGGTAATACTGCCTTTTAAGTGTCTTTTTCCCTTGACTCATAAACCTTCCACTTATATTCATTTATATAGTTATTGATACTTGATTTTTAACTCTCACAGCACCCTGAAGGAAAGCACGTTTAATCCATAATGTGAAAAATGCATTGCTAAGTCTTGACTTGAGTTCGAAGTCAAGAGGATGTCTTAGCT
Source organism: Gorilla gorilla gorilla (assembly GCF_029281585.2). Taxonomy (NCBI): domain Eukaryota; kingdom Metazoa; phylum Chordata; class Mammalia; order Primates; family Hominidae; genus Gorilla; species Gorilla gorilla. The sequence continues at coordinate 158,024,641 of NC_073229.2, read as the reverse complement.
GTGATGTTATTTCTAGACTATCCCCTCTGAAAGCAAATTATCAAGATTTGTTAGAAATACCTATTCATCTTATTAACCTCTTTCCAAGATGGAAGCGGATTCTGAGATGGATGTTAGCATGACAATTAAGGGTAAATGGCAGGACATTTTACTCAAGAGGCAAAGAAAAGCCATATATGGTTTAAATGGGATGCCAAATAAAGTACTTACTTTTCCCATGCTTTATAATGCTGACACTTACATCTTGAAGACATCGTAAGTTTGGATTTGTTTGGAGGTTCCATTATACATTGTCATACATGCAAAAAATGTTATACATGCTATAGTTAGAGATTCCAAAGTACTTTTGGTTATTTGATACTTTTCTAGAATAACTCATATCTTGGCTCTGAATGACCAAATGCCTTGCTTACTGTACATTCATCTTTATAGCTGCATTATTGAGCTTGACCAGTTTTATTTGAAGGAAAATATTAATCTGAGGAGAAGCATTCAGAACATGTGTGTAAATCATTTCTCCCAGTACACATTTGTTTTGTTAACTTTAGTTCTCAGTGTCTCACCAAGCTGCCTCTAGCACCATTTTCTTGTTAATCTAAATAGAGAAGTCTTCTTCAGTCCTGCATGACTGTTTACATAGGCTGTTGATCAATTTTGTTTGATTTTTAAAAGTTGTTATTAAACCTAAAGAGAATACTTAATACTTAAAGCATACCACTTTTAACATCTTTTTCCTGGTTTTATTCCTAATTTAATAATTAGGACATGAGAAACCGACTCCTAAATAGTTTTCGGCTTAAAATCACACACGGTTTTTTTTTTTTTTTTTTTTTTTTTTTTTTTTTTTTTAACACAATGCTTAGCTATGGCTTTTGGCCAGCGTTTATTCCTTGCATGTCATTTGTGAATGCCTTCAAATAAAAAATGTGCAGAGTTGAATTTATATTTTTGGCCTCAGAGGCAGCATAAAAGCTGTTTCCATTTTAATTTTAAGCTAGTTCTGTAAAGAGATATAATGCTACTTAAATTTTAAACACATCAAGGATCTCATACAGTTAGTATGTGTTATGTTATCACATCTGGTCATTCTTGGCATTAGGATTATTCCTAATGTTTTGCAATGTTCACTACTTGGGCATCCAAAATCTCAATAACAAACCAAGACCCTAAAGGGTCCCTATTAGAGAGCTATTATCAAGAGTAAAGAATAGTATTGAAATACACTTTCGTCTTTACGACCAGTTTTTAAAGTTTTGGGTTCATGGGTTTCTCTGAGAATCTAATGAAAGCTGTATAGCCTTCTCCAGAAAAACGCACACACAATGGAAAAATCTGAATATTCAGTAAAGCTCTCATCATGTCTCTAAGTTTATAGGTCACAGGTTAGAAAGCCCTGTGACAAACCAATATAGATATATGTTCGCAGATTTGTATGTATGCACTGTATATGCTATAGGATATACATATATTTAATTTTTTAAAAACTTCCTTTAAAATCTCCTCAAGTAGTTGAAAGCTCGAAAATCTTGGTTGCTTCTATCTAAGGATTGTTTACTTCTGTAGAAGGCAGGTAGAGGTACTGAGTTTTAGGAATCAATATATTAATAAAATAAGAGCGTGTCTAAAACAAGCAACTGACCTAAAGGTAGGTTATCTAACTGCAGCTGTATGACACCATCATACCCTCATCCCTTCAAGAGTTTTTGACTTCTAATGTTCATGACATGCCAGTCTTCCAGGTATGCTTATAAAAAACAGATATTACATTCATTGTCTTTAGTCACATTCAGATCAACATGTTTCTAATTTTATTTTTGACGTCTTCTTTGCACACAGGAGAAATTGAGAAGTTTGTTGCAGAATTCCAAAGTTCTTAGAAATGTCTTATTAGATTTTTTTATAATTTTCAAGTATTTTGGGTTTTTATATATTTCTTTTTGTGTTTTCTGTTTTCTTTCTGCTATTGTCAGAAAACATACTGTGTATGATTTCAATCCTGTGGAACTGATTGTCATTTGGTTTTTATATAGCTCATTTAGTTGAATGTTTTAGATGCACTTAGAAAGACTATTCTGCCACTGTTGGTTATAGTGTTCTGCATACGTCAATTAGATCAAGTTGGTTGATATATCTTTACTGATTTTTGTCTATTTTGTCGATTACTGAAACTGGAGTGTTAAAATCTCCAAATTTAATTGTTGTACTCGGTTGAGTGGTGTTCCTCCAAAATCTATGTCTACCCAGACTTGTGCATGTAACCTTATTTAAAAATAAAATCTTTGCAGGTATAATCAGGTTAAGGTGAAGTGGGGCTGGATTAGGGTGGGCCATAATTCAATGGTTGGTGTCCTTACACACCTAGAGATCTGGACACAGAAGTAGAGGGAAGAAGGCTATGTGAAGAAGGAGGCATAGATTGAAGTTATGGTCAAGGAATGGCAAGGACTGACAGCAAACACCAGTAGCTTGAAGAAGGAAGGAAGGATCCTTCCCTAGGGCCTTTAAGAGAGCACGTCCCTCTGATACCTTGATTTCAGACTTCTGGTCTCTGTAATGGTAAGACAACAAATTTCTGATGTTTTAGGCACCACCCCGGCCCCCCCCCGAAAAAAAATAAAAGGTGTTAGGATGCAATGATAACTATTTTGACAGATTTCTCTGGAAAGCTTTAAATTTTTTAAAAAGCAAAAATACTCCATCACTATCCTGATAACAATCAACATGTAGTCAGATGCTTTAGCTAGCATAGTCTTACTAATATTTGTATCAATGAGCAGGGTTATAGTATTAACATTTTCAACATGGTAGCAAATATTTGTCCCCTGCACTTCTAATTATAAGGTCAAATTCAAATAAAAGTAAGAACACAAAAATGAGAACCCTCATCCAAATTTCGACGTACATTATTATTTATCTATCATCAATAGACTCTGTGCCAAGCACTGGGCTGGGTGCTGTACCTTTTGAGGATGCAAACGTAGAGTAAAAGCAGCCCTGTCCTCACGGTGCTCTGGACACTGTGCGGGGGAAGACATACAACCAGCGACATCGTAATATGGGCCATCAGTACTCTAATAACGCTGACAGGAGTGATGTTTCGGAAATACTTTTCAGTTCGTGTTTCCTTATTGGCTAGCTACGCTTTCTCTCCCCGCTCCTTGCCGATCTTAAAGAATCCAAGAAAGGGGCAGACCAAAGCTACTTAGGAGACAAGAGCGGTCTTGGTGAGATTGCAGCAAGAAGGGGAAGGTTGGTGGGCGTGGTGGTGGGTGCCTGTAATCCCAGCTACTCTGGAGGCTGATGCAGGAGAATCGCTTGAACCCGGGAATCGGAGGTTGCAGTGAGCCAAGATGGCGCCACTGCACTCCAGCCTGGGTGACAGAGCGAGACTCCGTCTAAAAAACAAAAACAAAAACAAAAGCAAAAACAAAACAAACAAAAAGGTCGGGCGCGGTGGCTTACGCCTGTAATCCCAGCACTTTGGGAGGTTGAGGCAGGTGGATCACCTGAGGTCAGGAGTTCGAGACCAGCCTGACCAACCTGGTGAAACCCCGTCCATACTAAAAATACAAAAATTAGGCGGGCATGGTGGCGCATGCCTGTAATTCAAGCTACTAGGGAGGCTGAGGCAGGAGAATAGCTTGAACCCAAGAGGCGGAGGATGCAGTGAGCCGAGATCGCGCCACTGCACTTCACCCTGGGCAACAAGAGCGAAATCCTGTCTCAAAACAAAATAAAACAAAACCTGCACTAGAATAAGTGCTAGTTCTTTTTTTCTTTAAAGACGGACAAGATGAAATGTTTTAATTCTCATTTTACCTAATAATAAAGGATGTACCGTTAAAATCAAGTAGGAATTTATGCTTGTCTTACTGTCATTTTTTAAAAAATTTTGCTATTCTGCACAGGACCAGTTTCTCTAGAATGTTCCCTTGCTGACTTTTCCTCTGGTAGTATCAGTTATACTGAAAATCAGTTGTATTCTTTTGCTTTATTTCACTGGGCACCATCAAACTAACAAAAGAGGAGAGTAACAGAGTAGGAGAAGATGGAGGATGCAAGGGAATAGGACACCTGTGTCCTAACCTCCTCTTGGGTATATATCCCAGGTTGGGGAACTCTTTCCACAAGCCCGGAGAGAACTGGTAACAAAAGGGCGGGGCGAGTGCGAGTTTCGATCCAGATAGGGCCTCCTGGTGGAGCGCCTGGGATCTCACCGGCACCTGGCCCCCGGGCGGGCGGATTCAGCCCCCGGGGAGCAGGCGCGGGAGTGAGGAGCCCCGATTGATTCTGCATGGGATGGGCCACGGCTCAGGGGGCCAGAGGCGGCACCAAGGCAGGGGGCGCGGATCCAACACAGCTCCTTCCCGGCCCAAACCGAATAAAACTCCCAGCAGCCCACAGTGAGACCCAGTGGAAAAGGCGCCCTCTGCTGGAGAGGCGCAGACGGGCGGAGCTGGAAGAGACAAAACCCAAAACACCTGAACATTTATTTCAGCAACTAGAATACTTCAAGTAGGAGGCGGGGGAAGCCGTGCCTTGTCAAGTTAAAGCGGACAACTTGTTCCTTCTCAGCACACTTCACTCCCAACTACCCTGCAGGATGGAGGTGTATCAGGAAAAACAGTGCTCCGGATCCCTTACCTGAGATCTAAAGACGCCACATTTTCTTCGCAAGTGTTCTTAAGTCAACTGGGAGGACAAAGATTGCGTGAGTGCTTGGCTTATATGGTTTCATTTCTGTTTTCCAGTTGTCATTGTAGGCATGGTCAATCTCTGCAAAAACAAAAAGAATAGGTTTAGGAGTAAAGTATCCCTGAAATTAAGATTTCTAACTGTTCCCTTTCTAAGTGTATTTTAAAAGGGCACACCGAATTTCTTGATGTTTTGGATTTATTATTATTATTATTATTATTATTATTAAAGACAGGGTCTCATTCTGTCGCCCATGCTGAAGTACAATGGTCCGATCATAGCTCACTGCAGGCTTGAACTCCTGGACTCAAGCGATCCTTCAGCCTCAGCCTCTCAAAATGCTGGGATTACAAGCGTTAACAATTTCTCCCGGCTGCATTTTATTATTCTAATCGCGCAGCTTTATCTAGTAAAGGATGGAGGACTAAAGGGAATAGGACACCTGTGTTCTAACCTCCTCCTTTTGGGTAGAGATCCCAGGTCGGGGGCCTATTCCACCTGCCGGAACAGAGAGGTGCGGCTGCGCGTTTCGGTCCGGAAGAGGCCTTATATCAATGGTAGTTCTCCCTGCCTTTATATACCTCTTCTGTTAGTTTGATAGTGCCCAGTAAAATAAAGTAAGAGTACGACTGATTTTCAGTATAACTGATACTACTAGAGGAAAGGTCAGCAAGGGAACATTCTAGGGAAACTGGTCTGTGCAGAATAGCACAATTTTTTAAAAAGTGACAATAAGACAAGGATAATTTCCTACTTGATTTTAATGGTACATCCTTTCTTTATTATTAGGTAAAATGAGAATTAAAACATCGCATTTTGTCTGTCTTTAAAGAAAAGAAAGAACTAGGACTTATTCTAGTGCAGGGTTCTTTTTTGTTTTTTTTTTTTGTTTGTTTGTTTTTTGACGGAGTCTTGCTCTGTCGCCCAGGCTGGAGTACAGTGGTGCAATCTCGTCCCACTGCAACCTCCACCTCCCGGGTTCAAGCGATTCTCCTGTCTCAGCCTCCCGAGTGGCTGGGATTACAGGCATCCGCCACCACACCCACCTAACTTTTGTATTTTTAGTAGCGATGGGTTTCGCCATGTTAGCCAGGCTGGTCTAGAACTCCTGACCTCAGGTGATCCACCTGCCTCGGCCTCCTAAAGTGTTGGGATTACAGGCCTGAGCCACTGTACTCAGCCTTTAGTGCAGGTTTCTACATTAATCTTCCTCTCCTTTGTTCTCGTGAGCTGACTATCAAGACCAGATTAGGATATGTGGTTGTTTCCTAAGAGACTTAAGCTTGGGGAACATGTGTTTGTTTTGGGAGTATGTCAGTATGTCTGTGTGTGTGAGTATGGTGGGCAAGGGAAAGAAAGATGAGATCCTCCCTCTTAGTTTAAGGTAGCCTAGGTCTCAAGAAAGAAATGAGGTATGAGCTGCATAACATTTGGGTAATGAAGCAGGGCTTCGAAGAACCAGTAGGCCTCCAATGTCCCCATCCATGGCCATACACGTGGAATCAGTGAAATGGATGAGAGTAGGTTCCCGGTCAGGATAATGTACAGGGAGTTGAGAATTCACTTTTCTTTCTTTCAGAAGACCAATTTTAATTTTTCCACCCAACAGGGGTCAGCAACACACAGAAACTTGTCTTAACTAACTCTTTCCCCTTCTTTAAAATATTATCTATATATAGATAATTTCCCCTTCTTTAAAAATTATCTATAAAATTCTCTCTCTACATATATCAATAATTTTTAAAGGGGAAGATATATACATAAAGATATATATGTTTAATATATAGATAATTATGTATATCTCTGTTTTATTTTATATATATGATAAAACAGAAAGAGAGAGACAGTGTGTGTGTTTACTCTCTTTTTTACCCAAGTACATATGCCTTTCTAGTGCTTTGCAGAGTACTTTGAATAACAAGGTTCAGAGACATCTGAAAATTATCTGTGAACTTTTGCTATTCTGATTCTTTTAAGGTGGTATATTATAAAATTTTTAAATGTACAAAATTACTTTAAAACAGCCAGTGGGTTAGTAGTTGGTAATGCTAGTAACCGATAGTAGATGACATGTAAGTGCTCACTATGCCACTAGGCTGGACAACACAAGCAAATACCGCACATACATTATAGAACTTGATTCTCACCAGCCTGATAATATCAGTGTGTCTCAGGCTTTCTAGGTAGCATCCACTGCTCTAAACACCTCAGTATTCACTATTTGATTTATTTTTTCTTAACCTTACAAAAGAGGAACTACTATCAATTCCACCTTAAAAATGAGAACACTTTTGATTACCTCTGTAAAAAAGAAAAAAAAGGAAAAAATGAGAAAATCAAAGCTTAGGAAGGTTAAACAATTAGCTTAAAGTCACACTGGTAGTAAGTGGTGGCACTGGGATTTGAGCAGGCAGGCTAGTCTTCACCACTCTTGTTATTATACATTCTACACTCTTTTACAGAGGAGTTAGTTGAGATTCTTTAGAGGTAAATCAAATCATGTTACTCTTATTCAGTATCCTTTGGTGAGTTCCCATTTCTATCAAAGTAAAATCCACATTCTTTATTATCATGTACAAGGCCCTCTGAGTTCTAGCTCCCTGTTACTCTGACATCACCTGCTGCTGCTTTCTTGTTCTCTGCCAGCCATAGCTGTCTCTTTGCCCAACATGCCAGGCAACACTCTTCTGTCTCAGGGCTTTTGCACTTGCTGTTTCCTCTTTTGGGAATGGTTTTTTTTCTCAGCTATCCGCATGACCTCAGGCCTGGTGAAACATCGCATCAGGAAGTTAGGGACTAGTCTATTCCAAGTTGCTACCTTCCTTTCTACTCCTAATCTTGACACTCCCTATTCTTCTTCTCTCATTCCTTATATTTTTTCTTAAATGTCTATATTTTTAAATCCACCTATTTATTAACAGTTACTTTTCCTCTTTAAGATATAAACATCATGGAGGGCAGGTATTTTTGCTTCCCTGTTTAAATTGCAGCATCAGCATTTACAATAGAACGTGGCATAGTAACAGGCACTCAATAAGTATTTGAATGAATGACAAGAGCTTAGGAAACTCACCCAAGTTCACACAGTTAGCAATAGGTGAAGTGAACTTTGTTGCAAATCCAGTATTGGATTTATCCACATATCAAATGCGTAAACCATCTTCCTGGGCTCTTCTTAGAATTCCCTTGGTCTTTAATTATAATAGACTGAGTGAACATGAATAAACAAACCAAACAGGAAAAAGGCAGCATTTGTTACTGTCTCTTAAAGTGGGGTACTTTAAAGTGAGATCAAATCAGAGGCCAGGTCAGCGAAAGGGGACACTGGTCTTTAACAGAAAGGGAGTTGACAAGTGATGAAGTCAGGAATGTGCTGATGTTTCTGGGCTGCGTGAAGGGGCAAAGTGTGGGAAGGTCCTGGATGAAGCTGGTGTTGTGTTAATTAATTAGGGTGGGATGCCTGTGCATTAAGGGGAGGAAGGAACCAAGGGGACTGATTTGGAGTAGACTGGAGTCTCAAGTAGCATTTACAAAGGATCCTGGAGGCACAGGAAGGATGGGAGAAGTGTTGGGTACAGCTCAATTTGGCGAGTGGCCAAAGAAACATGTCCGATATTAGTGAAAACAGGCCACAGCTGCTGCACTTTACAAGCTAAATGGCAGGCCTTTCCTTAGCCCTCCCCCACCCCAGCCCATCTTATGTCTTGTAATAGTTATTTTCTTCCTGAGACAGCCAGCCATAACTCAGTTCTCACTTGAGGGCACAGGAGAAGCAAAGGGATGCTGAGGCTTCATTGCTAAGGGAAGAGGGTTCAGAGCATGAATGAAAACTCAATTTCTCCTGAAGCTGAGAATTTAAATGTTAGTGTGTTGAAGACCCACCTCTTTCATTCCCAGGATCATTTTTAAAAAATCACGGTTATTTCTCTTTAATCTCATGATATCTAAACTTGTCATTTCTAAGATTTCTAGAATACTTAAAAGTCTTTTAAAACTGTTTTCCTCTTCAAAATGTATTTGTACATTTTGTATATTTGTATATTTTTCCTTTCTAGAAAAAAATCCTAGATAGTTCAGAGTAAAATAAATGTGTGCATATATATATATATATCTATATATATATCTATATATATATCTCTCTCTATATATGTATATATACACACCCATATACGTATACTACACTGGAGTGTTTAAATATAGAAAGAACAAAAACACTGAAAGAGAACACATGTTGTTACTAAATAATACAATTTGGTTAAGCTGCTTGGTAGCATCTCTTCCCTCCTCTTTCTTACCCTTTTCCCACACTTACCTTACAAAACTTTGCAATTAGGTGCATGGACTCTGGAATTCATAGCTGCATTTCAATCCAGGCTCTGCCACCTTCTAGTTGTGTAACAGTGCCCGCATTATTTAGCTTTTATTTTCCTTATTTTTCCTCATTTGTAAAATGAGGCCAAAAATAATTAACTAAAGGACATTCGTAATAAAATAGTATTAAATGTTAAATATTACTATTATTTACAGACATTATAATTTTTTTTTAAGTTCAGGGGTACATGTGCAGGTTGGTTACATAGGTAAACATGTGTCATGGGGGTTTGTTGTACAGGTTATTTCATCACCCGGGTATTAAGCCTAGTACCCATTAGTTATTTTTCCTGATCCTCTCCCTCCTCCCACCCTCCACCATCAATAGGCTCCAGTGTGTGTTGTTCCCCTCTACGTGTCCATGTGTTCTCATCATTTAGCTTCCACTTAAAAGTGAGAACATACGGTATTTGGTTTTCTGTTCCTGTGATAGTTTGTTAAGGATAGTGGCCTCCAGCTCCATCCATGTTCCTTCAAAGGACATGATCTCATTTTTTATGGCTGCATAGTATTCCATGGTATATAAGTACCACATTTTCTTTATCCAGTCTATCACTGATGGGCATTTAGGTTGATTCCATGTCTCTGCTACTGTGACTAGTGCTGCAATGAACATAGGCGTGCACGTGTCTTTATAATAGAATGATTTATATTCCTTTGTGTATATATCCAGTAAGGGGATTGCTGGGTTGGATGATCTTTCTGTCTTTTAGGTCTTTGAGAAATCACCGCGCCATCTTCCACAATGACTGAACTAATTTACACTCCCACTAAAAGTGTATAAGCATTCCTTTTTCTCTACAACCTTGCCAGCATCTGTTATTTTTTGACATTTTGATAATAGCCATTTTGACTGGTGTTAGATGGTATCTCACTGTGGTTTTGATTTGCATTTCTCTAATAATCAGTGATGCTGAGCTTTTTTTTCATATGATGGCCACGTGTGTCTTTTTTTGAGAAGCATCTGTTCATGTCCTTTGCCCACTTTTTAATGAGGTTGTTTGTTTATTACCTCTTGTAAATTTGTTTAAGTTCCTTATAGATGCTGGATATTAGACCTTTAAGTTCCTTATAGATGCTGGATATCAGATGCATAGTTTGCAAAAATTTTCTCCCATTCTGTAGGTTGTCTGTTTACTCTTTAAATTCTTAAATAATTTTTGTATATATTTGGAACTTCATATTGGCTGCTCATCGTTTAAAGTCTAAAGCGGGTGGGAAACTGGTTTCTTAACTGGTTTTATACAGCACTTAGGAAAACTACTTCAACACTTTTATCATGTTGAGGAAAAGAAAATGTAATTACAGTTCTAGCCAAATGATGCTTCTTATTCTTGATGAAAATATAAATGTATATGGCATACAAAAAACTCTTCTATTTGGTGAAATAAAAGTTAATATAAAATTAAGAGCAGGTTCAACATTTAGGAAGTGAATTTATTGTTTTCTTAGTGTCAATTTTTCTTTCTGACATTGTCCAAATGTTGTGTGAAGTTGTGTTTTTTTTTTTTTTTTTTGAATAATACTCATTTGAATGCTGAGATGGTGTAAGGTCCATGACCCCAGGAACTACCTGCTGTTTAAGATGAGGAACGTGGTGGTTTATCAAGCACACATGATAAGAATGAAGATTTTACTGTAATTTCTTCCTTGATTTCTTCTAACATGAATTGATACCCATGAGGGCATCATAAAGCATGGATAAAGATTGTGAAAAATGTTGAAACCAAACTAAATCTTATGTAAGTTATCAATGAATAGATTTACCTCAAATTGCTAATTTTAAGTGCTTTATTGGTTAATCAGTTGTTCTGTGGTCAGTTGATTATTTAAACTAACCGAATTATTGATTTTTTAAAATCAGGTGCTGAGCTTTGTTAAAGGGGCTAAATATAGAAAGTTGCATAAGACAAGTCCTGCCCCCAATAGAAGTCATTTTGTATTAGGAGAGATACAAATTATCGTCTTTTAATTGTAATGCACGTGGTAATGCTATGACAATATAGGACTAGGAGGATGCTAAAAAGACAAGGGCTAATTCTTCTGGAATTAAGGGGTGTGGGTGATCTTGAAGGATGAATAGAGGTAACACAGAGTCAACTCAAAGAGCAGCCAGAGAATACTTGGTGTTTCTGGTACATGCAAATAGTCTATTGAAGCAGGAGTATAGGTTGCGTGGTGGAGACTGTCGTGATATGTGACTGGAAAAAGGATAAAGCTGAAAACAAGGCAGTGACAATGAAAATGGAGAGGAAAGTATTTACTTGATAAACATTTTGAGGTATGATAGACAACACATGGTGACTAATGGCCGTGAAGGTCTAGGGAGCTAGAAATTGGAGATAAAGTGGCTTGAGTTTGTAATATTATCTGAGATAGGAAACACAGCACAAGTTTATTTTTGTTTTATGCTTTGCTTTTGCTTGGCAAGGATGTGCGTATTGATAATTCAGATTAAAGTGTTTTGAGTTTAAATATGTTGTCACCATGCAACCAAACTACCTTTGCCTTACTGGTTCTGGTATTCAGCTAGTCACAGCACCCTCTTAACTTGTATTTGCACTGTGCCACGCATCTCATGGCTGGTCTGGTTCATTCTTCCTCTCTTACGGAATGTTGTGTACCTTTTTCAGGGCTCTTAGTTTTTAATGCTAGCGACAAGCAATAGAACTGGCTAGTATCAACTAAAATAGAACAAAGAAAGCTCTTTCTATGATTCAAATAGGACACATACCCAAACAACGTAACCCATTCCCCTGGGCACAGTATTCCAGGTGACTCTTTTGGTCCTTAGAAACTGCTAGATCCCTAACCAGATGTGAGAGTTAGCAAAAGAAGTAAACAGTTCATTTGAGTGCACCAGGAAACTTCTCTCCATTCCCAGATACATTCCTATTCCTGAGAGTTATGCACAAGTCAATAAAGATTAACTAAACAGTTGGAAATACAACTAAATAAAAGCTGAGACTTTTAAAATCACTCAAGAATATGCACATTGTAAGCCATTTGGTAGGAAACTACTGCATGTTTGTTTTTGCTCTGTTTCTTAACACAGTTTCTAGAAAAATCAGCTTTGAGACCGGGCGCGGTGGCTCACGCCTGTAATCCCAGCACTTTGGGAGGCCAAGGCAGGCAGATCATTAGGTCAGGAGTTCCAGACCATCCTGGCTAACACAGTGGAACCCCAACTCTACTAAAAATACAAAAAGTTAGCCGGGCGTGGTGGCGGGTGCCTGTAGTCCCAGCTACTCGGGAGGCTGAGGCAGGAGAATGGCGTGAACCCAGGAAGCAGAGCTTGTAGTGAGCCGAGATGGCTCCACTGCACTCCAACCTGGGTGACAGGGCAAGATTCCGTCTCAAAAAAAAAAAAAAAAAAAAAAAAAAAATCAGCTTTGGCAGAAAAATGGAAGATCCTCTGTAAATGGATACTTGAGAGCTTGGGCTGTGTTCATAGTTTTCTTCTTAAACTGAAAGCCTTAATTCACACTACTGATGGATGAGCTATATTTTTTCTCCCTTTAAAACTAATTTCTAACTATAGTATAACATGTAAACATAGGCTGGGGTGCGGTGGCTCACGCCTGTAATCCCAGCACTTTGGGAGGCGAAGGTTGGCAGATCACTTGAGGCCAGGAGTTTGAGACCAGCCTGGCCAACATGTGAAGCCCCATCTCTACCAAAAATACAAAAAAATTAGCTGGGCATTGTGGCATGCACCTGTAAACCCAGCTACTTGGGAGGCTGAGGCACTCGAATTGCTTGAACCTGGGAGTTGGAGGTTGCAGTGAGGTGAGATTGCACCACTGCACTCCAGCCTGGGTGACAAAGCGAGACTCCATTTCAAAGAAAAAAAAGGTAAACATATCAAAGTGGCATATATTAAACAAAAGCATATTTTAAGAGTTTTTAAAACAGATGAAGGCAAATATTCTTTTGGCTTATAAATTTCTATTTAGATGTTAGTCTAAGAGTACTTTAAGGTACATATAATTGTGACTAGTATTTAATTTTAGAGAACAGTTATCCAATTTGTGGACTCAAGAGATAACATGAAGTTTTAAAAAATGTCATTAACTTTTTACTTTTGGTCTTGTAATTAATTTGTGTATTTTTTCAGTATGAGGATAGAAAAATGAAACAAATCAATTCTACTCCCTGAATATAGCTCTAGTACAAAGTCAGGTGGAGTTGAGAAGATTTAAATTACTCTGGAAACTGGAATAAAGTTTCTAATGATGTGTGCATTTAGATTTATTTACACCAGTTCTTCCAGTTACAATGTAGAATGAAAAATGGATTTAAATTATAGGAACCATACATATTTCAATGCTAGAATGTCTTCATTGGAGAGAAAGAAATACAGAATCAATAATTTAATAATATTTTTTTCTTGTAATTTGTACAAGTGTATGGGCTACACATGCAATTTTGTTACATGCATAGATTGCGTAGCCGTCAAGTCAGGGCTTTTCGGGTATTCATCACCCAAATAACGTACATTGTGCCTATTAACTAATTCCAAATCATCCTCCCTCACACCCCTTCACCCTTCCAAGAGTCTATTATCTATCATTCTACTCTCTATGTCCACGTTAACACATTTTTTTTTTTTGTTTTTGGCACACACTTACGAGTGAGAACATGAGATATTTGTGTTTCTGCTCCTGGAGTGTTTAGCTTAAGGTAATGACCTCCAGTTCCATCCACACTGCTGCAGAGGACATGATTTCATTCTTTTTTTTAAATGGCTGAGTAGTATTCCATTGTGTATATATTCCACATTTCCTTTATCCATTCATCCATTGATGGACACTTAGATTGATTCTCTATCTTTGTTATTGTGAATGGTGCTGCAATAGACATATGAGTGCAGGTATCTTTTTGATATATTGATTTATTTCCCTTTGGATAGATACCCAGTAGTGGGATTGCTGGATTGAATCGTAGTTCTATTTGAGTTCTTTGAGAAACCTCCATACTGTTTTCCATAGAGATTGTATTAATTTACATTCCCACCAACAGTGTATGAGAGTTCCTTTTTCTCTGCATCCTCACCAACATCTGTTATTTTTTGTCTTCTTAATAATCGTCATTCTTGCTGGTGTGAGATGGTATCTCATTGTGGTTTTAATTTGCATTTCTCTGATGTTGATAATATACTTTCTTTATAAAGAGCTAAAAGTTGATTTATTGAAAATCTTCAAATGCTTTAAATATCTGTCTAATAACTCTTATTTGTGGTTTCCAGAAGAAGAATTGAGCCAGCATTGCTGGTTGTTCTGCTCAGAGGAAGGGCTCCTCTCTGGCATAATCAGTTATTTTACTCATTTCTTTTTTTAACATTAAGTTTGAGAATTTACCAGTTGCCAGAAAAGGGAAACAAAAGTTTTTTTTAGATATAAAAGGCTTAAGAAGATATTTTTAAAAAGTTTTGATAGTTGAGTTCATTTAAAAGTTTTCAAAAGTATTTCAGATTTGACTAATGTATTTATGTCAGAGTTCCTGTTAGTTTTGAATAATTTAATTTTCAATTCGTTTAAACTTGAATGTTAGTACAGACTATAAAAATAATAAAATTAGTTATTTAAAAATGATTAAAAACTATCATATTAGTTTTAATTGATCACTTCAGTTTTATTTTTTCCTCAGTTGAGGTTACTAGCAGAGCCATTTCTAAATACATTGTTGACATGCAGAATTTTCCCTCAGAGAGTAATCTTCTCCTTCTTACCATGAGGCCAGAAACCTCATGTATTTCCTGAAATAAGATTACCCACTGTAGAGCCTCCATCTCATGTTCTAGAATTTTCTTTCATTCTCTCTGTTAAAACTTCTTTTGTCTTTCCTCTTGGTTTTGAGCTCTCTTCCTAGACCATCATTAAAGCATTAATGGCCAATATGCCTTAATAATAAGTTACGCCTTCCAGGCAACATCTTTCTACACTTCCAAGAGAAAGTAATTTTAAGGAAAAAAAAATCAGGAGTGCTTTATTTCAAGGGGAACCTTTTCATTATTTCCCCAAATCATACTTTTAGAATCTGCTTGCCTAGTTTGGTGCAATAATTCCTAATAATCCCACAGAGCATTTTATGGGTCACAACCTGAAACCATACAGGAATGCTGCCTTGATAGGCATTGTAATACTCTAGGGCAGTGGTTCTGAAAAGATGATTATGTCCCTTTCCCTCCTCCACCCCGAAGATATTTGGTAATGTCTGTAAACATTTTTTGTTGTCACAACTGGGGAAGTGCTACTGGCATCTAGTGGGTAGAGGCCAGGTATGCTGTTCAACATTCTATAATGCAAAGAGTATCCTCCTACAAGGATTACTTAGCCCACAAATGTGAATAGTGCTGAGGTTGAGAAACCCTGCTCTAAGACAATACCAGCCTAGGATGCAGATAATTAATCTAGCCAAAAGGCTTTCTTTTTAGTCTGGAATCAGAAGTGAAGTAAATTTTGATTGACCACTTAGAGTGGCGCAGCTATTTATGAGATAGTCTACTACATTTTTGCTTTGGCAGAGATAAATAGTTAAAATATATATACTTTCAAATTGGAATTTAAATTAAGCATTTTGTAATAAATGAAACAGGGAACTTTAGAGTTTTGCCTTGGTCATTAATATTATAGTTTTAGAAGTAACACTTTTAGTGCTTTTCCTTAGTGTTATTTCCCCACTCAGATTCTTTTCATTTTCTCTAGTTTGGGACAGATAACCCAGCAAGCTTCTTGAGTTTGTGTGAATGCACAATATTTATTAATATTTACTATATTTTCTTCTGTTTCTTTAAGTTACATCTTTCTATGTTTGAGTTTTTCAAAGCTTTCTATAGTTTGAATCATTCACTAATTTATTCATTAAATAAATGTTTATTGTCAATTGATCCAGATAAAGTATGTTAGGGCTACAATAATGAATAAAATGGACAAAAATCCATACAGTCAAAGAGTTTATATTCTAGTGGAATAGAGAGACAATAAAAAAAATACACCAGAAAATTGCACAGGGATGAGTGCTATGGAAACAATTAAGACAGAAAGAGAAGGGGGAGTTTCAGGGTGAGGGATGGGGGGTAAAATCTTAAATTGATTGACAAATACAGACAAACTGAAAAAGTGGCATCTGAGCAAATACCTGAAGAGGATTGGAGATGTGCCATATGGAAATCTGGGAGAAGTACGTTCCAGGAAGGGGAAACTACAAGTGCAAATGTCCTGAGGCTGGAATGTACTTGGTCTGTTTGAGGACAGCAGAGCAGTCCGCATAGCTGGAAGAGAGTGAACTGGAGATGAAGAAGAAGCAATGAAGTTAGGGAGGTGATGGATGAAAGGATCATGTCAGAATTTACAAGGTTGTTGGAGAGATGTTGGCTTTTACCCTGAGTGAGAGGGGGAGCCATTTGACACTTTTGAGAAGAAGCACAACAGAATCTGACTTGTGTTTTAAAATGATCACTTTGACACTTATACACTGTTGGTGGGAATGTAAATTAGTTGAGACACTGTGGAGAGAAGTTTGGAGATTTCTCAAAGAACTAAGAGTTGAACTACCATTGGGCCCAGCAATTTGATTACTGTACATATACCCATGGGTTCTACCGAAAACGTGCACCCATATGTTCATTGCAGCAGTATTCACAATAGAAAAGACATGGAATCAACCCAGGTGGCCATCAATGGTGGACTGAATAAAGAAAATGTGGTACATATACACCATGGAATACTATGCAGCCATAAAGAATTAAATCATATCCTTTGTGGCAACACAGATGCAGCTGGAAACCATTATCCTAAGCAAACTAACACAGAAACAGAAAACCAAATACGGCATGTTCTCACTTATAAGTAGGAACTAAATATTGGGTACTCATGGACTTAAAGATGGGAAAAATAGATACTGGGGAATACAAGTGGGAGGAGGGAAGAAGAGGGGCAAGAACTGAAAAACCACTTATTGTCTACTATGCTCAGTACCTGGATGATGGATTCATTTGTACTCCAAACCTCAGATCATACCTTTGTTACAAAGGTATGATTAGACCTGCACATATATCCCTGATTCTAAAATAAAAGTTGAAAAAAATTATCAAATATTGTTGTAGAATTCCAAAAGAAGATAATTTATTAAACTCACATTTTAATAACTAAAATAAATAAATAAATATATAAAATGTTCACTTTTGCCCACTATCTGGAGAATAGGCTAGTGGGGAAAGGGTAGAAACAGGAAGACCAGATAGAAATCTGTACATGGCATATGGACCAGGGTGCTCAAACCTAGAGGTGGTAGATCTATTGATGGATTTGATTTGAAAACAGGAGAGGAGCCAAGAGTGTTAGCCAGAGCAACTGGGGGACCAGTGTGGTAGACTGTTTTACTGTTTACCAAATATTTTAGTTTCACTCCATCTGGGCTCCTTTCCCGTGAGGGGACAATACACCTCTGCCCTGTGGAAAGTGGGAAGCCATGTGACTTGCTTGACCAATAGAAGTGGTCAGAAGCTTTAAGAGCCAGCACTTGGTTCGTGTGTCATTTTTCCTTTTGCCACAAACCCAGTAATTTTCCAGATAAAGGTTATTCTGTCATTCTGGCTCCTGGAGTAAAGCTGATGTGGATGGCAGCTATAGGAGACAGGCAGAAGATATGCAGCAAGAAATCAACCTTTGCTTTTGGAAGCTGGTACAGTGTTAAGTTCGTTTATTGCTTCAGCAGAACCCAGCTGAGCCTGACCAATACAGATAGGGTTGGCGTTAACTGAGATGGAGATGTCTGCTAGAAAAGCAGGTGTTGGATGTGTATGGAGAGACCAGGAGTTTCAGTTTAGGTAAGTGAGATTTGAGATGCCTTATTAGACATTCAAGTGGAGCTGTCAAGTAGCTGGTTGTCTATAAAGAGCTGGAGTTCAAGGGAGAGGTCATGGATAAGGATCTACATTTGAGAGTCTTCAGCCTGAGATTGAACAAAATTACCAAGGGAGTGTATAGATGTATAAGAAGCCCAGGAACTGAGGTTGGGAGTATTCCAACAATGAACAAATGAGACTGAGAAGGAGCAGCAGTAAAAGAGGAGGAAGATTAGGGAGCATATTATCCCGGAAGCTAAGTGAACAAAGTATCTCAAGAATGATAAGCTTGTCATATGGTACTGATACATCAAGTGAGGTCAAGACTGAGAATTGACTTTGTGATGCAGCAATGTGGAGGTCACCAATGACCTTAACAGGAGCAGCTTGGACAAAGTGGTCTGTAGGAAAGCCTGAATGAAATGGGTTCAAGATGGAATGGCAGGAGAAGAGTGAGACAGCAAATATAGATAACACTTTCAAGGAGTTTTCCTGTAATATGGAGCAGAGAGTGATAGCTGGGTGATATGGTTTGGCTCTGTGTCCCCATCCAAATCTCATCTTGTAGCTCCCAAAATTCCCATGTGTTGTGGGAGGCAGGCAGTGGGAGAGACCTGGTGGAAGATGACTGACTCATGGGGACAGGTCTTTCCCGTGCTGTTCTTGTGATAGTGAATGGGTCTCATGAGATCTGATGGTTTTAAAACTGGGAGTTTCTTTGCACAAGCTCTCTCTTTGCCTGCCGCCATCCATGTAAGACGTGACTTGCGCCTCTTTGCCTTCTGACACGATTGTGAGGCCTCCCTAGCCATGTGGAAATATATATATAAGTCCGTTAAAATCTCTTTTTCTTCCTAGTCTCTGGTAAGTCTTTATCAACAGCATGAAAATGGACTAATATACTGAGGAAGGAAATGGGGCAAAAAGTTGTTTGTGTTTTGCTTTTTTTTTGGTAAGATGGGTAAAGTGAAAACCTACTGATTTGCTAATGAAATGATCCAAGAGAGGAAAAACAGTTGATAAGGCAGAAGAGGGAGGGAGAATTGCTGGAGACATGTCATTTAATAGGCCAGAAGAGATGGGATATGGTACACAAATGGAGATGAAGGACCACATACAGTCCATTTACAGGAAGAGGATGGGAAGGAAAGTATGAGGATATAGATGGGTGTGGGGTGAGAGCTTGTAGAACTTCTGATTGCTTCTGTTATTTTCATTAAAAATGGAAGCCAGGTCATCCACTGAGAGTGAGGATGGGGAAAGAGCTGCTAGAGATTTGGCATAGTTGTGTGTTTTTCTCCATCTATGTTCAGTTGGATGTAATGTAAGTGTGGAGTGATGGAAAGATGCATATAACCATGGTTGGAGGTTTTCCTAGCAAATTCAGCAAGGCAAAGGAGGATGAAGTGTTTGGGGGTGTATTCAGGGGAGAAATTACAGTGAACAACCATGGAATTTTAGGTGGGTAAGGAGAGATGTGAGGAACTGGGGGCACTGAGAGACAGTGAGAAGGCGGTACTGTGAATGGATTGGTGAAGTTGGAGAAGTAGAAGGAATACATTGCAAAAACAGAAGCTGTTGGTCAGAGAATGGGCTGCTTAAAATTGAGATTCTAGAAAGGCTGCAATTGGTAATGGCAAAGGCTAGGGTATGTCAATGGAAGTGAGTAGGGTGTAGGACAAGATCCTGGAAGCTTTTTGCACTGAAGTTGCTCTATTTAATTCATTTCTTTTTTCTTAAGCATTTTCTTTCACTGAAACTCCTCAATTAAACTCATTTTTCTTGCGAGTTCCATCCATATGGATTTCAAATCTAATGAAAATTTACAAAGCCAAATTGAGTAAGGAAGCAGTTTGTTGAGTATTATTTCAATAATTAAGATGTGTTCATATCAAAGATGACCTAATCACTCATTAAAGTCCCTAAATATATTAGACAGTTAAAAATTTGTTATTTATTTGTTTAATATTTGGCTTCATGCTACCTTTATAAATTATTATCTTTAATATCACTCTTCTCACCATCATCTATTGAACTATTTATATTCTTAAGATCTTGTTTAGTGTTGGGTAGTCACTAATTATTAGGTTGTGAAAATCATATAGGAGATACCTAATTATCAAAAAACGTGAATGTATTGTTTATCTGAAACAATGGAGAAAGTCCTGTTTTATACTTGACAAATCACAGAACTATAAGTTAACTTTGAAGCATCAGGGCTTCAGGTCAGTTTCGGATGCTTAGAAAAAGTTGAAGGTAAATCATTGAATTTATATGAAAAAATAATTACAAATAATTTAAAGTCTGAGACTAAGAATGAGACTTACTGCTAAGGAGAAAATACGGTTATTGATCCTAACCTGACCGACTTTATGTCAGTCTTTTACATTGACATTTGATTGATATAAATCTCATACAACCCCAAATTTTGGATTAGCTTTTTTCCAAATGATTTCCAATGAATGCGAATTCATATGTATTTCTAATTTACATGTATGTCATATACATTTAATTTTATGACTGATTCTGAGGTTGTTAAAGGTCTCTAAGGCAGAAACTGTTATCTCCCAATTATCCTTCTCCTTTCTTTAATATAAATACCTGATTTTGTCATAGCATTTTTCAGCTTAAAGACTGCATTTTCCAGGCTTGAAAGCAGCCAAGTGAGCTTTGGGACTAGGTTGGGGAATTTTAGGTGGTTCTCCTTAGAAGTCTTCTTTAAAGTGAGCGTGCATGCCCTTCTTTTCTCCCTCTGTCTGGTTTCCTGGAACTCAGATGTACACGTGATGTCTGGAGCTCTGGTAGCCATGTTGGATGATGAGATGAAGGAGTTACTAGCACTAGAATTGGCAAAGAAGACCTGGAAGGTGCCTGGGTTGCTGAAGAGCTCATGAAGCCACTGCATCAGCCTGGACTGCTGAATATCAGTTTTCTTGACAGAACAAAATTTTATTTGTGTAAATCACTATTTTCCAGGTCTCTCTTAGTTGCAGCAAAATTCAATTTCTACAGATAAAGTAAGAATCATTCGTTCTCATCCCACCCATATGTCTTTTAAAGAAATTTTTCTTTTATTGACTGCTCTTCTGATACCTCCTCATTTCTCTATAACTTCCTAGGAAAAGACAAACTTTGGGTGGGCCGCTGTTTTCATGTACAAGGTTTCTAGCCACTTGTCTTGGTGTTCCACATCTATGACAGCAGTTTGATCTCATTATAAGTAACAGCTCAAACAGTAGTTCTAAATGAGGATGAGGGTGGGGGAGTTGTAGAATCATTTTGGGGAGTTTTTCCAAACCACACATTCCTAGCTCCATTATCTCTGCACAGATTCTGATATTCTTCTATCAGCTCCCATTCGAGACTCACTTATCTGTAGCACATCCGCAAGTGTTTACTTGCTTCCAATTGGCAAAATTTAACATTAAAAACAAACCAGGAATTCTGTGAAGTGAAAAACTGCCTAGAGCATTACAAGGTAGTAGAAAAAAGGTATACATTTTTTAATGTTTTAAAATCCACTTAGAGGCTCACAACCTTTTCATTTAAATGTGTCTTGAATCTTAGTTTGAAAAGCCCCAGTCAAATATAAGTGGCCTAATGTAAGTGACTATATATTTTTTCTCCACTAGTTTCTTCCTAGAATTCCTCCTTTAGAAATATGGGGAGAAAGTATGGAGGAAGACACTGGGCTGTATGTCTGTCAAACCACTATTTTTCTTTTTGTTATCACACTTTCAGTAATATATATTAAACACTAAAGCATATGTGTTGCTGTGCTAGGTGCTATATGCATTTGCCAATGGCAAAACACAATTATCTCCTGTTTCCATCGGAAGCTCTTCCAGGTCTCTGTGGGAGGACTCAGGGTCTTCTTTTTACTCTCTTGGTGGGTGGCCTGTTGATTTGGGCTTACACCTCTCAGCATGTACTCATTAGGCTAAGCTGTAATTAGACCAAGACTGTGGCATTCTTTGCTTTGTCTACAAGACATGGTGATAGAAGAGACAAAGACTGGATTATATATACCTGATATATTTGATGAAGAAGTAGTGTGTTCAGGACAGGTGAACTCTATAAATAAAAATAATCAAAATAGAATTAAAAACTGAAAAGAGAGCAAGGTTACATATAACAAGGAAATGACCTTACCTCAGAGGTGTGGCAGCAGCATTGCTGATTTTAAAATTGAAAAAGAAATCGTAGACTGCCTTCAATGATTAGTTCCACAATTAGAGAGGAACTAATAGGATGCAAATACTATACTTGTGTGTACTCAGAGCATTGCAGAACAGTGTCTTGTGCAAACCATATGTTCAGGGAATGTGTATTATTGACTGATTACTTTCTTTTAAGTAGTAATTTTGTGCTTTGGGTGATACTGAAAGTTCATTTCAATCTGAGTATGCTTTTGATTTAAAAAAATCTTATTTGTGTAACTTTAATTGCACAGTCTTATATTCTTTGCTAATTTATATAAGTTGTGTGAAGTCCAGGATTTATTAATATGGCATTCAGCACAAGCCTTTAATAAATAATGGGTGGATTAAGTAAGTACAAGGAAAAAAACCTCAGCATTTTTCTGAGATTTGACTTTTTGCCTTATTGATTTTCTTTTTACCTTATTGACTAAGACATAAGCCTTAAGTACTGGATTTGAGAGAATGGCTGTGGTTGTCAGCTATCTACCTGAGTCCAGTCTCTCCTCTGCTTTAGTGAAGGGAATACTGCCAGGCAAATGCTAAGACTTCACTTCCCATTCTTCCTTGGCTTTTGAGTGAAAGTGACTTGTGTCACATCTGGGCTGGCTGAGGCTTTTTATAAGTGCACCTGTGGGGTTTTCCATGCTCTTCTCCAGTTTCTGCCCACTGGATACAGATGATAATGCGTCACTAGAAGATAGGAGAGCCACACAGCAGGTTGAGGAGAGAGGCCCATTAGTATGAATACCAGCCCTCTGCTGCTACATATGTGAGAAATAAATTGCTATTGCTTTTAACTGACTAAAATGTCCAGGTCTATTGATTACATAAATTTATTTTAACCAGTACAGATTTTAACTTATTTATTTCATATGAAAATTAATTATTCAATCATTAAAATACTAATACATAATTAAAGTAGAAACAGATATATACTATGTACTACAAAAGTCTGAAAAAGTAGCTGATTTAATGACCACTTTCAAAGATGGGAAAGATTTTAGAAAAATGAGATTTCTGGGAGCAAACTCATAGGGTGGAGACTGTATCTTGAGTAAAGATCTTGATTTTTGGTGCCTGAAAATGACGGGAGTTCTATTCCTTGTTTTGCTGCTCAAGTAGCTGTGATCCCAGGAGGCTGGGCTATGGTTTTCTCATCAGTTGAAGGAGGTTAGCCTACTGCTACTTCCAAAAAGGCTAAAATTAGGGAAGATACTCTATTTTTGATGAGTTGCGGTAGTTTCTTGGGCAATTTGAGATTATCGTTGGTTTTTCATTAGCTCTGTCCTATCACAGCTTGCTTCTGTTGCTATACACAATGTTTGTGCTTTGTGAATTATAAGTAAAATGTCATCAGATTTTCTAAAAAAATTACTTAGCTTTCTTTAAGCCTCTTGCTGTAGTATATTTTTTAATTTATAAAATTAATAGTGCATGGAATAAGTGTATTGACTTACACATTTAATAGTATACTAAATAAGTCTATTTATTTCTATTCAGTAGCATATTTAATACTGATGTAGTTTAGGCCGTGCCCCCACCCAAATCTCATCTCGAATTGTAATCCTCATAATCCCCACGTGGTAGGAGGTGATTAGATCATGGGAGCGGTTTCCCCCATGCTGTCCTCATGACAGTGAGTGAGTTCTCACGAGATCTGGTGGTTTTATAAACAGCACTTTCCCCTGGGCTTTTCTCTCTCTCTCCTGCCACCTTGTGAAGAAGGTGCTGGCTGCCCCTTCTGCCATGATTGTAAGTTTCCTGAGGTCTCCCTAGCCATGTAGAACTGTGAGTCAATGAAACCTCTTTCCTTTAAAAATTACTCAGCGTCAGGGAAGTTCTTTATAGCAGTGTGAAAATGGACTAATACAAATACATTTAATAATATTTGGTACCATATTGAATAAATGTATTTTCCTCATGTCTGGGTTTAGGTCATAATGAATGAGCTGGATTATTTGCTGTAAAGTTCTTTTCTAAAAACTGAGATGTATTTTTACAGGAGAAAGTTTGCCCAAATGCTATAAAGGGGAAGCACTAGGCAAAGAAGAGGCAGACTGTCCAGTCGGCTCCAAGACAGACACAAGCTGGGAGTCTTTGCTTTCACAGGATAATTCCTTTTAATCCAGTACATAGTAACAATTTTTGGATTTCTTCTTCAGTCTCAGTTCTCCCCTCTGCAACTGTTCTGTTCTACTGCACCATGCTGGCACTGTGGTTCTAGGAAACACCCTGACTCTAGGGCCCAGGTCCTGGCATTTTTTTTTTTTTGAGACAGTGTCTCACTCTGTCGCCCAGGCTGGAGCACAGTGGGGGACTCTCGGCTCACTTCAGCCTCCATCTCCCAGACTCAAGCTATCCTTCCGTCTCAGCCTCCGGAGTAGCTGGGACTTCAGACGCACGCCACTGGCATGCGAGAATTTTTACTTCTCCAGGTAGGGAGGTATTGCCCAGGCCCAACCCGCTGCATGTGCAGTGCCTCACTTGTCCAGTAGGGGCGCCGGCCACACTATGTTTGGTTTAAACTCTAAATTACCTTTGGGTCTGGGGTCCAGACTGTAACGTTCTTTCTCTCTGCAACCACTCCTGAAACACATTTTTATTTTATTTTAAATCCTTAATTTATTTTATCTACTTATTTAAAATTCTTATAACACTATTACATTAGTTGGCAGATTGCATAGGAACAAAATAGTACCTGAGGCTCTGAGTTTTTAATTATGGAGTAAAACATTTGATTAAGATACAGATGTTCAGAATAAGGTTCCTAATTCCTTTTCTTTTTCTTTTTCTTTTCTTTTTTTTTTTTTTTGAGACGGAGTCTTGCACCGTTGCCCATGCTGGAGTGCAGTGGCACGATCTTGGCTCAATGCAAGCTCCGCTTCCCGGGTTCACGCCATTCTCCTGCCTCAGCCTCCCCCGAGTAGCCGGGACTGTAGGCATCCGCCACCACGCCGGGCTAATTTTTTGTACTTTTTTAGTAGAGACGGGGTTTCACCGTGTTAGCCAGGATGGTCTCAATCTCCTGACCTCATGATCCGCCAGCCTCGGCCTCCCAAAGTGCTGGGATTACAGGCGTGAGCCACCGCGCCTGGCCAGGTTCCTAATTCTTAAGAGCTGGAGTCATCTTTGCCTAAAAATTTGCTGTTGCCTTGACAAATTGTTTGGTCTGACTCTGCCAGCACCCTTCTATTTTTAAAAAGGGTATTTTGGCCGGGCATGGCGGCTTACAGTTGTGATCCCAGCACTTCAGGAAACTGAGGCTGGAAGATCGCTTTAGAACAGAAGTTCAAGATTAGCTTGGGCAACATAGTGAAACCCTGTCTCTACAAAAATAAAGACAATCAAACAAACAAATAAAAATGGTATTTGTGTTTAATGTGTCATGAATGAAACATTTTCCTTCTCCTTCAGTTTGCAGCTGAGAGGGAAGTCCTGACATTACAACAGCATTGTCCATCATACAAGCAGCATTTGCAGGCCTGTTCTTCCTCTCCCACTGCCAACTCATTATGGATATATTGGGATGCATAGGTATCCAAAGCTCATTAAATACACAGTAAAAAGTTGGACAGGAGAAAAAGGGGTCAAAATCTATGCAGAACTCTCTCAGAGAAGCTAAAAGGCAAGAAGGTCAAAGTTTCCCTGTGTGTGTTTCAAATTTTTTTAAATGAAAGAAGACACTGTTTTTATGTTCTGTGTGTCCAAACGTTAACAGAATGAGAAACACTTTTTGTTCACATTCCCTTGTAACCTTGAACTGAGAATGTTGAAGTTTTCGTCTTTCTTTTTTATTGCATCCCACAAAAAGGTTATTCCAAATGCACTTGGCAATGTTCAGACAAGCTATTTCCTAATTCTCAAAATAGCTTTTGTTTTGAGTGTTTCCCAAAAGTCTTAAAATATGTTCATGTTCATGAACTGTATATATGCTTCATTACTAAACTTTTGGATTGAAAATCCTTAAAGGAAAAAATGAAACTTGAAGAGCAAACATTTTTAAATATTGTAAATCTAGATAAGCAGAAAAGCACATTAAAATATCTTTTTACTAATAAATAGAAATCAGCTTAAAGTTATATACTCAGAAAAGAACCTCATCAATACTAGAAAGTTAAATTTTTGTTGTTCTTATTGTAAATCATACTAATTTATTGAGTTTTCAACCACAGAATATTTTTACTTAACATGAAATTACTCATGGAGTGGAAAACAAAGTAATATTATGAAATCATTCAAAACTGCATGTCCTTTTTGAAGCATTCCACGTAGTGTGGATTTTCTTCTAAGGTAACACATTCTATTTTCTGAAATTGTAAACTCATTCATTTACTCATTCAACAAATACTCATTGAGTCCCAGCTGGCACTGTACTGGTACTGGTAATATAATAGTGGAGGAATTAGACATTAATTAGAAATAATCACACAAAACTATGTAATCACAGATTGGGACCTGTATGATGAGGGAAATAAGTTGGGAGTCTTGAGAGACCTGATTGAGGCTGAAGAATTGGGAAGAACCTTGTGAAGAAGTAACCCTTGAGCTGTGATGCAAAGGATGAGTAGGAGTCAACCAGGCACACAGTGAGCCAGGACAATGTGTACCATGGTCCTGGCATGAGGAGCACAGCATCTGTGAGGACCTGAAGGAAGACCAATATGCCCAGGGCACAGAAGGTGAGGGAGGCTGTGTCCCCTGAGTTCAGCCAGGTCTGGATCTTGTTGGATCTGAAACTGTGCTGAATATTTTGATTTTATGTTAAGCCCAAAGTAAGTTTTTAAGGTATTTTAAGAAAAAAGGGAGAAAGACTATATGAGCATTTAAAAAGAATTGCTCTGGCTATATTGTGGAGGATAAATTAGAGAGGGAGCTAGGTGTGGATGACAGAAAGCCAGATGAGGAGTTGTATTAGTCCATTCTCATGCTGTTGTGAATAAATACTTGAGACTGGGTAATTTATAAAGAAAATAGGTTTTTCTTTATAACTCACAGTATAAAGACTCACAATTCCACATGGCTGGGGAGAGCTCAGGAAACTTACAATCATGGTGGAAGGCACCTCTTCAGAGGATGGCAGGAGAGAGAATGAATGCCAGCAAGCAGAGGAAATGCCAGATGCTTATGAAACCATCAGATCTTGTAATGACTCACTCACTATCACAATTACACGATGGGGGAAGCCGCCCCCATGATTCAATTACCTCCCACTGGGTCCCTCCCATGACACCTAGGGATTATGGGGATTATAATTCAAGATGAGATTTGGGTGGGGCATAGCCAAACCATATCAGGGACTATTAAAATGGTGCAGGGGAGAGTTGTCAATAGTAGCGGTGGAGAGTAAGTGATAAGTACAGAGGTTCAAGAGATTTTTAGAAGCTAAAATCAATAGGAAACTTTCTAGAGGTCTCACATAGTGAACCTTAGAAGTATGGGCAAAAGCCTAAGTTGATGAGGCACCCATCTTCTTCTTTGTTGAAAGGTACATGGCATTTATGTGACATCAGCAGAGGCGGCTGCTGAAGAAGGTAGACAGGTAATGGGCCATTGTATGCCAGAAATTTCAATCAGAAACAGAACAGCCAAAGTTAAGGCAAGATAGTGGCCAAGCTAAGGTGAGCAGCAACAGCTGGGATCTCTCTTGGGAAGGCTCCTTGAATGAAGCAACTAAGTTGACATTCAATGCAGGTTGTTATATGGGGTGGTTTAGATTCTCAGGCAGATCTGCTCATTTGCCAAAGTAACCCTAGAAAGCTAAACCTGCCAAGCCACCTGACTTATCTCTGTAACTGTTTGATGTGTTCTCTCTCTTTCTACGTTGCAACACAATAGTCAGGGTTCCTCATCCCTCCCTCACTGAAGAGAATTTAATGTTCTAGAAAGATTTTGGAATAGGGAGTCAAAAGGTTGGGGGCTAAATGCTAAATTTTAGTAGTGTAAATTTTAGAGGTACAATTTCCCTCCTATTTAAACTATGGTTAATAAGATCTACAACCTTGCAGTGTGGTTGTGAAGATTAGGTAACAGGTGCTCTGCAAATGGTAGCAACAGCAATAATAATAATAAGTAATCATTTTTTATTGTTGAAATATACTTTTCTTTCACATCTTTTTTTAAATAGTTATTTTTGAGATAACTTTTTTCACAATTATAGCTTCAGCTATATCTTTATTTGGCAAATGTTGCATACTAGTTAGGTGCCAGATACCATAGAAGGTGATGAAGATAAAGTGCAGGAGATGAATATATTCTCTGTCCTCACAGACTTTTTACTTTATTTTAAATTTTCATTTTATATGTATATTTTTTGAGACAGAGTCTTGCTCTGTTTCCCAAACTGGTGTGCAGTGGCATGATCTCGGTTCACTACAATCCTCTAGTGCTTCATGCAGGGGCAATGGTGAGCACCTGCTAACTTATAACATTCCCACCAGCCTCCCTCACTTTCAGTCTATGCTGCCAGCCCCTGTTATATTAGCCTTCTGAAAGCATTGGTGTTATTACTTCCTGCTTAAGTTCAGTGGCTTCTCCTTATCTATCAAAGTGGACTCTGTAGCCTTGTATTCAAAGTTTACTGTAACCTAGTCTCATTTTATGTCTCCAGCTTTTTCTTCTATTATTCTTACCCACGTGTCTTAATGCAAACAATATTGGCCTTTGGGAGGGAATATTATTGGTTGAACCATAATGTCCCAGGAATTATAGAGCATTTAGCCACGCTGAGCCCATCCACTAAGTGCCAGGAGAACTCTCTGGGCATTATAAAATAATAAACATGTCCACAAATTTTGGAGAAGGGAGAAGAAGACTGTCCCTGGTTGAGAACTCCTATGACTACACCATTAACAAAAGACAACATGTATTTATTGAGTCTGCACCACTCTGTTATTTCCTTATTTAATCCACATAACAACTGCCTGAGGTAGGTGTTATTTTTATAAATATAGATATTTGGAGAAAAGTTTGGCTCAGGAAAGCGAGAGTTACATAGCTACTGAGAGAAAGAGAGCTGGCTCAAAATGTTCACTTGTATACTTCATCCAAACTGGGCTAATATGCTCTGTTTTATATTGATTCTCTTCATTCTGCTTATTCAGCCTGATATGGTTTGGATATTTGTCCCCTCCAAATCTCATGTTAAAATGTGATCTTCAGTGTTGGAGGTGGCCTAGTGGGAGGTGTTTGGGTCGTGGGGACAGATCCCTGCCACCCTTTTGGTAATGAGTGAGTTCTTGCTTTATTAGTTCACATGAGATCTGGTTGTTAAAGGAGTCTGGCACCTCCTCCTCTCTCTCTCTTGCTCCCTATTTTGCCATGTGACACGCCTGCTCCTTCTTCATTTTCTGCCATGAGTAAAAGCTTCCTGAGGTCTCACTAGAAGCTGAGTAGTTGTGGGTGCCATGCTTGTACAGCCTTCAGAACCGTGAGCCAAAGAAACCTCTTTTCCCTAGAAATTACTCAGTCTCAGGCATTCCTTTATAGGAAAAAAGGAGTACGTTGCCCAAATAACCCTAATTTCTTTTCTTTTTTCCTCCCTCCCTCCCTCCCCTCCACTCCCCTTCCCTCCCCTTCCCTCCCCTTCCCTCCCCTTCCCTCCCCTTCCCTCCCCTTCCCTCCCCTTTCCTCCCCTTTCCTCCCCTTCCCTC
Source organism: Gorilla gorilla gorilla (assembly GCF_029281585.2). Lineage (NCBI taxonomy): Eukaryota > Metazoa > Chordata > Mammalia > Primates > Hominidae > Gorilla > Gorilla gorilla. The sequence goes on along the minus strand of NC_073229.2, from coordinate 157,994,876 downwards.
CTTCCTTCCTTTCTTCCTTTCTGTTTTGCTCTTGTTGCCCAGGCTGGAGTGCAATGGTGCAATCTCAGCTCACTGCAACCTCCGTCTCCTGGGTTCAGGTGATTCTCCTGCTTCAGCATCCTGAGTAGCTGGGATTACAGGCACACACCACCACACCCAGCTAATTTTTGTACTTTTTAGTAGAGATGGGGTTTCGCCATCATGGCCAAGCTGGTCTCAAACTCTTGACCTTGGGTGATCCGCCCATTTCAGCCTCCTAAAGTGCTGGGATTACAGGCATGAGCCACTGCACCTGGCCACCCCTTGCCCTGTCTTCAAGCATGAGTTTCTATACCATTCCCTTTAGGAAATCTTCCCTGACCACATTAACCAGGGACCTTTAAGGAGCCCTGTGATGCTTTCTCCTGCTGCTCAGCCTTTTCCACAGCTTGCATTGGACCATCCTCTGTGCACCCTCTTCTCCTCCCATGTTGGGGTATACGCTTCTTAAGGGCAGGACTAATAATATTGAAGCCATTGGGTTGTCATGAGAAGTAAATAAGAATGTATGACATATTCAGCAAATTAATGGGAGCTAGTGGAGGTAATAATGAAAATAGTTACATATCAGGGCTTTAAAAAAATCAACGCAAATGTTTTTCAATGCTGACTTAGGCATTTTCCTGAAAGTCCAGGACTGAATTATCTCTTTACGGGTATGCCTGGGGATGGTGTCCATGAAGTGATTTTGGTTTCAATTCTCAATTTTCTCACACTATTCAGGTTGGTTCTGAACCTGGAAAAACACAGAACTATAGGGCAGGCTTTCCCTAATACTCCCTGGTAAGCTCCTCTATAAACCTGGCTATCAAAGTAAAAGAGGAGAGCTCTTATTCTGATCCTCACAGGAATTTCACTGGGTCATTGTACATCTAACTGTAACTCTAGAAGATTGTGATATGAAACCAACCACTCATCTATATATCCACTTATCCATTCTTTCTTCCTTCTAGTCATCCATCCACAGGCCACTTGGCATTTTTAAATGCCACCTATGTATCTGTATTATGCTAGGAACTAGAGCTGAAATGAGTAAGAAGACACAGTTTCTGTCTTCAAGAACATTATAGTCAAGAAGATCAGAGAGAAATGTAACACATTCAGTGAACACAGTTATCAAGTCAATTGTAGAAGCATGTGTAAAATGCAGTCTTCTGGATCTCTAGACTGCCGATAGACTTGAGGACTATTCTTAGTCTTTAAAAGAAGTGATAGAAAACAGCTTGCTTTGTCTAGTAAAGTAGGGTCATCCATTGTGTAAGTTAACTGTGAAGTTAGAGGGATCAGTGCACACAAGGCCAGCCTTATTTCTGATACCAGTTGCAAATTCAGGGGATTCCCAAAACCACTTCAGGTTTGATAACTTGTGAAAAGGGCTCACAGAACTCACTAAAAGCTGTTATGCTCACAGTTATAGTTTTTGGAAGGGAAAAGAAACAGATTAAAATCAGCCAAAGGAAGAGACACATGGGGAATGTATAGGAGTACATCAAAGAGGGAGCTTCCAGTTGTTCCCTGTGGTTGACTCAGGACAGCATTATTTCACTAGTGTCAATGAGTGTCTATGCATGGAATACTGCCAGTCAGGGAGGTTTACCTGATGTCCAGAGTTTTTATTGGGGCTTCATCCTATAGGCATGACTGATTGCTCATATAGCTGATCTCAGTCTCCTGTCTCTCCAGAGGTCAATCGATACCATATGACCCAAAGTCCCCACCCTAATGACATTGTTATTATTAACTCAATCAGTAGCCTAATAAGGCTACCTGGTGTTTCCAGCCCCCACTCTAAATCAAATTGTCAGGATATCCAGTGTGATTCAAGTCTGCCAGGCAAACAAAGACACTCCTATTGAGCATGACATTCCAGGAGCTCAGAGATTCCTTCCAAGTAGCCATGGACAAGGCCAGACCTCTCTTTGGGCAAGGCTAAATTCTTTACCACAAATTCATCTGTAGTATTTTCAATTTAAAAATTCTCACAGTTTATAGTAAGTGAATTTTTATCGTCTGCTCATAATCATCTACCTAAATGAATTTTGGAAGTTCTGCTCAAGGGTTGAGGATGAAGTGATGAAGATGAGTAGATGAGTTTAGTGGATTATCAGATACATTATTTGGGATTTTAGTTACAAATAATAAAATCTCGGCAGCTCTGGTTTGAGAAAAAAAGTGGGATTTATTAGGAGGATAAGTTCATGGAATTCATATATGTGTTTCTTTCTTCCTGTAGTCCAGAAGGAGGAACTTGGTCACTCCATGGTTCAGGATATATATGATTTAGGTCGAGTAAAGGAGACACTGATTATTTCTTTTATGGTCCCAATTCCAAATTTCAGTTAGAAGGAATTTGATGGGCTCAACGTGAAGAAGATATTTACCCCTGGGTCAATAAGCTAGGACCAGTGGAATAGGGCTATCAGGTGTAAACATGTGGCAGGGAGCCAGAGAAATATGACAGGGAAGCTGTCCTATTAGATGTTGACTGTAGAGATCCAGACCCACTGCAAGGGTTGATCATCCATGAAATGTCATGTAGCAAAAGGACTCATGGGTAGCTTAAAAGCAAGGTAGGCTAGATGACTGGGTAAACCCTGGGATTACAAGAAGGATGCTTATGTTCTCCTTTTAATTTTGCCACACATTTATAGCATTATTTTATGTCAGACTATGCATTAACATAAGAAAGATATGGCATCTGGATACAAAGAAACCACATTTAGCCTCTTACTAATGTCTTAGTTAATTATCTTCTTGGAGGCTTTGTTAACTTATTTGTGAAATACGGAAATTCCCAACTCATGAGGTTGTCATGAATAACAAATGAGATCATGTATGTGAAAGCACTTCCTAAAATACTGAGCACACATTAACAATTATCTTTTGGAAATAATTTATTGACTTAATCCAAAGATTTTCTAATTTGTATACTCAAGAAAATGTATACATTTAATTAGTCTATTAAGTATTTTGAACTCAAAATTATATGCAGATCTAAGTGTAAAGATTCATTCTGATGCAAAAAAAAATGTTTCTCAAGGAACTGTAAGACTTACTCAACAATATTCTTATTAAACTTGATGATTGATTTTTTTATAGCTGACAAGATGGTTAGTTAGGAATAATGCAACATGTTTCAACAATTCTTTAAAATCTCAGAATACTTCAGTTAAAAAATGTTGAGTGGTCATGATGTGCAAAGAATTGTTTTTCCTTAAAAGAAAAGAGGCAAATCTAATTAATACCATGATTCAGAAGGTTGGTGCTACTTCTTTAATCCTATTTTTGATGTATTACAAAATCTAGATAGAATCTATTTATTAGACCCTTATTGAATTACTATAATAAAGGAATTTATTTTCCCTGTGTTTCTAAGGTAGCAGATATAAATGATATCTCTTTTTTCACCTTGGGATATATAGCATTTATATTAAATGACTGAGCATGTGGTCTACCAATAAGAGAATGTCTTACCTCTTTCCCAGAGATCTTCTTCCAACAATAACTTCGAGATCCTCCCTGAAATTTTTATATAGTCCAGTGAGTCTGTCCTACTTCTTGTTGTCCCAGTGAGAGAACAGGAGAGCTTAGTAGTCTCACTGTGACTGTCACTGAAACACAGATGTTCTGGTCTTTCTAGTGGTATCTTCATTTTTGTCTACTAAAATAAAAAAGTCCTTCAATGACAGGGTCTCCAGTACCATGGCTAGCTGACTTATGGTTTCTCCAGTCTGGTTTCCCTGTGCTACTTTCACCTGCCTTAGTTGCACGCTCATACCATTTTCTCTCTGGCAGACCTGAGGGCCAAGAGAGTTGAGTCTGCAGGGTTTCCAGCCTAGGTGACTGTATTAGTCCATTTTCATACTGCTTTAAAGACATACTCGAGACTGGGTAATTTATAAAGAAAAGAGGTTTAATTGAGTCACAGTTCAGCAGGGCTGGGGAGGCCTCAGGCAACTTACAACGATGGCGGAGGTGGAAGAGACACTTCTCACATGGCAGCAGGCAAGAGAGAATGAAAAGCAAGGAGGAAAGAGCCCCTTATAAAATCATCAGATCTCATGAGAACTCACTCACTATCATGAGAACAGCATCGGGGAAACTGCCCCTATGATTCAATTAACTCCACCAGGTTTCTCCCTAGACACGTGGGATTATAGGGATTACAATTCAAGATGAGATTTGGGTGGGGGCACAAAGCCTAACCATATCAGTGACATACTGTGCCAGTCTTCTCCCAAACCTTCACATCCCAGCATCAGAATGTGACATTCAGTGCAGTTCAGGAAAAACTCCATCTTGTTACACAGAGATGGAAAAAATGTACTTCCTAAAGGCAATTCAGAAGACATATTTTAAGTAATATGTAGTATGATTTAAAGCTAAAATAACTGCTTCATCTTGTTTACAATTAACAAAACCTTGTGCTATGCAAACTATTATTCCTTATTATTATGCATATGCTTAATTTCTCTTTGCAATTGTGGCCATAGAATGCTTGGGACAGCTTGGTTACATAATGAAGATAACAAATTCAATGAAGAAACTCAGAAACGGAAAACTGACAAATAGAATAAACAAGTTTATCATATTTCCAAAGGGAAAACATAAAGGGTTTGCCAAGGGGATTGTAAGATTTGCTAACTTGAATGTGTGTGTATGTATAATGTAGTTTCTAGGAATTTTGGCCATTTCCCTCATAACACTGCTAAGTTACAGAGAAATCAGACAAGTAAAGAAAATATTTACAAACAACTCAGCGGACATTTATGGGTCTTTGGCTTTACACACCCTCTTTGTGTTTGCTTCTTACCTCAAGTTATTCTTCATTTCCCAGCAGAAAGATATCATGTCTGTTCATTATTTAAATCAGGCAGATTTCCTCTAAAAACTACATTCTCACATATTTCCATAGAAATAATGGACACTGGTTTATTTCAAATCTTCCAAATATAACCACAAGTAAAAAATGTAGAAGGCATTAATCATATTATTCCCTATCTTTTAGACTTATTTGGCTGGATGGCTCTATGTGTAAAAATTTATTTTGATTGTAACTAAATTTAATACAGTAACTGCTGCATTTCAATTATTTGGGGGCCCCCAAAAGCTGACAAAACATAGTACTGGGGTTTAATCTGCCTTTTATGGAGTTCCCTAACTTGTTTCAAATGCATTTTCATTTTAACCTTAATGTCAACAGCTGGAAATTGAATCATGACATGCCTCATTAGTTAAATGAAAAATATGAAAAATAAAAATTTGATACACTAGTGTTAATAAAGGTTACTTTTTTTTTTGTTCACTTCACATCTCTAGTCAGTTTCACTCAGGAAGAGAAGGATACTCCTTCTGCTGAAAAGATATTTGGCTGATCCCACCTCTGTCTTGGACGTACAGAAGATGATTCTCCTCTCAAGGGATTTCCTATTCATTATTCATATGATCAGTGTGCCTTTTCATAAGCTAGGAAGAAGCAAGTTTCCTATGCACTTGGCAATGAGTAAATTGAGGCTAATGGTTACTCAAAACCCATCTCAATTCTGACGGATGATTCTATAGATTTTCTAAAACAATCATGTATTTGTGGAAGTGGGCAGTCTGTTCAGGATTGGCCGTGAGCCGTGAAAGGAATCAGGGAAAGTGATCTCTGTGTGCCCTACTCCATTTCCCTGGTGTACTTGCTTTCCTCATCTCTGAGAAGGCAAATTGATATCATTTCCTCTGTCATCAAACTTTCAACTTCACTTTCCCATTCTTCACTATCAGCTGGTGACCTCATTTGTTATTTCACTGAGAAAACAGAAGCATTCAGAAGAATATGACCTCATCTTTGCATCACCAAATTGACCAACCTTTACATGTGCTTGTATATCAACTTTTCTCTTGTTAAAATGAGGAGTTCTGTGCTCCTCTAAGGTCACTGGTCCCATCCATTCTTCCACAACTATCATCTCTCTCTTGCATCATTATTTTATCTCTCTAACTAAATTATTCCCATGAGGCTTCAAGTATAAGGCCATTTGTCTGAAATAAAAACCCTCTGTTGACCACATACCCATGTCTAGCCCATTTCTTTGCTCTTCTTTAGTAAAATTCCTACCATGACTGGGTATACTCAATATATTCTTAATATATTGAACCTACTCTAATCAGCTTTTCACCCTCAGTATTTCACAGAAACTGCTCTTGTTCATAAAACCACTCACCTCTCAGTTTGACAAGACAAAGGTCAGTTCTCTGTCACCTCCTGGCTTGTGCCCTGTGTAACATTTGGCACTGTAAACCACTCTCACCTTTTTGAACACTTCCTTCTTTGAGCATCTGAGATGACACCGCTCTCTTGGGATTTGTTACTTCACTGATTGCTCCTTCCCCTGACTAGCTTATTTCCCAAATTTGACCTTTCAATGTTGGCACACCTCAGGTTTCAGGCCTCAGCTCTCCTTTTCTTCCATTTGCACACTTTTCCTAGCTGACATTATTCTGTGTAATAGTTTTTTTTTTTTTTTTTTTTTTTGGAGATGGAGTCTCGCTCTGTCACCCAGGCTGGAATGCAGTGGCGTGATCTCAGCTCTCAGCTCACTGCAACAGCTGCCTCCCAGGTTCAAGTGATTCTTCTGCCTCAGCCTCCTGAGTAGCTGGGATTACAGGCGTCTGCCCCCACGCCTGGCTAATTTTTGTATTTTTAGTAGAGATGATGTTTCACCATGTTGGCCAGGCTAATCTCAAACTCCTGACCTCAAGTGATCCACCTGCCTTGGCCTCCCAAAGTGCTGGGATTACAGGCATGAGCCACTGTGCCCAGCCCTGTGTAATAGTTTTAAACACCTTCAGTATGCTCAAGTTTATATTCTTCAGTCACGACTTCCCTCCTGAAATTCAGATTTGTGGGTGTAACTAGTTATTTTCAGTTTCTGCTTGAATGTCTAATTGGGATCTCAAATGTTAACATGTCCAAAACATAATTCTTTATATTATTACCCTCCATACCCAATCCATTAACCAGCGCTGTTGGATCTGCTTTCCTAATACATCCTGAATCTGATCACCTCTCACTGTTGTCACTGCTCCCACCCATTCTGGAACAGTTGACTGTCAAGCTAAGCCTGGCCTCCCACCATAGCCTCTTCACTGGGCTTCATGCTTCCTCTGTGCCATTTCTGTGATCAGCTTCTCATTGGTTCCCATTGCATTTGGAATAAAGCCCGTTATTCTGCATTATCTAGTGTGGTCAAACTCTCCTGTTACTTTCTCCTTGACTCCCTCTGCTTGTGCTGTGCTTACCTTTTCGACATTCTTCAAACCATCTGTGCTCCTTCCTGCCTTAGAGCCTTTCCACACCTCTTCGCTTAATGCTGATGCTCTTCTCCCACTTCTTGATATAATTCAGATCTCTGCTCAGACGTCACCTTTTCAAAGAGGACTTCCCTAATTGCATGATTCAACACATTGCTGTCCTCCTGTTTGGCCATTTTCTCTCCCCATCCCTGTTTCATTTTCTTCATCTCCCTTATCATCATTTGACCCTAATTATTTATTCAATTTTGGTGGTTTATTTTTTATCTCTTTTAATAAAATTTCTATTCATTGTTATATTTACATTACTCTCTCCTTAAAACACCTCTATTTCTTGGCATCTGGGACACCACTTTCTTGGTATTGCTTATCTCTTTCCCAACCTGACTTCAGACTTCCTGTTGCGTAACTCCAACAGAATGGTATGGGGCCGAGGAATAGGGAGCTGCTAGGCTGGAAAAATTGGGAACTATTTAGGCTGCTCAGGGAAAGTAAGAGGGGCTATCAGAAAATTTCAAGGTCTAGACAGCTAGTCTGGAGCCAACCTAAGGTCAGAGTTGCCCTTGGGAGTTCTTCTAGAGAAACAACAAAACTGAACATTAGTGGTGGTTTTAAAATGGAGTGGCTCAGGCTTTCCCAGTCATACTCTGGAGCAATCTTTCTTGATCTTAAAGATAACAAGCTCTGGTGGGTAGATGAGGTTCTCATGTAAAGCTTTTACTTTTATTTTCCACCTCTTTTGTCATGACTCTTTCTGTTGTCATCTTCTCTCCTTCTGTTGTCTGCCCTTGCACTTTATAAGGTTTAATTTTAACAAGTTAGTAGAAGTAACTCTTCAGAGGATGGAATAAGTATGATGAGATGTTTTATGCAAGAATCTGAAGGTAAAATGGTGAGCAAAATAGACTTTTCTGAGTTTTATTGAATGCTTTTTCAGCATCTATTGAAAAAATTATATGGTTTTTGTTTTCGATTCTATTAACAATATACCTTAAGATGATAAAGGCTATATATAACAATCACACAGTTAATATCATACTGCACTGGTTTCACCACTTTTACTCAACATAGTATTAGAAGTCCTAATCAGAGAAATTAGGCAAGAAAAAGAAAGAAAAAGGCATTCAAATTTGAAAAAAAGTCAAATTATTATTGTTTGCAGATGACATACTTTTATATTTAGAAAAACCAGACTCCATTAAAAAACTCATAGAACTGATACACAAATTTAGTAAAGTTGTAGGATACAAAATCAACATACAAAAATCAGCAGCATTTCTATACACTAACAGCAATAAATCTGAAAAAGAAATTAAGAAAGCAACCTCATTTATAATAGCTACGAAAAATAAAATGCTTAGGAATAAATTTAACCAAAGAATTGGGTAACTATATTTAGAAGAATGAAACTAGACCCCTACCTCTCATTACACACAAAAATCAAATAAAAGTGGATTAAAGAGTTGAATCTACGACCTAAAACTATGAAACTAATTGAAGAGAAAACATTGGGGAAACACTGTAAAGCATTGATTTGGGCAAAGATTGTTTGTTTAAGACCTCAAAAACATAAGCAACAAAAGCAAAAATAGACAACTGAGATTATAGCAAGCTAAAAAGCTTCTGCAAAGCAAAGGAAACAATCAACAAAGAGACAGCCCACAGAACGGGGGTTTTGCAAACTATTCATCTGACCAGGGATTAATAACCAGAATATATATGCAACTCAAACAACTCAATAGCAATAATAATAATAATAATAATTCAATGTAAAAAAGGGCAAAAGATCTGAACAGACATTTCTCCAAAGAAGACATACAAATGGCCAATAGGTATTTGACAAAATGCTCAACATCACTAATCATCAGAGAAATGCAAATCAAAACCACGATGTGATATCATCTTGCCCCAGCTAAAATGGTTTGTACCAAAAAGAGAGGCAATAACAGATGCTGGTGAGAAAGTGGAGAAAAAAGAACCCTCATACACAGTTGATAAAAATGTAAGGTAGTACAGCCACCATGAAGAACAGTATGGAAGTTTCTCAGAAAACTAAAAATAGAACTACAATGTGATCTAGTAATCCTATTACTAGTTATATATTCAAAAGAAAAGAAATCAGTATATAAAAGAGATACCTTCACTCCTATGTTTATTGTAGCACCATTCATAATAGTCAAAATATGAAATCAACCTAAGTGCCCATCAATGGATGAAATGGATAATGCAGTATATATACACAATGAAATATTATTCAGTCATAAAAAGGAATAAAATCCTACCCTTCACAGTAATATGGTTATAACTAGAGTGATTATGTTAAGTAAAATAAGCCAAGCACAGAAAGACAAATATTGCATGTTCTCACTCATACGTGGAAGCTAAAAAAGTGGATCTCATGAAGACAAGACTAGATTGGTGGTTATCAGAGGCTTGGAAAAAGGGAGAGGAGGGAAATTAAGACAATATAAATGTATTTATTACCACTGAACCATACACTAAAAATGTTAAAGATGTAAATTATATATGTATATGTTACCTCAATAAAAATAAAGAAGTGAAAGATCTCTATAAGGAAAACTATAAAATATTGATGAAAGAAATTGAAGAGGACACAAGACATGGAAAGATATCCCATGCTCATGGATTGGAATAATTAATATTGTTAAAATGTTTCTACTACCCAAAGCAATGTACAGACTCAATGCAATCAAAATACCAATGACATTCTTCACAGAAGTGGAAAAAACAACCTTAAAATTTGTATGGAACTACAAAAGACTCCAAATACCTAAAGCAATCCTGAGCAAAAAGAATAAAGCTGGAGGCATCACACTACCTGATTTCAAATTATACTACAAAGCTATGGTAACCAAAACAGCATGATACTGGCATGAAAACACATATATAGACCAAAGGAACAAAATAGAGAACCAAGAAATAAATACACACACTTAACAGCCAACTCATTTTCAACAAAGGTACCAAGAACATATGCTGGATAAAGGACAGTCTCTTCAATAAGTGATACTGGAAAAATTGGATATCCATATGCAGAAGAATGAAACTAGATCCCTGTCTTTCACCATATACAAAAATTGTCTGAAAATGGATTAAAGACTTAAATATAAGACCTGCAACTGTGAAACTACTGTAAGGAAACATTGGAGAAATGCTTCAGGACATTGGTCTGGGCAAAGATATTTTGTTTAAGACTTCAAAAGCACAGGCAACAAAAGCAAAAATAGACAATTGGGATTATATCAAGCTAAAAGCTTTGGCAGAGCAAAGGAAACAATCAACAAAGTGAAGAGACAATCCACAGAATGCGAGAAAATATTTTCAAACTGTTAATCTGACAAGAGATTAATAACCAGAATATATAAGGAACTCAGACAACTCAATAGCAAGAAAACAAATAATCTGATTTTAAAATTGGCAAAAGTGTAGGGCATGGTGGCTTGCACCTGTAATCCCAACTGCTCAGGAGGTTGAGGTGGAAGGATCACTTGAAGGCAGGAGTTTGAGACCAGCCTGGGCAACATAGTGAGACCCTGTGTCTAAAAAATAAAAAAAAATTAGCTGGGTATGGTGGCCTGTACCTGTAGTCTCAGCTACTCAGGGAGGTTGAGGCAGGAAGATCACTTGAGCCCAGAGTTCAAGGCTGCAATCAACTACGATCATGCCATTACACTCCAGCCTAGGTGACAGAGGGAGACCTCATTTTTAAATAAATAAATAAGAGCCTGGCCAAGATGATCAACTAGAAGCAGCTAATGTGTGCTGCTCTCATGGAGAGAAATAGAAGGCATGAGTAAATACAGGATTTTGAACTGGAACGTCTAGGTACACACATTGGGATTCATCAAGAAAACAACTCAACCCATAGAAAATGGAGAAAAGCAAGGCAGGATGGCTGCTTACCCAGGAGCAACATGGAGCCAGAGGAGTCTCCCCTACCCAAGGAAGCAGTGAGTGACTCTGAGATCCATGCTTCTCCCATGGATTTTTGTAACCCTGGGGTCAGGAGATCCCCTTGTGAAGGCATTCCACCAGGGCCTGCTGTCTGACACGAAGAGCTATGTGGAGTCTCAGCAGAGCAGCTGCTTAGGCACACTTGGAGCCCTGGGAGCTTTAGATATCTGAGCTTCCTAGCAAAAGTGGCTGCAACTGTGGCAAAGCAGGAGGATAGACCCCTTTAAAAACTCCTAGGAAAGGGGCTGAATCCAGAGGGCTGAGCAGCAATGATCTTCAGGCCCCACCCACTTCCATGGTACTTTGCAGGATAAGACCCACTGGTTTGGAACTACAGCCAGCCACCAGTAGCAGTGTTACACCTTCCTGAGATGGAGCTTCCAGAGGGAGAGGCAGGCCACCATATTTGCTGTTTCTCAGCCTTAGCCCTTGTTGCCTTCAGTGAAGCTGCTGTAGGAAAAGCAGTCAGATTGCTTTTCTTACATGGATCCCTGAACTTGCTTCTCCTCACTGGGTAGGACCTTCCAACTGGGGTCACCAGCCACCCCCACCAGTGTTTTCCAGCTGGCAGTGCTTCTGAGCCTCCCTGGGATAGAGCTCCCAGGGAGAAGAATGGGCTGCCATCTTTGCTGTTTCACAGCCTAATCCATTGTTGCCTTCAAGCTCTAGGGAGTCTGAGGTAACTAGGGTCTGGAGTGGTCCCCCAGCACAGTGCAACAGCTCTACGGAGGAGTGGCCACACTGCTTTTTCATGGGGGTCCCAGATCCTGTTTCTCTTCACTGAGTGGAATCTCCTGACTGAGGACTACAACCACCCCTACTGGTGTGTTTAGGTTGGCAACAGGTCTGTACCTTCCTGAGACAGAGCTCCCAGAGAAAGGGGAAGGCTGCCATATTTGCTATTTTGCAGCCTTCACTGTTAATACCTTTAGGTGCTGGAAAATCTAAGGTGACTAGGGACTGGAGTGGACCCCCAGCATGCAGATTTTTTGTTACATGGGCCCCAGATCTTGTATCTCCTCACTAGGAGGGTCCTGGGTCTCCAGACACACTCTGCTGGGGCAGTCGAGACAGTAGCAGCTCTGCAATTCCCAGTGGGAGGGGTGGGTTGCCATCTTTGCTTTTTTCACAACCCTTGCCCTTGTTGTTGCCAGGCTCTGGAGAGTCCACAGGGACCAGGAGCTGGTCTGGACCCCCAGCAGAGAGCATTCACTTCACGGAAAAGAGGCCGACAGTTCTCCATGCAGGTTCTGGTCCTCACTTTTCCTCACTGGGTAGGGCCATCTCACCTGGGACTCCAGCACAACCATCCTGACCCCACCTGACCACTTCGATCAGAGGCAGCCCAGCAGTTAAAGAACACCCACATGCAGAGATAAAAAAAGAACCAACACAAGAACTCCAGCAACTCAAATGAACAGAATGTCTTATGTCCTCCAAACAATTGCACTAGTTCTCCAAAAATGTCTTATGTCCTCCAAACAACTGCACTAGTTCTCCAACAAGTGTTCTTAAACAGGCTGAGTGGGCTGAAATTACAGAAATAGAATTCAGAATATGGATAGAAACAAAGATCATCGAGATTCAGGAGAATGGCAAAACCCAATCTAAGAAAAGTAAGAATCACAATAAAACAATACAGAAACTGACAGATGAAATAGCCAGTATAAAAAAGAACCTAACTGATCTGATAGAGCTGAAAAACACACTGCAAGAATTTCATGATGCAATCACAAGTATTAACAGCAGAATAAGCTAAGGAAATAATTTTGGAACTTGAACACTGGCTCTCTGAAATTAGACAGATAAAAATAAAGAAAAAAGAATGAAAAGGAATGGACAAAACCTCCAAAAAATATGGGAGTATGTAAAGAGGCCAAATTTAGGAACTGTTGGCATCCCTGAAAGGAATGGGAAAAAAGTAAACAACTTGGAAATATATTTCATGATATCATCCATGGAAATATCCCCAACCTCACTAGAGAGGCCAACAGTCAAATTCAGGAAATATAGAGACCCTCTGCAAGATTCTACATAAGAAGATCATCCTCAAGACATATAATCATCAGATTTTCCAAGGTTGAAATGAAAGAAAGAATGTTAAAGGCAGCTAGAAAGAAAAAGCAGGTCACCTACACATGGAACCCCATCAGGCTAACAGTGGACCTTCTGGCTGAAACCCTACAAGCCAGAAGAAATTTGGGACCTATATTTAACATTCTTAAAAAAAAATCTTCAACCAAGAATTTCATATCCATCCAAACTAAGCTTCCTCAGTGAGGGAGAAATAAGATACTTTTCAGGTAAGCAAAATCTGAGGGAGTTTGTTGCCACCAGATCAGCCTTACAAGATGTCTTGAAAGGAACACTAAATATGGAAAGGAAAGTTTGTTACCAGGCAATACAAAAACACACTTAAGTACATAGACTAGTGACTGTGTAAAGCAACCACACAAACAAGTCGGCATAATAGCTAACAAGACAATGACAGGTTCAAATCCACACATATTAATACTAATATTGAATGTAAACAGGCTAAATACCTCATTTAAAAGGCACAGAGTGACAAGCTGGACAAAAAAGCAAGACTAAGTGGTATGCTGTGTTCAAGAGACCCATCTCACATGCAATGACATCCATAGGCTCAAAATAAAGGGATTGGCCAGGCATGGTGGCTCATGTCTGTAATCCAAGCACTTTGGGAGGTGGAAGTGGGCAGAACACAAGGTCAGGAGTTTGAGACCAGCCTGACCAACATGGTGAAACCCCGTCTCTACTAAAAATACAAAAATTAGCTGGGTGTGGTGGCGTTCACCTGTATTCCCAGCTACTCAGGAGGCTGAGGCAGGAGAATCATTAGAACCTGGGAGGCAGAGGTTGCAGTGAGCTGAGATTGTGCCACTGCACTCCAGCCCAGATGACAGAGTGAGACTCTGTCTCAAAAAAATAAAAATAAAAATAAAAATAAAGGGATGGAGGAAAATCCAAATGGAACCAAGCAGATGGAAATCATAAAATAATAGGGGTTGCAACCCTAGTTTCAGTCAAAACAGACTTTAAACCAACAAAGATTTAAAAAGACAAAAAGGGCATTACATAATGGTAAAGGGTTCAAATCAACAAGAAGACCTAACTATACTAAATATATATGCACCCAACACAAGAGCACCCAGATTCATAAGGCAAGTTCTTAGAGACCTACAACGAGAGTTAGACTCCCACACAATAATAGTGGGAGACTTCACCATTTCACTGTCAGTATTAGACAGATCTTCAAGGCAGAAAATTAGCAAAAATTCAGGACCTGAACTCAACATTGGATCACATGGATCTGATAAACCTCTGCAGAACTCTCCACCCCTAAAACAACGGAATAGACATTCTTCTCACTGCCATGTAGCACATACTCTAAAATTGACCACACAATCAGACATAAGACAATCCTCAGCAAATGCAAAATAGTTGAAATCACACCAAACACTCTTCTGAGCCACAGTGTAATAAAAATAGAAATCAAGACTAAGAAAATTGCTCAAAACCATACAATTACATGGGAATTAACCTGCTTCTGAATGACTTTTGGATAAATAATGATATTAAGGCAAAAATCAAGAAGTTCTCTGAAACTAATAAGAATAAAGATACAGCATGCCAGAATTTCTAGGACACACCTAAGGTAGTGTTAAGAGAGAACTTTACAGCACTAAATGCCAACGTCAAAAAGTTAGAAAGACCTCAAATTAACAAGCTAAAATCAGAACTAAAGAACTAGAGAAGCAAGAGCAAATCAACCCCAAAGCTAGCAAAAGACAAGAAATAACCAAAATCAGAGCTGAACTGAATGAAGCAGGTAAAGACACAAGAAACCATTACAAAGATCAGTGAATCCAGGAGTTGGTTTTTTGAAAAAAAAAAAAAAAAAAAAAAAAAAGATATGCTATTAGCTAAATAAAGAAGACTAGAGAGAAGATCCAAATAAACACAATTATAAATAACAAAGGGGATGTTACCATTGACCCCACAGAAATACAAACAACCACTAGAGACTACTATGAACACCTCTGTCCAAAAAAACTAGAAAACCTTGAAAAGATGGATAAATTCCTAGACATATACACTGTCCCAAGACTAAGCCAGGAAGAAATTGATTCCCTGAACAGACAAATAATGGAGTTTTGAAATTGAATCAGTAATAGCCTTCCAACTAAAAAAAAGCCCAGGACCAGATGGATTTACAGCCAAATTCTACCACATGTACAAAGAAGAGCTGGTATCATTTCTAGTGAAACTGTTTCAAAAAATTGAGGAGAAGGGACTCCTCCCCAACTCATTCTATGAGGCCAGCATCATCCTGATACCAAAACCTGGCAGAGACACAACAAACAAAACTTTAGGCCAGTATCCTTGATGAACATTGATGGAAAAATCTTCAACAAAATACTAGCAAACCAAGTTCAGCAGCAAATCAAAAAGACCAATCCACCCTTATGAAGTAGGTTATCCCTGGGATGCAAGGTTGGTTCAAAATACACAAATCAATAAATATGATTTCATCACATAAACAGAACTAAAGACAAAAACCACGTGATCATCTCAGTAGATGCAGAAAAGGCTTTTGATAAAATTCAACATCGCTTCATGTTAAAAACTCTCAATGAAGTAGGTATTAAAGGAACATACCTCAAAATAATAAGAGCAATCTATGACAAACCCACAGTCAACATCATATTGAATGGGCAAAAGTTGGAAGCATTCCTTTTGAAAACCAGAACAAGACAAAAATGCCCTCTCTCACTACTCCTATTCAACATAGTGTTGGAAATCCTGGCCAAAGCAATTAGGGAAGGGAAGGAAATAAAGGGCATCCAAGTAGGGAGAGAGGGAGTCAAACTATTCCTGCTTGCAGATGGCATGATTCTATATCTAGAAAACCCTGTAGTCTCAGCCCAAAAGCTCCCTCAGCTGGTCAACAACTTCAGCAAACTTTCAGGATACAAAATTGACATACAAAAATTACTAGCATTCCTATACACCAACAACAGCCAAGTCAAGTGTCAAGAACACACTCCTATTCACAACCGCCCCCAAAAGAATAAAATACCTAAGAATACAGCTAACCAGGGAGATGAAATATCTCTACAGTGACAATTATAAAACACTGCTCAAAGAAATCAGAGATTATACAAACATATGAAAAAACATTCCGTGCTCATGAATAGGCAAGAATCAAATTCTTTAAAATGGCCATACTGCCCAAGGCAATATACAGATTAAATGCTATTCCTATCAAGCTACCAATGACATTCTTCATAGAACCAGAAAAAACTATTTTAAAATTCATCTGGAACCAAAAAAGAGCCCAAATAGCCAAGGCAATTCTAAGCAAAAAGAACAAAGCTGGAGGCATTATGTTACCTTACCTGATTCAAACTATAGTATAGGGCTACAGTAACAGAAACAGCATGGTACTGGTACAAAAACAGACACATAGACCAATGGAACAGAATAGAGAGCCCAGAAATAAGGCCACACACCTACAACCACTTTGATAAAGCTGACAATAACAAGCAAGAGAGAAAGGACTCCCTATTCAATTAATGGTGTCGGGATAATGGGCTAGCCATATGCAGGAGATTGAAATTAGACTCCTTCCTTACACCATACACAAAAATCAACTCAGGGTGGACAACAGACTTAAATGTAAAACCTCAAACTATACCAACCCTAAAAGACAATCTAGGCAATACCATTCTAAATATAGGAACTGGCAAAGATTTCATGACGAAGATGCCAAAAGCAATTCCAACAAAAGCAAAAATTGACAAACTAAAGAGCATCTGCACAGCAAAATAAACTATTAACAAAGTAAACAGACAACTGACATAAAGGGCAGAAAAATATTTGTAAACTATGCATCTGACAAAAGTCCTAAAATCTAGCATCTTTAAGGAACTTGAATTGCAAGTAAAAAATAGACAACCCCATTAAAACGTGGGCAAAGGACACAAACAGACACTTCTCAAAGGAAGACATACATGTTGCCAGCCAGGTGCGGGGGCTCACACCTGTAATCCCAGCACTTTGGAAGGCCAAGGTGGGCTGATCACGAGGTCAGGAGTTTGAGACCAGCTTGGCCAACATCGTGAAACTCCGTCTCTACTAAAACTACAAAAATTAGCTGGGTGTGGTGGCATGTGCCTGTAGTCCCAGCTACTCAGGAGGCTGATGCAGGAGAATCGCTTGAGCCTGGGAGGAGGAGGTTGGGGTGAGCTGAGACGGTGCCACTGCACTCCAGCCTGGGCAACAGAGTGAGACTCCATCTAAAAAAAAAAAAAGAAAAAAAAAAGACATACATGTTGCCAACAAGCATATGAAGAAAAGCTCAATATCACTGATCACTGAAGTTATGCAAATCAAAACCACAATGAGATACCATCTCACACCAGTCAGAATGGCTGTTATTAAAAAGTTAAAAAATAACAGATACTGGCAAGGTTGTGATGAAAAGGGAACCCTTATACACTGTTGGGAGTGCAAATTAGCTCAACCATTGTGGAAAGCACTGTGGCAATTCCTCAAATAGCTAAAAACAGAACTACCATTTGGCCCAGCAATCCCATTATGGTATATACCCAAATGAATATAAATTGTTCTACCAAAAAGACACATGCACGTATGTTTGCTGCAGCACTATTTACAATAGCAAAGACACAGAATCAGCCTAAATGGCCATCAATGAGAGACTGAATAAAGAACATGTGCTTCTTATACACCATGGAATACTATGCAGCCATAAAAAAGAATAAGATCATGTCTTTGCAGGAACATAGATGGTGCTAGAGGCCATAATCCTTAGCAAACTAATGCTGGAACAGAAAACCAAATACCACATGTTCTCGCTTATAGGTGGGTGCTAAATGATGAGAACACACAGACACAAAGAGGGGAACAACAGACACTGGGACCAACTTGAGGGTGGAGGGTAGGAGGATGAAGAGCATCAGAAAAAATAACTATTGAGTAGTAGGCTTAATATGTGGGTGATGTAATAATTTGTACAACAAATACCCATGACATGATTTTACCTATATAACAAACCTGCACATGTACCCCGAACCTAAAATAAAAGTTTAAAATAAGCAAATAAATAATAAAAATAAAAAATAGGCAAAAGTCCTGAATAGACATTTCTCAAAGTAGAGATACAAATGCCAACAGGTATATGAAAAAATGTTCAACATCACTAATCACCAGGGAAATCAAAATCAATGCCACAATAAGATATCTCACCCCAGTTAGAATGATTATTATCAAAAAGACAAAAATTAATAAATGCTAGTGGGGATATGGAGAAAAGGGAATACTTGGAATACTTGCACATTGTTGGAAGAAATGTAAAATAGTGCAGCCAAAATGAAAAACGATATGGAGTTGCCTCATAAAACTAAAAATAGAACTAACATATGATCCTGGAATTCCACCGCTGGATATGTATCTATAAGAAAGGAAATAGGTACATCAAAGGGCTACCTGTTTACTGCAGCACTATTCAAAATATTCAAAATATGAAATGTTTATCAATGGACCAACAAATAATGGAATATTATTCAGCCACAAAAAAGATTAAAATCTTGTCATTTGCAGTAACAAGGATGGAAGTGGAGATGATTATGCTAAATGAAATAAGCCAGACACAGAAAGACAAACATCACATGTTGTCACTCATATGTAGGAGCTAAAAATGTAGATCTCATGGACCTTGAGAGTAGAATGGTGACTACCAGAGGCTAGGAAGGAAAGTAAGGTGGAATAAAGAGAAGTTAGTTAATGGGTACAAAAGTACAGTTAGATAGAAGGAATACGTTCTAGCATTTGATAACATGGTAGGGAAATTACAGTTAACAATAATTTATTATATTATTTCAAAATCACTAGAAGAAAAGGATTATGTTTCCTAAACAAAGAAAAGATAAATGTTTGAGGAGATGGATATCTCAATTACCCTGATGTAATAATTGGACAATGTATCAAAATATGACATGTACCTTCAAAATATGTATAATGATGACATATCAATTTTAAAAATATAAAAAAATAGACTTTCCTGGGGCTTACAGCTTAGTAGGACAGACATATTTGATCACATCCATGCACACACACACACACATACACAAACACACACACACACACACACACACATATACACATATATAACTTTCAACTCAGAGGAGTAAAGGAAATCACTCATCAGCCTGGAGTCAGGAGTGACTTCCCTAGAGTTCAGATTGGAAGGTTGACTAAGAGTTAATAACTGCTTTGGCAATCTGAGCCACATCACTCCCCATTTACAAGTTAATACTCCTTTCTGTGCAGAACACAGTCAGGGTGTTTCTCTCTTCAATTGTTTCTTAACATTTACCAATGTAAATGATAACTGTGTGCCCAAGGTCAAGTCTGGCAAAGCAGCAGAAGTGAGGCTGGGAAGGGTGGAGGCTCTGGAGCTTAGTTTACGGAATCAATAAAAAATCATTATGAGATTAAGTTATGGTTTTCATAGAGACAAAATAACCATGTTGGAATTCATATTTTGTGCAGCACAGGCTCAGGCCAGCTATTCTCCACAGATGACCCAGAATAGGAGTCTGAAATACACAATACCTTCCTGAGATCATGGTAGACATTATTACTGGCCCTGTTTTCTGCTGAGCCAGCCTGGCTCAGAATCTTTCTAAGGAATGTCTTCTAGGTGTCCTCCACCAATTGGCTACAATCAACATGAGAAGAGTTCTATTTGCAGTAGTGTATATGCTGATAGTAGTATTTATTAATAAATTCAGTAATGGTTACTGGTGAAGTTATGTAGTCACCATCAGTGAACAAAGGAGCTGTGACATCTTACAGTTGTAACTTTCAAACCTTAAAGCAAAGTTTAATACCTTCTTTCGCTAATAGAATTTTGAAAAACTGGCATTGAATTGTAACTGCAGTCTATAAACCATATAACAAAGGAATTAATGTGCTTGCAGCTGGAAGTGGATCCCCCATCTTGGTCCTCATGTTTTTGTGTTTTTCACCCATACAGAAAATCCCGAGGCATCCATGGAATCCTAACCACTATTGACACATTCAGAAAACCACTGTCCCAGATGATTGTCCTGACATGGTTTTTGACTATAGTTCATAGTTTGGGGGCTCATGAATTATAAGATTCAAGTTCGATTGGCACCCATTGGCCAGGGTCTTCTAAGACTACAAGAATGGCACTGGTCTAAAATGTCTTAATATCTCACATCTTGGTAGATAAAGCCACTTGTTCACAATTCAACTGAGATTTAAAACATTTTTGCATCATGGACACTGATATGGTTTGGCTGTGTCTCCACCCAAATCTCATCTTGAATTGTAATTCCCGTAATCCCCATGTGTGATGGGAGGGACCCAGTGGGAGGTAATTGAATCATGGGGGTGGTTCCCCCATGCTATTCTTGTGATAGCAATTTCTCATGAGATGTGATGGTTTTATAAGGGGCTTTCCCCTTGGCTCGGCTCTCATTATTCTTTCTCCTCATACCTTGTGAAGAAGGACATGTGTTCTTCCCCTTCTATCTCCCCAGTGGACTTCCCCAGCCCTGTGGAACTACTAGTCAATCAAAACTCTTTCCTTTAAAAAATACCCAGTCTCATACATGTCCTTATAGCAGTTTGAGAACAGACTGAATCAGTAAATTGGTACGACAGAGAGTGGGGTGCTGCTATAAGGATACCCGAAAATGTGAAAGCTACTTTGGAACTGGGTAACAGGCAGAGGTTGGAATGGTTTGGAGGACTCAGAAGAAGACAGGAAAATGTGGGAAAGTTTGAAACTTTGAACTTGAGAGAGAGAATTTAGAATATCTGGAGGAAGAAATTTCTAAGTGGCAAAGTGTTCAAGAGGAAACAGAGCATAAAAGTTTGAAAAATATGTAGCCTGATGATGCAATAGAAAAGCAAAACCCATTTTCTGGGGAGAAATTCAAGCCCTCTGCAGAAATTTGCATGAGTAACCAGGAGTCGAATGTTAATTACCAAGACAATGGGGAAAATGTCTCCAGGGCATGTCAGAGACCTTTGCAGCAGCCCCTCTCATCACAGACCCAGAAGCCTAGGAGGAAAACATTGTTTCATGGGCCAGGGCCCAGGGTCCCCGTTGCTGTGTGCAGTCTAGAGACTTGGTGTCCTGTATCCCAGCCACTCCAGATGTGGCTAAAAGGGGCCAAGGTACAGCTCAGGCCATAGCTTCAGAGGGTGCAAGCCCTAAGCCTTGGCAGCTTCCACATGGCATTGAGCCTGTTGGTGCAGAGAAGTCAGGAATTGAGGTTTGGGAACCTCCACGCAGATTTCAGGGGATGTATGGAAGTGCCTGGATGTCCAGGAATAAGTTTGCTGCAGGAGTGGATTTGTTACAGAAATCCAACAGGAATGTTGGAAGAAATTATTCCTTCATCCCTTCACATATATATTGGGCATTTACCAGGTTCTAGGCCCTAGGGTAAGCTTTATGTACAGAATGAAGACAATAACAGTCAACATCTCTGTCTTTGTGGATCACACAGTCCACTGAGGAAGACTGTCCTAAAAGAAATGAACAAACAAACAAAAATCTAACCACATATTGTGGAAAGAGCGATGAAGAAAATACACCAAAGGTAACTGGGAAAGGTTTAGCCTGGAGTAGAGGATGGATGATATTTAAAGCCTACGGTGAGAGTCACCTCAGAGTATTTGTAAGAACCTTCTCAAATAATCCTGATTATTTACCAGGTTTAGAGTTTTAACTAAAAGTCTGACTGCCAACTGCCTTCACCATGCAAGAGGAATTTGGCAAATCCACCCTCTCTATTTCATATTATGAAAGCAATACGAAGTCACCAAATCCTATTATAATAATGAATATGCTTTTCATATTATAAGTGCTCTGTAGAGATTTTTCCATCCCACTTCTTGGTTGTGAATCTGCAAATCTATTAATCTTCCAAATACAGTGATGACATGTTTCACAGGCGCCGAGAAGGTATATTATGGGCCAAGGCAAAGTTGTAGCATATGACAGAAGTGTGCCCTAAAAAACCACATCTCTTAATTCCCAGTCTATGAGAGACCACAGATGTCATCACATGTCCCTAACACTTAATATTGAACATGAAGCTTCCTTGTTTCCTTCATAGAATCACTTGTATCTGTCACAGTATAATTAATGGTGGCTGTGGCAAATGGGTCAGTGTGAGGGTAGGGATCTTTTTGTTTTTAACACAGAAAAGCTGTAGGAGACACTATAGTTCCTCAAATGCCTAACAAACCTTAAATGCATATCTCAATTGATCTTTTCTTCTGTTTTATGACTTTTCTCATTACAGTGCCACAACTGAACTAGGACATGAGTAATCAGGCCTGAAAGCCTTCACTCATGAAAGTTGGGGATGGTAGACTTGTCCTTCCACATTTCAGGACATCCAGTAATAGAGAATGATGGAAAGGTGATGTCCAAGCAGAACTTTCTGAACCAATGAAAAATGTGGCTCATTTGGAAATCTCCGATAGGATACATTTAAAAAAAAATCATCACCTAGATACACTGTGTTGGAGCATTGGAGTAAAACAACAAAACTTAATTAGACCAAAAGAAAGAACAAAGAAAACTATTGCAAAATCAGGAGATGTAGCACAAAACAAAATTGTAGAAATAAATTTAGATCTATTAGTAATAGTAATTACTATAAATTTAATAGACTTGACAGTTAAAAGTTATAGATTGTCAAGGAGAATGAAAGAAACATCTAAATTTTGAGTACACAGAAAGGTCAAAAGTAAAGGGGAAAAGATATACTACACCCCAATTCACTAACATCATGGTGGAGAGATAGGCCAGTCAAAATAGTCTTCAAGGCAAAACATCACTAAGCATAAAGAGTATTGCTATATGATGATAAACATTTAATTGCAACCTGTAAACTTTTTAGCATAGCCTCAAAATGTATAAGGCCATAATGGACAAATCTACAATAACAGTGTAAGAATTTACAAACTCCTCTGAGTAACTGATGAATCAAGCAGCAAAACATTTTTATGAGTGTATTAAAAGTTTAGATAACATCATTAGCAAGCTTGAGATGAAAGAAAAATGACCCCCAATGAAAGAATAAACCATATTCTCAATTATACAAGGAGCAGTTTTCAAAATCAACCTTACCCAATAAACCATATTCTCAATTATACAAGGAAGAGTTGTCAAAATCAACCGTATCTACAATTTTGTAGAATTTTTATCATCTAGACCATTTTTCCATGTTAGAAATCAATAATAAGTAGTTGTATAGGAAAAATGTATATCTTTGAAAATTAATTTTAGAAAGCATTTCTAAATAACTCATAGCCAAAGGTGAATAATAACAAATACATGCCCAAATTGCAAGATACAATTGAAGCATGCTTTCTGGTGAATTTACAGCTCTAAATGCTTGTACTAGAAAAGGAGAAAGCTGAAAATAAATGAGCTAAGCAACTTAAGAAGTTAGAAGAACAACAAAATAAACACAGAGAAAGCAGAAGGAAGGAAACTATAAAGATAAGGGGAAATTAATTAAATGAAAAACAAATATACAGTAGAGAGAATCAACTAAGGCAAAAGTTCATTTTTTGAAAAAACTAATAAAATAGACATTTTTGGGCTCTCAGAAAATATGAAACAACACAAATAAACAATATTAGCAATGAAAAAGAAGACAGCTATAGATACTGTTGACTAAAAAGATAAAACTATGAAATTAACTTTTGACAAACACAAAAACTTGGATAAAGTGAGAATTTCTTAGAAAAGCTACAGCTTAAGAGGGAATTCAAGACAAAATAAAATGCATGAGTCTTCTTCTCATTATATAAGTTTAATTAAGATTGGAAATGTACTCACACAAAAGCCAGTTCCACATGATTTCAGAGGTAATTTAAATCAAAGAGTCAAAAAACATGATTTCATTTTTACCCTAATTTTTCCTGGAGGATCAAAAAGTCAGACATCTTCTAATGGTTTTATGTGAAACTAGTATAACCTTGCTACCTAAATTGGATAAGGAAAATACTAGAAATGAAAATTACAGGCTAATCTCACTTATGATCATAGATGTCAAATGCTAAATAAAATATTATCAAAAAAATAAAAAATTAGATCAAGTTTAAACTGGGTTTTCCCAGGAATAAGAGGATTATTGAAAATAAAATAATGAAAAGAATAAAAGAGGAATTAGTTTAATTCTTCAAATAAGAGATGAAGGATCATCTCACAAGATGCAGAAATATTAAAATATTAAACACTTCTTTATGATAAACAATGTAAAAGATCTCTAAGTGCACTGGTAGTGGAAAGCATCCTAGTTTGGTTTCCCCTAATAGGAGACACTAAGGCAGAGAAGCCAGTGCCTCCAGTATTTGGGAGATGATTCAAGAAACATGGATGAATCTCACAGATACAGGTTCAATAAGACAAACTTTACAAATAGGCAAAACAGCACTATACATTGCTCAGGAAAATCTATGTACATAGTGGTAGTATAAAGCAATGCAAAGGAATGATGCACAGAAAATTCAGAATAGTACCTCGCTCTGGTGTGGGTGCATAGAAAATTTCTTTGAGGAAGAGCAAACGGGTTTGAATTCTATTAGTAAGGTTTACTTTCCTAAGCTAGGAAGTGATGTAAGTGTGCTCATGTGACCATTCTTTATGTTTTACTTAAAAAAGTAAACAAGACAGAAAAATATAGAAAAGATACATGTAAATATCAGGGATATAGAGAACACAACTATAAGTAAACAATAGAGTACTGGCCGGGCGCGGTGGCTCACGCCTGTAATCCCAGGACATTAGGAGGCTGAGGCGGGTGGATCACGAGGTCAGGAGATCGAGACCATCCTGGCTAACATGGTGAAACCCCGTCTGTACTAAAAATACAAAAAAAAAAAAAAAAAAAAAAAATTAGCCAGGCATGGTAGCGGACGCCTGTAGTCCCAGCTACTCGGGAGGCTAAGGCAGGAGAATGGTGTGAACCCAGTAGGCGGAGCTTGCAGTGAGCTGAGATCCCGCCACTGCACTCCATCCTGGGTGACTGTCTCAAAAAATAAATAAATAAATAAATAAATAAATAAATAAATAAGTAAAATAAAAAATTAAAAAAAAATGGAGTACTATAACCAATACATTACTAAGATATGCAAAGCATTGATCAGAGTGATTTGGGAGAGAGAGAGAAAGGGAATGAGAAAGAGAGAGAGGATATGTTATTACATATAGAATAAATAACTACAAATGAAACGTGGAAATATAGTAAAAGTATTTATAAAGAAATGTGAACAAATTTGAAAAATTACAGAAATATAAATTGCCAAAATTGACACTAGAAGAAATAAAAAAAACCTTGAGTACATTAATAACCATTAAAAAAATCAAAGTAGAAGAAAAATATCCCACTCACTCCCAATTATAAGCCTCAGGCCCAGAAAGTTTCTAGATGAGGTTTACCAAATTCCTTGACTTGTTACAGAAAATAGAAAAATAGCTGTTTGGCTTTTGAAATGTGGTTAGTAAAAACTGACTTTAAAACTGGATCAGAATAGTGCAGAAAAGGAAAATTACAGCAATCAGTATTTAAGGATGTAGATGTAAAGGTGCTAACTATAATATTAAGCAACCAAAATGGACCTAACAGACAGATACAGAACATTCCATCCAACAGCAGCAGAATATACATTCTTCTCAAGTGCACATGGAGCATTCTACAGGATAGATCAGATATTAGGCCACAGAATAAGTCCTAACAATTTTAAGAAGATTGAAATCATATCACGTACATTTTCTGGCCAGAATGGAATGAAGCTAGAAATCAGTAACAG
Organism: Gorilla gorilla gorilla; assembly: GCF_029281585.2. Taxonomy (NCBI): domain Eukaryota; kingdom Metazoa; phylum Chordata; class Mammalia; order Primates; family Hominidae; genus Gorilla; species Gorilla gorilla. The sequence continues at coordinate 157,968,647 of NC_073229.2, read as the reverse complement.
GTGGAATTTTGGAAAATTCACAAATTCAGCAGGCCTTTCCTATCTGTGGGTTCCACATGGATTCAACCAACTGTGGATCAAAAACATACAGAGAAAAATATTTAAAAGTAATACAAATAAAAAATGCAGCATAACAAATGTTTACATCGTGTTTACATCGAATTAGGTATTGTGAGTAATCTATAGATGATTTGAAGTATCTGAGAGGATGTGCAGAGGTTATATGCAAATACTATGCCATTTTGTATAAGGGTCTTGAGCTTCTGTAAATTTCAGTGTCCATTGGGGTCTTGCAACCAATCCCCGACAGATACTGAGGCACTTCTGTAGGTGGAAATTAAACAGCATGTTCCTGAGCAACCAATGGGAAAGAAGAAATTCAAAAGAAAATTAGGCTGGGTGCAGTGGCTCATGCCTGTGTAATCCCCGGACTTTGGGAGCCTGAGGCAGGTGGATCACCTGAGGTCAGGAGTTCGAGACCAGACTGGCCAACATGGTGAAACCCTGTCTCTACTAAAAATACAAAATTAGTCGGGTGTGATAGTGCATGCCTGTAATCCCAGCTACTTGGGAGGCTGAGGCAGGAGACTCGCTTGAACCTGGGAGGCAGAGGTTGCAGTGAGTTGACTCCAGCCTGGACAACAAGAGCGAAACTCTGTCTCAAAAAAAAAAAAAAAAAAAAAAGGAAAATTAAAAAATATCTTGAGACAAATGAAAATGAAAACACAACATGCCAAAACTTATGGGATGCAGAAAAGCAGTTCTAAGAGGGAAGTTTTTAGCACTAAACACCTATACCAAAAAAGAAGAAAGATCTCTAACAACTTAAAGTAGTATCTCAAGAAGAAAAGGAAGTGCAAATTAACCCCAAAGTCAGTACAAGGGAGGAAACAATAGTAGAGCAGAAATAAGTGAAACAGAGACTAGAAAAACAATAGAAAAGATCAATGAAACTGAGTTGTTTTTGAAAATATAAAATTGACACACCTTTAGCCATATTAAGAAAAAATAAAATGCAAATAAATAAAATCAGAAATGTAAAGGGAGACATTACAACCGATACCACAGAAATATAAAGGATCATAAGAGGCTATTATGAACAATTATACATCTGCAAATTGGATAACCTAGAAGAAATAAATTCCTAGACACATACAACCTACAAAAATGTACTCAAATCATGATGCAGAATGACAAAGTGACTCATCAAATGATGTTGCCTATGTGATTAGTATGATGGACTGAATCTCAAACATAAAACTTCAGAGTGGACTAGAATGATACACATCAGACCCATGAAAGGGGATACTTTCCGTCAGGGGAGACTGGGAGGTGGGATTCCAAGTGTGGTCAAAGTAGTCTGTAATTTTGTCTAAAATTCTTCAACATTCTTTCTCTTTGTCTTTTACCCCTACCCACTTCCCTTTCTTCTTCCCTCTTCCTTTCCCTCACTGCTTTCTTCTTTCTTCTCTTTCTTCTTTCTTCTTTTCTTTCTTCATCCCCCTCAACTTCTCCTTCACTCTCTCCCTTCATTTTTCTTTCCCTTCCTTTCTTCTGATATAGACTTATGTTATGCATATAATATTCCAAAAGTACACACATAAAACATTCCTGCAGTAAATGTAACAGTACCAATAAATACCTTCCAACTCTTACATGTTATTTTTTAAGATAAAAAATTAAATGAAGCCTAAATTTTGAAATAAGCCTATGTTCTTGGTGAACTACTTTATTCTAATTTCAAGAATTAGTCTAAATTTAGGCATCACTGCTAATTTAAAAAGTGTTTTATTGTGATTATCTATAATTTTCAGTCATCTCATAGAAGCACTGACTTACTTAGCATGGTATTCAGTCATTGTAAAAGAAAGACAAACCAGACAAGAAAATATGTAGTTTCATGTGGAAAGTTTCACTTCTTTTAAATACCAGAAATGAGTTCGCATTCTCAGGGATGAAAGGAATGAATCCAGAATCCTTAAAAGGAATCTTTAACTTGCTTTGAAATAATGTGTATACATCAGTTCTCTCATAAGAATTAATTTCCCCAGAACTGACAACCTTTCCCACAGTCATGGACAACCTTGCTTATATTCAATGCCTGGAAGATGTCCTCACGGCCTGGATCAGAGTGAGAAACATTTCCACCAGGATGGTATCTTGAAGAAACAGTGACAACACCACTGTCTTTGGAAGAGAGGCAGCAGCTCTCATGTGTAGTATTGCCTATCATTGAAAAGTATATTCCTGATGTGATGCAATTTGACAAGCGGTCAACATTAAAACTGGTTTTACTTTTCCTAAGAAACACAAAATGCCCATCTGACTCTGATTTCTAGAGTGGCTTGGCACTGTTCATTCAATGATCATTGGAAAAAAAAATTGAGTTCATTTGGATAATTACTTTCTTGTGGTACCCCTGCCACCAGAGGAAAAGTACTGATGAGATTCTAAATGTTTTAGAGGCCTTGCAAACCAGAGATGGACATAAAATAGATATGGTTGTGTAATAGCTTAATTAATGCATGGAGCTCAGACTTTTGACCTAGAAGACAATCTGCACTGAGTTTCTGGCTGTGCCAGAACACAGATAATTATAAGCTCTCCCAAGGTGGTTGTTGATGAGACAATTAATGAAATGATGACTATAAAGTGCTAATTGTTATTATGAGGTGTTACTTGGATCAATAAGTTAATCGTATTGTGTCAGTCTTGCTGTTGTTTCTCTTCCCCTTTTGCTATTGTCTATTCTTTTCATTTGGAACTTATAGCATTTTACCTTGTATAATTTCTTACCTGTATTATAAACATGGCTCTATTATTAACTTTCCCTCTCTCAAATCCTTTGGAGAATATGGAATATAAACACTTTATATTTATTAATAGCTAAATTTTTCTAAATCTTAGATCCTTTGTGAGCAAGATTAGTATAAGCAGATTAAACTAAGTAATTCAATTTATCATGAATCTATGTGCCACTTTGTCAAACAGATGTAGAATTTTTGAAATAAATTCTTATCTTTTGTGTCTTATCATTTTTCATAGTGCACATAGTAATGTCGATACATTGTAAATTCTGACATTCAGCAACCACAGACAAATTCTATTTAATTTCTTTAATAATAAAACATTGGCCTCAAATCTGTTTCTTGTTTCATAAAATAATGTATGTATATTTATAAATGTTTCTACCCGGCATTACTTAACTTTCTTTTTCTTCTAGGATTTTAACTTGTATTTTTATCTCTGACAAAGTCTTTTATTATTTTGAACTCAGGCTTTAAGACACTATACACAGACACACACACACACATCATTTATAGAACATATATACTGCAGGTAAAAAGTACACAAAAATTAAAGATTATAGTTATGTTTTACTATAGCCCTGCATTTGAATTAGGAAAGCAATGTCAAAAATCCAAATGATGTTTTTTATTGCTCAGTTTAAGTGGTATTGTTGGAATACTTAACTGTATAAATATGTGGTTGATACCACTGCAAATACCAGTCAGTTCTAATATAGATATTGTTTTCATGCACTTGAATAATGTTCTTTATCTGGCTTCATTTCACTCTGTATTAGTGGAAGATGAATTCTGAAGAATCTCTGGGTCAAATATATAAATCTGTTTTAGTTTAAAAGAGTAAAAATGTAACTTGTATATAAACCAAGTTTGTATAAAACAAACTATATCTTTTTAATAGATAAAAAGTATAGTTTTATATTGAGTATGGGCTTAGAAATCTTCTATGTGCTTATATTTTTAAGCCAAGTGTGAATCATTAGGATTTGCCAAGATCGAAAATGTAGAGTTGTGTAAGGCCCTGGACATTTGGACAGTTTTCTCTCCCCATATGAGTCATGCTAGGTCACATGTCCAAGTTTGAAATGACTTTGAATTACTGATTTTTTCCCACTCTTTTTCAGACTTTGGTTTAGTCCAAACTGGCTTGAAACCAAACTCAGTGGAGTTGAAAAATAGGCTTAAAAATAAACCCTTCAGAGACAAAAAATATTTTCCACCTTCAATAATTTTTTAAGCATCTGGAATTTCAAGTTTGAGCTGTGACTTTTTTTGAAATTTGAATTTTGGATTTGGATTCCCTAATTTTGACATGAACTTCTGAATATGTTCTTCACTAAAAAAAAATTTAAACCTATACCAAATGTCAACAAATTTCCAATAGAAAAAATGACTTAAATTTTCCATTATAAAAAAATGCATCCTGGCTGGGTGCGATGGCTCATGTCTGTAATCCCAGCACTTTGAGAGGTCTAGAAGGGCTGATCACTTGAGGCCCGGAGTTCGAGACCAGCCTGGCTAACATGGCGAAACCTTGTCTTTACTAAAAATACAAAATTTAGCTGGACATGGTGGTGGGTGCCTGTAATCCCAGCTACTTAGGAGGCCGAGGTAGGAGAATTGCTTGAATCCGGGAGGTGGAGGTGGCCGTGAGCCGAGATCGGGCCACTCTACTCCAGCCTGGGTGACAGAGTGAGACCGTCTAAAAAAATAATAATAAAATGCATTGTAAGAGAGTTTGAGAGGAAAGAAAACATTACCCTATCAATGTTAGGGTAAGAAAAAAAGACATGACAGTGATTTCAACGTACGTTTAAAGTGTATATGAAGAATTGTCATTTTGATGAATGATGTGCCTTAATGGCAAGACCTCTTGTTGCAAAGTCAAAAATCAAGTAGTGGCAATGGATGCATCATTGAATATTGCCTAAATTTTAAAGGCTATTAGTACTATAACGCATAACACAATTTGCTGGAAACAATTTAAAAATATGTTGTTTAAGAGAAAGCAGGGTATTGTAGTTACACTATTGACAATGTTATTTCTTATAAGATTGTTTTTATTTTTAAAATTATTTAAAATTTTTTAATACATCAATAACAGAGGCTCTTCATTAAAAATTAAAAAATTCAGAATGAAATAAAGAATAAGAATTCCAATTCTGTTACCTCTCTTCCTGTTTTCTAGGGGAGGCTTTGTTAACATTTTGGCATGTGTCTCATGGTTTTTGAATCCAATAACACAAAATATAAAAAGATGTGAAAATATGATCTTTCTCTCATGGACTAGGAGAAATGAGAATAACTCGTTTCTCATGTCAGAATAACTAGTTCTTTTCTGCCTGGCCTAGCTGTATTTCTGTTTGTATGAAATTTGTTAAAATGATTTGGAGACAGTTTCCCTAAACAGTTTTGCCTGTCACTTTATTCCACTAAGTTTTGCAGTTTTCTCTAGCATAGAGAGGCAGTTCTGAAATAATTTTTTTGGATGATGTATATCATAGACACATTTGGAAAGAGAGTTTTCTTTTTACTAATGCAAGCTTTACTATACTTACAATTTCCACCTGAAGAACTTAGTAAATTGACATATGGACCAAAAAGTTTTTATTGGCGTGTTTGTGATTCCAAAATGGATCAAACAGTAAGTGTAAATGTACAGTGTTATTTATCTCTAGAGAAAGAAATTTGAGCTTCCTAGAAATGAGTGAATATGACTTAATTGAACTAATTGTTGGACAAAAGTCAGTATGAAATTTCAAGGGAAAGTAGTGATGACTCTTCTTGCTGTCAAATTTATGGGTAGATAGGCAGAACCTAGCACTTGCCTCTGGAAAACACATTTCAGAGCTCTTCTGAAGGGTTTCCACACCTCAGAAAATGCTGCTTATTTCCATAGTAAGCTGCTTCACTCTAGTAGCTTTTGAGTTTCTAGTTGTCACTAATTAGACACATTTTTCCTATGTAACACTGCCTGTCCCCAAGTAATCCACAAATAACTTTATCTGTAAGTTCCTTGGCCAAGATAAGACATGGTATCAGTTATTAAGGTCTTTTGTGGCTGGTGGTCCCTAGCATTTTCTTCTCCGACTTCTTGCTTGCTCTTGAATCTTGTCTCTGCCTCAGTACTTAGCCCTACTTTTTCTATTGTTTCAGATTTTCTTATTCCTGGCTCTCGTACTTTTGCCCAATACTCTTATCTTGTTCTTCAGTATCTCTTTTCTTTTGACTCCAGTTACTTTTAATATTTGCTTTGACCTGTATCTATGTGTTCCTCAATTAGTCACCATTACATTAGTGTTTATTGCTTGGATTGAGCTAGTTTCACACTGTGCCTCTGTGCTTTGTTTTGCTATGACTATCTTGGTCCTCTATTTCTGTCTTTATTCTTGCTGACAGCCAGTAATAATACTTTCATCTATAATCTATGCTCTGTGTCCCCATAGGCACACACATACACATATCTGAATTATTTAACTTATATAAACATATATATATAGTGTATAAATTCATAAATATTTGACCACAAATTCATAATACAATCATTCTTTTTCTTTTTATTTGGCTCCCTTTCCCCTCTTCCCTTTCTGACTACCAAACCTTTTGCCTCCCAACTGTGGGGTAGCCATATTGGCAGTCTAGTTTGTATACTACCATATTTTTAACTGTGCTTAAAAATCATATGCACACATACATCTAGAATATACACTTGTACATACAGAACACAGAAAATAATCTCTACACACACACCACACACACACAGAAATACACACTCAAATGTATACGTGCACACATATATGAGGGGAGATATTTAACATCCTTTTTTGTCTTATTTTTCCCATTTAACATTACCTCATAAAAATTCTTCCAAATCTAATAATATGGCCCCAAATTTTCAACAATAGTTTCAAAATATTCTATTTGGTAAACATACCATTATTTATGCATCCTCTCATTAACTAAACCTTCACTTTGTCCAGCTTTTATTTCTGACTTCCGTTTGGCCTCTTGGTCTTATGATTTATGTTACATATTTGATCTTTCTTTCTGACCTAACCCGAAGAAAGACTTTTCATCCTAAAAAGACACATTTATCATTGAAAAATATTTATAGGTATTTCACTTAGAACTGCTGAATAACAAATTACCCCCCAAACTCAGTGGCTTAAAATATTCGTTTTATTTTGCTCCATATTTTGAGGGTGAGAATTTAGGAGTTACTAATGAGGTTGCAATCAGATATTGGCTGAGGCTGCCAATATCTAAAGGCTTGACTTGGCTCAATGTTCAAGATAACTTACTCTCATGACTGGCATTTGCTATTGGTGATGTTGACTGGAGTACCTATGGGTGAGTTCTCCAGCATGACAGGCTCAGCATAATTGGACATCTTTCATGGTGGTTGGCTTCCCCTAGGGTGAGAAGTCCAAGAATATCAGGCAGAAGTTGCATGATATTTTCTTACCTAGACTCAGAAGTTACATGGCATCACTTCTTTCATACTCTATTGGTTGAAATAGTCATAAATATACCCACATAGATCCTACCTCTGGATAGAAGATCCTACCTCTGTCAAAAAGTTTTGGATCCATTTTAAACAATCAATGTCTATGCTCTGGTCACAAATTATTTTTATTTCTCCTACATGCAAAATACAGTCATCTCCTCTCAAGATTCCCCTTCTCCTCTTTATCCCCCCAACCACGTATCATCCCATTTCAGCATCAGGCTTGGAGATTCAGAATCTTCTTAACTAAACCAATTCTAGGATGGAGTCTCTTCAGATATTGTTCCCTGGGTTCAGCTCTGTGAGTACCATTCTTCCTGATCTGAAGATCTGTGACGTAAGGAACACATTATCTACTCCCACACTCCCAGTAGAAATTGGTGGAATAGAAATTAGATAACTTAGAGATGCTCTCATTTAAAAAGGGGGGAATGGAAATGATCATCGCCACTGATTTATAGCTTGTCTGGAATAAGCTGAGCACAAATTGCCAGTTTTAAATGAGGGATCAGCACTGTTGTCTGGGACTAATTGTCTGTAGATTTTGGTTTGCCCTCAGAATCTTGCTTCTATCTGTCTGATTCATCTTTCCTTTCCACAGGAAATGGCTGGTGTTGCAGCTGAGTCATTTTTTTAGTCTGCTGCCTGTTCAAGGGCATCCCTCCATTTTGTACTGTCTATGTTCATTTCAGTTCAAGCTTATACAATTCCTTTAGAAACTCTGTAAGCTTCTTGTGTACCAATTTAAAATCCACTCCATTAGATAAAATCCACATGTGCAGATCTCTCCCAGGCAAGTCCTTCTGTACCCTGGGCTCCCTATAAGGTGGTTATGAGACCACACTCTTAGTAGTCTTAGAAGCCTTATTATTTAACAGAAAGGCTCACCAGGCAATTCTTAAGATACTTAAAAGGCTTTTTTGTTTGAAAATGTCTCTGAGGTACCATCTAAAATGATTCCGAAATTTTAAAAATTGCAGTCACAACATAGTCTTCGTATTGACCATAAGACCACATTTTTCCAGATTCAATATTTATCCTAAGACCTTTTCTTATGTTTAGAATCTTTTTCTGGGAGAGATTGGAAACAGTGCTGTATTCAAGTCCATTAAGCCTTGGCTGCTTTCTATTTTCTCCACATAATCTTGGAAACTGAACGTTTTCTTCTTTGGCTCATCTTGCTCTATCTATGCCTTATGAATATATGGCTAAAAGAAACCAATTGGCTTTTTCATTCTGTCTAGCAGTCTCCTTAGCCAAATCCATCAGTTCCTGAGGCACATTTTCTATTTTCTGTTACTGCAGGCAACAGTTTAGCTAAATTTTCCCACTACAGAACAAGAATCCCCTTTCCTCCAGCTTCTAGTAACATTTTTCTCAATTACTTTTAAGTTCTCACGGAGTATTTTCGAGGGCCATTAGACTTCTGACAGTAGTCTCCTTAATCCTTCCAGCTTTTTCTCAGCACCCAAGCTGAATGTTCAGCACTCAGTCTCAAAGTCAGTGCACATTTTTTGGGTTTTGTTGTTGTTATTTTTGTTTTCAACAGTAACCCACTTCTAGGTAACTAATTCTATTTTGATTACTATGGCTGTGTAACAAATTACTCTGAAACTTAGCAACTTAATATTTGGTTTGCTCATAATTTCATGGGCTAGGAATTTGGAAAGAGCTTGGAGGGGCGATTCTTGCTTGAAATCTCTTCTGCAGTTGCAGGCAGATATCAGCTGGAGATACAGTAGTTTGGGGATGCAGTAGTTCAGTTGGGGATACAGTAGCTCAGTTGGGCTTGATGTTCAAGATGCCTCCCTCATATTACTGGGAATTGATGTTGGCTCTTCAACAGGAGCTCACCTGCACTTTTACTGAATGCCTACACATGGCCTTTCCAGCCTGGTGGTTGCAGGGTAGTTGGACTTATTTCATGGTGCTTGGCTTCTTCTAGAAAGTGTTCCAAGACGACCAGACTGAAGCTGTATGGCTGTTTCTGACTTAGCATTGGAAACCCCATCACTTACACTATACTCTATTGGCTAAAGCAATCATAAGTTTTTCTGGTTTCAAGGGGATAGGACATAGATCCCACCTTTTGATATGAGTGTCAAGAAATATTTGACCCATACGTTAAATTACCACACTAGGGTAAGCGTATCAACAAATGGCCTTGATAATCTGTTTGTTCACTAATTTGAGAGTAGAGCAAACTACTCACTTGAACAATGTCCTTCAGGCCATGTTGATTAAGTTATTCCTGCAGCTGGTCCAAATGTGGTATCTCTAGCAGTCCATCTTTTTTCTTTAACCACAGGACTGCTGAAAAAGCTGGCTGTAAAATATTAGACTCAGCATGTTGGCAAAAGAAAACAGGGCCCTCAACAAGGCATATCTAGTGACAAAAACAATTTTCAGAACTTTATCTTTCAATTTAGACATCTAGTTTACCCAATCTTCTCTCTTAGCTTATTAAATAACTGCAAGGGGCACACCTAGACTCTGCCAGTTTTTTTCTTTTCTTTCTTTCTTTCTCTTTTTTTTTAAATGCAGTTATGGTGGGGTTTCAGGCGGCTCCTGCAGGATAATGTCTTGGCTTGGCTAGTAAGTAACGGTTCTATACATGTTTTACAAAGATAAACAGCTAAATCAAAAGAATGCAGATGTAGGTTTTCCTTGTTGGGAAAATGACTGGAGTCTACTGTAAACAGGCATCCATGTAGCATATCAAAACTGTCATTACATCCAGAGGTGACACCTGAGAAGCTCACAGGGGAACTAGTGGCTTTCAACTTGAATGGGAAAAGCATTTGGAATCTTGGACCCACTTGACAGTGCTTTCTCATTATGGAGGTTGGCATCCCTGTTGCCTAGATTGGCATAGCAGCTTCACATACAAGGAAAGAATTGAAGAACAGCCAGAGTATTAAATTATTAAGTTAATGTAATATCAGATAGGTAATCAAAGTGCTAAGAATTATTTCACTTAAGACAAAGATAAAAAGAATCAGAATTCCCTCATTATTAATCCTCTCATGCTCTATCTTTATCCAGGATGGTCTTGTCCTTTCTTGGTGGTCAAGTGACCTCTCTCTCCTCCACCCACTGGCTCTCCTCTCAAACATGTCCATTGCAATACTGGATCTTTAATTTTCCCCCAGATTGTTAAACTTTCTATAGAGTGCTCCTTTTGCCTTCTCAGCTTACCCAAAACATGAATTTGCTCTAATGGCACTCCCTTCCTCAAACCCAGCTGGAGGGGATACTGTCCATTCTCCCTCTCCCCAAGTCCTGGGGTTAGAAGATTAAACCAGCTTTCTCCTAGCTTTCTTACTTGACCACTCTGTGATATTGGCACAAATCTTTAATTCCTCCTTCTGAAAACTCTCTGCTCTCTTGGCTCCCAATATGTTATTCTCTATGGTTATAACCTTTCTTCATAGACTTTCTGTATTGGTTCCTTCCCTTTGCCCTGCCCTCTCAGGATTGGTATTCTCTTGGTGTTTTCTCTGTCTAGAATCATGTCCACAATCTCCAACTTTCTCCAAATCCTCATCCTCTGCTTCCCCAATATATTTATTCTTTTTCTGTAGTTCTTCTTTTAGTTAACGGTGTATTCATCTGGTTGACCACCAAACTGAAAACCTCAGGGTCAACTCTTATCCCGAGGTGTAGTCAGTGACCACATATGGTAGATGCTGCCTCTAAATTATTTCTCAACTCAATCTCTATCATTCAGTAACTGTCATTGTCTTAGTTCAGACATCATCTTCTCTAATCTGATCTTGGGAATCTCTTACTTGACTTCACTCCCTTTGGGCTGTTGCCCTACAAACCCATTCTCCATAGTGATCTTTCCGTTACACAAGTGGAATCATGTTATTTTCTTTTCATCAAAGTCCCTTGTGGTTCTTTGTTTTCTGCAGGATTAAATTCATTAAACCAGCTCAGCTTTCCAGTTTCATGTCCTGCTTGTTCTTCCTAGCTTTATGGGGCAGCTTTCTACTTCTTTAAAACAGCATGTAATATGCTCTTTCATGTACAGACTGGATACACTCAGTATCTGGAATGTTTTCCTTCCTTGTTCTTTCTTCCTTTGAAAACCAACCCTTTTCAAGACATGGCTCAAATATTATGTCTGTGGTTGAGTTTCTTCTATTATAGCACCTAAGAAAGAAAATGGAATAAACAATATTTACTGAGAGTTAGGTATTTTGCCAAGTGCTTAAAAGTTGTAATTTCATTTAATTTTCATAACAGCTCATGCAGTAATTATTTTTACCCTATTTTATGGATGAAGGAACTGGGCTTTAGAGAGGAGGGATAGCTTCTTGAGAATGTCAATTTACTGAGGGCAAGGATTGTGTCTATTTAGCTCTATGCCCCCTCAGCACCTAATTCACTGGCTAGCAATAGTAAGCATTCAATAAATATTTATTGAAGGAAGATGAATGAAAGTCTATTCCATTAAAGCAGGAGCTACAAAGAGGTAAAAATCTGTAACAGAAATTCTCAAAATAGTGGGGGTTATTGTAACATGGGATAGAAAATTGGAGTGGAGTCAAAGGAGATAAAATGGAGAAAATGTTTTTTCAAAAAGGAAATGTAATACTTGATTGAACTCAAGACAGTAACATTTTGATGTTGATATTCATAGGAATACATGGACATAAAGATTAGGAAAGGGTTCCTCTCCTCATATAATATTTGTGGATTGTGCCAAATCGATAAATCTCAGAGATAATAATGTACCAAATGAAAAGTAGGCAAAATGAATACAATAGGTCACCCAACAATTTATATTTTCTAAGTTGGCATCATTTCCCAGTGTGCTAAAAAAATCATGTGATTTTGGTGTTTGCCTCTTCAGTCTATTTTACTACATTATGAATATTTCACAGTTCAGCTAAATTTCTAGAAGTTAAAAACTTAAAAGTAATTTCAAAGCTCTTTAAGGCTTTTATGTTTTTAAAATATGTATTAATGTTTACTTAACTAATATTTGAGATCTATATAATTTTTGCCTTGCATTAAATTATAATGTTAAAAAGTTTAGGTGGACCAACATTTAAAAAATTAAAATACGAAAGTATTAAAGTGCAAGTGAATATTTTTAAAAAAGAAATGCAAAATAAACATGAAACTTGAAGGCAACAGGTGATATTTGCCATGGAGGACAAATTTTATGTATTTTTTAATAAGGTACCTCTAAAATAGACCAAGAACTCCTGGAATTTTAGTGGGGGGTTTTGATAATGTTCTAGGAGCCTAAACACCTAGTTGTAAAGTGAACAAAGTGAGGCAAGAAGGTAAGTGGGATTAATTAAGGGTCATACATACAGTAAGATTAGAGCCAGTGACCATCACCCAACACATTTCTAAGTCTTTGATTTCTTTTTATTTTCACAGTTATTATAAACTAAAATGACTGCTTTATTATCAATGGAGGAACAAAGCAATCTAGCTGATGACATCAGTGCATTGGCAGCTTCTGTGGTTTGTTAAGGAAGGGGGGATTCACTTAGGTTGTCTTTCTGTCACCTTCCCTAGGATGGGCCCCATGAGGATGAACACTGCAGAGTTAGAGGCATAAAATGTGATAAATACCTTGAAAATATGGTTTGAGCCTCTAACTCGAGGAGTTACAAGAAACATAACTTAGAAAGAGGCAATTAGGAAGGATGTGCTTATCTTAGGTTTTCCCAGATTAAATATAACCTTGCATTTTAGTATAAAACTGCCAGAGCTAGTAATACTTTGGTTTATTTTAGGGGGGAAGGGAGGGCGGATATTCAGACAAGTCAATTAAAAAAGAAATTCTTGCTTAAGAATTATCTTTATGGCTCACAACTGTAAACTGTTCTATATTCTCTATTTATTAAATAAAAATTATTATTCATGGACTCTTCACTCCTTTTCATGCTCTAGTCTTAAGTTTTACTCAGAAGTGTAGAAGGATCTGCTTTTACTCAGAAGGGTTTTGAAGACTTCCAGAACCAGGGTCCTTGCGTTTCTCCCACTAGTACTTATCCGAAGCTGAGGGATCTGCTTGGGGCTTTCTGAGAGCAAGCCCTTTGATTGTCCTGCTTTTGGCCAGCTGCCAGCTTTGCTGCGTGATGATTAAGTGTGCTTTTACCCAAAAAAGTTCAGAAAAGCTTTAATTATTCTTGAAAAACAGAAAGTGTTATCAGACTTTGTACACAATTGGAAGCCAGATAATGACCAGCTTTTCTTACCTCTAGACAGATGCTGCTACAAAGAGACCAATCAACAACTGCTCAGCAGAGATACAGATCTGAAGCACAGAAGTGCAATAGACCTTCCTGATGCCTTCGCCAGGTATCACTGCATTCCTCTATCTCATGTCATTTCCTGCCCACTCCTCTGGCCTTTCCAAATACCCAAGTATTTATTGGAATTTTTATTATGCCACATGCACAGCCTTATATTTTATATATGGAGGGTAGGTAGCTATAGTTCATTTGGCCTTGTCTGCCACTTTATTCAAACCAGTACAAGGACTCTGAAAAACATCACGAAAGATTATCACAGTGAAAGAATGAAATAAGGTTTAGGTGCAAAGTGGAGGGAAGGGGAAAAGAGCCTATTTACATTTAGGAGATGATAAAAGTAAGTTCTTGCATTTTTTGAAGTATGTAATACATATTATTTTATGGAATAAATTGTAATTTAATAAGTAATTGTAATTTAAATATGGGACATCTTGTTATAAACAGTACTATAGAGAACAACTTATTGTACTGCTTTTAGGTATTTTCTTATGGTAGAGAACTAAAAATCAATGCCTGGTATTTCTCCAATCTGCCAAATAAGATCATTTTCTTTTTTTCTTTTCTTTTTTTTTTTTTTTTTTGAGACAGAGTCTTGCTCTGTCGCCCACGCTAGAGTGCAGTGGCGCAATCTCGGCTTACTGCAAGCTCCGCCTCCTGGGTTCACTCCATTCTCCTGCCTCAGCCTCCCGAGTATCTGGGACTACAGGCGCCCGCCACCACGCCCGGCTAATTTGTTGTATTTTTAGTGGAGACGGGGTCTCACCATGTTAGCCAGGATGGTCTCTGTCTCCTGACCTCGTGATCCGCCCACCTCGGCCTTCCAAAGTGCTGGGATCATTTTCTTACCCCCACCTTGACTCAAGCCTCATGTTCCAGCTTTTTTATTTGTATAACTCCTACCTTCTGGACCCAAGGTGGGAAGAGAACCATTTTCAGCCCTGAATAGACACTCAGTTTTTTGGCTTTCACTAAACTGCACAGTCAGATCCAGGTCGGCAAAACAACTTGGTCTCATTTTGCTTGGAACCTGCTTAGTCAATGCTGATTAAACCTGAATTGCGTGGTTTGGTCACAGAGTTGCTAACTGAATCTCATTTGATTCAGTCACTGTTGTTTACCAAGCTTTCATCCTCCTTCAGTATTGGCCCAGAGTAGGATTCATTCAGTCATGTACTTCCTGGTTTAATATGCACCAGCTGCTAAGGGAGATATAATGAATGAGATGGATGTGGCCCTGCTTTTGGGAACTTAAGGTCTATTTGGGAACACAGATCACTAAGCAGGCAATTACACATCTCTAAGTGCTGGGAAAGAGAAAGAACACTGTGTTATGTAGTCGCCAAGGGAGGATGCATAATCCTGCCCTGAACATCAGGGAAGGCTTCCTGAAAAAGATGGCATGTAAGTTGAGGTCCACAGGATGAGTTGGAGTTAGCCAAGTGACACTTGGAGAAGAGTGCTTCAGATGCAGAAGAGAGTGCTTCGGGGTAAGTAGAAGTCTGAAGAAGAGAGGGCATGGCATATCTGAGGAAAGGAAAGGAATTCCACATTAGTAGATCATGACATGTGTGTGTTTGTTTAGTAGGCGAGGGCGGGACTAGGCGGTGGGGTGGGGAACAGAATAAGTAATGGCTTCACTGGGCTTTGTGAACCACGTGGCTCAGATTGAACTTCACCTTGAGGGTTTTGGGAAGTGCCTGGAAGAGTAATGTGATTGGATTTGTGTGTCTAAAAAGATCACGCTGGCTAAAGGAAGGAGAATGGACTGGTGGGGCACAGTTAGGAAGCTGCTGCATTAGCCCAGCCAAGAGGCCTGTTCTAGTTTGGTAGCATTGAGCCTGCAGTGAAGCCGGTAGACAAGAGACAGGTTTAGGAGGTGGAATTGATAACGCTCAGTGATTGATAAGATTTAGGGAATGAGAGAGTGGAAGGAGGCATGCATGATACCTCTGTTTCTGGTTGAATAACTGGATAAATTATGACTTTTTTCCCCTAGGTGGAAAAGGAAAAGCATTGGTTTTTCCTAGTTTCCTGTGATCAGCCATACTTTCTTAACAATTCTTCCCTTTTTCCCTCTTCTTACACTCACTAGTCTTGCCTTTCCCTCATTTCCCTGTTTTCTCTAAGGTTGTTTAGGCATTCAGTAAATACCTGAACAACTCTAGGGTTGCTCTCTTGACCTGGAAATATGGGAGAGGCTGTTCACTCTCTTTAGTTATGTTTACAAAGAGCCATGAGCCTCTGGAGGGAGAGAGAAAGAGGTCAAGAATGAATATTTCCCATTAGTGCCAAGCTTACCTGAAATAGCTCCTGGCTTTGTCCTATTTTAGAGGTGTTTAACTTTTCTCATTTGGAAAACCTTGCTTCATAATGTTCATGCATTTGTACCTACTTTCTTCTCTGTTACAAATGTTTTCTACCACTTATTTTTCAGGCAAAGTTTTGCCAATCTACTTAGACCCAGATCAGCTATGACCTCTTCAGTGAAGCCATTCCCAGCTCCCACAGGCAGAACTTCGTGGCTCCATCCCTATTCTTCTACATCCCTTTGTCCATATCTCAATCACAGGACTTACTACCCATTGTATTGTCTGTCTTCTTCCTCCTTACCTTCCCACCATCCCATCACCTCACACCGGATTATTATCAGCTCCTTGAAGGCAGGGATTCTAGCTGTTTTATTCCTGTTTCTGTCATCATAAGGGGTTGGACTTACACATACCAGGTGTCTGAGAAGCTATGAATGAATTATTCATAGACTTTCTTTACAAATTGGTTTAAATGTCCACCTCCCTCCAAAAAGTTGTTTTAGTTAAGTCTATTCCTTAGCCAATTTACCAATACATATTTGAGTCTTTCTTATAATAATTGTCCTTTTATGTGAATAGTTAAGCCAACCCTGTGACACTCCTGAGTTTGTTATGAAATGCTAAGTTTCCTAAGGACAGACAAATGTTGTTTCTGTACAACGCTGACCACTCCAATTCTGTAATGTAATGTACAATGTTTCAAAAATATGGGGTTAGTTGTGACATATTAGGTAAATTACTTAAACCTTTCTAATAAACCTAAGTCAGATATAAAAGGTAATAATTTCTATCCCATTAATATGCTACAAGAATTAATTGAGAAAAATGCATTTAGAGCATTTAGGACGGTACCTGGAGCACAGTAAAAATGCTCAATAAATGCCATCTTTGCTTAATCTCTGCTTTCTACATATTTAAAATTCATAGATATTTATGATTTTTTTCAACTTTATCTTAACAGACTGGTGATTGCATGTGTGCATGTGTGTATATTCATGTAACAGATGTTGATAAATCAATTATTTATTAATTTAACTTTATTTTTCATTTTCATATTTTAGATTTAGGGGATGCATGTGCAGGTTTATTACATGGGTAATAAATCACAACATGTGTGATGTTGAAGCTTGGACTTCTCATTTTTCCATTGCCCAAGTCGTCAACATAGTACCTGATAGGTAGTTTTTCAACCCTTATTTATTTTGATTTATTTTTACCAAAGTGCATACTCGTATTCCATGATTAATTATTAAAGAAAGCAGTGTATATTAAATACGTTACCTTGGTCAGAAGAGCTCTCACGGTTTGCACATTTGCCTTTGGCAACAACTTTGTTAAATCTCATGTTTTGCTGTTAATCTATCATTTAACTTTTGCTTATATAATTCTTGCTCCAGTGGGAACTATATCTTTTATTTCTTTGGATCCCTATAGTGCTAAGTACTAGGTTTTGTGCTTATTAGGCATTCAGTAAATATCTGAACAACTCTAGCTTTGCTCTCTTGACCTAGAAATATGAGAGAAACTGTTCAAACTCCCTAGTTGTGTCTATAAAGAGCCATGAGCCTCGGGAGGGAGAGGAAAAGAGGTCAAGAATGAATATTTCCCATTAGCACAGAAGACTTTGAGAGCCCTCTCATCTTTTTCTCTGAAGTTGTAGGAAGTTCTGTTTCCTTTTACCAGTGCTTTATGTTGCCGGACCCAAAGTGAATTTTTGAGGAACTAAGGGAGGATGAGAGCTGATCCAAGATTCTGCACTAACCTCCATAGCCGCAGTATTCAGAAATCAAGCATCTGGGTTCAGAAATGATGATGTGCTTTAGTGAAGCATGTGGTTAAAGGGCCAGTAAGTCTTCTAATTATGCAATCCCCAGCCTTCTGTGAATACCAACGATAAAAGAGCAAAGCATGTGCTCTTCCTTCTTCCCTTCCCCCTCCCTCTCTCCCTCTCTCCCTCCCTCCTTCCCTCCTTCCCTCTCTCCCTCTCTTTCTTTCTCCCTTCCTTCCTTTCTTTTTTATCTTTAGAAATGTTTTTACTGTTTTTGTAAAAATGATGCATGCTTATTACAGAACAATCCAAGCAGTGTAGTCATAGTATATTTAATCTCTTCTAGATTGCCTTCTGGAATTTCATCAGGATCGCCCTTTTAGGGTTAAGATGAGGTCTCATTTTTGTGGTTCCTGCAAACAATGTAAAGTGACAGCACTTCTGACAGGGTGGCCCAGGTTGGCTTCAGAGGCTCCCTCATGCCACAGGCTGGCCTGAGCTGGATCTTCCAAGTGTTCTGCTTAGATTTTGATGGCAAGGTTTTGCTATCTCAAGATCTCTCTTCCTACATTGGGAAAAAATTACCTAAATGTAAGAACATGCAGCTATGACAACTATTGATACTCTGGGTTGAACTGGCTGTTCTTGTTCTTTCTCTCCCTCCACTCCATGTGTGTCCCCTGAGTCTGTGTACTGGTAAGATCTTCACAGGGAAAGTACAAATTGACATTCCAGGGTATATGAGTGGATGTGGTTCCCCTGATCAAATTCTTAAGCCGTTTTGGAAAAGTTAGGAAAGCACTAAGAGTTGTGTGCACCTGCATACAATTATTAATTGTAATTACACAAGATACCCATGGGATCCTTACACTTTGGATCTGAAAGTATTGTTCAGCTTTTCTTAGTATGGATTATGTCTTACTAAGTGTCATTGAATAGACATTCTGGGGAAGCTTTTGAGTTTTTCATTGCTTTAGGTTTATGAATGTGATATCTATCTGGAAGAGGGAGAAATGTACTACATCACTGCACATAGTAGGCAGACAATAGATATTGTTGCTGGACATCAGAGCCAGGCCAGCACTTGAGCTCTTTAGAAACTGGGTGCCTTGGTTAGCCTCCTCCTTTACAGACTTCTTTAGTATCAGAAAATTTAAAGATCAGGAGGTTATTTAAGCTTTTGGTAACCCCTGGTAGTTTACTTTGCAGAGAAGGCAATATGACTGGTACTCTGGAAATGTTTTGGGCTGGTTTATTCTCCAGTGCTGCTCCCTTAGGAAAATTTTCTCCTAACTTGACTTTTTGATTTGAATATTTTCCATATAAACTTTGCCTTCTTTCTGCTCATCTTTTTTTCTTGCCCCACTGTAACATCTGCTTGACTGTGATGTCACATTCCCCACCCTCCCACAGCAAGGAGACGATGAGAAATGACTGTTCATTGATTGCTGAGTATGTTGTATACTGCAGTTATGGGTCTTGACATTGAAAATGATCTTGTGAAGAGGGTGTAAGAGGAGTGGATCAAATGGGATAATGTGTTGAGAAAGCTTCGTCAAAGTTCATTCACCATTTTTGCACACTTCTTATAGACCAGGTGCTGTGCTAAGCATAAATATATGGGATGAACAAGAACAGACTTGATCCCTGCACTCATAGCTCTGACGGTTTAATAGGGGAAGAGAGACCTGTTTTAAAAGGAAGGCTTCGAGCAAGGATAGCTGAGGGACATGACATAGTTTCCGGGGCCTGTGAAAGACTTCTTGGGGTTCTAACTCAAGCAAAAAGTCTTCTTCAAAACTCAATTGTCATGCTTTTGTTGTTACTCTTGTTGGAGGACTCAAGATCTATCCCTGACATACATTAACCATCAACTGGGCACGCACATGTCCAGTGTAAGGTACTTGTGTCTTCAGGAGAAGGCCATGCTGCAATAAAAGTGCAAATGTTATTTGAAAGGTAGCAAAGCTCGGTGAATACTAGTATTAATAAAATTATCAGAGGATTAATTTAGGAACATTAAGCTATAAACCCCTGAGTTACATAGTTTATACATTTCCTAGTCCAATCTGATTGTCAGGAAACTGAGGAAATGGAACTCAGGAGAAGTCTGTCACAGAGCTAAACACTTGGTGAATTAATAAGTAAATGGTTGAATGGATTGGCACCACTCTACATATACCTTTTAAGATATCTGTCAATTTATTCTAAAGTTTCCTACATAGTTTTCTCAGTGATTCTTTTAGTTTCGGAAGTTAGATTAGAATGTGAGTACTTCTGGAGAAAGTTACACTAACAACTACATTTTATTAATATGATTATTTTTATTATTTCATAACACCTAATGAGCAGTGTCATTTAATTCTATGGGAGTGAAAGTGAAGCAAGCATATTTTAAAATCATTAAGTATAAAACAGTAATATTTTAAGACCTTTTTATTTTCTGCCAAAAATGAACATTAAAAGAGGTGTTTTTTGTTTTTTTTTTAATGATTCACCCATTTCACAGATTTAAAAAATGAAGTTTGGACACTTCTCTAGGTTTCACATGGAAAATCAGTGGCAGATGAAAGAAACTCAGGAATTTATTTTTTCAACTTGTGCTTAACCAATTGGAGACAGGCTGTCTCCAGGCTATATTTTCTTTCTAATAGCTATAAAGTGAATGAACTCAAAGAACAGTCTAATGTCCTGCTGCAATTGATATGAAAAAGGACAGGGGAAGAAAAGATTCCTCATTAATGGATTTATATTCTAGTGATAGGGTTAGGGGGTAGAAAGGTCATTTTGAAAAGAAAAGTGAAATATAGACCATGCAGAAAAATTATCTTGTTATCTGACTCAGAGACATGAGGCTGCATGTTATCCTCTGTTCGTTTATTTTTTCTCCTAGCTTTTCTTTTATTTTTAGATAAATGTGAGTCAGACAGTTGAGACAAGAGTAATTTTTAGAAACTCTCTTCTCTTGCAAGCTTTTGGGAGCAGAGTTTTTCTCTTTTTATATGGTCTAATTGGAAGTACCATTTAATTGTAAAGGAAGAAAATTGGGCAGGTAAATTAGTAAGAACAAATAAGATATCTTATGAAAAGTTGAGCTTACCTTCTTATTAAGTATATTAGGTCATAATCAGACAAAATTTAAAGCTTAATTGAAAAACTAAAAGTGAAGTTCTCTGCAGGTTTTTTTAAGTGGAAAGACATTATAACCCCGGAAACGATTTTTTAGTTTAGGAAAGAGCATGGGATTTGAAAGTAACTAACTATTTTGGTGGTTTTATGTTTAGTGACAAGTTTCTTACATATAAACAACTTAATTTAATTTTCAACAGTTACTTCACCAGGGATGTCTTATTTATTTATTTTTTTCAAAGTGTAGAAAAGGAACTTTAAGCCTTGAGAGTGTAAATGTATTGGCACAGTATCCTGGGTTCAAATCCAGCTTTGTCTGGCTCTGACCCTCTGCTCCTTTCCCATACAAAATTTCTCCTGAGGTATCTACTAGTTTCTGGTATTGGGGATGTGGTTGAGTGAAGCACACTGTGTCCCACTGACTTCACATCCAGACACACACAAATGGGTGAGATACAGGTTGTGACTCGGGGCATAATGGAGTACGTACCAGGCACTGTTGTGGCACAAAGAGGGGAATGATCAGCTCTGCTTGGACTGAGTGGAGCAGGTCAGCCAAGATTTTATGGAGGAGGAGAAAAAGCCATTTGAGCTTGGTCTTCCTTGTAGAGAAGGCACAGTAGGTCACCTGAGATGGAGGGAAAAGCCTGCCCAGGATGGCTTGAAACAGTGGCATGGAGGATATGATTGCAGAATTGTCAGATAAAGTGCAGGACACACAGTTGAAGTTGAACTTCCCATTAAACAACAAATAATGGCTTAGTATATCCTATGCAATAACTGGAACATATACGAACCCGTTATTTGTGGGTTATTGGAAATTCAAATTTAACTGAGCATTCTGTGATTTAGTTTGTTAAATCTGGCCATGCTAGGCATTCGGGCTTCATTGGAGTGTAGCGTGTAAGGCTGGGGGCACCAGGAGGGATGCTGAGAGAGTCAGGTTGAGGCTTACACTTGGAGAAACTGGTCTTTGCTATACCTGGTAAATAGGATTAAAAATAGCTTTACTCTACACAATAGATGTCTGTCTATCCTATGGCTTAGTAGGTCATATATGCCACTTATCAGTTAAAAACACAGTTTGAATAAAGCATTGTCTCAAATGAAAAGTACTTTTTTGCTCAAGGAGTCATGTAATAAAATTACTTATAACAAACTTTCAAATTAATTCCTAATGTCTGATTATTCTTTTCTCCATAAGAGAAATGTATGAGAAAGGGAAGAAATGCTTTAGAGGGAGGAGAAAGTTAAATAAAACCAGCAAGAGAAAAAACAGATACATTTATATGGCATATATGTGTTTCCTGTTTAATTTTTAAGTGGGGCAAAAAAGACAGATGAAATTGCATTATCCCTGTGCAAATCCTTTCTAAACTAAAGCAAAGATATTTTACTCTGACTCAGGAGCATGGAATTCTTCCCAGAGTCACAGAAGACGGCACAGCCTGGGGACAAGTGGGAATCACCTGGAGGATGGCAGGTACCACTGTTACATTTACTTAAAAATTTGGCCAGGCATGGTGGTTCACACCTGTAATCCGGCACTTTGGGAGGCCAAGATGGGAGGATAGCTTGAAGTCTGGAGTTTGAGACCAGCCTGGGCAACAAAATGAGACTTCATCTCTAAAAAGATTTAATTTTTTTTAATTTTTAAAATTTGAGGGTCACAGATTGTTTAAAAAGGTATTTTATTTTTGCGTTTTTTTCTTAATGATGTCCCAGGTATCTGTAACATTGGCTCATGTAGCATGTCTCCTACATTTGTGGTATTGGTTGAAAGGCAGCATCTAAACATTTCGATATAACGTTTAGAAAATAAAATGGCTTGTGAGAGCAGTGACTGCATACCAATTTAGATTTTTCTCTCCCTCCTCATTAAATATGTGACTGCATCTTTTGTTTACTTTTCTCCTTACTCCAGAAAGGATTTAGGGCAGCTCATAAATATGTGCGAGACCTATCACTCCTACGCATGTGGCCATTCAAGTGTTTTGATGATTGTACATTTTAAAGTTAAATGCAAAGACCTCTTTATAATTAGAGTGTGTTTGCTTCTGAGGAAAGTTATGGTAATCATTACTTTTGTTGTTATTATTTCATTGTATCTAATGAACAATGGTAATAAATCCCATGGGAACCAAACATAGTATAACATATATATTTTGAAAACCGTTAGATATAAAAATTCTAATTCACTTGGAGAAGTTTCATTCATTTCATTTCATTTCATTTTCATTTAGTAGGGTATTTCATTGTCCTTTGCTTAAGCCTTTCTTTGCTTTAGATGAGGTTAAGGAAAGACAAAAATCTAACTGTGGTAAACACAATCTGAATTTCATTATTAACACTTTCATATAAAGACAGATTAATAACCAAAGTAGATGCTGGTCATAATGAATGACTTCTGATTTGTTATGTTTTCCTGAATTATTTTTACTTTGGTAGGCATGTTATTTCTGCTTAAAAATGAAGTGCTATTAGTAATCAAGGATGTGAGTTCATAACAAGTAAGTTAAATTTTAAACCATGGTTTGAGATTTTGCTTTGTCTGGGAAAGGATTTAAACCTCAGCAAGAATGATTTAGGGGTTAGAAAAACAAATCTTTGATAGGGAGAGTGTAACATGTTGGAATGGGTTGTCTTCTCTTAATGATTTGGCAGGCATCTTGTCAAATGAGCTGGGGTTTTATTGAATCTGATAATGGTAATATTAGGCTCCAAATGAGTTTGACAGGGTGCCCAAATGGCTGGATCTCACAGGATAAAGTTTAATAGGAATAAGCAATAAACACATAGCCCATTACCTGGATTCAGAAAAGCAACTGGAAAAATAGTTCACATTGAAAAACAGTGAAAAACAATGGGTTAGGGCTTTTAGATAATAGCGAGTTCAACATAAGTCAAGAGAGTGGTGGGCTGCTATAAGTCTAATAGGATTTAGAATCAATTTTAGAGCAAGCTTGCCAGACTAAGAAAGTTATAACCCCAAATCTACATTCCATAGTGGGCAAAACTTTTTTTTTAAAAAATACTGACTTTATATCTAGATACTACACCTTAAAAGCATACTTTTAAAAACAAAAAAATGTACTTGATGAGAAGATATAAGACCATGTCAAAAACAAAAAAAAGAAGGAAAACTACAGGAATAGAAGATGTTTTACCTGGAGAAAAGAAGAGCTTCATTGTTAAAGAGGAAAAGGTTTATTGTCTCTGATGTTGAATTTCTGCAAGGAACAATGTATAGAAGTTTCCGTATAAGAATGGACTTACTTGCAATCAATCCTTTGTAGATAAAATGGTCTGCCATTCTGTGGATATGGACATCAGCATTCCTCACCTGTTGGAGAGGCTGGAGAAAGGTGATTTACATATTGCATCTAGATTTGGAACTTTGTGGTCTCTTCCCAATCTGCTATTCTGTGATTCTAAGGATGTTTAGGATAGTTATATACATTTTTGGTGTACATAACTTCTAGACCAATCAATTATTTCAGGAAATTTCATGACATTAGAAAACAAAAAACACCCTTACCAATCTACCCTTTGTTATTACATAGACAAAGCAGCTGGTTGATTGACTGGAAGTTTCTATTTTGCTGGGTAGGTATCTGGGAGATGTAGCTTGATTTGTGCTTATTGGGTCACCTTGCCCACATACAGGCCTTTTCAATGTAATACTCCATATAAAAAGGCAAAATGGGTTGCAAAAAATACACAAAAAACCCTGATGAAAGCAGTTCTTAGAATACATTAGCTGTAAAATTTCATTGCTATCAGAATTTTGTGTTCCTTGCACTTATATATTATTGCCTCTTTCCAGCCTTTTAACATACAATGAAAAACCTCTAGATAACAAATACTTGTCAAGCCCCAGCCAATTGTTCACTTGTTTTTAGGAATATTTGGTACTATAAAACATCCATATGAGAAAATAAGAAAGTTAGTTCCTTGGAGTTTGTTTTAATAAGATTAATACAATCAATGCTATGATTCTTTTTTTCTTCCTATCAACACCCCCTCTGTTTCATTTTTGCTAGTCACCAGCTGGCTTTTTTTTCCCACCACAAAATGACTCTAAACTGCAAGATAATTCTACAAAAAGAAATTTGTTCCAAAAGTTACATGGAGCCAACTATGTCAGCAATGGAAAGAACTAGTACATTTTGTTTTGAAAATAAAAAAATCCTAGATCTGAAAATTTGTCTACTTAACCCCAAAACACTTGACTCCAGAACTCCACATGTAGAAGTTTGCCTTTACTTTGTCATTTATTTCTAAAACTAGGAAAGTAAAATTTTGGGGATATCTTTAAATAGCATCCCATGTAAAGTATTGTAAAATGTTCAATTATAGTACAACAGTGTATGTACTAGTTAGCTAAATTAGATGGTTAAATGGTTAGAATGCAATGTATGTACTGAACTTTTTATAGTTAGGAGTCAAAATAATGATATGAGTTTCGATATATTCCTTTGCTGAAACTCTTGGTATTAAATTTCATTAGTATCTTTCTTTCCTTTCTCGATATCTTAATATTATTACACTGTATATTTAGTCCCAGAATTTGGAAATCAATTACAAAAATCTGAAACAAGACTTGTCCTGGCAGGGTCATCTCAAATTGTCATTCAGGGATTCAGTGTTTAGGTAGAAAAGCAGACAGCATGTTGCCTTGAGTCTTATTTTTTCAATAAATACAAGCCAGTTCAATTCACTGCTTTTCAGGTAAAATACCTAGCAAGAGCTGAATATCTGGAGACATGCTGCACTAACCTTGTTCCTTATAATATAAACTCCCAGGGGAATGGCAAAATGCATGAAGGTTAGACAATCATATTGAAAGAACTTTACATCTTCACCTTTCCAGGAGACTAAAATAGAGGCTGCCCTCTTATCCCATGTTCTAGGAAACTCTTATCATATGTAGGGCCCACTCTAGAGCATTTCAGTGCACCCTATGTTGTCTAATTGAAGAGTAAATCTGTACATTCAAAGCGTGCATTTTTTTGGTCTGAAAAAAAGCACTGCTCAAATATGAGGTCTTGTGGTTGCATATCATTTTAATAGAGCTACACACTATGCACCATAATTTTTAATTCATGAAAGAGCTTAGAGCTTGCATGTGGCAAAGGATTAACTTCTGTCCTAATTACTTTCTCAGAAAAGCTAATGGAAAATTAGATGCACTCCACCAGGCAATAAATATATCACACCAAACAAAATTTAAACTAAAGAACAATCAACCCCTTTTCTTTGTTGTTTCAAAGGAGAAGGAGATTAGACCTTTTTAGAAAAAGATCAAGAGCATTTTATGGGAAATTCAGAAAAAAAAAGCTATTTGGACTGAAATCAAAATGTTATGAATAGTACTTTCTAAGTAATGACACATATCAGCAGTATTTGTAACCATAAGAACAATGTGATAAATTTTAATCACTTGGGACTCCAGCTCTGTGGGAAGTGCTTACTACACAGACATCATTTATAGGTTTCCAGTTATGACCTACGTCTAAAAGACATTTTAATGATAACTGGAGAAAGTAGATAGATTGTCTTCCTAGAGTGTTGAAGTTCCTGCTTGTTGTCATCCTCAGCTCTATTAAGGAGCAGAGGCTTTCAAAGGTACACTTCAGCCTAGCAGTCAGGGTGCGAGACCAAAGGGATGGAACTATCTAAGATAAAATATGCCAGAAACGTACACTCCTCAGGATTTCCTGTGGGAGTCTGCCCAAAATAAAGCAATATTAATAAATATAAACTCTGGAACACAATTATCAAGAGAAACAGAGTCTTGAAATATACCCTTGAAATTCTTCTAGTTTCCTCAGGCAGGTCAACTATTACAACGTAACTGTGCAAAATGTTAGACCTCCCTACAGGGACAATTGCTTTAAATTACATTAAGGACTCAAAGACTCTAACATACATGCCAAAGGAAGGAGTTTAATTTGTTGGATGCTCTAAATCTTTGAGTTAACTCAGGGTCCTTTGGCCCCCGACCTTGAAAACATTTCTGGGGAAAAAAATGTAGTTTCAAAGCCTCTGAACATTAAAAAATATGCAATTGTTCAATTTGCTTTTTATCTTTTCCCCTCTGTACTGCATTTTTGGAGAGAAAGGAAGCTCAGGTAATGCAGATGGAATACAAAAAAGATGAAAGAAACAACAAAGGGAGAGAAGACTTGTGTTCCTAAGCCATAAAGAATTGTCATGCTCCTTCAGATTTCATCCCAATAACCTGAAAACCCACCCTTTGAATGCAGCTCAAAGTCAAAGAAAATTTCCTGACCCTAAGTTTCTTATGAAGCAAAGGTTTTGCGAGATTTGAGTGTTAGGTCTCTTATGGCTTCCATACCATCCCAAGCAAGTGAATCATTTCTCACAGCTAGGAAAATCCTTGCTTATAACTACTATTTTTCCTTTCCATCGTCATTTCCTTTCCAACATTTCCTTTCTGATGTGGGGGAATGAAACAACTTCTGCCTCTTTTCTTTCTCGTTGCATTCTGGTTTCAAAATATTTCTTACTCCACAGAATGTAATATTCCTTAGTACAATTAAGGGAGTCATGATGTATAATACTCCACTCAAATCTAGCCATTTTACAATCAATTTGGAGTAAAATCTAATTTTTATAAGTTTATTTTTCCAATAGGACTAATTATGAAAGTGCTTGATTTTTCCAGCTTTGCCTGGAAGGGTGCCGGGTTGACCTAGTAGTGTAAGAACATCAGAAAGAACTAAGGATAGGAGACAGGACAGTAATCACCACTCTTCCCTTAAAGAGTCAATAAATGCACATAAGTTTAAAGAGCCTTTTGTTTTCTGGTTGATAATTCTAAAATGTGTTTTTTTGATAAGTAATTTATTTAAAGGTAAGAATGATCAGAGTGGTAGCATATCAAAAATAATGGAATCATCAAACTTGTCACTAGATCCATATTTTAAACCTCCAAGATTTCTCAGTATTACTGTCCTTTTTACTGCTTCTATATTAAAATGTAAGACTTGGTGTTAAACCAACAAAATAAAGAACTCAGAATCAAGGTTTGTTATTGGACACACAGAAAGCACAAGGATTCATGATATTTGTTATTTCTAAAGATGAGGCTCAAGTCCAGCTGTTTTGACTATCCAGTGTCTGGCCCTGGCTCTGCTCACTAGACAACTGCTCTCCAGAAAACATGGCCCTTCTTCAACCAGGCTCAGTCCCAAGCACCGTCAGTAACTTGGCCCATGATGAAGGGGCTCAAGTCAATGTGAAATGTTTAAGTCGTAGAATTTTCTAGTTTTAAATGGCCTTAACAACCTAGAACCTTTTCTATTCCTCCCATTCCACCAAGGAATGGTTCAATGTCCTGCCTAGTCTTCCAACCCAGATCTCCAAATCAATGGCTTTCTTGTTTTCTTTTGCTGCTAGAAGCACAACCATGATACGATTTTGTCATTGTTATTTTTTCTTTCTTTTTCTGTTCTTTTTCTTTGCTTTTAATTTTTTAATAAAGAACTCTTTAACATAATAGAAAGTCATGTCAGTGGATATGTTTTTCCAAATGCTTTTTATTTTCTCCCAAGCTACTCTTTCAAGAATGCTTATCTTATGAGAAAGGGCCCTATCATGAACTGAGTGTGTGTAGAGCTGTTGAAAATACTGAATGATTGCAATACAGCAGAAGAATGATACCCAACATCAACTTCCTGGTTAGGTTAACTGATTACACTTTCTGTGATTAATAAGCAACCCTGCAGATTAGCAGTGAGAACTAGTTATTTAACCATAGCTGCAGCCCAGCATAGATGTGATAGGCTATCTACCCAAGAAGTCTTTTGAACTATAGAATACTTTTCATTTTTTTCCTTTCAACTAAAACATGGTTCTAGCCCTTTCTCCATTTCCTATTTTATGGCCATGGATAAAGTTTAGACAAAGGAGCACCTCAGTTATGTGTTAATTCAAAGTCTCTCTGAAAGAGGAAAATTTTAGTGCATAACAAATTGTGTTGCTATTTCAGTTCATAAGACTTTTATTGCAGATTCTGGGGTTCCGGCTAATAAAGATGTAATGATAATTGTCTATCAAACAGAATAAGAAGAAATGAGTAGAAGGAAGAAGGTACATTATAGTTGATGGATAAATGATATCTCATAAGTGACAGAGGTTTGTATCTAATGCTTAGGACTAGCATATTTATCAATTGCTTTTGACTTTTTCATTCACAAGGGATGTTTATTATTGAATAGTGAATCCAAACCGCATTGGACTTTTGAACTTCCCATTCTAATGGGAAGGCCTTGTCAGAGAGAAATCTGAATTTGCACAGATTTGAGAAGTGATGTAAGATAACACATACTGTGTTTTACAGCTTTTGAAGCTCAGATCCTCCCTGCATATAACACACGCAGCATTCCAACACTCACAAAGCTTAGCTGTGATGAACAACTCCACTGAGACTGAAATTATTCAACTGATGTCCCATCCCCTTCCTCACCAAAAACCTCCTCCATGAACAGGCCCCTTTGAAGGCCTCTGTGCTCAGGAGAGAGATGTGGCCACATCAAAGGTCAGGAGTCAGTCTAACTCTAATTATCCACATTATTATTGCCTGGGAACCGGATCTACAAGCCTCTCTAACCCAGGCAGGGCAAGTAATCAGGTTTCACAACACTCATCCTTAATTGAGGAGCATCTTTGCTTCAGTTTTCTTCATATTGCATCCATGTTAAAACACCATCTGACTTGGTTAGGGTTTTTTTTTTTAATAAATCATAAATTCCCAGGTGAAATGAAATTTTAATTATTAGAAAATGGAATTCCTAAAATTTCTATCCCCAAATTCTTCTTTCAATTTTTTCAGTCTGTCGAAAACAAAGCATGGCTTAACCTAGGGTCAACAAGATTTTGCTTTGGAAATAACATTTTTGCTTCTTTAACATAAGGATATCTTACACTTTTGGTTACTATCCTCAAATTGCAAGAACTCACTAACTGATGCACAATCAGTTTTAAAAGAATATAATAGAATGTGAAAGACCTTTCAGAGTGAAAAGATTGCTATATTCAAAGCACACAATTTCATTTTCAAGTGAGTTTCAGCCGTCTGCTATGAATGACTGGAATTTTAAAAACAACAAGACCACTCAGATATTTTTCCAAGACTCACAATCTGGAGCCTCCCCATTTTGCCAAACCTCCCACTAGACAAGTAGGAAAGATAAACAAAGCAACAGACCCCTGGGTTGTACACATTGACAAGACCGCAGGCCCTAGGATTAGAATGTTTCATCCCCATATCCAATGTCTCCCAGAAGGACATCGAGTAGGAGGAAGAAGGAAGCATGAGGTTAGAAACTTACAAAGATTGGGCAGATAGTCAAAGCACTGGATAGATGAGGCAGCCTGTAACTCATTATTAGCAGAACATCTCCAGGAGGCCCCTGCAAACATCCTACAGCCAGCAAAAAAACAGAAGTCTTGTTACAGCTGAGGCTTTGCGTTATGCCTGTACCCACTGCAGGCCAGGGTATTGCCCACAGGTGTTGAGGAGAGTCCAGGACATGCTGAAAGTGTAAAGCCTTAAATCAATGTTTGCTGAACTGAAGACATGGTGAAAAATGTCATTGCCAGGACTGCTGTCATGCAAGAAGCAGAGTGGGAATGGGAAGGGAAGAAAATATGTATTGTGACATTTCAAATATCATTTTAAAATGATCAGATGAGTAAGTGACTGTGTAGGAGGCACGGGGTACCAGAGGCATACTTCGGAAAAGTAAAGGAAACAGTCTTTTATTTTGGGTGAGGAATTTACTAAAAAATCCTCAAGGATTTCATGTTTACATTTATCCCAATGGTAAATATCCTAAGGATAAATATAATTCTGTTAGTGAAAGATAGACTTTTTTTTGGCATTGCTCTTTCAGTTCATCAAGGAATCATTTACTAATCTATGGCTGTATTTGTTTAAAAATGTAGTACACAAAGCATCTGACAGTGCACTGGACTCTCTCACATCAGCAGGACAGGATCTAGAAGACCACAGAGATCACTCACCCTTTAATTCTCAATCACAGCAAACATCGTGCCTCTTTTAATTACATATATTTTGTACTGCCCTCTTTAAAATCTGAAATAAAACTCATAGTTTTTTCATGTACACAGATCATTTAAAAAACTTTAATAAATTTCCCAACTATAATAATAAGAAGAAATAAAAGTAATTTAAAATAAAGCAACATGCTTTTTTTTTTTACATTTTACTTTGAGTTCTGGGATACACGTGCAGAACGTGCAGGTCTGTTACATAGGTATACATGCACCATGGTGGTTTGCTGCACCTATCAACCCGTCATCTAGGTTTTAAGCCTCGTATGCATTTGGTATTTGTCCTAATGTTCTCCCTCCCCTTGTCCCCCACCCCCGCAACAGGCTGTGGTGCGTGATGTTCCCTTCCATGTGTTCTCATTGTTCAATTCCCACTTATGAGTTTGTTTTGTGTTTGTTTTGTTTTGTTTTGTGTTCTGTTCAAACTAACACAGTTTGCTGAGAATGATGTTTTGTTTTCTGTTCCTGTGTTAGTTTGCTGAGAATGATGGCTTCCAGCTTCATCCATGTCCCTGCAAAGGGCACGAACTCATTCTTTTTTATGGCTTCATAGGATTCCATGGTGTATATGTGCCACATTTTCTTTATCCAGTATATCACTGATAGGCATTTGGGTTGGTTCCAAGTCTTTGCTATCGTAAATAGTGCTGCATACGTGTGCATGTGTCTTCATAGTAGAATGATTTATACTTCTTTGGGTATATACCCAGTAATGGGATTGCTGGGTCAAATGGTATTTCTGGTTATAGATCAGCAACATGCTTTTCAAAATGTGACAACATAGGTGCAACTACACTAGAAGAAACTATGAAGTAGTCTGAGGCTTGCACCTACTTACAGTGCATAGGTTTGTATTTAAATGAAGACAATATTCAAATTCATGCTGTAAATACCTTCTTCTATATTGGCATTTTGGAATATGGTCTAAATAATTATATTCTTACATATCACCATGAATATGATAATGTAAAATGCAGAGATATGGGTGTATTTCATTAGCAACTCAAACACAAGAAGAAGCTTTATATTTCTAGGAAAAGTTTTGTATTAACATTTGATTAAATACTTTATATTTTAATGCAAAGCAGAATTGGCTTCTAGGCTCAGATAATAATAAATGGTTTTTTTCCCGCATGCACGAGGGGAACATTTGAAAGCTGTGTGTACATTTCAGGTTGGGACTGCTCTGTACATAACAAGACATCAACCATCCCTGGCCAGGTCCATCAGATGCCAGCATCACTTTTCTGTCTCAAATTTTTGTGGGAGCCATAGTTGTTCCTTCATAATTTTCCAAACACTTCTATACTCAGATGTCTAGAACTGCTTTTCTATTCTTGCCTTCTTAATCTACAGATTTAAGTCGAGTGCTTGAGAGGTTAAATCCTTTCTTCAATATCACAGTTGTTGATATTGAACACAGTAGCCAGAATTAGGATTAGGTACATGGATTTATTGGTCCTTTATTTAATTAGTTTTAAAGCCTTTATAAAATCTCTATAATGGCTTAAACCCTCCTATCCAGGCTTCATCCACTTTGTTTTCTTATATCCTGTAGTCTTTCTTTAAGGTCAAACCTGCATACTCACCATCCCCAAAACATATCAATTTGCTACTACTTGGTATTGTTTTTCACAGTTTCTATGCTGAAAGTATCCACTTTGATCATCTTTTTTCAAAAATACTGTCTTCCATGAAGGATTTCTTTACACCCATACCTGAAATGATCTCTCCCTCTGGGGCAGGAGTCCCCAACCCTGGGGCTGTCCATGGCCTGTTAGGAACCAGGGGGCACAGCAGGAAGTGAGTGGCAGGTAACCCCGAGAAGCTTTATCTGTATTTACAGCCGCTCCCCATCGCTGGCACTACTGCCTGAGCTCCACCTCCTGTCAGATCAGCAGCAGCATTAGATTCCCATAGGAGGACAAACCCTATTGTGAACTGCGCATGCGTGGGATCCGGGTTGCAAGCTCCTTATGAGAATCTAATATCTGATGATCTGTCACTGTCTCCCATCATCTCCAGATGGGACCATCTAGTTGCAGGAAAACAAGCTCATGGACCTCACTGATTCTGTTATGGTGAGTTGTATAATTATTTCATTATATACTACAATGTAATAGTAATAGAAATAAAGTGCCCAATAAATGTAATGCACTTGAATCATCCTGAAATCATCCCCCTCCTCAGCCCATGGGAAAATTGTCTTCCATGAAACTGGTCTCTGGTGCCAAAAAGGTTGGAGACCACTGCTCTAGATAACTTCCATAGGAGTTCTTGACAAGCAGCTTGCCCTGTCACTCACTGACCTTCACTATTTGGGGAGTGTGTCCACCTTATAAGTACCTCGATGGCAGAAACTAGACCCCATCCTTCGTTGTCTTCTGCTTACCACTAATCACCACTATATAATACATAGTAGGTACTTAGGATTAGTTCTCAGTTTTTACTGTTAGATCTCTGCAGTGCCTACAATCTTCAACAAGAGGGGAACAGATAATTGAAGTTAATTTATCTTATCCATCTCAGACAGAGGCAAAGCACAGCTTCAAGCAACATGGCCATGCTGGGGAACATCTGGGAAAGAACAACAGAGACAACGGTCTGGCTTGCAGCGGTCAGGAAATGAAGTGGTTCATTCCTAGCAACGGACCATTTTGTATTTTGGAGGCAGAGATATAAACAATGACAAGCTCTGTTAAAAGCAGCTGTAGTCACAAATCTCCCAACAAGCTTCATATGTGCAAACTACAGGAAGGACTCCTGGTACCATATTGGGCTTCTCAGTCACACACAGAGAGTGGAGCAATCACTGTCAGTAGTGTCATCTTTGAATACAATGCAGAACAAAGTGTTCATGTTCCACTTGCCATGTGCGTGAAGGTGGAAGAGAAATGGGGTAGGGTCACTGACACCAGTTGGTCATTTTTTTAGGCTGTTTTATTAACTCTCTGCAAAATCTGAACAAAAATTTTATCCTTAAACACAACTTTTTAAATTTTAAGTAGAAAACAGCCTTCAAATTAAATCTACACCCATTTTATAGATAATCTCTACCTTTGGGTTTTATTTTTTCTGAGTGTTCACTGATTGGTTGTCAGGTTGTTTTGGTTATCGCCTTCTCATCTGAACATTTTATTGTGAAAGTGCAACATGTGAAATCTAGCATGATGTATTAGACCTATAAGTAATCAGGGAAGAATTTAGTTAAGCTGATGGATTCTTTGGAAATATGCATAAATATTTATAAATTATAGAGTTAAATCCAGCTTTTTTTTTTTGCTAAATGAAATATATCCCTTTTTTTGTAAATGAGAAACATCAAACTCTGGAAGGCAGTAAGAAAGCAAAGAATAGAACACTGGGAAAATTGATTCGTAATCCCAGTTACAAGATAATTGCATGTAATTTTCATAACTGCCTCTAACAGCTTTTTAGATTTACATGTGTAAAATGTGTATGTGTGTGTTTTTTACAGTTGTAAGTAATTTTGGTAGGAATTTTGATGATTAGCTCTGCATCTGGACAAGGAGATTTAAAGTCAATTCTTTCTTCAATGTTAAAGACACTATTCATTGTATTTCTGGCTTTTTGCATTTGCAATTCATGGCTCATAATACAAAATTTTCAAACAGTTGAATTCATAACCTATTTTCTTTCTCATCCTAGAGTTTGCCTCAATACAAAGAAATGAAATCAGAGACTATAAGTTGGCAGTATAAGCAGTGACTAACCAGTAGAAGTGATCACCTTTAGACTAGTCCACAGACCAGAACGCTCATTATTCAGTGCTTGTGTGGTTTGGTTAAACAGCAAATTCTACTTGGAGGAGATACTTTTAATTTAGAAGAGATTATTTCAAATAATTATCTTTGTTTATTATATAAGCTTTAGCTAGTGTTTTACATTCACTGACCAAGCATCAGAACACTAGAGAAAATGACACAAAAGGTGAGTCAGTTAAGTTTGGAGAATGTTGGAAGAAGAAACATTATTTCAAGAGTATGGAGGATGACCTAAAGAAATAATAAAAAATGATTTTCTGGAATTATTTCTAGAAGTTAAAGGTGAAGCATCATTGATAATGGCGTTTTTCATTTTATCAGTGGAAATACAGTAATTATTTGGGGGGATTCATCTCTACTCCTGAGTGTCGGTTAGCTGGGGGTACACATGGAGCATTAAATGTTGTCCTACATAGTCATCACAAGCCACAGTACCTGTGCTGTCACACAGAGGGGTCTGTAAAGGGGTGACAACACAGAGGTTTCCCTTGATGAATGATGAAGAATCCTTTCTCAAGATAGGTACAAATTAGTTGGACCCAATTGATTGAATCAGTTGGTTTTATAAAATTGGGCGGACACTAGTTATCATTCTTTTTTCAAAAGCAATTGGCTGGGCGCGGTGGCTCATGCCTATAATCCCAGCACTTTGTGAGGTGGAGGCGGGTGGATCACGAGGTCAAGCGATCGAGATCATCCTGGCCAATATGGTGACACCCCGTCTCTACTAAAAATACAGAAATTACCCGGGAGTGGTGGCACACGCCTGTAGTCCAAGCTGCTCTGGAGGCTGAGGCAGGAGAATCGCTTGAACCCGGGAGGCGGAGGTTGCAGCGAGCTGAGATCGCGCCACTGCACTCCAGCCTGGCGACGACAGAGTGAGACTCCGTCTCAAAAAAACAAAACAAAACAACAACAACAGACACAAATAATTTTTTTGACCTGAAATAACTACTTATTTTAGTCAATATAGGCAAACTATGAGCATATTCAGATGGAGACTCAGAATTGGGAGGGTGGGTTTTGAAGGGAGCATCTACCGCGGAGATGGATTCCCACGAATTTGGAGCTGCACTGTCTCTTTGCAATGAGGTCCTGTACCTATGTATGGGCCTGGGCTTACTTTCAAGAGTGACATGTTCACATTACAGAGAAAAGTGTCATACAAGAATAATATGTGGAATGAAGAAGAACAAAAAAAGTGTCAATTCTCACTTATTTACCAATCATGTTAGCCAGAGCAAAAGAATTTGGCATACCACACTCCTCCTCTGACCTAGATTAGAGATATACATCTTAAAAAAATAAGCGGACAGAAAATATATTGAGAAGGGTTAGTGATAACACTTTTCTATTAAAAAAAAAATCACCTGTGTCAATCTCCGTGACCATACAATGCAATGGAACTCTCCCAAGAATCCCAGGCTCAGAGCCCTTTAAAGAGCTCCAGGCAGGTTGGGC
This sequence comes from Gorilla gorilla gorilla, assembly GCF_029281585.2. Lineage (NCBI taxonomy): Eukaryota > Metazoa > Chordata > Mammalia > Primates > Hominidae > Gorilla > Gorilla gorilla. Next base: position 157,932,493 of record NC_073229.2, on the reverse strand, counting down.
GCGGTGGCTCACGCCTGTCATCCCAGCACTTTGGGAGGCCGAGGCGGGTGGATCATGAGGTCACGAGATCGACACCATCCTGGCCAACACGGTGAAGCCCCATCTCTGCTAAAAATACAAAAATTAGCGGGGCGTGGTGGTGGGAGCCTGTAGTCCAGCTACTCGGGAGGCTGAGGCAGGAGAATGGCGTGTACCCAGAAGGCGGAGCTCGCAGTAAGCTGAGATCGCGCCGCTGCACTCCAGCCCGGGTGACAAAGCGAGACTCTCTCAAAAAAAAAAAAAAAAAAAAAAAAAAAAGCTCCAGGCAGAGACACAATTCCCAAGCCCTGCTCCAGGTGAGTCACCAATGTGGAACGAGGAAGTATCCTATGGAGAAATTCAGCCTTCTTATTAGGATGGAGAAGCCTACCTGTGGTTTCAACCCCAGCTACCTTTCAGCTTCAGGTCTAACACACAATTCAATACCTGCCTCTCAAACTGAATTTATCTCTTCTTCTCCCACACACTCTGGGGTTTCCTGCCTTCCCCTACCCTTGCATTCAAAATGTTCTCATCCTTTAAGACTTACCTCAAATGACTCCTCTTACAGGAAGGGTTCCTCCATCGATTCCAGCTAAATTCGTCATTCTCTTTTCAACATTTTCACACTTCACACACTGACTAAGTGTACAGACATTTCAGGGAAGGAAGGAGGAGGAAAGAAAGTTTTATCAAATATTCAACACTTTTACCAGTACTTAAAAATAACATTTATTGCTTCTTTGTACTAGGTTAGTAATGCATATTTAATGAAAATAAAAACGACAGTACTTCTATGAATACTTTGGCAAAAATCCTTCCATTACTTTTATTTATTGTAGGAGAGTGAGTATGTATGTGTAGATACATAACACTTGAAAAAAATGAAATCATATAAATTGTTTTTAAATGGTTTATTATTTATTTATATATAGACTATGTAGTTCCACACCTTTAATCGAAAATTTCCAATGGCTACCCAGTATTTCACTGTATGGAGATAACAGTTTATTTAATGCCTTATCCTGGGACATTTCAGTTTTTTCCAGTTTTTGCTATTATAAACATTCTTATTGCAAAAGTATTTTTATACATCTATTCAAAAATATTTATTAGGCACCTTTTTTTCTTAGGCATATGTGATAGTCATTCCATTATTGTTTTTCTCTGGATAAATTAATAGAATTTTAAAAATCTGGGTCAAAATGTATGAATACATTGAAGTATTGATTTTTCCAATATCCTCTTCAAATTGAATATATATTTATTTTCACACCTTTGCCAATGTGTTGGGGGAAACCATTTGCTTTTACTTGATTTCCAGTGGGATTTTATACTTAAAAGTGTGTTTTGGCCATTTTACTTCTTTTTTATTCTTCTTTTGTGAATTAACAGTCCTTATCCTTTGTATATATAAAATATAAGGCCAGGCACAGAGGCTCGGGTCTGTCATCCCAGCACATTGGGAGAATGAGGATTGCTTGAGCCCAGGAGTTGGAGACTAGCCTGGGCTAGATGGTAAGATCTCAGTCTCTGAAAATAATTTAAAAATTTATTTTAAATTTAGTCCTAGCTACTGGGGAACTGAAGCAAGAGGATCCCTTGAGGCCAGAAGTTTGAGGCTATAGTGAGCTATGATCATGCCACTGCACTGCAACCTGTGGAACAAAGTGAGGCCCCATCTCTTAAAAAATAAATAAAATAAAATAACAGATGCTCATCTGTCTCTTATTGATTTGGAAAACTTTAAAAGTATTAAACAGACTACTTTGTGAGGCTGAGGCGGGCGGATCACGAGCTCAGGAGATTAAGACCATCCTGGCTAACACAGTGAAACCCCGTTTCTACTAAAAAATACAAAGAAATTAGCCGGGCATGGTGGCAGGCGCCTGTAGTTCCAGCTACTCTGGAGACCGAGGCAGGAGAATGGCGTGAACCCAGGAGGCAGAGCTTGCAGTGAGCTGAGATCGCGCCATTGCACTCCAGCCTGGGGGAAAGAGCAAGACTCCATCTCAAAAAAAAAAAAAAAAAAAAAAAAATAGACTACTTGCCTATCGCTGTATTGAAAATATTACCCTCAATGTTTTTCTTGTTTGCTTACTTTTTTTGTTAACGATTTAAAAAATAACTTTTATGAAGTCAAATCTGTCAGTCTTTCCTATCTTTTGCCTTTAGTGCCACATATGAAAAATTATTCTATACACTCCCAGCTCTATACATTGATATTTTTGAAAAATTTGTACCTTTATGATTGTGGTGATTTTTCACTGTGTCAGCTTAGCTCCTTGCAAGTACATTTGACAGAATTCCATCCGCTGCATAGTTCCAAGTTTGCCTGAGCCAGAAGAGACATTTTGTGTGAGATTTGGAAGATGAAAGTAAAGGAGGGATATTTGCCTGTATGCTCAAAAGTTTGGTTCAGGGTCAGCAGGCGCTGTTGCAGCTTAGGCATGTTGTCAACCACCTGCTACTCCACCTGGTTGGTCCTGCCAGGTTCTCCTCCATCTTCTTCAACTCTGGGGCCAGGTGGGTGTTTAGAGCTATCAGATGAGACCTGGCATCTCCTGAAGGACCCCTGCACCACTGCATTTGGAGGTCTGGGGTTAAGTTAAATTCCAAAATTAATTACAGGAGAATAAATATCTTTAACATAATGTTTATAATTAGTAACACAGGATATTGTTTCATTTATTCAATTCTTTGACATATCATTTTCTTAATATAGTTCCTTCATATTAAAAAATTAATACAAGTAATTTATATATGTTTTGTTATTTCCAGTGGAATCTTCTACTAACATATATGTACATATATGGGTATGTATGTGTGTGTATACATGTATATACTTCTACTAACATATATATGTACATATATGTGTGTGTGTGTGTGTGTGCGTACTGAGGGGCAAAGTTGTCTGTCAGTATCCATGGGGGATTTGTTCCAGAACTCCTGCAGATACCAAAATCTGTGGATACTGAAGTTCTTTATATTTGTTTATAACTTAATGCACATCCTCCTGTACACTTTAAATCATCTCTAGATTACTTATAATACATAATACAGTATAAACTCTATATAAATAGTTATATTTTTATTTATGTAATTATCTTTTATTGCTGTATTATTTTTTGTGTGGGCATGTGATTTTTTTGGAATATTTTGTGTCCCTAGTTGGTTGAACCCATGGATGCTAAACCCTCAGATGCAGAAGGCTGAAAGTGTATATATTTCAATTACATCCATAGGTATATAAGAGCACTAATATTTTTTTCTTGGTATATTTAGCTCACAATCAGCCACCTTTCTGAAATTTATTTGTTCTAGTAGTTTTTTTGGGGGAGGGGTTTGATAGAGAGGTACAAATAATGATACTTTGTATTTTCTTTTACAATATTTGTCAATCTCTTTATTTTTTACACTTTCGTTACAATTTCAATTATCCAAGCAATTCTAATCTGTTTGACGTCTTTTTTTTTTTTTTTTTTTGACAAGAGTCTCGCTCTGTGCCCATGCTGGAGCACAGTGGCGCGACGTCGGCTCACTGCAAGCTCCGCCTCCCGGGTTCAAGCGATTCTCCTGCCTCAGCCTCCCGAGTAGCTGGGACTACAGGAACATGCCACCACGCCTGGCTAATTTTTTGTATTTTTAGTAGAGATGGGGTTTCACCGTATTAGCCAGGATGGTCTCAATCTCCTGACCTCGTGATCCGCCAGCCTTGGCCTCCCAAAGTGCTGACATTACAGGTGTGAGCCACCGCACCCAGCCTGTTTGAGATTTTTAGCAGTGTGTTTTTACTTAATTAGCTGGTATGGATAAGATAATAAGCATTGCTTTCTGGTGAAGTAGAATTGGTGCCAAGCAGTGTTTTTCTAGGAGGCTCGACCAATTAGTAGTTGTAATTAAAGCTGAATATAGTTATATAATACTTGAATTTTCTAATCCTTTGCATTTGAAAATATGTGCACAGGAGTGCGCATGTGTATGTATGTGTGTGTGTGTGTGCGCACACACACACACAGCTGAATCTCCAGAAACCCGAAGTAGGTTTCTCCCCTGCCTCTCACCCTCAGCACAGCTAGGTCACCTTCTTCTTCTCCTGCATCAAAACCTGGTTCCAAGACCCCAAGGACCAGTGGGCCAGGTTCTTCTCTCACCTGAGAGAAAAAGTCAGCATTTGCAAATGATTAAAATATTAAAGTATTATATAATTAGATAATTAACAACATAACAACTATTTACATAGAGTTTACATTGTATTAGGCACAATGAAATCTACACCATGTAACAGGCATCATGAAGCAATGATGGAAAATAAATCTACATAAATGAAATCTCAGCTGAATTTCTCTTGGGTGAAAAAAGAGCCTGGTGCCCTGGTCCTTGGGGTCTTAGAACCAGGTTTTGATGCAGGAGAAGAAGGTGACCTAGCCCCTCTGAGGGTGAGAGGCAGGGGAGAAACTGACTTAGGGTTTCTGGAGATTCGGCTGTGTGTGTCTGTGTGTGTGTGTATGTGTGTGTGTTCACTCATGCATAGATGTTGACAGTGGACAGACGGGAGTGAGCCTCCTGTTAATTGCAAAATAATAGATCGTGTTACATGTCTCTCCCTCCCCTTCCCTTTGCTCTCTCCGTGTCACCGTGTAGTCAGCATAGGAACAGCTTGGGTGGTAATTAGGCTGTCTCTGCCCACATTAGGAGTTGCTGCAGGGGGAGCCTAGCTATTGTATAACACTTGTTTAGATTTCTCCACTGTGGGATTTCTGGCTGAAGCCTTCTAATGGACAAGCAATGAACTCTCTTGGGAAGATATCTTTTTCCTGCCGCTACCACAGCTGGGGTGTGGTTTTCATTCTGTTCTCCAAAAATGACTGTCACTCAGACAACCTCTCTATCCAAAGCCAAAGCTCACTAGCCTAGGCCTTTTTCATAAAAAGGATGGAAATTTTTCACTGAAGCACTTTTTTTTTTTACACCCAAAGTCATTGACTCCTGTCAGGTTATAGTGTCACCCTCAGCCCCTCTTAGCCTCAGAGGACCTGGGAATGAGCAGGATGTGATTTCTTTGCATTTTCTGGTCCAAATTATTGAATAATAAGTGTATGAGAAAAGACTTTCGCTAGGTGATTAAATTCCCTTACATGCTTTGCCTGTATTCATTGGTTTGGGGAAATAATGGTAGAATTTATTTTAAAAACTTTCAAAAATAGATTGGAAAATTATGCAAGAAAATTCTCATGTGGTTTTATTTTGTATAAATTGTGAATAGCTGCGTCTGTCTCTCAGTGTCATTGTGAACTGGTCATAGATTTTTTTTGGAGTTGCTCAAGAATTTGGTGGCAAGAATCAGTCCAAATATTCATGTGACATAGAGTTTAGTTCTTCCAACACCCAGTTCAGACAGATGTTTCTTCACCTGTGTTCTTCTCACCTCTAGGTCCTCAGTTTTATAGAAACCCTTAACTTCTTATGCTAAAGGAAAGTAACAGAAAAAGTGACAAAGACGGTGATGCTAATCCAGAGGAATGGGTGACTGGCAGATGTTATGCTTCAGATATTAGGGAGAGTTCAGGGAGAAGCATGTGAGGGACAGGGGCTTTCTTGGGCCACTAAATTGGACAGCGTGGATTGCTGCCCATACGTGGAGCCTGCCTCGTGTGCAGAAGCAACTGAAAGGAAAGCATTTTCCTTAATGATCATAGCACAAAATTCATGTTGAGTTTTGACTTTTGGTGTACTCTAGCAGTTAGTTTGTTATTATTGCTGTTTTCATTGTAGTTGGCATCCTTGATTAGGCTCTGCTACTTTGGACTGAGCTGGACACAGGGATCATATCTTACAGGAAAAGCACCGTGTGCTGTTGGTATATGGTAGGCTTGGCTCTGTGTCCACACCCAAATCTTATCTCGAATTGTAATCACCACTTGTTGAGAAAGGGACCTGGTAGGAGGTGACTGGATCATGGGCGAGGTTTCCCCCATGCTGCTTTCGTGATATCAAGGGAGTTTTCACAAGATTTGATGGTTTAAAAGTGGCAGTTTCCCCTGTGCGCGCTGTCTCTCCTGCGCTAATGTAAGAGGTGCCTTTCTTCCCTTTTGCCTTCCGCCATGATCGTAAGTTTCCTGAGGCCTTCCTAGTCATGTGGAACTGTGAGTCAATTAAATTTCTTTCCTTTATAAATTACCCAGTGTCAGGTAGTATCTTTATAGCAGTGTGAGAACAGACTAATGTAGTAGGCGTGGAGTCAGTGCACACTCCCACCCTCTCACCTGCTCATGCTCACATATCCTCACCTGCTTCCAAAAGCATCAATCCAGAAAGATTTCAGGAAGAACCTGGAAAATGGCCTTCACATGAGAGAGCTGGGAGAGCCCCAACCTAAAAGCACAAAGCATCATATCTTTTAAAAAGGTGATTTTGAAATCCTTAAAACCTTGACAGATACCCTTAAGCTGCTTTTCTAATGATGTCTTCACAGGGAAGAAAAGTTCTTTAGAAAAGGCAAAAATTAATATTTTGTTTTGTTTACAGAGCAAGCATATAAGTTAATCATACTTATGAAGTGGAATGAAAGACTCCTGCAAATGTTCATGGGAAAACATCAGGGATACCGTACTTATTTCTTTCCCTTCTTCCTACTTCTCTTACTTATCATTTGGATATTTCATAACATATAACACCTAAGATCTAAACATTTTAATGCCTACTGATGGAGTCTTAACACTCTTAATCAGACAAATTAAACAAAATAGTCTAATAAACGTGATTTTTGCTCAAGTATACATTAAGATATCACTTTATTAGGCATAGAAATGAGAGGCCCCTTCTCGGCTGGTTTCCCACAGCAAGGGAAGTGCTCAACACGCAGTGCTGGTCATGTGTTCCTCATTCACTGTATACTACCAAGGTCGATTTCTCAGGTTGGGCAGGTTTAGAGGTGTTAAACATAGCAACCAATTTTCAATAATAATAGTAGCTACAATCAGTAACTTATGTACCTCTCATTTAGAGCCAGGAGCTGTTCCAAGCATTTTTGCATCTATCAATCCATCTAATCCTTGCAACTAACGTATGAGGTAGATGTGACAATTATTATGTCTATTCTATAGAGTGGGAAATTCAGGCACAGAGAGGTTGCATGATTGCTTTGAGATCACACAGCTAGAAATTGGGGAGCTAGACTTTAAACCCAGCATTCCTGTTCCAGGGTATACATTTTTAACTGCTGTTCTATCCTGCCTCAAAAGTAGAAAGAGCTTTGAATCAGGTCTAAATAACAATAAATTCAGAGGGTTAGTCAAAATACAAATTGCGCTTCATTTCAGAAATCAATTTGTAGCCTTGCATTTTAGTTTTCAATTTCTTTTGATTCATTCAGCAAATATTTACTGACATTATCATAAGCCAAGAGTCTTCCAAAAGTGCTGGGAATAGAAGTTTTTTCATGGAAACTGCATCCTCAGGTAAAACATGAGACAAAGCCAGATTAGGTGTGAAATATGTTTAAGATAAAACTGAATTTTCAGCATAATGTTTTCACAAGCAGAAAATATTTTTCCCTTAACAATAGTCACCTAAATAAATTATTTTTACTCTTAAGTGGATGAAAAGTATTACTAAAATAGAATAATTATTCAAATTTTTAAAATTGACAAATAAAAATCATATGTATTTATACGTACACATGATGTTTTGATGTGTGTAACCTTGTTAAATGATTAAATCAAGCTAATTAACATATCCATCGCCTCATGGGCTTACCTTTTTTATTTTTATAGTGAGAACATGTAAAATCTACCCTCTTAGCAATTTTCAAGTATCTGTTATTACTAACTGTAGTCACAATAATAATTATTATTATAATATTATCTATTAATTATAAATAAATTAATATTTAGAACTTAGTCATCCTACGAAAATTTTGTACCCTTTGGCCAACATCTCTCAATTTCCCATCTCTCCCACAGCCCTTGGTAGCCACCATTCTGCTCTCTGTTTCTATGATGAGTTTTTTAGATTCCATATATAAGTGAGATTATGCAGTCGATATTTGTCTTTCTGTGTCTGGCTTATTTCACTTAGTAAAAATGGAATAATTCTAAATCTTCATGTGAAGCCATTTCGATTCAAGGTAGAAATACTTGCAGTAGTGTTTTATGTGGATGAAGCAGAGTTTAGCTTCTCAGGGACATTTGGGCAGAAGTATGTGGTTATAATATCAGAAAGATTCTAGAATATTTTAGGTTAGTTACAGTAAAGCATAAGAATATCAATTCCCTTGGAAAGGAAGAATGCAAACATTAATAATTATCTAAAGTCTTTATAAAGAACAGAATCAAAAGAAAGTGTCCTGGGAAAGGAGAAAAAGGGAGGAGGCTGAGTAGAGATATAGTGCAAGGATAGATAAGGACAGCCAGATGCAGATGCATTCTCATTCTAAGATCATGAAAGACAATAAAAAAGGATTTGAAGAGGGGAAGAGTGAGGTGGTAAATGAGGAGGACAAAGGAAGCTGCAGAGAAGTCTATCCACTAAAAATCTCAGTTCAATCAAGTTAGTGATATTTGTGACACATTTTAAAAAGTTATAGTCACTTCTCAAGTGGGTGAAAAATAATTCAGGCAGCTGAAAAGCAGGAATTGACAAACAGCTGAAGACATTATGTAAAATAAAAAATACTGATGTACTTGTTCATTTTATCTGGCTTGTTTGAAAATGAGAATTAGAAAAATCAGAAATATAAAAAATGGCAAATCACATATGTACTATTTATTAACCAAAAAGAAATTCTATTCTTATTGCTGTTGACATCCTTAGAATTTAAGAAAATAATAAAAAATGTAAAAAAGATCTTGGCTAATAAACATTAATATACATTTAGATTATTCATGGAGTTATTAATTAAGTATCGTTCATCCTAGCATGGTTATCTACCAGATTCTCTGGATGCCTAAGAGAGTCTATTAGGTAAACATGATAAGATTAATTTTCCTGATTACTTGACAGAAGTAAAATAGTAGCAAACAAAAAAAGTAAAAGAAAAAAATTATTGTTTAAATTAACTGTATAAAGAAAACAATCCCCATGTAATGAAAATAATTCAAAGATTCTATGAATTAAAGATTTGTCTAGATATGGAGATATGTTCAGTTTTATTTCATAGCTTCTGAGGCCTATGTGACTAGCAAAAATTAATATGGACTGACAAAATTTAATTAATAATTAGCAAGAGAGAAAAATTGTAGATATAAAGAGATTATTATTCATTTTACTACTCACTTGCAGAGACTATGAAAACATTTCTTTGAATTAGGAAGTTAAGTGAAGAAACATAGCACTGACTAAAAGCACTTAATACAAGTATACATCAATTTAAGGAAAACTTCAAAATATAAAAAGATGTGAACAATTGCTTTATAAAGAAATTTTTTTCATAGTAAAATGATTCATCATAAAATTTCTTAAAATATCAAAATCTCTTCTAAACTAAATAAACATTAAATTTTTTTAAAGTAACACTAATTTTCAATAAAATATAACTGAAATTAAGAAAAAAAGGGTAGGGTCAAAATACTAAGGAAAACAGAGCATTCCTTGAGCACTGAGCAGTCAGGAACTGCCACATATATTATTTTATTTAGTTCTCTAAACAGACCTGTAGCATAGGTATTATTGGTACATTTTACAGTTGAGGAATCAAAAAATCAGTGAGCTTTACCTAATGTAACCCAAGTCTACTTAGCTAGTAAGTGGCAGAGTTCCATTCAAATGTTGATCTTGCTGACTCTATTAGAATACATTCATCAAACTATAATCTACTGGACTATATTTTCTGCAACTACAGTAGACAGGTACACAGAGGAGTCAATAGTATATCTTCTACACCTGATATTTACTGTTTAATATGTATTTCTTGGAAGCTCCAAAATTTTAGAGGAGATTGAAAAACAATTAAGTGGCATACAATTTAACTAGTTTAATAAATAATGAGTGAGCAAAGACAATGACTAATATCCTAATATAAAGGATGTAGCCAAGCTGCAAAAGAGCCTGAAACATAAGAACTTTGGTGGTTAGTTATCTTAATAATAAAAATATTCTGATCAAAGTACTACATATTTATTCATAACATTTGGCCATATGGATGATTCCATTGCCTTAGCTGTCTTTGTAGATCATGCTTATTGATTCAGTGTAAAAGTGATGAGCTGTAACTGTCTACATGAATTGATTTGCCATGCTGAAATCTACTTATTTCATTAATTTAAACAGGTCAGAAATACTATAAGCATTTGTGATGTAAAAAGCAATTGAAATAGATGGATTAGATGATAAATTTCCCTTTCTTATGTGGAAGTTATTTCTCTCAATAATGTCAATTTATTCATTTATGTAATTATTGCAAGCCTGCCAATGTGTTGGGCATTCTTCAAGGTGTTGTGTATATCACAAAATAGTATAAAGTCCCTGTCCTAATGGAATCTACATTTCAATAGAAAGACAGACAATAAAAATTAAACAAAGAAACACATAATTTAATGTCAGGTAGTGCTTGAAGTGTTATGAAGACAAAGTAGAGAAAAGGGAATGGTAACTGAAAAGGGAATATTTTCGAGAGCGTGGCTGCGGAAGTTCTCTCTGCGGTGCAAATTGAGGCAAGATTTAGCAAAGGAGGACAAATTGCATTAAAAAGCATGTTGTTATTTCAAGATTTGTGTTATCTTGCAGGCATATTGCTGTTCTTACCTTCTGGCAAGAGTAATTGTTTTTCAACTATGGTTAAAATATATATATAATATTATATATTTTTTAATAATATATAGACAGATAGACAGATAGATAACGTTTACCGCCTCAACCATTTAACCATTTTAAGTGTACAATTCAGGACTATTAAGTATATTCACTTTGTTGTACATTAGATCTGCAGAACTTTTTCATCTTGCAAAACTAAAAGTCTATACCCATTAAACACCAACTTCCCCTTTTCCCTCATCCCAGATCCTGGTAACCACCATCTACTTCTGTTTCTATGAATTTTGACTACCTAGGATACCTCATATAAGAGGAATTTAGCAGTAGTTTTCTTTTAGTGATTGGCTTGCTTCATTTAGCATAATGCTCACAAGGTTCATCTATGTTGTAGCATGTGACTGATTTCCTTCATTTTTAAGGCCGAATAATATTCCACTGTTTGTACACATTTTGCTTACCCCTCATTCATTGATGGGTGTTTAGGTTTGCCTTTGGCCCTTGGCTATCATGGCTAGTACTGCAATGAACATGGGTGTGCAAATATCTCTTTGAGATCCTGCATTCAATTCTTTTAGGTGTATAACCAGAATTGTGATTGCTGGATCATATGGTAGTTCTATTTTTAATTTTTTGAAGGAACCACCATACTGTTTTTCACAGCAGTTGCACCATTTTACAGTCCCACCAGCAGTGCAGAAAGGGTTCCAATTTTTCCTTCACCAGTACTTTTTGTCGCCAATAAATTTTGTTATGTTCTGTTTCTTTCAATAATAGACATCCGGCTGGATGTAAGGTCGTATCTCATTGTGGTTTTGACTTGCATTTTTCTAATGATTGATGCAGGGAATCTTTTCATGTGCTTGTTGATCCATTTGTATATTGTATTTGGAGAAATGCCTATTCAAACCCTTTGCCCATTAAAGAAAAGATTATTTTTAGAGCAATTTTTGATTCACAGCAAAATTGAAAAGAAGGTACAGAGGTGTCCAGGTACTCCCTGACCTCATACAAGTATTGATTTCCCCATTATCAATCTCTCCTACTAGAGCAGTACATTTGTTACAATTGATGAACTTGCATTGACACATCATTATCACCCAGAGTCCATAGTTTATATTAAGGTCCAGTATCGGTGTTGTATATTCTATGGGTTTAGACACATTTATAATAGAAGTGATCCACCTCTATATTATCACTACCCTGAAAATCCCTCATGCTCTGCTCACTCGTTCCTTTCTTCTCTCAGCCCTTGGCAACCATTGCTCTTTTTTACTGTCTCCATAGTTTTGACTTTTCCAGAAAGTCATGCAGTGCAAATCATATGGAAACCTTTGTTAGATTGTCTTCTTTTGCTTGGTAATATTCATTTATGTTTCCTCCAAGTATTTTCATGGCTTGATGGCTCATTTGTTTCTAGTGCTGCCTTTGTCCATTTTTAAATGGGTTATTTATTATTTTATTGTTAAGTTGTAGGAGTTCTTTATATCTTCTGGATATCAATCCCTTATCAGATACATGATTTGCAAGTATTTTCTCCCATTTTGTATGTTACTGTTCACTTTGTTGATTGTGTTAATTGACACATAAAATTTTTTGTTTGTTGTAGTCTCATTTGTCAATGTTTGATTTTGTTGCCTGTGCTTTTGGCGTTGTGTTATAGCCAATAAATTATTGCTGAATATACTGTTGTGGAGCTTTCCCCCTACGTTTTCATCTAGGAATTTTATAATTTTAGGTCTTATGTTTATGTCTTTAATTCATTTGAATTAGCTTTTGTATAAGGTGTAAGAGAAGGTCCAACTTCATTTTCTCTGCATGTGGATATTTGCTTTTCCCAAAGCTGTTTGTTGGGACTGTCCTTTCCCCATTGTGTGGTCTTGGCATCTTTGCTGAAGATCATTTATTTCTGGGCTCTCTATTCTATTACATTGATCTATTCTGTCTTTATGCCAGTACCACATTGTTTTGATTCCTGTAGCTCTGTAATACATTTTGAAATTAGGAAGTATAAGTCCTCTAACTTTGTTCTTCTTTTTCTAAATTGTTTTGGCTAGTCGGGGTCTTTTGAGATTCCATATGAATTTTAGAATCCTTTTTTCTATTTCTGCAAAAAGTACCATTGGGATTTTGATAGGAATTGCATTGAATCTGTAGACTGCTTTGGTTAGTATTGATATCTTAACAATATTTAGTCTTCCAATTAATGAACATGGAATGTCTTTCCATTTATTTGTGGGTTTTTTTTCCATTTCTTGTGTAGTTTTCAGTGAACAAGTTTTTCACCTTCTTAAGTTGATTCCCAAGTATTTTATTCTTTTTGATGCTATTGTAAATGGAATTATTTTGTTAATTTCCTTTTCAAGTTGTTCATTCTTAGTGTATAGAAACAAGTGTTTTTTGCATGTTGATTTTGTATCTTGCAATTTTGTTGAATTTACTTCTTGGTTCTAACAGGTTTTTGTGTATGGAATCTTTAGGATTTTCTACATATAAGATCACACATTTTGCAAACAGATAATTTTACTTCTTTCTTTTAAATTTGGATCCTTTTATTTCTTTTTCTTGCCTAATTGCTCTGGCTAGGACTTTCAATACTACATTGAATAAAAGTGGTGAGAGGGGCATCTTTGTCTTGTCATTAATCATAAAAATGAAACGTTCTCAGTCTTCCACCATTGAGTCTGATAGCTGTGGGCTCTTCACATACAGCCTTTATTATGTTCAGGTAGTTTTCTTCTATTACCAATTGTTGGGCATTTTTATCAGGAAAAAGTGTTAAATCTTATGAAATTTTTTTTGCATCAAATGAGATGATCACTTAGTTTTTGTCCTTCATTTTGTTAATGTGGTGCATTACATTCTTTGATTTTTGTATATTGAACCATCCTTAAATCCCAGGGATAAATCCCACTTGGTTGTGGTATAATGCGGTATGTAGTATAATCTTTTTAATATGCTGTTGAATTCTGGTTTCTAATATTTTGTTGAGGATTTTTGCATCTATTCAACAGGGTTATTGGCTTGTAGTTTTCTTTTCTCAACTGGCTTTTGTACTGAGGTAATTCTGGCCTCATAGAATAAATTTGGAAGTATTCCCTCTCTTCAATTTTTTGGAAGGTTGGTGTTAATTCTTCTTTAAGTATTTGATAGAATTCTTCAGTGAAGCCATCTGGTCTTGTGTTTTTTGTTTTGTTTTGTTTTTTATTTGGAAGGTTTTTGACTGCTGATTCAATCTTATTATTAGTTATTGGTATATTCAAAAGTAATTTTTAAAATAAACTTTAGAAAGATATAATTTACATGAAAGAAAATGCACCCAAAGCTCAATGAATTTCCTGACACTAGTGTTCAAAGAGCTCACTATTGTACTTTTGAAACATTTGCTTTATATTTAAAGTGCCTTATTACATGTCACTTCACTAAGAGTCAAATAACAAAATGAATATAACCTAATGATATAAGCCACAAAGTAAGTTAAATCCTTATATAAGGCCTCTAATGGAGATAATTTATTTCAGAAATTGAAAAAAATTGTAATACTTTCTAATCTTTGTAAAGAACTGAGAACCAAAAGAACACTGATAAGCTTTTTAATCAATTCATTAAATAAATTTAAATTTGACAACTATATGTGAGGTAGTCACCATGTCCAAGGCATGATGTTAGGTGCTGGTAGGATCCAAGTACAAGAAACTGTTCCTATTTTGAAGAAGCCTAAATACAGAGTGGGAAACAAGCAAGTAAAGAGTCACTTATGATATAAGAGAGAATATTCACCAAAGAGGATGTATTAGGCAGTAGGCTATGGGATGTAAGAAAACTGTGTGCACTTGTGTGTGTGTATGTGTGTATGTGTGTATGTGTGTGTGTGTTTGTATAAGGAGGTGAGGATTTAGGCAGTAGGCAATGGGATATAAGAGAACTGTGTGTGTGCTTGTGTGTGTGTGTGTGTATGTGTGTGTGTATGTATAAGGAGGTGAGGATTGGTCTCCTCCTGATATCTCTTTCAGTGATGAGCTGCTAACTATGGTTAAGTCTTTTTCATTGCAGCAAGCCTTAGGGAGATAATTCTTGCAATGTAAAAGCAAGGCCCACAGCATACACTTTTAGAATAGTAAAAAAGATGAGTTGCAGTAGAAAATAGGAGCAGTGTTCAAACACTGGTCTTTTTTTCTAGATGCTGATGAATTATTCTGATTTTGAGGCTTTGCTTTCCCAAACCTGTACATCTAAGACTCCTTAGTACTGAATCCTCATTGAAAAGGAAGAGAATCACAGGAAGAGGAAAAGAAGAAGAGAAAACAGTTGACAAAAGGAGGGATTTCTTTATTTGCTTATTTGTAGCTATTGGTGGGATCATTGCAAATGCCGGATGCTGAGATGGTGCACATACACTAGCGTTTGTTAACGTGTCTGAGAGGCAAGCATACTGAGAGCTGGAGTTTCTGAGCAGACTGAACAATTCGACAGCTGGCAGGTCACAGCGAGTCATTAAAAACAGCTTACTTCCTCTCTATAAAGGAGGAATCCACTGGTCTGCAACACAGGGAAGTTATTATTTGTGTAAATGTCACTAAATTTAATGGATATTTTATAGTCTCCATTTTATTTGTCCTCTCTCAGTGTTTTTGAACACGTCCATGTTCCCACAAGACTCTCCTTGGCTCCCATGATACCACCCTTTTCTGGTTTTCTTTCTCTCTAGATATTTCTTCTCAGTCTTCTTTGCCAGATCATTGCCCTCTTCCCATCTCTGAAATGTAATTTCTTCCCAACTCCGAAATGTAGTTTCATACCAGTATCTGTTTCTGGCTCTTTTCTTTCTCATGCCATATATTTTCCCTGGTAGATGTCCTCTAATCCCATAGCTTCATCTGTCTCTCTGTCTCTCTTTCTCTGTCTCTTTCAGCCATCATTCTATATTCTGTCTTCACAATCTTCACTTGCATGTCCCACAGAAGCCTCAAGTGAGCATGCCTTAAAATGATGTTATTATTTCTAGTTGTCTATTCTAAACCTGACCCTCTTTTTTGGTTTCCTTATTTAATAACTGGTGCATTGTTCATCTTATGACCCAAAACAGCATTTTCGGCAGTATTCTTCACATTTCCCTCTTCCGAACTCCCAACATTTCATTAATCACCAGATTCTGGTGGTTCTGTGTCCTTGGTACCTCTCAAATCTTTCCACTTTCCTGCATCCTCACTGCTCTTACCCTTGGTAAACCCACCAGCCTCTCTCCATGGCTTATTGCAAGAGCTCTCTAAGCACCTTGGCTCAAGCCTTGCCCCACTCCCTTATCTATTCTTCATACTGTGATCTTCCTACTGTGCAAATCTGATCATGCTTCCTCTGCTCCCCACTGTTCTCAAGGTAAAGACCAGCCTCCACAGCATAGTGTACAAGATCCTTCACTGACTGAGCTTTGCACTCTCTCCAGCCTCAGCTCTTGCCCCATTATCCTCATATCTACTCTGTAGGCTCCAGTTCTTTTGTATTCTTCTCTGTGTTTCTAAAACATATTCTATTAAGCCTATTTTGGTGAAGTGTTCCTTCAATATCCTTCTCAGCTTTGGTTAAGTGTTCTCCCTATGTGTTTCCATGGAGCAAGGCAGTTCGCCTATACCTGCCCATCATATGGTATTGAAATTTTGCTTTTGCTTGCCTGTATCTACCACAGAAATCTAAACTTCTAGAAGGCAGAGCCCTCTTGTAGACTATTGTTCTCTAACATATCATATAGTAGATGCTCAATATAAATTTACTCACTCAATCAATAAATTGCAATGCATTCTAGGAAGGTTAAAAAAATGTTCTGTCTAGAAAGGCCATGGCTGTCAAGCACACAAATGTTTTCTTATGCAATTCTTTCTTATATCCCCTTTCTAATATCTCTTTCTTATATCTCCAAGATCTCTTAGTACTTTCAAATAATGATGGAATACCTAAGCCTCTTTGACCTTCCCTCTCTTTCTCTACAGCTCTAGCATGTTTTTGCTTCCAATTATATTTATTCTTTCTTTATTTGTTAAAGCAAATAAAATGGTGTAGGGATTCCTGCTTCTCATACATTATTTCCAGAATAATTTCACCTGCCTTCCCTTTTCAATGCATCATTATTTCTGGAATAATTTCACTTCTTTTCAATCATTTTTATAAAAGTGACAGATTACACATATTACTATACCATTTGACTGCTAAGCCATAATGCTGAGATATTTTACTTTTCCCCAAATTTGTAAGGTTTTAGAGCTTTTAGCTACTTGCACTATTACATCTTTGTGGTGCTATGTAATAATAAGCTGTCTTAGCTTGTCTAAGGGTCCTAGAACTGTTTAGATTTCTAAGGTAGTAAGTTTAAGGAAAACTTACCCAAGGTCTTTATACTCAAACCACTCTGCTTCAATGTTTATACTTTATAGTAAACATGTCTATAAGACTATACATTTTATACTTTTACATTTTTACGAGGTCATGATGACAAGGAATGCCACATCTGTACATCTGAAAGTGGCATTTACTTCCTCAAATGTAAGATAAGTAGACTTTTTATGATATCTTTATATGTTTAATTAGTTCTGGCACTTCAAAATTCACCCTCATTAATTGAACACATAAATATTTGGAGACTATGGGTCTAATAGTGATATAACTTCTAATATTTTAATAATAAAACCTTTCCAACAGACAGACATAAAGGGATGTCAAATTCAGTTTATAGGCCAGGTAAATGTTAATTACTAAAGGTCTGTAATGATTCAAAGCTTTATAGCTGTGTTGGAAAGACCAATACTGCTTATTGCATATTAATTTAAATTTGCAGTCCTCCACATTGGCATTAGCTTGTTTCCTGTTTAATCCGATTGTCATGTAATTTAAGTAGAGATTACTTCAATATTTCTGGTTTTGTGAACATAATAGTTCAGCTCATCTACAAGGATACAGCTCCCTTCCTTTGCTTGTACGACCTAAACTAAAATAGAATAAGTTCCATCTGGGCTTATTGTCAGAAGTGGGTCCTTGTTAAGGTGTTCTCTAGTTAATATTAGGAATTTATTGAGACACTGCCTCCCAAATTCTCAGGACCAGACCCTTCAAGTTTTTCTCATGGATGGACCCTTCAGGTCATCCTCCTTGTCATCTGTGGTGCCATCAGCCCCTGGCAAATTTCTTCTTTACTATACGGAACTGTCCTGTACAGGTGGTCAATACTGATACCAACACCGAAGCCTCATGTGGCGGGGAATATGGTGCTTCTCTTTAGTACTTTATAGCACATCATCTCAGATTTCCACTTCTAGCATGGTTGAGTAAGCTCCTATTGGACCATGTCTTTTCACAGATAATAACTGTAAACTCTGAAAGAAATACATATTTAACAACAACAACAGCAACAACCTGAAGGCACTGATGAGTGAACAAAAGCAGACATGCAGGAGAGTAGTCAGCACTGGGAAGACGGGAGCCACATGGGTGAGCTGCCCATTTTATGTGGCCTTTAGCCTGAGGGCAGACCAAAGATAGTGCTGTACTGGGTGGCTAAAACTGCAATAGAAAACCCACAGTATTTCTGGATTTAAGAATCAGAAGCCAAAGTCTAGGGCAACCACAGGTGTTGGAAAATAAAAGAATGAGGAGAAAATCCTGGAAAGAAGAGAGCCAGAGAGTACACCTAATTCTGTGCATAAATTCTTCCCAAATCTCTGACTGACTCCTGGACTGTGTATGTGTGAGACAGACTCAAAGATGCTCGACTAAGGATGAAATAACTGAATAGGGTTTTGAGCTGTCATTTGTGGTTTGGGTTCAACCAAGCTAATTACCTGTTACACAAACAATCCTCTTTAGAGGATTTTTGACGTAACCTTGAATCTTTGCAATATAACATTATCCATACCCAGGACAAAATCCAAAATTACTTACCATACAAGGAATCAGAAAAATGTGACCCATTCTCAAGAGAAAAGACAATCAATGGAGATAAACCCTGAGGCTTAATTCAACCATGTTTTGAAATTTGGTGACAAGGATTTTGAAAGAGTTATTTTCAATTCTTTGTCAGCCAACTATAAATCTGTATTTCTTTAGGGTAGTTTTTTTTTGAGTTTTACTTTGTTCCTTTGATCAGGGTATCTTTACCTGTTTCTTTGTCTGCTTTGTAATCTTTTGTTGAAATTGGGGCATTAGAAAAAACAACCACCTCTCCCAGTCATTATGGGATGGCTTTATGCAGGGGAAGACCTTCATCTCTCAGCCCTGCTAGAGGTTCTAGGACCTCTGAAACATTTTCCAGAGACGTGTTTTCTCTGAGTTGTGCATGTGCTTTTTGCTGTCTTAAATTCCCTAAAGTGCTTGCCCCTGCTTCTTCTCAGAAGGCTGTAATCTCTTGCTCCCCAGCATATGCCTACAAAACTGTAGCTGTAACATGCTGCAGCACTCATCTCTGTTTTCAGTGGCTTCCAAACTATGCTGCCAGTCCCATCAGCACTTCAAGTCAGGCAGTCCCTTTGCAGCTCCCAGACAAACAAGAAGACTGGATGCACAGTCCATTCTTTTGTTCTGTCCTTAGGGAGGAGCCCTAGTATGAAATATTTCTTCCTGTGGCACCTCTATGCTGGGTAGGAGAGGGTCAAATATGGGTGCATAAAAGGCAATGAATTTTCCTACCTCTTTCACTGGGATTGCTTCTTGATTTGATGTTGGCTTGAGTATTGTAGCTTTTCAACTGGTCCCTAGAGTTCTCACAAAGGTATTCTTGTGCACATATTGCTATAGTTATGTCAGTGTCTCTGTGGGGAACTGAAGTTTACTCATCTGTCATCTTGGTGACATCACCCTCTAACACGGATTTTAAAGTAGCTATTATAACTATGCTCAAGGACATAAACAAAAGTGTGTTCACAATGAGTGAAAAGATAAGAATTTTCAGTGGATAATTAGACTATTAAGGAACCACATGGAAATTGTAGAGCTAAAGATACAATAACTGAAGGAAAAAAATTACTAATTGAGCTTAACAACAGATTCAATGCAATAGAGGAAAGATCCAGTACATTTTAAGATAGATCAATAACAATTATCCAAATGTGAAGAACAGAGAGAAAAACATTGACTGACTAGTTTCTCAGGAACCTGTGCAACAATGTTGAAGGTCTAGAATATGTATAATTGGAGTTACAGAAGGACATAGAGAGAAAGAATGAGGGCAAAAAATATAATAGCTGAAAAACGTCCCAAATTTACACATTTAAGAAGCTCAACCCAATGCACACAGAGTAAAAAGCAAATCATCCCTGGGCACATCCTACACTGCTCAACACTACATAAAAGTAGAAAAAACTGAAATAGCCAGGGAAAAATAACATATTAAGTATAGGAAGATATTAAGTCCAATGACTGCCAAAGTATTTTCCCTATGTTTTCTTCTAATAGTTTTGTAGTTTCAGGTCTTACGTTTTAAATCTTTAATCCACTTTGAGTTGGTTTTTGTTTATGGTGAGAGACAGGGGTCCGGTTTCATTCTTCTGCATATGAATATTCAGTTTTCTCAGCACAATGTATTAAAGAGGTGGTCCTTTCTCCCATGTATGTTCTTGGTGCCACTGTCAAAAATCAGTTGACTGTAAATACATGAATTTATTTCTGAGTTCTCTATTCTGTTCCATTGGTCTATGTGTCTGTTTTTATCTCAGCACCATGCTGTTTGGGTTACTATTGTTTTGTAGTATATTTTGAAGTTAGGTAGTGTGATGATGCTAGTTTTGTTCTTTTTGCTCAGAATTGCTTTAGCTCTTTAGGGTCTTTTGTGGTTCTATATGGATTTCTAAGATTGTTTTTTCTATTCCTGTGAAGAATGACATTGGTATTTTGATAAGGATTGCATTAAATCTGTAGATTCCTTTGGGTAGTATGGCCATTTTAACAGTATTAATTCATCCAATCCATTAATATGTGAGGTCTTTCCATTTTTGTGTATGTCTTGGGCAAAGATTGTATGCTTCTATATTGACCTATTCTTAGGATGATCTCAATGAGAATTTTCTTTACCTTGAGGGGAAGTTCAGCTCTAACTCTTGAAGCATGAATGGCCCTATGAACCTGACAGAATAGTCACATAATGGCTTCACAATCGTGTATTCTCTAAAGTCATGCTTATTTGGGCTTGAATAGCCCTACAATTGTTTATCAACATTCAGCCAAGATTAGTTTACTTGAATTTGAGCCTAGTTTCTTTTCAGTCTTTCCTCATCAGATATTGAAAAATTTTCTGCCAAGGCTCACTCAGGGTTAACCTGTAACACATATAAAAAATGTCTAATTCTACTCACAATTGAATATCTGTTTATTTCCAGTTTACAAAAGCATATTCATTTAGAAAACTTGTTCACATATAAATTTATGTAAGTGGTTGTTTAGTTATACCTAAAAGGGAAGCCTGGGGTGGTTCTCAAGTAGTCTTTGATATGTAGCCAACTCCTTAGCAAGTTGCTGGGCCTCTCAGGGCAAACAAGTGATCACCCACACTACCACGAACATGGATTGCACATCTTTATCCTGTATTTTTATCGTTTGGCATACATTTGGTAAGAATACATGGGTCTTACTCAAGTTCTGTGGTATATCTCAGCCCCAAATAACTGTGTATTCTTAAAAAGAAGGAAATATTTCACACATTCCTTGAATTCCTTTACCATGAGGGAGATGCCTCATCTTCTTAAATGTACTCCAACTTAACAGAGCCACCCTCATCCATTCATCTTTGTATCCTTGGAGAACTGAAAAAAAAAGTACACTCATTGGGAACACTTCATTAATTTTTTTCTTTCGGTTCTCAGAGAGTAGATAATTGCATTAACCATCTTTCTCAGTTCATGGCACACTCTCATCCTCAGTCCATAGGGGTTTCTATGTTGTTTTATTTTATATTTCCTTAGACCAGCATGTAGTGCATGATCTATATCTTTGGATATATGTGTACATTTTAAATAATTTAATTTAATTTTTAATCAACAGATAATCATATATATTTATGGGGTACAATATGCTGTTATGATAGATGTACACATTTTAGATTTGTGTATTCTCATAATATATATATTGCTTTGGTACATATGGGTTTTATATTTACAGTAGCATTGTGCTATAGAACTTGGTTATTCTTGGGCCAGGCACAATGACTCAAGCCTGTAATCTCAACACTGTGGGAGGCCGAAGTGGGTGGATCACCTGAGGTCAGGAGTTCGAGACCAACCTGGCCAACATGATGAAATACCCGTCTCTACTAAAAATACAAAAATTAGCCAGGCCTGGTGGCACAAGCCTGTAATCCCAGCTACGTGGGAGGCTGAGGCAAGAGAGTTGCTTGAACCTGGGAGGCAGAGGTTGACTCCGAGATACACCACTGCACTCCAGCCTGAATGACAGAGCGAGACTCTCTCTCAAAAACAAAAACAAGGCTGGGCACCGTGGCTCACACCTGTAGTCCCAGCACTTTGAGAGGCTGAGGCGGGCAGATCACAAAGTCAGGAATTCGAGACCAGTCTGGCCAACATGGTGAAACTCCGTCTCTACTAAAAATACAAAAATTAGCCAGGCCTGGTGGCAGGTGCCTGTAATCGCAGCTACTCAGGGGGCTGAGGCAGGAGAATTGCAGTGAGCCAAGATTGCACCACTGCACTCCAGCCTGGGTGACAGAGCGAGACTCCATCTCAAACAAAAACAAAAACACCCAAACTTGCTTATTCTTTTTTTCAGAATAGTCAACATAATGCTTTTTAAGAACAATTCATATGTTATGTACACCTTTATTGGTTTTATTTCTAATTGGTACATAACACTACAAGGTATACATCTACCAAATACCCTTCCACATTTCCTGGTTATGAACACTTAAGATGCCCCCAGTTGGTGCCATAATGCATATCCTTGTTCAGTTCTTTCAGGTGTATACCCCTGAGTGGAAATCCTGGGTCATCAGATGGACAGAAATTGCCCTGTAGGTAGGCTCCCACCTGCAGTGCATGAAATTTCTGTTTCCATCTTCCTAAATCTTACAATCTCTTGGCATAAAGTGGTATCTCATTATTATTTTATTTTTATCTGATGTTGAGTGAGGCTAATATCTCTACATATTGAATGTTTTTACTGCCAATTTATATTGTTTGTTTGTTTTCTTTTACATTTCTTGCTTTTTATTTTTCATTTGCAGGAGTTCCTTATATATTCTGGATACTAATCCTTCATCAGTTTTAGATATTTACAAATATAGTCTACTAATCTGTCACTCACATATTAACCTTGTATGTAGTATATTTTGTTGAACTGAAAAATGTAATTGCAGTGAATTAATAAATATGCATCTTTTTTCAAGTTAGAGCTCATGTTTTTAGCATCTTAAGTTCTAAAGGTTTCAAAGACATTATTCTTCTTTTTAAACTTTATAGATTTACCTTTTACATTGAAATATTTATCTCAAATTCATATTTGCCATATGTTTTAAGATTGAAATCCACTTTTTTCCAAAAAATAAGCCCCAATTTTCCCAACCCCTCAACTATGCAATCCATTTTTCTCAATGATTTATAGTATAATATTTAGCATGTAGAACATCTCCATAAATATGTTGGCCTGTTGGCAAGCATTCTATTCTGTTTCACTGATCTATTTGTCAATTCCTCTATCGATATCATACTGTTTTTATTATTATGGCTTTGTAGTGCATCTTAACATCTCATAGGCTAGGCTGGAGTCCCTCCTATTTGTTCTTCCTTATCAAAATTGACTCAGCTTTTTTTTGAATAGTTATTTACACAGTTGTTGGTATACGTATGTCAGGGTCTTTAAAATATTCATTTTGAATTTTGATTGGGAGTTGATAGGGTTTGGTTCTGTGTCCCCACCCAAATCTCAAGTTAAATTGTGATCTTCAGTGTTGGAGGATACACCTGATGCGAGGTAATTGGATCATGGGGGCACATTTCCCCCTTGCTGTTCTCACGATAGTGAGTGAGTTCTCATGAGATCTGGTTGTTTAAAAGTGTGTAGTACTTTCCGCTTTGCTCTCTTCCCCTTTCTGACATGTGAACACATGCTTGCTTTCCCTTCGCCTTTCTGCCATGACAGAAAGTTTCCTGAGGCCTCCCAGCCATGCTGCCTGTACAGCCTGAGGAAGTGTTAGTCAATTAAACCTCTTTTTTCATAAACCATCCAGTCTCAGTTAGTTATTTATAACAATGTGAGAATGGGCTAATACGGGAGTGTAAAGAATTTGAAGATAAATTTGGAGCAAGATCATTATCTTTATTAGGTTAAGTCACTCCATCCATGAACATTGTAATCTTTTCTTCATTTATTGAGATTTTATTTTTATTTTATTTTTTTACGTTCTAAAATTAAACTTTAACAATTATCCATGAAGTCTCCTTGTGCATTCTTTTTAGATTCATTCCTGAATTCCATTTGTTTCTTTGTTTCTGTTACTATAATGAACGGTGTCTGTAGTACTTTGCATTGTGTCAGCTTGGTCAAATTGGAACTATGTTTCTCAGAATTCCTTTCCCTGTATGTTTCCATATTGTCTAGAGTTGGTCAAAAGAGGAGTTTGTGTGAGATTTGGAAAGCTGAAGTGAGG
Source organism: Gorilla gorilla gorilla (assembly GCF_029281585.2). Lineage (NCBI taxonomy): Eukaryota > Metazoa > Chordata > Mammalia > Primates > Hominidae > Gorilla > Gorilla gorilla. The sequence goes on along the minus strand of NC_073229.2, from coordinate 157,908,093 downwards.
AGTGGTCATTATGATCTGACAGTTATTGTGCTTAGCTGCAGTGACAAAGAGACACAGAGGTGGCATCGGGTTCCAGCTTATCTTCAGTATTGTCTGTTTCACATCCAGCTCTTCCCAACTGCTGACCCTATTGACTAATAGCAATCCCAGATCCATCACCAGATTCTTAGGAGCAAAACTGTAGAGGTGTTAGCAACATAAAAGGACAGCTTCTCATAGACCTTTTCAGGAGTCTTCCCCTTCCAGTCTGATTTAGATGGCAAAATATGCTAGGCTTCTCAGATTGATTGACTGGGGGCTCCTCTGGTCTCCAAACTTTCCTCTTGGAAACTTGGTTCCGCACTTCCTACTACAATGAAGTTTAACTTCTATAATAAATCATCATTCTATAACTCAGTGTGTTTCTGCATCCTGTATTGAATCTTTACTCATAAAGTACATTGTTTTCTTGTGTATTTTTTCTGATTTTTTTTTTACTGTTAATGGTTTTTATTTATTTTTTATTGTATTATGATTAGAGAATTTAGTTTCTTTGAGTTTGAATTCCTGGGATTATTTGTGGCCCAGAGCATGAAATTTTTATAAATATTTCGGGAAATCTTTTTATTACTATGAGCTTTGTAATCATGGTACTCATATTTACATTTTCATGTATTTTTTATTTGCTTTAATAATCAAGATATTCATTAATATTAGTAACTCCGTTGTTGTTCTGCCTGTATCTCTCCATAGTTATTTCAGTTTTTCCTTTTTGTATTTTGAAGTTACATGGTTACATGCATATTTATTCAGGATAATTAAAACTTTTTGATCAGTTACTTATTTTACTTGTAAGAGTATCCATCTCAGTGCTTTATAATGTTTTCCATCTTAAGTTGAAGCCAAGTTTTCTTTTGGTGTATATTTTTATGGTATATCTTTTTTATTCCTTTACTTTAAGTATTCTATATTAGTTAGTTTTTAGTATGTGTTTGTTGAAAATATCTCTGAATGTTTTAAATTCCAATTTTGAATGTCTCTGCTTTTAGGCCAAGTCATGCATATATTCATTAAATACTTATGTATGCTTACTGTGTGTCAGACATTGATCACAGATAAGAATCCTTGTTGTGTGGAATGTGTGTGCTAGGTGGGACACACAGCCCCACCAAAATGTTTAAGTAAAATATATAGTAATATGATAAATGTTATAAAGAAAAATAAAGTAGGAAAGTGAAAGTAGTGAGAGGAGGACGTTGATCAGAAAAGGCCTCTTTGATAAGGTGGGATTTGAGCAAAGACCTGAAAGAGGTAATAAAGTGAGTCAGGGTCCAGTTGAAGAAAGAGAATTTTAGGGAGAAGAAAAAACTATTGCCAAAACCCAGATGTGAACTAGAGGAACAAAGAAGTGGCCAGTGTGCCTGGAATTGAATAACTGAATGGTGAGTGGTAAGAGATGAACGCAGAGAAGGCAGGGGAGGCCAGAATGCGTATGGTCTTGTACAACCAAGTAAGGACTTTACTGTGATTGGAAGCCAGTGCAGGATTTAGAGCAGAGGATTGATGTGATCCCACTTACATTTTAACAGATTCTTTCTATTTTTTTGTTGAGAATGAATTCTAGAGGGTAGAAATAGGGAAGATTGATAAAATAATAATACAGGTGAGGAAAGGTGATGGCTTGGACCAGTGTGCTCATGTGAAGGTGCTGAGAAGTGATGAAATTCTGAATATATTTTGAAGGCAGAGCTGGAAAGCTTGGATTGGATGATGGATTGGATGTGTTGTGAGAGGAAGCAGAGACAAAGATGACTTCAAGGATTTTAATTTTCCTAAGCAACAGGAGAGAGTTGCCAATATCAGCAAGAGACAGCAAGAAGAGTGTGTCTGAGAGGAGGATAGAGGTCGGGTTTTGGTTTTGCTCAGTATGTGCTAAGTTTGAGATTCTAATTAGACATTCAGAAGAAACTAATGAGCAGGCAGTTTAGACACACAAGTTGAGGGCTCAATGGAAAATTGCTGAAGATGTACATTTAAGAGTTGTTAGCTTGTAGATGGTATTTAAAGCCTTGGGGTAGAATGATACCACAGAATGAATTGAGTGCAGTGAAGAGGAAAGGTTCAAGGTTTGAGATCTGGAGTACTAGAATATTCAGAAACCATGGAGATGAGGTGAAATCTGTACGAGTGATTAAGGACAGGTTAATGAAGTAGAAGGAAAATTGGAAGATTGCAGGGTCCTAGAAGGAACTGGTTCAACTGTATCAAATTTTCCTGATAAACCAAGTGAGTTTTGATGAACTCACTTATCACACTGTAGAAATTTATTTCTGTAATTTCATTTCACAGTTTTTATTTACCATACTTTCTTTTCTGTATTTTCTTTTATTTTTCTTTTAGGAACAGAGTTTTGTTCTGTCACCCAGGCTGGAGTACAGTGGCATGATCACAGCTCACTGTAACCTTGAACTCCTGGGCTTAAGTGATCCTCCCACCTCAGCTCAGCAGGTGGAAATAGCCTGCACCTGGCAAATTAAAAAAAAAACACTTTTTTTAGAGATGAGGTCTCACTGTATTGCTCAGACTGGTCTCGAGCTCGTGGACTCAAGCGATCCTCCCACCTCAGCCTCCAAAGAAGCTGGGATTACAGGTGTGCACCACTGTGCTCAAATTTATTTTCTGTATTTTCACCTTTCTCCATTTGTTTGGCTAAATCAAATTTTCTTCTACTGATTTGAAAGATTTATTTTCCTGGTTATTACAATGACTTATGACATATATCTTTATTTCTTGATTATCTTCATTAAGATATAATTTTTATAGGAAAACAGGCACATATTTTGTTGTACATTTTGATGAGTTTTGACTGATTTGAGCAATTGTGTGACTATCACACAATATGAAGCCATTACATCACTCCCAAGACTTCCCTTGTGCTCTTTTTGCCTCGATCTCACCTCTGCCTCTCATTCCCACCCTCACTCCCCAACCCAGATAACCATGACTCTGCTTTGCCTCACCTTAGGTTAGATTGTTTTCCTTGTGGGGAAGGAGGGGTCAATATAATTAATATAATGTGACTCTTTTGTGTTTGGCTTTTTGGCACAGCATATTTTTGAGATTTATTCTCATTGTCGTGTATATGAGTAGTAGTTTCTTTTTGTGATATTCAGTTTTATCAATATACCACAATTTGTTTATCCACTTACTCATTGATGGACATTTAGGTTGTTTCTAGTTTTTGACATTTATGAATAAAGTTGCTGTAAACATCGGTCTACTAGTCTTTGTGAATACATATATTTTCATTTCTCTTGGGTAAATTCTTAGGAGTGAAATTATGAAGTCGTATGACTAGTATAAGTTTAGCTTTATAAGAGACTGGCAAATTATTTCCCAAAGTGGTTTTAGAACTTTTCATCTCCACCACTAACATCTAAGCATATCATTGGCTTCATATCCCCTGCTCAGTTTCTGTTGGGTTGCTTGTCTTCTAATCATATCAAGAGTTCTTTATATATTCTGAATACACACTGTTCGTAAGCAGGATTGCCAGATAAAGTACAGGACAACCAGTTCCCTTTGACTTTCAGATAAACAACGAATAATGTGTCAGTAAATATATGGTCCTAATATTACATGAGACAAACTTAGGCTCAAAAAATCATTTGTTGTGTATCCAAAATGTGAATGGAACAAACCTGCACGTGTACCCTTGGATGTGTGGATGTTCTTTGTTTTTATTTGTTAAACCTGATATCTTGTCTGTATGACACATTTATTGGAAACGTTTTTTCCCTATTCTGTGTCTCGTATTTTATTTTCTCGTGTTCTGCAAAGAGCAGATATTTTAAATTTTTATATAAATCCGGTTTGTCAACATTTTTAAGGGTTCATGCTTTTTGTATCCTATTTCAGAAAACTTTGGCTACTTCAAGGTCACAAAGATTTTGGATTTGTTTTAATCTAGAAGTTTTATAGCTTTGACTTTTACATATAAGTCTGATTCATTTGGAGTTAATTTTTGTCTATAGTGTCAATTAAGGGTCTAGGTTCATTTATTTTCTTATGAATATCCAGTGGTTCCAACAGCATTTATTGAAAAGACATTCCTTTTCACATTCACATGTCCTGGATTCTTTGTTGAAAATTAAGTATATATGTATACATATACACACTTTATATATATGTGTACACATATATATAATATGTAGAAGTTAATGGGAAAGAAGAGAGTCCAAAGTAGAATATATATAGTTGAAAATTGATAATTAATAACTAGTAAATACTTATTTTTTAACTTTTAAGTTCAGGGGTACAAGTGCATGTTTGTTACATAGGCAAACTTCCGTCATGGGGGTTTGTTATACACATTATTTTGTCACCCAGGTATTAAGCCTAGTACTCATTAGTTATTTTTTCTGATTCTCTCCCTCCTCCCATCCTCCACTCTCCAAAAGCCCCCAGTGTGTGCTGTTCCCCTCCATGTTTCCATGTGTTCTCGTCATTTAGCTCCCACTTATACATGAGAACAAGCAGTATTTGGTTTTCTGTTTCTGTGTTAGTTTGCTAAGGATAATGGCCTACAGCTCCATCCATGCCTCTGCAAAGGATATGGTCTTATTCTTTTTTATGGCTGTATAGTGTTCCATGGTATAAATACTTAATTTTCAACTATATATGTATATTTTATTCTGAAATCTTCTTTTCAAATTTGTATGTCTGTTCTTTATCTATGCCCTTATACCACTACCATACTTTATTGATTATTAGAGCTTTATATTAATACTAAATCTAATATTAACACTAGAGCTTTATATTTGTAACATGTCTTAAAATCTGATAGTTTAAGTCCTCCAACTTTATTCTTCTTTTTAAAAATCGCTTTGGCTATTCTAGGTAATTTACATGCTTTTATGATGGGTAGTTTAGGCTTCAGCTGTAATGAACTTGGTAGTCTCCAGTAGCTAAAATCACATGAATTTGGTAAGGTTTTTCATTCAGTCAAAGGGTAAAAAATTTCTTTAGGTCGTTTAGAATGAACCCCCAAAATAGGCATTTAGAGATATAAATTATTTGATTTCTGATTTTATATTTAGTATTTCCTTCCTACTACTTATTTCGAGTTTAATTTCCCCCCTTTTTATTGTTCTTTAGGTGAAATGTAGATTATTGATTTTTAGACCTTTCTTTTGTGAAAATTAATTATATACCTTGTGTTATTCTTGTCATACTGAACTAAATCAGAGTTAAGGGCCAGGAGGAAAAATCACTCAGGGAATGTAGCACCAGTTCCAAGAATTATCTGCAAGCCTAACTACTGAAACAGTCTGCTATAGCCCCAGTACCAGTTTACCTAGTAGCTGTTAAACAACGTGCCGTGCCTCCAAGATTGGTTTTACCTACGGCCATCATTCACCAGTCAGAGCTTGCCAGCTCCCCAAAACTTTGCTAGTGCCAAACTTTCTTGGCCCTAGCTTTCTTTCAAAACAATATGTAACATTTCTCTTTCTAATAAAACTCTCAACCTTTTCTTCTTTGAATGTACCAAAGACTACCCTGGTCTGTGTGTATGACCCGAATTGCAATTCTGTTTTTATATATGTGCATTCCCAGAAAAAATGTTTTGCCTAGAGATTTGTGTCTGTATTTTTATTTGACTTTGACACTTTTAATGTAATATAAGCATTTAATGCAGTACTTCGGTAACATCCCAAAATTTTGTGGGTGTTGCGTTTCCATTTTCTTCAGTTAAAAATATTTTTTAATGTTCCTTGTGACTTATTTTTTGATCTTGGAATGATTTGGCACTATATAACTTTTAGTTTTTGGAGGATTTTTTTCAGATATGTTTCTCATACTGATTTCTGGTTTAATTTCCCTCTTGTCAGAAAAGATAGTTTGTATATTGCAAATTTTAAAAAAGATATTGAGACTAGGTTTATGGACCAGAATGTGGTCTATTTAAATAAATGTTTCATGTACACTTAAAAAGAACATTTATTCTGCTGGCAGGAGGCTGAATGACGGCCCCAAAGATATCAGGTCCTAATCCCTGAGACCTGCAAATGTTACCTTATTTGGAAGATGGGTCTTTGCTAATGTGCTTAAGTTAAGGATCTTGAGATGGAGAGATTATTTTAGGTTGTCTGAGTAGGCATAATGTTATCACATTGGTTCTTCTACTCCTTTATAAGGACTGTAAAAGGGAGTCAGGAGAGTCAGAGAAGATGTCCATGGTAGTAGAGATTGGAAAAATATGATTGCTGGCTTTAAGGATGGTAGGGGGCCATAAACCCAAGAATGTGGACAGCCTCTAGAAGCTGGAAATCCTAGGTTGACTGAGTAGGCATAATGTTATCACAGTGGTTCTTCTACTCCTTTATAAGGACTATAAAAGGGAGGGAGGAGAGTCAGAGAAGATGTCAATGATAGTAGAGATTGGAAAAATATGATTGCTGGCTTTAAGGATGGTAGGGGGCCATAAACCCAAGAACATGGACAGCCTCTAGAGGCTGGAAAAGCAAAGATTCTTCCTTAGAGCCTCCAGAAGCAATGCAGGCCTGCCAGCACCATCATTTTAGCTTAGTGAGAATTCTGACTTCCTGTCCTATAAGGTAGTAAATTTATATTTGTATTTGTGGTTTGTGGTGTTTGTTCTCTGAATTCGTTGTACTTTTCAGAGAACAATAGCAATAGGAAGTTAAGACAAATGCTCCATGTGGTTGTTTTTTAGAAAACTATAATTCTGTTTCTTTCCGAATTGCTGTAGACAAGCTAATTATTATGTATCTTAGAGGATAGTTTTCCAAATTACAGAAAATACTGAGTAAAAAGGAACACAACTCAATTCCTTGTATAAAGTAAATGTTCTGCAAATGTTGATCTCGTTTGCTCTCCTCACATGTTAGGAAGTACAGCATCATTATGGAGTTCTAATCAGAATGAATGAAATAATTGAAACAATGCTTTACAAAGATATATCTTGCAGCAGTTGCAGATGGGTGAGCAACAAGGGGTTGCTGCAATGATCTAGGTATTGGGTGATAAGGTACTGGACTGGAGTGAAGACAAAGGTAATAGAAAGGAAAGGAAAAGTCCAAGAGATATTTCAGAAGAGCTGGTGAAATATTGAATGTAAGGAACAAAAAGGAGAAAAGAGCCAAAGATGACTTTTAGCAAATATTTTCCCTCCAGGGTTAAGTTGAAAAGCGTCATGTAAACCCTTAAAACCTAGGAAGTACATGAGTACCAGTCAAGACCATTGTTATCTCTGACCCTGAGCTAATGTGAAAAGCCTCTATTGCTAGTGCTCCAGACCATCATCCTCTAAGTTGCCCATCTTCTATGATAAATTCTTGACAGCAGCCATAACAAATATGGTCTAGGACAGTGTTTTTCAAACTCTAGTCCATGACCAATTAAGTGTCATGAAATTGGTGGTATGAAAACAGCATTTTAAAAAATGTAATAGAATATGATAAAATAATAGAGAAAATATGTGTATGTCAATTGTAATAGTAGGAATTATTTTATTTTTATTGTGTGTTTGTGTGCGTGTGCCCACACTGGATTGCAATACAAAACATATTTCTTATAGATTGCTGTCAAAAGAGTTTGAAAAATCTGATGTAAGAAGCATCAGCCTATGCATGCCCTGTTTATATTACGGGGGATTGAGGGGTAGAAGATGAGGTCAGCCTCCAGGGCAATGCAGAAATCACAAGTTCCTTTCATTCTCCACTGTCAGAGATTAATCTCAGGCTAGCAGAAGCATAATAACCATCTTAATTCTCTATTAATTGACATTTATAAGGCAAATCTATTAAGCCTACATGTTTATGGGGTAGGCCTTTCAATAACCTAGCCCTCCCTTTGTAAATAATAACCATTCATTTAACATCCATTTGAGAGATGCATACTTTCATGGATAATTTGGCTAGTTCATGTTTTATGGTATTCCAAGGCTTTTCATGTACATTTTAAAATCAGTATAATTCCTATATTAACTAATTATATCAGCATCCACATTTCAGACATGGATTTATGATGAGTATCTAGACTCCATTTATAATGAACTATGGTAAAGATCAGTAGCCAAAATCACGTAGATTTTGATAATGTATTTTAATTCATCTAAAGGCTCAAAAAACATTAGGTCATTAGGAATGGATCTTCCAAATAGGCACTTAGAAATTTAAAATGTTTGTAAAATATTTTATATCCTGAACTTCAGAGTGCCTACTATCTTTTAATAAATCCTTGCTTTATGGAAAGGTGGAAAGTTATTTGAAATCAACAACTCAGTATACTAATTGCAATTAATTAAGATAAAATTAATGGTAGCATAAAGATTTCTTTTATAGAGGCAAAGTAATATAATAAAGTTGAAATGGAAATGAATACATGATAAAATTCTATTTGAATAAGGATTGGAACACCTCGGGGACTTTCACAAGCAAAATGATTGATGAAGTGTCCAATTCAGTTTTTAAAGCACAAGATAAATCTTAATGAGATAAATTAAGATCTCAATTTTAAAATTAATCAGTAGTTGTTCAAATGAACTAGACACTCAAACAATGCTAGGTGATCCCCTGATCAGCTCTTATTTGTTTTACAATTATATTTTTAAAAAGGATGCAGGGGATAATTTGTTACTTTATAAATTATGTTTTCCTTATACCTAGAAAAGAGCTTCCTATGGAAGACACTGCCGTGATTCTTGGTCATACATGTTGTAGGATTTTTTTTTTCTTCATTTCACGGAATTTAGTGTTACCAGTCTCTAACATTTTAGTTTTGAACAGATTTCAAAACAAATCCACAGACACATTTGGACATTGGTTATTTTGGGCAAGTGTTGGATAAGTGAATATTCTAGAAGTTTCTGACATTGTGCCAAATGTGTTTAAGTCTAAGCCATAAAGTCATGTTTTTAATGAAACTTTGAGGTTTGCCAAGAGGTACATTTTTTATATGTTACCCTACTACATTCAAAGGACTTGTCTAAAGAGAGGTTGATAGAGGGCAGTCAAGTCTTTGCACTGCATGAGTTATGTCATTAGGTGTCTGAATATGGATTGACTTGTTCTGAAGACCTAAAAACTAAACACTGCTGAGAGCTAAATCCTGTGACAAATGAAAGTTCTGTGCAAAGATCACAAACAGCATATAACAAATGGAATTTCTAAAAATTGCACTATAATATATACCTGATAAATGGTCATCTAAAACTGTAATTTGGGGGAGAAAAAGAATTTAATGTTGCTGCTTCAGGATAGCAAGAATTGTTTAAAAATGTAACATATACATTGGAAGCAGAAAAGATTAATGAATTCAATTTAGTGTTCAATGTAAAGAAATTTGGAGGAGGTGAATTAATGATGAAACCAGATTAAAGTTAGTGCATTAGTCTGTTCCCTCTGAGATTCTTGTTGAAACAAACTTTTTGAGAAGGCAGCCTATCAATTGGGAGAAAATATTTGCAAACTATATATCTGATAAAAGGTAAATATCCAAAATATATAAGAAACTCATACAGTTCAATAGCAAAAACAAAAACTAACAGCTGATTAAAAGATGTGCAAAGGACCTGAAAAGACATTTTTCCAAAGAAGATACGGAAATAGCCAACAGGTGTATGAAAAGGTGTTCAACATCACTAATTATCAGGGAAGTACAAATCAAAACCAAAATGAGGTATCACCTCACACCTGTTTGAATATCTTTTATCAAAAAGACAAGAGATAAGTGTTGACTAGGATGTGGAGTAAAGGGAAATCTAGTACACTGCTGGTGGGAATGCAAAATTGGTGTGGCCATTGCGGAAAATGGTGTGGAGGTACCTAAAGAAACTAAAAATAGAGTTACCATATGACCTACACTCTCTCTTCTGGGAGATGAAATCACCACCTTGTGAAGACATCTGCACTCCATGTTCATTGCAGCATTATTCATACTAGCCAAGATATGGAAACAATCTGAATGGCCATCAATGAATGAATGAATAAAGACAATGTTATATATATACAATTATATAAGCATATATATGTGATCTATATATACACACACAATTGTTATGGTACATATATATATATATACACACACATATACCATATATATATATATACCATATATATATATACACACCATATATATATACACCATATATATACACACCATATATATATATATGTATATATATGATGTTTTTAAGGCTGAAGAATATTCCATTATATAGTAGAATATTATGGGCAGGAATATAATGGCAGGATTAGAGATGCTGCCATTTGCCACAACATGGATGGACCTGGAGGACATTATGCTAAGTGAAATAAACCAGGCACAGAAAGAAAGATACTGTATGTTCTTGCTTATGTGTGGAATCTAAAAAATATATATCAAATACATAGAAACAGAGAGTAAAATGGTGGTTACTAGGGATGGGAGCTGAGGGAGGAAATGGGGAGATGTAGGTTGAAGGGTACGAACTTGTAGTTATATAGGATGGATAAGTCTAGAGTTTTAACGTGTAACATGGAAACTATAGTTAATGCATTGTATAGTGGAAATTTACCAAGAGAATAGATTTTACTACTTTACCACAAAAAGAAGAAAGGTACTATATGAGATGGTAGTTATGTTAATTTGCTTGGTTGTAATAATCACTTCCCGATGTGTGTGTATATCAAAACATCATGTTGCGCTCTTAATATAAAATAAAACCAAAATAAAGTAGGAAAAAATAAAAGGAAAAATCTTTTGTATTATCTGAGGTAGAATATTTCATGCTGCCTTTAAGGTAAGACCAAATGGCTATAGATGAAATAAGGGAAAGTCCAACTGCAGTGCTCCTAGGGTCCTCCCCTCCACATACACAAAAAAGATTCTTGCAATTATATTTTTAAAATAATTTATCATTATTAATAACAACATATTTTATTGAATAATAATTCATATTACACAAGTATTAAGTAAGACCTTTTTTGTGAGTAGTGATTTAAGTCAGCCATGTGAGTCAAATTTTAGAGTTATTACTATGACTAATGATATGGTTTGGCTCTGTGTCCCCACCCAATTCTCACCTTGAATTGCAATAATCCCCAAGTGCCATGGGTGGGGCCCAGTGGGAGGTAATTGAATCATGGGACAGTTTCCCCCATGCTATTCTTGTGATAGTAAGTTATAACAAGATTTGATGGTTTTATAAGCGGCTTCCCCCTTTGCTTGGCTCTCATTCTTTCCCTCCCTGCCGCCATATGAAGAAGGACGTGCGTGCTTCCCCTTCCACTATGATTGTAAGTTTCCTGAGGCCTCCCCAGCTATGTTGAACTGTGAGTCAATTAAACCACTTTTCTTTATAAATTACCCAGTCTTTGGTATGTCTTTATTAGCAGCATGAAAATGGACTAATACAACTAATATCTGAAAAATTGATATCAAATCATTTAACCAGCTGAACTGGTATCCGTACTAAGTAGTTCATAGTCCATTTGACTATATTTCTTTCTCAGATTTTTTTCATTCCTTGGGCATGGCTACTATCACTAGTGGAGAGAACAATTAATTAGGAATCATAATATAAAATGATGGAGTTGGAGTTGAGATTAATAGCCGGTACCCAGGATTTGAATTATACTTTTAATAATCAAATAAGACTCAGTCTATGTAAGTGCAACTTAGTGCACATTTACGCCTTCTCTATATTGATTGATTTATTCAATATTTATATTATTATTGTGTATCAGACTTTGTGTAATTCATTGCATGTACAATAAGGAACAAGAATGAAGAGGTCTCTTCCCTTCTCTCTTCCTCCATTCAACTATTTTGAATTATCTTACTCCCCTTCCAGAATATAGACTCTTTAAACAGGCTCTATGAATCTTTTAAACAATTTTTATCATAGTACTTAGTACAAATATTTTGCAACAAATTTGCAATAGTATATGTGCAATAAATATGTAAATAAAAAGAAAATTTACAACTGGAAGTAACTTAGACATAATATGGTGTAATATGCAGAAGATTGAAACTGGACCCCTTTCTTACACCATATACAAAAATCAACTCAAGATGAATTAAATACTTAAATGTAAAACCCCCAATTATAAAAACCCTAGAAGATAACACAGGCAATATGTTTCTCAACATAAGAACGGGCAAAGGTTTCATGACAAATATGTCAAAAGCAATTGCAACAAAAGCAAAAATTGACAAGTGGGATCTAATTCAGGTAAAAAGCTTCTTCACAGCAAAAGAAACTATCAATAGAGTAAACAGACAACCTACAAAATGGAAGAAAATATTTGCAAACTGTGCATCCAACAAAGGTCTATTATCCAGCATCTATAAGAAACTTAAACAAATTTACAAGCAAAAAACAAACAATCCCATTAAAAAGTAGGCAAAGGACATGAACAGACACTTTTCAAAAGAAAACATACATGTGACCACCAAGCCTATGAAAAAAGCTCAGTATCATTAGAGAAATGTAAATCAAAACCACAATGAGATACCATCTCACACCATTCAGAATGACTATTATTAAAAAATCAAAATATAACATTCTGGGGAGGTTGCAGAGAAAAGGGAATGTTTATACACTGTTGGTGGGAGTGTGAATTTGTTCAACCATTGTGGAAAGCAGTATGCCAATCCTCAAAGAGTTAAAAGCAGAACTATCATATGACCTAGCAATCCCATTACTGGGTATATACCCAGAGAAATATAAATCATTCTACCATAAAGACACATGCATGTGAATGTTCATTGAAGCACTATTCACAACAGCAAAGACATGATTTCAACTTAAATGCCCATCAATGACAGACTGAATGAAGAAAATGTGGTACATATACACCATGGAATACTATGCAGTCATAATAAATAAGAAGATAATGTCTTTCTAAGGAACATGGATGGAGCTGGAGGCCATTATCATTAATAAACTAACACAGGAACAGAAAACCAAATACATCTCACATATAAGTGGGAACTAAATGATAACTCATGAACACAAAGAGAGGAACAATAGACATTGGGGTCTACTTGAGGATGGACGGTGGGAGGAGGGAGAGCATCAGAAAAAATAACTATTGAGTATTAAGCTTAGTACCTGGGTGCCAAAATATTCTGTACAACAAATCCCTGTGCAACAAGTTTACCTATATAACCAACCTATACGTGTACCCCGAACCTAAAATAAAAGTTAAAAAAAAGAAAAAAGAAATAAATGATACGGTTTAATGACTTAACTTCTGTGGATAACAAAACAGTTAGGCAACTTACCCAAGGTCCATAGTTAAAGACACAGGCAGAACTAGGATTCAGGTTTCTTAGCTTAGGTTTAGGGCTTGTTATTGTCAGCTCTTCTATTTCTAGCAAGATGATTTTCATAGAAACTTTCAAGGATGAAGTAAAACCAGTGTGTTATATCAGAATATTATATTAATAACTATATTATGTTAAAATATGTACATTTCACATAATTAATTAGAAATGAATATAGTGAACAGATACAGTGGTGGTGAATTAGGGAAAGTAGGATGATGTTGAAGATAATGAATGAGTCTGACTTATGTATAAAATATCGTCAAAGATGAAGGCAATTACTATGAACCTTATAGAAAGGAAAAAAATACTAGTACAGAAATTTGAGAAAATCATTAATAAATAAATGATTAATAAATGAATTATATGCCTCCAATAAATAAAGAATAATGAAGAAGAGGGAAGCATCTGAGAATAGACTTTCTGAATTTTATATTTACATTCTGAGATTTAAAGTAGAAGCTTGAGGATATGGTAAAATTTTGTTATCAACAAATATGCCATATACTTAAGTCTACAGAATTTTGATTACTATGTGCTACATATAATTGAGTTTTATTAATTCAAGTGATATTAAAGATGCACATTAATTTTATCAGGGGATTGATTGAGTTAGTCTAGGCTATTATAATAATTAAACTGAAGGAAAACAAGAGAGATATTCTAAACTTATAAATGTGGTAGGTCAATATGACACTTTGAGTTTCCAGTCTTCACAACATTTTCCTCAATGTCATGGTTTTAATCTTCATGTAAGCTCAGTGAATTAAGTGAGAATTTTCTAAGTATCTACATTTGACAAATAGGAAAACACATGTGTAGAATGACATTTTTGACTTATGCTTATATGATTGCAGATTTGTATACAAAACCAGGTTGCCTTATTTTGAGTTCATTGTTAATTTTCTTGGTTCATCCCTGATTAGTGAGTCATCTTGAAGTAACGTCATTCAGATACTTTATTAAGCATTTTAACTCATAGATGGCTCAGCAATACAGAAACAATTTTAAGTATTACCAGCAGTAATAAACAGAATACACAGAATTTGTTGCTGAGGAAACCCACAGTAGCTTTCATAAATCACAGGAAACCACAGTCAAGATTTCAGCTGCCCACACCATCAGTGAGTGATTTGAAGGAAATTGCTCACACCACAACAGAACTGCACCATCTGTCAAAGCCACTTGCTAGAGGGGTAGTAATGGCTCTGCCTTCCCTCAGCCTTTCACACTCCATGTAAATGCCTCTTGTTCTCAGGCTCTGAACCAGAATCCTGCTGGCAAGGGATTCTGGAAGAAGTGCTCCTTGATTCCAGCTCCAGCATGGGATACAGGGGAACAGGCAAAGCATGCTTGTTGCCCCTGATAAAAATAACACATTGTCCTTCGACATACAGCTTATAAAATTTCTTAAGAACAAGCTATTTGTTTCTAAATTATTATATATTTGAGACCTAGATGTTTTCTATGGATAGTGTGTACTAAACATATGTTTATTGCTGCTGCTGATAAGAGCATTATGGTGGTTTTCTGTAACTTGCTTTAGTGTCATATTGTTTTTGAATGCACTCATAGAAAAATTGTCAAATCTACTGTATCCATACTTTAAAATAAGTCTTTTGTTAAATCATCAGCAATAACAATGAATTAGTAATAGTGGCAATAAAAGTAATATGCAAACACTTACTGAGTTTATAGCCTATTTCCAGTGTGGTGCTTAGGGTCCTTTACATCTCTTGTTCCAAATCTTACCAAATTCTGCTAGGGAGCTATTTCACATTCCACTTTATAGATGAACAAGCAAATATCAAGAAATATTAAGTACTTTCCCAAGATCACACTTATTCAAACATGAGTCTGCCTGACTTCAAACATGCTTCTCCTACTACATTTGTTAATTTAGATTATGTGAACACAAGTAAATACAGCATATATATACATTACTGTAAATACATTACATCATTCAATTTTCAATTTGTTCCCATAGTAGAAAATCAGAAGAGACATTACTTTTCTCTTCTTTTTAGTATTTTAAGTTAACTCTTTGTGAAAGCAGTAACAGAAACTGTGACAGAATGTGAAATTGCATTTAATATAAATATGGTTCTCAAACTTTAAGCCCCATAAGGTCAATTACAAAACAGCTGTCTCCTAAAATGTTATTTTCCAGCAAAACAAAAAAAATCCATAAAGGATCTTCTTTGTCTGTTTTCTGCTACTGCCACAGAATACCACAAATCAGGTAATTTATAAAGGAAAGAGATTTGGTTTAAGGTTCTACAGGCTGGGAAGTCCAAGATCGAGGATCTACATCTAGTGAGGGCCTTCTTGCTGCATCATAACATGGCAGAAGGGCAAGTGAGCACACAAGACAGACAGCAAATGGGGGATCAGCTTATCCTTTTATCAGGAGCCCACTCCCACAATCACAGTCTTAATCCACTCATGAGGGCAGGGCTCTCATGACCTAATCGTCTCATAAAGGCCCTCCTTAATATTGCTACAGTGAGAATTAAATTCCAGCATGAGTTTAGGAGGGGGCAAACATTCTAGCCATAGCAGTCTTCCTTTAGTGCTTTGTTTTGAAAAGCAGTGGCAATGAGAAACATCGAGAATACCCTTGCCTCGAGAGATTGGTGTCTCCTGTGTTTCATGTTTTTTCTCCTGCCATTCTACTTTTCCATTTTTTTTCTTTTCCAAAGCATGTTCATTTAGAGCCAGCTAGGGTCACCTGGCAAGCTGTCTGTGTAACAACTGCTTCCACCACTGTCACTACAGGCCTTCTGGATGTTCATTTCATTCCAATTCTCTGACTAAGTTGCATCAACAATCTCCATATTATTCTGAGAAAATTGCAGTAGGTGCAGCTAAACTCCACCCAGTTAAAATATGGTATAAAAATCTTAGGAGACCACTGTTGTATATGTGGTCTGTCATGAATGGAAGTGTTATGTGGCATGTGACTGTACCAGAATTTATTTTGTGGAGGAAATGAAAAATAACAGTAATGTGTAAAACAATAGTTCTCAAACTCTTTGATCTCAGGACTCCTTTAAACATTTTTATAATACTGAGGATTCCAAAGACCTTTTGTTTATTTGTGTGATATTGATCAATATTTACTGTATCAGACAAAAGCGTAAATGCACACAATCCCACAAAATTTTGCATTCCACTTCAAAGGGCCCCTTGATTCCCTTTGTGGTGCATCCACAGATTATAGATCAAAAAACTAATATATTGGAATTTGAGCTTAGAATACACGTCTGATTTTGCCAGAACAATTTGGATTGGTTCTAAAAAATAAAAAACTTCACAATTTTGGTTTTCTATTGCTGAGCTAAAATATTCTATAGTATAAATCATGCTGCTGGGCTAGATGGCCTTTAAAATCCCTCCAAACCTAGGATTATATTGCATTATGATTCATCCTTATTGGCTAGTTAGACTGTTCTGATTTCACTGCTCTATTGCACCACCGTTACTTCACTCAAGTCATATCCAACTGGCCTCAAGTTTATTCCCCAGGAACTGTAGTCATAAATTTATCTTCCAATTTCCTTTGCTTAATTTGGAAAACATTTAGTGAATTTAAAAGTCAGAGAATAAAAAGCATGGCAAATAGCTTATTTATTACACAAGTACATATTTCTCATGACAAGGAACAAGAGAGGAAGTATCTTTTGGCCATAGCATTTAATTTTCACAATTCACAATCTTCTTTAGCTTGTCAATTCCATTGTTTCCTTCTTTTCTACACTACTTTTTCAACAGAAAAATATTTCCATTTTTACAAAAGGACATCTTTATCCAAGTGTGCATACCCAATGAGCAAGATCTCTTCTGCTTGAGAAGGGCTACTGTGCCATAAATCAGCAAAGATATTTTCAGAAATCCCAAGAGCAAATTGTGACCTTGAATATATCATGTATTTTCCAGGACTTTTGAAAAACTTTAGAGGCAGAAAACTCACTAAACATTAAAATTTGTGTTTGTGTAATATGAATCAGCCAGTTGGTTACTAGAAATTGCAGCTCTAAATGTGGATTTTCCAAATATAGGAATGTTTGATATTTGAAAGAAAAAGTTCAGACTTTAAATTAAATGCATGTAAGTGAATCAGCAAATCTGAGTCTGCCTAAATTTTCTCAAAATGAGATTTGATTTAGCCTCAAGTGTGAGTCAACTAACTGGCTACTTACTAACTGGTGTTATGGCCTTTCCAGTTGCCTTTCTGCCTTGTCCTCTTTCCTGCCGAACTTGAAATTTTCACTATACAAAATTCCTACATGTAACCTAGACCAGGATGCTAGCCTCTCACTAGTACAGAGCAGACCGGGGCATTACTGAGTTGATGCCTTGCTTCTGAGGATAACACACATACTTTAATGCCAGTAAAAGGAGAAAACTGAAGGCTGTATTCTCAAATCTAAACACACACACACACACACACACACACACACACACACACACACACACACACACACACACACACTCCTTCCTGAAAAAAGCAAATCTGAGTGTTCTGAATGATGGAATAAGCTTAGGGACATCAGCACAGAGCTATCATCAGCATCAGAGCAGTGAAGATATCTAGAAAACACATCACCTGCTTTATGTTTTTTCTATCATCAGTGCAAGGGTCAGGGAGCCCTAAAATTATCTTTCTTCCAAGATGGGGAGTTCTAGAATGGTCCATAAAATAAGTATATCTGTGTTTTCTCTCCAACTGAATCATTCACGTGTTACTTTCTGGCATGTCCCACACCTAAGGAACCGCTGCATTGACAAGTGTAAATAATGCATCTTAAGACCAGGTATGGTAGCTCATGCCTATAATCCCAGCACCTTGAGGGGCTGAGGTGGGAAGATCGCTTGAGGCCAGGAATTTGAGACCAGCCCAAGCAACATAGGGAGACCCACATCTCCACAAAAAGTAAAAAATTATCTGGGTGTGGGCCGGGTGTGGTGGCTCACGCCTGTAATCCCAGCACTTTGGGAGGCCGAGGCGGGCAGATCACAAGGTCAGGAGATCGAGACCATTCTGGCTAACACAGTGAAACCCTGTCTCTACTAAAAAAATACAAAAAATTAGCCCGGTGTGGTGGCAGGCGCCTGTAGTCCCAGCTACTCGGGAGGCTGAGGCAGGAAAATGGCGTGAACCCGGGAGGCGGAGCTTGCAGTGAGCGGAGATGCGCCGCTTGCAGTCCAGCCTGGGCGACAGAGCGAGACTCCGTCTCAAAAACAAACAAACAAACAAAATTAGCTGGGTGTGGTGGCACACGCCTGTAGTCCCAGCTACTTGGGAGACTGAGGCGGGAGGATCACTTGAGCCTAGGAGGTCGAGGCTGTAGTGAGTCGTGATTGCCCCACTCCACTCCAGTGTGAGCAACAGAGTGAGACCCTGTCTCTAAAATAAATAAATTTTTAAAAATACATATTAAAACAAAAAGGAGTCATGCATCTCAAAGTGCAAGGCTGGTAGCTGGTAGCAGCTTTCTCAACCTGAGTGGCATTAGCTAGTTCATTCACTCGCATTAGAGAAAATTTCTTCCCTCTCACTAAATAAATCTTCTGAGTAATCACATATACCAAATATTGAGAGAACGTGGATCACTGGGACCTCATACATGGCTGGTAAAGTAGAATAATTGCTTTGGAAAAACAATTTGGTGCTATCTTGTAAAGCAAAACATGCAAATAACCAGTAAATCCATTCTTAGGTGGACATAGAGTAGCCCAAGTGCACCAGGAGCCAAGGACAAGAATGTTTAGAGCAACTAATATGGTTAGGCTCTGTGTCCCCACCCAAATCTCATCTTGAATTGTAATCCCCATAATCCCCATGAGTTGTGGGTGAAACCTGGTGGGAGGTGATTGGATCCTGGGGACGGTTTCCCCCATGATGTTCTCATGATAGTGAGTGAGTTCTCATGAGATCTGTTTGTTTGATAAGTGTGGGGCTTTTCCTCCTTCATGCACTTCTGTCTCTCACCTGTTGCCATGTAAGAGGTGCCTCTTCCCCTTCTGCCATGATTGTCAGTTTCCTGGGGCCTCCCCAGCCACGCAGAACTGCGAGTCAATTAAACCTCTTTTCTTTATAAATTACCCTGTCTGGTACGTCTTTATAGCACTGTGAAAACAGAATACTACGGCAACTCTGTTCAGACTTCTAAAAAGTGAGAAAGTACCCAAATGCCAACAGGGATACAAATAAATAAACCTGGTCTAGTCATACAAAGGCCTAGTACACAACAGTGCAAGTGAATGACCACAGAGCAGCATGCATAAAACTTAGAACAAAATGTTAAGTGATGAAAAGGCAAGTCCCGAATACTATAGATAGTATGATACCACTTTTAGAACACTCAGAAACTAAACACTATGTTGTTAAGACATAGGCATATGTGATAGAATCATTTTTGAAAGCAAGGAAATTAAAAACATAAGACTTTGGATCCTGGTCATCCTGGGTTGGGGGAGGCAGAGAGGGAGGGCTAGAAAAGAATACCCAGTGGAGGCTAATTTTTGGCGATGTAGTAATTCTTGGATTGTGGACACTTTATGACTCATAAAGAGGTCACACATATTCTTTTGTATATATCAAATATCATATTAAGGACATAGAGGAGAAAGGAAGATGTTAAGGGTTATCTTCTTTCATTTCTTTCTAGTCCTCGACAAGGAGAAATAAATAACTGAGAGGCTCAGAGAAAGTCCGATTGTTAGAGAAATTGCGGTCATGTCTCTCTTGAACTTTTTGCTGCCTTCAACACAATGCTTTCTTCACAGGAAGTGTCCAGGCAAAACCTCATTATCAACTCCAAACATGAAGCTCATGTCCAACAGGACATGGGAAGCTTTCAGTTGCCATACGCTGCCCCCAGAGAATCCACTCATTTTGTGTGCTTGTCGACTGTCATAGCTCAACTTGAGTGTCCACACGATAAGCTCTTCAAGGCAGAACATTTCCAGCTGTTGTGGTCAGACAGCAGCAGGTTCTTATCTGAGGACAGCAGGGCCATGTGGCACACCGCAGCCGGGGCAGTGTCAGGGGAAGCATGTGGTCTCTGTACACAGTAGCAGGGTCCAATAGACAGCAATTAGCACCGGGAGAATGAAGATGAACGGGACATATACATAACCTTCATAAAAATGTCACAGGGAAAAAGACTCACAAACCATATGGATCCATGCTGGGGCTTTCCCAGGCATGGCCTTTTGTATTACACTAGTCCCAGGGATGGCTTTTTAAGAGAGGTCTTTTCTCTGCTGTGTCTTCCTGGTCAGTTCTACAAAGGGAAGTAAAGTAATAGGCTGCCTAGGTGATGTTGGATCAAATGTAAAGGACATTTAAATCTCCACATGTTGTGACTTTCTCCACTCTGAGTTTTCTTGATCAGTTGTCTCATCAGCATCATATGTTGATTGTTAATTAGATGGTCCACCTCCTCTTGTACTATTTTCTCTTTCAGTTTTAGTGATATTTTTCTGAACCTATGAATATTTCAGAAATTTCCTCATCCATTTTCGAAAGACCAATACTTGGGTGTTCTTAGTTGTTAGCAAAGAAACAGAAAGCCTCACTGGCTGACTTAAACAGAAATATAATTATTCAAAAGGATTTTGTCTCACTTACAAGATCATTGAGATGGCTGCAGAATCAGTCCCAGGAAACTGACTGTGCCTGACCCCATTCTAGGTACTCAAGAAATATCTCTGAAGGAAATAAACAAATGCCTCCACCCTCTTGAAACTTGTACTCTAGGTTAGGGTGGGGGAGAGTGAGGTATTGGGAGACAGACCATACCAATGGATACCATAAAGAAGTAAGTTAGGTAAGATGATTGTAAGTGATAAATGTTTTAGAAAAAAGGAGAGCAGAGTAAGTGGAATGTGTTAGGGTTCTTCAGAAAAACAGTCAGGTTGACACATAAAATTAACCATTACAGGAGATAAGAAGGGTGGGTGTAGAGGGGCTTACATGTGCAGTTTTTAAATAGTGTGGTCAGGAAGGTATCATGAAAAGGCTGACATTCAAGCAAAGATTTGCAGAAGCATAGGAATGAGAGATCTTGTTGTGCCCATTGCAAAACATACAATATGGCATGTGGACCATTTCAGAAGGCACAAGGAAATGATTTCTGGGATTGGGGAGGGTGGGAGGGAGGAAAGAATGAGGAATGTGCTAAGCCTTATGGGGAATAAAGAGATAAGGGGGTTAACTGGGAGCATGGGGCTTTTTTTGCTAATTGATATAAAGAGAGAAACAGGGCTAAATCAGAGTATTCCTGGATGGATTCAAGGCAGAGAGTGTGGACTAGAGGAAAATAAATTTGGGGTAGCTGTGTCTTAGGCTCAATTTGCAGGTCCTTTCTGGCCCCTGAAAATGGTGGCAAAGGCCCAGGGAGAGAGTGGCCTCAGACTCAGTGCACTTATTGGAAGAGATGTCTGCTTATTTTGGGTTTTTAGGGTCTGTCTTAATATGTTAATAGAGTTAAGATTTTTGGAGAAGCTGGTGTTTATTCCCAGTGTGCAGACCTCTCTTGACACTTGACGACAGGGTAGAAAGTCTAGGTGATTTTGGTGGAGTCATCTGACCAGCTGCATCTAGGTCATGTTCCCATCCCTATTCCCAAAGGAGATTGGTAAATAGAATATCTGACTCATGATGCAAAGTCCTCAAACATTACACAGGGATTTGGATGATGGACCATTGAAAAAGAAGGAAGATATTTAACGTATTTTTTAGTCTAGCCTTTTTAAAATGTAATGAATTTTGGGTTCTTCGTAATACAAACTCCTCTTCTATCATTTTCTTTACAGTTTATTTGTTGAGGAATCTGGGCCATGTGCCCTGTAGTTTCTACCATCTGGACCTGCTGAGTGCATATTCATGGTGCTGTTCAACATGTTTCTCTGGTCTCTGTATTTTCTGCAAACTGGCAGATGAATTTAGTCTTTTTTTTTTTTTTTTTTTTTGAGATAGAGTCTTCCTCTGTTGCCCATGCTGGAATGCAGTGGTGTGATCAGGGCTTATGGCGGCCTCAAACTCTCAAACTCCTGGCCTCAAGGGATCCTTCCAGCTTAGCTTCCTGAGTAGCTGGGACTACAGGCACACACTAACATGCCTGGCTAATTTTTAATTTTTTTTTTTTTTTGTAGAGATAGGGTCTCATCATGTTGCCCAAGCTGGTCTGAACTCTGGGACTCAAGCGTTATGCTTCCACCTCAGCCTCCCAAAGTGCTGGGATTACAGCTATGAGCCACTGTGGCTGGCTTGAATTCAAAGTTTTGATCTGACTTAAATGAAACCTTTTTTTTTTTGCAAGATATACGAAGTGTTATTTCATCAGGAAGCAAATAATGTCTGGTTATCTTTTTTTGGGAGGTATTTTTAGCTACTATTGATGCCATATGCCTGGATCAATTAGTTCTGGGTTACAAAAGGATAGTTTTTTAAATTCCACATATTATTTTTAATTTATTATATTTCAACTTTAAATGCACTTTATTTTTTAGAACAGTTTTAGATTTACAGAAAAAGTGAGCTGATAGTACAGTGTGCCTACATTCCCTTCTCTCCATATAACCAGTTTCCCCTGTTACTATCTTACGATAGTACAGTATGGTTATTATAATTAATGAACCAATATTGATATAAGATTATTAACTATACCTAATGCCCTTTTTATGTGGCAGGATCCCATCTTAGCCTGCTTGGGCCACCATAATACTGTTACCGAAACATTAGGGGTTTGGTCTAGGTCCTGCTGCTTGCTGCACAGAAAGCCAATCACTGAGACAAGTATTGCCAAGGAAGAAGGCTTTAATTGGATGCTGCAGCTGAGGAGATAGGAGGTGAGAGTTCAGTCTCAAATCCATTTCCCTGACTGACTTAAACTAGGGGTTTATATAGCAGGGGAGAACTGTAACAATGTGTAAGAAAACAAGGACTAGGGAGGGGCAAGGAAGCAATCGTGGTGAATGAGGGGTCCCACATCTGATGCGGTGATCTGGTGAGTTTCAGTTCTTTAATACTTTATTTAGAGGCCTGAAGGTCCTGTCCAAAGGAAGGAACACAGATAGAACAAATATAAGTTTCAAGCCTTAAGACCAGAAGGGTCAATTTCTATGTTTATCAAAAGATCAGCCTATAGGACTAGTGGGTTGGTTTCTTCCAGTTCTGGAAGCTGGGAAGTTCAAGATCAAGGTGTCAGCTGATTCAATTCCTGATGAGGGCCCTCTTCCTGGATTGCATGCAGCTGCCTTTTTCCCATGTCCTCACATGGCAAGGAGAGAGGGCAAGCTCTCTGGTGCCTCTTTTAAGGGCATTAATCACATCATGGGGGCCCCACCTGCGTCATCTCATCTAACTCTTATTATCACTCAAAGGCCTGCATATCCAAATACTATCACATTGGAGGTTAGGGATTCAACATATATGAATTTAGGGAGAATACACATATTCCATCCATAACAACCATAATACATTTAGTCATCATTTCTTTTAGGCTTCTCTTGGCTGTCACAGTTTCTGAGACTCCTTGTTTTTGATAACCTTGAGAGTTTTTAGTATTGTAGAATGTTCCTGCACTGGGGTTAGTCTGATATTTTTCTCATGATTAGACTGGGGTTATGAGTTTTGGGGAAGAGATCATTTTTCCCTTCCCCCTGCCAGAATCTGGAGGGAATCCTCGTATCTTCACTGGTAGAACATGGTGCGGTTCCTGGACATAAGACCCATGAAAAACTGTGGCCCTTAGGACTTTCTAACTCTCATACTAGTCCATATTCATTCAGTCTCCTGCAGTCTGTCAAAATTACCAAGTAAGTGTTTTTACCAGTTTGTGGCTCCAGAGGCATCTGCTCCCGGTGAGATCTTGGCTGTGACTCTCTGTATCCATCTGTCTCTCCAGATTTCAGGGTGTCAAATTGCCATGCAGCTTCAGTCCTCTGAGTGTTGATGGAGAGCCAATGATTTTCAGTTTGTTCAGTTTTTTTCTTCTTGTAAATACATGAGTGATGATTTCCAAGCTTCTTACATGCCCAGGCTGAAATCAGAAGTCGCAGTCAATTCCTACTTATTAGCTTTGCTTTTTAAGGAGAGACTTTTTTAAAAAAATCACCTATTAAATTACCCTGGGGTACAGTTATTAAAAAGGAAATATAAATTCCTGAATCTTTCCCTGTCTTTATCTTTATTCTGGCTAATGAATTGGTTTCCTATTTCTCTTAAAAGTGACCAATTAGTTCATGGATATTATTATCAACTCATGAATTTAAATACATTTAATAAGTTTCAATCCACTGTAATTATTATCTTTATATAAGCTCAAGCTATTCCATCTTTGAACAGTAAGATCCTTTCAAGTTAGCTCCTCAGTCTTTTGGACATGACACTAGTGCTTTGACAGATTTCTAGCTATCTAGCTATCAATCAGATATGACGAGGTGGTTCAGTCTCATCTTGAACATTTCCTGAACTAATTTAAGTATTTTAAGAACATAATCTGTATGGGCACTAGAGATTCTCATTCCTAACTGCATTAATCAATGATTCTAAGACTCAATGTACAGAGAAATATATGTAGACACACATATACTTACATGTACACACATAAATATGATACCTTATACATTTGTACTAATATTTCCAGTTTAAATTTAGTATTATAAATATTTTATTTGGCCAATTAATAATATAACCATATCTTCTTTCTTCCATACCAAGTATCCTGGTTCTTAAGGTGTACTTCAAATATCAAGGCTGTAGAAAAACAGTTTTTTTGTTTTTGTTTTTTGGTTTTTTTTTTTGAGATGCAGTTTTGCTCTTATTGACCAGGCTGGAGTGCAATGGCGAAAAACAGTTTTAACTTACAAGAGTCTTGGAAATCCTGGACTAATTAGCCCTTTTTGAGGAATCTACCATTTTAATGACTGGGAAAATTTCAGCAAAAGTTTGAGGGTGAGCATTTTAAAACATAATGATGTACATTGAAGACTTAATGGCAGGAATGATGGTGGAAGACTAATGTACAAATGTTACATACTGTGCCACAGATGATTCACCATAAAAACCGCATGAGAATGGCTCTCAAACATATAAAAAATGTTGAGCCTAATTAAAGAGAAATGGAACATTGAGCTGCTATTTCTCATCTATCATATTGGCAAAGATTTAAAACACAGTGACACTTTCTTTGTTTAGGCTAGGAAAAGCAGACACTCTCATACATTGTTGGTGGGGAACTGCAGAAGATATAATAGTTGCAAAATATTGGAAATAAATAAAATGCCCAAACATAAAAAAGTGGATGAATAAATCTGATATACCCACATAATGAAGTACTATGCAGCTATGAAAAAGAAAACAAAGAATTAGGAAGAGCTCTCTATGAACCAATTAGAGTGATTTCCAGGTTATACTGATAAGTGACAAAAGCAAAGTATGAAAGAGTATCTATATTATGCCACCCTTTTGTTAAAAAATAAAAGGACTTAAGAAAACACACTGGTATCTGCTCATTTGTGGAAAAGAAATTAAAAATAGTAAACCAGAAGCTAAAGATATGGGTTACCTACAGGTGGCGATGAGAAAGGGGTGGAAAGAAAGGAGGAAAGAGAATGTATTACCATGGGTGAGAAGGAGAAACACTTCTCCAAGCATATCTTTTTGTATGTCTTTGCCTCTTAGGAAGATAGTGACAGTTTTTACATATCCTCCCTCACTCAAGTAAATAAATAATTTGAATCAACTGAGATGTAAGGAGATCCAAAATGGAACATGAACACTAACAAATGAACCTAGCCATCTTAAAAATTAACAAAATAATCACACCAAAGGGGGTGCAAAAGAATTCACGTAAGTAACCTTGGCAAAACAGTATTTTTACGGGCTACTGTAAAGCTAAAGACAAAAATAATTATACAAAAACACTGTACTCTGTTTAGTAAATCTGTTTCTAATAGGAGTTTGAATTAGCAATTTTATAGCTCTTTTATGTGTATACTGTGATTGAGTAAATAAGTGAATATATTGTAAATAGATAATGAGAGCCAGATTCTCACTATTGGAGAAAGAATATAAAAATAAGGAAAAAGGGAAATCTAGAATGAATGTTCCGGTGTTGAGTTGGAATCAGAGCTATCCATTTGAATTCAGGGTTTCATACAGAGAGTTAAACATAGAAATAAATATAGATGTGTGTGCATGAATGTGTCAGTGCACATACATGTATTTCACAGCTCTGTCTGCTGAGAGGACCTAGGAGTAATGACAACCCAGTAGCAATGAGCATGTGTTGCACCCAGTTATTGGTTTCTAAACACCGTTCTCCAATAAAATAAATAATTCTTGGAAAAGTGGTTAATTCCAGGAGTGAGCAGCAAAAATACAAGATAAACTTGGTGCCAGGAAATAATGAGGAACTCACAAAAGATGGGGCATGCCAAAGGCCACAGGATGAAGCACTCAATAGCCAAATGTGGAACAATTTGAGTAACAAAATAAATAATGATTGTATTGTCTTATAGCCTATAGAATAAAATAATTTGTGAGCTCATACTTACATAAATGAATAATTGATCAAATAAATAAATGGAGGATAAGCAACAGCTCCACCTTACAGTATAAATTTAATTAATAAATGTCAATGGAAGAGGGAAATGTAAATGCAAAATTAGGCAAATACCACAATAATAATTGTTGCAGGTAAGATGCAGTGATGGATTCATGCGGAAATGTTTGAGAAGAAAAAAGATATTTAAATAGTGTCAAAGTATCTTTCCCAAGATATTTATCAATTAAAAAGGGCGAGATAATAACTACAGTGGAGAATCCTGGTAGAAAACACCTTTATCAAGTGTTCAAAGTTAACATCACCAGTAATACGACACATTGACCTCATGTACTCCCTACTTCTATGTTACATTAAGAACTAAACATAACTTTTATGGTATTCTTGCCAGAAAATGCAAAATCTCAATATAACTATTAGAAAATATCAAACAAACTGAATTAACAGATATTCTACAAAAACTAATCAGTACTCATAAAAACTGTCAAGGTCATGAAAGACAAGGAAAGAATGAGGAACTGCCATAGTTTGGAGGAGACTCAGGAGACATAACTACCAAATACAATGTGGTATCTGAGATTACATCTTGAAGTAAACAAATAAAAAATGGCATTAGAAGAAAAATTGATGAAATTAGAATAACATATGCAGTTTGGTTAATAGTATTGTACCAATGTTAATTTCCTGGCATTGCTAATTGTACTACAATTACGTAAATGGTTAACATAAGGAGAAGCTGCATATGATTTCTCTTTACTATTTTTTGCAAATATTCTGAGTTTAAAATTATTTCCAATTAAAAAGTTGAAAATACATAGTGGAAAGACATGCCACAGTATGAGAGAAAATAATTGCAACACATATATAAATATGAAAAGACTCATATCCAGAGTACACTATAGATCAAATAGAAAAAGACAAACAACGTGGTAGAAAAATAAGCAAGAGACTTGTGTAGGTACTTTATAAGAGACGATATCAAAAATTCCAATAAATCCTTCAAAAGGTGCTCAATTTCATGAATCATCAAAGCATTGCAAATTAATACTACAACGAATACCATATTCATTCACCACAATGGCTAAAGTAAAAGATGGGCAAGACTGTGATGGGTCAAGATGCAGAGCAGCTGGTACTTTCATACACTGCTGGCCAGAGTATAAATAAAACTTAAAAACTATTTGGCATTATCTACTAGAGTGTTATATATATTCTATATATATTATATATAAAATATATATTATATATAAAATATATAATTCATATATTATATATAAAATATATAATTCATATATTATATATATAATTTGACCTAATAATTCCACTTCTAGGTATGTACCCCATTAGAAATGGGAACATATGTTCACCAAAAGATGTGCCATAGCCAAAAACTGGAATCTACTCAAATGACTGTCAACAGTAGAATGGATAAATAAAGTGTGGTAATCATACAATGGAATACTATACAACCATGAAAATTAGTGGTACACAGTACAATGTGAATGACTCTCACAGTCATAAAATTGAGCTAGAGAAGCCAGACATACATAAGGTATGCTATGAAATTATTGACGTGAAAGTCAAAAAAAGGCAAAACTAGTCTATGGTTTTAAAACTCATGATGGTGATTATGTTGGGTGAGGAGGGAGGAGTAGGGTGGGAACTTCTGGGGATCTGGTAACCATCTCTTTATTGATCTGGGTGGTCTTATGGGTATGTTCCACTTTGAGATAATTTATGGAGCTGTACTCTTGGGATTTTTGCACTTTGACATATGTATGGTAGACTTCAGTATAAACACTTTCTTTAAAACTGTTTTTTCCTTAATAAAAACAATTGTTAGCTGCTTAGGAATACAGGTAAGGTGATACCCAGATATCAGTTGGAATCCTTTCCTGGATTCCACCCCCACCATCCTTTTTGTGTGGGATGGGATAATAACATTTTCCCCCAGTATCTACACACTTCTATCTCTGATTTTCTACTTCTGAGAAATTATCTCTTTTATTACCTTTCTTTTTTTCTATTTTCTTTTGTATACCTTCCGTTGATCCTGATGGGGAAGACAAGCCCCCTGCCTTAATTTCTTCTCAAAACACTCACAAAAAGCCAATGTAGGTCATGGACCTTTACTGATGATTTAGAGCAAATAGGGCAAGGCAAGAGGCTTATGCAGATTATTTAACTTAAATATAAAGTTCTGAACTTTAAACTCTTTTCCATTATCCTTATCTCCTCTTTCCCCTAGAATCTTCTGCTGGAAATTTTTCAGTTTATCTCCTCTTGTTGAATTGCCATTCCCCACCATGTTTCTTTTCTTCATCAATCTTGTGTTTTTCCTTCTCCTCCCTAGCTAGCTTGTTGAGATCTCCCAAACATATTTTAAAAATTACCTTATCTCATGCATCAGCTTTATGGCCTTACCCTGGAAGCTAACTCCCCATACCAAACATGTCTCATCAAATTGGCTAAACCAAAACAGTCTTCTTCCCAGGACATGGATAAACTACTGCTTCCCAGGCAGACTTATGCCGATGGCCCTTAAGCTGACAACTTGTTTTCACTTTCCCCAATCCTTAAAGTATGTGTGTGTGTGTTTGCTTTTTTAAAGACAGGGTCTCCCTCTGTCACCCAGGCATGATTATAGTTCATTGCAGCCTCGAACTCCTGGGCTCAAGTGATCCTTCTGCCTCAACCTCCTGAGTAGCTGTGACTACAGGCATGTGCCACCACCCTCGACTAATTATTATTTTATTTTTGTGGAGACAGGGTCTCTCTAATTTCCCCAACCTGGTGTCAAACTCCTGTCCTCAAGCCATCCTCCCACTTTAGCCTCCATAATTGCTGGGATTATAGGCATAAGCTTCTGTGCCCAGCCTCTTAAACTGTATTTATTCACACTTATTTTCCTAATGTGTAGATCCCAGTGCACTGCCTTCAGTTTAATTTTAAAAGAATTGAAAATTATCCTTTAATTAAAAAATAGAGACAGCATAAAGACATGCAACAGCTTAAAAGGGCAGAGTTGGTTTACTGTTCTTTTGTGTCTTTTTCTTCTGAGGACGAATTCATTCCTAGATGACCTTATCACATCTTTACAATCTGTTGCCAAACTAATATTGTATTAATCTGTTTCCATGCTGCTGATAAAGACATACCTGAGACTGGGCAATTTACAAAGAAAGAGGCTTAATGGGCTTACACTTCCACATGGCTGGGGAGGCTCATAATCATGGTGGAAGTCAAGGAGGGGCAAGTCACATCTTACATGGATGGCAGCAGGCAAAGAGAGAGAGCTTGTGCAGGGAAACTCCCCTTTTTAAAACTATCAGATCTCATGAGACTTATTCACTATCATGAGAACAGCGCAGGTAAGACTTGCCCCCATGATTCAATTACCTCCCACCAGGTCCCTCCCACAACATGTGGGAATTCAAGATGAGATTTGGGTAGGGACACAGCCAAACCATATCAAATGTCTTCATTCATATTCCTCTGTCTTATATTTTACTTCACAAGAATTACATTTGTAGTTGCCGAATGGACATTATTACACAGAAGTCTGTTGTTACAACCATTTTATCATATCTAAAACCCAATTACCCAATTAATGTTTTCTGTTTGTCCACAACACTGGTCCACAACATGATTACATCATGCTAACTGTACAGGATAAACAGATAGTGGAAAGTACTTTGGATACTTAGTAAAACTGATGAACAGCAGAGGACATGAAATAAACAATGATTTATTTTAGAGGCTTGTCACATTAATCAGGTTTTTTGTTTGTTTGTTTTGTTTCGTTTTGAGACAGACTCTTGCTCTGTCACCCAGGCTGGAGTGCAGTGGTGTGATCTTGGCTCACTGCAAGCTCTGTCTCCCAGGTTCATGCCATTCTCCTGCCTCAGCCTCCCGAGTAGCTGGGACTACAGGCGCCTGCCACCACTCCTGGCTAATTCTGTTATATTTTTAGTAGAGACGGGGTGTCACTGTGTTTGGTCTTGATCTCCTGACCTTGTGATCTGCCCGCCTCAGCCTCCCAAAGTGATGGTATTACAGGCATGAGCCACTGTGCCTGGCCAATAAGGTTTTTATGAGTCCAGCGGTTTGGGGCAAAATGGAACATCCTTTCTAAGATATGGGACAATTTGCTGTTTCTTGCAGCCATTCTCATTACAAAAGAAGTGTGATGCTTTTCAGCCCTCTGGATTTTGAGGCAGCTTCTACTGCATGTGGGAATACTGCTCTGGCTCACATGTCACATGGCTCAGAAGGCTACCAGTTTTGAGAAGGACCCAGAATGAGGGAGAATTGTGTACCAGATCCAGACTCAGTGAAAGTTGTTGTGACCCTTGAGCCATTTTTATCACAGATCTGAGAGTCCTAAAGGTATCCACGGTGGATGAGGGTGCAGGTGGAAGGTCTAGCAAGCTCCATCAGGGGAATCACAGTTCAGACACCTACCATCAGACACCTAGAGCTGGGGCATACCTGCTGTAGCAGAGAATCAACAACTTGCTGTTTAAAAGCAGTTCCTAGTGTGTTCTTGAGCCCTTACAGAGTCTGAATGTCTGCCCTTAGGACCTCAGTGACAATGATTCAGAGAAAAGCTGGTTGGAAACCTGAATGTGGCACAATCCTTTGAGATACCAGACATCTGTCTCAGACCCCAGAGGGGGCAGTGATGTATCCTGACCAGAAATAACATCCACACTGGATGTGAGTTTGCTTTTCTTACCTGCAGTGCCTCAGCCAGCACCATCATGCAAGGAATTACAAAATGCCAATCATTGGCATGGTATCCCAACTAGCAATGGCTGAGATCGAGGTGCTTGTTTTATGACAAGGGACATCTGGTACCAGACTATAAATCTTATTGCTCAGAAGCAGTTCAACTGAGGCACCAGCAAAGTGGGTTGTCATTGTCCAGGATGTGGTATGTTTGCTCGTCCAGTATTGGATGTTTGGGGCAGAGTCATTAGAATACTTGGGTCTGGGAACCAAAGCACAGAAGAAATACCAGATCCTGTTGATGTAGGAGGTGGGAGTTGACTCCAGAGACAGGGCTGCGACAACAGAACAGATTAAGGACTAGCTAAAACAGGGCCAAGGTGAAAACAGCTTTCAATCAGATACACCCATCAGTGTGCTATGTCAATTTACCATTGCCATGGCAACACTCAGGAGTTACCACCCCTTTCCGTGACAATGACCCAGTGACCCAAAAGTTACTACCGCTTCCCTAGAAATCTCTGCATCAACTGCCCCTTATTTGGATGCAGTTAAAAGTGGGTATAAATATGACTGCAAAACTGCCATGAGCTGCTACTCTCTGCGTGTGGGGTAGCCCTAATCTGCAGGAGTAATCACAGACTTGTAACACTGTGAGAGCTGTAACACAGTTTTCTGTAAAGCTGTTTTCTTCTACTTCTGGTTTGCCCTTGAATTTTTTCCTGGGAAAAGCCAAGAACCCTCATGAACTAAGTTCCACTTTGGAGCTCACCTGCCCTCATCACCCTCGCCATCATGGTGACCCTCTTTTGGAATTCGTGTTTCCCATTTCTGCTCTGCCAGATCAATTGTCCCTGTTCTCAGGGAAGGGAACACTTCCACTAAAGCACATAGGAAAGAGTACTCTGAATTTAAAGTTCCAACTAGCACCCGGCCATTTTGGGCTTCCCATGTAAGCAAGAAAAGGAGTAACCTAAAGTAATCAACTCTAATTGCACCGAAGATGTAGGTTTGCTGTTACATGATGAGAACAGAGAGGTATATCTCGACTGCTAGGTATTTCTGGGATGTCTCTTGGTGTTTCTGTGCTCAATGACAATGGTGAATGGATATGTAACAACCATAGTTTGAAAAGGGAAAGTTACTAAGGCTTAGACTCTTTAAGGAAGAAGAATTAGGTCACCACACTAAGCAAGCTAAGGCGCTGTCAAAGGATGAAAGATTTCTGGAATGGGTAGTGGAGGAGTGAGATGAGAAATATCAATTTCAGTCTCAGAACGAACTGCAGTAGCTTGTCACAATAAGCCATGTGTATAAAGTCCTTACAGATACTGCTGCTGGTTTTGACCTAGAAGGGAACCCTATGATGGGCTTGACTTAATGGATCATAACTGCATTTAAAAAACACAAAGGATGGACTACATCATACTTTTCTTGTGTGTCACTTCATATCTTCCATGTAGATATCCACCAGCTTTCCTCAGGAGCTTCTTGACAACACCTCACTCAGACCTGCTGTCACTTTTTCCCCAGAACATCTCTGATGCTGCAGCACAGGATGTTTGCATGAACCCACTTAGCTTTCATGAATGTATAAACCAGGACTGCAGAGATGACAGATCTGTAGGAGCTTTCTTTACTAATGAGGGAAATGGGGCCACGTCATAAATGCTTTTCTCTTTTTTTGTTCCCTGTTTGGACAATTCTGAGACATGTTCCATGAGATTCCTGAGAAATTCCTGGCTACATGGTGCATCAGCCCTCCATAGGGATGGCCAATTCAACATGCACCCTTGGATTATTTCCCTTTCTCCTGTCTCAATCCTCATACCCCCTCCCTTTCTCACTTGTATCACTCCCCAAATAAACTATCTGTAGGTAAGGCTTTGTATTAGGGGTTCTCTTTAGAGAAATCTAGACTAAAATAAATTGGAGAAGAGATTAGAGCTGGAGAATGAAATTGATCAAAATTTCATTTCAGTCCCTTCAAAACTGACTGTAATTAATTAGTTTGGCAGGCTTGGCTATCATGCACTTATGTGAACTCTTAGGTATGAAGGTAGAGAAGTTTAGCTGCCTGAAACAGATGGGGTCATTATTATTCTCCAGATTACTCAGGATCCAGTTCTAGTGGGCTACCTCAACTCAGTCTACCCTCAGAGAACCCTCAAGAAATTGGTTGTGTAATTGCATTGCATAATAAACTGTATCTATAACCTAACTAAATTCTATGCTCACCTTATCAACACTATAAGCTGGTTCCTCCTGTACTTGACAAGTATAATATCAATAAATCAATTTTAGTGTTTTAACATTAAAACCTTGTCTCTTTTTATTATCAGGTCTGAAAGTGATAGTGTATCATTTATAATGCACTCTGAACCAAGAATGCCCTCTTATAAAAGTCCTCAGTTTGTTTTTCCTCTGTAGAACAATATCCCTATAAACTGCAGAGAATCCATTGTTAAAACATGGAAGCTGTCTTTGATGATTTTAACTATACTAAGTAATAAAGTCATTTTGGTCCAAATGCAAGAGAAAAGTCTCTACCTCCCTTTTATTTCTGTGTGTCTCATTAAAGAAAGGGCTAAGTGTTAATTTGGGAAATCACCAACTTTAAATGATGAAGGAGATGAGTTTTTTTCAGTACCAATAATTTAAAAGTCTATCTTGAATGTTTCAGCATTGGATAAGAAGAATGATGAAGCTATTAATAATTCTGCCTTAGTGTTACCAAAAATTGTTTTAATGAAAGACAGTGTGTCTGGATTTAATGTAAATCAGGCTAAGAGAAAGATAGTGCCTTAAAAATAATTAGACATCCAATTGAAAAATCTTGCTTCTATAATCTTTCTACCCCACATCTTAGCCTGCTCTCCAAGGTAAAACTATAACGGGGTCTCTCTGGTTCCTTTTCTGTCCCCCATGTTCACCTAGAAAAGACGTGAAGAGCAAAACTATACAAGACCTCTGTTTCATTAAACAAACTCAAGTCCAAGAAGATGCTTCACTTAAAAATTCAGCTAGCCTAAATGTGATAAGTTCTATTGGTATTTTTCTTCAGTCATGAAAATGTTAATCAAATTTTCCACCTGAAGATCCAACTGATAATTTAAAATGATACATTAATTAAAATCAGTTGAAAACATTTTTAGATGAACAGAAAAGAAGTTTTGAAACTATGGGAGGGTGAGAAACACGGAAAATTACATACATTATATAAGTACAATTGAATAAATGCTAATATATTATTTAATACATTGTATGGTCTACAATATTTGAATAAGTAAAATACATGACAACTAATAGATCAAAAGGTGGGAAAAGAGTATATGCATTGTTGGGGACATAGCAAAAATAATAAATATTAAAAAGTAATAAATCAAAAATGTATGTTTTAATCTTTAGGGTAATCCATAAAAGAATAGTAAAATGAATTATAAAGTAGTAGAGACTGTGGAGTAGTACTTGATTAATACTTGACTAAAATTGAGGAAAAATAAAAAAATCTGTTCTCACACTGTTAATAAAGACAAAGGCGAGACTGAGTAACGTATAGAGGAAAGAGGTTTAATTGACTTACAGCTCCACATAGCTGAGGAGGTCTCACAATTATTGCGGAAGGTGAATAAGGAGCAAAGTCACGTCTTACATGCCAGTAGGCAAGAAAGCTTGTTCAGGGGAACTCCCATTTATAAAACCATCAGATCTCATGGGACTTATTCA
This sequence comes from Gorilla gorilla gorilla, assembly GCF_029281585.2. NCBI lineage: Eukaryota > Metazoa > Chordata > Mammalia > Primates > Hominidae > Gorilla > Gorilla gorilla. The sequence continues at coordinate 157,872,742 of NC_073229.2, read as the reverse complement.
CTACCACTCGAACAGTATGGGGGAAGCCTCCCCCATGATTCAATTATCTCCACTTGGCCCTGCCCTTGACATGTGGGGATTATTACAATTCAAGGTGAAATTTGGATGGGGACACAGCCAAACCATATCAGAACAAAAAGAAAGTAAATAGTAGGACAGTCAATTTAAACAAAAATATATGAGAGTTTTAATTAAATGTAAGCAGTCTAAATACTGTGATTAAAAGATTTGTCAGTTTTTTTTTAAGCCAGACATTTATGACATACATGAGATGCATTTTAAATGTAAGGCTGTAGAAATGTTGAAAGCAAATTTAAAAGAGAAAAAAATTAATAAAAAAGATGTATACACAAATATTAACCAAAAGAAAGTTGATATATAACATTAGAAAAAGTGGGCTTTTATGCAAGAATAATTGCCTATATATGTTTCAGTTCATTAATTCTCTTTTTAGCGTGTTCAGTCCTCTGTTTAATCAATCCATTGAGTTCTTTATTTTGGCTATTCTATTTTTCCAAGTAGAATTTCTACCTGATTTTTTCTTTATTCTATTTCTTGGCTGAAAAACTCTATTGTGTCATGTATTTTTCTTGAACATGTTAATCACATTATTTTAAAGTCTGTGTCTGATAACTAATATTTTATCAATTATGGATCTATTTCTATTATTCTATTATTTCTATTATCCCAAGTTTTTCTCCTTGTTTTCAGTGATTTGATTCTGTGTCTGGTATGATTGATAATTTTTACTGGATGTCAGACACTGTATATGAAAAGATTTAAAGATAGCGTGAGGCTCCTGATGTAGCTGATTTTCTACATGGAGGACAAATTTTTGCTTCTGGCAGATAGCCAATTAGAAGAAAAAGAGGTAAACTTAATTGGTCTTGTACTGAACTGATTCAAGGTTATTTTGTTTTGTGTTTGTTTGTTTGTTTTAATAATAGTGAGAAGTGCTCTATTTCCATTTCCCTTAGCCCAAGAGTATAGACTTTCTGGGCTTTAAAGGGAATGTCTGGAGTATTTTACCTATGATGAGGTTTGAACTCCAGTATTATTCTCCCCAGCTTTTGAGACTGTCAAAATTCTCCACTGTTTTTCATTTTAGTTACCAGTTTTTGTTAGACCTCTAGCCTCTTGGCCAAAAGTTATGGATTGGCAAATATTTCTGTGGTCCAGGCAATAGTAAATGTTGATCTTATATCACCGTTCTGATCTCCTTGCAATATTGGTTCCTAATATCCTAACTATTTTGATTGTTCTGTGACATCTTAAAACTGATTTTTAAAAAATTTCCAGTTATTTTTGTTGTCTTACATTAAAATATTTAGTTTCATGCAAGTTAGTCAGCTATCATTACAAGTAAAAACCCTATGATTGTTATTTTGTTTGTATAACCATTTATTATAGAGAGGTTGAGAGTACTTTTATATATTTACTGGCCATTGTGTTTTCTTCTCTGTGAGCTCCTTGCCCACTATTTATTGGGTTGTCTTTTGGTTTATAATACGTGAGGAACTCCAGATACTATTTGAGAGAAAGGAGATTTTAATATGCCTGCAAATATCTTCTAGTCTGTAACTTGTCTTAATTTTTTTATGTTGTCATTTATCACACAGAAATTTTAAATTTTGATAGTTAAATTTCAAACATCTTTTCCTGTGTAGTTTTGATTTAACAAATTATTCTCTATCCTGATATCATAAAGATATCCTTCTAATTTTTCTCCTAAAATTTTTGCAGTGTTAATTTTTATATTTATGTCTTTAATTTACCAGGTTTGTTTTTCTGTGTTGCCTTATTAGGAATAGCCAGTTATTCTACAACATGTGTCAAAGTGCCAATAATTTCCCAACCATTTGGTAGTGACACTGTGTTTTTTTAAATTCATTATATTATTTTAAAATTCATTAATAGTATTAATTTCTTCACGGTCACATGAATTTCTTAAAGACAGTGATTGTATCCTGTGGTCTCCCAAACTCCTCAAATTTCATAAAAACTAAATATTTATGAATGGATATATTGATCTAGATTGGTTGATTGATACGTATTTATAAATAACATAGCATTTTCTACCTATCACAAAATTTACACTCATGATTTCTAGCCAAAATTTTCCAACCTATGCAACAAAATATTGACTTTTGGTGCCTCTAAAATAAAGTTCTAAAAAAGTGATAACAGTGCTAGCTAACACTCATTGATTACTGATTGTAAGCCTGGCAATGATCTAAGAACTTTATATGTTTTAATTCATTTATAAGGAAACTATGAGTCAGGGGAATAGCATTATCTTTCATTTTTCAGATGAGATAATAGACCACATTATAGTGAATTTTTACTTAAGTTTATGAAGATAGTCAGTGCAGAGTCACTTTATTTAAATGTGCTTTATTTTAATTTATAATATAAATGAAGTATTGCTACTACATAACTTTCAGGCAAACACTGAATATGAATATATCTCTAAATACAGCTATAATCATTTCTGTGTGGTATGTTCACATTTATATTTCTATATACAAATGCTGTTATCATTATCCTTAATAATTCATTAGAAGCTTACCAGATTTGTGGTGTTAGACAAGGTGTTAAAATTAACTATAATTTGTTTGAATCTACATAAAAAATTTGGTATGTCTGAGTTTCACAATTCTTTCCTCGATCATGGCTGCATTTCAAGGGATAATGCACTTTATCTGCTGCTCTGGTGGTAAAAACAAATTTCACATAAATGGAGTAAAGAGCATTTAATGAACTGAGCTCCATGCATGTGAAAGCCAACAGCAATATTAGAAATGGTGTTTATTTTATAGCCCAGAAACTGCATTTTAAATGCTAGTATATGTTTATATGACAGTTCTATTAAATATAAAAGAGTCCCATTACAAGGGAAATCCTTTGCATGGGCTTTTTATATGGTCTAAATAGCATACCCAGCTCTGCAACTACTCATGTGAGACATTTTTAGAACCTTATTTATGTTAAAGCCATAACAAACTAGCAACTAGAAAACTATAATGGGCACAAACGGCTAATAAAAATGAGATTGTTGAAAATACTTCTCAATAGCAACTTAGGAAGTATCCTGATGAAACAAAGTTAAGGCTTGGTGTCTCTGGAAGCCTGCCACTGCAGTAATCACAGACATTTGGCCACAGGTACTCCCCTTTTCCATCTTTGCTTTTCTGGCTGAAAACTAAATAGCCAATGCAGTTTAAAGTTGGTATTTGCCCCATTTTTCATTGTAATGCCTACTGAACCAGAGGTGCTCTAGAAAAAAATCCTAGGATCATTTTTCCTCCCTGCACTGGTTATTCACTGAGTGATCCCTCTGCAGAAGCCAGATGCTCCCAAGATGATTAGAGGAGGAAGAATGCCAGGATGCATTCTGGCTCCATTTGTGCATGTGTGTGTACACAAGCTGCTTATGTGTGCAAATGTGTGCAATATATGTAAGTCCTCAACACTTGAAATCTGGATCACTTCTCTACTAAACTGCCATGTTTAGACAAGCTGGCTAAAATGAACAGGTCAACCATTTATTTATAGAGTGAAAACTATTTGATCTGGGGTAGATAGCTCCACAGGCATACATGTTGAGCCAAACTCATTTTTATTGCTGCATCTTGCAGAATTCCAAAATAGTTCACGTGGCCCTTCATGTGAGCAAAAGAAAAATTCCCACAGAAGGGTGGGCTGGTCAAGGGTGAAACGTGGCTTGAATCACCTCAAACCAATATCTGTTTATATGAGCAAGCGTGTAAAAGAATGGAGAAAGAATACCTTTGAGTTTTAAACTAATGCTAACCTCCTAATGAATTTTGTTCATCCAGTCCCTGGTGGTACTCTGCTAGGGCAGAACTGAGCAAAGAAACAGAATATATAATGCTATCTCTTTGCACACAGGGATGTTGGAACACTGTTAAATAGAGTGTGGAAATTATTCACCTGTTGTAATTATGCCATGACGACTGGTCCAAAAACCATCCATTTTTGGCATAGGATCACCTTCCAGGTCAGCGGCATTCACCACTCACTCAGCGTGGAATTTCCTCCACAACACCCAGGATGATGGTCCTCCAGTCTATTTTTGAACTCTTCATGTTGGGAAGCACATGACCTTAAAACTTGTCTAGTGGGCTGGGCTTGGTGGCTCACGTCTGTACCACTTACGGAGGCCAAGGTGGGTGGATCACCTGAGGTCAGGAGTTTGAGACCAGCCTGGCCAACATGGTGAAACCCCGTCTCTACTAAAAATACAAAAATTAACAGGGCGTTTTGGCGAGTGCCTGTAATCCCAGCTACTCAGGAGGCTTAGGCAGGAGAATCACCTGAACCTGGGAGGCAGAGGTTGCAATGAGCTGAGATCATGCCATTGCACTCCAGCCTGGGCAGCAAGAATGAAACTCCATCTCAAAAAAAAAAAAAAAAAAAAAAAAGTCTAGCTTCACTTGTAAGGAAGTTCTTTACAAAACAGTTCTCAAACCACATATGCTTAATTTATGTTAGCATGTCACTTAACTGAAAATGGCCACCCAAGAACAGCTGGCTCATCTTATAAGCTTCCCACTGCCATTCTGGGAATTTCTCTCTGGGACAGAGAAAAGTATTAATGTATAGTTATGAATATTAATGTCTTTTTCAGTCTGTTGTCCTGCTCAGGTCCTGAGCCTTTGTTATGCTAAGGGAAGAAGAGAACTGGAAGGCAGGAGGCTGTAGACTGGTTTACATTAGAAAGACAAGGAGTTCTTTGCAGAGAGCCAGAAACGGCCAAGAAAGCAGGATACTGAGGGACGAGTTTGAGCTCACATAAGCAGTTTGTGGGGTGAGTTTTATGAGAAGAGAAAGATATGAGGACAATTGCCTGGGATTGCAGACTCTGAGAGACACAAGTGCAGGGGATTTTAGGAATTTTGACATAGGTTATATTCTATTACTCTCTCTTTGGTTTGTTTTTGAGACATCAGTGAAGATCAACTGCTTTTTGAGGTATATGAAGTTTGATTTCTGGATGAAACAGCTTACTTGTTCTATGCCTCAGGCCACTTAAGATGTGATCTTGCTCTAGATTTCCACCTCATTAGCATCTTTGTAACTGAGTAGTTGCTGTTAAGGGCACATGGAGACGCTATTATCAATATTTTGTCATTTGGGAAAATATGAGTTAGTCTATCTGAGTCTGATTAACTCTAAAATGCAAACGGTAAGTTTCTGGACCTGCAAAACTGATGGTCTGCCTTTGAGATATGTGGGAGGTAGTGGGAGAGGAACTGGTGCTGTAGACTGGTGGCTGCCTAGACATCACCTCACACTGGGCTGTGATCTTAGACAAGTCATCAGCGAGGCTGGGAGCAGTGGCTTACACCTGTGATCCCAACATTTTGGGAGGCCAAGGTGGTAGGATTGCTTGAGCCGAGGAATTTGAGGCCAGCCTGGGCAACATGGTGAAATCCTGTCTCTGGTAAAAAGACAAAAAATCAGCTGGGCATGGTGGCACCTGTCTGTAGTCCTAGCTACTGGGGAGGCTGAGGTGGGAGGATCACCTGAGCCTAGGGAGGCCAAAGCTGCTGTGAATCATGATCGTGCCACTGCACTCCAGCCTGGGCGACAGAGTGAGACCTTGTTTCAAAAAATTTTTTTAAAAAGTTACTAAGGCTTGGAGATTGGTGCTCAGTTTCACAGATTCAAAAATTTGTTGCCGTTTAAGCCTTGGAGTTGATCAGATTCCGAGAGACTGACTCATATTTTTCAAATTTACGAGATATTGACATGCAAATTAAAATATCAAATATGCTGGTATATAATATCAGTTGGCTTTTCACCCAACAGGAAAGCATATGGAAAAACCACTTAGAATTTAGGTTATTTTGTAAGTGTGGGATTAGAGCAAGTAGAAGGGGCTAGGATAAACTTGTCTTAAAAATTCACTTCTGCAAGAGACATAGACTCGCTGAGAGTAAGCTGGGAGCTTGATTGAGCTGAGCTTCTATTGCCTAAGTTTGGCTCAATAAACACCATCATTCTGTGGTCCTTTGCCAATCACTAATCCATCCTCCACTCCTATTGATACAACTTTTCTTTCTCTATATTATTATCACTGATATGTACATAGTCAAATGCACCATTCTAATTTCAGTCTGGGAGACATGTTGTCTATTTCTTACTGTGCTTTTCAGTATTTTCTTCTCTATTCAATTTTCAAAGCATTTGTTTGACTTTGCAATGATTCCAAAGAACAAATATTTTTGTTTTGACTCTGTAGTTGGTATTATGTGGTATGTTAGACAGAAAACAGATCTAAGAAGAATGCCATTTACAGTCTCACCCCTCCCTCCATCTCTTTCCAAACCCACCTCCAGTAGATAACTAATGTATCACTCCTCTGCATTCACACAAACATATATAAACAGATGTAAACATGTTGTAAAATGAGAGCATATTTATTCATGAATCTGTAACCTGTCTTTTTCCACTTAGTGTATTATAGACAGCTCTCTGGATTTTCCCTCCAACTCATTTTTTAGAGTGCCCAATATTCTATCTTATTCATTTTCTCTTATTTAATTAGCTTTTATTCGTGAACAGTCTAATTATTTCCAGTATTTTGCCCCTATAAAGAATGCTTCAATAAACTCAAACTTTGTATAATAATCTTTTTTCTTTTCCCTGTAGGAGAAAATCTCAAATGTGGGATCACTGGGTCAAAGGCAACATACAGTTTATATTTTAATAATATTTCTAGACTCCTTTCTTGAAATATTTCCTAAACCAGTGCATGAGAGTACTAACTTCCTCTCATTTTCATTTGTACTGGATATTATCAATCTTTTAAATTTTTGTCATCCTGACACTTCAAGTTGCATTTCCCTCATTAGTGGTAAATTTGAGTTTTTCTTAAAAAATCTATTCGCTTATATATACCTCTTTGACAGTGTTTGCCTATTAATATTATTTGCCTGTTTTTCTGTTGGGTAATTTTAATTTTTTCAGTCAATTTGTAGATGTTCTTTCTTTCACCTCTATCGTTTTCTTTTTCTTGTCCTTCTTCCCTTCCTCCTTCCATCTCTGTCTTCATCTCTGTTCCCTCCCTCCTTCCCTCCCTCTCTTCCTTCCTTCTCTCCCTCCACCCTTTGTCTTATTCTCTGTCCCTCCTTCTCTCTCTTCCCTCTTATCTGTGTCTCTCTTTTTCTTTTTTTCTAAACACCAGTCAGACATTTTTCCACTAGAGCTTCTTTATGGTTTCTTTTGTTGTATATTTCAAGTTTTTACGTGACAAAGCAAATACGTCTGCCTTTCTCACAGGTTTTCTGAGTCTCCATCTTGTTTATTAAAGTCTTCTCACTTTATTACTATTATGTATTTCATTAGGCACATGTTCTGAGTTCCAGTATTCTACCATACACTGATGTGATTTATGCCAGAATAAGGATATACAGCAGAAAGCCTGCTGAGTCCCCTTTGGTTTATTAGTACTCCAGCACAACATGAGCAGAAAGTTATTTTTTAAAAGTACACAATTTAAAAAAAAATTTTAAATACAAAGAATTATTTAATGTTACATCGTAGAATATTTCCAGCAATTGACTAATTGTTCTAGCCTGTGGTGTCGTTCTCTTCTTGTAAAATAAGAGTTTGGGCTAATCTCTGTTGTTCTAGTTTCTTCCTAAAACATAAACAATTTTTAAGCTGTTTTACCAGTGCCTTAAAGATAACATCTCCAGGTTATTTCAGGGCCCTGAATATAGTGTCTTTGGAATTGGAATATGAATAAAGATAATCAAATGTGCTCTCATTTTCTTATTTTCCATCTTAAGCTTTAACTCCTTCTAACCCAAGTTGGTTCTTCCTGTTTGGAGACTATTCTCCCTAACAGGACTCTCCTAATAATACAGCTTCTGGGTATGGGATAACAAGACTGCTAAATGGATAACATAAATTTATATGCATCTAGTTATACCTAAATTCAATTCCTAATTAAAGGTGCTAGCATCATAAGAATTGGGAGGAAATGCGAGGTTTTGATTTTTGTAGGTTTTAATAACTCCAAGTCTATTCGAATGGTTAAAACAACTTTGAAAACAAAATATAGAGTTAGAGCACAAATACCTTATTATTATTATTTATTTATTTATTTTTTTTTTGAGACGGAGTCTTGCTCTGTTACCCAGGCTAGAGTGCAGTGGCGGGATCTCGGCTCACTGCAAGCTCCGCCTCCTCGAGTAGCTGGGACTACAGGAGCCCGAGTAGCTCCCGAGTAGCTGGGACTACAGGCACCCACCTCAGCCTCCCGAGTAGCTGGGACTACAGGCACCCGCTACCGCGCCCGGCTAGTTTTTGTTTTTTTTTTTTTTTTGTATTCTTAGTAGAGACGGGGTTTCACCGTGTTAGCCAGGATGGTCTCGATCTCCTGACCTCATGATCTGCCCTCCTCGGCCTCCCAAAGTGCTGGGATTACAGGCGTGAACCACCGCGCCTGGCCGAATACCGTATTATTTTAAGATTTATTATAAAGCAATAGTAATTAAGGTAGTGCGGTATCGGTACAAAGATAGAGAATAGAACAATGAAATAAAATAGTCTAGAAAATGGCAATTGATTTTCAACCAAGATGCAAAGGTAATTCAACGGTGAAAGGACAGTCTTTTCAATAGAAAGTGCTGAAACAATTGGATATCCACATGCAATAAATAAACAAAAACCCTTTAATCCGTATGTTACACTATAAGCAAAAATTAATGCAAAATGGGTCATGAATCCAAATGTGAAACCTGTAACTCTACAGCTTCTAGAATATAACATAGGAGAAACCTTTGTAATTTTGGATTAGGCAAAGATTTCTTAGATGCAGAACCAAAAGCATAATTCATAGAAGAACAAATTAATAACATAGACTTCATAAAAATTTAAAAAATTCTTTGAAAATCATTGTTAAATAATGAAAAGACAAGCCAAGACTGAGAGAAAACCTTTGCCTAGCATACATTTGATAAGAGACTAGTATCTAGAACACATAAAGAACTCTTAAACATCAATAATAAGAAAAAAGTAGCTATTTTTTTCCAGTGGTCAAAAGTTTTAAACCAACACCATATCTAAGAAGATACATAAATGGCAAATAAGCACAAGAGAGATATTTAATATATTTAAGGAAATACAAGTAAATCTACAATGAGATGGAGCAGAGGTTCTTCTCAGAGGTCAGAGTGTCTTCCTACTTTCAAAGTGCTTGCATGGAACCTGGTCCTCCTCTCAATTCATTCCCCGCCCAGATGGCTGGCTGCTTACAACTTTCTCATGGATCCCTTAGGCAGCGCCAAGTTCCCTGTCACCTGCCATGGTGACTGGTCCCCCAAGCAGGTGCACAAGAACTACCACCAGAACTTGGAGGTCACCGTCAACCACCAGATCAACTTTGAGCTCAACACTTCCCCATCTACCTGTCAATGTCTTGTTACTTTAACTGCGATTATGTGGCTTTGAAAAACTTTGACAATTTCCTCACCAATCTCATGAGGAGAGGGGACATGCTGAGAAACTGTTGAAGCTGCAGAACCAACAAAGTGGCCAAATCTTCCTTCAGGATATCAAGAAACTAGGCCATGGCCACTGGGAGAGTGGGCCGAATGCAACGGCATATGTTGCATTTGAATAAAAGCATGAATCAGCTACAAATGATCACTGAAAAAAAGAGACCCCATTTGTGTGGCTTCATTGATATTCATTACCTGAATGAGTAGGTAAAATCCAGTAAAGATGAGTGACCACTGAAACCAGCTTGCATGAGATAGGGGCCCTGGAATCTGGCACAGCCAAGTATGTCTTCGACAAGCTCACCCTGAGAGACAGTGATGCTGACAGCTTAACCTTAGGTTGGTTCCCTCATAGCCAAGGGAGTGACTTCCACCAAGGCAGTGCATGCATTTGGGTTTATCTTTATCTTTTTCTATAAGTTGTACCAAGACATCCATTTAAGTTCTTTCATGTGTACTACGTTTTCAAATAAAGTAATTTGGTAACCCTCCTCCCCCAATGAGATGCCACTGCAGACCTATTAAAATGGCTAAAATTTTAAAAGCTGACCACACCACATGTTGGCAGCAAAGTGGATCTCTTACCTACTGCTGGTGGAAATGTAAAATAGCACAACAACCACTTTGGAAACCAGTCTGTTTTGTAAAAAGTTAAACATATAACTATCACATGACCTATCCCTTCTCTTAGTTACTTACCCAAGAGAAAAATGAAAGCACAAGTCCTTATAAAGATTTGCACACAAATGCACATTCAAGCTTTATTTATAATAGACAAAATGTGGAACCAACTCCAATTGCCATCAATAGATGAATGCATAAACTAATTGTGGTATATGGTATATCTATCCAATGGAAAGCTACTCATTAATAAATATGAACTACTGATATATGCTACAATATGAATGAATCTAAGTAATTAGGCTGAGTGAAAGAAGTCAGCAAAAAAAGAGAGATTAAATCCTATTTCATTCCGATTTTATGAAGTTCTAAGAAATGCAAGCACATGTAAACTGACAGAAAACAGATCAGCGTTACCAGAAGAGAGGTGAGGAGGTATTGGAGGAAGGGATTATGAAGTGGTGCAAAGAAACCTTTGGGAGTGATGAGTATGTTCCCTATTTTGTAGGAATAGTTCAAATTCTACACTTTGAATATGTGCACTTTATGTATGTCAATGACATCTCAATAAAGCTGTTTTAAAAATCTCTAAATGGTGTAAACTTATATCAGCTTCATCTTTAAATGCATCGTTTCAAGGCTGGGCACGGTGGCTAATGCTTGTAGTCCCAGCACTTTGGGAGGCCCAGGTGGGTGGATCACGAGGTCAGGAGATCGAGACCATCCTGGTTAACACGGTGAAACCCCTTCTCTACTAAAAATACAAAAAAATTAGCCAGGCGTGGTGGCGGGCGCCTGTAGTCCCAGCTACTCGGGAGGCTGAGGCAGGAGAATGGCGTGAACCCAGGAGGCGGAGCTTGTAGCAAGCCGAGATCGCGCCACTGCACTCTAGCCTGGGTGACAGAACAAGACTCTGTCTCACAAAAAAACAAAACAAAACAAAACATAAATGCATCGTTTCAATGTGGAAGGCCCAGCACAGGGGTGCACATGCAGGAAGGAGCACAGATTGCTCACCTCACTGGTGGGTCCACTGATCTTTCTCCAGCATCTCCCTGCTTTCCCTAGCTTGTAGGTGTGTGGTCGTGCAAGGTGGCTATTGCTTTTGTGGCTTGCTTCTTTTTCTCTCATTTTTTCTGCTCTTTTTCTCTCTGACATATTTTTCTCAGGGCTTAATGTTCTCAATGAAATTCTTTAAGAAAAGATACATATAAAACCAGTAAACATCCTTCTTCCTTCATTTCCTCCTTTAAAAACCATACTGGTTCTTAGAGTAAATAGCATTCATTTTTGTGTTTTTTTTTTTCAAAGAAAAATATTAACATCAGCTTTACATTTGACATTTTAGAAACAAGGGAGTGAGCAGAGTATGTGAGCCTTCTTTCTCGTGGAAATTGGTGCAAGCAGATAGACTTTATTCATCTGGTCAAACAAACAAGAAATTGGGAGGGCTGGCCCATGAATCCCATCTGGTTCTTGACTTAAAGTTCAGCCCACAGTCCAGGAGCCCCAGGTGACAAGGCTCTCTGCTGCTTCTGTGGAAAGCATGCACTAACTTCATGGGTTTCAAGGATCAAAAATTCAAAGACCACAGATCACAGATGAAGGTCCTTCTCTGTGAAAATCTGCCCTGCTTTTCTCCTTTCTGTGTTAATGGCTGTGTGTCTCTTCCTCCATGGGGCCTCTCTCTTTATCTCCCCTATGTGACTGTGTGTGGTCTCCTTCATGTCTATTTCTCCTCCCTCTTCGACTCTCTTAACTCTATCTTGAAGTTAAAATTTGTTTTTATTATTTTATTTAATGAATGGGATGTTTGAATTGCCTTCCTTTAAAGCAGATGGGTGGCATATTTTATTCCTCTCAAAACCACTCCAATTACAATGAATTTACAATGCTTTATGCTTTTTATTTATATGGCTTTCAATTTGCTTTATTTCAGCCCTAGTGGCACTTTCCTCTCCTCTCCTGCCAGCGATTGTAAAGCAGCAAACAATTTAGTGAATTATTGTAGCTTACAGACCTGTTTGTGGGTGTTGTCAAAAAGTGCATTACCACAGAGTTGACAGTGCATTTAAGTATTTGTTGTTTTTATCTTTAGAATCTTTTTCTATTTTGATTTTCAATAAAAAATTGGATGATTAAGATGAAACTAACATATGTAATTTTTAAAGCTTGCTTATTTAATAAAATTGTGGTAATCTTCAAAAATGACAGCAAAATTAAGATTCTGAAATCAGTAGCAGTCAACACAAAACATGAAGTTTCTAATATCGGCTCTGGCCACTTTTCTCATTTTGGAGGAGAGGGCAATCATGACCTCGCGATTTGCACTGAGGGATCATAGAGGACACTTGTTTCAGAAATTCAGTTTTATACATGTAGAGCCTTGAACTTCACAGAAAGTTTACTAAACTATTGACAATCATCTGTGAGGCTGTTGTTCTACCTAATAAAGCATGAGGCCAGGATTAATGGACCTTGTAACAATTACAGCACAGAATGAAAGAATAATAAAGCAAATAATAAAGCAAAACACAAATGAGAGAAAAATTACAAAAGAGTTTTGGAAACCTTAAGCAAAAATATTCTAAAATGATTTAGTCAATTCTGCAAGGAGATTAGAAAAAAAATAAAATACTGCTTGAAATCCTGTGCCTCTGATTCTTTATTACCTTTATTATCTTAGTTATAGAAAATAAACAATACAAGACAAGGGAAGTTCTTTTGACATACAAGTTTGAGAGAACTTCTTTTGTAGTTCCTTTATTATATCATCATCTCTTTCCAACTCTGCTCTTACCCTGTGACTTCCTTATAAAGAGAAGCTATAAAATTTCCAGAATTATACCCACCTGCAGGAGTAAGAGTTAGAGATGGGAGGATTTCCAGAAGGAGAGTTCAGCCACATTGCTACTGACCTTTGGAGATATAAAACAACCCCTTAGTGACAAGGCCCCTTTAATAATAGCCAACCATGCAGGGGGACCACTTGCTTGCATCCCATCTCTAACCTGTGGCCTTTCCTGCCCACATGAAATGATATTTGAGCAATTAATACTACCACATCAGCAGACCAAGTGGATGATGGAATGTTACATCAAATTTGGATTAAGAGGCAACCAGTAGGAGGGGCAGAAATCTCAAGAGCAACTCTGCTTAGAACAGACTTCGGCCTTGGTTTTTCCACAGTGCAGCAAACACACACTCTTGTAGGTAAAGAACAGCCAGCAGGCATCGCATACTTTAACCACAGTAGCTGAAGCGTCTTCAAGCAAGACTTGAATTCCTCACACCTTCCTGGGGAGAGAATCTGGAGGCTGCCAGCTTATCTGGGATTCTTCAAAGACAATCCTTGGCAGCAGAGGCTGATGGTGTCTCCTCTGCTGCTGCCCGAAGTCAGCACTAGGCTGAGGAGGCTGAGACTGAGGCACCAGGCCTTGGACTCTTGGGTTGGGACTCTGCTCCAGAATTCCTTACTGTGTAGTCTCCTTTGTCTTTCTCAAGTCAAAAGAGCAGCCCTCACCCACACTACTACCATCTGTGCTGCCCCAAACTTCAATATGGGCTCCAATCAATTGCAAGGCAGGGACTATCCCCACCAATCCCATCCCCTGAGTCTTATATGAACCTAAAGACAATCGCCATGCCAAATGGGCACCCATCTTGGAAGAGGCAGGGTTCAGATTGCCTAGAAGGAGGAGCTGGTGTGAATATTAGCAGTTAAGTCTTAATTTCTGCCAGATAAGGCTCAAGATGGCTGCAGTTGGGCTGAGACAAACATGGCATCATTAGGTGATGTGAATTCATCAGAATGTGTGCAGATTAAAAGGATCGTTCATGATTAAAGAAGGAAGGAAGACTCAAGACTAGGGGCTTTTCATATTAGAAACAATTACTGATTGAGGGCTTTCTATGTTCCATGTACTTTACCTGTATTTTCTCTAATCCTTATTACAATTATACTAGGTAACTATCCATTCATTCTCAACAAATATGAATAGAAACCTACACTGTGCCGAGTTAAATGCTTAATTTTGGGGAGATAGCTGAGAACAAATCAGCTTGCCTTTCTGGAGCCTACATAACCTCTAAAATCCCCTTGTGTTAGAGATGAGGAAGTTGGGGCTCAGAAAGGTTAAGTAATTTATTAAGGATTCATAACCTGTAAATGTGGAATTGGGCTGGATTCAAACCCAGATCCTCTGACTGAAGTGTTTTTCTTTTAAGCTCAATACTAACAATTTTAAATGTTTTTCTTATTGTAACATATATCATATTTGGGGTCCACTGTGTAATATCCCATCATAGGCTGGCTTGTGTCATTGATAAACCATACTTCAGTATTGCTCTCCCATTCACCTTTAGGAAAATACACCTAGGAGGAAGTCAGTGTTGTAGGAATGATGAAGCATCTTCTCTATTTTATGTCAAAGAAATCTTTCAAAGACAGCATTATTTTAATTATCACTGTTACAAGCCCATATTTGCATGTTAGGCATCAGTTAGTCTGCAGTAGATGAGCCATTTGCTAAGCCACGTGTCTGCTAGACTATCCTATTCTCTGTCTAGAAGGAATCAGGCATGGGGCATAGTGGTGAAGGCACAACTGCTGACAGAGACAAGGGCTCTGCATTCAATATTGCAGTTATCTGGCAGTGTGGACAACCTCTCTCCTTCCACCTCTGGAGTCTTACAGAGCCAGGTTTGCCAGAACCCATGTGGCTAATCTCTCATTTCTGACTGAGGAGAAACTTCAGCATGGAAGGTCCAGTTGTGACCCATCCTTGTCAGTTTCTACCTGACTTTAAGGCCTTGATATCATTTGTATCTGTGTCCCTACCCAAATATCATGTGGAATTGTAATCCCCAGGAATGGAGCTGGGGCCTGGTGGGAGGTGATTGGATCATGGGGATGGTTTTCATGAATGGTTTATCACCATCCCCTTGGTGCTGTCCTCGTGATATAATGAGTAACCTCTTGGAGATCTGGCTGATTAAGAATATGTGGCACATCCCCCTTGCTTTCTCTCTCTCTCACTCCTGCTTTTGCCCTGTGATGTGCCTATTCCCCCTTTGCCATCTGTCATGATTGGAGGCTTCCTGAGGCCTCCCCAGAGACAGATGCTACTATGCTTCCTCTACAGCCTGAAGAATGCTGAACCAGTTAAACCTCTTTTCTTATAAATTACTCAGTCTCAGGTATTTCTGTACAGCAGTGCAAGAATGCCCTAATACAGGCCTCATGCACTGGACACAGCTGTCTTGGAGGCAATGTAAGAAGTGTAAGATCTTACGGTTCTTATCTCTGGTGATAGGACTGGATGCTTTGGGTTTGGTTGCATTTTCTTAATGTTAATTATTTGTAATTAATTATTTGCAAACAATTAAAATTAATATTATTTGGATGATATCAAAGACATTTTTGTGGCCTCCAGCTTCCCCAGGAAAGAGACTGAAGCAGAAATGTGTGTGAAAGCAGTTAGTGCTGAGTGCTCTCAGGAGAAGAGATCTCTAGGCTCATCTTTATTCTAGAGCCTTAGCTCTCACTTATCTCAGCAGGCCTTTTTTTTTTTCCAGAAAAATACATTGAAATCTCCCCCAAAATGTGGTTTGATGGAGAGGATATACCTTCTTACATTACAAAGGAAGGAGAGCAAATTGTCACATATGCACTTATTTATTCATTTGTGTTAAGAGCAGTAGTCATGGTTTAAGTAAAACCAGGTTGACTTTTTTTTGTAGGTAGGAAAATGTATCGGTCAGGTTTCAGTAAAAGATCAAGAAACTAGTGTAAGCAGTTCAAGTGCATGGGGTTTAACATAGGGAATCTGGTGTTTATAAAGCCAGTGGAAAGGCTAGAGGAGCCGAAGTCGGGTTGCAACTGGACACTTGTTTCCAAGTTGCACCACTGCAGCTTCAATCCATTGGTCAGGAGATTGCTGCCCTCTCATCTGACACCTGGGAGGCTGGGGATAGACAGAGGAACATGGAGTCTGGCCCTTGCAGACTCCCAGTCTATCAGAGCTCCTGATGAGCCCGCATGGGGGCTTCCCACCCTTCCACCTCTTAAATCTCATGACAGCGCTTTTCACTGGGAGCACTTAAATCACACCCAGGGACAGAATCATCTCTCCAGTTGCAGGAGTTTCAGAAACACAGCATTTAGTCTTACAAACCTGAAATACAAGAAAGGAGGAGGAGGAGGGATTGCTGTAGATGGTCAGTAGATACTCTCTAGTACAATCTATTATTATGTTAGACTAAAACCAAAATATTACTGTGTTACTTTCCACGAGCACAGTATTCCTGACAAAGCTAATGCATCATCAACCCAATGAACACTCCAATGGCCAGAAACTACAGTCCACATTTACAAAGGTAACTACATTATATAAAAATAAATTTGTTATTTTTGGTAATCCAACTCTGCTCTCATAAGAAATGATATGATTATACCATTTTAAAATCTTACATCTATGATGCTTATGGATTAAATATTATGATGTTTTTTCATATAAATAGTTTAAAAGTTACAAGCAAAATGAACCATTAAACCAAATAATTTAAATCCCGTTAATAAAAAATCATAGGCCGGGCATGGTGGCTCACCCCTGTAATCCCAGCACTTTGGGAGGCCGAGGCGGGCAGATCACGAGGTCAAGAGCTCAAGACGAGCCTGACCAACATGGTGAAACCCCGTCTCTACTAAAAAGGCAAAAATTAGCCAGGCATGGTGGCAGGCACCTGTAATCCCAGCTACTCAGGAGGCTGAGGCAGGAGAATCACTTGAACCCGGGAGGTGGAGGTTGCAGTCAGCCAAGATTGTGCCATTGCACTACAGCCCGGGCAACAGACAGAGACTCTGTCCCCCAAATAAATAAATAAAATAGACACAGATAAATAGGGTGGACATTTCAGGTGAGGAAATGAGCAGCAGAACCTAAGAAGTAGAATCCATGTAGAAAAGTCAGTCATGATTGAAGATAAACCAGATTATGACAAATATCTTAGCTACCATAAGAATGACAACTATTTTCTGGAGAATATTAATAACCTAGTATTTTCTAGTGTTCATTATACTTTGTTTCTTTTGCCAACTTAATTTTCTTGTACTATAACTTTGCTCCAGAGAAATTGCTATTACTAATCTTTTTTTTCTTTTACTTTTTCAACTTTTATTTTAGGTTCAGGGAATACATGTGCAGGCTTGTTACACGGGTAAATTGTGCGTCACTGCGGTTTGTTGCACAAATGATTCCGGCACCCAGGTAGTGAGCATAGTAACCGATAGGTAGTTTTTTGACCCTCATCCTCCTCTCACCCTCACCCCTCAAGTAAAGCCTCAGAGTCTATTGTTCTCATATTTGAAAAGCTCATGGGAACTAGGTTTCTTCTTTCTTCAAGTTGCATTTAAATTTTTCTTAGATTTTTTTTCTAATCTGACATATGCTGGGCTGCTGAATGAAGAACAGGCCCAAGGCCCAACAGTCTGAGACTGTAATATTGATTCACTTGTACTAAGATGCTTAAGAAATGCTTATGTTTTAGCTGAAAGTCAAGAATCCAACATTTGAACATCCATGATTTTTTATTAATCTGGAAGGTACGTTACCCAAAATGTCCCCTATAATAACAAGTCAAAAAACAAGAATACTGGAAGCACCTTGTAAAATTAGATTTGGGAGTCAGGAGAACATCCATTATGGAAATCAATTATATGTATCTTGGCCTTTTCATTGGTGGTCAGTTGTTCTTCAGGTGACCCAATGGGACTCACTACATAGAATCAAACCATACCATAATGGTATGTAATAAGGTTACAATGAAGAAGCAGCTTATCACTAAGGAAAGCTACTTCCTAATGCCCTTACCCATGATTTCTCCAGGGTGACTATTTGGTAGAGTTAGGCTGCTATGCTAAATGTTTCCCAGCACACTATGGGCCTCTGGTTCCCACACCATATCAGCATCCCCATGACCAACCTCCGAGTTTAGTTCAGCTGCACTGCACAGTTGCAGACAACCTCATGCTCACCTCACCCGACGGTGTCCTACCTCAAGGGCACATGCCCTCTTCTCTATTATCCTCCTTCATTCTAGTACAGCCCACATGTGGGGGTGGGGAAGTTTTGATGTCTGGAGACACTCTTTAACCACTGAGGGGTAGTAACTGGTAGGTGTATTCCCCTCTTTCATTCTTTAGGGGGACAATTGTGAGAGGCATTCTGCTCATGTCCCAAGCAGTCCCAGAGAAATTGATTGCAAAGCAGCAACCTCAATGAAGCATCTTTAGGTTGGCTTTTCCTTCTTTCCTGTCTTACTTCCCCCTTACTTCTCCCAGATGCCAACTCCCAAATAAACTTCCTGCAGCCAGGTTCTTATCTCTGCTCTCCCTTTCGGGGACACCCAAAATAACACAGTTCTGATGATCATCATTATTATCATCATCATGCTGTTTCACCATCTCAAATACTCCCTGCTAAAATTTTGCAAATTTTAAGCATTTGTGTGTATTTGGGTCTATTTTTGTACTCTGTTGTTCTACTGATTTTTTTTTAATTTTTTGGTTTTAAAAAAATATTTTATTTTAGATTCAGGGAGTATGTGTGCAGGTTTGTTACATGGATCTATTGCGTGATGCTAAGGTTTGGTCCTCTATTGAACCTGTCACCCAGATAGTGAGCATAGTACCCAACAGGTCATTTTTCAAGCCTTGCTCTCCTCACTCCCTCCCCACTTTTGGAGTCCCTAGTGTTCCCAGCATTATGTTCATATGTACCCAAGGTTTAGCTCCCACTTAAAAATGAGAACACATGGTATTTGGTTTTCTGTTTCTGCATTAATTCACTTAAGATAATGGCCTCTAGCTGCATCTGTGTTGCTGCAGAGGATGTGATTTCAATCTTTTTATGGCTGCATAGTATTCCATGGTGTATAGGTATCACATTTTTTTAATCCACCATTGATGGGCACCTGGGTTATTCCATGTCTTTGTTATTGTAAATACCACTGCAGTAAACATGCAAGTACAGGTGTCTTTTTGGTAGAGTGATTTCTTTTCCTATGGGTAGACACCAAGTAATGAGATTGATGGGTCAAATGGTAATTCTGTTATTAGTTCTTCGAGAAATCTCCAAACTGTTTTCCACAGTGGCTGTGGAATTTACATTCCTACAAGCAGTGTATAAGCATTCCCTTTTGTCCTCAACTTTGTAAGCATCTGTTATTTTTTGATTTTTTAATAATAGCCATTCTGGCTGGTATGAAATGATATCTCACTGTGCTTTCAATTTGCATTTCTTTGATGATAAGTGATGTTGAGCAGTTTTTTTTGTTGGCCACATGTATGTTTTCGTTTGAGAAGTGTCTGTTCATGTCCTTTGCCTACTTCTTAATGGGGTTGTTTGCTTTTTTCTTGTTGATGTGTTTAAGTTGCTTATAGATTCTTAATATAAGTCTTTTGTTGGATGCATAGTTTGCAAATGTTTTCTCTCATTCTGTAGGTTGTCTGTTTACTGTATTGATAGTTTATTTTACTATTAGTTTTTAGTTTAATTAGGTCCCTATTGTCAATTTTTGTTTTTGTTGTATTTGCTTTTGAGGACTTAGTCATAAATTATTTGCCAAGGCCCATGTCCAGTAGTAGAGTATTTCAAAGGTTTTATTCTAGGATTCTTATAGGTTGAGGTCTTACATTTAAATCTTTAATCTACCTTGAGTTTATTTTTGTATATGGTGAAAGGTAGGGATCTAGTTTCAATCTTCTGCATATGGCTAGCCAGCTATTCCAGCACTATTTATTGAATAGAGAGTCCTTTCCCCATTGCTGATTTTTGTCAACTTTGCCAAAGATCAGAAGGCTGTAGGGTTATGGCTTTATTTCTGGGTTCTCTATTCTGTTCCATTGGTCCATGTGTCTGTTTTTGTACCAGTACCATGCTATTTTGATTACTGTAGCCTTATAGTTTGAAGTTGGGTAACATGATGCCTCTGGCTTTGTTCTTTTTGCTTAGTATAGCTTTGGCTAGCCAGGCTTTTTTTTTTTTTTGGTTGTATATGAATTTTAGAATACTATTTTCTAATTCTGTGAGGAATGATATTGGTAATTTGATGGGAATTGTCTTGAATCTGTGGATTGCTTTGGACAGCATGGACATTTTGACGATATTGATTCTTCCAATCCATGAGCATAGAATGTTTTCCCATTTGTCTGTATCATCTATGATTTCTTTCACCAATGTTTTGTAGCTCTCCTTGTAGAGATCTTTCACCTCCTTGGTTAGATGTATTCCTAGGTTTTTTTTTGTATTCCACTGATAAATATATATATTTTTTGGAATTGTGTTTGCTTTATAACACGTTGATATATGTTAAAGTATGTTTACCTTTCAATTTTCCTCTTTTTCAAGATATTTGTGTCTCTTCACAGTGATTTATTTTTTGTAAAAATTCTAAACTAATTTTATCTAGTTACAAAATATACCAGATTGTGATTACAGTAAATTATTGCTGGTTTTGGATTAAATTTACATATTCATTATTACTAGAAGAATTGCACTTTAAAAATAATGTTGTTTCATTCAGAGGCAAGATATATTTTCCTAAGTGTTCAAGTGTTCCTATTATTTAATTTTCCTTATCTAAGTTCTGTGTTTTTCTTATATAATATATTCCCAGGTATCGTTTTCATTTTTGTTGCTATTATTAATTAATATTTATTTTTCAGTTTGGATCTTCAACTCATTGCTAATATAAAGAAAATCTGTTTTTTGTGATTGTTTTCTTTTATCTGGCTTCTTTGCTAATTTTTTAATACAGTTGTTGTATTAGTCTGTTTTTATGCTGCTTATAAAGACTGAGACTGGGAAGAAAAAAGGGTCTAATGGACTTACAGTTCCACATGGCTGGGGATGCCTCACAATCGTGACAGACGGCAAGGAGGAGCAAGTCACATCTTACATGGATGGCAGCAGACAAAGAGGGAGAAAGAGCTTGTGCAGGGGAACTCCTATTTATAAAACCATCACATCTCATGAGACTTATTCACTATTAGGAGAACAGCACAGAAAGACCCACCCCCATGGTTCAATTACCTCCCACTGGGTCCCTCCCATGACACGGGGAATTGTGGGAGTTACAATTCAAGATGAGATTTGGGTGGGGACACAGCCAAACTGTATCAGTTGTATTAGCCCATTTTCACCTGCTATAAAGAACAGTCTGAGACTGGGTAATTTATAAAGGAAAGAAGTTTAATTAACTCACAGTTCCATGTGGCTGGGGAGACCTCAGGAAACTTACAATCATGGCAGGAGGCAAAGGAGAAACAAGTACCCTTTTCACAAGGTAGCAGGAGAGAGAGATAGAGCAAGAGAGCGAGGAAGTGCCACACTTTAAAACCATCAGCTCTCCTGAGAATTCACTCACTGTCATGAGAACAGCATGGGGGAAACGACCCCCATGATCTAATCACCTCCCACCAGGTCCCTCCCTTGACATCTGGGGATTACAATTCGAAATGAGATTTGGGTGGGGACACAGAGCCAAACCATATTAAGTCTTCTAAGTATTCTGGGCATAAAATCATATTTTAGGTATGTAGAAGTAACTGTCCCCTCTTCTTCAATAGTTGTATTGGTTATTTCGTTTTTCTTACTGCATTTTCTATTGCCTCCCAAATGATGTTGAATTATAGTGGTATTAGTAGATATCTTTTCCTTAGTTGTGATTTTTTTGTGGGAATTATCCCAATGTTTATTTCATATGCCACAGTTTTTTTGTAAGTAGCTTTTATCATATTTAGGTAGTTTTCTTCTATTTCCATTTCACATAGACTTAACAAAAATCCAGGAATTGAGGGAATGAGATAAGAAGAATTTCTTATGGCTATAAGCAGAGGCAAAGGATCCCATAAATGAAAGAGCTTGATGGCAATAAAAGAGAGAAATTATTTAGCGAGGTTACAGATGAGGAAAGACCATCCTGCAAAAGTGGTAGAATCCCTTCCCTGGCAAAGCAAAAGGGAAGGAAAGAAAGAAGCTTAAAGATCCAGAAAAATCCCGACTTGGGGAAGAGGGATGTTTTCTTTATGTGTGAATTCCTCATGCTGTTTTATGAAAGACACTGGGTAGAAACTAAAATGGACAGGAAAGTTAGGGTTATCTTAGGTTTGAGATTGGCAAGTGTGATGACAGAGATGTGCCAGAAGATTATACAACTCAAAACAGTGAGCCAGGCTGGACCACAGGGAAGCTCGGAGGAAAGAAGCAAAAGTGCAGGTTCCTTGAGAATGACCTTGAGGAGGTGGATGGAAGTAAAGAGGCTGTGGTCTGAGGATTGAAGTCGAGGTTTTATGTGAAGCTGAGTGTCCTATGTGCCAAAGGGAGACTTAATAATTTAGTAGGGTAATGGTAAATGGAATTAAATTCAAAGGACTCCAATGAATGCATTTTTTTGAGACAGAGTCTCACTCTGTGTCACCCAGGTTGAGTGCATTGGTGTGATCATAGCTCACTGCAGCCTCAACCTCCCAGGCTCAAGTGATCCTCCCACCTCAGCCTCCCAAGTAGCAGGGACTACAGGAGTGCACCATCATGCCTGGCTAATTTTATATTTTTTATAGAGACAGGGTCTTGCTATGTTGTCCCAGCTGGTCTCAAACTCTTGAACTCAAGTGATCCTCTTGCCTCAGACTCCCAAAATGCTTGGATTACAGGCATAAGCAACTATGCCCAGCCAAAGGCAAGAGTTTTTTAAGAACCATTAATATGGAGGTTAAAGCAAATCTTAATTGATGGTAGGGATTTCAAATAGAAAGAACAAAATTAAGTCAGGGGCTGAGTCACAGAGGAAGCTGGGATCTGAAGATGACATTGATGAGCATGGAGACAGGTAGTTGTACTGGATGACAAGTTTAGGTAACACCAAAGGTGGTCTTGGCTCAGGTGGGGAGGAGGAAGGAGTACTTTGGGAATATTGTGGATTAGGATGAGAATCCAATGGGCTGATAAAGGCATAGGTAGCTAGTAGGGCATAGCTGAGCAAAAGAGGGATGAGTGTTTAGGAATCTGCTGATGGGAGAGGAAGGTGAGGATAAGAAGAAAAAGGAAGTAAAAAATCAGTGATTAATTTGGGGTCACATATTATTTGTACTGGAGAGAGTTTGGTGATCATGCTGTATCAGTGATGTGTAGAACTCCTAGCTCCAAAGATTGAATTAGAAGTTTATGGCAGGGGCTTTCTGAAACCTTGTTTTATGGTAGGCCTAGTGGGTTAAAAGATTCTTTTGCTGATCTTCTTGTGTGTCTGTGTAAGTGTGTGCCTGTTGTTGTTACCAGATTTAGCAAGATCACCCAGATAAATCAAAATGTCAAAAAACAAAGAATAATTTTTTTTTAGTATAAGTATGCCCCACGCAATGGAGCATATTTCACAGGACATACTTCACTTTTTTGTTATTTATCTAAATTCAAATTTAACTTGTTTGTGTGTCTGTGTGTCTATGGGAGCAGGTATCAGGGATATGAGCTGATGAGTTATTCCTTCAAACTTATTTTTTTTAAAAGAGCGTCTCAGAGTAAGTCATGAGAAATAGTATCACTCTGTTTTCCCAATCATTCTAATTTTAAAAAGCAGGGGAATTTACACTTACTGGGATTCTTTTAGGTTTTTAAAAATATTTCCATAGCTTAAGATAGACATATTTGTTCCCATTCTGTATTCTCTTTGCCTTCAGCAAGCACCTTAGCAGGTCGTGTTTTTTTTTTTTTTTTTTTTTTTCCTGGTGGAGTGACCCAAACTTTCATTCCTGGGGGTCTGGGCCATTTGTAGTCCTGCCTCAGTTGGGCTGTTGTAGTTTCCCATTGACCTTAATCACAGGGTATGGTAATACTAAGAGACACCCTAATGGATTGCCTGTATTCCATGCATACTCTTCCCTACTTCTGTTGTGGAGTAATAGACTGATTTTGTCTTGATCGTCTGGGTCAATCACCCCAGCCAACACTATAACTCCCTCCTTAGCCTGTTGACTTAAAGGTAGGAGGAGCCCAAAGTATCCAGGTGGCAATCTTAACTTCCAGTTCAATGGAATCGTTGTGTCCCCTGGTGGCAGCGTTCCTCCCTCTGGAACTAAAACCTCTAGACCAGCAGAAGATAATGTCGTGGGAACATTTTGCTAGTGGAAGGAAAAATTTTGCTAATGGATCACTAGGGGTGATGGTGAGTGGTGCCACTTGCACTTCCACACTTGATTCCTGAACCCGTGAATCCTGGCTATGGGAGAAACAGTACCATATATTGGACGCTGATTCAGAACATACATGGCCTTCTAGAGAACTTTGCCCCAGCCCTGCAAAGTATTGTCACCTAGTTGGCATTGTAATTGTGACTTCAAAAGGCCATTCTACTCTTCTATCAATCCAGCTGCTTCGGGATGATAGGGACCATGGTAAGACCAGTGAATCCCATGAGCAGGAGCTCACTGCCGCATTTCTTTATCCATAAAATGAGTGCCTTTGTCAGAGGCAATGCTGTGTGGAATACCACGGCAGTGGATAAGGCATTCCATGAGTCCACAGATGGTAGTCTTGACAGAAGCATTGCGCGCAGAATAGGCAAACCCATATCCGGAGTAAGTGTTTATTCCAGTGAGGACAAATCTCTGCCCTTTCCATGATGGAAGAGGTCCAATAAAGTCAACCTGCCACCAGGTAGCTGGCTGACCACCCTGAGGAATGGTGCCATATCAAAGGCTCAGTGTTGGTGTCTGCTGCTGGCAAACTGGACACTAAGCAGTGGCCACAGCCAGGTCACCCTTGGTGAGTGGAAGTCCATGTTGCTGAGCCCATGCATAACCTCCATCCCTGCCACCATGGCCTTTTGGTTCATGGGCCCACTGGGCAAAGACAGGAGTGGCTAGGGAAAGAGGCTGAGTAGTGACCACCAAATGGGTCATCTTATCCACTTGATTATTGAAATCCTCCTCTGCTGAGGTCACCCATTGGTGAGCACTCACATGGGATACAAATATTGTCACAGTTTTTGATAACTCAGAGAGGTCCATCCACATACCTCTTCTCCAAATTTCTTTGCCACCAATTTTCCATTCATACTTCTTCCAAGTCCCTGAGCATCCAGCCAAACCATTGGCTACCACCCATGAATTAGTATATAATCGCACATCAGGCAATTTCTCCTTCCATTCAAAGTGCACAAACTGGTGCACTGCTCGAGGTTCTGCCCACTGGGAAGATTTCCCTTCACCACTGTCCTTCAGGAATGTCCTAAAAGGGGCTGTAGTGCTGCAGCTGTCCCCTTTCAGATGGTACCTGCATATCGTGCAGAACTATCTGTGAACCAGGCCCTAGTGTTCCCTTCCTGTCAACTGATCATAGAAAACTCCCCATGAGGCCATCGGTGCAGGTTGGGGAAGAGAAGGCAGGGTGGAAGGAGTGGAGACCATGGGTATTTGAGACATTTCCTTGTGTAACTTACTTGTGCCTTCAGGATGTGCTCAAGCCCGATCGCCTATATACCACTTCCATTTGATGATGGAATGCATGACCCACTTTAGGGCTAGATGGGTCAGGAAGCACCTAGTTGATGATAGGCAGTTCAGGTCACATGGTGACTTGATGACCCATAGTCAAACGTTCAGTTTCAACCAAAGCCCAGTAACAAGCCAAGAGCTGTCTCTCAAAAGGAGTGTAGTTATCTGCAGAAGATGGCAGGGTCTTGCTCCAAAATCCTAGAGGTCTCTGCTGTGATTCCTCTATGGGGGCCTGCCTAAGGCTCCAAACAGCATCCCTATATGCCACTGACACCTCAAGCACCATTGGATCTACTGGGTCATATGGCCCAAGTGGCAGAGCAGTTTGCACAGCAGCCTGGACCTGTTGCAGAGTCTTCTTCTGTTCTGGACCCCACTCAAAACTGGCCGCCTTTCAGGTCATTTGATAAATGGGCCAGAGTAACACACCCAAATGAGGAATGTGTTGTCTCCAAAATCCAAAAAGACCCACTAGGCATTGTGCCTTTTTCTTAGTTGTAGGAAGGGCCAAAGGCAGCAACTTATTCTTCACCTTAAAAGGAATATCTCAACAGGTCCTACACCACTGGACCCCTGGAAATTTTACTGAGGAAGAAGTTCCTTGAATTTTAATCAGATTTATTTTCCAACCCCTGATACACAAATGGCTCACCAATAGTTCCAGTGTGTTTGCTACTTCTTGCTCACTGGATCCAATCAGCATAATGTCATCAATGTAATGGACCAGTGTGACTTCTTGCAGAACTGAAAAGCGATCAAGTTCTCTCTGAATGAGATTATAACACAAAGCAGGAGAGATGATATATCCCTGAGGTAGAACAGTAAAGGTATATTGCTGGCCTTGCCAGCTGAAGGCAAATTGCTTCTGGTGGGCCTTATGGACAGGAATGGAGAAAAAAGTCATTTGTCAAGTCAACAGGTGCATACCAGTACCAGGAAATGTGTTAATTTGCTCAAGCAATGAAACCACATCTGGTACAGCAGCTGCAATTAGAGTCACCACTTGTTTAAGTTTATGATAAACCACTATCATTCTCCAAGATCGATCTGTCTTCTGCACTGGCCAAATGGGAGAGTTGAACGGGGATGTGGTAGGAATCACCACCCCTGCATCTTTCAAGTCCTTGATGGTGGCATTAATCTCAGAAATCCCTCCAGGGATGTGATATTGTATTTTATTTACTATTTTTCTAGGTAGAGACAGCTCTAATGGCTTCCACTTGGCCTTTCTCAGCATAATAGCCCTCACCCTACCAGTCAGGGAGCCAATGTCAGGTTTCTACCAGCTGCTAAGTATCTCTATGCCAATTATGCATTTTGGCACTAGGGAAATGACCACAGGATGAGTCCGGGGACTCACTGGACCCACTGTAAGTCATATCTGAGCTAAAACTCCATGAATTACCTGACCACCATAAGCCCCTACTTTAACTGGAGGACCACAGTGACATTTTGGGTCCCCTGGAATCAATGTTAGCTCAGAACCAGTGTACAGTAGTCCCCAAAATGTCTGATCATTTCCTTTTTCTCAGTGCACAATTACCCTAGTAAAAGGCGAGAGGTCTCCTTGGGAAAGGATGGGAGAAAGATTCACTGCATAAATTGTTGGTAATATAGTGGGGTCCTTCCTCAAGGGGACCTGGCCTCTCCTTCATTCCAGGGCTTCTGGGTCTGTAAAGTGGCCGTAGTGCTGCAGCTGTCCACTTTCGGATGGTGCCTGCATATCGTGCAGAACCATCTGTGAACTAGGCCCTAGTCTTCCCTTCCTCTGTCAACTGATCATAGGAAACTCCCCATGAGGCCATTGGTGCAGGCTAGGAAAAGAAACCAGGGTGGCAGGAATGGTTCAAGTCTGGAAATTGGTTGAGGCGCCACGACTCTGTTTTTATAATTCAAATTAGTCTTTTGTCCATTCTACCTAGAAGTTTTCTGCTTGTATAAACTAAGTAGGAATGCAGTAAGCTTCTGTCAATTTCACTTTTTGGGAACACCATTATTAATTAGCCAATGCCAGAGCTTTACACGTGTCAAACTATTCCGATTGCCTCTTTGCCTCTGCTGTCCATTACGGTAGTTACGCCTACCTTGCATTTGATGGTTGAGTTCTGCCACTTGGTTCCTCCCACCTTGGAATCCAATTATTCCCGTTGTATTTCAATTTTATAGTTGAGTGACTGCAGTTCCCACTGTTAGATCTGGCATACAGAGAAGAGCAATTACAGATTCTCTTCAAAGATGCTGGTGCTGCCCTCACAAATCTATTTGACAAGGCATTGGTCAAGGGTATATCTTCTGGACCCTCCCAGCTGGGATGAGTAGGTCTAAAGTGACTAATCCACTCCACCATCCCAGTCTCCCTAAGCCTTTGGATCCCTTCCTCTACATTAAACCAAGGGAGATCAGGCATTTCCAGCTCACTCACAGTGGGCCATCTTTTAATCCATATTTCAGCTAACCAAGCAAATAAACTATTAGAACCTTTTTTAACTCCCCAAGCTGCAACATTAAATGCAGAATACCTACTTAGAGGGCCCAAATCAATAAATTCAGCCTAATCCAACTCTTATGTTCCTTCCACCATTATCCCACAACTTAATATCCATTCCCATGCTTGTTCTCCAGATTTCTGTTTATATAAATTAGAAAAGTCAAGCAGTTCTTTTTGAATGTAGCACACCTCCTCAAGGGTCATGCTCTCAACTTCACCTCTAAGGGCCCACTGGGACTTTAGTTATAGGTCTAGAAGCAAACCGGGGTGTTGCGGGTGTCTCATGAGGAGAAACAACATTATCTTGCCTGGCAACTGCCTCACAGGAGGCCATCACTGTGCCTCAGGCAGCGCAGGGTTTATCTCCTCAGACAAAGGTGGAAAGGCTGAGGGCAGCATGGGTTCAGGAGTGATGTTGCCACTACTGGGGTTGGGGAAGCTGTTTCTTCTGGCAAAAAAGGTTCATCGGAGTTTACAAACTCAGTGCCCCCAGCTTCATCAGGGTCCTCTGACACATCCTCATTCCGAGTTACAGGGTCCCATTCTTTTCCAATCAGTGCCCTCACTTTAACAGTAGACACCTGGCGAGGCTGTGCATGCACCTTTTGTTGCAGGTCAGGCACTTGCATGATAAGAGCCCGTGTCTGTTTTCCCCCAATTTCAGCTCTTTCTCTACAGGAGATAAGACTCTCATTCAGGGCAATCTTAGCAGATTTGAGGCTCAGTATCTGCTTCTGAAGCCTGGAGATAGAATCCCTGAGTTCATCATTTTCTTTCGTCACTTTGTCCACTGAACTTAGGAGCAACCAACCAGCTTCATTATGTTAGTTGGTTCTCATATGGTCAAAGGTATTATATATAGAGTCACTAAACTCCTTGCCTCTCATGAGCGATGAATCAGGAGTATCAAATGCATTTATTTTGCATAACTCTCTAAACAGTTCATGCCAAGGACTATCAACGTTCTTCATATTATTAGAAGTAGAGTCCTTAGCATTTTTTTGGTCTAATCATATTAAGCAGCCAACTCCAGAAACCCCAAAACCCACAAGAAAAACTCTATCCTTAATATTCTGTTTCTTTAGAATCAGTCCTGGTACCAAAATCTGTATTAGTCACGGGTTCTCTAGAGGGATAGATCTAATGGAATATATATATATATGATTCCCTATATATATATACACATATAGGGGAGTTTATTAAGTATTATTAAGTTTATTAAGTATTAGCCCACAACATCCCCAGGTCCCACAATAGGCTATCTGCAGGATGAGGAGCAAGAAGAGCCAGTCCGAGTTCAAAAGCTGAAGATTGGAGTCCAATGTTTGAGGGCAGAAAGCATCCAGCATGGGAGAAAGATGTAGGCTGGGAGGCTAGACCAGTCTCTCTTTTCACATTTTTCTGCCTGCTTATATTCTAGCCCCACTGGCAGCTGATTAGATTGTGCTCACCCAGATTAAGGGCGGGTTTGCCTTTCCCAGCCCAATGACTCAAATGTTAATCTCCTTTGGCAATACCCTCACAGACACACCTAGGATCAATACTTTGTATCCTTCAATCCAATTAAGTCGACAGTCAGTATCAACCATCACACACTCCAATTGTGTGGGTGTCTGGTTATGTCGAGTATTCCTTAGTGCTGTATTTTGTGATGTTTACGTAGCAGTGCCTGGTAAAGCCCAGTGCATCCTCCATCTTCCTTCTTATGGATGGTCCAGGGATGTTACACTTGCTAGCCCTTACTGGAGACTTTCTGTTACATGGTTCTACTTGGTTTTTGTGTCCACCTTCTTTTTGCAGAGGAGCCACTTCGTAACTATATGTGTCCCCACCTCCCCCTCTGCTGGATGCATCTCTACAGAGATCAAAAGCTCTGCTCTGACTCCAGACTCTGGTCGGGGAACTGTAGGCACCCAAGCTCAGTCCTCTGTGACTTGGCAACAAGGCTCCTTGCAACTCATTTATTTTCAACCTTTACTGAGTGAGAGTGTGGTTCTTTATGTATTCACATACCTTGTGAAATGACACAAAACCTCCCAAGGTAAATTGTATTATTCACTGATTACAGATATGGGGACTAAGACTCAGAAAGGAAAAGACAAAGAAATCAACATTTCCTGTGCATATACTTTGTGCCCAGCACTGTGCCAAGCATTTGAAAAATATAATCTCATTTAATTCTCACCACGTACTTGAAAATTAGATGGTTGAACAGGCAGGAGTCATAGCACATATTTTACAGATGAAGACACAAATTCAGAAAAGTTGAGTAACTTATCCAATCATATATATCCAATCATATAGCTAATGAGTAGGGGAAGAAGAATTCAAGTCAGGTCTTTGTAGCTCTGAAGACAATGTTTGTCCCACTCCACAATGGTTCTGCATGGAGGGCAGTTAGATTACCCAGCTTTACCTAGTTGGGAAATGGGGGATATAGGGTTGAACTTAGGTAAGTCCGAATCCAAAGCCCACTAAAAATAGCATTTAATGGAGCTGATTAGACCATTCACAGAACATTGATGTCTATGGCAGGTCCAAAGAAACATCACAGCTGTCATCATAAATAAATTCTCATAACTTGTGTGTATGTGTATGTGATTTTGGGAACGAACTTAGCAGGTTGCCTTCAGAAAGATGCTAAGAGACCTTGAAGTGCGATCTACTTGCTCCTTCGCCAGTGCTTGGTTCTTGAAGTCCATTAAGTAAGCCTGGGCATTTGAATATAACTACTTTAGTCATATGTCTATGGGGATTATGCTGATGCCATCCTTCTAATGATAGAAGTCATGCAACTAGAGCACAGAGAAAATCCTACTGGATTTCATAAAAAGCAGAACTCATTGTCGAGATATACAGAGATCACATCAGATGCTTTTTTTTTAGAGGATGGGGTATGGGACAGATGTGAGTCATTTTATGGTAGACACTTGGCTTCTAGTTTGAGCTTTGGGACTAGCACACTGTGGGACACTGGGGAAACTGCTTAGCTTTTCTGGGTGATTTGTTTCTTCATCTGGATGGAGACCAGGGAAACCATCTATCTAAGTTAATATACCTCCAGCATTCTGTGATATTATGACAGTGATATTTTCTGCATTCTGCTCTTCTTTGTTAAGAAGCAAAGTCATGTGTAGTGGACCTAGGGTGATGATGGGATTCCTACAGAAAGCAGGCCGGGGTAGTCACAGGAAAAATGGTATAGCAGGCAAGGTTGACCTTGGAGAGTCTTCCTTCTCTTATCTCAAGTCCCCAACAGCAGCATGAATTTTGCCTTTGGAGACAGCTTTCCACCTACAGAATTTCCAGTGGGCCCTTACTTGCTTCTTATGCTCTCTCCAAACCCATCTGTTCTGAGCCTCATCCAGTGTCCCACACAGAAGCAGTATAAACAATAAGTATAGTCCTGGGCTAAGACTACTTTGGTTTATATCTTGGCCCTATCATCTCTCAGTTGTATGGTACTGGGGAAATTGCGTCCCATTTCTCTACTCCTGTTTTTGTTTGTAAAATTGGGAGATGATGGTGTTTACCTCATAAGCATGTTGTATGCATCAAATGCATTAACATACAAACTTAGCACAGTTGCTGACACATAGTAAATGGTCAATATATATTAAATAAAATATAGAATTAGGACTCTTTGATGTGACTAATGTAACCTGTTAATTAGCACTAATGTACTCATGAATGTCTGTGGCTCTACATTTTTCCTAACCCTGAACACAGATGTGCATTTTCTCATTTTTATATTAAAGAAATGAATGGTTTCCCGGGAGTTCCCAGCACCATGGCTTACGACTGAGGCAGATGTATTGGGTGGGCATCCGTTCTGCAGGCCTCAAATCACACCCCAGAAGTCCCCTTTGCATCCCAAGCTGCCCTCTGCATGGGCAGTTTGACAACCCTGGGAAGTCAGCACCCCTGACAAGAGTGATTAAGAATTACTACAAGAACCACCACAGCCACATCTTATCACATGCTTTAAATGTCGTTGGGGTGGCAACTAGATGTGTTTTCCCGCACACCTTACTAGTGTCCTTTTTGGGCCCCTGAGGGAGATATGAAAGCGCAGAACGGCATCTATAATACAAGAATTTCCCTCTGCATCAGTCTTTAATAGAGTGTCTGTTGATCTCTACACTGCATTTTATGCTTCTATTGACCTGAAATGATGGGTAAAACTAAGGCTTTGGATTGGGGTACTATTTTGTTTTGACGTAATATTCTACATATCAGAAGCTGATTATATAACTGTTCAAAGAAACTGCTGTCCAAGTGTTGCATGGAAAACCTGGATTTCTTTTTCAACTGTCATGTACTTCCTTTTAATGAAATTGTAGGATAATGTTCTTTTTCTGGTTAGACTCAGACAATCATAGGGAATGAAAACAAAACAAAAAACAATCAATCTTTTACCAGTGTCCTGCTTTGTCCCCTTTAGTGGGTCTGACAGTCAGGAATTTGTAAAACGTTTGGCATTATGTGTACAAGAATTTTTTCACATGACAGGCATTTTCTACTGAGTCCACTTGGCATCTTTAAACATCACTATTGAGCCAGTGCCAAGTGCCAGTGTAATTAGTCAAACTCAGGCATCTGAATGGTTTGGTTCAATAACCCACAAGGCTTTTATTATAAAACTCCAGCCTGGTCAAGAATTGGTTTCAAAAGAAATCATGTACTTGATTAACTAGGACTTTTTTTAAAATAAAGAAGTTACAGTAAATATTTTAGAAAGCAAAACAAGAGGCAGACACATGGAACATTTCTGTCTGGACCAGAGTAAGATTCAGAATCCAGAGTATAGCTCAAAAAGCCAATATCTTACTGAATTTACCAAGAACAGCTGCACTGTGTAGCAGATTTGGACTAATAATGAGAGCTATCTGGTATTGCTTTTCCTTGTAAGATTGGTATATTTGTATTCTACTCTTATCCAGGGCAGAGTGTCCTGGCTAATAAAGATTGTTTTTTGTATCAAATGAGTAACTAGAATAATCTCTAAGAACCTCCAGTGAGTTACTGACCACGCACATGGCCACATGTCTTCTATAGGAAAAAGCTCCTTCCGCTATTTGCACATATTCATGAAATATTTCTCCATTCTATTTTCTCTGACTTTTTTCTGCATGTTTTATTTACTTACAATAAGAAACATGTCTTTCATTTAAGGAACAATTAAACAACATTAGGCAAAAAAAAAAAAAAAGCACAAGGTAAGATATCTGTGTGTGAAAGAGACATTAAAATATCAACTTCAAACAGCATGGGGGAGAAAACAGTATGTTTCCCATTTCTTTTCCAAAACAAAGGAAGTAAGAAATTCTTTCATGGTTTTTGTTTGTTTTTCAAATCACACTGTCCTCAACTTTTAAAATAATAATCTTCCTTGACAGTCATTTAATAATTGTGAGTGATCTATGACTTTATTATAAAGTACTCATCTAATGATCTATTTCCTTTACCCCAGGGGCCAAGTACAAAGCTAGAGAATTATCTTGGTGATACTTTTAATAACTTCCTGTGGGATTGCAAGCTCTAACTGCAGCAGACTCTGCAAAGGAGTTAATCATGTAATTTCACAGATTAGACACCACAGGGTTACTAATGAGAAACTTCGGTTTAGTGATAAACTTTTTTTTTCCAGGAATATTTTGAGAGGCCTGTAACCTTTGGCTGACACCCAGCAAGGCTATTAGTTTAACCATGGGATGCACTACCAAATGCACGAGAGTCAGCAGAACTTCTTTTCTGGAAAGTTGACTGTAAGAATAGTTTTGTTAAAGAGACTTCAGAAACAGATGGGATGGACAAAAGGGAGAAAAAAAAAAGGCAAGCATAAAAAAAAACTTATCAACTTCCGTTGGTTGGCATAACTTCAGCTTCCAGTGTCTTTTCAACCATATGCTCATGATGGAAACCGCAGTTCACATTTAAATGTCATGCTGCCCTCTGTTCCATAAACATGTATCATCCATCACTAAATATTTAGATCTGAATTGTTGGAGCTGAGCTCTGTGCCAGGGGTAAGGGGATTAATTCCTTTCAAGGCACTCACATGATGGATTTTCCACTGAAGTAAACATCCGAGAAGAGCTCACACTAAAGCCATAAACTATATAAATAAAGTTTAAAGTTTAATTAAGTTAACATTATTTAAAGTGGTTGTCATATTTTATGGCAAACTTTTCGTGTTTATTTTGTGTGACTCCTAATAAATAGCCCCTCCTAATCAGACAAAAGGCACAGCTAGGTTAAAGTCAAGGGCTCCAAACTTAGGGCCGGAAGAACATGGCTGAGTTGGGGGTAATGCAACATTTTCCCATTATGCTTTTTTTTCCCCAAAAACCGGCATGTTAGCTAGACCCTGAGTCAATATCCTGTACAGGCAGAATGTTTCAAAATCCTTTAAGGATTTATCAATTGGACTGTGGGGAGACAATATAATCATATAGATAAGAACACAGGAAGGCAAATAAAAGTGAAAAACAACTTTCATTTTATTTTACTATTTTTAGTTCTCATAATAATAGAAATCATAAAGATAATAGCTGATAAAAATACATTCATACTGGCTTATGAGCTTCTTAAAATTATTAATTAATTAATTAATTTTTTAAAGATAACATCTCCCCTGTCACCCAAGCTGGAGTGCAGTAGCGTGATCATGGCTCACCGTAGCCTCGAACTCCCAGGCTTAAGTGATTCTCCCATCTCAGCCTTCTGAGTAGCTAGGACTATAGGCATGCATAACCATGCCTGGCTAATTTTTTATTTTTTGTAGAGACAGGGTCTTTCCATGTTACCCAGGCTGGTCTCGAACTCCTGGGCTCAAGCTCAAGTGATCCTGCCCACTTGGCCTCCCAAAGCGCTAGGATTACAGGTTGAGCCATGGTGCCTGGCCTTAAAATAATTTTTTTAAAGATAAATCACTTAAATGTACATAACTCCTACTCCTCAAAGGTCAGTATTCTACGGCACCCGATTTTTGTCCATTAATATTAAATAGGGAAGTTATTAATAATACACTTTCATGTGTGATAAATATGATGTTTAAGGAGAAGGAGCAAGTAAAAACAAGAGGATTTCCTATGGCAAAGAGTCAAAGCACAGTTGCCTCTCAATAAGGACTTTTTCCTTTGCAAGAGCTCCCTCAACATGACATTGAGAGTCCTATTTTTTTCCCATAGAAAGAAATCCCTATTCAAAGAAATATTTAAGCTAGAAGAAAACGTTTAGAGTTAGGTAAACCTTTAGCTTAACCCTGACATTTTTTAAGAAGAAAACTGAGGGTGAGAGAAACTAATTGTCCAAGTTCACATAGTTAACTGGTAGCAGAGTAGTCCTAGAACATGTCTCCTAATGCCATCTTACTGCTTTCCTACCCATAATATTCACCGAATAATGCAGATCTTTGCAGAGGAGGTTCATGGTAGGTATTATTGGCAGGCTTTGAGAAGATAAACTGGCAAAGCTGTGAAGATTGTAATAATATCTTTGATGGTTCTTAGGATACATGTATTTGGAGACTGGATTACTTGGAGTAAGATGCTTAATCATTCAGTTTCAATTTCTGCAAGTGTAAAATGCAGGTACTATGAAGATTAGAGGTAGCATTTGCAAAGTGCATCCAGCATATACACAGCAGACACCAGTGGCATCAGTGATCATGGGTATCACATCCACACTTTAGAAGCTACATATTAAGGACAAAGTGTCTTTCCAAATTATTAAGTTGCTGCCATGGCTGAGGATTATTTCACTTATTTTGCTAAATTTGGGCTCACATTTATTTTTTGACATTCCACAATCTTTTTTATATACAGAAACAAAAAATCTAAATAAATTTGTTTTTTGGAGTAAAAATATGTGTTAAATGAGAAAATACATGCTATCAAAATGTTTATTATCACTAGGACTAGAGTTTGAAGTTTTAATGAACTGAAAAAATTTTTTAAAACACACTGTTTTGGCCGGGCGCGGTGGCTCACGCCTGTAATCCCAGCATTTTGGGAGGCCAAGGCGGATCACGAGGTCAGGAGATCGAGTCCATCCTGGCTAACACGGTGAAACCCCGTCTCTACTAAAAACACAAAAAAAATTAGCCAGGCGTGGTGGCGGGTGCCTGTAGTCCCAGCTACTCGGGAGGCTGAGGCAGGAGAATGGCGTGTACCCGGGAGGTGGAGGTTGCAGTGAGTCGAGATTGCACCACTGCACTCCAGCCTAGGTGACAGAGTGAGACTCTGTCTCAAAAACAAACAAACAAAAAAAAAAACACCGTTTTAAGCAAAACACAGAATTCATTTCATTCTTTTCTATTGAGAAAATGTCTCTTCACATGTTTACATTTAGCATATTTAAATGTGGTGATTAATCATACAGCAAATGAATTAGGAAATTAACAAACATTCAATTATAGTATACGTATATTTTAGGCATTTGGTCAAAGAAGACTAAAAGAAAAAACTTACTGATAACAATATAAAAACTAAAACTATTTCAAGGACCTAAATCACTACATACAAACTCTCTCCTTTTTAAAATTTTATTTAGTTTCTTTCAAGTTCATACATTATTCTGAATGTGAATTTTTAGTTCCATATCACTTCTCTCCATATTTCTACATAGTTCTCTTCATCAAAAGCAGTGAAACTATTGCACTTTTTACGTTAATATATCACAGTCTGCTGAATCACTCCTCTGGAGATTACATGTTTCATGAAATAAACATGCGATTAAAGGGAAAAGAAATGAAAGTGAAATTATACTTCTACACTAAAAGAAAATTTAAAATTAAGATTATTACAGACATGAAAACATTATGCCAAGGCAGATGACTTTATGAAAACTTGCATGCAAAATGATGACTCTAATTGAATTATTCACTATTTCAACATCTAGTAGATCTATTATGAGATCTATTTGAAGATACATTTAAAATTCACTAAAACAAAAATGGTAAAGCATAACTCTACTCACCTGATGGGCACTATGGTATTTATCTTTTATAAAAATTATTTCACTGTGTAATTCTAATGGTTTAACATTCTTTATTAATTTGCATCTTCTAAAATTATCTTTATTTTTCTGCTGCCTTTGAGTCATATACATTTATAAATAAATACATATACATTTATATCTACAAATAGCTAGACTGAGGAAATTATCACTATTTGTTACCTTCCTAGGGGTAGAAAAAAAATCAATTCGAATATGGTAATTTGTATGTATTTAGTATTTTCCTTTATTTATTTATTTTTTGGAGACAGGGTCTCACTCGGTTGCCCAGGCTGGAGTGCAGTGGCACGATCATGGCTTACTGCAGCCTTGACTTCCCTAACTCCAGTGAACCTCCCACTTCAGCCTCCCTGGTAGCTGGGACCACAGAGACATACACCACCATGACCGGCTAATTTTTTTCATTTTTATTTATTTATTTTTTCGGGACAGGGTCTGGCTCTGTCACCCAAGCTGGAGTGCAGTGGTGCAACCACAGTTCACCGCAGCCTATATTTACTATTTTCAATAGATGGATGACCAAACTGTCCATAGAGAAATTTTAATAAGTATGTGAAAAACATAAAAAGCCACCCACAAAACTCTGCTTTCTTTTCCACTGTGCTGCTTACAAAAAAAAAAAAAAGAAACCTTTCCTTGATTCATACCTAACCTCATCCAACTAGGCTTTCAGGAGTGTGGTTTCCGATGCTCATAAATTGGTGACCTAGAAGGCACACTGAAGTGTGAGTTAATTTCATTAATGTACTCTGAAGGAAAGCGCATGTGCAGCTAGTATTTCCAAACCATTTATTTGTCTAAACAATTCCCCTCACTGAGTTATTTATACATTATGTGGTGGAACTAGAGTGGGTGCGAAAGGTAGAGTCAAATGAGAACCTTTCGAGATGTAACTCACAGGTAGTAAATCCTAGGCTTTTATCAAGGACACTCTTCAGCAAGCAGAATATCCATGCAGAAGCAAAGGCTTTCAGAACAGAACAAGTCAGATAATGAAGACTTACACTCTTAAGCCTTAGCTATTCTACAAAACATTTATTACTAATACATCAATTTATTCCACAAATATTTGTTGACTAACTCCTGTGCAGTTAATGAAACCTAATGAAAAGTAGACTTTCTGTATCTTCTACCTGGGATGAAAAAGTCTTTTAGGATTCCTTGTGAATCTTATATGAACACACACACACATACACACACATGCACACACACATACACAGAGAAGCATATATGCATGCATTTTAAAAATGTGTGTGGAAATGTATATGCATATGTTTGGTCTTAATAGAAGATTCATATTAATTGGTTTTTAAATAAATTACGTATGTATTTTCAATCTAAGTAAACACATATCATTCCATGTCTTTTGGCTTTATTGTATCTCATGACAGAAAAGAGGGATGAATGAGATTAAATTCATAAAACAATCAATCCATAAATATCACCAACTCTTCAGTTTATCAGTTCTAACTAAAAAATGTGGTTTTCATTTTAGATAAGGGTTGAATGAAAGAGGATAGTAGGAAACGACTTCGCTTTTCTTTAGCTAGAATGCCTCGCAAGGAAAGTTCAAGGAAGAGTCTGTAAATTAGTACAAATAAGGCTGTTATTTCATCTACATCACAAAGCCACTGACTTAATAGCTCACTTTCAAGTGTAGACATTATTCATTTCACCTATATTCTATCCAAACTATAAGCCATAACATTTCTAACTCATTAAAATGTAAATATCAGTGGAAAGCCACTATGCTTCCCTGATAAAATATTTCTTAACTTAGTTGTGTTTTGACATTATTTTCATATTCAGTGTATAACTTCTATGTAACTGTATTATTAATAAACTCATAACCCAGGTGATAACAAAGTCCAAGACCTTTATCTATGTAGCAGGCTGAAATCTTGGCATTGTCATAGGGCTACATATTGTTTAAATATAAAACTAGCAAGTATGCTTTGGTAAGGAACAGGTTGGGAATATGAAGGTGGAAACTGTCCTTTAAGGATCTTGAAACAGCAGGTCATGATTTATAATATAAAGCCGTGGATTTAAACAATTATAAAAATAATTTTATGTAATAAGTCATTAATATCATGGAAGTTAAAAAGAATAAACCTGAAACAAGGAATTTAATTGAAAAAAGCACATGCATTCAACTTGAGCCAGCATGATCATTTTACACTGTTACCATTAACTCCAAAAATGAGAGGAAAAAAAAAATCCCCAGACTGTAGTCAGAGATAAGAATTAGAGAAATAAAATTTCAAATTTTAGTAGTAAAAACTAATAAATCCGTTCTTACTTTACTATGAAGAACTACCTGAGACTGGATAATTTATGAAGAAAAGAGGTATAACTGACTAACAGTTCCGCAAGCTGTTCAGGAAGCATGGTTGGGGAGGCCTCAGGAAACTTACAATCATGGTACAAAGCAAAGGGAAAGCACGCACATCTTCGTATGGTGCCAAGAGAGACAGCAAGCGAAGGGGGAAGTGCTACACACCTTTAAAGAACCAGATCTCAAAAGAACTTCATCATGAACTTCATCATAAGAACAGCAAGAGGGAAGTCCACCTCCATGATTCCATCACCTCCCACCAGGCCCCTCCTTCAACACATGGGGTTTACAATTCTACATGAGATTTGGGTGGAGACACAGAGCTAAACCATATCAGTGGGAGTGTAAATTAGTTCAACCATTGTGGAAAGCAGTATGGCAATAGCTCAAAGAGCTAAAAACAGAACTACCATTGGACTCAGCAATCCCATTGCTGGGTATATAACCAAAGGAATATAAGTCATTCTACCACAAAGACACATGCACGTGAGTGTTCATTGCAGCACTATTCACAATAGCAAAGATTATTGTGAATAGTAAATAGAATCAACCTAAATGCCCATCAATGACAGATTGGATAAAGAAAATGTGGTACATATACAAGATGGAATACTATGCAGCCATAAAAAAGAGCAAGATCATGTCTTTTGACATGGAGCTGGAGTCCCATCCATGTTCCATCCATTATCCTTAGAAAACTAACACAGGAAAAGAAAACCAAACACTGCATGTTCTCACTTATAAGTGGGAGCTAAATGATAAGAACTCATGAACACAAAGAAGGGAACAACAGCCACTGGGGCCTACTTGAGGGTGGAAGGTGGAAGGAGGGAGAGGACCAGGAAAGATAATGATTGGGTACAAGGCTTAGAACCTGAGTGATGAAATAATCTTTACAACAAACCCCTGTGACGAGCTTATCTATATACAAAACCTGCACATGTACCCCCAAAACTAAAATAAAAGTTAACAAAATAAAGAAAAATAGAAACTTGCCCAAGATCATGCAACTTGTAAATGGTGGAACTGGGGTTTTAAACCCAGGAATCTTGTTCCCAAGGCACTGTGCTATGTTGCCTGGTTGGAGGAGCTTAATAAACCTCTTTGAGTGAAAAAAATAAATGAAATAAAATGTGGTTTTAAAGGAAATACTGAACTTGTTTCAATTGCATCTCCATTTTTATTTCCCAGGAACCAAGCTAAGCTTTAGCTTAAACTGTAAAACAGTTGAACTGAAATAAAAACTCAAACGGGGGGTTACTTGGCAGAAGTGTTGATATGAGAATTTTGAAGGAAAAGTTGTGGTAGATGGTTAAAAAAATGGCCACCGATTCTTCCCATCCCTGCGTTCATGCTCTTTGCAAAGTGACTTTGTAACTACGCCCATCAAGAGCTGAAATCTGTTTCTCCATCCCTTGAATCTAATCTTGACAGTGTGACCTACTTTGGCCACAGGCATGGAAAACGTGACACAAGCAGAGGTTTGCCCTCTTGCTACTGGAAACATTTCCACCGCAGCGTGAGGAAGCCCAGACTAACCTGAAGCAGAGGCTACATGGGGGAGGACTCAGGCACCCTGATGGGCAGACAGCCTGCCCACTGCCAGCCTATGAGTGACAGCGCCTGCCACAGCCAAGGTGCCGACTGACTGCAGTGAGCCCAGTTGAGGTCAGCAGAACAGCCCCACTGAAAGCCAGATTTCTGACCCAGAGAATCATGAGCTAATTCAATGTTTTTATCCAAATCAAAGTTTCATGGTAGTTAGTTAAAATAGCAAATTCTATAACAAGTTAATTTAAAAAAAAATGGAATCCTTAATCATTTTTTCCTGTAGAGACAATAAATTTGAATTTAACAATGTAAAATTTTTCATGTTTGGTCTCACTTCATGATCAAGTAATGTATTTGGTACATGGCTTGGTTGCTATGGAATAATTTTCCTCTGAAGAAAGTTAACTGACTTCTTTAGTAATGAAACATAAGATTCTAGTTTCACAAGCATCCTGCTTCTGGAATGGGGAGGCTTGGCTCAGATATTATTTTCAAAAGGGTCTCTGCAGCCAACTGAATGGTGTATAGTGATCAGGCCACATTGTAACTTTCAGGAGCCCTAGCCCATTTTCCTGTACGGGCAACTTCCTTCATAAAAGATACTGATAATTATGGTTTATGACTGCATTGGTATAAAGATGAATACGCTCATATTACATATTAAAGACTTTTTTTCAACTTAAAAGTTTGGTTTTCTTTTCTTCTGACTTTAAATGAAAATAAGATATTTTTCGTTGACTCCCAAAAAGATTGTGGATCCTGGGCACTGGGCTTATTGTGTCTAACGAATAAGTCAGCCTAGCCAAATATTATAAAGGTCAGCTGATTTACTTCTTTCTTCCTTCCAGATCTTCAGAGCTGCTATTTTATAACCACGGTTGAGAAGGGGTGTGTGTGTTTGTGTGTGTGTGTGTGTGTGTGTGTGTGTGTGTGTGTGTGTTTTGACAGTGGCCTCCTTTTATGACTAAAGTAGGTAAGCCACCCCTCTAGTTTCTCCCACATCCATGTCTTACAACGTAGGGGCACCCTATATAAAGGCAACTATATAGAGATTGCAGAGGACGTAACCATTCATATCCTACAATGGCCACAAAAAAAAAAAAAAAACCCACACTGGGGAATCTTTAGTATAAACATTAATAGTTTCCCACATCTTTGTTTAGAGAATAGCCCGAGGATTTCTAAACTTGTAGATCTTATTCATTCCAGAACTGTTTCGCTTATGGCCACATAAATCTTAATCCTTTAGAAGTTCCAAGATTAAGACTCTTTGGAAACTAGAATTACAGAGAACTCACAGGTGAACCATGTAAAGCAAATCTGCTTTGGGCCATTCAGGAGACATACCATTTGCTGAGATAGTTTGAGTCTAGCTCTCATATCAGTTATAAAGAATAGAGACTTGGGGCTGGGCATGGTGGTTCACCCCTGTAATCCCAGCACTGAGGCGGGCAGATCACGAGGTCAGGAGATAGAGACCATCCTGGCCAACATGGTGACACCCTGTCTCTACTAAAAATACAAAAATTAGCCTGGGGTGGTGGCATTCACCTGTAATCCCAGCTACTCGGGAGGCTGAGGCTGGAGAATCACTTGAACCAGGGAGTTGGAGGTTGCAGTGAGCTGAGATCATGCCACTGCACTCCAGCAAGACTCTGTCTCAAAAAAAAAAAAAAAAAAAAGAATAGAGACTTGCTTAAGAAACACGGAGAGTATGGTAACAATTATAGTTTTCTTGTTGTTTAATGAGGTTGCATTGTTTTCTTCTGATTACAAAAAGAGAGACATATTCAATTAGAAAATTTAAATAACTGTCCTTTTGTAGAATAAAAAATGAAGACTATGAAAAGTTACATACAAGGCTGACAGGCCAGATGTGAAAGCGTAAGGTTTTATGTAATTTTTTCTCTACCTACAAACACATTTAGATGGCATTTTATTTTTCTAATGTATTTCATTTTGAATCTAGTCACATAAAAAGCTCAACCCTCCAACATGTTCCAAAGTGAAAAAGTAACTATTTTAAAGAAAGTTTCCATGAGAGATACAAGAGCCTATGGCTTACATTTCCTTATAAGTTTTAGATTTCCCTATCCTCTCACATTTTGCCTGGCATATAAATTAAAAAATAGTCCGCTATTCACAACTCTCCTCCTCAGTTCATGCCCACTTTTAAAATTAAAAAACTATAAAACCATAACCATACATCTCCCATGATGTAAAAGAAACCAGAAA
This sequence comes from Gorilla gorilla gorilla, assembly GCF_029281585.2. Classification (NCBI taxonomy): domain Eukaryota; kingdom Metazoa; phylum Chordata; class Mammalia; order Primates; family Hominidae; genus Gorilla; species Gorilla gorilla. The sequence continues at coordinate 157,829,402 of NC_073229.2, read as the reverse complement.
TTCATCTCAGTCATACCTCATAGCTCTCCAGTTTATCAGGATCTTCAACCTATTGACCTCCGTGTTTTGTCACCATCTATTGACCCATCTGACTTGCCTTCTGTTCCCCAGAGCCTGATGTCCAGGTTACATCATTTTCATGTGGCAGTAATAATCTTGTCTTTGCTCAGACACTGGTTCCTCGGGGTCGCATGCTCTGACATGCAAAACCCAGAGGTTGAAATGAGAATGGAGTGCAGGGAGCACGTTTTGCAATCTTCCCCCTTTCTCTTCTCCTCTGTCTAGGAGTACTTGGGAAAGCCCTATATAAACACAACATAAGAACAAGTCTATTTTGTATTTTGCATCTTATTGCCCCTAGAAGGTACTGAAGTGCTTTAGAAACTAAAATATACTCACATAAAAACTGTCGTCAAGGCTGCCTTTCCCTCTTAGAAGTATCTCAAATCTGCAACTTTAGGTTTGGAAGGTATGATGGAACTCTATCACACAGTCAGTCATGTAGTACCCAGAAGCAGAGGAATTCTCACCACCTGCTATGGAAACACCTTCCAGCTGCCACAGCATGCCAGAGCCAAACCAGTAATAGGAAGATGGGCATCATCTCAATGCTCATAGCACACACTCGGAGATCACTTATTCATTGCATTGTCTTCACACCTTACAAGTTCTTGTACATAGGTCATCCCAAGGACTATAAGGCATCTTCATTGTTCTGGGCAGGTGCAGATGGTTTGGTGACATGAACTTAGACAAGGTTAAACAGCAAAGAAGGTGCAGCCTGTGTCTGCAGCTCTCAGTTCAGGATGATGCTGTGGACCATGGGCTCTGAGGTCTGTAATAGATCTCAGTGGTGTTCCTTCCCTCACTAACCCACCTCAATTCAGTCAGTCCCTAACTTCCTGTGCCATCAGCACTCCACAGCCAGTTGGAACAGATTGATCAGACCCACTTATTGGTTGTTTTTGTGATTTCTGAGTCATTTCTCCAACTACATTATAAACTCTGAGGCCCTGTCCCTGGATGGCCTTATCTCCCCACAGGACTTCAATTTCCACATGTGGCCATTCCAATATATGTGCCCAAATGCATGTCAGTCATCAGCACGTGGATGTCCCACAAGGCTCTCAAAGGCAATGTTCAAAACAGAACTTACCATTGCTTCTAATCTTTAGGCCCTGTCTCTACTCCCCCATTTGCTATCTTAGGGAACAGCATTCAGACCAGAAACCTGGTTGTCGTGTTGACTTCTCTGACTCACTCCCTATAGCCATAAGTCATTGACACTCTTATTGCCTTAATAATTCTTCACTCAGTGTCTTTCTTTCTATTCATGTTGATAGGACCGAGGAACTCATTATCTCTTGTCTGAGTTGCTGCAGCAGCCTTCCAGCGACTTCTCACATCCTTCTCTTGATTTCCCAAACCAAGCAACACGTTGGTGGGATATTTTTCTAAAACAGAAATCTGATTATGTAACTCCTACTTAAAATAATTCAATGATTTCTTCTTCACCTACCGCCAGCATTCACAGACAAGAAGCTCCAGGAGGACCATGGTGCATCTTCTTAAAGATTAATTTATTTGAAGGTAAATAATTCAAAGTCTACTAAAATTGATATAATGTAGAGTAGGTTACAAAATTCACATTTGTTTTTAAATCTGGAAGCTCCAGAAATTTTAACATGAGCAACAACCATTTCAGGTGATGGTCCTCTATCTTCAGAGGATAAATACTTGTTCACAATTGCTGTTAGGAGTAATATGATTTAAAAAGGGATAATGAATGGATAAGATCCAAATTCCTTAACATGGTCTATAAAGTTTATTTTGATCTAGCCCTCCTTGTCTTCTCAGCTTCGTAAGTGCCTTCTTAGGCCTCACCCAAGCACTTATCTGACTAACTCCTAGTTGTCATTACCTCTCGGGCATGGCTTCATCAGAAAATCTTCCTTCTTTCCCTCCTTTCCCAATCTGGTTTTAGACTTCCCTTCTCTACAATCCACCAGCATCCTGGGCCTACTTCTATCATAGCCCCTTCCACATTGCTTTGATGTTATGGTTTTCTTATGTGATTCTTCCATTAGACTGTAAGCACCCTAAAGGTAGGTGTCATACAGCTTTGAAAGTTCAGTGCCTAAGATAGTATAGCATACACGGTAGGTGTTCAGTGAAGCTTATGATTAGTTGAATAATCACCCTCCACAGAGCACAACACAGGCGATCAATAGATGTTTAATTTAACAATTGATAATCAGAAAGTAGACATTTCTCATTAACTCTTTCCCTTTCCTTTTGAGCATTCATAACGTTCCACCACTAATTCTTAAAACCCAAGTTCCCACCCTCTAATCACAAACTCCTGTTGCGAGGGGGGATTGCTGAAGGGAGTCTGATAGGACACAGATCAGTGCCTCTGCAGATTGATCCTTCTCAGTACCAAGTGGGCTTCTTTGTCATCTGACAACCTTTTAAATTGTCCTTTTCCCTCAGTGGATATTTCAAATATTCACCACTGTCGTTTATTCCATTGACATTTCAGTATGAAGTTCACTCTCTAATTCATAGTTTATCCTCAACTTTTGCCCTCCATTTAAAACACTGACAGATTCATCTTTATCTTGTGTGTTCTTCTGTTTTCTTTTTCTTTTATGGGAAAAGTTATCCTCTTCTCTTCAAGAGCTTGCCCTCCAGGCTCTAGGTCCCAATAATCACCTGACAGCAAATTCCACGAATGCTTCACCTTATGTATTGTAAGTGGCCATCTGTTGCATTTGACATCATTACTGATCTTTTTGTAAGCGGAAGTCCCCTTGGTTTGAGTGATAGATTATCTTACTCATCAACTTCTTTGTCCTTTGTGCACTGTTTTCTAGAGTTCCATCCTTTGCTGTTCTTTCATTACCCATATTCTCTCAATAGAGAGAATTAGATCCTTCTACTCTGAAGGATTTAATTGCAAGTGATATACTAATATTGGCCAGATTTGTATACTCTGCCATACAGCTCCTAGACATCTCAACCTAGAAGCTTTATGGAGATTTCAAACTCAAAAATCAATAGCTTATCATCTTTATCTCATCTTTCTTCTTCTAATACCCTTAAAGTTCTCTTTGTCTTCTGTTTCCTCTCTGGGTAAATTGGCAGCATCATCAAGTTGCCCAAGTCAGAAACCTGGGAGCCATCTCACAACATCCGTTTTTAATGTTGATGAAGAGCTCTTGACAATTCTTCCTCCTAATCTAATCTCAGTTTTTCCCACCCTCTTTAATCCAGCTGTCAATGCTCCTGCCTGGTCCTCACCAGCTCTCACATGCTGTGTTACAGCAGACCCTAATTGTCCCCCTTTCAGGCCTCACCTCTCCCAACCCACAGTTTTTACAGCTGCCAGTGTTGGTTCTCTGAGTCAGCCCAGATATTGCTTCCTGTAGAAACTCTTGCAACACCATCCCCTGGGCAGATATAGCTGCTCTCTCCAGAATGAATCTGAGACCTGGTACAGCATAAAGTTCTCCTGTAATCTTTTACTCTGTTGCATCCTTTCATTTTCTGTTTCTTTCATTTTCTCTCTTCCACTTAATTGCAAGCTCTTTGATTACAGAAGTTGTATCTTTCTGAATTGCTTAATAAATATTTATTGAATGAAATGTTTATTGAGTGAATTCTTCCAATTCTTTGCCTTTTTCCACTTAATTTCACTGTTATTGTTTTTTATTTAGAGGTAGAAGAGTGTAGCATTTAAAAGTTCAGGTTCTGCCGTGAGACTTTCTGAGTTCAAATCCCAGCTCCTCCTTAACTTTGCAAGCTCTCTCATTTTTCTGTGCCCAGTTTCCTGATCTAGAAACTGGAGATAATAATAGTAACATTTTCCAGGAAATTATGAGGACTAAGTGAATTAACATGTAAACATTTGAATTTCAGACTATTGCCTGACACACATTAAGCCCTTAGATGTTACTTTTATTATTGTCATATTTTTTCTTTTTTCATCTCTTCTTCTTTCCTTCCTTTTTCCCCATTCTTTTTGTTTGTTTGGCATTCAATTTTCTTCCTTCTTCTCCTATTACTCTCATATTTACTAACAGCTCATAATGTCCCAGCCACAGAGAAGGTCCTGCTATGAGGAGTCACACAAACAAATACCTCTTTAAGGTCATGTTGATGTGACATTTAGAGATGGAGTAAACAGTTGCATTGTGGCAGTGGTCATGCTCAGGAATTTGACTGCAACACAGCCCTCTATAGCATGGAATGCAGAATAATCTCACTCCAGGACCCCGTCCAAGGCAGGGTGGAGCATTTCTAGGATGTTATTTGTGTTATGACTCCAGGCATGGGACTACTGCAGGCTTCATGGCTGTTTCTTTGTGGTCAATATCATCTATAGATCCATTTCAGAACCTTGCTCTGAGCTGGTCTTTCCTGGTGGAGAAGGAGGGCTCCAGACTGGATTTGGGGAGCACATGATTTTAACCCTCAAAGGGAAATTTCTCTGGAAGTCTGACTGCTACTTCTTCCAATATTTTGAAAAGAATAAAAATGGAAAGACTATACCACCAGACTTTATGCAAATATGTGATTGTTTATGGCCAATGTTATATGGACAAGTCAAAATGGTCTATCCGTGTGGGTGCATGAGTTCATTTTCAGTAATATGAACATCTAGAAAAGTTTAGGTGTGTGTGTTTGTGTGTGTGTTTGCTGTAGAAAGAAACCACAAGGGCAGTTCAAAAATATGCTTAGCCTTTTTAATAGAATTAATCTAACCCAAATTTAGAGGAGAAAGACTCAAAGATTAACCAACATGAAAATACTTAATTGGGCAAATTTGGGCAAAGGCTTTTGTTTTTATGTTTTTATGATTAGTTTTTTCACAGGATAATAATTGGATTAGGTCATTAAGAAGCCCCGACACACTAAATTATGTAGCCTAGTGCCTTACATGTAGTGGATACTTGGTAATTACTTGAGGGATGAATGAATAAGCAAGAAAATGAATTCCTCAGTTTAAATGATGTGTACCAAATTGCCTAGATAAGTTTTCTGGAGGAAGATACTTATGAATACATCAGCCAAGATAATTGGAATGAAAGTAAAAGGCTAGCATAAAAATATTTAAGGGGAAAAGTGAGTTGTGGCAATGAATTTAGAAATATAAATTCAGTTACTATTGGCCTAGTGACACTTGAAAGCCATTTGCAAGATTACTTTTTGTGGCAATTAGTGGAGACAAAGAATAATTTACAAATGAAAACATGTTAGGAATGAAATGTAATTTTAAGCCTGAAATACTTGCTTGTCCTCCACAGCCACATCTGCCTCAAGATCAAGTCCTTCATAGCTAATGAAAACCAGAAAACAAGAGAAAAACTTAAAATTGAGATTTCTTTAACTATTGTTCACTGAGCATACATTTAGATAAGGCCTTGTGCTTAGTGCTTCAAACTTGAGAAATCCAGATCTTGATTTCAATAAATTCATTCTCTAAAGAAGAAAGAAATTGAGTAAACAAATTAATATTGACACAAGAAAGATTATAAGACAAGGAAGTTTTTGGTACTTTCTTGGTTTTGTTTTTGTTTTTTTAGTTATATCAGTAAGGATTCAACCAGAGAAACAAGATCAGTAGGAGATACTAAGAGATTTATTGCAAGGAACTGACTTGTGCAATTCTTGGGGATGTCAAAGCAAGTCTGAAACCCACAGGACAAACCATCAAGAAAGGCAAGCTGAGAGTCCTGAGCATAATTTCAGGTTGCTATCTACAGGCAGAATTTCTTTTTCCTTAAGGAAGCCCCAGTTCTGATGCTAAGGCCTTTGACTGATTGATTCAGGCTCACACTGACTATCTGGGATAATCTCCCTGCATAACATCAACTGATTATTGACTTTAAGCACATCTACAAAATACCTTCATCGCAACAGCTAGATTGTGATTGAAGTTTGATTGAATAATGGGGACTATAGCCTAGCCAGGTTGCAAGGTAAAACTGACCATCACAGTCCACATCTTGCCAATTTTACATCCATACACATCTTCTGGAACCATACTTAATCTCCAGATAAAAATAATGGCAAAGTCATGCTTCCATCTAATATGATACAACTATCTTCCATGCCACCAAAACCACACTAACGCTTTCCTCAGAAGAGGATGCAAAGTCTTGGGTACTGTTCACTTTTCTCCTTGATATTCTATAATGTAAATATTGTGATATAAAGTTAACTATTATTAATACAGCCTATGTTAGATGAAAAGGGGATAAGAGAGGAAAGAACACAAAAATATTTGCTAAATATATATACAAACATTCATAATAAGAAAAAAATCTGTAACTATTGTAGTCCTTATTTTTGCAGCTGATCATTAGCCATAATTGATATTTATAACTATGTTCTTCCACTATTCATTCTGTATTCCTTTTGCCTTCAACAAGCACCTCAACTGCTTATTTTTTATTACCTGCAGGGATGTCCCAGATCTTCATTTCTGAAGGATCTGGACCATTAGCAGTTTTGCTACAATTGGGTTGTTGTAGTTTTCCATTAACTTTAATCATGGGGCATGAGGATTAGGAGACTCCCTGAAGGATCTACTGTATTCTATACATACTCCAACTTATCTCTGTTCTGTAGAAAGATCCCAATTGGTAGTCAATATCAATAACACAAACCAATATAGAAACTTCCTTCTTTGCCTGTTGCTTCAGAGACATGAGGAGCCCAAAGTGGCCAGGTGGTTCTTTCAACTTTCAATTCAATGGAATCACTGTTGTGTCTCCTGCTAGAAACATTCCTTCCTTTAGAACTCTAGACCAGCAGAGCCCAAGGTCAGCAAACATTTTGCTGGTAGATCAAAAAGGATAATAGTGATTAGAGCTACTCCCATTTCTACTCCTTGATTCCCAGACCCATGAATTTTGGCTATGGGAGAAAAAATACCACACGTTGGATACCGATTTAGAGCATATATGGCCTTCTGCCCCAACCTCACAAGGCATTACCACCTAGCTGGCATTGCAACTGTATCTTCAAAAGGCTATGTGCCATCTGTCACCCTAACTGCTTCAGGATGATAGGGTATAATGGTAAGACCAGTGAACTCCATGAGCACGGGACCATTGCGGCCCTTGATAAGAAGCACTGCTTTGTACAATGTCATGATTGTGGATAAGACATTCCGTACGTTTCAGCAGAAGGATTATATACAAGAAAAGCAAACCTATATGCAGAATAAGTGACTTTTTCTAAAAGAACAAAGTGCTTTCCCTTTTATGATGAAAGTGGTCCAACATAATCTGTCACCAAGTAGCTGGCTGATCAACCTGCAGGATCGCGGCAGTGTTGGTTTCTTCTGCTGGCAGATTGGGCACTCAGCAATAGCAATAGCTTAGTCAGCCTTGGTGAGTAGAATCCATATTGCTGAGCCCATGCATAATCTCTGTTTCTAGCACCATGGCTACTTTGTTCATAATCCACTGGGTGATGAAAGGTGTGTCTAAGAAAGATGCTGAGTGGTATCCACAGAATCAGTATTTACTTGATTATTAAAATCCTCTGCTGCTGAGGTCACCTTTTGGTGAGCAATCACATGGGCCACACATATATTCACATTCTTTGTCCATCCAGAGAGGTCTACCTATTCATATACTTCCCCCCGCCCAGAAATTCTTGTCAACAATTTTCCAGTCATGTTTTTTTCCGGGACTCTGATCATCCATCCAAACCCCTGGCAATTACTCCTTTCAAGCAAAATAAACAATCAGGTGCACTGCTTGATGTTCTGCCCACTGCAAGGAAATCCCTTCACCACTGTCCTTCAGGAGTATTCAAGAAAGGGGCTGTAGTGCTGCATTTGTCTATTTCCAGGTGGTACCTAGCTGATATGGTTTCAATGATTGTGTTTCCTCAAAAATTCATGTCGGAATTTAATCCTCAATGCAGTAGTATTAAAAAGTGTAGCCACTGGGAGGTGATTTAATCATGAGGGTTCTGCACTTATGAATGGGATTAAGTTGAAATGAGCACACACACACACACACATCTCATATTTATTGGTATATATGAGATATATATATATGTGTGTGTGTGTATGTATATATATATATATATATAAATATATATATACATCTGCTATTAATTCTGTCCCTCTAGAGAACCCTGACTAATACAGCTTGCAACAATCTTTCAAGGTATTTATTGTGACCCCCACTTAATAGATGAGGAAACTGTGACTCACATAGCTGGTAAATTGCAGATTCAATATTGGAATTAACATCTGCCTGCCTCCAAATCCTTTGCTTCTTACCTTATAGCATGTTGTTATATTTGGAAATACCTATTACTTTCAATAGCTTTTGACAAATAGATGGCTTTTATATATTTGTAACCTATTGAGACAAATAGAGAAATTTATACATCAGATAAACTGATCTCTACAGCTAAATCATGTGAGATAAAACCAAAAGTACTTTTCTAGTGTACAAAAATATTAAGAAGGCTTGGCATGGTGGCTCATGCCTGTTATCCCAGCACTTTGGGAGGCAGAGGCAGGTGGATCACTTGAGCTCAGGAGTTTGAGACCAGCCTGGGCAACATGGTAAAACCCATCTTTACAAAAAGCATGAAATTAGCTGGGATGGTGGTGCACACCTCTACTCTCTGCTGCTCTGGAGGCTAAACTGAGTATCAGGTGATACTCTGGAAGATCACCTGAGCCCAGGGAGGTGGAGGCTATAGTGAGCCATGATCGGGCCACTGCACTCCAGGCTGGATGACAAAGCAAGACCCTATCTTGAAGAAAACAAAAAAGAAAAAATCTTTTTGTTTTTTAAAATGTTAGAATTGTTGGAAGACATAGTCCTTTGTTTGCCCTTTGTTTGAATTGCTTTGGCATAGGACACAGTGCCACATAATAAATACATTTCACAAAGTAAATTTATTTCCCTCAAGATTCATATGTCGACACAGTACATGCAAATAAGTAGCACAGAGCCCATTGGGAATTCTAAGAAAATCATATTGCCTAGTGTGTGATAGACACCTATGAGGCAAATGGAAAATAACAGCATTTTTAAAATGTAACTTTCAGTAGGAAAATAATGGAAATAAAAATTAAACTATACAGTTCACCATACAAAAAGAATTTTAAGTGAGGGTAAGTAAAGTGCAGTGAAATAATGTGGAAAATAACTATAAACCTTTAAAACACTTATAATAAATAAATGTTATCTGAATTAAACTGACAAGTTTTAATGGGGCATATGTAATTTATTCGTGTCTTGATGAGGCCGTAATTTTATCCAAAGCTCATATCCAAATTTTTTTTCTTCATAATGAAAATAGAGTAGCACACATACCAAAAAAATCATTTGAAAGATGCTATAATTTAATCCAGAAAGATAGTGAAGGCCCATGTCCATTTTGGGGAGCTTGTGTTTTTTTACATAACATGGTTTGCAACAAAAAGCTGGCTGTGGAATAGCACTTTATTCCATAAGCAGCCAATGTATTTGCTAAAATGTTTGTTCTTTTGGTCCTAATCACATTGCAATCTTTTGGGACGATTTCAATAATAATAATTGCAACAATTAATAATATCCAACTGGAAAAAAATTTCATGACTGAGTTGCACAGTGATGTCCTATAGAAACTTTATGGGGTACATGTTCTACATTTTGATGTTTTTCATGCAAAAGAGCTCATTCTCCTGATGCACTGCCTAAATAGTTCGTGGGTGGTATTGAAGACTCTGGTCAAAGGGCATAATACAAATACAAATCTTGTTTAATGCAAAGAAAGGAAAAATTACACAAGATGAGAGTACAGATTAATTTCAACAATATACACTTTCACAGAATGTGCCCATTTGCGATTACCTGAGCTGGTAATTGATAAACTAAACCCCCGTTACAATTCATTGCCTCTCCAAAATGATTTGTAGTGTTATATTTTTACAAATTATACTTTAGTCTTTTATTCTTAAATTCTATACACCAAATGATGGAACCCATGAAATTTAGAACCTCTAAGATATTCCAAAGTATATGACCTTTCTCTTGCCTTTTACTTGGAAGAGTGTTGGTACGTTGATAAAGTGAATGCCATCGTTTCATTAAACAAGTATTTGTGAGAGATACTTTTTCAGATACTTAAACCTTGAATATCAATCAAACATGAACGCTTGCATCCAGGAGCTTACTGTATTTAGAAAAGACAGATATGTAAATAAATAAATACAGCACAACATGATAGAGGCACATGTAAAATACTGTGATTCAACGAAAGAACAATAAATTCTGGAGTGTGAATGGAAATGAAGAGTTCTTTGTGGAGGTATTCCTTGACCTGGAACTTAAAGGATGTTCTGTAGACAGATTAGAGGGAACAAGTATTCCCAGGAAGAGAAGTAAAGAGCTTCTGCCTAGGTGTCAAGGAGAGGAACAGCATAGCATCCTTTCATCCCCCTTGCAAAAGGTTTAGTCAATAAGGAACATTGTATTTCCTAGTCACAAGCCAATGACACAAGTATTTCTGAGCAAGATGTGTCCCTAGCAATGGAGTGTCAGAGGATGCAATAGGATATGAATGATGGTGTAGTCAAGTAGTATCCACGCAGCACAATCCTACAAGCCAAACTTTTATGCTCTTAATGTTGGTGTCCTCCCAGGATTCCAACATTGTACATAGCTAATGATTCCACAGCACCCAACAATATTTTATTTAGTGTCTATTTATAACCCCAAGCATATAAATAAATGATAATGCTATGTGAGAAGTTCAATAATGAAAGTATCTTCAAAATAAAGAGAAAACCTAGAGAAGGGGGAATAATTAATAATTATTAATAACAATTTTGGGATTGAGATGTCTCAAGAAGACTTACTGGGAGAGTAATTTGGGCAAAATATTGTTGGAGCATAAATTTTGATGGAAATAAGAATGGTGGAAGATGAGTATATCAGTTAGGCTGCCATCCTGCAACAATAATAGAGAACCCAAATTAACCAAACAGACAAGGGTTCATTTTTCTAATACAGTCAGGAAGTTTTTTTTCAGTAGATCCACTATCAGGGCCAGTGTCTCTGCAATTTTAATGCCCTTTTTTCATGGTCACAGAATGGCTGCTATAGCTCTAGACATCTTATCTTTATTTTTAAGTCAGGAAAAAGGAGGAAGAGGGGAAGTGGAAGCCACTAACATATCTTTTTCCCTTTCCTAAGGATAACAAAAGCCTTTTTTAGAAGTGCCTTCACTGATTCTGCTTGTAATTCTCTCTTCAGCTGGCATTGTATCACATGGCAGCCCCTAATCCAAAGGGAGGTTGGGAAAGTGACAGTTTAGCTTTTCAGGTTCTATTTCAGAGTAGTAAAGGAGAATAACAGTTGGGAATGAATATCAGATTAAAACCTGTGTCTGCAACATGAGCTTTGAGAGAGAAGCAGATTCTATATCATGAGGATTTTCGGTTTTCTTTTTATATGGGAGGTTAAGGACTTTTAATTTTACCTTGTAGAGAAAAGGGGGTCCAGTGGTTAGTTTTGAGAGGCGTGATCAAACATGAATATTTGAATAAAGAGTTGCTTAATGGATTGATAAGAGAGGCACACTCAGGAAAGCCTTATAAATGTGAAAGTTGTTTGAAAGAAAATGAATATGAACAAACCATTGTACAAACATTGATCTTTCTAGCTCTGGGTGCACGCAGTAATTCCATATTTGAGGATGAAAGGATATAATCACACACACATGCACTCACAGACACACACACACAACATACATGTACTTCCCATGCAAGTTATAGAGCTAGATCCCTACATTAATTTTGTTCATCATCATAGTTAATTTGTCAGTTTCCAAGTGGGCAATCAGTTTATTTTCTGGTGCATGACTCCATCTTTATTCAGTTCCCTTGGAAGGAGCCCTTTGATTAGTATACTGGTTTGCAAATGAACTCTAAAAAAATATGACTCAGAAGAAGCTCAGTTCCCTAGTTCTATATGTTAGAGTGGAAGCCAATCATTGTCTTTTTCATTATTGTGTTTGTAATCCAATAGGAGTATTCATTACAATCACACAGGAGCAGGCTAAAATGAACAGTTTTTCCTCATCCTACCACGAGTTAGAAAATTAGTAAGAACAGAAAAGATTCTGGCATAAAATGTGAAAGAAGGACTTTCCCCAGACTGTTTCTATTTTTTAAAAAATAACCATTTCTCAGACTCAATCTCTGAAGCAAAACTGCTCATTTCACTTTCTAAAATATGGAAAATCACAGATGAGTTTAAGGAGTAAAAGAGCACTGCACTTATTAAATAAGTGTACAGGAATAAAAGCATAAAGGAAAAATGTAGTTAAACACAATTGCTTCCATTTCAAATGAAAGAAAAGAGGTGAAGAGTCCTTTGGTGAGTCAGGAGAATGCCAAAACAAACGTCTATGAATGGGAGCTGGGCAAAGGAGTCAGTGGAAGTCCCCTGGGTAGCACTGGAGTGGGATGTGCCTGAGGTCTCCACAGACAGGCACTCTCTGAAAAAAAAAAAAAAAAAAAAAAAAAAAAAAGGTATGAGCAGAATGTGAAGCAAACTGCCAAACTGCACAATGGGTCAAGAGGGAGTTGGACAGAGTTTTGGACACAACAAGAAAATACACAGCTGCTCCCAAGATTTTTAAGCTGAGGATGAGGAGTTAGTGTGTAAATGAACTGGTATTTCCTGGGCAGGCCTGCACTGAGATCTTGTCTTCTCCAAGTCCCAAGTGTTGCACTATTTTTGCTTGAACTCTTACCTCTACATAAGCGTGTGTCTTTACCTGCTATATCTAAGAGTTAGTACGACCTTATCTTGATATTAATGAGATTTTCACTGCACTTCTTGATCTATTTTTCTGTCACCTTGGTGCTGGTCAATCCTTGCAGGACTTTGAATTACAGTGTAGAAATGGGGAGAGGAAAGGGTATCTATTTTTATTGATTTCATATATCTATACCTATATCTATATTTTATTCTCCAAACAACAATAAGCTTGTGAGGTAAATATTAGTGTCATCATCATTTGCATATTAATAATGATGAAATGGGGATGCAAAGAGGTTAAGCAACCTAACAGAAACAAGCACCAAAAAAAATAAAATAAAATAATCACAAAAGCAGATGCCCTGCTTAGGAGCCAAGCTCTGTGCTGGAGAGGCATGGCTGAGGTCTCACTGTTTTATAATTCTGGGACCAGGAAGGTTCTGGTTATGCATCTCCAATAACTTAAAAAGGGTTCATGGGGCTTCAGTGGACCAGTGGTATTTACTGGGCTCTCACTGTGTGTACAGGACATAATGAACAAGTGCTAGGGGAGAAAAGTAGAAAGCAAATTAGAGCACCTTCTACCTAGCTGTTTAAAATATGAATAATGTATAAATATGTTTGAATATGAAAGAACAAGGATGAAGTGCTGATTATTTGCATTCATACTAAGGGTGGCATGTGTGCCAACTGCTGAGAAAGTGGAACAAGGTGAGATAATTCCACCTTTCACAGAGGCATGTTTATTCTTGTGTATGGCTCTTTTTCTCCCCATCTATAATGCTTGCTTCACTCAATGCTTTTTTGAATATTCTTCAAAGTTTGGTTCTTTGAGAAAAAAATCTTTCCTTGCAATGTCAGCCTAAATTCATGTTTTCCTTTTATAATTCCCAGTTGAATTCATTTTGTGTGCCCTCTGCTCTGATTTAAAATTTAACTTAGACTGCAACTTCTGCTTTGCATTGGCAAGTAATCATTATCCCTGTTAAAATGAACTGTAGAAATGCTGCTGTCAGAATTTGCAATAGGTAGCTGTGTGAAACAGTGTGATACTATGTGAACTTGAAACAGAATGAGGCAGGGTTTCCTCAGATTTCTTCTCTTGCTTTAGAAATGTTGAACACTTCTCATTCTGGCACACAGGATGGGAGTAAGGGGTGAATCACATAGTCTGACTCTCCCTAATGTAACTTTGCTATAGCATTTACTATCCATTCTTCTTTACACTAGGGAAAGCATGTCTGTAACGAGAATTTCTTCTTTCTTGTTCATCATATACAATAGGCAGAGATTCAGTGACCTCTGATCATGGTGCCGGAGCCACTGAGGGACACACTATCTCCTTCAACCATGGTCTTGTGGCTTCTGTGGAGGAAAATGATTTTCCTCCTGAGAATGATCCTCAGATGGACCCAGATCATATTTGAACAAAACTGTAGCCTTTAACTTGGAAGGGGGATGACTGTTTAAAAGTTCTTAATATTGAGTTTGGGTTGTTATCACTCATTATTTATGTGAGCATATATAGACATAAGAAAGTCTTCAGGCTCCTGGCCAGGCATGATGGCTCACACCTGTCATTGCAGCACTTTAGGAGGCTGAGGCGGGAGGGTCACTTGAGCTCAGGAGTTCAAGACCAGCCTAGGCACATAGTAAGACTCCAACTATACAAAAAATAAAACAAGTTAGTCAGGCATGGTGGTACACATTTGTGGTCCCGACTACTTGGGAGGCTGAGGAAGAAGGATTGCTTGAGCCAAGGAGGTTGAGGCTGCAGTGATCTGTGATCAGGCCATTGCACTCCAGCTTGGGTGACAAAGTGAGACCCTGCCTAAAAACAAAGAAACTCTTCAGGATCCTGATAATTAGTCCTATAACTATATGCTTTGTCTACTGAAAGGACTTCGAAGTTTCCAAAGCAGGGATCCTACGCTGGGCCATTTGCCATGAAAAATGGGACCCAGCAGCAGTTTAGTCCTAGAGCCTACAAGTGCCAGTCACTGGGGTCTTCCCTGAGACTCTCTTAAGGATACAGATGGAATCTACTAAACTTAAGGAATTTCAGCACTCTCAAGTTCCCATTGTTGATTAATTGAGATATTTACGAGAGTCTGAGAAACTTCAGAATCTAGAACTACCTTTATTTTGTATTAACACAATATGTTTTAGAGAGCTGATATAGAGCTCCCAGTGCTTCACCATGTTGGATATAATGTTTAACCAGAAATAGACCTGGGACCATAACAAATTCATAGGATTTTCTTTTCCTTTTTTGAATAGGGGTGCTTTTCTTCTTTTTTTATTTTTTTTATTATGCTTTAAGTTCTGGGATAAATGTGCAGAACATGCAGGTTTGTTACAGAGGTATACATGTGCCATGGTGGTTTGCTGCACCTATCAACCCGTCATCTACATTAGGTATTTCTCCTCATGCTATCCCTCCTTTAGCCTACCAGCCCCCCACAGACCCCAGTGTGTGATGTTCCCCTCCCTTTGTCCATGTCTTCTCATTGTTCAACTCCCACTTTTGAGTGAGAACATTCAGTGTTTGGTTTTCTGTTCCTGTGTTAGTTTGCTGAGAATGATGGTTTCCAGCTTCATTCATGTCCCTGCAAAGGACGTGAACTCATCCTTTTTTATGGCTGCATAGTATTTTATGCTATATTTGTGCCACATTTTCTTTATCTGGTCTATCATTGGTAGGCATTTGGGTTGGTACCAAGTCTTTGCTATTGTGAACAGTGCTGCAATAAACATACGTGTGCATGTGTCTTTATAATAGAATGATTTATAATCCTTTGGGTATATACTCAGTAATGGGATTGCTGGGCCAAGTGGTATTTCTGGTTCTAGATCCTTGAGGAATCGCCACACTGTTTACCACAATGGTTGAACTAATTTACACTCCCACCAATAGTGTAAAAGCATTCCTATTTCTCCACATCCTCTCCAGCATGTTATTTCCTGACTTTTTAATGATCACCATTCTAACTGGCATGAAGTGGTATCTCATTGTGGTTTTGATTTGCATTTCTCTAATGACCAACGATGATGAGTTTTTTTTTCATATGTTTGTTGGCCGCATGCATGTCTTCTTTTGAGAAGCGTCTGTTCATATCCTTCGCATGCTTTTTGATGGGGTTATTTTTTTCTTGTAAATTTGTTTAAGTACTTTGTAGATTCTGCATATTAGCCCTCTGTCAGATGGATAGATTGCAAAATTTTTCTCCCATTCTGTAGGTTGCCTGTTTACTCTGATGATAGCTTCTTTTGCTGTGCAGAAGCTCTTTAGTTTAATTAGATCCCATTTATCAATTTTGTCTTTTGTTGCCATTGCTTTCAGTGCTTTAGTCATGAAGTCTTTGCCCATGCCTATGTCCTGAATGGTATTGCCTAGATTTTCTCCTAGGGTTTTTATGGTTTTAGGTCTTATGTTTAAGTATTTAATCCATCTTGAGTTAATTTTTGTATAAGGTGTAAGGAAGGGGTCCACTTTCAGTTTTCTGCATATGGCTTGCCAGTTTTCCCAACACCATTTATTAAATAAGGAATCCTTTCCCCATTGCTTACTTTTACCAGATTTGTCAAAAATCAGATGGTTGTAGATGTATGGTGTTGTTTCTGAGGCCTCCGTTCCATTCCTTTGGTCTATATATCTGTTTTGGTACCAGTACCATGCTGTTTTGGTTACTGTAGCCTTGTAGTATAGTTTGAAGTCAGGTAGCGTGATGCCTCCAGCTTTGTTCTTTTTGCTTAGGATTGTCTTGGCTATACAGGGTCTTTTTGGTTCCACATGAAATTTAAAGTAGTTTTTTCTAATTCTGTGAATAAAGTCAATGGTAGCTTGAGGGGGATAGCATTGAATCTATAAATTACTTTGGGCAGTATGGCCATTTTCATGATATTGGTTCTTCCTATCCATGAGCATGGAATGTTTTTCCATTTGTTTGTGTCGTCTCTTATTTCCTTGAGCAGTGGTTTGTAGTTCTCCTTGAAGAGGTCTTTCACATCCCTTGTAAGTTGTATTCCTAGGTATTTTATTCTCTTTGTAGCAATTGTGAATTAGAGTTCACTCATGATTTGGCTCTCTGTTTGTCTGTTATTGATGTGTAGGAATGCTCATGATTTTTGCACATTGATTTTGTATCCTGAAACCTTGCTGAGGTTGCTTAGCAGCTTAAGGAGATTTTAGGCTGAGACAATGGGGTTTTCTAAATATACAATCATGTCATCTGGAGATGGAGACAATTTGACTTCCTCTCTTCCAATTTGAATACCCTTTATTTCTTTCTCTTGCCTGATTGCCCTGGCCAGAGCTTCCAACACTATGTTGAATTGTTGTTCCAGTACTATGTTGTCTTGTGCTGGTTTTCAAATGGAATGCTTCCAGCTTTTGCCCATTGAGTATGATATTGGCTGTGGGTTTGTCATAAATAGCTCTTATTATTTTGAGGTACGTTCCATCAATGCCTAGTTTATTGAGTGTTTTTAGCATGAAAGGGTGTTGAATTTTGTTGAAGGCCTTTTCTGCTTCTATTGAGATAATCATGTGGTTTTTGTCATTGGTTCTGTTTATGTGATGGATTGCTTTTATTGATTTGTGTATTTTGAATGAGCTTTGCATCCCAGGGATGAAGTCAACTTGATCGTGTTGGATAAGCTTTTTGATGTGTTGCTGGATTTGGTTTGCCAGTATTTTATTGAAGATTTTCTCATCGATGTTCATCAGGGATATTGGCCTGAAATTTTCTTTTTTTTCAGGTTTTGGTATCAGGATGATGCTGGCCTCATAAAAAGAGTTAAGGAGGATTCCCTCTTTTTCTATTGTTTGGAGTGGTTTCAAAAGGAATGGGTACAGCTCCTCTTTGTACCTCTGGTAGAATTCAGCTGTGAATCTGTCTGGTCTTGGGCTTTTTTTGGTTGGTAGGCTATTAATTACAGTCTCAATTTCAGAACCTGTTATTGGTCTATTCAGGGATTCAACTTCTTCCTGGTTTAGTTTTGGGAGGGCGTATGTGTCCAGGAATTCATCCATTTCTTCTAGATTTTCTAGTTTATTTGTGTAGAGGTGTTTTTAGTATTCTCTGATGGTAGTTTGTATTTCTGTAGGATCAGGGGTGATAGCCCCTTTATCATTTTTAATAGTGTCTATTTGACACTTCTCTCTGTTCTTTTGTATTAGTCTGGCTAGTGATCTATTTTGTTAATCTTTTCAAAAAACCAGCTCCTGGATTCACTGATTTTTTGAAGGGTTTTTCGTGTCTATCTCCTTCAGTTCTGCTCTTATGTTAGTTATTTCTTGTCTTCTGCTAGCTTTTGAATTTGTTTGTTCTTGCTTCTCTGGTTCTTTTAATTGTGATGTTAGGGTGTCAATTTTAGATCTTTCTTGCTTTCTCCTGTGGGCATTTAGTGCTACAAATTTCCCTCTAAACACTGCTATAGCTGTGTCCCAGAGATTCTGTTATGTTGTGTCTTTGTTCTCATTGGTTTCAAAGAACTTACTTATTTCTGCCTTAATTTCGTTATTTACCCAGTAGTCATTCAGGAGCAGCTTGTACAGTTTCCATGTAGTTGTGCTGTTTTGAGTGAGTTTCTTAATCCTGAGTTGTAATTTGATTGCACTGTGGTCTGAGAGACTGTTATAATTTCTGTTCTTTTGTATTTGATGAGGAGTCTTTTACTTCCAATTATGTGGTCAATTTTAGAATAAGTGTCACGTGGTGCTGAGAAGAATGTATATTCTGTTGATTTGGGATGGAGAGTTCTGTAGATGTCTATTAGGTCCGCTTGGTCCAGAGCTGAGTTCAAGTCCTGAATATCGTTGTTAATTTTTTGTCTCTTTGATCTGTCTAATATTGACAGTGGGGTGTTAAAGTCTCCCACTATTATTGTGTGGGAGTCTAAGTCTCTTTGTAGGTCTTTAAGAACTTCCTTTATGAATCTGGGTACTCCTGCGTGGGGGGCATATATATTTAGGATAGTTAACTCTTCTTGTTGCATTGATCCCTTTACCATTATGTAGTGCCCTTCTTTGTCTTATTTGTTCTTTGTTGGTTTAAAGTCTGTTTTATCAGAGACTAGGATTGCAACCCCTGCTTTTTTTTTTTTTTTTTTGCTTTCCATTTGCTTGGTAAATATTCCTCCATCCCTTTAATTTGAGCCTATGTGTATCTTTGCATGTGAGATGGGTCTCCTGAATACAGCACACCGATGGGTCTTGACTCTTTATCTAATTTGCCAGTCTGTGTCTTTTAATTGGGGCATTTAGCTCATTTACATTTAAGATTAATATTGTTATGTGTGAATTTGATCCCATCATTATGATGCTAGCTGGTTCTTTTGCCCATTAATTGATGCAGTTTCTTCATAGTGTTGATGGTCTTTACAATTTGGCATGTTTTTGCAGTGGCTGGTACTGGTTTTTCCTTTCCATATTTAGTGCTTCCTTCAGGAGCTCTTGTAAGACAGGCCTAGTGGTGACAAAATATCTCAGCATTTGCTTGTCTGTAAAGGATTTTATTTCTCATTTGCTTATGAAGCTTAGTTTAGCTGGATATGAAATTCTGGGTTGAAAATGCTTTTCTTTAAGAATGTTGAATATTGGCCCCCACTCTCTTCTGACCTGTAGGATTTCTGCCTAGAGATCCACTGTTATTCTGATAGGCTTCCCTTTGTGGGTAACCTGACCTTTCTCTCTGGCTGCCTTAACATTTTTTCCTTCATTTCAACCTTGGTGAATTTGTGTCCTTGGGTTGTTCTTCTCGAGGAGTATCTTTGTGGCGTTCTCTGTATTTCCTGAATTTGAATGTTGGCCTGTCTTGCTAGTTTGGGGAAATTCTCCTGGATAATATCCTGTAGAGTGTTTTCCAGTTTGGTTCCATTCTCCCTGTCACTTTCACCTACACCAATCAAACACAGGTTTGGTCTTTTCACATAGTCCCATATTTCTTGGAGGCTTTTTGTTCTTTCCTTTTTACCCTTTTTCCTCTAATCTTGTTTTCATGCTTTATTTCATTAAGCTGATCTTCAATCTCTAATATCTTTTCTTCCAGTTGATCAATTTGGCTATTGATACTTGTATATGCTTCACAAGGTTCTCATGCTGAGTTTTTCAGCTCCATGAGGTCATTTATGTTCTTCTCTAAACTGGCAATTCCAGTTAGCAATTCCTCTAACCTTTTCTCAAGGTGTTTAGCTTCCTTGCATTGGATTAGAATGTGCTCCTTTAGCTCAGAGGAGTTCGTTATTACTCATCTTCTAAAGCCTGTCAATTCATCAAACTCATTCTCCATTCAGTTTTGTTCTCTTTCTGGCAAGGAACTGTGATCCTTTGGAGGAGAAGAGGTGTTCTGGTTTTTGGAATTTTCAGCCTTTTTGCACTGGTTTTTCCTCATTTTGTGGATTTATCTACCTTTGGTCTTTTACGCTGGTGACCACCGGATGGAGTTTCTGTGTGGATGTCCTTTTTGTTAATGTTGATGCTATTCCTTTCTGTTTGTTAGTTTTTCTTCTAACAGTCAGGCCTCTCTGCTGCAGGTCTGCTGGAGTTTGCTGGAGTTCCACTCTAGATCCTGTTTTTGTCAGTATCACCAGCAGAGGCTCCAGAACAGCAAAGATTGCTGCCTGTTCCTTTCTCTGGAAGCTTCATCCCAGAGGGGCACCTGCCAGATGCCAGCCGGAGCTCTCCTATATGAGGTGTCTGTCAATCCCTGCTGGGAGGTATCTCCCAGTCAGGAAGCACAGGGGTCAAGGACCAACTGAGTCCCTTAGCAGAGCTCGAGGGCTGTGCTGAGAGATCCGCAGCTCTCTTCAGAGCTAGCAGACAGCAACGTTTAAGTCTGCTGAAGCTACACCCACAGCCACCCCTTCCCCCAGGTGCTCTGTTACAGGGAGATGGAAGTTTTATCTATAAGCCCCTGACTGAGGCTGCTGCCTGTCTTTCAGAGATGCCCTGCTCAGAGAGGCAGTCTGGCTACAGAGGCTTTGCCAAGCTTTGGTGGGCTCAGCATAGTCCGAACTTCCTGGTGGCTTTGTTTATACTGTGAGGGGAAAACCGCCTACTCTAGCCTCACTGATGGCAGACACCCCTCGCCCCACCAAGCTGGAGCATCCCAGGTCGCATTCAGACTGCTGTGCTGGTAGCGAGAATTTCAAACCAGTGGATCTTGGCTTGCTGGGATCTGTGGGGGTGGGATCTGCTGAACTAGCCCATTTGGCTCCCTGGATTCAGCCCCCTTTCCAGGGGAGTGATCGGTGCTCTTTCGCTGGCTTTCCATGTGTCACTGGGGTATGAAAAAAACTCCTGCAGCTTGCTCAGTGTCTGATCAAATGGCCGCCCAGTTTTGTGCTTGAAACACAGGGTCCCTGGTGGCACAGGCACCTGAGGGAATCTCCTAGTCTGTGGGTTGCAAAGACTGTGGGAAAAGCGTAGTATCTGGGCCAGATACTACCATTCCTCATAGCACAGTCCCTCAGGGCTTCCCTTGGCTAGGGGAGAGAGTTCCCCAACCCCTTGTGCTTCCCGGGTGAGGCAATGCCCCACCCTGCTTCGGCCCACCCTCTGTGGGCTGCACCCACTGTCTAACCAGTCCCAGTGAGATGAGCTGGGTAACTCAGTTGGAAATGCAGAAATCACCCGCCTTCTGCATTGATCTTGCCTGGAGCTAGAGACTGGAGCTGTTCCTATTCAGTCATCTTGCCAGCCACCCCAGGGATGCTTTTCTAGATCATTTCTAAAGTCATTGGTAGCTTCATCCAGGTTTGGACATTCATTCGTTCATTCAGCAAATATTTATGATATATCTCTTGTGTCCTATACATGCTCATTTCTAGGCCCTGGAGATAAGATAGTAAACAAGATAAACATTCATCCTGGGGGATTTTTGAAAAAGACCAGAATGGAGATAGTCTGCTTCCTATTCCCAATTTTATCATTAACAGGATGTTTAACTTGCAATCAATTACCTACTGTGGGCCTTAGTGTCTGTATTTGAAAAAAAGAAAAAAGCTACAGATTAGGATGTTTCTTTCCACTTTAAAATTCTCTGACCTTATATTCCTTTCGTGTTTTCCACACTCCAGGAGAAAAGCACAAATAAAAACAAAACCAAAAGAAACCAGTATGTCTGCTGCCCTTAATGAGCAGTCTTCCTTTATCAAAATGTATTCAAATAGCCTGAAAAGAAACTTGACTCAGTCCGAAGTAAAAATTCAGACAGAGAGACAAAGGATTCAAACCACATTTAAAAAAATTAGCAGCAATAAACCTTTGTAGGACCAATGAAGAAGGAATGAATCTATGAATCAGTCTGCCAACCATTTATGTGTTGAAAAAGTAATAGCTGTAGAACTTGTAAGGCTCTTCCTAAAGCTGTTTCACAGATGTGATTACCATAAAGAAGCAATGTACTGCTGGTTTTACAAAGTACACAGAAACAGGAACAAAAAAGCACTTAAAATATTTTCAGAATTAGGAAAAGATAAAGTATGTACTTTTCCACTTCATTCTAGTTGTGGACCTTTTGCATATGACAAAAGGCTGCAATCCAGCCCACTTTCTGGATAGGCTTTTCTTCTTCTACTTTGTTTTCACACACCAGTGCCTGCCCTCAGGCTATATAGTTTCCCAGGCACAATTATCACTTATTCCAAGACAAGTTTCCTGTGAACTTGAAGGGTAAAGTTTAACCTTCAGGTGTCTCAGACGCTCACTCTGTTTTTTAATCTTCGTGTCAGAAATGTAAAGAGATCATGACAAATTAATTCTTACATGTATTCCTCAGCTTATACTGGGAGATGTTACATATCTTTCCAAAGTCTAAGAACTCAGGCCAAGTACAAATGGGTCAGTTTCCTATAATGTCATATAAGATTTATGGGAGCCAGACTCTGTCTATCTGAAATGGAATAAAATAAACCTTCCATCGTGAATACACCTTAAATACCTTAGGGGATAATTTTGTATTATTAACTATCACACAGGTATATGTTTCAGCAAAAGCTGCCTCATACTCTTGGGGTTAGATAATATTTTGACTTTTTTTCTTCTGTTCTCCTGTGGCTTACGCAGATAGCCAGCTCAAGGGTTGGCCCTGTGGCAGAGTGGAAGACAGATCACTTTCTGGTTCGTGTTTCAAAAAGCCTAAGCTCATCTGAAAACTCACAGGGCTTGCAGAGGAAGAAGCATGGAGGAGGGTTGCAGCCATGTTAGGGGCTTGCAGGGCTTACAGAGGAAGGAGCATGCAGAGGGCTTCCAGAGAAAGGAGCATGGAGAGGGTTGCAGCAGTGTTAGGAGCTTATAAGAGAGGTGGGGCTCCAGCATGGTGTTATCAGCCTCAGCAAAGACCCCTTGCCTTAAGGATGATGCAGCAGCAGAGCCCAGCCATCTCCATGACAACACAGCATAGAGGAATCTGCTTACAACTCAGATGTTCTGCTGTTCTGCTCATCTATGATAAGAAGTAGGTGAATCCAATCAAAGGCTTCCAAAAGGAAATGGCTATTTTTATTTTAAATTCCAAAGGAGGTGAGAAACTAATATGCACAAAGGCACAGAGGTGAGAACCAGAACAACCTGCAAAGTATTTCCAAATTCACTGGAGATGGCTGGAGAGGAGACAGAATAACGGATGCTGAGCAGAGAGAGCATGAAAGGCAGGAACTAGTCATTAATTAGCTTAAAAAGACTGGTTATGACCCAAGGGGTTGACCAAAGACTGAGGTAATGAAAACTCTTCCTGTTGAAGAACTATGCCTGTTGCATTTGGGTGAATGGAGATGATTTGGGAGGAAGTTGGAGATGATTCTAGGGAGATAACCACAACAATTCAGGTGTGAGGTGGGAAAGGCAGAGCAGAGTGGGGTTTTAAGACAGAATTAACAGTCTGCAGTCATGTTGGATTGGGGGCGTTGGCAAAAAAAAAAAACGCTTTAAAATGACTAACCAACCAGGAGTCTGTTGCTTGGGGTAGGTAATCTTGGTGCTATGGGAGGTAAGAGCACATTTATAGGAGATGAGAAGGGAGAGAGGGTGAGAGGAGGTGGAAACAAAGTGGATAACTGTAAAGAAAAGTGAAAATGAAGACCATAGTTTCACTAATTATACGATATGCAAAAAAGTTAGGTATAATATTTTTATGATCAGAATATCCAGTGTCTTAATTATTTAAACCATATCTTACTGATGAGGAAACTGAGGGCTAGGGAGACTGAGGCTACTTCATCCAAGACTGTTCAGCTGGTGGTTGGAGAATGGACACCCAAAGCCTGTGTCCTCGCTGTCCATTAGGCCCCACCATACTGTGGCACTCTTGGCTCCATCCTGCTGCCCCACGCTGCCTTTCCTGCTCACTGTATTTGTTCATGAGGGTCTTTCCCCCAAAGTTTCTGCCAAACTTTGCATTACATTTCTCTAGTGCATCAAAGAAAGGCTGGCTGTCAGGACCTGTGATATTTAGGCCTTTTTCTAAGTTATGTCTACTTTCATTCAGAAATGTTCTTTGCACATCCACTCTATGCCAGGCAATGCTTTGATACAGCAATGGAAGAGGTTGTCCCAACTCAGGGAGCTAACAATCTAGTGGGAAGAGACAGACAGTAAACAATAAATAAAATGTCAGGTAGTGACAATTGCCATGATGAATAGAATAGGGTAAATGGAAAATGAATAATCAGATGGGTGATCAGGGAGAGCCATTCTAACAAGGTGACATATGGAAGGAACCCAAATGCAAGGAGAGAAGGACTTGTGTGGATAAGTGGGAGAATAACCTAGGAACAAAGAGTGTAGCAAAGTTCTGAAAGTGGGAATGTCATTGGTATGTTGGAGGCTGACAGGACTGCAGCAGGCTGAGCAAGGGGAAAGAGAGAATGAGGTCAGAGAATTGGCATGGACACAGACCCCATGAGGCTTGTAGGCTATGGCCTTTGGCTTCTGTTGTGAGTGAAAAGAAAAACCATTAGAAGGTTTAAAGTAAAGGAGTAACAATCTGGTTTATAATTTCAATCTGGTTTATAATTTATAGGAATCACTCTGATTGCTGTATGGGGAAGAGATTGTAAGGGGGCATGGATCAAAGCAGAGACACCAACAAGGAGGTCTTTGCACTAGCCTAAGTGAGAAATGATTGTGGTGTGGTCTAGGGTGACAGGCATCACACATGGTTAGCATTGGGGCACAATTTGAAGGTAGAGTCAACAGAATTGCTGATAGATTAGATGGAAGCCTGAGGACTCACAAAACACTTTAGCCATGATAATTTATTTTCTAATTTACGAGTGAGAAAGACTTGGGAGGCACAGGTTTAGTGGGAATTAGGAGGGAGAGATAAATAATGACTCATGTATGGGATATTTCAAGTCTGAGATGCCTTTAAGAAAGAAAAGTAACCCCTGACATCAGGGAACTGTCCTGGTACCAGCTAGCTAGGCCTTGGTGTGTGTTCCTGAGAGTCTTGACTGGAAGGTTTTGACAACCTTTAGATATTCCAGTAGAAATATTGCAAAGGTCATAGCCTATATCAGAGAGAGGATCAAGGCTAAAGATAGAAATTTGGTATTCATCTGTGTACTTAAAGCCTCGACACTGGCTTTGTAAGCCATTTCCTGATAGTAGATAGAAGAGAAGATGATGGAGGACTAATTCTGGGGTGCTTAGTATTTGCAAGTTAGGGGGACGATGAGAAAGATCCAGCAAAAGAGATTAAGAAAGTCTAAAGTAATTATGACTAAAGTAGAAGGAAAACTGAGAGAAAGAAGAATATAAGAGAAGCCAAGTAAAAAAATAAAAAAGAAAAGTATTTCAAGACACAGAGAGTGAGTAACTGTGAAATGTGAGTGGTCAAGTAATCTAAGGATGGAAAGAAACCCAAGTTATTTGGAATGTGGAGGTCACTGGTGACCAGAGGAACACAGTTTTGGTGGAGTGACTGGGATGAAAGCTGGCTTAGAGTGGCTTCAAAAGAGAATGTAAAGAAAGGAATGTAAAGACGGTAGTATAAATAACTCCTTTGAAGAATTTTGTTGCAAAGTGGGGAGGGGGGAGGTGGAGCAATAGCTGGAAAGGAATATGAGGATATGAGGCAAAAGAAGGTGTTTTTGTTTGTTTAAGATGGTGAATATAGCAAGCTTGTGTGCTAATGTGAATGACTTAACAGAAAGGGATTAACAAATGACGCAGGACAAAGGGTACACTGGGGTGAGTCACAGGATGGGATTCAGAACACAAGTTCATCCATCACAGAAGGGCAAACAGAATGTGAAGTCCAGCCACACCAAGGTTGGCTGATAGACATGTGGGTTCAAGCATGTGAGTGTTGACTCATAACCCTTCTGACAGCTTCTGTGAGTATTTCTGAGGGAAATAAGGAAGGTGACCACTTGAATGAGGGCAGGAAAGAGAGCACAGGAAATTTGAGAAAGGAGAAATGGTTGTGAAATAACTCTAGGAGAGTGGGAGAGTCTTCCCATTAATCTTCCTTCTCTTCAAGTCCCCCATCTTAGCAAATAAGGAATCTTAGAATGGATGACAATATTATAAGCAGTCTTTCATTAAAAAAATACAACTCTCTCTCTATATGCCGTATAGTATATATACAGTTGACCATTGAACACAGATTTGAACTATGTGGGACCACTTATACGTGGATTTCTTTCCTATAAATGTTTTGAACAAATTTTTGGAGATTTGCAACAACTTGAAAAAGCTCACAGATGAACCTAATAGCCTAGAAATATTGAAAAAATTAAGAAAACATTAGATGTGTTATGAACACATAAAAAACATGTAGATACTTGTCTATTTTATCATTTATGACCGTAAAATATACATGAATATAAGATAACTTAAAATTTATCAAAACATAGGCACACAAACACTTACAGACCACCTATGGCACCATTTGCAGTCAAGAGAAAAGTAAAGTTGCAGTATTAAATCATAACTGCATAAAACTAGCCATACTACATACTGTACTGCTGTAATAATTCTGTAGCCTCCTCCTGCTGCTATTGTAGTGAGCTTGAGTGTTGCAAGTATCTGCTTAAAATGCCAAGTGACCAAAAAACGCATATCATCTCCTCATTTCCACTGAGCAGTTTGCCTCTCCAGTAAATTGCATTTTGCAGTACAAAGTGACCTGTCAGGGTTCTCTTGTATTTGTCATCGTGTTTAGTGTGATGCCGTAAACCATGAATAACAGCATGGAACCGACACGAAGCGCCATTAGTGACGCTTGGAGTACTCCCAAGAAGCAAAGTCATGACATCACAAGAAAAAGTTGAATTGCCTTATATGGACTGTAGATTCAGGTCTGCAACTGCGGTTGCTGCCATTTCAAACAGACAATTCATCTTGTTAACCGACAACCTAAACTTGTGGAATCAATAAATGTAGTATAGTGCTATATATGCATTTTCTCTTATGATTTTCTTAACACTTTCTTTTCTCTAGCTTATTTTATTTTAAGAATACAGTATCTAACATATATAACATACAAAATATGTGCTGATCAACTGTTTATGTTATTGGAAAGGCATCTGGTAAGCAGTAGACTATCAGCAGTTAAGTTTTTGGGAAGTCAAAATTTATGTGTGGATTTTCAACTACACGGGTCAGTGCCCCAACCCTCATGTTGTTAAAGGGCCAACTGTATATAAACCATATACATATATGTAGTTTCAATTATATGGTGTATGTGTATATATATGTATATATATACACATACATAAATAGAAAATTTGGTATTATTAAATGATACTTATTTGAAAAAATATTAAATTAAGGAATAAAATAATGCCTGCACATATTGTAAAAACTAATTGAATTTCAGGGTATGTATTATGACTTTATTTGAGATCTTTATGATTTACTACTTGTTTTACCCAGAAACCTTGAAAGTTACATCATCTAGATCAGTGGTTCTCAAATTGAGTGTGCATCAGAATCACTCAGAGGGTTTGTTAACATATGTATTGCTGGGCTGCACCCCCAGAAATTCTAAGTATGTCTGGGGTGGAGCCTGAGAATCTACATTTCCGGTATGTTTCCAGATGCCGCTGCTGGACCAGGGACCACACTGTGAATCGCTGATCTAGAGTCAAGGGATCTTGTTGGTTTTCCTGTGTGTGAAGAGCAAAAGGGACCTGGGAGAGACATGAAAAAGGTGGATAGGTCTCCACAGGACACAAGAAATAAAAGAACATACTTATGTGTCACAGTTGGTTGGGACCTAGACTAGCTTCAATCTTCATTTCTTCCTTTTTTTTTTTTTGAGATGGAGTCTCACTCTGTAGCCTAGGGTGGAGTGCAGTGGCCTGCAACCTCTGCCTCCCCAGTTCAAGTGACGCTCCTGTCTCAGCCTCCCAAGTAGCCAGGAATACAGGCCTGCACCACCACGCCTGGCTAATTTTTTGTATTTTTTAGCAGAGACAGGGTTTCACCATGTTGGCCAGGCTGGTCTCGAACTCCTGATCTCAGGTGATCCGCCCTCCTTGGCCTCCCAAAGTGCTGGGATTACAGGCGTGAGCCACCGCGACCGGCCTCAATCTTCATTTCTTACTTTAGTCTGCAACTACTGCACTTCCCATCAGCCCTGCAAGAAGAAATTTCTAAATAGATTAGACTCTAGAACTAAGATAGGATTGCATTCTGCTAGAAAATAAACTCTGTTAATTATAAAGCCTTTTCTCTTTCTATTTTTGAGGTAGTTCCTAGTATTTATGAATGTCCAGCCTAAAATAGAAAATGCTGCTTTGACAGAGAAAGTAGTCAACCTTTTAGCAGCTTGTGCCAGCTTCCACCTTGTGTAGGGCCTTGATTCCAGTTTTCTTAAGGGAATGCAGGCAGTGGCTTACATTCCCTCATCACCTACTCTTCTCTTTTGTCCCTGCTTGCCAACTGAGGCCTAAGAGGCCCCTTGAGACTGGCCAAATCCATTTGTTAGGAGTCCATGCAGTAAACATGCCACTGATCTCAGCCCATTAGTAGAGCTTCTGCCAAAGGGCCATCTGCACCACAGCTCCGCTGGGCTTCTTGCTTCAGTTTCCTCCAGATCTTTATGTTTTGTTTATAGTCATGTACACAGTTCCCACATAATAAATGTCGACTAATAACTTGACCAACATCTACAGTAACACAAATGTGGATGTTCTGTAATTTTAACACATAAAATGGGAACTGAGAAAAGGTGGGCTATTTCATACGCAGTATCAAGCATCTGTAATGTAGATCAAATCACAAGGTAATTTAGTTTATAAATTTCTTACATGGCAAAAATTCCAACAGGTAATAGGCGTTCATTATAGTTATCAAAGCAAACAAAAAAGAATTAAAGTACCTGTAATGCCATCACCTATACATAGATACAGTTGTGGGTTTGGCAACTAATCTTTCACACAAACACACACACATGCATGTGTGCATGCCATGCACAACACATATATGATAGAACTAGACATGTTTGTTTTTGACCTGTTTTATTTATTTATATTTTTACTTAATACATTATGAATAGGCTGGGCACAGTGGCTCATGCCTATAATCCTAGCACTTTGGGAGCTCGAGACAGGCAGATTGCTTGAGCCCAGGAGTTTGACACCAGCCTGGGCAACATGGTGAAACTCCATTTCCACAAAAAAGAGAAAAAATTAGCCAGGCATGATGGTGTGCACCTGTAGTCTCAGCTACCCAGGAGGCTGAGATGGGAGGATCACCTACCTGAGCCTGGGAGGTCGAGGGAACCTGGGTGACAGAATGAGACTATATATATATATAGTAAACATCATTCCACATCATTAATCTCATAAATTTCTGCGTAAGTATTCCAACATCTGGATGAACCAGTTTATTTGTAAGTTAACCAGTCCTCTATTGGCGAATATTTCCTCCCAATTTCTTACTTTTATTATAGTGCCACATTCTTTTAACAGTGTTGTATATGACTTCAGTCCATCTTTAGTAAGTTCTTTAAGACAAATTTTTAGAACTTTCATCTTGAAGGTATTAATGCATATTACCAAATGACCTTCCAGAAATCTCACAAAAATGTTGTTTCTATGTGTGGAAGAATGAAACTGGATCCCTACCTTATACCACATACAGAAATCAACTCAAAGACGGATTAAAGACTTAAATGTAAAACCTAAAACTATAAAAATCCTGGCAGATGACCTAGAAAATACTGTCATTAACACAGAACCTGGCAAATATTTTATGATGAAGATGCCAAAAGCAATTGCAACAAAAGCAAAAATTGACAGATGGGATCTGATTAAACTAAAGAGCTTCTGCAGAGCAAAATAAACTAACAGCAAACAACCTACAGAATGGAAGAAAACATTTGCAAACTGTGCATCCAACAAAGGTCTAATATCCAGAATCTATAAGGAACTTAAACAAATTTACAAGCAGAAAACCACCCCATTAAAATATGGGCAAAGGACACGAACAGACACTTTTCGTAAGAAGATTAAATGCAGCCAACAGACACATTAAAAAAAATGCTCAACATTAACCAATCATTAGAGTAATGCATATCAAAAGCACAATGACATGCCATCTCACACCAGTCAGAATGGCCATTATACTAGTTCCTAACAAGTTCCTAATGGTGCTTATACTAGTTCCTAATTAGTTCAGCCATTGTGGAAAGCAGTGTGGTGATTTCTCAAAGAACTTACAACAGAATTATCATTCAACCCAGCAATCCCATTATGGGGTATATACTCAAAGAAATATAAGTTGTTCTATCATAAAGATACTTGAACGCTTATGTTCATTACAACACTATTCATATAGCAAAGACATGGAATCAACTTAAATGCCCATCAACAGAAGACTGGGTAAATAAAATGTGGTACACATACACCACAGAATACTACACAGCCATAAAAAGGAATGAGATCATGTCCTTTGCAGCAACATGGATAGAGCTGGAGGCCATTATCCTAAGCAAACTAACACGGGAACAGAAAACAGAAAACTGCATGTTCTCACTTATAAATGGGAGCAAAACAGTGAGAACACATGGATACTAGGAGGGGAACAACAGACACTGAGGGCCGACTTGAGGGTGGAGGGTGGAAGGAGGGAGAGAATCAGGAAAAATACCTACCAGGTACTATGCATATTACCAGGTGACAAAATAATCTGTACACCAGAACCCCATGATATGTAATTTACCTATATAAGAAACCTGCACATGTACCCCTGAACCTAAAATAAAAGTAAAAAAAAAAAAAAAAGAAATTACAAAAAAATACAATGTTGTTTCTTGTAGACAATCAGACTGCCCATTTCTCTAATATTTTTGTAAACTATAGCTACCACCAATTTTCCAAACACTTTGTTTTAATGTGTATTTTCTTCTTAGCTAAGTGACACTAAGTCTTGTCTGCCCAATATTTACTGGCCATTCGTATATTTTTCTTTTGTGAATTTCCTATTAATATTTTTTGCTCATTTGTCTACTTTTCCTATTTTGAAAGCATTTGTGATAGTTATATTTATGGGTCAGTTTGACTGGATTAAGGAATACCTAGAAAACTGGTACAGCATTACTTCTCCATGTGTCTGTGAGTGTTTCCAAAGGAAATTGGCATGAGTGAGGATTGAGTGAGGAAGATCCACCCTCAATGTTGTGGGCACCATTCAATCAGCTGGGTGCCCAAGTAGAACAAAAAGTGAGAGAAAAGGATTTTCTCTCTCACTCTTCTGGAGCTGAGACACTCTCCTCTGTGTCCTGCCCTCGAACATCAGAACCCCGGGCTTTCTGGCCTTGAGACTCCAGTACTTACACAAGTGGCAGCTCCCAATCCCTGCATTCTCAGGCCTTTGTCTTCAGGTTACACCACTAGCTTCCTTGGTTTTGATGCTTTCGGACTTAGAGTGAGCCATGCTATTGGCATCCCATGGTCTCCAGCCTACAGACAGCCTATCCTGGAACTTCTCAGCCTCCATAATTGCATGAGCCAATTCTCCTAGTTAATGCTTCCTTATATATCTATGTCAAATCTATATCATCTGTCTACATCATCTCTATAGCTACCTATTAACATATCTTCTATTGATATTGTCTATCTGGAGAACCCTGACTAATATAGCATGATTTTTATATATTAGTAATATTTGTTTATGTGTTGCCATGTCTTTCAAGCTTACTTTTGGCATTCAGTTTTGTTTATGGATTGTCTTTGACCTTTAGATATTTTAGATCTTGTGATGGTTAACTTTATGTGTCAACTTGACTGGGCTGTAGGGTGCCAAGATATTTGGTAAAATATTGTTCCACTTGTTTGTGTTAACATTTAAATTGGTAGACTAAGTGAAGCACATTGCTATCCCTAATGTGAATCCAATCAGTTGTGAGCCTGAAGAGAACAAAAATGCTGATCCTTACGCAAGCTACAGAGAATCGTTACTGCCTGATTGCCTTTGAACTGAAACACTGGCTCTACCCGGCTCTTGAGCCCACTGGCATTTGGACTGGAACTAAGTCATTTGTTCTCCTGGGTCTCCAGCATGACAAATAACCCTGAAGATCTTAGGACTTGCCTGCCTCCAGAATCATGTGAGCCAATTCCTTATAATAAATCTCTTTATCTATATAAAATGCATCCTATTGGTTCTGTTTCTCTGAGGACCCCTGATTAATACAGATGTTTATATCGCTACATGGTCATATTTATCAATGTTTTCCTTTAATGTTTCTGTTTTTGGCATCATTACAAAAGGGTAATGGGGCTTTCTCAAAGTAAAAGTTAGAAAATAATTTTTGGTTATTCTAAATAAACTTGTTAGGTTTTACCCTTCATTGCAGATCTTGCTCACTCCAGGGTTTACAATAGTGTCTCCTCAGCTGGTTTGTTCTCTGATGTGACCCCAGATCTACAATGAAGAGTTGTTGAAGGCTGCACACTTTTTGGTAAGAGATGTCAGCTCCAGTCATGAAAGGAACTTAAGAAATATCATTTAAAAAATATCAGAGATGGCATAAAATAGAGGTTAACAGTTTCACTTTTCAAATCATACAGACCGGGTTCAAAAATGCTTTCTATTACTTATTCGCTGACATTGGGTAAATTAAATGTAAGGACAATAAAACTTATCTAACAGAATTATTGTTAATATTAAATAAGACAATTCATATAATACACTTTACATGTTTAGTATGTAATAAATGGAAAGTAAACTTTTTCAGAAGTTATTTCCACATTTCAAGTGTCTTAAATCAATTAACTTTTTCCATGTCATTACACAGGATGTTGAACAAAATAGCAATCATTCTCAGTTCTTGATTCTAAAGTCTTTGAAGGCAGGGACTTTGCATGTCATTAATATTTGCATTCCCAGAACCTCTTACAGTGACTGACACACATAAATATTTGTCAAGTGAATTAATAAAATTATAAGTTCAAATATCAAAAGTGTTCATTTATATTCTATGAATCAGGAATAGAATATCTTAGCTAAACCCGTATTTTACCATTAGGAAGACTATAAATGTTTGAATAGAATTATTGAATCGATTGCTTTGGTGAAGACTTCAGAGATCATAGACCTTTAGATAAACAGAAATTAAGCTAAGAGCACCCTACTGTTGGGGATTACAAAACAGAGTGAATGGGAGCACATTTCAGGGAACATTGTATGGTGGATAATATATATTGGGGGCAAATTAATTGCAGCATGGAGTAATAACTCCCTAAGTGACAAAATGTGCAACATAAAGGACACCGTGATGGTATTTTTATAAACACAAGACTCTCTCTTAAGGGTTTTATTCATGTTGAGGCTATATCAATCATCTATCTGTATCTATGTATTTATCTATCATCTGTCTATCGTCTTTTTATCTTTCTGTTTAATAGTCTAAAATCTCTATCAGTTTGTAGCAGTTTTGTATTAACACCTTTATATCATGTAGAGACACGAGTTAATAGACTTTTCTCCTTCCTCTGAGTGTCCAAGATGATGGATGTATGGTTGACATTCATCAAAAGAATATATAGGTCAAAGTAAATTAACTTAGATGAAAGAGATTGGTAAGCATAGAGCAGATATGAAGTAATATAAGAATAGGAGTCCAAAAAGGTCTACCATGGTGGATGCTATTGTTTGAATGTGTCCCATAAAAAGCATGTGTTGCAAGCTTAATCCCCAATGCAATGTGTTGGGAGATGGGACCTAATGAGGACCCTTGTGAATGGATTAACGCTGTTATTGCAGGAGCAGATTCATTATCTTGGGAGTGGGTTCTTTATAAAAGGATGAGTTTGGCCCTCTTGCCTCTCTTTCAACCTATTTGCCCTTCTGCCATGGACTAACAGCAAGAAGGCCCTCACAAGATGCTGGCCCCTCAATTTTGGACTTCCCAGCATCCAGAACTATGAGAAATACATTTCTTTTCTTTACAAATTACCAGTGTGTGGTATTTTATTATAGCAGCACAAAATAAACTAAGACATTGGACAACAAATTAGAAAATGATGACAGGATCAATGATTCATTAACTCATTACTCAGTGTTCATCAAGCCCTGCCTGTGATCAGTTACTTGGTTAAGTCCTGAGGGAATGTAAAGATAACCAAGAATAGGCTCCTATACCCAAAGAACTTACAAGCCAGTAGCAAATATAACATCTTATAAATTACAGAGTATTGGCTAGGTGTGGAGGCTCATGGCTGTAATCCCAGCACTTTGAGAAGCTGAGGCAGGTGTATCACTTAAGGCTAGGAGTTCGAGACTAGCCTGGCCAACATGGCGAAGCCCCATGTCTACTAAAAAATACAAAACTTAGCTGTTGTGTTAGTGCATGCCTGTACTACTCCCAGCTACTCAGGAGGCTGAGACATGAGACTTGCTTGAACTGTGGAGGCGGAGATTTCAGTGAGCAGAGATCACACCACTACTTCCAGCCTGGACAACAGAGCTTGACTCTCTCAAAAAAAATTAAAAAGTATTTATCATAAAATTTGTTGATTAATCTTCATGATATCCTTGCAAAATAAGTAGGGCGTATATTATTAGGCACATAATACATGAAAGTGAGAAAGTAAACTGAGGCTTAGAGGGAATTTTCATAAATATTATGACTTAGTAACAAGTTCCAAAACTAGAACCTTAACATTTCAGTGCATATTTAATTACATTCTGATGATCCTCTAGGCTTGCGGATATTTTGGTTAAAAAAAGAAATTGTGGGAATGACAATTAAGACATTCCCAGACATTCCCCAATCAGAGGTTTCGAGTTTTTTTAATAAGGTCATGGTAATATGGGACCAAGATGCAGCAGATATTTTTGTATCTCTTTTAACACTTCTGCTTACATTTTAGGATGAAAACTGTGCACTCACTAGCTTTTATAAATCACTATGACCACATGGTTTTCCCTTATTGTTCTATTCAGCAACTTGTGTGGTTGCAGAGGGATCCTTGAGAAATAACATTGTAAAATTTCTGCAAGACAATCAGTATCAGCAGAGGAGAGTGCATGCTTTTCTTACATGTTCTGCTTTCTAAGGAACAGCAAACATCCAGGACAACAGTGTCTGAGAACACCGATATTTACAAAGCCATGAGACAGAGGATGTGCCTGCTGGATGCAGAGGCTTACAGCAGGATGGAGCTTGTATCCTGAGTAAAAAATAAAAAATAAATAGAAAGATAATACAATAGAGAGAAGAATGTACCCAAAGGAAAGAGTTTCTTATGGACTGAGAACCAGAGGGGAAGAGAAAGGGGATAGTCACACCACTCTTCAAGTACACTTCCAAGTATACTTGTAATGGGCTGCAAGTAAGACCATGTTCTCTATGGGATGGATTAATAAAGGCTTTTTGGCTTTTTATTTGTAGCAAGCATAATGCATAGCTAGTTTGCCACATATACTTAAATTTATTTATTTAAATGAAGTTTTAAGTAATTTTTAAGATTTTTCTATTAAAAACATTGACAGAATAAATTAGAAATTGTAAAAGACATCATTTGGGCTCTCTGCCTAGCTCATGTTGATCTCTAAGAACGCCTCTCTGCAGTCATTGGGTGGGATCTCTATTGCCATGTTTTTGTGTTTACCACTGATCCTTTGGCTACAGTTAATTGGGCACAGATATTCATGTGTTTCCCAGTGTGGCTGAGGGAATCTTCCTAATGTGCCTTTCTAGAGAATTGGGAGTCAGTGATAATTACTTTTTCTTAGGATTTGAGTAGAATAAACATTTTAGAATTGGGGCCTATTGAGCCTCCATCTTCTACACACCAGAGTACAGATAAACAGAGATGTTCAGAGAGGGACAGAGAATGAGAGATGAGATAGCCTACTGCCATTCTGGGTTCCAGAGTCATATTACTACATCAACAGTGGTATAGGAATGGATAGAAATAATATAGTATGCTAAATATGATTAGCTCAAAATGTGAAATATAAAAGCCAAATAAATCTGAAAAGGAAAGGGGAGATAGCTGGCCAAATGAAAGCCACAGTTACCAGTAAAAGCATCTTTTGAACATAAAATCCATCATCAGCTATTCCAACTCTACTGCCGAAAAGCAAGCTCCTGAAATCTTAAGACCCATTCCTTGTAAGTGACCTTTACTTCTGGTATAATCTTTCATCAGTTTTCTAAGTAACTATCAACATTCTGTTGATTCCCTCACTGTGATGGTTAATATAGAGTGTCAACTTGATTGGATTGAAGGATGTGAAGTATTGTTCCTGGGTGTGTCTGTGAGGGTGTTGCCAAAGGAGAGTAACATTTGAGTCAATGGGCTGGGGAAGACAGACCCACCCTTAATCTGGGTGGGCACAATCTAGTCAGCTGCCAACGTGGCCAGAATAAAAACAGGTGGAAGAACATGAAAAGATGAGACTGGCTTAGCCTCCAAGACTACATCTCGCTCCTGGATGCTTCCTGCCCTTGAACATTGGACTCCACATTCTTTAGCTTGGGGACTCAGACTGGCTTCCTTGCTCCTCAGCTTATAGATGGCCTAATTGTGGGACACCACCTTGTGATCATGTGAGTTAATACTCTTTAATAAACACTCACCAAATATTTTTGAAGTTCTATTATATGCTAGGAATTTTTCTATGTAGTTGTTAAGCAAATATGAATAGGTCAGAAAAAAATAGCCCATTTTTCATATAATTTAGTCCTAGTTAGATGGAAAGAAAAATCCAAAATAATCAGGAAAATTATGAGATGATTATAAGCACTATACAAATAATTGAAACATTGTGATGTGATTTTGATGTGTTGATATCATATAATATTTTGATCTGATATTGATAGCTGCTTTGCACTGGGTGGCGTTGGAGGGTGCTCTGAGAAGTTAACTTTTCAGTGAGCTCTGGTTCAGCCGGTGAAAATGGAGCTGGAACAGTGAAGAGAATACTCCAATGAAGTTGTTTCCAAAGTGTGGTCCAGAGACTCCTGGGAGTTCCCAAGTCATTTCAGGAGATTCACAGGTTAAATCTATGATCACAATAGCACTAAGAAATTATTTCACTTTTTCACTGTGTTGACATTGACACATGTTGTAAAAGCAAAGGTGAGTAAGACTTTGAACCTTCAGCAGGAATCAAGTCAGTGGTTACCAACTGTGCCTATAGTAATAGTATTTTTTTAACATTAAGCAAACATAGTTTTAAAAATGCTAATATCAGTTGCTTTGAGTTTGTTTGGATTATTTATTTATTTGTTAGAGACAGGGTCTTTCTCTGTTGCCCAGGCTGGAGCATGGTGGCATGGTCATAGCTCACTTTAGCCTCAAACTTCTGGGCTCAAGCAATCCTCCTGCCTCAGCCTCTAGAGTAGCTAGAACTACAGATGTGAGCCAACATGACTGGCTAGTTTTCTTATTTTTAAAATTTTTTGTAGAGACATGATCTTGCTATGTTGCCCAGGCTGATCTTGAACTTGTGGACTCAAGTGATCCTCCTGTCTTAGCCTCCCAAAGTGCTGGGATTTCAGGTGTGAGCCACTAAGAAATATGCACTTGTATCCCCTAAATCTGTAAATATATAGAATTTTAAAAATTGAAAATAAAATGCTAATTTCATTTTACAACTTCTTT
Source organism: Gorilla gorilla gorilla (assembly GCF_029281585.2). NCBI lineage: Eukaryota > Metazoa > Chordata > Mammalia > Primates > Hominidae > Gorilla > Gorilla gorilla. The sequence goes on along the minus strand of NC_073229.2, from coordinate 157,791,534 downwards.
GAAGTGGGAAAAATGATCAACTTTATTATATATCTCACCCTTAGAGTATACATCTTTTTAATAGTCTAGGTGGTGACAAGGGAAACATACATAACCTACTTCTTCTGCATACCAAAGCATGGTAATTGTCTTGGGGAAAAGCCTGTAATTTAAAAAGATATATTCTTATAGAAAAACTTCAACCACTGAATTAAGAAGTGTCTCAGTCTGTTTGGACTGGTATATCAGAATATCACAGAATGGGTAGTTTATAAACAACAGAAATGTATTTCTCACAGTCTGGGAGGCTGGGAAGTCCCAGATCAAGGCACCAGCAGGTTTGGTGTCTGGTGAGGGTCCACTTCCCTGACAATAGATGGTAATTTTCTCACGGTGTTCTCACATGGAAGAAGGAAGGAAGTAAGCTTTCTTGAGACTCTTATGAGGACACTAATCTCATTCAGGAGGGCTCTACCCTGAAATCCATGCTCATGTAATCTCGATTACCTCCCAAAACTAATCCCATCACATTAGGGTCTCAACATACAAAATATAAATTTGGGGATGGCGGGACACAAACATTCAGTCCCTACAAGAAGTAACAATAGAATTAGAAAATCATCATTACTGATAAACTAATGGATCTAGGCACTGATCACAAAAGAGAAATTCAACCAGATATTATGTACTTCCTGAGGGAGGACCACACCATGACCATAATTAAATGAGTAAATAAATAAATAAATAAACAAGACTTTAAATCAAACTACCAACATACAGAAACCATAGATGACAAGGGGTTATGTTAGATAACACAAGGAAATGCAGTCAGCAAAATGTAGACTTTGGGAAATTCTGCAGGACAAATAATCTACTTTCTTCAATATAAAATTTAAAAAGTAAGAAAATAAAGACAGAAAGTTCAGAAGTGGGGAACCTATAGGTTAAAAGAGATTATAGATGGCCGGGTGTGGTGGCTCGCGCCTGTAATCCCAGCACTTTGGGAGGTCGAGGCAGGCGGATTATGAGGTCGGGAGATCGAGACCATCCTGGCTAACACGGTGAAACCCCGTCTCTACTAAAAATACAAAAAATTAGCCGCGCGTAGTGGCGGGCACCTGTAGTCCCAGCTACTCGGGAGGCTGAGGCAGGAGAATGGCGTGAACCCGGGAGGCGGAGCTTGCAGTGAGCAGAGATAGCGCCACTGCACTCCAGCCTGGGCGACAGAGTGAGAGACTCCGTCTCAAAAAAAAAAAAAAAAAGAGATTATAGATCATAAGAAATACTGAATAATCATAATACGTGGATCTTTTTGACAGTGATTTTTAAAAATTCCTTATGATATTTATGAGACAATTAGAATGTGATTATTGACTAGTTGATAATATTTTTATTAACTGTAATAATTATTAATATTATAGTTACATCTTTTAAAATATCTTTATCTTTTATAGATACATACTAAAATTTTTATAGATTGAATGTGAACAATAAATCCATGAAACCAAAAGTAGCATCAGGCTTACCGATAAACCGTAGGAGAAAATTTCTATAAATCAGGAAAAAAATAAATATGCCCTCTATCTCCATTATCATTTAATTTTTTTGGAAGTGTTTAATAATTGACTTGATAAGTGAACTAAATGAAGAATATAATATTTACAACAGAGGAAGTAACATTATCATAAGTTACAAAGAAAATTCTGTAGAACATGAACTGAAAAACAATTAGAAATAATAAAAAAACCAGTAAGTCTACTGGTTACAATAATAATGTACAAAATCATTAACTCTCCTTCACACAAACAAGAGCTTTGAAGCATAAAGATAAGCAAGATCACATTCAAAATGGCAGCAAAAATGTACAACACCTAGGCATAAATGTAAGAACTATGAAAGACTATGTGAAGAAATATTTGAAGCTTTAATGAAACATGAAAAGTACATAGAAGAAACTGATATAACAAAGATATCCACTTTCTAAGTTAGTCTGCATATTCTGTACATTCTTAAACAAAAATCAATATGATTTGGGGGTAAAGAAAACCAATATGATTTGGGGGGTAGGTTTTGGGGAAAAGTATGTTAAATTTCTTTTAACAAATGAGCCGGTAACTATGACTAAGGAAAGCAGCAGGTTTTAAGTCCTCCTTTGCCTGTCTCCCACTCTGAGAATGAAGGAAAGCCAAGACACCCTGAGCTGTCCATCCACAGTGGGCTTACTAATGGGGGCTTTGGCTCCCGCAGCCCCGCTGAACCCAGCTGAACAGAAGAGGACACTGTCGGCAGCTGTGAGCCCTCACACAACATCTCACTTAAAATGTCATGTGTGCTACTTGGTTTAAATTGTCACCCCTCCAGCAACCACAAACAATGCAGACACAGCAGATGTGTTTTCTATTTAGAATTAAACAGTTTATCTCAACCACTGTCATTGTTATAGGGAAAAAATAAATAAATATCCATCTTAATGTAAACTTCAAAAGGTACTTTCTGGCAACATGAGATACTTTCAAATCCAAAGTCCTCTGAGAAAACTAGGATTCGACCACAGATTTTTTTTTCAAATCGGGATGCTGGCAGCTCCAAGAGTAGTAAAATGTAGCCTGGTCAAAAGATTTTTGGCTAGATATTACATACAATAACTCATGTCATTGATGCTTAATGGTCCAAAACATTAAGTAAACATCATAAATGTCTTTTGTTATTAAACGTTCCATTCAAACATTTTGTTTAACTCTTGTGTAATGGATAGAAAATAAGAAAGCTATAGTAGAGACTGGCCTTCATGATAATCTCTGATTCACCTTTCGGATATGTTTTTAAAGATGTATGCCATCCTGAAAGTTACAGCAATAAAATGGCCTTCTGTCTTTAGAGCATGCATTCTGTCTCTGAAAGTTAGGCTACTTGTAAGTTTGACTCTGTTAGGTCAAGTTCAAATTACCACCCATGTGTTTAGAAGACTATAACTTTGTTCTCTCTAAAGTTGGGAGTCAGCCTTCCTCTGTGATAAATAAAGTAGAAATATGGGTGTTTTCTTAATGTGAGGTTACAAAGACAAGGAAAATGCTACTTTTCAAAGATCATTTTACAAGAATAACAATTGCTGTAGTAAAAGGAAAAACCGAAATTGGTTCGTAAAAAATGGCCTATCAAGACAGTGATCGCCTAGTGTCGTCCACCCAGTCCACAAATCTTGACATAAATGCACTTGTGTTCCATAATCTGAAGGTTCCGTTCAGTCGTTAAAACATGACTCATTTTATCCTGGATCTAACCTCAGCTTTTCTCTTGCAGTGTTTTTTCAATCTGTAGCTAAAACATAGTGAAAAGCCCTGCAATGACATTGAAATTGTTATATTTTCTCATGGAGCTTCTTTTCTTCCAGTTTGAGTAAATACAGTTGCTCAGCTGCCCTACTTGGATTATATATTCTCATAAGCCTCAAGTGCTGAAAGAGTTATCGGGATGCTTTCTGTTTCTATCAGGGAAGAGAACATCCAAACAACACAAACCAAATGGACCTCCATTTATATTTTATAACTTTTGTGTAAAAAAGACCTGAAATCACATTTGGTGCATTGCATCCCATCTCAGTCAATTCTAACTGTGTGTTTTGCATCATATGCAGGAGGCATTAACTTTCTTGGGAAAAGGCACCTACACTGTTCTAAATTGTGTTTTTCTGAATGAAACTCCTGGAAGTTGATGTTTTCGTAGTATATCTATAATTCATCAGTTAATTCATTCATTCACTCTGTTTTATCTGACAATTTTTTATTAAGCATCTACTATGCTCTAAATCAGAAAATCCTGTCCTTACATTTATGGAATTGCTAATTATATTCCACTTGGTTGGCCATATTTCTGCTCCTGTACAATGAATACAGTTTTTTTTTCCTATAAAATTCATCCAAATCCTTTAGGACAATCGCCCCCTGTTATCTACTGTGGAATGACAAAGGCCACTGTGTTGTACTTTTAACTATAGTTATATAGGATCTAGAGCCATAGATTTTGCCATGAATGCTACAAAAATTAGCAGACATGCATACTTTTATAAGAGTAATAACAGGTAAGGAGCAACAGCAACAACTAAAATACTGTTATTTATCTTCTGAGCTTGGGAAAAATAAATATTCCTAACATGTATTCTAAAGTATTTGTATTTTCACTGGTTCCAAGATCTGATGCCTACACACATGATTATAGAGAAATTTTTGAAATATGCTGCATAAGCAAACATGTAGTGAGGGAAATTCATGACGTATTGTTTCTCTATCAAAAAGCTTTAACATTTCCTGCTATCAAACTACTATTTGAGAAAAGTGGTATTTCATGGCTCAACTATCTACATCTTGATAATGTCACTGCATTATAAACAAAAATATGGCTGGTCTGATATTTGAAATCAAATATCATGCAAAGGGAATGAGGACAATAGTGACAATGTATAAATAATAAAATTGGGCTTGCTGGTTTCTTATCTATTTTTGTCACAACAGAAGCTTTATTGGAATTTTGGAAAAGAGAATATGTTAGTAATCAAAATTGTCAATCAATACCAAAAACAATTCCTTTTCCATTGAAGGATTTTAGAAAGGTAGAAGCAGGAAAGAGAAGAACTATGAGCTTCCCCCTGAAGAGATCAGTAAATATTAAGAGATTCTGGAATATTCATATCTTGCAAATCATTATTTCATTCTCCCCATTTCACTGCATTAAATAACATAACTGAGAGAAATTTAAGCATCTGCTTTATAAGAATACCAAAGAACATTCGTAGATATTATTATTTGGCTGAAGAAAATTTGAATGTCCTGAAAAATTCCCACACTACTAACAGTTTATAGAACCATTAAAGCATAAAGGACTCTCTTAATGACTTTCTGTGGCACTTCAGTGCATGGGGCCTAGGAACACTGTATTATAAATCTCCAATCTACTTCTATTAACATAGCACCAGATTACCTCTGTTCATAGGCTTGTTAATGACAACCGGTTTTTTCACTGGCTTACCTGAAGAGATATGCTTTGAAATAAACTTTGGAGAGCTTTATATATTTATGTGGAACTGTTCTCTAAAAAGAGGAAGGCAACACAGAAGTCAATAAGAACTATGAACTGGGAGCCAGGATGCCTGTGTTCTGGTCCATGTCTTGAGCCCATGTAGCAATCCAGGTCCAGGGGTGGCTTGTTCTTTCCACCTCGGCTTCTCTCTTTGAAGACTTTTGTGCTTCCCTCATTAATAAAGATGCTTGACACTTAAAATGTGTAAAATATGTGAAGACTCTTTACATTCTAAAAAGGAGAAACAAAATACTAGGGGGGAAGGGAACCAGAAGATTTTCACATGATTTATATCGTGTTGAAGACAGGGTGAGTAATTTTAAGGAGGATGTCCTTCCTAATGAGAGAACTTAGTAAGGACCTTAGGTTTCAAAGGCAGTCTTAGAGGTAACTTAGACAATAGGTCTCATATTGTTTTATAGTTTACCTGTAATATGAGGAAGGAAATCATTCTTTAGGGCACTCTGTAGCCTGTAGTACCAACATGAAATTAATGTAAGGAAGAATTTTGGATTATTCATACCAAAGTCTAATTGCAGCCCAAGCAATAATGTTCAGTACATTCTTTCTGTGTGATTATTGCTTTCTGTCTTTTTGTTCTTCAACCTGAGGAATGGCTCCAGTAGAAATGTAATTTTGAAATAGGTCCCGTATTTATGGGCTGCCAGAACATTTTTTTTGAAGTTATATTTTATAATTTGGGTATTTGAGGAGAAATTATGCACGAATGCCCACCCAGAAAAATTCTCTTTATTACAAAGATTTGAAAACATATTCTGAATTAGAGATTTTCACTGGTTAGAAGAGAATGCTATTTCATCAATTCACTCATAAAGCAATAAGGATATAAAAACAGGAGTTCAGAGCTATAATAATCCTAACTTCTATTCACATGTATTATATCTGAAAAGGGGTCTGATTTTCTTTTTATGCAAACCAAAAGAATATTTAGCCATAATATTTCTTTTTAAATATTAAAATAGTTTGTTATGCAAAACAAAACAATTATGGAAGTCCTAAGTGATGAGATGATTATTTCTTCTTACTAGTACAAAGGAATCAAACATAATGGAATAAAATAAGCAATGTGATGATGAGACTTGTTTTACGATAAATGTAAAACATCACAATCAAACATGAGCCAATGCATAGCATCCATTTCAAATGAAATGACAGTCTGCTATCTTAAAAGAGTAGTTGGTTCATAAATTGACTATAAAGTGCTTCTTTTAGCTTTTAGTGAACATCCTTTTTTAAAAATGCACCCAGAGATAAGATATTCTCCAATGCTCAAAGTGGTCCTCCGATTACAGTAGAATTTTAGTGTTTACACATCCTAAAGGATTGGAAGAGCATGAGGCAATAGAGAATGCTGGAGTCTCATTCTTGTGACTAATTTTTTTGTAACACATCTCTTTCCATACTTTTAATGGCTAAACCTCTATAGATAGTGGATTAGCCAGAGCTTTTTCAGTGGCAAGTGACATAAACCCAAATGAATTTGAGCTCATGTAACCAAACTATGAAGGGGGTATGGGTGGAACAGAAATGCTCTGACAATTTATCCCAGGTTCTGAATGCTGTCAGCTTATTACCATTCAACGCCCCCTCTCCCCACTCTCTCTCTCTCTCTTTCTCTCTCATGTTGCAGTCACTATCCTAGACATTGGAATACAATCATGAACAGAGCAGCAATAGAACTCTCCACCCTTATGAGGTAGCATTGTTTCATAAACCTTTAAGCATGAGTTTAGTGTAGTCAGACAGATGGGGAAAGGGCAACACTGGAAGAGGAAGCAGCGTGAACAGTTAACCAAGGGAGGGAAGTGCATGTGATGAAACATGCCAGTAATAGCTAGGGATCAAGCATGGGCATGAAGAGAGAGCTGAAAGCTAAGGTATAGTCGAATGCCAAAGACATTGGGTGCTACAATAACAAGCGAACAACTACGATATCATTCTGAAGATGAGTCAACAGAATCTGCAAATATAATAGGTAAAGAAGAGAGAATTGTCCAAAGTGAGTGTAAAGTTTCTAATTCTAGAAACTATGAAGAAGCATACCCCATTGCCTCCACTCACAGACTTTACATATAGCCACACCAAACTATAATGTGTCAGTATGAGTCAGGTTTCTCCAGGGAAACAGAACCAACAGGGTACAAACATATTTGAGAGACAGAAAGGAAGAAAGAGAGGAATTTATTATACGGTACTGGCGTGATTACAGAGATTGAGAAGTCCCAAGATCTCTAGTTAGCAAGCTGGAAACCCAGGAGAGCCAATGGTGTAAGTGCCAATCTAAAGGCCAGCAGGCTCAAGACCTAAGAGCCAATGTCCCAATTCGAGTCTGAAGGCAGGAAAAGACCAATGTCTCAGATCGAGGAAAAGGAGTTTCCTCCTGCAGAGGATCAGCCTTTTTGTTCTGTTCAGGCCTTCAGCTGATTAGATGGCCACCCACATTAGGGAGGGCAACTGCTTTACCCTCCCTAGAGGGCAATCCATCAATCAAATGCTGATGTGATCTGAAAATACTCTCACAAATACACCTAGATTAATGTTTGACCACGTATCTGGGAAACCTGTGGCCCAGAAACTTGACAGATAAAATTAACCATCACAGTTGGGTTCCGGCACATTTTTGAACCTTTGTTTATGAGAATTCCTTGGTTCGAAATATTTTCTCCACCCTCCTGCCCTTTCTTTACTCTCAATCCTATTAGCCGCCACCTTCATCTTTGAGAATACCTGCTCATCCTTTAAGAATTTGCTCAAATGTCATCTGTGAAGTCTTTTCTGAATTTCTGTGCCCCAGACTCATCATTTTTTAGTTCTCCTAGCACCCTACATTAACTACCAATATAGCAATATCATATTATTTTAATCGCTGGTTTAAACTTCTGTCGTCTTGTACTAAAATGTGATTCCCCCAAAAGTATGGATAATTTTTTCTTTTTACTGTTACATTATTTTATTTCTCCTAGGTATGTGTGTGTGTGTGTGTGTGTATATATATATATTTTTATATATGTATGACTTGAAAAGAGGGACTCACACAGATTATTTGTAAACCAATGTTTGTAGCAGCATTTTTTCACAATAGCCAAAAGTGAAAACAACCCAGGTGTTCATCAACAGATAAATAGATAAACAAAATGTGATATATCTATTCAATGCAATATTATTCATCCATAAAAAAGACTGAAGTTTTGATATGTGCTACAACATGAATGAACCTTAAAAACATTATGCTAACTGAAATAAGCTGACCATAGTTTGTATTTTTTTTTTGCAACAGAGTCTCTTTCTGTCACCCAGGCTGGAGTGCAGTGGCGTGATCTCAGCTCACTGCAACCTCTGCCTCCTGAGTTCAAGCAATTCTCTTGCCTCAGCCTCCCAAGTAGCTGGGACTACAGGTGCAAGCCACCACGGCCGGCTAATTTTTTGTAGTTTTTGTAGAGAAACGGTTTTGCTGTGTTGGCCAGGCTGGTCTCAAACTCCTGACCTCAGGTGTTCCGCCCACCTTGGCCTCCTAAAGTGCTGGGATTACAGACCTGAGCCACTGCTCCCGGCCAACCATGTTTTATTCATTGTTGAATAAAATTCAACAATGTCGAATTCATTTTATTCAACAATGAATACCTACCACTTAGCATGGCTCCTGGAATATGGGTGGTACATGTGTAATGATTTCGTGTATAGATTTGGAGCCAGAGTTCCCGAGTTCAAATCTTAGGAACTTCACGTCCTAGTTATATGATCTGAGCTAGTTATTTAACTCTTATGCCTCATTTTTCTTATTTGAAAAGGGTCAAGAAGAGGTGAAACAAATGTACGTATCTTGTAGGGTTATGAGGATCGAATTAATTTGTAAAGAGATTAGAAAAGTATCTGAAGGCCAGGCGCGGTGGCTCACGCCTGTAATCCCAGCACTTTGGGAGGCTGAGGCGGGTAAATCACGAGGTCAGGAGATTGAGACCACCCTGGCTAACACGGTGAAACCCCGTCTCTACTAAAAATACAAAAAATTAGCCGGGCGTGGTGGCGGGCGCCTGTAGTCCCAGCTGCTCAGGAGGCTGAGGCAGGAGAATGGCGTGAACCTGGGAGGCGGAGCTTGCAGTGAGCCGAGATCGCGCCAGTACACTCCAGCCTGGGCGGCAGAGCGATACTCCGTCTCAAAAAAAAAAAAAAAAAGAAAAGAAAAAGAAAAATATCTGAAACACAGTAACACTAACAAATGTTAATTATTATCATTATCATTGTTCATGTTATAATGAATTTATGGATGAGATGCAGGTTGGAGAGAAGAAGTTCTTAATATTTAAGAGAATAGCTTTTAGAAAAAAACTATTAACTCTAAGGAAACTTAAATTGTTTTAAAAGATATTTTGTGTTGTATCACCAAGAGCATAAAAGAATGGGCACTGAAGCCATGCCGCCCAAATGGAAATCATGGCTTCACCATGCCCTAGCCATGTAGCCTTGGATAAACCACCTAACTGTCTGAGCTTCAGTTTTCTTTTCTAAAATGGGATTCGAAGAGGTTGTTATGAGGACTAAAGCAGACAATGCATGTAAAGTGCTTGACATAGTGTCTGGCACAAATTAAACACTGTTTAATAAATGGTAGCTGATATTAATAGTGTTAAACTAATAGTCTTCATTGAACTCTTGACTCTCTTCGATTAAAAATATTAGTCAGTGATTTTTAATATTCTATCCCCTTTGATTTTTCCTACAATTTTAAGGGAAGGACAGGCTTTTTTATGTTATAATAAGGTTTTAGCTAGTTTTCCAGAATGCCTACATATGTAGTCATAAACATGATATTCCTCCAAAGCTGACCTCAATCATTTATTACTGCCTAGACATGGAGGAGCAAAATTCTTCATCTTTGTGTAATGTTAAGCTCAGTGCATGTCCTAGTTTTAAAAATAAGACAATTATGCAGATAGAACAGATGGATTGTATCGGTGGGTGTTTATCATTTTTTAATATTTTGAAACCAGATGTGCTACATACACATTGCTGGTTGCCTTCTAAGGAAGCTTCATTGGTGGGTTACTAATCTTTAATAAGAAGTTACAATGTTTTCATCCAACTTAAATCAACTATTTTTGATATACAATTGGACAATCACTGCTGCAAGCCTTTAGAAAATAGAAAACAGATGCTTAATACAAGAAATACTATCAGCCAAGAAATTCCTGATGATCTTTTTATAAAATGTAAACTTACATATTTTATGGGTCCTTTAATGAACTGCTATAGAACAACTTCAGCAGTCAAAACATTTCATGAAAATAGACGTGAACAATTTGTCACTTGTTAGTATATTTACAGAAAATCCTTCAGTTGCACTCCTGGGAAAATGGGCATAATAGTGGTTCTTACTAGATTATTAACAACATCTGTTATTTGCTATAAACCTGATTGGATACATTGGAGAAGGGAGGAGTTAGTATAAACAAACCGATATGCCTCTATTTCTCTAGGTGTTTCTGTTAGACCTGGCAAAGATCCCTTGCAAGGGCATGAATACTTCTGAGTTTATTGTACTCACAGGAGAAAGGTGGAGTTCAGAGCCATGCCAGAGAGATTGTGTTGTGTTTCAGGATGTCTTTGGCAGAGAAAAGTCCAACAGAGACTTAGACCCTTGTGAGTAGAATTAAGGACTAGAAGAGTCTAAAGGGAGCCTTAACATCTGTCCATTAGGACAACCATTAAATCAACCTTCCATTGGCTCAGTTCAACTCTAAAACTGAAGACAAGGAGGTAGCTAGTTCCATTTCCGAATTGTGCCTCTGCCAGATGCGGTTGTATGTACCCTGTACCTCCACAAACTGGGACATCGAAGCAAGGACTGGTAGAGTGGGAATTAACCCCTCCCATAACTCCACCCCATCACCAACGTCAATCTCATATACCCTTCACTTTGGTTTATGATTTCTAATGCTGGTTTGGAGTATAAGAGAGCAAAGTGAAGAAAAAGTAGAAGAGTCGATAGACAACAATCTAATGAGCAGGGCAAGTAGTTTGCACTTAGCATCATCTCAAAGAAGAGGATGGGCTTTTAAGCAATTTATATATTTAAAAAAAAGCATCTTGCCCATTGCTCTTCGCCACTGTCCCTGGGAGGAAATGGAGGCCTGATCATCTGATGGTGCTAAAGTTAACAAATTGACAATAGAAAAGGATTTTCTCTCCTGGAAATATACCCAAGCTATTTTCTTTGTTTAAAAAAATAAAGATCTGCTCTTACGATCCTTTGTGAAGTTAAAAAAAAAAAAAAAAAAAGGAGATACTACCATACTAAGAATTTGCTGCCTGTGGAAAGGTTTAGACAAATAGGCTTTCTTACCTTAGTAAGCAATGGGTGGAAATCCCCATCTTGAGAAAATTCAACATAAAATACAATATTTATAGCTTAATGACAGTGTTACTATCAAAAGACTTAGGATATCCATAAATCTGAGCAGGTAGCAGGAGATGAGTAGGCTCTACTTAGTGATATATACTTTTCAAGATGCATAAATATAATTAACATGCTCATAAGGAACTTACAGGCTTCTAGAAGTAATACAAATAATGTAAATATGACAGAGACTGCTATTTACTAATAAATGTCTCTTTTAAACATCCAGCTAAATGGCTGCACACCCCTGGCAATTAGGTGTTACATATTATTAGATTCCCATTAATGAAATGTAAGCAGAAGTATTGTTTGGGATTTTTAGAAGGCTTTCAAAGGGGAGCTAATTCGTTTGAGAAGAGGGCCTTTTTATTCCTTTCCTTCTCACTTCCTTTCTCCTGTTTACTGGAATATGTATGATTTGAGCTTTATCAGCCAGCTTGAACAATTAGGTGACTTTCAGGATGAAAGTGCTAGGTTGGGCAAACACCAAAAAATAGAATCTAAGACTGGATCATTTTGAGCGAGGAATCTAAATACCTAAATTCCTAAACTGAGAGATCCCAATTGCATTTACATTAAATAACAATGAAGTCTTGTCTTATTTGGACCAAACCGAATATTAAATGCTACATTAAATTACTATAATTAATCCTGGGAAGTGATAAGTGCTAATTTATAGATACAAATCAAATACCAGGAGAAGAGAGGAAGGGGAAATCGTGATGATCAGGGAGGAATTGCAGAGGAGATGGTGTATTAGTTTGCTCAGCTGCCACAACAAAATACCACAGATTGAGCAGCTTAAACAACAGAATTGTATTTTCTCACAGTGTTAGAGATTGGAAATCAAAGGTCAAGGAGCATTCAGGGTTGCTTTCCAGTGAGGCCTCTCTTCTTGTCTTGTAGACGGTGACCTTCTTTGAAGGGTGTGTCCTTATATGGCCTTTCCTCTGTGCACATGCAGAAAGATTTCTGGTGTCTCTTCCTCTTCATATAAGCACATCTGTCCTATTGGATTAGGGCCCCACCCTTATGACCCCATTTAATTTTAATTACCTTAATTCACTCTCTAAAGGTTCCTACCTCCAAATATGGAGGGTTAGATCTTCAACATATAAAATTTGGGGAGAAATAATTCAGTCCATAACAGGTGGTATGCGAACTCAGCTTGTAAAATTGAGTAGGACTTATATATACAGAACTTCCAGTATTAGAAACCAGGGGATCAAATACTTGGAGGTAAGAATATCCAGGGTACACACATAAAACAGGAGTTAGTCCAGTTGATTGAACTATAAAGGCCATAAAGGGAATTGGACTATAAGAGTCATAAAATAAAAGAGTTGGACAGCAAGTTTGGGGTTTGAATGCCAGGTTCAAGTGTGTACTTCATGGTTCAGAGAATGAAGAGTCATTGAAGGTTTATGAGCTGAGGAATGACAGGATCAGAGTTGAACTTCAGAAAGATAATTTGTGAGTAGTGTATGAGAGATTGGAGTGAGTGGAAACTGGAAGCAGAAAGACCAGCAAAAAGACTATTGCAATCGTTCAGGGAAGAGATAATGACTTGAAAGTTATATTCGATTAAATGGAATCATTGTTTTGCTTTTAAAGTGGAATTCTTAATATTTTCCTTATCACTATTTTTTCCATTTGATTTTTGGCATTCTCATTCTGCAGCTTTTCTTTTGGCTTTTTGTGTTCTGAGGATTTAATCCTACTATTGAGAAAGTCCTATAGGGAAATACATGAAATTCCCACCTAGTGATTAAGAAATTTTTGGAAGTGTCACAGGGAGAAAAAAATCACCTGTCAGAGATCCATAATGCCCACAATGCAGTTGGATTTGGCTATCCACCTGAAACCTTACAGTTTTCGTATTCATATATTCATAAAAATGTATGTCACAACTACAAATGTAACTGTCTATGGAAAATGCTAAACTTGGCATTTGAATTTTATTGAGATGTTATTCAACTACACAACCTGACTACCAAATGAATGCTTACCATGTTATCCATACCATTCAAAATAAACACCAATGTTTATTATATAAATAGGAATTTAAAAAAACAAAACAAAAATTGTCAGCAAAACCACGTGTATAGCAAAAACAGCATGTTTTGCGTGTATTTTAGCTACAAGTTGTTTAGTTTTTCATGTTTTTTTTTTCAAAACAACCTCATTTCTTCTCATGCTGGAGTTCAGCTAATAGTTCTATCTATGATAACTAGAACTGCAAACCATTTGGCATTAACCCAGCTGATACTTAGCCGAAATAATTTAAATAGTTATTGTTTCCAAATAGCCCCTCTCATTTAATTGCTATTTTCTTTCCCGGACTAGAAGTCCAGTGGTTTATAGCACATCCTTGTAGTTTCTCCATAATGCCAGAATCATAATCCTCTCTCCTAGTTTGCAGAGAAAGACTACCTAAGAAAATAAATCAAGAAAATATATCATTAATCAGTAAATAGCTACTGACTTGCCATCAGGAGCAAGAGTGGGCTAGGCACTGTTGCGAATACAAATAGAAACCCTGCTCACTGACTTACAAGCTTTGGTTCCAGACAATAAAAATAAAAATAATAATTTTTCCCAAACTCTTTCAACCAGAGAGTTCCAAGAGCTTCAGCCCACCTGAAATTCCTCTGGAATCTCATTCCTGTGCATGTCTTTCCTCTGTTCAACTCCCCTGCAATACTTTCTATTGTGGAAAAATACACATAAGATCTACCATCTTTGCCATTTTTAAGTGTACAGTTCAATGGTGTTAAAACAATCATAACAGTGTGCAATCAATACCATTATGCATCTCCACAACTCTTTTCATTTTCTAAAACTAAAGCTCTATACTCATTAAATAAGAACCCCTCCCCTCTCCTCCCATGCCCTGGAAATCACCATTCTACTTCTTGTCTTTATGATTTTTACTACTTTAAGTATCTCATATAAGTGGAAACATAGAGTATTTATCTTTTTGCAACTGGTTTATTTCATGCAGCATCATTTCCTCAGGGTTCCTTCTTTTTTAAGGCTGAATAATATTCCATTGTGTATATACCACATTTTGCTTATCCATTAATCTGTGGGTTGACACTTGGATTGCTTCCATGTTTTAGCTATTGTGAATAATGTTGCTATGAGCATGGATGTAAAAATATCAAGACCCTGCTTTCAATTCTTTTGTGTATATACCCAGATGTGGAATTGCTGGATCATATGGTAATTCTATTTTTAATTTTGGGGGGAATTGTCATAATGCGTCCTACAGCAATGGTTCCATTTTAGATTTTCATTGACGGTGCACAAGAGTTCAGATTTCTTCACATCCTCAGCAATACTTATTTTCTGAATCTTTTTGATTATAGCATCCTAATGGGTATTAGGTGGTATCTCATTGTAGTCTTGATTTGCATTTTCCTAATGATTAGTGATGTTGAACATCTTTTATGTGCTTATTGTTTATTTGTATATCTTCTTTGGATAAATGTCTAATCAAGTTCTTTCCCATTTTCGAATTGGTTTGTTTCTCTGTTGTTGAGTTGGAGGAGTTCTCTATATTATTCTGGATGATAATCTCTTATCAGAAGCATGATTTGCAATATTTTCTCTCATTCTGTATGTTGCCTTTTAACTGTTGATATTGTCTTTTGATACACATTTTTCAGTTTTTATGAGGTTCAATTTGTCTATTTTTGTTGTTGTTGCCTATGGCTTTGGTTCATATCCAAGAAATCATTGTCAAACTCAATATTGTAAAGCTTCCGCCCTGTGTTTCTTTCTAAGATTGCCATAGTTTTGGTTCTTACACTTAGATCTTTGATCCATTTTGTGCTTGTTTTTGTATATGTTGTTAGGTAAGGGTCCACCACCACTCTTTTGCATGCAGTTATCCAGTTTTTCCCAGCACCGTTTGTTAAAAATACGGTCTTTTCCTCACTGATTAGTCTTAGCATACTTGTCAAAAATCATTTAATTATGTATGTGAGGGTTATTTCTGAGTTCTCTATTCTATTTCACTTATCTCTATGTATGTCTTTATGCCTGTTCCACACTATTTTGATTACTGTTGCTTTGTAGCACATTTTGAAATCAGAAAATGTAAGTCTTCTAGCTTTGTTCCTCTTTTTAAATATTGTTTTGATATTTGGGGTCCCTGGACATTCTGCATGAATTTTAGGATGGGTTTTTATTTCTGAAAAAAATAAAATACTTGGGATTTTGATAAGGACTGCCTTGAATCTGTAGATCTTTTTGTGTAATATTGACAACAATATTAAGCCTTCCAGTCCATGAATGTAAGATGTAGTACCACTTATTAATGTCTTCTTTAATTTCTTTCAGCAATGTTTTGTATTTTCATTGTACAAATCTTTCACCTCCTTGGTAAAGTTAATTCATAAGTATTTTATTCTTTTTGATGGTATTGTACACAAATTTTAGTAATTTCATTTTCAAATTGTTCATTTTTAGTGTACAGAAATGCAACTAATTATTTGAATTGACTTTGTTTCTTGCTGCTTTGCTGAATTCATTTATTAGCTCTAACAGGGTTTTTTGTAGAATATTTAGTTTTCTACATATGGGATATTATCTACAAACATAACTAATTCAAATGTTTACTGCTTCCTTTTCCACCTGGATGTGTTTTATTTCTTTTTCTTGCCTAATTGCTCTGGCTGGGACTTCCAGTACTATGTTGAGTAGAAGTGACAAAAGTGAACATCTCTGTCTTATTTCTGATCTTAGAGGAAAACCTTCTAGTTTTTCATCACTGGGTATGATGTTTTCTGTGTTTTTTTTTATACATGACCTTTATTATGTTGAAGTTGTTTTCTTCTATTTCTTGTTTGTTTAGTTTTTTTTAATCATAAAAGAGTGTTGGATTTTGTCAGAGGCTTTTTCTGCCTCAAGTGAGATTATCATAAAAGTTGTTCCCCCTTCATTCTGTTAATGTGGTATATTACTACATTGATTAGTTTTTGTATTTAGAACCATCCTTGCATTTTGGGAATAAATCTCACTTGGTCATAGTGTATAATGCTTTAAATATGTCATTGAATTTAATTTGCTAGTATTTTGTTGAGATTTTTACATCAATGTTCATAGGGATATTAGTCTGTAGTTTTCTTTCCTTATAGCAATCTTGTCTGGCATTGATATTAGGGTAATGCTGGCCTCACAATTAGTTCCTGATGAGTAGGAAGTGTTGTTTTCTCTTCAACTTTTTTGCAAAGTTTGAGAAGGATTGGTTTTAGTTCTTTAAATGTTTGATAGAATTAACCAGTGAAGTCATTAGGTCCAGGGTGACTGTTCTATGCCAGGAGAATTTTGCTTGCTGACCAATCTCCTTACTAGTTGTAGTACTATTTATATTTTTGATTTCTTCATTATTTAGTCCTGGTAAATTTTGTATTTCTTGATATTTGTCTGTTTCATCTCGATTATCCGATTTGTTGGAATACAATTGTTCCTAATACCTACTCTCTTATAATCTTTTTTCATTTCTGTAGAATTGATAGTAATATTCCTATTTTCATTTGTGATTTTAGTAATTTACTTCTTCTCTTTTGTTCTTAGTCAATCTAGCTAAAGGTTTGTCAATTTTGTTGATCTTTTCAAAGAACTAACTTTTGGGTTTATTAATTTCCTGTATTGTTTTTCTATTATCTTTTTGGTCTTTGCTCTAATCTTTATTATTCCCTTCCTTCTGCTAGCTTTGAGTTCAATTTGTTCTTTTTCTTGTTCTTTCAGTTGTAAAGTTAGGTAATTGATTTGAGATCTTTTTGTTTTTTGATGTGTTTAAATTTATCCATTAGCACCGTTTTCACTCCACTGCATAAGTTTTGGCAAGTTGTGTTTTGCTCTTATTTATCTCTGAGTATTCCTAATTTCCCTCATGATTTCTCCTTTGAGACTTTCATTGTTCAAAAATGTGTTGTGGCTGGGTGCAGTGGTTCACGCCTGTAATCCCAGCACTTTGGGAGGCAGTGGCAGGCAGATCACCTGAGGTGAGGAGCTTGAGACCAGCCTGGCCAACATGGTGAAACCCTGCCTCTACTAAAAATACAAAGAAAGTCAGCCGGGCTTTGTGCCGGGCATGTGTAATCCTAGCTACTCCAGAGGCTGAGGCAGGAGAATTGCTTGAACCCAGAAGCCGGAAGTTGCAGTGAGCCAAGATCGCGCCACTGCACTCCAGCGTGGGCAATAAGAGCAAGACTCCGTCTCAAAAAAAAAAAAAAAAAAGTGTTGATTAATTTCCACAAAATTGTGAATTTTCCAGTTTTACTTCTGTTATTGATTTCTAAATTTAATGCATCGGGATCAGCTATTTTATATGATATCTGTCTTTTTAAATTGATTGCAACTTAATCTGTGGCCTAATATATTTTCTATCCTAGAAAAAGTCCCTTGTGCACTTAAGAAGACTGTGTATGCTGTTGTTTGGGGTAGAATATTCTGTATCTATCTGCTAAATCTAGTTGGTTTATTGTGTTCTCTATTTTCATACTTATTTTCTGTTTGTTCTATTTATTATTAAAAGTGGGGTGTTGAAGTTTCCAACTATTACTATAGAACTGTCTATTTCTCCTTTCAATTGTGATATGCTTTGCTTTGTATAATTTAATGCCATTCGGTCTGTCATTAGGTATGTAAATGTTCCTGTTTTTTCTTCTTGCTGTATTGACATTTTTGTTAATATCTATAATGTCTTTCTTTGTCTCTTGTAACCATTTTTATTTAAAGTCTATCTTTCCTGATATTAGTATAGCCACCCTTGCTCTCTTTAAGTTACTATTTACGTGGAATATCTTTTTCCATCCTTTCATTTTCAAGCTATTTGTGTCTTTGTATCTAAAGTGAGTCTCTTGCAGACAGCATAGAATTGGATCATGTGATTTTTTCCAGTCTGACAATCTTTGTTTTATGATTGGGGTGCTTAATCCATTTACATTTAAAGTAATTACTGATAAGGAGGGACTTCTGTCATTTTGCTCTTTGTTTTCTATATGCCTTATAGTTTTTTGTTCCCCATTTCCCATGTTGCTGTCTTCTTTTGTGTTTAGTTTTTTTTAAGTGAAATATTTTAATTCCCTTCTCATTTCCTTTTGTATATATTCTATAGATTTTTTTGTGATTACCATAGGAATTACATATAATATCCTAAAGTTATAACTGTCTAACTTGAATTCATATTAGCTGTCATTTAATAATGTACACAAATTCTATTCCTTTACAGCTTCATCTCCACCATTTTTGGTTACTGATGTCAGAAAATTGTGCCTTTATATATGATGTGCTCCAAAACACAAGCTAATCATCCCTCTAAATACATTAGTCTCCTAAATTATGTAGAAAACAAAATGTGGAATTACAAATCAAAGTTACAATAGCACTAACTTTTTTTTTTTTTTTTTGAGATGGAGTCTTGCTCTGTCGCCCAGGCTGGAGTGCAGTGGCACAATCTCAGCTCACTGCATCCTCTGCCTCCCAAGTTCAAGCGATTCTCCTGCCTCAGCCTCCCAAGTAGTTGGGACTACAGGCGTGTGCCACCATGCCTGGCTAATTTCTTGCATTTTTAGTACAGACGGAGTTTCACCGTGTTAGCCAGGATGGTCTTGATCTCCTGACCTCATGTTCCGCCCACCTCAGCCTCCCAAAGTGCTAGGATTACAGGCGTGAACCACCACGCCTGGCCCTAACTTTTAGACTAATACTTTTAAAAAAATGTATTAGTCTCTCGAATCACCTAGGAAACAAAAGGTGGAGCTCTAAGCTAAAGTCGCAATAATATTAGCTTTTATAATTGCCCATGTATTTACCTTTATTAAGATCTTTATTTCTTCACCTGGCATTGAGGTAGTTTAATGTCCTTTCATTTAACCCTGAATAACTTCCTTGAGCATTTGCTGGGGGCCGAGCTAATGGTAATAAACTCCTTAAGTTTTTGTTTATTTGAGAATGTCTTAATTTCTCCTTTACTATTGAATGAAAATTTTGCCAGATATAGAATTTTTGTTGGCAGATTTTTTTTCTTATAACACTGGCCTTCAAAGTATCTGACAAAAAATTTGCTGATGATCTTATTGTGAATCTTGTGTATGTAACAAGTTGCTTCTCTCTTGCCGGTTTCAAGATTCTCTCTTCATACTAAGAGCCAAAATTGACTGAAATTAATCACAATTTACTGTCTAAGCCTTCTTCAGGAAGTTGTAAACCTTCAGTAGAGTTCAGAGTTCCCAAATAGTTATATCAGATTCTGCCAGTGCAATTGTTGTCTAAGTAGGAAGACAGATTCCTGGTGCTTCCTACTCTGCCATCTTCCTGGAATCCTTCCTATGCTTGCCTCTTAATGTTGCTTCTCCATGATCACATTTCTATTCTTGCTCTATAGGCATCTCTCATGTTTCTGTTCTATAGCTCTGGCTGCCAAGTGATACCTGCCACCCATGCAGTAATCTGATGCTTTCTCTTTCTCTGCCTGTAGGTGTTGGTTGATCTAGATCCATTCTCGGGGTAGTACCCACCTGTGTTTCACCTGGCTTCAACACAGCCTTTTCACTACCCCTGCACTACAAAGCAGCCTACAAAGCAGAGCTTCTTGGTGATCTCCAGTTCTTGTAGATATTCTAATTTAAATGAAATGAAGAATATGTTTCTTTATAATTTTTTTATTATACTTTAAGTTTTAGGGTACATGTGCACAATGTGCAGGTTTGTTACATATCTATACATGTGCCATGTTGGTGTGTTGCACCCATTAACTCTTCATTTAACATTAGGTATATCTCCTAATGCTATCCCTCCCCCCTCCACCCACCCCACAACAGGCCCCGGTGTGTGATGTTCCCCTTCTTGTGTCCATGTGCTCTCATTGTTCAATTCCCACCTATGAGTGAGATTACGCGGTGTTTGGTTTTTTATCCTTGCAATAGTTTGCTGAGAATAATGGTTTCCAGCTTCATCCATGTCCCTGCAAAGGACATGAACTCATCATTTTTTATGGCTGCATAGTATTCCATGGTGTATATGTGCCACATTTTCTTAATCCAGTCTATACAGAGAACCCCTATGGGAAAAAAAAACTCATTCTATGGAAATGATAAAGTGCAGTAAGACCATGGAAGTGGAAATATTTTTTTTTAATTTTAGTCCCTAAGATGGTCCTTCTGTCCGGTTCCTGTGATCCAGTATTAGAATTTTTTTAAATTCTAATACTAAAATTTTTTAATTTTCTAATACTAAAATTTTTTTTAAAAAATTAGATTTTTTAAAAAATTCTAATACTGGATCACAGGAACCAGACAGAAGGACCATCTTAGGGACTAAAATAAAAAAATATTTCCACTTCCATGGTCTTACTGTACTTTATCATTTCCTTAGAATGAGTTATTTTTTTTTTTCCCATGGGGGTTCTCTGTCCCTCAGGCTTCCAACTACCCAGATAGATCTGAATCCTGGGGTAAAACAGCTTAGGCAGAGAGAAGCTGGAATTGCAACAACAAAGCTTTAGCAATTCTTTAGAAGGTTCCATTTTCCTGATGTTTATAGCACTGAATGGTCATTTAACTGGCTAACTAAAATTTTTCTTCTGGGCCTATGTCTCAGGGAGGAAGGTTCCATCTTATCAAATAGCAGTTGGCTTTGTAGTCCATGGAAAAGTGGAGCACAGGTCAAGGTATGGGAGAAATTCCTGCTGAAAGGAACCAGAAACAAGTTGATGTATGGAATAATCGCATTGCTCTAAATAATGAACTAAACCAACCTCTTTCTTGGAAGAGTAGAAGCTGATAACATTCAAAAGATTATGTATTTGAAAACTACATTTGACACTCTCAAAAATCAGAATAAATAACTCCAAAAATGGATCTTATTTCACATCTTCCGTGAAGGGTAGCAGCGTTCCCATAAGTAGACTCTAGTTTCCTCCCCTCTTGGTTTTCAGGCAGAGACTTCTGGATGAAGGTCCTCAACCAATAGATCAGGAGAGTTCTCTCATCCTGGTCCCCAACATCCCTGCAAGCACCAGGCTTCAACAATGGAGGCGTCTGTGCTTTTTTAAGTATTAGAAGAATGTTACAACAGTCTTACATTCTAGGTGTATTAGCCTGTTTTCACACTGCTATAAAGAATTACCTGAGACTGGGTAATTTATAAAGAAAAGAGGTTTCATTGACTCATAGTTCCACGTGGCTGGGGAGGCCTCAGGAAACTTGCAATCATGGCAGAAGGCAACGGGGAAGCAAGACACGTCTTACATGGCAGCCTGGGGTCAGGGGAAGTGTCACACACCTTTAAACCACCAGATCTCATGAGAATTCACTCACTATCACAAGAATAGCATGGGGGAAACCGCCCCCATTAGCCAATCACCCCCCCACCACACCCCTCCCTCAGCATGTGTGGATTATGATTTGAGATGAGATTTGGGTAGGGACACTGAGCCAAACAGTATCACTAGGGATAAACCCTATTTGGTTATTATGCTTTGTCCTTTTAGATATTACATATTACTGGATTCAATTTGGTAATAATTGTGTTTCTTATAATGTTCTTGTTGGGTTTTGACATTAGAGTTATGCTGACATTGTAAGTTGAGTAAGAGTCTTCCTACACTGTTGTTTCAAAGAAAGTTTTGTAACATTAGTATTACTTCTCTCTCAAATGCTTCATAGAACTAACCAAACGATCTACCTGGTTGTAGAGTTTTCCTTGTGGGAAGGCTTTTGACTATGAATTCAGTTTTTAAAAAATAGTCCCAGGGCTATTTATATTTTCTATATCTTCTTGCCTCAGGTATGGTAAATTTTGTCTTTCAAGGAATTGTTCATTACAATTAAGTTGTCAAGTGTATTGGCATAAAGTTGTTCATAATTTGTTAAGAGAAAATAATATTATATTAGCTTGAATGCTTTGTTCTTTAATTAAACTTTTTCCTTTCAGATAATGATAGCTTCATATGCAGTTTTGAAAAATTATACAGACAGAGCTCCTGTAATCTTTACCCAATTTTCCCCAATGGTAACACATTGCAAAACTATAATACAATATTACAATCAGGTTATTTAATTTGACAGAGTCGAGATACAGAATATTTCCATCAGCATAGAGATCCCTCATGCTACCCTTTCCATTCCATTCTTTAACTCTACCAACCATTAATATGTTTCCCGTTTCTAAAATTTTGGGATTTAAGAATGCTATATAAATGGAATCATACCTATGTACCCTTCTGAGACAAGATCTTGCTCTGTTGCCCAGGCTGGAGTGCAGTGACATACTCATGGTTCACTGCAGCTTCTACCTCTCCCCAGCTGAAGCGATCCTCTCACCTTAGCCTCCTGTGTAGTTAGGATCACAGGCATGTGCAACCATGCCTGGCTAATTATTTCTCTTCCCATTTTAACCATGTTGGTCTCCAACTCCGGGGATCAAGTGATCCTCCCTCTTTGACCTCTCAAATTGCTGGGGGGTCTTCTTCTTCTTCTTCTTTTTCTTCTTCTTCTTCTTCTTCTTCTTCTTCTTCTTCTTCTTCTTCTTCTTCTTCTTCTTCTTCTTCTTCTTCTCCTTCTTCTTCTTTCCTCTTCTTCTCCTTCTTCTCCTACTCCTCTTCTTCTTCTTCTTTTGCTGTGTTTTCATTTTTTTATTTCTAAAATTTCCACGGGGTTCTTCTTCTTCTTTATTTTTTTGCTGAGTGAAACATTCTATTTCTTTGCTGACATTTTCTATTTTTTCATTTGTTTCAAGCACATTTATATTTTTTGTTGAAGCACTTTATCATAGCTGCTTTAAAATCTTTGAGAGATAATTCATCTCTGATTGTCTTTTTTATTGAGTTTGAGATCTTTTAGTTTTTAGTATGACACATGTTTTAATTGAAATCTAGACATTTTGGATATTAGATTATGAGACTCTGAATCATCTTTAAACCTTTTTTTAAGCTGGCTTCCTCTAACACTATCTGGCAGAGGAAGTGACAGATACTGCCTATCTACTGCCAGGTTGTCGTAGAAGTCCAGGATCTCCACTCAGTTTCTATTGACACCCAAGGAGAAGGGGGCTGCTTGTTACTACTGAGTGAGGGTCAGAGTTTTTGCTCCCCACTAGGTCTCTTCTGATCTTTGTTTTTTCTATCATGGGTTGGGGAGAGATCACAGGGGTGTCTGTCTGTGTGTGTGTGTGTGTGTGTGTGTGTGTGTGTGTGTGTGTGTGGTGTTTAGATACAGAAGAGCAGTTATTTTCTAAAAGTTTTTTGTCTTGCTAGACTGACCTTCTCTTGGCCTTTTGGCTAGGGAGCACAGGCTATATTCAGAGCTTTTTTGTTCGTGCTTATTAGCATTTCCGGCTTCTCCTGAATCCAGTTTAGAATATATGAGCCAAAAATCAAACAAACAAATAAACAGGTAACTCACCAACATGTCAATTTTCCAGTCCTGAGGTTTCTGACTAATCTGCTTTCTTCTTTCAGGATCTTCTTGTTTTGTTTTACATACAATTTCCAGGGATTATAGTTAGTTTTTCTTAGAGGGAGAAATACAGAAAAGTACATCTACTTCATCTTCCTGGAAGCGGAAGTCTTATCATCCTTTGAATTTTTGTAAGATGCTTTAGCTAGATTCCCTTGCTCTCCAGCAAACTACAGCTTTTTAAACACTTCGGAATGATCTTTCTTCACAGCTATATGCCTCCTTCTTTTTTTTTTTTTTTGAGATGATGTCTCGCTGTTACCCAGGCTGGAGTGCAGTGGTGCGATCTTGGCTCACTGCAGGCTCCGCCCCCCGGGGTTCACGCCATTCTCCTGCCTCAGCCTCCCGAGTAGCTGGGACTACAGGCGCCCGCCACCACGCCCGGCTAATTTTTTTGTATTTTTAGTAGAGACGGGGTTTCACCGTGTTAGCCAGGATGGTCTCGATCTCCTGACCTCGTGATCCACCCGCCTCGGCCTCCCAAAGTGCTGGGATTACAGGTGTGAGCCACTGTGCCTCGCCTATGCCTCCTTCTTTTAACCCACTAGGTCTAATAACATAGGTCATAATAATAAATTTAGAAATCCCTTTATAGGAGTATACCAATCAGGTGTACATAACCATAAAGAATACAAAAGAAAATATATTTGATTTTATTCAACATACACTGAGGACAATCCGTTCTAAAAATATAGGGCCACTTATTACTGTTAATTCAGTCATCTAGACTTGGCAAATCATCTAGATTTGACAAATTTCTTTCCCTGAATTCTGGTATTCCTCAAGAACTCAAAACCACATGAAATATACTCTTTACTAATATCTGATTGATGCATCTGACCTAATTAAAGATTAGGGAATATTATCAGAGAATAATAATAATAGTTTGCATATACTTTTTCTTTTGATATTTACAATAATTTCCAGGTAACAATTTAAGAGGTGTTTGTCTTCCAATTTATAGATTAAAAAATGGGTTCAAAAAGAAGTGACTTGAAGGGAAGAATTTTTAGTTATAGAATGTTTAGTTATAGTACATTTAGTTATAGCTGACTGAAAGCCAAAACTAGTTTTATAGTTTCATGTTTTATATTTAGATCTCTTATTCATTTTGTGTTAACTTTCATATAAAGCATTAGGCTTCTTCTATATCCTGGAAGAGTGTGCAGAATTGTCTTTCCTTTTCTTTTCTTTCTTTCTTTCTCTTTCTTTCTTTTTTTTTTTTTCTTTTTTGAGACAGAGTCTCGCCCAGGCTGGAGTGCAGTGGCACAATCTCAGCTTACTGCAACTTCTGCCTCCTGGGCCCAAACAATTCTCATGCCTCAGCCTCCCAAGTAGCTGGGATTACAAGTGTGTGCCAATATGCCTGGCTAATTTTTGTACTTTTTTTTTTTTTTAATAGAGATGGGGTTTCACCATATTGGCCAGGCTGGTCTTGAACTCCTGACCTCAGATGATCCACCCGCTTTGGCCTCCCAAAGTGCTGGGATTACAGGCGTGAGCCACTGCGCCCAGCCCAGAATTGTATTTCTTCACAAATATTTAGTAGAATCTATTGGTGTAACCATGTAGGCCAGGGGTTTCTTTTTCAGATAGTTTTAAACTATAACTTCAATTTCTTCTATAGTCATAGGACAAGTTATGTCATGTGGGTTGTTTTCAGTGGTTCTTAAGGAGTTGAGTCTTTTCCCTTAAGTTCCTTCTCCAGCCTGCTCAGGTCTCCTTGTCAGCTCTGCGGGTTCTTCTCCTCTCAAATCACAACTTCCCATATCCTTAGTAACCTCCTGCCTCAGCTTTTTATTGTAGGAAAAAAGAAGTAGCTAAACAAATACAACATAAACAGAAAACATAGAAAACAAAACTTTCATTATCCCTTCAATTAAAATTCCTCTGTCTCATTCTGAAACGCTGAAGATAGGGGTTGTGTGATCCCACTGCACCCTCCACCTTGCACACATCTTCCTTCTAACTTCAGATGTTCTGTTTCTGCTCAGTAATTGCAGAAAAATGGCTTTTCCCGTGTTGTCTAGGTTCAGGCAATGTCACAGTGTGTGATGTGTGTGGCTCACCCTGTGAGCATGATATTTTACCATTCTCATGGTGTAAGGGCTTACTTTATCAGGTCTTCTCTAAGTGTTTTAAACACAATAAACCAACTATGTCTTCACATCCCTTCAGGAAAGTCAATCTTTCTTACTCATAAAGAGAAGGAACAGAAGAAAGATTTTTCAAGTTAAAAATCTTATTAAGGCAACCCTCTTAGTAGAAACAAAAAAAAAAACCCAACAAGATGAATCAAGGAGCCATTCATTACAATAATAGAATCTTTCATTTATGAAGCATTTTACAGGTTTCAAAGTACTTTTACATTATTAGTTTAGTATTTCCAAACTCATTTGACCCCAGGAAATTAATAATATCAAATAAGGGAATAATAGAAAAATATGATACATAAAGTATGTTTAGATTAATGTAAGTAGCAAAAAATTATCTCACAGATTAAATGGTTTCCAAAAAACAATCAAAATTAAATTTTTAAAAAACTATACAGAATTCTTATGAAACTTAATTCAGGAAACACATTAGATATTTACAATTGTGCGAGATAGCCATAGTAAGTTTTATGATGTCCACTATAGAAAAGACGTTATTTTTCTCAGTTACTAATACTTTCAAATGATTATATACAACTGTTGTGACAAAAAGTAATGGAGAACATGATATAAAATATTGAATTCATCAAATTCTTCTAATGTTCCTTTCAAGACTTTTTCTATACATATTATTTTTTACATGCATGACACATTATCAACTCCTATTTTTCATTCAGCAAATACTATGTCAGAAACATTTTTCTAATTGCTTTGTTCATAATTCTCATTTTATTGATTATATAGTTTTACAGGATATCGATAAGCTAAAATTTAATTGTTGCCTTTCCAACTGTTAGGCATTTAGATTATGTTCAGAGAATATCAGAGAATAGTCACCTGCATACAACTATTTCCTTTCAGTTTAAAATAATACCGAACAGCAAGCAATATGAGCATGGGGATGGTGTGTCACTTTACGCTGGTCATTGCATTTCCAGTCCCTAAATCGGTGAATTGGAGGTGCTCAGTTATTACTTCTGGACTTTCCGAATGAATGGAATCCTATATTTTGAACTATGCTGCAAAATTGTTTTACAAAATGACTGCTTTAATATTTATTAAAACTAGCAATGTATGAATATACTAGTTTCATCATGTGCTCATTAAAACTATATATTTTATTGATTTAAAAATACTTCATTATTTTTATATTTTTCTTATATAGATTGTAATTTCATTTCTTTGGTAATGAAGTTGAATATATTTTCATGGATGTTGTCTAATAGTATTTGCTCTATTTCTAATTGTTGGTTCAGATGAGGGAAATAAGATTCTGGGATGTTGGATGATAATCAAGAAATATGCACTTAAATGAAATTAGTCAAGTATCAAATCTCTTTCTGATACATTAAAATATGATCTCTACCGTGACACCTCAAGCATAGTTAATTTTTTAAGCAAGTGTTTTGATTAATTTGGCTCACAATGTGTTATATGTGTGAGACTCTCAAGTTAAAATATTTATGGCTTGTCCTCTGTAGAGATTATAAATACATTATTCTTAAATCCTAGATTTTCATAGATTTAATTTAGTTGAATTGTCAGTGATTTTGCTCGTGTTAGTAATAACCAGTAATTGCTGACTATTTTAATTCAATAAATTATTTTCTAAAATTTTAAAATGTTTTAAAATTACTTAAAATGTTTTGAGACTTAAGAGGTTTTTATTTATAGGTTAGAATCCCCCCCACTACTTATATATTTTGAGTCAGTTGTATTTTGCAAGTCACAGAGTAATTTCTGAATATTAAATATATCTTCACAGAAAACACAAACAACTTTGGGTGCTGGGGAAGAAGAATTAGCTTCTTTTAGAAGGATTTTATGGACATTGGGGTTAATAACTTTCTGCAAGTAGGTTTAAAGAGGGCTAGAATTGCAAAAATGTATGGCAAATAACGCTTTAACTTCTACCCTAAAGTTAGTTTACTTCATCATTGCTGAGATATTGAGGAAAAATTATAGTTTCATTAATAAGTTGGATGTTGCTTCTAAGTGCTTAATTTCTACTACTTTTTGACAAATTTATTTTATGTGAAGCATATTTAAATCTGGTGTACTAGAGTTAGGGCAATAAGGCCAGGTTTAGCTACAGGGAGCGCTGAGATTGTCTCATCGAGGGGAGCTGGTTTTAAACACCTTCCTCAGGATGATACATGCTCCGTGGCCCTCATATGACACACCCTGCTGGGGTGACTACAAAGAGCTGAGTCACCAAAGCTCCGATCCTCACTTCTCAGTAAAACTCCTGTCAATTGCAGTCAGGAATGATGGAATACTATCTGTAATGTTAATATTTGAGAGACTGATCATAGGTTTTCGAGGGGGTCATAATTTGTACAAATATACACATGCATACACACGTATGTATACTTGTTTTCATATGGCAATATACGTGTCTGTTATTCTTTTCCTGAGAACTAATGTTTTTTCTAGATGTTTGTGACAACATCACACGTATCAAGTAGGTAGTGCCGAAAAGGAGCCTGTTCCCAGCCAGGAACCGGCCACAGTAACAAAGCGGGCTGCCGTTTTCGAAAGCTTTAAGCACCTAATCTCCAGAGTGTTGTGATTGTACTCCCCCTCTTGTTTAGGCTTGGAACCATCAGTATTTATGCAGTTCGCAGAAATTCTGTGTAAAATACAATATTAATATTAAAGTATAATACATTATACCACGGCTTCTCTACAAGGCATGCTGCTTCTACTTTATTTCGTGGAATAGTTCTTAGGTTAATTTGTCAGTTGAGATTTGAGACTCTGAAAAAGAAAGATGGGGTTTTAGAGAGAATCCGAACAGTTAAAATACATCGCCCTCTGGTGTCCTTCTGAGGTATTGCCAGTGGGAAGACTTTCAGAAACCTGAATAATGAAGGGAAGGAGGAAAGAAAAGGATTGATGGCGTTTTTTCCTTTAACTGAATAAATTTTAACAATAATTAGCTTTTTTCTAGGGAAGGACCTGGTGAGGGGTTCTTATGAGGAATAAAGAAAAGTCTTTATTCTTATCTCACTCCTTAGGTTTTTGTTGTTGTTTTGAGACGGAGTTTCGCTCTGTTGCCCAAGCTGGAGTGCCATGCGCAATCTCGGCTCACAGCAACCTCCGCTTCCCAGGCTTAAGCGATTCTCCTGCCTCAGTCTTCCCAGTAGCTGGGATTACAGGCGTGTGCCACCACGCCCAGCTAAATTTTTTTTTTTTTTTGTATTTTTAGTAGAGACAGGGTTTCACCATGTTGGCCAGACTAATCTCGAACTCCTGGCCTCATGTGATCCGCCTGCCTCTGTCTCCCAATGTGCTGGGATTACAGGTGTGAGCCACCGCGCCCAGCGTAGATTTTGTTGTTATGGTTCGTGTTACTGTTGTTTTTCCTCAGCCTTGAGCCAGTTATTTTCTGCTCAAAACGTTTGACCCTATATCTTTTGGCCTCAGAGAGCAGTAAGTGCAATCAGGGTGTTATTGAACAAATATCTGTGGTGCTCCTTCTATGTGTCATGTACTGTGTTAGGTGCTAAAAGAAAGATGGAGGGGATACTTGGAATTTTC
The DNA here is from genome assembly GCF_029281585.2 of Gorilla gorilla gorilla. Lineage (NCBI taxonomy): Eukaryota > Metazoa > Chordata > Mammalia > Primates > Hominidae > Gorilla > Gorilla gorilla. The sequence goes on along the minus strand of NC_073229.2, from coordinate 157,761,901 downwards.
TCACTTGCTCTCAAGTCTTTTCTGACTATCCAGGTTTTGCTGATTATTTAATCAAACTTGTTTTTTTTCACAGACAACACGAACCTGCAAGTAATCATCCGACCAACTTCCTCTACTGCTTGGGAATTGCAGGCAAGTTCAAATTCTTCCCCCAAATTTCTCAGACTCCTTGGAGTTGTCTCAAATCTACTTGAGAATCGTTCTGTATTTCCACGTAGCCCATCTCCAGAAGCTACTGAAACACATGCATCAAAAGTCACTGCAAGTGGGAAAAGGGTCCCTGAATTCCTTCTGCGCCCCGCGCTGCTACATAAAGGGTCGTGTTGAGCCCTCGGTGGCAGAGATTTCAATCTGTTGTTTTAAAACTTATTTTATTTTCTACTTGCTTAGAGACTTATAGATGAGTCAACTTTCCTCTGCAGAAACTGAATCCTTGGTAGGATGAGGCATTCACTTAAATGAGGATCAGAAACTGGAAGAGGGGGTTGGAAAAGTCTGGAATGTTGGGTACTGTTCAGAAAACGCTGGTTGGGGAGAATGAAGAATTATGTGAAGCAGAGAGCAAGGAAGCATCATGAGGGCTCTGGACATTGCAACAGGAATGAGAGGATGCAAAATGCAGGGAGAGTAGTCAGTGCTGGAAAAGGTGTAACTATGCCAAGTGTAAGCTCTGGGTGTGGCAGTGTCATGGGGTGGCATCTCCCTGCCTCTACCCCAAGGGTTAAGTGGCCAGCAGTATCCCCAGGCCTGGGCCTGGCATTAGGGCATAGTTGTAATGGACGAAGTAATAACCAGAGGCAGTGCCCTATGCAGCCTATTATTTAGCATTAAAGGATCCAGGACTCAGTTATTAAATCCAAATAGAGAAAACCAAAAGGGTCTGGGATCTGAAGCAAAGTGAATCAGAGACTGAAAGAGCAGCTGCCCTAATAAATGCAAGTATGGAAGAAATTCACAGAGCCAAGTTTCCACACCCACCGTGTTTTATGTTTGTTTGTTTGTTTGTTGTTTTGTTTGGCATGCTTATGGCCTATGCCACTGTGTAGGAAACTGACATCCTGCAAACGAAAATCATATCCCCAATTCAAGTTGGTTCAGAGCCCAAAGATCCCCAGAACACTGGGTTGAATGATGCAGTAAAGTATTTTGAAAATTAGTTTGCTTTTCTCCACCTACACATCCTCTCCCTCTTTGTAGCTTAGAGGCCCATACACAATTCCAGAATCCTACGATTATTATTTTAATTAATTTGAGATGAACTAGTTCACAATACATTCTCATTATGTTCTCTGAAATCACTTCTGTTCATGTCTCTACTATAGCCCTTGTTGGAGTTTTGTTAGTTGTTTTTGTATCTACTGTTTTCATTTGTTATTAGAGCCCCTTAAAAGCAGAGACCATGTCTTCTTATTTATTTTTGTATTATTAGTACTTAGCACAGGATGTGCCTGTGGTGTTTTTAAAAGGTGATTTATCAATATTTTGCTGAGTAAATGAATGAATTGATGAGTGATTGAGGTACCTTGTAATAAATGAATTGTAGATAAACAGACCAGGTCAATTCATTTATATTCACTTACATGGCTAGCCTTTACGTTTCTGTTTGAGATGGGCTGTCAGGAGCTTAAACAAATTAAAAATAAGAAGAAACAATACCCCAGTTAGGAAAATGTTCCATATTGTTTAGTTTAGTATACAAAATGGAATTAAAAAGAGGCACCCTGGAATATTATAACATGTAACTCAAGCTGTAAGTTCATTTTGTCCATAAGTCTCAGGTGTGCTCTATTTTGGAGGAAAATCTAGGTTTGGTGGTCAGCAGTGAGAATGATGACTGATTTCTGATGGTGAGTTATCTAGGTGGGTGAAGTAGAAAATCATAGATGCCACTTCATGGCTTTTTGGGAGACCCATTTTTATCATTTTTATTTTAAAAATGATAATTACTCTAAAACTTTTAGACCTGAAGATATATTTCTGATTAGGCACAAGTAACAATTGTAATATAGTAAAACTCAAATTAAATAAAATACCTGTAGTTTTGTCTTTGCTTCTTTCTTCCCCCCTCCATCCCTCAGCAGAACTGAATATTTTTAGATTGTTTATCTGAGTGCTGGTGTCTGATCTTGGTAAACTTGTTGACTGTGCTTACTCTGTAGGTACAATTATTTGAACAGAATCAATTCTAGTTTTTTAAATGGGCAGTTTTACTTCCAAAAATTATAAACCATTTGCCTACTGGGATTTGTTACAATTATCTAAGTTGGTTTACTTCTTACAAAAATTATAATCCTGTGTTTCTGAGACCAATATTTTGTTAATACCTGAGGAATAAGATAGATTCTCATTCAGCCCTTTCTCAGTGATGATTCTTATCCTTCCTAATCTTCTTTGGGGAGTATGTAAGGAATAACCCAAGGTTGTTCCTTTTATTGCTGTTTTGAAATGTTTAGCTCTGTGCCCAGAAATTGACTATGCACAAGGTATAGGAGTAGAATATACACTCTTGATAACCTGGCTCCTTGGTCATGTGAACTGTATCTTGATATTAATACAGGAGCTACCAACAGGTTAAAAGGTACCTTAAAAATTGAGATAACCCTTTTGAGAAAAAAATATTAAACAGTTTTTCCCACTTCTTTTTCTTAAAACATTATTTGCTCTGTTTTTAAAAGTTACCTAATTCAACAGTCACCAAGATTTCAGTATAATGACCCAGTTTCAAGTTTTCTAATATCAATGAACAATTATAAACATTCATAAAGTAAAGTAAATGGTACCATGTAACCTTGATATAACCATTACTCAGATTCAAAAACTATCAATAGTTTATATTTGCTTGCCTATCAGTTTTTCCTTTTTTTTTTTTGCTGAAATATTTGAAAGCGAATCTTATATTATTTCACCTCTACATAACAATGTTTTAACATAACCACAATGGCATTATAACACTTAACAAAATTAAAAATTGTTCTTGGTCCCATATAATATTCAATTAGTAACTGATTTCCCAGATTGTATCAAAATATGGTTTTTACTGTTTTTTGTAGAGGTTGCACACATCCAGTGTTGAAAACATAGCCGAATTCCCACATAATACACATTGATTAGGAACATGAAGATATATTACCTGTGTGAACTTGGTAAAACTTTTAAATATAATTGTGTTTTGCTATTCTCCATATCATCAACATATATTTAGAAAACAATAGTGCATATGTGTGGTATTTTTCAGATTACACACAGTGTTAGATGACCATATGTATTTGTAGTATTTGTAAGAATTTTGCAACCCCTCTTCAGGCTGTGAGTCTTTGATCTAGACTAGGTATGTTAAATGGCTAGAGAAAATGCTAATTTAGATAAAGATTTGTATTTATTTTGGGATTTGTTATGTTGTTACTGGTTTCATTAAGAATTATAAACTATCCTCTCTTGGTGGAATTTTAGTTATAACCCTGGATTATTATTCTAGTGATTTTCTAAGGCTTAATGCTATGGAATACTTAATACATGAGATAATTTTAGATCTTTTGGCATACTAAAATCTGAGAGCTTCTTTATACTTGATTTTGCACTATTCCATTTTTATAATACTTGATAGTTACTCATATATTCCTAAATTGTGAATTTTACATTATTCAAAAGTTATTTTTACAATTAAAATGATGCTTTATGAATTAAATTCTAAAAATTATAATCTTAAGGAACTGAAACTTACTCATTGTAGAAAACTTAGAAACTACAGAAAAGGAAGAAGATGATCTTTTATGATCTGGTGACCTACAGACAGCCTGTTACTATTTTGAAGTACAGCCTTCCAGTTTTCCCTGTTATAATTTGGCTCATTGGGCCTATACAACTAAATATTCTACTTTTTCCTGTTTCATTAACTATGCTTAGAGATGTGGTTTTTACAGATGCCATGATATTTCACCATATTTCACTTAAACATTATGTCTTTGCTGAGCCTATAGTTATTTATAACTATTATAACTAAACCAATAATTATTGTTCTATGATTTCATCTAATTATTTTTAAAAAATAATTTAAACTTATTTAGTAATTATTAACTAGTGACAGCTCTTTTAAACTAACTGTACTATGAAATACTGGATGCTTTTTTGTTGTTGTTTACTTTGACCTCCAAATCACGGGAATCTGTTCTATGCCTCTCAAGGTCCTAGGCACGTGACATCTGCTCATTCCTTTTTCTCACCACCACCCTTTACATCTTGTTGCATTATCCCCCACCTTATTACCCCAAGTAACTTTAAGTTCTCACTCAATCAAGCTGTCCCCAAAATATTTCCAACTCTTATTTTCTAACTGAGATGCAGTCCTATCATTGTATATCCCGAACAACGCAAAATGTTCAGAACAAAATAGACTTTCCGTGACCAGAATCTATTTTTAAAGGGCAGTTATAGTTACGCAGGCAATTTTCCTTCATTAAACAAATAACTACCTAATAATTTGCCCTGAACATTTTCCAGGACTAGCTGTGGAGTTGCTAAGAGGTAAGGTAAAGAAATATATCAGATACTTAGCACAATGCTTGGCACATAGTGCTTAATAAAAGATGATGATGATGATGATGATGATGATGATGATGGATACATCTCCTTCATGAATATATTGGATTGACCCTTGTGAAATTGGCATTTTCATAAACCAGTGGTATATCAAATTATATTCCATATAAGATGTTAAATTATGTTCAACACATTTTGAGAAAAACCTCTGAGTTGAAAAATAGACGAAACTTCCTCAAAAAAAAAAATACACTCCACTGAGAAAGCTCTGTGGGTTCTATCAATGATTTTACTACTACTAATTATTATTAGTATTATATTTGTATACATGTTCTTCAACTGCAAAACTTGAGTCTAGTATACACAAATCCCTCCTGTTGTGAATAATCTGGAAAAAATAGGAGCGAGAGGGTTAAAATTTTAGATTGGGGGAAATAAAAGACAAACCAGGAAGGGACTTAGAAAGACAAAAAACGAAGGCATGATAAAATAAACCAGATCTGGGCCCAGCGCAGTGGCTCATGCTTGTAATCCCAGCACTTTGGAAGGCCGAGGTGGGTGGATCACGAGGTCAAGAGATCAAGACCATCCTGGCCAACATGGTGAAACCCCATCTCTACTAAAAATACTAAAATTAGCTGTGTGGTGCCTGTAATGCCAGCTACTCGGGAGACTGAGGCAGGAGAATCGCTTGAACCCGGGAGGCAGAGGTTGCAGTGAGCCGAGATCGTGCCACTGCACTCCAGCGTGGCAACAGCACGAGACTCCATCTCAAAAAACCCCCAAAAACAAGCCGGGCACAGTGGCTCACGCCTGTAATCCCAGCACTTTGGGAGGCTGAGGCGGGCAGATCACCTGAGGTCGGGAGTTCGAGACCAGCTTGATTAACGTGGAGAAACCCCATCTCTACTAAAAATACAAAATTAGCCGGGCATGGTGGCACATGCCTGTAATCCCAGTTACTTGGGAGGCGGAGGCAGGAGAATCGCTTGAATCCGGAAGGCAGAGGTTGTGGTGAGCTGAGATCGCACCATTGCACTCCAGCCTGGGCAACAAGAGCAAAACTCCGTCTCAAAAAAAAAAAAAAAAAAAAAAAAACCCAAAAAACAAAAATAGATCTTTTTCAGACTGACACCTGGGCAGCTTAAGAAGCAACTAAAAACTTTGACATAAAATTATCATGAGCTGAGCTAGATAATAAATTTGGACCCTTACCTTACACCATAGAAAAGTATGAATTCACAATGGGTTAAATAGATTAATGGCCTAAAACCAAGACCTAAAACTATAAAACTCCTAGAAGAAAACATAAAAGAAAAGCTTAAGGACATTGTATTTGACAATGATTTCTTGAATATGACATCAAAAGCACAGGCAACAGAACTAAAAATAGACAAATGGAACTACATGAAACTTAAAACTTCTGCACAACAAAGAAAACACTCATCAGAGTGAAAAACAACCCTTGGAATGGGAGAATATATTTTCAAATCATATATCTGATAAGAGATTATTATTCAGAATATGTGAGGAAATTCCACAACTCAATAACAACAACAAATATAACTCAGTTAAAATATGGGCAAAGAACTTAAATAGACATTTGTCTAAGAAGATATATAAATGGCCAACCAGTATAAGAAAAGATACTCACTGCAATGGTTAATACTGAGTGTCAACTTGATTAGATTGAAGGATGCAAAGTATTGATCCTGGGTGTGTCTGTGAGGGTATTGTCAAAGGAGATTGTCATTTGAGTCAGTGGGCTGGGAAAGGCAGACCCACCCTTCATCTGGGTGGCCACCATCTAATCAGCTGCCAAAGTGGCCAGAATATAAAGCAGGCAGAAAAACATGAAAAGACTAGACTGGTTTCGCTTCCAAGCCTACATCTTTCTCCCATGCTAGATGCTTCCTGCCCTCGAAGATTGGACTCCATGTTCTTCAGTTTGGGACTCAGACTGACTCTCCTTGCTCCTCAGCTTGCAGATGGCCTGTTGTGGAACCTTGTGATTGTGTGAGTTAATTCTTAATAAACTCTCCTTTACATATACATATATGTATATATATATATATACACACCTATATATATATATACACCTATATATATACACCTATATATATACACCTATATATATATACACCTATATATATACACCTATATATATATATACACACGCACGCACACACACACACATATATATATAAAATTATTTCTGTCCCTCTATAGAGGGACATATATATATACACACACACACACATATATATACACATATATATATAATTAGTTCTGTCCCTCTATAGAGCCCCGACGCCCTGACCAATATACATTTTGGTATCAGGAGTGTTTCTAGAGGAACAGAATATTAAGAATGGAGTTATTTCACTGGTTTTGGGGTTTCTGGAGTTGGCTGCTTAATATGATTAGACCAAAAAATGCTAAGGACTCTACTTCTAATAGTATGAAAACACTGATAGTGCTTGGCGGAAACTGTTTAGACAGTTATGCAAAGTAAATGCATTTAACACTCCTGATTCACCACTCATGAGAGGCAAGGAGTTTAATGACTCTATACATAATACCTTTGACCATATGTGGAGAACCAAGGAACATAATGAAGTTGATTGGTTGCTCCTAAGTTCAGTGGACAAAGTGATGAAAGAAAATGATGAACTCAGGGATTCTGCTTCAGAAGCAGATATTGAGCCTCAAATCTGCTTAGATTGCCCTAAGTGAGAGTCTTAGCTCCTGTAGAGAAAGAGCTGAAATTGGGGAAAAACAGACACAGACTCTTATCATGTGAGTGGCTGACCTGCAACAAAAGATGCATGCACAGCCTTGCCAGGTGTCCACTGTTAAAGTGAGGGCACTGATTGGAAAGGAATGGGACCCTGTAACTTGGAATAGGGACGTGTGGGAGGACCCTGATGAAGCTGGGGACACTGAGTTTGTAAACTCTGATGAAACTTTTTTGCCAGAAGAAACAGCTTCCCTATCCCAAGTAGTGGCAACATCCCCTCCCTGACCCATGCTGCCATCCAGCCTTTCCACCTTTGTCTAAGGAGATAAACCCTGTGCTGCTTGAGGCAAGAGTGATGGCCTCCCCTGAGGCAGTTGTCAGGCAAGATGATGTTGATTCTCCTCAGGAGCCACCACAAACACTCCTGTTTCCTTCTAGACTAAAGTCCTGGTGGGACCCTAGAGGTAAGGTTCAAAGTGTGACCCATGAGGAGGTGTGCTACACTCAAAAAGAACTGCTTGAGTTTTCTAATTTATATGAGCAGAAATCTGGAGAACAGGCATGGGAATGGATATTAAGGGTGTGGGATAAGGATAGAAGGAACATAAGAGTTGGATCAGGCTGAATTTATTGATTTGGGCCCAATAAGTATGGATTCTGCATTAATGTTGCAGTTTGGGGAGTTACAGAAAGGTTCTAATAGTTTATTTGCTTTGTTAGCTGCAATATGGATTAAAAGATGGCCCACTGTGACCCAGCTGGAAATGCCTGCTCTCCCTTGGTTTAATGTAGAGAAAGGGATCCAAACACTTAAGGAGATCGGGATGGTGGAGTGGATTAGTCACTTTAGACCTACTTATCCCAGCTGGGAGGGTGCAGAAGATATACTCTTCACCAATGCCCTGTGAAATAGATTTGTGAGGGCAGCACCTGCATATTTGAAGAGCTTTGTGGGTGCTCTGCTCTGTATGTCAGATCTAACTGTGAGAACCACAGTCACTCAACTACAAAATTTAAATACAATGGGAATAATTGGATCATGAGGTGGCAGGGGCCAGCTGGTGGAACTCGACCGTCAAAGGCAAGGTGGGCATAGCTACCATCATGGACTACAGAGGCAAAGCAGCAATCAGAATAGTCTGACTCGTGTAGAGCTCTGGCATTGACAAATTAATCATGGTGTTACTATAAGTGAAATTAATAGGAAGTTTACTGCATTCCTACTTAATTTATATAAGCAGAAAACTTCTAGGTCGCATGGACAAAAGACTAATTTGAATTATAAAAACAGGTCATCATGGCCCCTTAATCAATTTCCAGACTTGAGCCAGTTTACAGACCCAGAACCCCTTGAATGAAGGGGAGGCTGAGTCCCCTTGAGGAAGGATCCCACTATATTACTGACAATTTATGCAGTGAATCTTTCTCCCATCCATTCCCAAGGAGACCTTTGGCTCTTTCCCAGGGCATTTGTGCACTGGGAAAAGGGAAATGATCAAACATTTTGGGGACTACTGGACACTGGCACTGAGCTAACATTGATTCCAGGGGACCCAAAACATCATTATGGTATCCAGTTAAAGTAGAGGCTTATAGAGGTCAGGTAATTAATGGAGTTTTATCTCAGGTCTGACTTACAATGGCTTCAGTGGGTCCCTGGACTCATCCTGTGGTCATTTCCCTAGGGCTAGAATGCATGATTGGCATAGACATACTTAGCTGCTGGCAGAATCCCCACATTGGCTCTCTGACTGGTAGGGTGAGGGCTATTGTGGTGGGAAAGGCCAAATGGAAGCCATTAGAGCTGCCTGTACCTAGAAGAATAGTAAATCAAAAACAATATCACATCCCTGGAGGGACTGTGGAGATCAGTGCCACCATCAAGGACTTGAAAGACGCAGAGGTGGTGATTCCCACCACATCTCCATTCAACTCTCCCATTTGGCCTGTGCAGAAGACAGATCAATCTTGGAGAATGACAGTGGATTATTATAAGCTTAACCAAGTGGTGACTCCAGTTGCAGCTGCTGTACCACATGTGGTTTCATTGCTTGAGCAAATTAATACATCTCCTGGTACCTGGTATGCAGCCATTGATTTGGCAAATGGCATTTTCTCCATTTCTGACCATAAGGCCCATCAGAAGCAATTTGCCTTCAGCTGGCAAGGCCAGCAATATACTGTTGGGAACAGGCCCCCCAAAATCTGGCCATAAACTGGCCCCAAAACTGGCCATAAACAAAATCTCTGCAGCACTGTGACATGATGGCCATAATGCCCAAGCTGGAAGGTTGTGGGTTTACTGGAATGAGGGCAAAGAACACCTGGCCCGCCCAGGGAGGAAAACCGCTTAAAGGCATTCTTAAACCACAAACAACAGCATGAGTGATCTGTGCCTTAAGGACATGCTCCTGCTGCAGATAACTAGCCCAACCCATCCCTTTATTTTGGCCAATCCCTTTGTTTCCCATAAGGGATACTTTTAGTTAATCTAATATCTATAGAAACAATGCTAATGACTGGCTTGCTGTTAATAAATACGTGAGTAAATCTCTGTTCGGGGCTCTCAGCTTTGAAGGCTGTGAGACCCCTGATTTTCCACCTCACACCTCTATATTTCTGTGTGTGGGTCTTTAATTCCTCTAGCGCCGCTGGCTTAGGGTCTCCTCGACCAAGCTGGTCTCGACAATATACCTTTACTGTCCTACCTCGGGGGTATATCAACTCTACGGCTTTGTGTCATAATCCTATTTGGAGAGACCTTGATTGTCTTTCACTTCCAGAAGATATCACACTGGTCCATTACATTGATGACTGATTGGATCCAGTGAGCCAGAAATAGCAAACACACTCGACTTACTGGTGAGACATTTGTGTGTCAGAGGATGGGAAATAAATCCTACTAAAATTCAGGGAACTTCTACCTCAGTAAAACTTCTAGGGGTCTAGTGGTGTGGGGCCTGTCAAGATATTCTTTCTAAGGTGAAGGATAAGTTGCTGCATTTGGCCCCTCCTACAACCAAGAAAGACAGGCCCAATGTCTAGTGGGCCTATTTGGATTTTGGAGGCAACACATTCCTCATTTTGGGTGTACAACTTCAGCCCATTTATCGAGTGACCCGAAAGGCTGCCAGTTTTGAGTGGGGTCCAGAACAGGAGAAGGCTCTGCCACAGGTCCAGACTGCTATGCAAGCTGCCCTGCCACTTGGGCCATATGACTTAGCAGATGCAATGGTGCTTGATGTGTCAGTGGCAGATAGGAATGCTGTTTGGAGCCTTTGGCAGGTCCCCATAGGCGAATTACAGTGGAGGCCTCTAGGATTTTGGACCAAGGCCCTGCCATCTTCTGCTGATAACTACTTTCCTTTTGAAAGACAGCTCTTTGTCTGTTACCAGGGCTTTGGTGGAAATGGAACGTTTGACTATGGGTCATCAAGTCACCATGTGACCTGAACTGCCTATCATAAGCTGGATGCTTTCTGACCCGTCTAGCCATTATGTGGGTTGTGCACAGCGGTATTCCTTCATCAAATGGAAGTGGTATATAGGCAATCCGGCTCGAGCAGGTCCTGAAGGCACAAGTAAGTTACACGAGGAAATGCCTCAAATGCTCATGGTCTCCACTCCTTCCACCCTGCCTTCTCTTCCCCAGCCTGCACTGATGGCCTCATGGGGAGTTCCCTATGATCAGCTGACAGAGGAAGAGAAGAGTAGGGCCTGGTTCACAGATGGTTCTGCACAATATGTAGGCACCACCCAAAAGTGGACAGCTGCAGCACTACAGCCCCTTTCTAGGACATCCCTGAAGGACAGCAGTGAAGGGAAGTCTTCCCAGTGGGCAGAACTTCAAGAAGTGCACCTGGTAGTGCACTTTGCATAGAAGGAGAAATGGCCAAATATGCCTACATCTTTCTCCCATGCTGGATGCTTCCTGCCCTCAAACATCGGACTCCACGTTCTTCAGTTTTGGGACTCCATTTGGCTCTCCTTGCTCCTCAGCTTGCAGACAGCCTATTGTGGGGCCTTGTGATCATGTGTTAATACTTAATAAACTTCCCTTTATATATATATGTATATATATATATCTCCTATTATTTCTGTCCCTCTAGGGAACCCTAATACACTCACCATCAGTAATTATTAGAGAAACGCAAATCAAAACCACTATGAGATATCACCTCACACTCATTAGCATGGTCACTATCAAAAGAACAGGAAAATAGCATGCTGGCAAGGATAAGGAGAAATTGGAACTTTTTGTTGCACCATCATGGGAATGTAAAATGGTGCCGTTGCTATAGAAAGCAGTATAAATCTTCCTTAAAATTTAAATTTTAAAATTTAATTTAAAAAATTTACATTTAAAATTAAATTACCATATGATCCAGCAATCACCCTCATGGGTATGTATCCAAACAAATTTAAAGCATGATCTTAAAGAGCTATTTGCACACTCATGTTTATTGCACACTCATGTTTATTGCAGCATTATTCACAACAGCCATGAGGTACAAGCAACCCAAGCAGCCATTGATATATGAATGCATAATAAAAATGTGATACACACACACACACACACACACACACACACACAATGGAGTATTATGCAGCCTTAAAAAAGAAGGAAATCATGTCACACGTTACGACATAGATGAACTTCAAGGACATCATGCTAAGTGAATAAGCCAGTCACAGAAGGGCAACTACTGTATGATTCCATTCATATGAACTATTTATAGCACTGTAGTCAAAATCATAGAGACAGAAATTAGAAATGTAGTTGCCAGAGGCTAGGTGGATGGGGAGGGGCATTAGTGTTTCATGTGCGTAGAATTTGTTTCACACGATGAAAAAGTTCTAGAGCCCCGTTGCATAATAATGTGAATATATGTAACATCACTGAACTTACACTTAAAAATGGTTAAAATGGTGAATTTAATGTTATGTGTCTTATTACAATAAAAAAGTTTGATGCTGAAGCACATCTCATCTCTTCTTATATGTGTCCAAAGTTTAAAAGTACAGCTTTGGGTTGTGAGTTATTTAATCAATGAAGACTCCAGTTTCACTGAAAACACAGGTGATGACAAAAATGATAGGACTTAATACCACCAAAATTTCACACTTCTGGCCATCTGCTTTTCAGAGTCAATGAGTCCTGAAGACAAATTAACATGTGGCATATGAAAGAAAGGCAGGAAAATTGGGACTCTGCCCAGACCTTCAAAGACTAGCACTATCCATTCTGTTTGAAAGCACTTCTTTTATATATGGACAGGTCTTTCACATTCCAGGCCAAACTATTTCTTTATATAAACAATCTCCTGTAGCCTAATACATCCCATGCTCCTCTGTGATAACTATTCAGCCTCAAGCACAGTAACCCGAGTGCCTGATTGATTGCACTTCTGATCAATTCTTTTTGTATTTGGCTTTTACACCTGACTTACTGTTCCTATGTGAGGTACAGGATAAGTTAGAATAAGCAATGAAATGTAAATCTTCATAGAGCTACAAATGCTGAATTCTTTTGTCAAGAGATCTATACACCAGCAACCAAGGGCATCCCTGGCATTTAAATATAGATCAGTGTCTGCACCAGCAACAGGAAGAGTATCTGGGAACTTGTTAGAAATGCAAGTTTCGCGCTTGTAATCCCAGCACTTTCAGAGGCCAAGGCAGGTGGATCACTTAAGGCCAGGAGTTTGAGATCAGCCTGGCCAACATGGTGCAACCCTGTCTCTACTAAAAATATAAAAATTAGCCGGGTGTGGTGTCAGGCGCTTGTAATCCCAGCTACCTGGGAGGCTGAGGCACGAGAATCACTTGAACAAGGGGAGGCAGAGGCTGCAGTGGGCTGAGATGGCACCACTGCACTCCAGCCTGGGCTGGAATGAGACTCCATCTCAAAAAAAAAAAAAAAAAAAAAAAAAAAGAAAGAAAAGAAAAGGAAAAAGGAAATACAAGTTTTGGAGTCCCTCTTCAAACCTATCAAGTAAGAAGCCCTGAAGGTGGAGCCCTGAATTCTGTATTTTCACAGCCCTCCAGTTGATTCTGAAGCCAGTTGAAAAAGCAATTGCAACAAAAGCCAAAATTTAGAAATGGGATCTAGTTAAACTAAAGAGCTTCTGCACAGCAAAAGAAACTATCATCAGAGTGAACAGGCAACCTACAGAATGGGAGAAAATTTTTGCAATCTATCCATCTGACAAAGGGCTAATATCCAGAATCTACAGAGAACTTCAACAAATTTACAGTAAACAAGCAAACAACCCCATCAAAAACTGGGCAAAGGATATGAACTGACACTTCTCAAAAGAGGACATTTATGTGGTCAACAAACATGAAAAAAGCTCATCATCACTGGTCATTAGAGAAATGCAAATCAAAACCACAATGAGATACCATCTCACACCAGTTAGAATGACGATCAATAAAAAGCCGGGAAACAACAGATGCTGGAGAGGATGTGGAGAAATAGGAACGTTTTTACTCTGTTGGTGGGAGTGTAAATTAGTTCAACCATTGTGGAAGACAGTGTAGTGATTCCTCAAGGATCTAGAACCAGAAATACCATTTGGCCCAGCAATCCCATTACTGAGTATATACCCAAAGGATTATAAATCATTCTACTATAAAGACACATGTACACTTATGTTTATTGCAGCACTATTTACATTAGCAAAGACTTGCAACCAACCCAAATGCCCATCAGTGATAGACTGGATAAGGAAAATGTGGCAAATATACACCATGGAATACTATGCAGCCATGAAAAGAATGAGTTCATGTCCTTTGCAGGGACATGGATGAAGCTGGAAGCCACCATTCTCAGCAAACTAACACAGGAACAGTAAACCAAATACCACATGTTCTCACTCATAAGTGGGAGTTGAACAATGAGAACACATGGACACAGGGAGGGGAACATCACACACCAGGGCCTTTCAGCGGGTGGGAGCAAGGGGAGGGAGAGCATTAGGACAAATACCTAATGCATGTGGGACTTAAAACCTAGATGACAGGTTGATAGGTGCAGCAAACCACTATGGCACATGTATACCTATGTAACAAACTTGCACGTTCTACACATGTATCCCAGAACTTACAGTAAAATTAAAAAAAAAAAAACCACAAGAACATTGAGAGCCACTACCATAGATCTTTTCCTGTGTGAAAGAGGCCAAATAAAATCCAAGTCCTACCAGCACATGTGTGAAGAGTGACAGCAGGTGGCAGTGTTCGACTATTTCTACCTTTTCTAGAACTCTATTCACCATGGAGCAAATGAAATTTGTCACAGGTTACTGGTCATTTAGTGAAAAAAATAAATTCCATTGCTGTTTTCCATTTCAAAAAAGAAAACTTTAATTCTCTGTAGATACAGAACCAAAACCTAAAAATAAAATATACACTTTTTTCCTTTTTTGGAATTTAACTTTGGAGGTATTTTTTAAACTGTATTCCATCAAGGTAATAAAATGCCTCTGCTGGGACCCTCTTAGGTGTATTCACATGAAGTCAACAAGATTTCTTCCCACCCCCCACCCCATGCCCTGCCACTCTGTACTATTTTGTTTTCTATTCTGTGCAGCCATGACTTTTACTTGCCCAATTTATTAATATATAAATATCAGTGCAAACACTGAACTTAAGGATAGTTTATATTTTGAAAAGGGTTCCTTGCAGTGTAGGCCAAAATATTGACCATAGTCCATGGGAGGATGGACTTGGAAAAGAACTATCGTTGTCTTAAGAGATTACGTGACGCATGATTTTACAGCAAGAAAGTGAGGAGTCAGGCTTTCCATCCAAGCAACTGATTCTTTTCCCCACTAGTGGAACCAACACCAGTTGCTTTCTGATCCTCAGTGGCCATAGGGATTCAGCCTGACCTGCCCAGAGCCTTCTTTTTTTTTTTTTTTTTTTTTTTTTTGAGACAGAGTCTCACTCTGTCACCCAGGCTGGAGTGCAGTGGCTGGATCTCTGCTCACCGCAAGCTCCGCCTCCCAGGTTCATGCCATTCTCCTGCCTCAGCCTCCCAAGTAGCTGGGACCACAGGGGCCCGCCACCACGCCCAGCTAATTTTTTTTGTATTTTTAGTAGAGACCGGGTTTCACCGTGTTAGCCAGGATGGTCTCGATCTCCTGACCTCATGATCCACCTGCCTCGGCCTCTCAAAGTGCTGGAATTACAGGCGTGAGCCACCGCGCCCGGCCCCAGAGCCTTCTTGAAGGCTGCCCTCTGAGTGACCCTTCCTAGATCCCAGAGACTGGCCCACTGCACTGGGCTTGCTCAAAGCAGGACCAGAAAGACCATACTGAGCTCCAGACATTGCCTCGTCCCTTTCACCATACTCTCTAAACACAGAGTTTTGAATTTTAACATTATTGTACCCTTAAGAGCTTTTCTTGATAAATGGCTCTTTGGATGACATGTACAATAGCATCCAATGCCTTCTCCAAGATGAATGACAACTGTAATAACAGCAATACACTTAGGGCTATTCCGCCTACAACTGAAGCTTTTGTTTTCTGATGTTCTTTTATCCCTAACATCAATTTGTTCCTGTCAGCAAACATAAGCTATCGAGGCAGAATTCCATGTACAGAAGGCAATGTTTGGTCTTCCCTACTGGCATGTTAAATACATTTTCCTGATGCAATGTTACATTTAATGTTGTGCTGCTGGGGAGAAAAATTCATCAGTGTCTCTTCAGCTCATGATCCTATCTTGTCTTGAGATCACGTTTCATTATTTCTCAAGCCAAGAATACACGGGGTCTGGTCTATGGCCAAATAATGTGATTCTGGGACATAGATTGGGATTACTGAAGATAAAGTGGCCTGGCCATGAGGCATACTGTAAGAACACATGTTCTTATTAGATTGCATCCCATCTCTGCGGTGGCTGCCCTCCTGCCAAGACTGAATGCTACTAAGCACATACCTCCCCTCAGCTCTCAAGTGAGTCACAAGTTTGCTTTCATTCCAAAAGCAAAACATAACAGTGAGAGAGGCCCAGGGCCACTTAAGAGCTACAAGCTGTTGGTTCGTATGGGGACAGAGCCTGCCTTCCAGCTGAGGCAGCACCCCAATAATGCCAAGTGGCGCCTTCAGCATTCTCACAGGTGCAAGCTATTTCTTCCTGAATGAATCACCGAGTCTCCTCTAAGTTCTTTGTGCTACTCACTGTTGCTTACATCATAAACACACGGAGGCTGCAAAGCTTCACACTTTGTTCCAAACATTTAAAAGGAGCTTTTAGCCTGTCTCCCTCCTTATATGGCAATAACTGATCTCTGAACCATTCTCAGCTCAGGGCCTTTTCTTGGAAAGGACCATGGAAGTCAAAGGCAATATCAATAGCTGAAGACCTCCAGTGGTTTTTTTAACGGACCAGATATAATAAGGCAGGTATATGGCCAACCACTTTTCAGATGGAATTACAGAGATGAGACCACAAGGAGGAACTCATGAGCCTTAGGAGTACTTTAACATCCAATAGTGAAGTCCACTTGGTCTTAAGTGAAAGATCTAGGAGGCAGAAATGGCTCTGTAATTTTATTCTCCCATTTGTAATCTTCCTTATCCAAAGTGCCTTAAGGTTATGGGCGGGTCTCATAGTTTCTTAAGGTCCCTAAGGTTAGGGGAGGGTCTCATAGTTTCTTAAAGTGTAGAGTGCAGAGTACCTGTGTCAAAATCACTGGAAGTGCTTCTTAAAGGTTTATTCCAAACCCCCACCACATACCACTCCCTTCTCAGTGAACAGAATCACTCAGTTTGGGGCCCCAGGCATCAGCATTTTAATGAGATTCTTGGGTAATCTTTTTGGACACTGCATTTTCAGGACCATTTATTTAGGCTCTTAAGAGACTTTCACACTACTGATAACAATGTCATTCCCTGAATAGTTGTCATGGAGTATTATGAGCTCCAACCATGCCTTCAATTAAACCCTTGGGCAGAACTGGCACTCAGAGGTGGTTGTTCTTACTATGTATATATCACCCACTGAGACACAAACCTCTCAAGGGCAATAATTAGGTCTTTTACTTCCTTTATTTTTTTCAGCAATGGTAATGACAGTGCCATTGTAAGTAAACAAGACATATAATCTTGTAAAATTCGATGTAAAACAAGGCATATAGTCAGTAAAATAAGGCAGAGAAAATTATTTGAACTTATTGTATTGCATTTGAAGGACATTCTACTGGTATTCTGTTGGAATAGGTCTTGCCTGATTGCCTAATTTCACTGAAGCCCACAAGGACGTGGCAAGGTTGACAAGCGGGCTTAACTGGCTATTGGCAGAGTTCTGTTAAGAGGACAGTCCTTACTAGCTGAGTTGAAACCTGGAGTGACCCAACAGAGGTCCAAAGGCTAGAATACAGCCTGACATACTAGGTGTTCAATAAATGCTTGATGCATAAAAATGAGAACTGTGATTCTATTGCTTTGCAATATTTGCTGATTCACAGTTTCCTCATATTCTTGTGCAGTTATTTTATTCTTATTATCCTATATATTTGCCTTAATGATCAGAGAGTTATAAATAACAATGAAACTTAATTTGAAAAAAAAATTCATTGGTATTAATTAAGGGAAAGGGTCACAGTGAATTCTATCAGACATTACTGAGGCTCCCAGCTAAAGAGCCTAACTTAATACCACTTAGACAACTTAAAACCTTAGATCTAAGCAGAAACCCTAGGGAGAATAAGTTTTAGAGAAAATCAAAATGCTCAAACCTCTAGGAAACTATCCCCAGAACCTTTACTACTTCTCTTTCTATACACAGGCACTATCTCAAATATGGTAGTTGGACAAGAATATTGCACATGTATTACCACATGCAGTTCTAATGCCTCCCTCTATTTAGAATGCAAGCTCAGTGAAGACAGGAACTAAAAATACACTCAATAATCCTCATAGACACAAATAAGTTAGAGTCTAAGTAGCTTGCAAGCAGTTAATAAATACCTAAATACTGGAATGAATGATAACCAGGATTCTGGCCAAAAAAATAGGCAGGAAATCTCCTCATGCCAAGAGGGGTTTGCCGGATAGTAAGGAGGATCCTCTGAGGAGGGGCCAGTGGAGAATTCTTGCTTGAAAAAAGATTCTGAGCTGCATGCTTACTTATTCCCAAGGACCAGCCTGACTCTGTATGTGCCGTTCTGGAGGAAAAAAAGAAAGGAAGGAAAAGGAAAAACAAGAGCAACAAACTCTAAGTGGCAGCAAACAGATTTGAGGCAAAGGCATCTATTTGTGCTCGTTCATATGGCTCTTCAGCCTCTGTCCTGTGCCTGCTGCAAATGAATGACCCCTTCCCATTGGGAAACAGGTGTCTCCTGCCAATTAGGATTTAAAAATCAACAGGGGCTTCTTAAGAGAATGATGACAAGTCTAATTGCAAGAAGCAGCTGTAGAGCCCTTGGCTACACTAGGGCTGGTTTTATTAATCCCCATTTTGTTGGGTGCCTGGAACTGAGCTGGGGTCAGCTCCCCTGTCATAGGGTCGAAGCTGTAAAATGTAGGGTGAGTATTTAATGACCTGAGCTCAGCAGGAGGGATTAGAGTGCCCTTCCCTGACACAGGGAGTTGGGCGTGTAAAAGTCAAGTGGACACAAAGGCACTGTCAACAAGAGACAGCAATTCAAAGGGTTGCCACCACTAGAGAAAGGGACCAGCAGGCTTACACAATGCTCTGTTATTTATTTGACTTTACCGTGTTTACTGGTCTGTTGTCTGAACCCCACCTCTCTGTCCAAGGGAAGAACCTGGAGTTTCTTACGAGCGTGGCCTCAGTATGATTACTGATGTTTGCTTTTGCAAACATACATATCCTTATAGCGCATAAACCCTGGCTTGAAGAGATCAAAAAGGTGTGGTAGCATAGTACACCATCTGTATAGAACTGGCAAAACAAAGCAAGACAAACAAATCTGTACATTTGAATGGCCGATTGAGACAGACATTTTAAAGATAAATCAAAACTGTTGACTTGAAATAGTTTCTTAAGATTTCCTAGTGGCAGAGCCTTCCTAGAGTCCCTCTTCTATGGGTGTGTTCTCTAGGCAGCATGTACATTCATATGTGCTCATATGCATATATATATATGCATACATATGCAAACAGCACCTCTCCAGCAAGCCCTCCTTACCCTCTGTGCTTCCGTAGTACAACATTCCTTCGAGTGCCTTTACTATTTGCTTTTATACCCAGCTCATTCATTACTAGAGTGCAAACTGTGAGGGTTCATTGTGTTTTAATTGTCTTTGTATCCTTATCTTCTAACATGGTACCTGACATATAGCAAGTGCTCAATAACTATTTCTTTGAACTACCACTTCCCCAATCAGGAGGTGGGGAAACTACCTGCCAAAGAAATGCTAACAACTGCCAAGGCAAACATACTGTAATCATGCGGGTCCCTTGCCATCTAAGAAGTCATTCCTCTAAAATGCCAGTGACGATAAGAAAGTCCAAGAAACATTCCTCCAGAAACACATGCAAACATCCACTGTGGAATGCCTTGGCCTTCTCTCATAAGAATAGCTCAGTGAGAGCCCAGCAGAGAGGAAAATGAAACCAGAGGCTGACATTTGCTCATAGAAATGTACAGACCTTAATTTAGGCAGTGCTGAAAGGTCAGGGTCAAGTGGATGAACAGGATGAAGAGTTTTCTATAGGGAAATTCTGCAAGTCCTATGAATACGTTTAGGTCTACATGTAGAAACTAGGCCATATACAAACAAAATCTTTTAAAACTAACATTTACTGGGAATTTATTATATTCTGTTCCGGTCAATAGAACCCAGAGAGTGTTGGTCCCACAGTGCCATGCTAAGAAGTTTCCACTTGGTCTGTTAAAAGATCCTGGCATCACGCAGAGAGACAAGCTCAGTTCTGTTCCTTATCACCCTAGTGGGCTCATGCAGGATGTATTAGAAGGACAGGGACTTCAGGAAACAATTTAACTCTATTAATAATCATCTTGGCAAACAGGAATTAAAATCTTTAATTAGAGATATGGCCAAGGGAGTGAATTAAGGGAAGTTTTGAAGAACATTTTACATATAATATTGATAAGCCTGGAAAGAAAAGGGAAAAGTAACAGTCAATACTAAGTTAAAGTCTGATAGTTTGGAGAACTAGGTGGATGGTATGGCATAAACAAAGATATGATATGGCATAAACAAAGATAGGAAGGGGAAGAGATGTTTCCAGTTTGGAATTTCAAGTGAAATGCTAAATTTTGGAGACATGAAAGAAAAAAATTTTAAGATAAACTTGTAAAAAGCTGACAGATATTACCCTGGGGTCTGACCCTATAATTAATAAAGAATGTTTCCTAAATAAACTATTTTAACATAATATTAGGTTGATGCAAAAGTAATTGCCGTTTTTGCCATTAAAACCTAGATAGATATGTAGAAAAACAAGCCTGCATAAAGTGGTAAATAAAGATTCATCTTATAATTTCAAATAATGTGAATATAGCATAAAAGGAAGAGACCAACACACTGAATCCCAAATATACAAAGCTAAATGTGTTGCCTGAGGAAGGAAGAACTTTGGAAGAGCTTTGCTGGTCCAGGCACAGTTTCATTGAGCAAAAAAAGGCCTTACAAAGGATTTGGGGAATAGTTGTTTTGTGTTGTGTTGGTGGCAGAAGCAGGAGAAGGGTGCCGCAGTTTGGGAGGCAATGTTTTGTGTGGGTGACAGGGTGGGTTGATTTCAGCCTTAGAAGCATATTCTCTAGAGAGGGTGTGCCACTCACTGGCTGACTTTAAATATGTAAGGCTGCTGTTGATTGGCTGGCTTCGAGAATTGTGTTCTCTGCAGCAAGTTGTCACTAACTGGTTAGGTAAGTTTAAAATCAGCTCTGGTGTTTATTTGTTACCACAGCCCTTGAACTGAAATTTATTGATTAAACAGGATTAAAACTAGTTTCTACTCTTTACTGGCTAGCAAAGCTATAGAACTCTTGGGCTTTTCCTGGGAGTATGGTGTCTTCAGTTTTTCTTTAATTATTCTCAATAAATACAAGACCAATTCAGTAACAATCTAGTGAGCTATTTCACTGCATTACTTCTCTGGAAATCTTTTTTTTTTTAAAGTCTCAATTTTTTCATGGTGAAACCTCGTCTCTACTAAAAATACAAACAAAACAAAACAAAAAAATTAGCCGGGCGTGGTGGCGGGCGCTTGTAGTCCCAGCTACTCAGGAGGCTGAGGCAGGAGAACGGTGTGAACTCGGGAGGCGGAGCCTGTGGTGAGCCCAGATAGCGCCACTGCACTCCAGCCTGGGCTACAGAGTGAGACTCCGTCTCAAAATAAATAAAATAAAATAAAATAAAAGTGTCGCCATTTTTTTAACTTCTCATAACAATAGAAAGATAATTATTCAATCAAAGATTTCTGAAATTGCCAAATGCTTTTAATTTGTGTGGTCTTACCAACTAATTAGTCTACCATAATTTGGCTAACACCTAACGCATCTTTTCATTTTGCTTATTTTCATGGCATTATGCACTGTTTTGTCCTACGTGGAAGATTTTATATTCAGTACTGAAGTTAGTTAAATTCAGAATGGTTCCTTACTGCACTTAGGGGCTATGCCTATGTGCTGTGGGTTTTCCCTTGTAAACGATTGGTTGTGCCTGTCATACTGTTTAAATACTTTGAATTCTAAGGCAATTTTTGGTAAGGCACCATTTGGTTCCCTTACAGCTGATGTCTGGGGCTATATGTGCTTCAGCTGTGGTGCTGGTCCTGACAGGCTGACAGAATGCTTGCTAAGTGGATGTCTAAACACATATGTCTAAGCACATATGCTTTCTCTGCACGGGATCAACAGAAGGCCTGCATTTTTTGGAATCCATTACACTGTTTATATTGTGATGTAAGACGTGGAAGCCGTTTTAGTTTTTTTTTCTAACATGGCTGAAAGAGAATCCACCTCAAACATTATTGAACTGGAAATAACATTCAATTCCAGATACTACCCCATGTAACTTTTATTATAACGCTTATTCCAGGTCATGGAGGTTGCCTGTGATCCTAATTGTATCCCTCCACAGTCTCCAAAGTCCCTAGAGGGCCAGGCCTGCTTCCTTTGATGTTTGGGTCGGGTAGCTGTACGAGGGCTTGACACGTAATAGGTACTCAATAAGTGTTTGTTGAATAAACTGATCAGTAAGTTTTTAATGTCAGATATTTCTTCTGTGGAAACAGAAGTAACACATTCCTTTTCTTATGCTCATTTCCCACTTCTGTAACTATATATATATATATGTATATATATGTATATGTATATATATATAGACACACACACATAGAGAGAGAGAGAGAGAGAGTACAATATGATCAGGCAATAGATCTTTTGATTGTGAATCCAGTGCTTTTCCTATCACCACTTACTGGTCTTTTTACACTATTTTTATTTTTTTTCTAGAATTCCAAAACAGTTACTAAGCATCATTTGTATGTAAAGTTCATTGAACTCTTTAAACTTAATCTCCATATATTCACTAGAATCAAGTTTGGAGAGTAGAGTTCTTATGATCAGCTCTTTGCCAATACTAAATCACTTAAACATTTTCACAATGATTGTCACTGGATAGATACTTCAAGCTACTACTCTCAGCTTCTTCTTTTACACAAATGACATTAAAATGTCTCCAAAGAAAGAAAGGAATTCTAATGACAACAAATAAGAAAGAAAAAATAAATTGTATAATTTAATATCCATTTCAGGTTTGATTAAACATCAAAACATCTTGTAAACCCATGGTCCTATGCGTAACAGGGAACTATCTTGGTTCTCTTTGACTGGTTACAATCTCACATGTTCAAATCACTCATTCCTTCCTTCCTCAGGCAAGGGCACATATTACAACCTTTGACCTCAGGGACGATCTGGTTGAGAGGCAAAAAGAAGGGCATGCCTTTAGCAGAAGGAAATAAGCTAGAACATATTGGAATATATGGCTTTTACAGTTGTTCATGAACTGAAACTCACTTTATAGAAATTGGAGCATTCCTATTGCTAAAAAATCTTGGGAAAAATCTTGTATCAGTCAAAAACAAACCCTACGATACAACTGTAAGTGTCCACAATGCATCTCTGTCAAAGGCAGACACCAGGCTGCTGATATGAAACCAACTATCAGGCTCCTTTACTCTCTTTTTGCCTTAAAATGGAACACCCACCTGACCTGGAAAGAACTAAAGGATAGCTCACATTCCTTTGCCCTAAACCAGCAGTCCCCAACCATTTTGGCACCAGGAACTGGTTTCCTGGAAGACAATTTTTCCACAGATGGGGGCGGGGGGATGGTTTTGGGATAAAACTCTTTCACCTGAGATCATCAGACATTAGATTCTCATAAAGAGCACACAACCTAGATCCCTCTTGGGCAGAGTTCTCAATACGGTTCACACTCCTCTGAGAATCTAATGCCACCCTGATCTGACAGGAGGTGGAGCTCATGCAGTAATGCTGGCTCACCTGCCTGCCTGCCTGCCGCTCACCTGCTGCTGTGCGGCCTGGTTCCTAACAGTCCCAGGGATTGGGGACACCTGCCATAAACAATCCAATCATTGAAAACAGGCCGTGGTACTTACATGTAGACACTATAACAAATCAACGTGAGCTTAGTGAAAAGCAGGTAGTTCTCCTGAAGGATATTTAATGAACTGTGAACTGTGCCAACTCAGACATTTTAACATATTTTCTCCGGAGATTTGTGTCTAAGTAGAAATTAAGAGTGTGATGCCTGCAGTTTCTGGACCAACTGCTTGAGGGCAGAGAAGGCACATGTGGATATTTAGGTGGGTCCAAGTCTTTGAGTCTGTTCCCCTCCTACTTTTCAATGGAATGAGGTAATATATTTTTAAAAGCAAGTGATAGGACCAGGTGCAGTGGCTCATGTCTGTAATCCCAATGCTCTGGGAGGCTAAGGCGGGAGGATCACTTGAGGTCAGGAGTTTGAGACCAGCCTGGGCAATGTAGCAAAACCCTGTCTCTACAAAAAAATTAAAGGTGTGGTGGTGTGCACCTGCAGTCCTAGCTTGGGAGGTTGAAGCAGGAGGATCATCTGAGCCCTGGAGTTCGAGGTTACAGTGAGCTATGATTGTCCCACTGCACTCCAGAGGGGGTGACAGAATGAGACCTCGTTTCTTAATAAAATGATTAAAATAAATTAAATAGGCTTTTAATGTTCTTGGGCAGGAATAGCCAGTTTTTCACCTGCAAGGCACATGGAAGTGCCTGACATTGCTCTGTCAAGGAGGGTGTGTTAAGCTGCTTCATGATGACAGTGTGCTGTCATTCAGGTGTACTGTCAAGAAAATTGGACATTCCTTGGAATAACAAAAGATAAGAAGATAGTTTATTAATAGTTGTTGATCCTGACTTTGCATTAAAATATCCAGGGAATAAAAGAACACCATTGTCCAGGTCCCAACATAAACTAGTTAAATCAGTATCAGTAAGAATGGTTTCAGTATTCTTAAACCTCCTATGTAGTTCTAATGTACAGCCAAGGTTTGGAATAATTCATTTAACCCTTTAAAAGATGTGTCCTACTAAATAAATGCGCCATCACCAATTTCTGCCCTTAGACATGATTCTACCTGCCTCTCTGCTCTACCGAAGTTTGGCTTGGGTCAAGTCCATTTCCTCTACGTCTTGTCCTATTGCAAGTCTCCTAACCATTCTCGCAGCCCCCAACCCAATTCCCACCACCTCCCTCTGTTCTCTGCACAGCTACCAGAGTGGTCTTACCCGAAATGAATCTGACCATGACATTCCTCCACTGAAAACCTACTGGCCCTCCAGCATGTATCCAATATTGGTTTATTAATACATTCAAACTCCTCACAACAGGCATTCACAATCCTTCCTAATCTTTTCTGCTGCCTTCTTCTGGAGCCTCAGCTTCCACTACTCTAGGCAAATTAAATGTTTGCCCCAGGATAGAGTTGCCAGAGACAATGCAAAATACCCAGCTAAATGTGAATTTCAGATACACAAATAATATTTTTGTTAGTAAATGTCCCAAATATTTCATTATTTACTGTTTACCTTAAATTCAAGTTTAACTGGATGTCCTGCATTTGCATTTGCTAACCTGGCAATGAACCCTAAGAAGAATTCCAGGGAGCAGGCCACCACCCCTTTCCCTGCCCACATTGCCACTGCCCCTTCTAGCAGGCATTCCCTTGCTTGAGTGCCCAGAACTGGTTGAAGACCTGCCTCTTTCGCCCAGATGGTCAGGCCCTCCTTCCTCTGCACACACACACTTCTTTCTTCAAACTCCCACCTAAGGTGAGAATTGTCTCTGTGCCTGTCCCCTCATCTACTCTCCACCCCCAGGCAGGATGAGGGGCAACATGATGTCAGGAGCTGAGTCTTAGTAGTGCCCAGCACACTGGGGCTCAATAAACGCTTGGGAAGTGACTCAACCGCACTTCCTGAGCACCCTGGCTGATACAGTGAAGCAGGACCATTACCTTACTTTTCAGTAGAAAACAATAGGAGCAGAGACAATATGAAAGCATTACCCTTTCTGGAACATTGCCAGCACGCTCATGTCTCCCCATTCCTGAGGATACTGTATCCTCCAAATACAGTGGCATGCTATTTTTGGATTTCTTCTATCTTACAAAAAAATACATTTTTTTGTTTTTATTGTTATTTGTTTTATTGTTAATTTCCTTTAGAGGAACCTCCACAGAAGGCAGACTCTTTAAATATTATCTCATTTAACTCTCACAGCCAACCACAAGAGATGGGTAATGGTTAGGGATGGGAAGTTTAAGGCTCAGTGAGGTAATTACCACAAGGTAGCAAGAGTGCTTCTTGCTACCTGGATGACTCAGGTACATCCTACTCTGAATGTGCTCTTTCCAATTGACTGCGCCGATTCATCTCACTTTTCAATCTGTTTGTGTCAGTGCCAGCTTCATCCTAGAGGGAGGCGGCCAGCCTCCAAAGTAGCCCCAGCGATCCCCTGCATCCTGGTATTAACATCCCATGTAGCCCCCTCCCACACTGTACCATGCTTGAGCTATATGACAAATAGCATATGGCAAAAGGTACACCACTTCTGAGGTTAGGGTAAAAGACTGCAGCTTCCATCTTGGGTGCTCTCTTGCTAGCTTGCTCCACCTCTTCCTCTTGGATCTCTTTTTGTGAAAAGCAAGCTACCATGCTGTGACTATTCTCACGGTGAGGCCTATGTGGAAAGCAACTGAAGACTCCAGCAAAGAGCCAGGGAGGAACTGATTCTTGCCAGCAACCACTTATGTGAGCTTGGGAAAGAATTCTCCAGCCCATCAGGACTTGAGGTGACTGCAGTCCTGGCTGATACCTTGATTCTAATCTTCTAAGAGACCCTGAGGCAGAACTGTACAGCTAAGCTGCTTCCAGCTCCCTGACCCTCTAACGCTATGTGAGATAATATATGTTTGATGTTTTAAGCTGCTACATTTTGGAGAAATTCATTATGCAGCAATAGAGAACTAACACACAAGGAGACAAGTAATCCTCCAAGAGGTTTTCTGATAACAGTTGCGTAGAAGAAAACTTCAGATGTCTAAAATCACACTATTTAGCCCACTGCTTGCCTCAGCTCCTCAGATGATGATGGGCAAAGACCTTGTCTTAAGGTGGAATACTGGGGTCTAAGCCTTGCTTCTAATGTATCAACTATGGAGAGAAAATTGACTTAGGGATCTTTTTTTTCACCATCTAGCAACTGGGGAGCAAGCATTCCCTCTTAAAGCCTTGACTCTCCCCAAGGCGCTGGTGGGTGGTTATTTATGGTTTATTCTGAGTTATTACTGCATAACATCCACACAGGCAGTTAGCACAGTATTTATTGAGCAGCCTTTAATGATGAATAGAGTGAGAAACACCAGGCAAAGAATATGGTAATAACAGTACATAAATTTTATTTTCATTTAGCATGAAAACACCTGATTTCCTTCAACACTGTAAACATGTCACATTATTACACAGTGAAAGGCTGATGAATTTAAACATTCATGTGTACATTGTTTTGAATGGAAAATGTACTTTCATTCCACTTGCCTCCACCATTACAGATCATTTTGTTTTATTTATTTCACTTTAGCTTGTTTTAATTAAAAAACAAAATCCGAGGAGAGAAAGTAACTAGAAGGTTTTCTCAGGATGGAATTGGTTATTTTCAAGACATTTGACTTCTTATCCTCCTCAGAAACAGAGAGACAGCCTCAGAATAGAACATTTTATGGTCAGAGTTGGCAAGTACCTCATGGTTTGTAGTTAATAAACATGATTAAACTAAATGTTCAGAAGGAAATTTTGCTAGACCATTTTTTTAAAAAAACAAAACACAAAGAATGTACTCATTAATTATGTACAATTTTGTCATTGGGTAAAGAAGGAAATTTCAGGCTAGGAAGGCAACTTATTCCTAGACATAACGTTAAATAAATACGTGCCTTCAAACTTGAATTATTGCCCTGTAAAAAGACACACAAATGTCTCAGCAACAGCTTCATTACTGTCAAGCTCATGATTTGTTGTTCCATTGACATGATGATGTGCTTTCTAGCACTAAGGTCTTGTCTGTTGTTGCAATAGAAACTCTTATTTTTAGAATTTATCATTTAGTTATTTAAAAAAAAGTTATGGTTGATCAAAAAGCATGGTAAATAAGCTCTCAGTATGCGTGCCAGTATGGGTGTATTCGAGTTACATTAGAAATGGGAGAAAAGGAACACCTATACACTCCTAACTACTACGCTAGTCCTGTTAAGCAGAATGTTGGAGGCTTAACGTGATTCAGCAGTGGCCTTTCTATTTAACACATTGCTTGCCTATGGGTGGGACTGGCATAGGTCAGGGTTATAGGTCACACATTTTTCCAAAGAAGAAAAATTAAGGAGTGGTCATAGGATTTGGCATCCTATTCACTAAGTGAGTTCTAAATTGCATTTCACAGATAATTTGATGTGGTTATGGGATGGCGCTGGAATGCAAGAAACAGATGGAGCACTGCAATTTTAGTCCTGGATATCTGTGTTCTTAAGAGGTGTGGCCAAATCGCAGGGTGACACAGAGTGAGGTGCCAGGATTCATCCAAAGCACCACAGTTTAGAGGGGAAAATATTTTAAAGTAACAATGTTAAACTATTGTGAGACATTTGAAGCCCCTTTCCTTATAAATAACTATCCATCTCTTCCTAGTCTCACATGTCTTGGCCACTATATAGCTGGAAAGAGCAGAAGACCTAGGGAATAACACAGTCAGGAGTCCCAAACTCACTTTTTATAATTTGAGTAATCGACTCCAACATCCTTTCTTCTTTAACATCTTTTATTCTAATCAATCCTAAGCACTGACTAGAGGGCATGCTTTGAGCTGCTGGTTCCAAGAATTAACATTTCCAACTGGACATTCATGCATACTCTCTTGACCACAGATGACAGAAACTAAAGTCAATCAAGTTCAAGGAAAAAAGAATAAAAAAGTTTTAGGCTTACAAAACTAGAAATTCCAGGCATGGTCACTGAGTTGAAGTTCTGTCTCCTGACATCCTAAAACCAAATTCTCTGACAGCATCAACAGGGCATGGGTTCTGAGCTGTTTCCCACATGTTGGCTTCATATTCAGATTCTCTCTCAATGTGGTAGGAAAGATGGTTCTGGCATTTTAGGCTGACATAGTCACCAGAGATCCTAATCCCAGAAAGACAGTGCATCTTTCACAATGACTTTGGAGAAAAGTCTTGGGGTGAGTTTTCATAGGCTTAGCTTGGGTCCTGAGCCCATTCTTGGGCAAATAAATATGACAAAGAGGGTGGAATATGTTGATTGGCTAGGGTTCAGCCATATGGCCAGGAGTATGGTGTTCCCTAAAAAGAGGGATGCTTTGTACACACACAAAAGTCAAGTTTACTATGGAAATGGTAACCCAAGGAATGGGAGAAAATGTCTGCAAATCTTGTATCTGATGAGGAGTTAATATCCAGAATATACAATTCAACAACAACAACAAAAACAACCCAATTAAAACATGGGCAAATGATTGAATTGACATTTCTCCAAAGATATACAAATGGCCAATATGCCATAATCATTAGGTAAATGCAAATTAAAACCACAATAAGATATCACCTCACACCCATTAGCATGGTTACTATAAAAAACAAACAGAAAATAACAAGTGTTGGTGAAGATGTGAAGAAAAGGAATTTTTGCACACTATTGTTAGAAATGTAAAGTGGTGTGGCTGCCATAGAAAGTATGGCAAGTACGGTAGTTCCTCAAAAAATTAAACATAGAATTACACAAGATCCAGCAATTCCACTTCTGGGTACATATCCAAAAGAACTTAAAGCAGGGACCCAGTTATTTGTATATCCATGTTCATAGCATCATTATTTGCAAGAGCCAAAAGGTAGAGGCAACCTAAGTACCCATCAATGGAAAAATAGAGAAACAAAATATAGTATACACACATATTATTATTCAGCCTTAAAAAGGAAGAAAATTCTAACATAGGCTACAAAACAGGAGAACCTGAAAGAAATTTTGTTAAATGAAATCAGCCAGTCACAAAAGGACAAATACTATGTGATTCTGTTTATATGAGGTACTTCAAGTAGTCAAATTCGTAGAGACAGAAAGTGGAGGAGTTGCTACAAGGTACTAAGGGGAGAGGAGAATGGGAAGTTATTGTTCAATGGGTAGAGTTTTAGTTTTAGAAGATGAAAAGAGTTTTGTGGATGGATGGTGGTGACGGCAGCACAACAATGTGGATGTACTTAATGCCATTGACTGTACACTTAAAAATGGTTAAGATCGTTACCTTTATCTGTATTTTACCACAATAATAAAAAAAAAATCATCTCCACTAGGCGGAGGTTGCAGCAAGCTGAGATTGCGCCACTGCACTCCAGTCTGGTGACAGAACAAGACTCCGTCTCAAAAAAAAAAAAAAAAAAAAAAAAAAAAAAAAAAAATCATCTCCACTATAGAATTTCAGAAAAGAGGTAAACTTGGCTACATAGCTTTTCTCCACTTACCCTTTAGGAACTTGCTTCTGAACATCTTCCATTCAGATACTCCTAAAATCATAAATCATGCTGACTCCTCAATGCTCCATCATGGTTTATTTTTCCTATATTAGGTGGCCCCAGAACCTTCCTAATTCCCCACTCTAATCAGAAGCCTGTCCAGTACCCTTCTTGGAACCATGCTGTAGGTTAGGGAGCCTGTAAGTCTGTTGTATTAAGAGCAGTTGATATGCATGCTTAAAGGTGTTTTAAAAGGGAGGAATCTGCAAAATGTATCTTAACTTAAATGCAAATTAATTGAGCAGCTTTAATTGAATAGTTATCTCTTGGGCCTTCATATAGGACTGGATATAATTCCAATCACCAAGTCAAATAATCAGCTTAGGGTCCTTTTACCGCTTATCTGCAGAACTAAGATTCCTACTACATAAAGGCCATTTCTCACATAGGCAACACAGGAGTTACTTGGATGGCAATTATATTCACAGAGAGAAAAAACAGTGACAGTTAACTCCATTGCTTGCAATCTCACCTGCTCTTGATGGCACTTTCCCTCAGATCATACCCCTTCAAGTGCTAAACAACTCAACTGAAGTCAATGGACAGAAGATATGGTGCAATGAGCCTATTTTGCAGTCCAGATAATTTCCACCTAATGGACTAAGTTCCAATTCTGTCTGTGCTACCTACAGGTTGTATAATCTTGGGAGGTCACTTCAACTATACAATTGGACAAAGAACACTGACTCTCCTGGGTGTTATAATTAAATCAGGTAATATATGGTAAGGTAAGCATTGATTAGTCTCTTCATTAGTTGATTAGCCTCTTCAAATGTTAGTTTGATTAGTCTCTTCAAACGTTAGTTTCCTTCCTCTTTTCAGTATGCTCGCTGAAAAGCTGGCTACAGAGCGAGTGACCGAATCAAAGCATCACATCCTACATGCTCCCATTCCCCATCTTGCTACAGTGGTACCAGCTTCTGTGCTCAGAAGATGGTGCTGCGGTTGGATGAATAAAACAATTACAGGGCCTTCAAGGATAAGAAGGCACATGGATAAATATCCCCATTCTGCCTAGACAGAAATAAGAAAAACATTCCCTTTTCTCTTCTTTAAAACGAATTCTTGCCGGGCGCGGTGGCTCACGCCTGTAATCCCAGCACTTTGGGAGGCCGAGGCGGGTGGATCACGAGGTCAGGAGATCGAGACCATCCTGGCTAACACGGTGAAACCCCGTCTCTACTAAAAATACAAAAAATTAGCCGGGCGTGGTAGTGGGCGCCTGTAGTCCCAGCTACTCGGGAGGCTGAGGCAGGAGAATGGCGTGAACCCGGGAGGTGGAGCTTGCAGTGAGCCGAGATCGCGCCACTGCACTCCAGCCTGGGCGACAAAGCAAGACTCCGTCTCAAAAAAAAAAAAAAAAACGAATTCTTGAGTCATGCATGGCAACAATATGTGTTGCCAAAAGTGGCCAGTTTGTGGTAGTAGGTTTTATTCAGAAAATCAGTGGGTGATGAAAATTTAGAAGATGCACTCGTCATTTGTAAAACTGTAGATGAAAGTTTAAAAGATGATGTTATACCACTTTTTCTTCACTGCCCTCATCAGTGGCTCCATCCCACCCTCCTGCTGTTCTCATAACTGATGTAGAAATAATTTCATGAGCCAAACAGGATGGTTTTATAGGTGTGTGTTTGGCATTAACTTTATTTCCTATTCACGTACCAGATATTACTGCCCGCTCTTATGAAATAGTTTATTCCACCATAAATGTATGTTTTAATGATCACCACATTTTTTGGAATACATTAATCTGTCTAAAAATAGGTGATTAAATCATCTGTCATTCTGCTGTGAAGCTCTTTAATGTTTTCTTTGGGAAATAAATTAGAATACCATATTGGTTTCCAAGCAGACATAAGCTGGCGATGACTTTTTTGTACAAAAGTTACCGATGAAAAGCTCATAGAGGCATTTGGATTTCTTCAGGGTTGTAAATCCAGGTATGTTACTACTTTATCTACTGGAAATTGGGGTAATGCAGGAGATGGGAAAGCATGATGTTAAATCAACTGGTGACCCCAAATAATTTTCCATGGTGTTCATCAGACATGCACACACTGTATTACTGTCATCATTCCTAGCCTTTCCACTATGCTGTCTCAAGTTTGCACAAATTGTAAGTGATTTTAAATGATTAACTGATGTGACATAATCAAATTACTTAGGGTTTTATTTACTGTGCTCCGAGTAATTCAGTTATGACTTGGCAAGGTATTTAACAGACAATAGTGAAGTTACTACAAATTCAACTTTGCATTGGACAACTCCATTTGAGGATACCACCACCTTCAAATTAACAATTCCAGAAACTGGTCTCAGTATCTCGCTCCAACAACAAGCATCACCCACTACAATAAAAACAGCAAGTAGAATCTTTTTACTTCTTTTGTGTTTCTGGTCTCGGCAAACTGCACTACAATCTACCAAACTGTCCAAGCCAGAAACCTAGAGGTCAGGCTGGATTTGCCTGAGGACATGAGGTGAAGAAGCAACCACTGCTAAGTCCTAAGGTACTC
Organism: Gorilla gorilla gorilla; assembly: GCF_029281585.2. NCBI lineage: Eukaryota > Metazoa > Chordata > Mammalia > Primates > Hominidae > Gorilla > Gorilla gorilla. Next base: position 157,728,965 of record NC_073229.2, on the reverse strand, counting down.
TTAATACCCTAATTTCTTTGAATCTATGCACTGTCTCATATTCATGCCCATCACCTAATTCAGGAATCTCTCCAGGATCCTGCACTAGCCTCTTAGATCCCTCACTCTCCTCAGCCTGGCCAGAGTAACTACTATAAAATATAAACTGGGACACATAAATCCTCTGTTAACAAACCTTTCATTCAGTACCTACTGATCCCCGAGTAAAACTGAAATTGGTTGATGCTGTATTAAAAATCCTCACCAAGTGGCCCTTGTTTATTTTTCAGTCTCATTTCTTACTATTCCTTTTATTCACTCCATGCTTCAGAAACAAAAATTACTTGCAGTTCCCTGACTACACCATTCTACCCTTCTCCCTCTTACCTGCATTCTCTTACATATTTTCCACTTTGCTTATATGCTTCCAATCCAGTCCTGCAAATGCGCTGGCCTTCTCGGTTTTGTCCTGGGGCTTCAGCTTTGGACTCATTTTCTCCAAGAATCTTCCCTTTAAGGGCTGGTTAGGTTTCTCTGCAAGTGACTCACCATGCCCCTGTGCTTATCCCCTGCTAACTCCCTTCATTCGTTATCTTAAGAGTCACCCCGATTGAAAAGCATAAGAACCTTAAGGGTCAGGACTGTGATGAGTTTAGGGTCAGCAGTACTCTGCTGTGGTTCTGTGGAGGATGATTTATTTGGTGGTCCCTCTACCTTTTCCAGTACACCCTCTTTCAATTCTATGTATTTTCACTGAAGGCTCACCAGAAAACTAAAATGGCAACATCATAGCAGACATAAGGCACACAAATCTAAGATTTCATGACCACAAAGGACAATGCATTGCCCTTTAGCCATAGAGACACTGTCCCTGCAAGCTGCAATCAAAAGGCATTTTGTTGGGAGGGAAAATAGTCATCTGGCTTATATAGAGTTATATGCATTGTCAGAGATTCTTTAGCATATTACATTTGGAGATTTTTCAAACTGTGTGCTAACACAGACCTGGAAGGTTCTGTGGATGAAGGAAAAGCTAAGGAATAATGGCTACTATTTCCATTGAAAGTCAGAACTTGGGCACAATGAACATTTTCCCCTTGAGGCTCTGAGAGAGCATCTTTGTTGATTGCAGTATATCTCAAGAATTGACTCTGGCACAGTCAAATGTAGACTGCTTTGTGTAGTGACCTGTGTATTAGAACACATGCATACTTTGCCAGAATTACATCCAATAACTTTTAAAGAATATACAAAACCATGCAGATATGTTAAATAATGGTTATTAGTCTGGGTGCAGTGGCTCACACCTGTAATCTCAGCAGTTTCGGAGTCTGAGGCAGGAGGATTGCTTGAGTCCGGGAGTTTGAGGTTACAGTGAGCTATGATGGTGCCACTGCACTTCAGCCTGGGCAACAAAGCAAGACCCTGGATCAAAAAATAAATGGTTCTCTTTTGGTAACTAAACAACATCTGACACTTTAAATTTTTTTGTTGTTGTTGTTTGTTTCAGGGACTCAGAATCATGAACCACAGTTTGCAGAGAGATCTGATTTTTACATGTTTGTGTGTGTGTGGCTTTAAGTAATTTAAGTCAATTAAGCCTACTAATATTGCATACTTTTTCTTTTATGAAAGGGAAAAAGGGAGTATAAAGGAGGCAATCGCTGATTCATTGTAAACGTTTTTTATCCAGACGATCATTCTCAGGTCACATATAACCTTTCTTCAATTACATCTTTGCTTATGGCCATCCTTGTTCTTTATTTCCATAAATTATTAGGCCAGCAAATACTCCAGCTAAGGTATAAAAACTTACACAGGTCCTGTGTATGTTTTCTTCTCTCCTTTTTCCTTTCAAATCTAGCTCGATCATTTCTTTTCTTTTCTTTTTTTTTTTTGAGACAGAGTCTTGCTCTGTCTTCCAGGCTAGAGTGCAGTGGCGTGATCATAGCTCGCTGCAGCCTCCACCTCCCAGGCTCATGCAATCTTCCCGTCTTGGAACCATGAGTAGCTGGGACTACAGGCACGCACTATCACATCTGGCTATTAAAAAAAGAGAGAGAGAGAGAGAGACAGGGTCTCTCTATGTTGCCCAGGCTGGTCCTGAACTCCTGAACTCAAGTGATCCTCCCACCGGCCTCCCAAAGTGCTGGGATTATAGGAATGAGCCATCACACATGGTCCTCTACCACTTTAAATCTCTTCAATTCTAGATCATGCTCATGCAAGTGTTTTCCTGAAGTTTATACATTGTAATGGATGAATCAACAACACAAAAAATAAATGTGTATCATGCTGGATTAATCTAATAACTAAGTATTTTTTCTTAGTAAAGAAGGAAAATGCTAGAGGTGTTGGGAAGCAGATGCAATTTCAGAGAGGAGGACCTTTACAGCAAAAAGGTGTTCTTTAAGAACTGAAGAAACCCAGGGCATAGGTGATGCAAAGATCTGGGTGAAAACCTTTTCAAGTAGAAGGAATGGTGAGTGCAAAAGGCCTGCAGCAAGTGGGTGGGTGCAGGTATGTGCCAAACACGGAGGTGCCAGTTTGGCAGTGAGTTGTGAGACAGAGGAAGGGAGAGCTCACCAGGGATGCTGCCTGTGGGCCTTACAGGCCATTGCAAAGGTCACTGGTGTTTGTGCCAAGCGAGCTGGTGGTTTCCAAGAAGAGGAGAGATATCCTCTGATGCACAGTATGTTTCTGGCTAGTGTGATGAGATGGTGAAAGGGTGTGAGGGCCAGAGAAGGGAGACTAAGCTAGAGGCTGATGTACTTATCTATGTGAGAAAGGATGCTGGTTTCAGCTGGGGTGGTAGTCGTGGGAGAGGTGAGAAGAGGCCGGCGCAGAAGCACAAGCTCAGATTTGGACATGTTGATTTGAGAGGTCCTTTCTTCCAAGCAGGTATATAAATAGGCAAACAAGATACATTTGTTTGGAGTGCAGTGGGGAGCTGGGATATGATATGTATAATTTAGTCTTTCTCATAAATTCAATTTCAATGGCAACTGGATATAAGAGAAAACAAAAGAAGTTTACATATTAAATTTATTTTAAACATTTTCATTGTTTTCCTGTAAATCAGTATTGATTTTTGGATGGTGTAAGGCTTACTAGAATGTTGCCACATAGCTCCACTTAAATACCATTAATTTGGAGGCTAACATTTTTAAAAGTTGTGAATGAGCAGAGGTTTATCTGAAATTTGCATTTGGTTTACATGTGAACAACAGATTCACAAATAAATAAATATTATACACCAGACAATAAAGGAGCTATTAAATCTGTTACAGAAAACTACCTTTTTATCCTCTTGGAAGATACTTATAAACTATGTCCCATATTCACGTAAACGATACTTTAAATATTCTAATAGGTCTAAATATTTTAATTACTTTATCATTAGTGAATTGTGGCTACATTATGCATTATACTTACTTGAATGTAGCTACCTGTGTATAAAAAATTATGCAACTGACATCTTTTCAGTAAAAGCAGCCCACTTTTAGTCATAATTAGTGACGTTTTACTGTGTTACATCTCATTTTGCTTTAACTGAAAATTATGCAACTTAGGCATAAAAAAGAAAAGTTATGAAGACCAGAAACCTAAATACAAATTTCACATGATTTAGAACCAAGCTAAATAAACACACAAAACTCTACAACATGGGAGGGTGAAGGAAATGAAAACAATTGCAAAGGTATTTATTGAGAAATAGTAAAGATATACATATTTTTACAAGCTTTTAATATTAATTTACATTTCTTTAAATTATGTAGGCCCCAATAATCTATACTTTACTAATACATAACAGAAACCCTTGACATTGTGAGATGTCCATAATGCTACCGTAGTTGGGAGTCAAAATGCAACTTTGGCTCATGATGCTTAAGTTTGTTTTCAAAAGAAATACTAAATGCCATATTCACTGAGAATGTAGGCTTGTCATAAACAAATGTGCTTTAAAAAAACAACTTCATATAGGAGCATGCTGTTGACACTATTCTGAATCTTAGCTCATTGCAGACTAAGGAGAAAACATTTTTAGAGACAGTTATTACCTACTTGTCGTGTGCAAACTGTATGATTCTAAAATATGTTTTTGCCTCTGAATTTGATTTACAAAATTTTGCAGGGGCATAGTGTCCTAATTGTATGCTATAATACCGTAGCCAGGCCACCTATTTTGTTACGGAAATTACATGGTCTTGATATTTTTAAGGTGCAACACAAGGTGGTTATCTTTCGTAGTAATATACCAAGCTGTATACATAATAGCCGAAAACCCACTTTAGTTACAGAACATTTTTCAAACTGGTTTACAATAAGGCACAATATTCCATATGTCAATAGGAGGTGGGAACTGCCAAGGGGTTGGTTTTGTGTTTGTTCAGTTTTCGTTTTTCAGATTAGAAAGGAAGAGGATTTTCTATTCCTAAGGTGGGAAGGGAAGAGTTCTAGTTTGTGCATACTCAACATCCCATGGCCAAGCTGTGATGCTGGCTCGTGGGCCTGCACCATTGTTGTGCCAGACAAGCTGTTCTCCGTCAACCTTGCATTTAGGTTTTATGCCGGCAGCCTCTTCTGAACACAGAATCAGAAAAAGAGATGTGTGTGAGAAACTGCACGGGGTGATGCAACCAGCCGGCTTCTCTTTGCCCTTCCAAGGGGTGTTTCTTTCTGCACCCGCAGACTTAGCAGCATAAAAAGCCTTGCTTGTTTGATATGAGAAGACTTACAAATTTAGATGTAATGCCACAATTCTATCATTTAAAGAAACCAGCTATACAGTAAAGATAATTTGTTTTCATTCACAGTAATAAATATTTAAGGTTTTAGTGCACAACATAATTAAGTACTGATAATCAAGGCAACACTTAAAATTTTTTTAACTGCTATTTTCAAGCTAAGGGCCAACAGAAGTATAAGATTTACTATCATTATTTTTATATTATTAAAAGTATTCCAACTTTAATTTGCATGGAATAGTACTTGGGGCAGAGGCAGCCAAAAGCTACAAAATTTAAAGGATTAAGTTTAAGGTTTAGATAATGAAATCACAATCTTGTACAAAATTGGGATCTCAATATCTTTCTACCCAATATAAACATGGCCTTAGCATTCAGTAAAGAAATACAGGTTTGTAGCCTAAAGAAATGAAATCATATTTCCACAGTGAATGCTGTGATCTGTGAGCAAAATGTAGACTTTATTGAAGCCACAGAGGCCTCAGTTGATGAACTCATGAACCAGCCTCTGGCTAGGGGCACTGACTAGTAGCCTGACTCCAGGATCCACATTATGACATTTTAAACACAGAACTGCAGGTGCAGACACCATAAAAATACTCTAGTTCTTAAAGTCTTAAATTTCCACAAGGGAAATCATGTCATAGGAAATAAGAGGAGAACCTGTATCGTGTTCCCAACATGGGCTACACACAAGGAAAAAAACCATGCAAACACAACGATGATGGGCTCTTCTTGTAATGAATGCCATCCGTTGCGCAGTGACAATACAGGCAGAAACTAACAGACATATGCAAGTCTGTCACGAGGAGAACCTGCATTGATGTATTCAGATGGAGAACCAGGTACGATTTTACTGTTGTCATTTCAGCAGCGCTGCCAAGATCCAGCTCACTTGCTAATTTAATTTATGATGATATTCTAGGTAAAATTTTCATAGACTCATTGCTTTCATTAGACACCATCTGGGAGATCTGCCTTCCATTCCTGATGATATTATCATTTTTGCCATGGCATTGGGAATAAACATACTTAGCTTTATTTTAAGCCCTGTGCACTCAATGTGAATTTTATGCCATGTTCATGGCACATTCTAAAAAAGTTTATGTGATAATTGCTCATGATTTGCATGATAATATCTCCTCTATGCAACTTACACATATCAAAAGTCTCAACCTCAAAACTGTGCAAGTTGTCATGAATATGGCTCTTAGTTTTCTCCAGTAAAACTGTAGAAGGGGTACTTGAGACTTCTACATACATTTCACTTTCTAAGTAAAGGTCCCACAGTCTTTCCCAAACCTTCCACTCATGGTTGGATTCGCAAATAGTTGCCTCATACAATTATTGGAATTATTAAGAACCCAAATAAAACACACGCTTTCCTTTATTATTGTTGTTTTCTTATTGCAAAAAATACTCAGTTTCTTGCTGATGCGGTAATTAAGCTCTGAGAGCTTGACTTTTAAATTTGGTCATGTTAAGAATCATCACAAAGGTTTTTTTTTTTTTTTTTCATTATCTACAGAGATTTTAACCAAAGTTACATTGTAACACACAAATGCTGTCTTGTCTTTAAGGCACAACACATCAGTATGAACATTCTGTTTGCCAAACTTAAAAAAGAGACAATATTATATCCCCATTTCCCCTCCCATTCCCCTCCCCAACAAATGAAAGAAAAATTGCATCCACTTTGAAAGTCAGCTGCTAATAAAGTCACAGTAAATTATTTTCATCAATAATTTACACAAATTACATGTCTAAATAGGACTGTCCTTATACAGTCTGAGTGCATTCCAATTCAGATTTTCTGGGCTAGGTAGGCTAAAGTCAGATTCAAACCTCAGGGCTGAGAAGATCTCCCATTTTGAGGAATGTTGTTGAACACCTTGTCAGACGGAGCATGTGTGTTGCTGCTTTGCCAGGGTAAGAGTTCTTTGCTAAAGCTGCTCATTCCAGTTTGGACTCATTTGGTGTGTACCAGCAACCTCCACAGATTTTTAAAAAACCCATTAAAGTGTTGTAAATATAAGACCATAGAGTTTCTTTTCTGTAGCACTAAAGTTTAACTCCATTCAGCAATCTGAATTCTTCATTCTGGAATTTTTATTCCAAATATGATTTCATCCATTAAGACAATTTATATGTGTAGAGCCAGAGGCATTGAATCACACATAAAAATTCAGTGTACTTGAAATAAAAAAAATGGATCTCCGGCTAAAGAACACAGTTACAAATACTCTAATTCCAGTGCTTGGTGGAGAGCCAGGAGGTCTGAGTGACTGGATATCCTCCAGAAGGGCATGTTGTGCTGTGTGGTTAGGAGAAGGAGGGATGGGAGAGAGAAGGGGAAGGAATGAGGCATGGAGAGAGATCACAACCATCGTCTCAATGAAGCAGCAGCACACACAGGGAAGTGTGGTCCACCCAAGTTCAGGGGAGGGAGTTTAAAGGCGGGATGATCATATGTGAAGGCTTGGCAGCACCAATATGGCACTGTCAAAGTAACAGAGAAATAGATCTGAACTGGATTTTAATGAGAATAATAGCAAATATTAACATTTCTTAGATAGTTTAATATTTATTCTGGAAGTATCGCTACCAACATCAACATCTGGGAAAGCAAGTGGGCATCAAAATCCTACCTGGCTGATGGAAAGCAAGGTTTAATCAGTGCATCACTCCTACGGGCCTCTCAGTTAAAAATAAAATGAAACAAAATGAAAAACTTCTTAATTTTGTTAATCTAGGAAGAAAAGAGGGTGAATTCCTTTCTGTATAAAAATAATTTGAAGCAGGACTATACAAAGTAGAAAAAAAATGTGGGGATTATAACTTTCTTACTTGTCTGGGACAACCAATAACTTAAGCCAGTAGAGTCGACCTGATTTATTTCACTGGCGTAGAATTGAGAGAAAGTACTCTAGCATACATTTTCAATGGGGAAGATATCATCTCCAAAGGGACACAAATGAGCTCTTGTGGGGCAGAAAATCTTAGACATTACAGTGGTTTGTGGCCTTCAAAAGATATACTATAATAGTATACAGTACATATGTGACATTAAAATTTCATGAAAGGGAGTAATTAGAAAAAAACTGTCTAAAGAGTTCCCCACTGGCGATGATAGTGAAAAAGAAAAAACACTGCATTACAGGAACTGACAAAACAAAAGCATGATTTGTAAGTCTGGGCTGATGACATCTTCTAGAATATGTATGTATAAAATATTCATGTATATAAGGGAAATAGGTATATAGATATAAAACATGCAAAAGATATTTTATTTAAGAACTAAGTAGCATAATAATCCTTATTGCTATATAATTCCTTGCTGCACACTATGGTAGCCACCAGCCACATGTGGCTATTGAGCACTTGAAATGTGGTTGGTCCAGTTTAAAATACATAATGAATTTCAAAGACTTAGAACAAAACAAACAAACAAAAAAGAATGTAAACATGACTTCAATAATTTTTACATTAATTAGATATCAAGACAGTTATTTTGGGTATACTGGGTTGACATGCTATTAAAATTAATTCTACCTGTTTCTCTTTAATTTTGTAAAATGTAGCTTCTAGAAAATTTCAAACTACATATACAGCTTGTATTAATATTACATGTTTCTACAGAAGAGCGCAGCTAGACATTCCTATTCCTAAACTTTGATATTTCTTCTTAAATTTCTCAGACAAAATATGTCTAGGTCAAATTAAGTCACTGAAATTCACATAGAAGTAACATTTTTTTCATTCAGCTCAGATCTATTTGTAACAACAAAACAGTACTTAATTTAACATTTCTGCACATGCGATTACCGCTACATCCAAAGAAAAGCATGCATTCTGGGTACCAGAGAAACCAACCACCTCTGTTTTAAAATAGAATAATAAGCCTTCACCATCACCAAAACTGTACCTACATAAACAACCATTTGGAAATAGCATTCTATCTGAGATTCTTTTCCATTCAGGGTTATGCGTTTCCCTCCTGAAGTTTTAGGTATAACAACTGGTAAACCGAATCTAAACATTAATGCTGTGGAAAACAGGTAGACTCGGCTAAGTTTTAATTGTCAAAAGCATATAGTGTTACTGGTTTGGAATTGAATTATATTAGTCCTTACCTAAATATACGTGAATTTAATTTGCATAGGCTAAAAGACATGTAAATTTAGCAGGAGTGGGGCTGTATTACTAATCATTGGCTGCTCTTTGTTGTGTATAACTATGGTGCCAATAAGAAAAATCACAACATGGACTCAGGACATTGACAAACTCCAGAAGATATTTCAGTTGAGTGTGACTGGAAGCATTTGAAGTAGTAGTCAGCAATGAAAGCTGTATTTCTTGAGGCTGCAGCCCTGACCTCATACAGGACGTGCTTGGGGCTAGTGTGCTGTCTTGGGTCATTGACACTGCTAATGAAGGCTGAGGTGTTCTGTGGCAGGCAGAGCCTGAACCCACTCTCTTAAATGTAATCGAAAAGCAAGTATGGCTGCCAATACGTCACCAAAACTTCTAAAGTGGAAGTGCTTTCCTTTTCTCCATTTTGCTTGATTTAAATCGACTAGAAACATACATCATTTCCTTTCTCTTATAGCCATAAACTTTTCTATAAAACTGTCTATGTTGACTGTTTTTTGAAAACAGGTAAACACTCCAGCACATGCAAATGGCAAAGGCTTTATTAGATGATGATTTAAAATCTCCTTAGGGTGATACAGATAACATTCTTTCTATGTAAAACAGTGTAGGCTGGCATGTCATTGTTTAAAAATACTAATTCATCATCTGGCTTTGTTTTGTAAATTCTATCACTTTTATCTTGGGTAGATGATATTTTTCTATCATTCGGTGAAGGCAGCAGTAGATCTTAGGGTGGAGTTGACAGTCTGGTGGTGGGGGCCAATCCTGATATCATTCTTCTTTTGATGTTGAACCAACCATTTAATGGTTTTTAATTGCCTTGGTTTCTTCTTCAGAAATACGGGCCAGATGAAAAGGCTTATTAAAATACTTAGGGCCTATGGGATCTTCTGAATGTGTTCAAAGCCAGCTGCTTGGCTTCAATCAAGTACCACTGGCTCACCAAAACAGATGAAACTCTTCTAGGAGATGTGAGGCACATTACAGCTAAGACAAGTTGGTGCAAAAGGATCTGAGCAATACATCCCATTTCAGTAGCACTTATTAAAATCTCGTAGCAGTTTTTCTTCAGCTATTAAATCTGCCCTCAGCATTCCTTATCATGGAGCATGCCTACTTCCAGGCACTCACGAGGACCATATGGCATGCAGGTCTCATGAACTACTCACATGACTTTTGTATGGAGCTCATTAATCTCTACCTTGCTAAATTTCATGTGCTTAACAATGGTTATTCTCCCCCCCATCTTTCTTGCAGATCCCCTGGCTCATCTATATCTGTGCACATTGTATGTGTATTAATATATACATATGCATCTATATAAGCATGTATATACATGCCCACACAAATATATATGTTACTATATATATTTACTATATGTATATACTTTCAAACACATAAATAAATATAACTAAATCTCCCTGCATTTCCTATCAAATTTCAGGCAAAAAATGCTAAACTCCAAATGGTTTATTTGAATGTAAGTATTGACCCTCTCATCCTCTTATTGCTTTGCATCTATAAATTTAAATCATTTGTCAAGCTGCCATTGGGCCAAACTACAGAAATGCAAACAAAAAGGCTTGCATTAGAAGTATCACACCGACATTGTTTGAGACAGGTTACCTTTTTTGCTGCCTGTTCTTCTTCTACACCATCCCCAATTACAACATACACTACTTTTCTGCCAAACCTTTGCATTATTCGTTCAAAGCAACTTTCTTTTCCTGGAAGATAAATGAGATAAAGTTCAGAGTGAAGTTACCTGGTTAGCGGCATGCTCCTCATCTCGGCCATCTCCAATCACAACATAAGTTATGTTAGTGCCAAATCTGGACACTATACGCTCAAAACAGCTTTCCTTGCCTGAAAAACAATGCACTGCTTATTCTTCCAGCCACTGCATTCATTAACCTAAAGATTCATAAAGTGTTAAGTTAATGCCTCTTGAACATCACTTGAACTGGCTCACAACCTCTGGGTTTACGAAATCAACATGTATTTGAATAATGTAAGGCATTACTTCGGACAGATGATTAAACAAATGTGTTTCACACTCCAAAAACATCAGTAGGGTTAAGCATTTGACCTAGAGAAAATATTAGTATGTTTTTCTCCACCAACAGAGTATTGGGGTAACTTTACAAGCAACTATAAGTTTTAACCTTTGCTTGTTTAATTCTGTAAATCAATTTTAAGTAGCATAGACAAGTCAGCTAAATGTGTTCTAGAGAAAAACTGAAGGTTCACCGCTAAAAAAAGAGGAAATACTAAGAAGTGAATTTACCTTGATAAACAACTCCTTTCTTCAAGTGGGTGAGAGTTAGCCTGCTCAAATAACTTCTGCTAAGGGTGCTGTCTGACTGGGCCACAGTACTGACAACACTGGTATCCTCTTATTGCACTACGGGAACATCACCGTGGAATTTCTACATATTCTTTGTTTTTAAAACATTGGCATTATTCTCTAAATTTCACTCCCAGAATGTTCATGCAGCCATGGCTACTTCTGCCTTTTTTCTTAATCTGATGGTTCAGAACTCCAAAAAATACTAGCTTAAAGGAAAAAATAAAAATGATTTTGTTTCAGATTAAAGAATATAAGGAACTATTTCGCCAACAGAAAGAATATTGTCTTTACTAAAATAAATGTTTATTCTGCTATAAAATTATTTGATTCATCAAAAAGCAAAATTACCTTCTTTCTATTAGTCCTGCTGACATAAATACACACATTTAGATTAAAACTGTATGGTATTGATATCCAGGCTCTGAACTGTAGTGCTTATGACAATGTGAAATTTACTCTACGGAAGCTTGGCTCTCCTTAACTGTACTCTTGAAACAGCTGCCACTGGAGGCTCCTTTTGCCAGGGCCAACATCAGACCTCCTCAAAGCCCAGGGCAGGTTATTTTTGGTGGGGGATTTTAGGATTTTGAACTTCTCTTGTCAATGTGCCAGAGCCTAAGTTTGTTGACCTTCAAGGCATATTACACAACCCATTTATTTTCCCAAGTACTTCCTTGACAGACAGTGGAATACATCAGTTTTAAGTCTTTCAATAAGGCAGAAGTTGATGAAGTGTTGCTTTTGAACGTTTATTAGAAGTTGGAGTCTGCGAGAAATGCACTTAAAAATCAAAGATGGCTCCACAAGCAGATATCATCTAAATAAACAAGGCTGTGGTTCTTTGATTGCTACTGCACATTTTTGGAAATGCAGATTTCCAGTCGCTCATGTGTTATGAATATTCCTATTATGTTTTCTGATTCATAAAACTCTTAATTTTTTTCTGTAATTAAGGGCACTCGTTCAATCCATCAAAGAATCCCCTGCAAAGCCAAAACTGTATTTTTATCTTGGATCTAGATTACTGCATATGTAAGGATGCAACATTATATGCCATACTAATTAAACTATTAAATACTATGGCTAGAGATATTACATATTATTTAGATAACATGGGCTGTAATATTCTGTGAAATACAAGAATGAAATATCTATACTCAGATACTGAGTTCTTAATGTCACTAGGCAACAGTTCTCAAAAAATTCATACATGTACAATGAGTTGTAGGGGACTTTGTAATTTGAACTTTATCCAAATTTGTTTCATGTACTAAGTGAAATTGCTGAAAAAGGGAACTATGCAGAGACACACAGATGTGGACACATTCCATAGAGTTTAAAATAATTTCCTTACCTATTTTAGTTGCACTGTAAATATTCTCAATGGGGAAAGCGCCTCCTAAACTATAGAGTAGAACCTTCGCAAGTGCTGGGATCAGTTGAGTTGTCGTTACCAAGACATTTACGCAGTTACTCCTAAAATAGGGAGGAAATATACATGTTTGTTTTCTAATACTAAATAACTTCTAATAGATTTAAAATTGTCACTATGGTCTCTCAATTCCTTAATTAATGGTCCCTTTCAAAATTCATTACTATTGCCTATCAGCAGACAGACACTCCTCCAATAATGGCAGATTATTAAGAAGAATATACAAACCCATGACTATACTGTGATGCTTAAAGTTCTACAAAATATTTTGTCAAAACAATATGCTATTAAAAGTCATATGTAGGTAAATGTTACAGAATGAAAACATGGTAGAATGAAATAAAGCACAGGCTTTTAAAGTTTCGAGATGTGGTTTGGATATGAACTTTCATGACTTGCACTGTGTGATATTCAGAGTTACATTTCTTTTTAAATTACAAACACTGTATATACTTGTAACAGGAAAATTTGTAAAAGACAAATATAAAGAAGAAAACAAAAAGCATTAACTATTATTTAACCATCCAGAGAAAACTGCTTTCTCCATTTCATGCATTTACTTTCAGTGTTTCTGTTCATATACAGATTTTGTTTTCCCATTGGGAACATTCTATATATTCAATTTTGTATTCTACTTTATGTATTTATATCATGAGCCTACTTGTTTATATCTATTAACTATTATTCCCCTCTCCCAACAAAACAATGTAGAGTACATACATGGTAGAGTAGTTTTATACATGTATATACTCTACACGGCAGAGTAGTTTTTATACATTGTTTTGTTAGGAGATGGGAATAATAGTTAATAGATATAAACAAATAGGCAGCACACCAACATGGCACACGTATACATATGTAACAAGCCTGCACGTTGTGCACATGTACCCTAGAACTTAGAGTATAATTAAAAAAAAAATACTCTACCATGTAGATGCACCAGAATTTTTTAAAGTTAAATTCAGTTGCTTAAGTGGCTTTTGATTTCTAAATATTATAAGTAATGCTACCAAAATATATTCTTACATCTTTGGTTATTCTGAGACTATATTCACAGAATAATTAGGGTCAGAGGGTAAGTTAATTTTGCTAGGGGTTCTAATACATAATTCAACAAAGCATCTGTTTTTCTGACATTCCAGGCATTTTGTGAAAACTATTGGGTTGGTGCAAAAGCAATTTTGTTTTTTGCCATTAAAAGTAATGGCAAAACTGCAATTGTATCAATATGGTAATATATATGGATAACTCAGCAAATTCCATAGCATGTAACTACTCAATGTATGTTGATTTCTTTTTCTCCTCCCTTCCTTGTTATATCTTTATTTATTTCTGGAATATCACATATTCCTTTAGTTGCCTTAAAGCCATCTGTTTAATAATTAATCTGTATATATTATATAGTATATATAATCTAATAATGTAATCATGTTTTTTTAACTTATATAGAAGACATCTTTTAGAAATAATGAAAGCTATCAACCTCCTTCTCAGAGAAATGCACACTCCACTACATTTTACACATCATGTCAGTGGCTCAGGGGTCCTCGTGCTCCAGCATCCCTGACATTTGGTCTCTCTTGTCACCAATTACAGAGGACATGAGATAGCAAGTCCCATTTCAACCGGTTTAGACATTTCTTCCTTATATAGAGCCAGAATCTCCCTTGCAGGATTCCTACTCATTGGTCCCAGTTCTTTCCTTTCCAGACACAGGGAGAAATCTAATTGATTTTCAGCCTAATGTCTGAAACAGTTGAAATTGGTAATCTTGGTTCTGCACATGACTCTTCTGACTAAGCTCTCTGGCTCCTCCTTCCATCTGTTTCTTTTAGGTGGTTCCCACAGTCCAAACCCGTGACTACCACACTTGACACAGGCTGCTTCAACCCTGCCACAGCCCCCACTGGAATATGGTCCCTAGAACTGACAAACTAAGCTGCCATGGCTTCCCCAGTCAGATACAGGAAGCTACTTCCCCTCCGCTCTCCATTTGGACTTTCTGCTATCCATGCAGCTCCACCTGTGCCACGAGTCAGGAGCTGTGCAGGATGTGACAACTATTCATTTACTTTCATGTTCTTAATATTAACTTTTTTTTTTGCCCTGTCAGGCTTTTCTGCATTCTGATTCAATTAGTCCAAATACATCTTTCTCTGAATGCTGTGTTCCCCATACATTTATTAAGCATGCTTTTTTCTTCTTTTTTTAAAACTAACAATTTGTCATCTTATTCATTGATCTTTTCTTTTCCAACTTTTATTTTAAGTTCAGGGGTACAAGGGCAGGTTGGTTACATAGGTTAACTTGTGTCATGGGGGGTTGTTGTACACATTATTTCATCATCCAGGTATTAAGCCTAATACCCATTTTTCTTTTTGCTGATCCTCTCCCTCCTTCTATTCTCCACCCTCTGAAAGGCCCCAGTGTGTGTTGTTCCCCTCTTATGTGTCCACATGTTCTCATCATTTAGCTCTCACTTGTAAGTGAGAACATGTGGCATTTGGTGGGAGTGTAAATTAGTTCAGCCATTGTGGAAGGCAGTGTGGCGAATCCTCAAAGATCTAAAGACAAAACTACTATTTAACCCAGCAATCCCAGTACTGGGTATATACCCAAAGGCATATAAAGCATTTTATAATAAAGACACATGCACACACATGTTCACTGCAGCACTATTCACAATAGCAAACACATGGAGTCAACCTAACTGTGCATCAATGATAGACTGGATAAAGAAAATGTGGTACATGTACACCATGGAATACTATGCAGCCATAAAGAAGAATGAGATCATATCCTTTGCCAGGACATGGATGGAGCTGGAGGCCATTATCCTTAACAAACTAACACAGGAACAAAAAAGCAAATACTGCATGTTCTCATTAATCTTTTCTTTATTTTATTTTATTTTTTTTTGAGACGGAGTCTTGCTCTGTCTCCAGGCTGCAGTACAGTGGCGTGATCTCAGCTCAGTGTAACCTCTGCCTCCCAGGTTCAAGCAACTCTCCTGCCTCAGCCTCCCGAGTAGCTGGGACTACAGGTGTGCACCACCACGACCAGCTAATTTTTTTTTTTTTTTTGTATTTTTAGTAGAGATGGGGTTTCACCATGTTGGCTAGGGTGGTCTCAATCTCCTGACCTCGTGATCTGCCTGCCTCGGCCTCCCAAAGTGCTGGGATTACAGGCATGAGCCACTGCGCCTGACCCATTAATCTTTTCTTAATGGAAATGCTGAGAGATTCTTTTTTTTGACTTTTATTTTAGGTTCAGGGATACATGTGCATGTTTGCTATATAGGTAAACTTATGTCACGGGGGTTTGCTATACAGATTATTTTATCACTCAGGTACTAAGTCTAGTACCTAACAGTTACTTTTTCTGATTCTCTCCCTCCTCCTACCCTTCACCCTCAAGTAGGCCCCAGTGTCTGTTGTTTCCCTATATGTGTCCATGAGTTCTCATCATTTAGCTCCCACTTATTAAACATGCTTTTATTTATTCACCTAACTCAGATATAAAATCATGGAAGCGGACAGTACAGAGATTCAACTCTACCTTACCAGCTATCACGTTCCAGACTTACTTACATCACTTTATGAATTAGCATATTTGGCACCTGGTTGTACAACTGGTTACAAATCAATTTAATTCTGCTCTGTATACTGACACAAGTCAGAATTTCACTGTTTAGTTCAAACAACAAAATGGTTAGAATTTTTTCAAGAGCTTTCTCTTGCTTTTCTGATGTGCTTACATTATGTGTATTATCCATTATGGCCTAACACCTAAAACATGCATTTTTGTATAAACAGTACTGTTTCATATTTGCCATCACCCCCTTGTACTTTGCCACCTACTGAGTTCTCTTTCTTTTTTCATTAGAAGTCATGTAACCATTCTGTGGGGATTATCAGTTGCTATGAGAAGAGATGGGTGGTGAGATAGGGTCTCCTGTTTATTCTGAGAAGCAGCAACCTTCTCTCATCCCAACACACACATACACACTCACACACACACTCTCTCTCTCATGCACATGCACTGAAATTAAAAAAATCACTGAACTCAGAATTGTTAGGTCCCTTAAAGTCTAAAACAGTCTAGGAATTAAAACATTTTTTCTATGTTGTACAATTAGAACTAAATCTTCAATACGATACACATAGAAAGGTAACAATTCCACTTACCTAGTGCTAATAATTGATAAAGACTTAAGTGCATTTGTTAGCCAGGAATCTGTCAGACCTTCAATCTCTGCCCTTAACTGTAGCCAGGCATCCCTCTTGGCAGGGCCAAGGAGTCCTGCAACACCAAAAAACCAAGGCAGAGTTGAGAGATGAATATTGTCTCAGAATATCTAGTTTAGATTCCCTTCTGTCTGGAATAGATCATTTTTATTCCAGTATATATCAGAAATGCAGAGAGATACAGATTTATGTCCATATTGATCCTTCGTTTCTGAATTGAATATCCATTCATTCCGTCAATGAATATTTACTGAACTTCTAGGTCTCAGGTAGTGCTACTGAAAAGTGGCCCCAGTCTCTGCCCTCACTGATCCTACAATCTGGCGCAGTGGATCTTAATCATCTAAAGAGCTTTGAACATGCCCCTGCCTGGATCTTATTCCAAGGGACTGTGATATTTGAGGTCTGGAGGAATAGCTGGGCTTCACCAACCTAGGGACACAAATCCCAAATGTTTTGACTGTCTGAAAATGTTTAGCTTCTTAATAATCACAATCATTTCCACTTTCAAACAGTAACAATGGCATCATCATATGTAGCTGTTAAAATGTTTCTAATACTACTGCTAATGCTACTATAAATACTTTGCTATGTAAAAAATTAATAATTTTGTTTAAAATCATGAAGTGTAGGACAGTTACAATCATGAATTATAATATTGATGTTGAAAGAAAAAAGATAGATGTGCTAATTTTTTATTTTAAAAGATCCAGTTCTTGCTTTTATGATAAAACAAGATCATGTAAATCCATTAAAAAGTAAGGTTTCTTATTGAAATTGTGTTTTAGAATATCCGGAGCACATACACACTTGTATGGTTTTTTTCAATCAAAATTTATAGTTTCTAGCAAGTCTCATTTGTCCTCATTATAATAAAGAGATGCTCACGTATGACAGAAAGTAGACTCGTGGTTGTTTAAAGTTTCTAAGATACAAGATTATTTCTTAGTCTTCTTTTTAACTTAAAATAATTTTATTAATACACCACAAGAAGGAAATGATGACATCTGAATGATAAAAATCAACTCAGATTTCCCAAGGGGATATTTATTTTAAAGTTAAAACATATTATCTACCATTGATTTTAACTAGAAAATCTACTTATTTGATTTTACAAAAGCATCATGTACAGAGCACTAGAGCAAATCAGGAAATCAGAGATTCTCCCCAGAACCCCATGCAAGTCGGCAGCCTGCAGGGGTCAATTTCTTTTTGGAAATGAATGTCTTCCATATCTAAGCTCCCTTTTGTTGCTAACATTATTTTGTTGCTAACATATAAATGTAGAGCCTCTTTGGCTCTACATTTTTTGTTCTCTTACAGTTATTATGTATCTTTTGAGCATCTCTTATGTGTTTCACTGCTAGGCACTGGGGATACAAGGTGACCAGACACATACCCCACCCTCATGATGTATATGGATATATGTGATTATATACTATATATGAACACTTTATTTACTATATTGTATTCTATGATATATATGTGAATATATGTATGTATAGTATGCACATGTACATTTAGTATACTGGATTCTAGTTTATGTTCCTCAATTACTCTTCCTTTTTAGAAAAAAAGAGAAGCACATAAAGAAACAAAATCCTGGGAGATTAATCTGATGTGACCTAATAGCAAATTTTAGGAATCTTGTTTACCTAAAATTGATTCTAATAAGATATCATCAAGGTTTATTTTATATATAGAAGCACATCCAGGATCACAGTTTTGATAGCAAAGGTTTTGATATCACCTGTAAAATATATGAAGGGGTATAAAATGGTTTTGGTATTACCTACAGATTATTTGAACTTTTAAAAACTAAGATAATCATAGTTGACACTATGCATGACATAGTGTCATGCATGACATAAAACATGATTTTTTAAAAGATAAAATAAACCTGTTGAAAGTCTTTGAAATGACATGAATAACTGTTTATTTTTGATGGGATTCTGGAAAGACAATGCTTGCTAACCACCGTCCTTCAATGATTGAGGCTCTCTTCTTGAGAAAGGACTTCTTTCCGTTGCCTCGGTCAGTTCCTCTGTTTTATTTTCACTGATAATGCTCCAAGCACCAGCTGATAAAGGGTCAACTAAATGCCCTGGTATAAATCTTGACCAAACATCTGGGCACAAGGTTACACAAAGAATTCCCAATTTATGTGACGGTGGTGCATGTTTTATTTTGTAGTTAAATTTTTTCCCACCAATTCTAAGAAACTTCTGGCTCAATGTGGTTTAATATGAGCTTTTGCTTGTTTCTTTTACAGCAGAATCATCTTTAACATGAAACTACAGATTGAATTCTACCTATACCCAGAGTACCTTTGTTAGATTGAAAAAGCCACACATACCTCCAACGTTGTTCTTGTAGGTGTTATATAATTCTTTTACTCTTCTGTAACGAAAAGCCAACTTCCTCATCCAGTCAACCCCTCCTCTTACACCTGTTGGCAAACAAAGGTTTGCACTACTTGCAGCTGCATGGAAGCCATCAGTTGCAAAACTGTAGGTACTGTAACACCCAAAATACATTAAAAAGAAATAATTACATGTGCAAAACTCCACAGCCGAATTTCTGTAGGAAACAGCATACTGAAAGGCATAGCTTACCTTAAGTCCTGCCCATTATCATCAGAGGAAACATCATCTATATGAACTTGATCACACTCCTGTTAAAAACATTGGAAAAGTTATTTGTTTTCTAAATGATGCTTGTTACCATGCTTGAAGGTTTTCCCATCTTCTCATCTGATCAGACTACCGCCAGAAGATGGCAGCATGTGCCCATCCGTCTCACTGCCTCACTCTTGTTTTCTTCTGTTGGGAAATGGCACCATTTCTACCCCACAAAATTTAAATCCAGAAGAGTTCCATAGAAAGGAGGGGTGAGAAAATATATGGCATGAGAGTTTCTTTAGAGCAATTTAAAAATTTTAATCTTAAAATTATTGATAAGAAATTCTCTTGAATCTTCATAAGCCTTTGAGTTCCCTTCCAGGCCATTTCTGTTGTGCATACTTAAGCATGGCTAATCTGAAGATACACAAAACTTAGTCTGAACACCTCAGATGGTTACTATTATTTATCATTTGTTGAGCGGCAACAGAGGGGCTTGCCTTCAGATTATGGTGTCCTGTGGAATTTCCATGACTTCCTGCTGGACCAGAACCATGAAAGAACCATGCTGGTGTTATTTCAAGGTCCTAGTCTTTTGACACAGAAAAAGGGTAATGATCATAGAAATTGACATTTTCTTTTTGTCAAGTTTTTAAATTTTCAAATCAAAAAGACTACTTTTAAGTAAAAGGGAAATAATGAAGATTTATCATCTCAAGTGTGCTACAAAATTCCAAGCAAAATAAACTTTATGTAAGTATACCCACACAATTGACCTGATATATATTATTTTTTTATATGGACTCTCGCTTAGTTGCCCAGGTTGGAGTGCAGTGGCGCGATCTCGGCTCACTGCAAGCTCCGCCTCCTGGGTTCACGCCATTCTCCTGCCTCAGCCTCCCGAGTAGCTGGGACTACAGGCGCCCACCACCACGCCTGGCTAATTTTTTTGTGTTTTTTGTATTTTTACTAGAGATGATGTTTTACTGTGTTAGCCAGGATGGTCTCGATCTCCTGACCTCGTGATCCGCCCGTTTCGGCCTCCCAAAGTGCTGGGATTACAGGTGTGAGCCACCACGCCCGGCCACAGTTGACCTGATTGTAAGTTACTGTGTGCTCAGAACAAATGGTAACTTATGTGGATAAGGATTCGATCCTTCTTTGCTGTTCTGAGTCTTAGTCCATCTTCAAATAATCTGCAAAGTTCCAGTGCAATATTACAAGATCTAAAGGTGAAATTTGGTGAGGGCATTTAAAATGCCTAGTTCTCAGAATAATAAATATATAATAAATAAAAATAAATTATTTATAAAAAATAACTACATCATATTAACCTCAGAGTAAGTATGGTTTAACATCTTGGGCCTCCTTAGTCCCCCTCAAAGTATTTTACTCATACTTACAGCTTCTGACTATATACATAGTGCTTAGCATTCAAAATTAATTTTTTAAAAAAATCATTAAATTTGAAAATACACCATACTAAACAAAGGTTTTTTGAAAGCTACTATTTATATTCATTATTGGGCTTGAAAGTATCTGGCAGTCAAATATTTCATATCTAGTCTCCAGATTTCCACACAGAAAGTGTTTAATCCAGTTCCAGTTTAAAGGTATAGTTGACTCAGGCTTCCTTTAATATACAAAACTCAGTGACTAGCCCAATCAGTACCTTTTGAGTATGTAACTTGAAAATCCAGGTAAGTTAAAAGTTCATATAATTTACAGAAATTACAGGTTTAGTAAGTTTTGAATAAATCTCCACCTACACGTATGGGTCCCCAAATGTAATCTGATTGGAAGTGCCCTGGAGTGCGGCATTTGGTTCACCAGGTTACATCCCCATTTACGGCACAATCTAGCATAGAACAATCACTCCACAATTCTTTCTTAAATAAATGGGAGAAGTCTAGACAAATGCTAATTCTTTACGGGATTACCACAATCATTTAAATTTTTCTAACACAAGGTTACGATGATATAAAATAAAAGCATTCTAAATGGTGAGGAGAGTAAGAAGATATTTATGTCAAGAGTGGAAGGAAGGGAGAGAGAAGAGTGCAGAAACTGCCCAAGGAATGGCCTGGCCGGACAGGTATTTAGAAAATGTCTTCCCCTCTTTGACCAAGTATTGGCTGAAAGGAGTGCAGTCCAAACTGTAACCAAAGGAGGCATTATGCTTCCTGAAAAACATCCAGCAAAGGCATTGCAAGCAATGATAGTAACTGCTGGACTGGGCTTTAAGGAAAAGAGTGGAGAGATTTTACCCATTAGCATAAGGGTTGGAAATAAAGTTTTTCTCCCAGAATATGGAGGCACCAAAGTAGTTCTAAATGATGAGATTATTTCTTATTTAGAGATGGTGACATACTTGGAAAGTCCGTAGACTGAAATAAATCACTATTGAAATGGTGTCGCATGAAGTTGCCCATTCCATTGAAGCTCTGAAATCTTTCCACATGTAAATAACTTCTGTGTCTCTCTTTTATAATAAATTAATGACATTCAAAAAAGTGGAGGAATCCTTGTAAATTTTCCTGGTAATCAGAAGTTATTTCTCTATTTAATACCCTCTCATTGTAATTTTTAGAGAAATTCCTCTGACATTAAATATTAACTCGCATGATTAATTTGTACATAGGTTGCCCAAAAACTTATCTTTTACTCCTGAGGACAACAGTATATCACACTTATTGGACCATAAGCTCCATAATTGAGGTTATATTTGAGGTTTTTTCCAAATTTAACTTTTCTTTAAATTTATGCCTAGTTAACTATGCCTGTTGACTCTGGATGGTTGCCTGAGGATTACGGTCCAGTGAAAGAAACCTGAACTTCCATTATTTACATTTTTAGAAAAAGCTAAATAATTGTTCTTCAATTATTTTTCACTCTGAGAAACTTTGTAAGAATCATTTTGACCAAAAAGTGAAATACTAAAAACACTGTAATGTTTTGGCTTTAACAAATTTTAGTAAAACTCAAACATTTGAAAATATTCTAGAACTAACTTTAAATACTTTAATTTTCTCTTACAAAGTGACCAAAAAGTGGTCACTGATATTTATCAGTTATAATTCACAGCAGTCTTTTCTCACTTTTGCCATCTCAAACTTCCTGAGACTTCTTTTCTGGAGGTTATTCTAACTGAAATAGCACTTTATTTAAACACACAGGATTCTCTTCTGTTGGGGGAGGGTAGTTTGGGCATCTGCCTTCTCTGCAGTTGGGCAGAATGCAGTGAAGTGTCTATTAGGAGGATTTAAATTTGTATCTTTTAAGGAATTACGTGAGGAACAGCTGCTACTATATATGTTGCAGTATCTACTGAAAGAATGGAGTGTCAAATTAGATGGTTCGTTTTTTTTGTTTTTTGTTTTTTGTTTTAAAAAGCACCCTGAGAGCTTAAATATTCAACAACAACAATGACAACATAATAAGCTAATGTTAGAGTTACTCTCTTGAGGAATTCTTTTTGTCAACAAGAGCAGAAATCATTTAATTCCAGTTGTGGAGCCCAAGACAATTTTTGGCTGTAAGAGGTTTATTGAAATAAAAAGTTGTGTGAAAGTAAAACTGCCTTTCAAAGTCAGATGCAGAAGGATAGGGCGCTATGTATGTAACTGTACTGAATGCTTTTGAAAGCTACTGTTTTGATTCTATTGGTTTTAGTGCTTGTTTACTCATGTCAGTAAAAAACATTTATGTTTCCTTGGGCACTTTATCTGGATGTGCAAGCATTTGTGTGGCACGCATGTACAGTGAGAGTTCAATTTATCTGCAGAAACTCAATTATTTTATTGATTAAGTACAGTATTGTTGAATAGTTAAGTTCTAGGGTTTGAGTCAAATGAAATTCTTATCACATTCTAAAACACAACTAAAAAGCTATATACTCAGAGAAGAGAAAGTCAATACCAGTATTTTCTCATGAACTGCTTCTACCAAAGATCCTGCCAGGTATTTTTGAAATACATATAACATAGTACCTGAACTAAAATAAATGTCTTTAAGTGCCATACATGACTACAACATGTTTTTGATATACCAATATTCATTTCAAACTTGCTAGTTAGTTACAAATTCATTATATGCTACTTTCACCTTCTCACTGCAGTGTTCTTTTAAAAGTTGGGTAGCAAATTTATTCCATCTGGCTTCTAATGTGCCACTACAAAAGCTAAAAGTTCATTTATTCCACTTGTTTCCAGTAAAAAATAATTGACCAAATGAAATAAACACTTTTACTTGGATACTACCACATAAAATTTTTTTTCTTTTTATACCTTTGAAAAGACTAATAATATTAAGATCCTCTTTACAATGCAACTCATCCATACTGATCAACAGAAAAACTAACCCCAAAAGTTATCGCTGTATGTAAAAAATTCAAGTTGTGGAAAGGTTAAGGTGTTTGTTATTATCAGATATATATATATATAAAATCATTCTGTATTCATAACTAGCAGGATCAATTTAAATCAGGTTTTAGAGAGGTGATTATTATTTGTTATCTAAAACTGAAAGCTTGCCTAGTAATATGAGCTTTCATACTGTCCACTGTAGAAAAAAAAGAATGCCGCTTTAAACAAACAGTAATTGTATTATTCAGTAAAAACATGACTCACCATAGAGAAAAACAACAACAGCAAAATGCTATTACACAGATTTCAGCACACACATTTATGGAATGTACTGAACCACTCATTTTTACTCTCATGTCTCAAATATAACTCAAACTGGATTTAAGAACTTGTCATTAAAAAAAAAACTTTCTAACTGGCGTGTTGGTGGGAGTGTAAATTAGTTCAACCATTGTGGAAGACAGTGTGGCAACTCCTCAAGCATCTAGAACTAGAAATACCATTTGACCCAGCAATTCCACTACTGGGTATATACCCAAAGGATTATAAATCATTCTACTATAAAGACACATGTACATGTATTTTTACTGCAGCAATGTTCAAGAGCAAAGACTTGGAACCAACCCAAGTGCCCATCAATGATAGACTGGATAAAGAAAATGTGGCACATATACACCATGGAATACTATGCAGCCATAAAAAATGATGAGTTCATGTCCTTTGCAGGGACATGTATGAAGCTGGAAATCGTCATTCTCAGCAAACTAACGTAAGAACAGAAAACCAAACAATGCATGTTCTCACTCATAAGTGGGAGTTGAATAATGAGAACACAGGGAGGGGAACACCACACACTGGGGCCTGTGATCGGGTGGAGGGCTAGGAGAGGGATAACATTAGGAGAAATACCTAATGTAGATGACGGGTTGATGGGTGCAGCAAACCACCACAGCATGTGTATATCTATGTAACAAACCTGCACGTTCTGCGCATGTACTCCAGAACTTAAAGCATTAAAAAAAAAAAAGTTATTCAAGTAACTCAATAACTTGGCTTTTCTTTCTCACACACTTGTAAAATTTTCAGCAAAGGATGAGTCAGAAGTATGTGCTCTGGAACCAGGCAAATCTGCTTCAAATTCCAGTTCTACCATTTAGATAGCAGGTAACTTTAGATGTGATTTGTATGTTGTGGACCATACAGTTTCTCCCTTGCATAAATAATGTGATAAACACATTTACTTCAATACATTGTTAAGTAATTAATGGAAAGTCCAACATAAAATATCTAGAACAAGGTAGGGGTTCAGTAGTAGTAATCTCCCTCTCAATTCATAATATGACTATAGATAAAAACTTTAATTACGAAACTATGAGATAAAAAATAAATTTAAACATGCTATCTGAAAAAAAATGAAAGAGAAATCTCTATTTCAGCATAGTTATGCTTGACTGAGAAGTACTTCTGCCAAGAACCTGAACTATTTAGTTATTTCGAATTCTATTATCTGAATGTCTAATAACCTAGGTCATTAGCACACAGATGGCATACCTTATTGCAGTACACATTCAACTACTCTTGAGGCTATTTTTCCTTGGGTCGTTTCATTTTGCTGTTGTTTTTATTTTCTATTCCTCTTATTTGCCATTTAGACACTGTCTTGCCATTTGAGGTTGAAAATAGAAACATAATTTTTAAAATGAGAAAATAAATGCATTTAAATGCATCAAATGTGCTTAAATAGTTCTAGCACTGTTTTATCCAGAAGGGAAAGAAACGGGGAATGATAATGTTAGCTAAAGTTAAGTTTCAGATTATCCACAAAATTAATTGATCCATGCTATCACCATGAATAGTGTCTGTGAATATCGTTTAGTGATTAACCTAGATAGGTTCTGGGTTAATAATCTGGAAGAACTAATGCTGAAACACTAAAAGAACCAAGAGTCATGTACAGCTGTGGACAGTAAGGACAGCAAAGCCAATAATCTCCTCTTCGGAGACATTTTTGTTCTACGTATGTATTATTCATGAACACAAATTAACTTTCTGCTTCTATTTGTATATAAAATTTTTCCTCTTGACAAGAACTTTATGCTTCTCTTGAGCTGAATTTTTATCTTTCTGTTTTCTCGAGGTTATCTACAGATACAGAAACCATCTAAGAGGTCTGGTGTTGGATACAACTATTCGTACCTTGTAAAATTCTTACCTCTAAATCATTAAAAAACAAATGAGTATCAGCAAGATTAAAAATCATTTCTTCCATGCGGAGTCCAAGGGTTACAGCCATGGGGGGATCCTGTAAAGAAAATGTACACATAATGAGGTAAAATTTCAGTAAGCGCTTATTATTAAAAATATTTTAAGCACATATTGCTGTGGTGGAAGAGGGAGGAGACTGCATGGGTTTTTACTGAAGATTCAAAAGATTTCTCAGTTTTCCAAAAAGGTGACTTTCCAGAAGGTTCAGACATACCAAATGCACAGACACACCTGGGAATTCAGACATACGTAACGATGACTCAGCATACATTTTCACATAAAGCTGTATGTTGAGGAGAGAAGGAGGAAGGAAATCAGCTAGTTCATATGACCCAGTTTACATATAATCTACGGAAAGTATTCTGGAGAAAGGTATTTGGATGGGGTGCTGAAGAATGGAGCAAACTTACTAAAAAGAAAGGATGTCTTTTTAAGAATAATGACAAATAATAAGAATTAAAAGATAGAGAAAAATAGGTCAACTGGGTATTTATAGGACTTGAGTAGATAATGTTATCTGCAGGTGAAACAGGAAGAGCTGGCAGAGGATGGTGCGACCATCACTTAATTTTTAATTGCATTTTTATCAACAAGGTAAGAGGACTCTCCCTATCCAAACATGTGTAGAGTTTGGTCTAACCTGCATTTGACTAAGGTTGAAGAAGGGAGGGGTGAGAATAGCTAAAAGAACATTAGTTCTCTAAGTGTAATCCAGGTAAAAAATATATGCTTTGGGAAGTTAATGAAAGTGATGGAGTCAGTAAAGAGTTAAAATGACTCAATTTTTGTTTACAGAAACCAAGATATTAAACAGCAGCAAGAAGTTGAAAATCAAGACCAGAGTTGTTACTTTACCATAATTAGCTGCAGCTGAAGGCCTAGCATCAAGAGATATAAGACTAAAAAGAAAGGAGCATTTGGGGATAGGGATGGGAATAGGGAAGTAATTCATGCTCAAACATTGTGTTTAAAATTATCAAAGTTGGAATGATGTCTAAAGAAGAACTGCTCATAGGTGCAACTCCGAAGATAAGAGAAAGAAAAAACCTGGAAGGGACAAACCCTTAAAATTTGAGACCAGATGGGTGTTAGCAGGGAGAAGAATAAGGTTTTGAATAAAGCTGACAAGTCTAGAAGGATACTATTGGTTTTGGCTGGGAAGTTATTTTGGAAGACCTCAGAGGGTGATTTGGGTTGAGTGGCTGGGCCAGGAGCCAGACTGCAGGGATTTGAGAAGAGAGAGCCGAAATTGTGTTTTCAACGTTCTAATAGTTGGCATTTCAAGAAATGTATCTCAACTTGGGGAAATGTAATGTAAACTTTACTCAATTTATGATAAGAACATGCAACCCAGGTCAGGCCAAGCAGTATTCATCTACACCCTGAACTGATTCCGTTTGCAAGGAGAAACCACTCTTCATTCCACACCTCCACTATGATAACCTATTTTATTCCTATATTTCCTTTCATCAGTTTTGAGGGGGAAGCCCTAAAGTGTAAACATATTTGAGATGTCATCCTGTGTTCTGTAGCCATGAAAACCCGGAGAACAGGAATTAAATGCTAAGAAAAAGGCAGTGAGTGCTAAGGGGCACTGGGGTATGAGAGCTAAACTAAGACGATGTGAGCGAAGATAGAGACAAGATAATAATACGCTGGATTTCAACATAATTTTCTAATTGTTTACATCTTCTCATTTAGAGATTTATGTGGATTTCATAGGCAGAGATTCTCATTTCTCAGTAATGGATGCTGACTCTTCACATACCTGATGGCCTCCTGGTATTTTGTCATCCGGTAGCTTGACTGTGCTGCCGGATTCATCCGTCTGCCAGTGACAGAACCATTTGGGACTATATACCCAAAGATCAAATCAGTTCTGTTTTAGCCAACAAACATTCATTAAAAACAAGAATAAAATTATTAATTAGTAGGCCAGGCACGGTGGCTCAC
Organism: Gorilla gorilla gorilla; assembly: GCF_029281585.2. Taxonomy (NCBI): domain Eukaryota; kingdom Metazoa; phylum Chordata; class Mammalia; order Primates; family Hominidae; genus Gorilla; species Gorilla gorilla. The sequence goes on along the minus strand of NC_073229.2, from coordinate 157,700,851 downwards.
GCCTGTGTTCCCAGCACTTTGGGAGGCTGAGGCAGGCAGACCATTTGAGGTCAGGAGTTCGAGACCAGCCTGGCCAACATGGTAAAACCCTGTTTCTACTAAAAATACAAAAATTAGCTGGACACAGTGGTGTGTGCCTGTAATCCCAGCTACTCAGGATGCTGAGGCACGAGAATCCCTTGAACCTTCGAGGTGGAGGTTGCAGTGAGCCAAGATCACGCCACTGTACTCCAGCTTGGGTGACAGAGTGAAACAGTATCTCAAAAGAAAAAAAATATTAATAAGTGCCAGTTTGTGTCTCAAGGGGTTTCAGAGCTCAGAAGCGCCCCTTGCTCTGTTTCCTTCAAGTATAAAATTCTTCTTTTTTCTTCATTTTGTTGATCATGTTTTTGTTGAAATAAAATCTCTAAAGGTTGTGTAAATTAAAAAAAAAAATTTGTCTTTTTTGATTGAAAAATTCCTATTATTAGTCTCTGTCTTTTTGGCAGGGTTGGGGGAACTAGGCATTAAATAGGCTGAGGATATTCTATGAAACTATTCTGCCTAGTCATGGAACCATGAACAAAGTCTACAGAAATATCAGGAAAAATCAAATGTAATTATAGCATGAAAACATATAATTCCATTAGTGACGCTCTGTGCTTTTGAGGAATGTTCACTGATGCAAGACAATAAAACTGAGCTCCACACTAGTCTGTTATGTTTCTGATGATTACTGCCCTAAAGATACATATTTCAGATAGGAGTTCAGAAATATCTGATTTAAAAGGTTTTCCTTCTGGAGACCAGGTTGGTTAGGCTCTTATCCTATGATTTGCCAATTTTTCTTTTTAAGTTTTAAATACAATTATTGAATTTCTTATGTTCATTCTTCACATTCTTTGCATTTACAGATCAGATTTATGGGGATGGGAGAAAACATACTGTTCCTTTTGATTGTTACTTTGATCAATTCCATGCTTCTGAAGTACGTAACTCTGTGCTACCCAAACAGTGATAGGAAAATCCATGAAGAATGCATTTTGTACATCTGATAAGCATGCAAACAAGCATAATTTTTTTCAAAAAAAAGCAAAATGCAAGAATCTGCTAGCAAGCAAGCATGGCATGTGGTATGATAAAAACTGTAGTTGAGCACTCCACTGGAATGCAACCCCACGGCACTGGGAGGGCTGGTCATTTGTTTTTCAAGCTGTGGAGATTCCACATCACACACTCTGTGAGAGCCAGGACTTAGTAAGCATTTTGGCAAAATATCATTTGTAACTGGGAAAGTTTAGGTTTGTGGTTTGCTGGAGTGTGAACTAGCTGTATTTTACTAAGCTTTCCAGAGAGCAAGGCCTATTGAAAGAGAGATGTTTCATCAGCCATGCCAAAGTCTTGGCACAGATGGGCCAGGGCTAGTCATGCCATCAGCCAAGGAAAACCATGCCTGTAAGAGGTGGTGATCTTGTTTCTAAGAGAATGTCTGGGGCAGGCTTACTTTCAAATATCTAATTTTAATTTTGTTTTTTTCCAGCTTACTAAGTCACTGGGACAGCTAATTCTAAGTGAGCAGATTACAGCACTGCATTTTTCCAGCTAAAGGACTCACAGATCCAAAAATCCCAGAAAGATGACTGGACATTTGGTGGGTGTAGCCTTAGCAATGCTGGGCACCCTCCATCTTGCCAAACTGCTGTGAGGGAGCTGCCAGCACCTGCAATTCCACTGTTTTATCAGGCATGTGAGAATGAAACATACTTCTGGATTGAACCCAAGTTTTATACAGAGATGTTTGCTCATTTTCATTAGATGTTTGTAGAATTATGGGCACCTTATGAATCAAGAGTTGCTTTTTTTATTTGCATTTAAGTGTAGTGAATGTTGAGTTTAGGGTCTAAAATGAGGTGATAGCAAAATCTTGGATAGAGGAAAAAAGTGGGATAATAAAGGCACTAACAGGGTTTTGTGGAAGTTCTGATATATATTATACATATTATAACAGTTCCAAAAGGTTCAAAGTGTCTACAACAGAGTTTAATAGGAGGCAAATTGAACTACTGCCAATTTATTCTGTGTACTGCTCTATCAAAATACTGAAACTATTCCCCAGACATTTTACCGAATAGAGAGAGAGAGTGAGAGAGAGAGAGAGAGAGAGAGAGAGAGAAGAGGAAGATGAAGAAAATAAATAGCTCTTGGCCTTTAAATGTGTGGTTCTAAGCCAGATGTTGCCAGTGTATAATCAAGGCAGGATCCAGTACAGCAGTTCTCTAAATCAAAATACTAACGCCTATTAGCCATGTGAACACAGAGCATAAATTGGAGCCAGACTGTCTGTCTATGGGCCTCTGCCCTGCACTGGGCCATCAGCTGGAATTCCTCCTCTAGGGACACACTGTAAAAATATCTCTGGAGAGGCAGCAATTATGTATTTTTAAAGAAGCTAAGGACTTTTTTTTGTTTGTTTTTTAAAGACATCAACCTCTTGAAACAGTTATTCTTTTGGGACCCGTAGCATATGTGTAGACATGTGCACACAAAGATAGAAGATATGCAAGTTCATCACGGAAGAAAGAAGGCAGACCAGCTCCATGAACCAAGGTGGAAAAAGTTACTGGAATTTTTAGAATACATATACTCTTTAAATCATAAGAGATAAAATGAAATTCAGTCACAAATCAGAACGGAAATTTTACAATTGTGATACTTGTCTATGATGGATAGGTAGTGGGCTTACAAGTTCTTAGGAGGAACTGGAAAATGGTTTCAGGAACATTCATTTATTCATCATATATTTATTGAGTGACCAATTATGTATTAGACACGTTCAAATTCCAAGCAGAGAGCAGATAACCAAAAAAGCAAAGCCCATACCTTTATGTGGTTTATATTATTACTGGATGAGCTATCTGATAAACAGACAAGAAAACAAGGGAGTATAAGCATTTCAGGTGGTGATCAGCTATGAAAGAAAAACCAGGACAAGCAGATACAGAAGTGATGAGGATGAGTGGAAAGGGCTAATTTAAAACAAATTCAGAGAAGCCCCCTTTCAGGAAGTAATGGCAGAGAGAGAAACAGAGGCCTGACAAAGGTGAGGGAGCTAGGTATGAACAGGTGCGATAGTAGCGAACATACGCAGAGCCCAGAGGTGAGGAGTCTGTGTGTGAGAAGAGGGACCCTGACCAGGGAAGGGAAAGGAAACAAGGATTTTAAGAATGCAAGAGTGCTCCACTGAATGTACGTGAGAGGCCCCAGCAAGATAAGCCAAGAAGGAACACTTGATTTGGCAACAAGGTGGCTCCTCAGACTTGGCAAGTGTCATGTTATGGCAAAGCTGGAAAGAGCAGAGAAAGAGAGCAGTCACCAGAGGGGAAAATGGGCTCAAGAAGCTCTTCTAATGACAGGAATGTGACAGCAGATACAATGGTGATGGGAAGAATCTAGGAGAGTGAGAAACTGGTGGCTTAGCGAAAGAAGTCCTTTCAGGAGTCGATTCTTTGGGTAGGTGAGGGAGCACGGAACCAGGGTGCAAGAGAGGTGCAAGAGACATCTATGGCTACAGATGTAGGAGGCACGGATTTGGTGGTGCAAAGATGACAGAATTCATTTGTTTGCTTTTTTCCCCCTGGTAATTGAGGAGGTTTGTACAGAATTGGGAGAGATATGCTTGCTCTCCCTTCAGCTCTTCAAAACCTGCAACAGGAAGAGTTCATGACCCCAAGAGTGCTTGCACCCACTTGAGATCTGTGGCCACATTCAGCTGCTGAGGTACAGGCAGTCAGTGGGGTTTTCTGATGGAGAAATAATGGGGAAAGGATAGAGAGGCGTTATGGAAAAGTAGGGTTATAGTGGTACATAAGGAGGACTGCAAGCTGGGAGGATGACATATAAGACAGGAGTTCTCAGACTCCACCATGCATGGGGAACACCTGTGGAGCTTTCACAATGCCTGTTGCTCGGGCCACACCCCATACCAACTAAATCGGATTATCTGAGGTGGGTCCACGCATCAGTCATGTTAAAGCTCTGCAGTGAGTCCAATGTACAAACGAAATTGAGAGTCAGCAGATGACAGTCTTGCTACTCAAAGTGTGGTTCACAGACCAGCACCATTGGCATCATCTGGGAACTGTTAGAAATGCACACTTGTAGACCCTTCCCCAGATCTAGTTTGCCAGGTAGTTTAACAAGATTATCAGGTGATTCATATACATGTTACTTTTGAATAAATACTGGTCTATAAGCTATTATAATGAGAGACTGGGATAGTTAAGAAAAATCAGAGCTGGCATGACCTTCTGGCTTTCCAAGAGTTAAGTCTGTGGTGCTTCCACAGGACGGTTGGACTTGAGCCAGCGTGATCACTGAGTAGAACTGTGGCTTAGTATAATTTCTCAGGAACTAGACTTCTCTAGAGTTGCTTATGAGGAAGAGTGCCTTTTCCACCCTTCACCTCCATAAAGATCCTTCTGTGGACTTAACTTCAAGGACCAAATGTCTGCTGGTGTCTTTTTCTTAGTAATGTAGCCAATTACCTGCTGGGGAGCTGGTAAAGGTGAAAAGCTAGCACACTTTGAATTAAAAGATTTTGTTCACAATTCAAGTGTTCAGTGTAAGCAACATATTTGCAGTTGAACAGTAGTTAATGTTGTCAAGCTTAAATTGTGTGATGAAGGGGATCATCACACAACTTACCACTAGAGGCTTCTACAGTTTCAGTCAGAAGGGAATCCAAATGTATCAAACTAATAACAGAATAAATGTACTTCAAGGGGGGAATTACAGTGGTAGTACATGGCAACAGTGTAACATGGTACTTGGATGGAAAGAAAAATACCATGTTGGTGAGAATGACTGTGGGAGGATGGGCTAGAAAGCACAGGGCCCAGAGAAAAGTGGCAGAGCAGAGGTGACAAATACACACACCTCAGGAGGCTCCTCAGGACTCCAAGAGAAAGGTGATTGACACGTTAGGAGATGGCTACAGGAGGAAATGCCTAGGAGAGGGTTGATGATGGTTAAAGAATACTTAAGGTAAGTTAATGTTCTAATCCCCCACCTTCTCAAGATATGAGATTAAATGATCATCAACTGAGATCAAAGGAACTGAAAACTTCAGGGCAGGTTACAGAAGGCTGCTCTATGTGTTTCTAAGAGATTAGTTACCATTATCTCTCTGGTATATTAGCTTCAAGTTAATCAATGTGATGTCCTTTCAAGATCTTTCCCCTTTTCTAACATAATTCCAGCAATTACTTGGTAAAGATGGGCTTAAATAAAAGTAATATATTTGGCTATTCATGAGATCACGCAGAGCCATTCCATTTAATTTTTAAAAGAAATTCTCAAACATATACTCAACATGAAGCTCTGAAAGGGGAGACAATAGGTAGCAATGATTTCCCAATTCCCTAGGGAAGAGTTCGAGATATGTCACTGTCTTTGATTTGGCTTTATTTTCACATGCATATGTATGATATTTATGTACACACTATATACATACACATGCACACACAATCAAACTTACTATAAGCTACCAGTAAAAACATTATGCATTTTTTGAGTCTTGCAAATTCTGTAATCATTCCTTTTATATAATATATACCAAAACCACTCTCTAGTCACCCTGGCATAGTGCTACTTCTCTGCAACGCTGACTGACTCATATTATGAGGTAAAATAACAGATACCATATTATGAGGTAAAATAACAGATACAAATATAAAATGCAAATTTCCTTAGAAAAATTCAGTTTCCTGTATTCCAGGTTTCCTTGAAACTAAATAAATAGGTTATGCTTACTGAGTATTTATTCTGTGGTGAGTTTTAATGCATTAACTCATTTAACCCTCAGAATCAAATTACAACTTTTATTATTCTCCTCATTTTATATACAAGACAACTGAGGCTCATAAATGCTAAATAAACTAAACTACTCAAGGTCACATGGGTACTAGGAGGGAGAGGTAGAATTTGAACTTGGGGTCATTCTCCCTCCAAAGCCAGAGCCCTCTAAGCATATGGTGTTTGTTAGCACTGCCATTAGGATTGCCTCAGATCCATGGTTCTAACACTTGATTAATTCTATTACTTTCTATTAAACCATGTTGGTTTTCTTTAGTCCAAATGCACAAACATCAGCATTTATCTTCATGACTAGCCTGTCATTTAAAATCCAGCCAAATGCTATGTTAGAAGTATTTTTCTGCACAAATGTGTGTAGACTGTTCAATATACAAGCAATCAATTGATTAATTCTGATGAACATATTATTTCGCCAACACTGCTGTTAATATGAGATGTCGTCTAAAATAAGCAAGCAGTTTGGGTAACCTGAATCTGAGTTTCACATTATCAGGCAACCATTCACTTTTCCTGCAGTTCCTTCACTTTTTCCCCTGACTTGGGCTATTTCCTCTGTGTCCTTACTGTGGAATAACTTTAGAGTATCATAGCTTCATAGCACATGATACATTAATGATCCAAGATAAACCAAACCCCTAAAGCACAATTTATATAGCTTTCTTCACCCTCCCCTGAAAACAAAAGGAATCACTGCAAGTTATCAGGTAAAATGATATACACAATCAGGGAATAGAAATAAACTCTAACATGATGGATGATTCCTGGTCTACATCCTGTCGAATTTACAAGCTCCTATTTTAGAGTTTTGCAGCACAGACACTGTAGATTGCAATTGGTGCTCAGCTGCAAAACCCATCACCAGCCTCACAGCAGCAGGGCTCAGATAGCAAGGTTCCTCATTCACCATCGTCAGAAATGTCCAGGAATAGTTCTGCTTAGAAAAGACAGTGTTGACAATTGAACAGGGTCAAAAAGTGATAACCCATTAGGAAGATGCTTGGGAAATTCACATAATTTAATTTATAAATGGAAGTAGAATTTTCCAAAAGTTTTTTTTTTTTAATTAAAACACAAAAGTTAGTTGGGACAATTTATGGGTAAAAGGTCATTCCTACATTATTGTGGTCCACACATTTTATTTTTACAGGTTGTGGGGAAAGAACACGAGACCAAAGAATATAGAGATTAAGAAACCTGCCAAAGAGATACGGATTTCACTGATCTTGCCACTTATGAGCTATGTATGGTAGTACCAATCAATCACACAGGGTGATGGGAAAAGCTAATGAGAGAATGCATTTCACAGGACACTCAGCCAAGGGCCAGGCGCACAGTAACCAGTAAAAAAATGATACTCAGTATTGCCCACTAATTATGGGTGCGGGGAGAGGAAGAAAGACAGGTAGATATGCAGGTAGGTATGGTAATTTCAGGATATGATTGACATCTCTGGTCTTCATAGGTGCAGCTCCCAGCTCACTATACTTGAGGCCACTGCAGTGCCACTTCACATGGTGCAGGAGTGAACATTGACCTTGCAGGTCTGAAAACATCTGCCTTTAGTTATTTCTCATTTTGGAGAAAGAAGGTATATTTTTATGAATTTTCTCTAACCTAGGAGGTAGATGATAGTTTTCACCGTGTAGTGTCATTTTTATATATGTACATTATCTCATTTAAGCCACCCCGTAACCCCTGGAAGGAAATGAATTATAACCATTTTCAGATGAAACAGGCTCAGAGGTCAAACAGTTTGCCCTTAGGCACAGCCAGGCACAGGAGGTCCTTCTGACTTTTAGTTCAGTGCTCCTTCAGCTAGTCGACTGCCTTCCAGGCTGTATTCTGAGCAAGCTCCAGGATTCAGGAACACCTTTCATGGTGACCAAGAATGATGGGGAAGGGTGGTCATGTAGGGGAAATGGGATCTCTCCAGTCCCCCATCTGTACATTTTACCTAGAGAAGTTCTGCCCTTAGATGTTCTATACAGTGATGCTCTCAGTCATATGTGTGTAGAGGAATCTCTGGCTAAAATAATCAAAAAAATCACTATGCTATACCAAAATGTTACACTCTAAAATGCATATTGTGGAAATAAGACTGATCTAAGAAATGAAAAGAATTAAGGACCCATAATAATTTTAAGGACCCATAAGATTGTCAAGCTTAGACAATCTTAACACTACAAAGGTCTTTTCCCCCCTCCCAGAAATAATGGCTCTGGTCACTTTTGTTATTAGCAATGCAAAGTCCTGACTTAACTAATCATCAGAATGACCTTATTTCAGTCAGTCCTCAAGGTTATTACTGATGACATTAGGGAACTGAGAGATTAAACTTAGTTATAGAGGATTCTTTTAAACATCTCATGACCTTTAATATGATAACATGCATTGAATGGCTATAAAATGTAAGCATTCCCTAAATCTATTTGACCATGGCCTTTTCTCAAAGACTATTAATTAACATGTTCATTAGTTTGCTCAAGGAAAAAAAGTCTGGGAAATACTCCACTCTAGTGGTTCTCAAAATGCAGCCCAGGACTATCAGCTTTATCTGGAAATTTGTTCCAAATGCAAAACCTATGGTCCCACCCCAAACCTCCTGAATCAGAAACTCTGGGTTGTAACGCAGCAATCTGTGCTTAACAGGCCCTGCAGGTTATTGTGACACACACTCAAGTTTCAGAAGCACTGTTCCTATCTAAGGCATGGTCATTCTTACTGCATAGTGTCTCCTAAGTGGTCAGCTTGTGTCCACTCTTATTCCTCTAAATTCTACTCTCTGCATAGCAGACAATAATAAACCTAAAACTCCCCAACAGCTTCTCACTGCAACCAGAAAAAACCCAAACACCTTACCATAATGAAGAGTCCTTGCCTGGTCCAGCCCTTGCCTACCTCTCTCTTCTTATAAATAAATGAATATATTTCTTTATATTTATTTATAAATAAATGAATATATTTCTTTATATTTATTTATAAATAAATGAATATATTTCTTTATATTTATTTATAAATAAATGTATTTATATTTATTTATAAATAAATGAATATATTTCTTTATATTTATTTATAAATAAATGAATATATTTCTTTATATTTATTTATAAATAAATGAATATATTTCTTTATATTTATTTATAAATAAATGAATATATTTCTTTATATTTATAAATAAATGAATATATTTCTTTATATTTATTTATAAATAAATGAATATATTTCTTTATATTTATAAATAAATGAATATATTTCTTTATATTTATTTATAAATAAATGAATATATTTCTTTATATTTATTTATAAATAAATGAATATATTTCTTTATATTTATTTATAAATAAATGAATATATTTCTTTATATTTATTTATAAATAAATGAATATATTTCTTTATATTTATAAATAAATGAATATATTTCTTTATATTTATAAATAAATGAATATATTTCTTTATATTTATAAATAAATGAATATATTTCTTTATATTTATAAATAAATGAATATATTTCTTTATATTTATAAATAAATGAATATATTTCTTTATATTTATAAATAAATGAATATATTTCTTTATATTTATAAATAAATGAATATATTTCTTTATATTTATAAATAAATAAATGAATATATTTCTTTATATTTATAAATAAATAAATATATCTCTGTAGTATTTATTTTTTATTTTTGTGGGTACATAGTAGGTGTATATACACATGGGATACATGAGATTTTTTTCTTTTTTTTGAGACAGAGTCTCACTCTGTTGCCCAGGCTGGAATGCAGTGGAGCCATCTCAGCTCACTGCAACCTCTGCCTCTGGGGTTCAGGCAATTCTCCTGCCTCAGCCTCCTGAGTAGCTGGCATTACAGGTGCCCACCACCACACCTGGCTAATTTTTTTATTTTTAGCAGAGACAGGGTTTTGCCATGTTGGCCAAGCTGGTCTTGAACTCCTGACCTCAGGTGATCTGCCCATTTCGGCCTCCCAAAGTGCTGGGATTACAGGTGTGAGCTACCGCACCTGGCGTCATGAGATATTTTGATACAGGTATACAATGCATAATAATCACATCAGGGTAAATGGGGTATCCATCACCTCAAGTGTTTATCATTTTGTTGTGTTACAGACAATCCAATTAAACCCTTTTATTTATTTTATAATTTTATTTATTTATTTTTTACTCTGACACCTGGGCTGGACTGCGGTGGTGTGAACATGGCTCACTGCAGCCTCAATCTCTGAGCTCAAATGATCCTCCAACATCAGCTTCCTGAGTAGCTGAGAATACAGGCATGCACCACCATGCCCAGCTAATTAAAAAAAAAACACTTTTTTTTTTTTTTTTGTAGAGGCAGGGTCTCACTATGTTGCCCAGGCTAATCTCCAACTCCTGGCCTCAAGTGATTCTCCTGCGTCACCTCCCAAAGTGTTAGGATTACAGGCCTGAGCTACTGTGCCTGGACTCTCTTAGTTATTTTAAAATGTACAATAAATTATTGTTGACTACAGTCACCCTGTTGTGCTATCAAATACTAGATGTTATTCATTCTAACTATATTTTTGTACCCATTAACCATTCCCACTAACTGCACCCCTCAACGACTACCCTTCCCAACCTCTAGTAACCATCGTTCTACTCTGTCACCATTAGTTCGATTTTTAGCTTCCAAATAAGTAAGAATATGTAAAGTTTGTCACCTTGTGCCTGGCTTATTTCACTTAAAGAGCTCCAGTTCCATCCATGTTGCTAAAAATGACAGGATCTCATTTTTTATGGCTGAATAGTACTCCACTGTGTATATGTACCACATTTTCTTTACCATTCATCTGTTGATGGACACCTAGGTAGCTTCCAAATCTTGGCTATTGTGAAAAGTGCTGAAATAAACATAGGAGTGCAAATACCTCTTTGATATACTGATTTCCTTTCTGTCGGGTATATACCTAGCAATGAGATTGCTGGATCACATGGTAGTTCTATTTTTGGTTTTTGAGGAACCTCCAAACTGTTCTCCATAGTGGTGGTACTAATTTACATTCCCACAAACAGTGTATGAGGGTTCCCTTTTCTGTACATCCTCATTGGCATTGCCTGTCTTTTGGATATAAACCATTTTAAGTGTCGTAAGATGATATCTCATTGTAGTTTTGAGTTTCTCTGATGATCAATAATGGGAACACCTTTTCATGTACCTGTTTGCCATGTGTATGTCTTCTGAGAAATATCTATTCAAATTTCTTGACCGGTTTTTATTCAGATTATTAAATATTTTCCTATTGAGTTGAGCTCCTGGTATGTTCTGCTTATTAATCCCTTGTACAATGGATAGTTTACAAATATTTTCTCCTATTCTGTGGATTATCTCTTCACTTTGTTGACTGTGTTCTTTGCTGTGCAGAAGCTTTTTAACCTGATTTGTTGACTGTGTTCTTTGCTGTGCAGAAGCTTTTTAACTTGATGGCTCCCATTTATCCATTTTTGCTTGGTTGCCTGTGCTTGTGGGGTACTGCTCAAGAAATCTTTCCCTAGTCCAATGTCCTGGAGAGTGTCCCCAATGTTTTATTGTAGTAGTTTTATAGTTTGAGATCTTACATTTAAGTCTTTAGTCCATTTTGATTTGATTTTTATATGTGGCAAGAGATAGGGGTCTAGTTTCGTTCTTCTTCACGTGGATCTCCATTATCCCAGCACCATTTATTGAAGAGACTGTTCTCTCCCCAATGTATGTGCTTGGCATCTTTGTAAAAAATGATTTCACTGTAAATGTATGAATTTGTTTCTAAGTACTCTATTCTTTTCATTGCTTTATATGTCTGTTTTTATGACAGTACCATGTTGTTTTTGTTACTATCACTTTGTGTTATAATTTGAAGTCAGGTAATGTGATTTTTCCAGTTTTACTCCTTTTGCTCAGGGTAGCTTTGGCTATTCTGGGTCTTCTGTGTTTCCATATAAATTTTAGGATTTTTTTTTCTGTGAAGAATGTCAGTAGTATTTTGATAGTGATTGCATTGAATTGATAGATTGCTTCAGGTAAAACGGACATTTTAACAATATTGATTCTTCTAGTCCATGAACATGGAATCTCTTTCCATTTTTTCTGTGTCCTCTTCAATTTATGCCATCAACGTTTTACAGTTTTCATTGTAGAGATCTTTCACTTCTTTGGTTAATTCCTAGGAATTTTATTTTATATGTAGCTATTATAAATAGCATTACTTTTTTATTTCTTATTCAGATTGTTCACAGCTGACATATAAAAATGCTTCTGATTTTTGTATGTTGATTCTGTATCCTGCAACTTTACTGATTTTATCAGCTCTGATAGTTTTTTGATGGAATCTTTAAGCTTTTCTAAAAATAAGATTATATCATCTACAAATAAGGCGAATTTGACTTCTTCCTTTCCAAATTGGATGCCATTTATTTCTTTCTACTGTCTAACTGCTCTAACTAGGACTTCCAGTACTATGCTGAATAACAGTGGTGACAGTGGGCATCTTTGTTCTGTTCCAGATCTTAGAGGAACGGTTTTCAATTTTTCCCCCTTCTGTGTGATATCAGCTGCAGGTCTGTCATATATGGCTTTTATTGTGTTGAGGTATTGTCCTTTCATACCCAGTTTTTTGAAGATTTTTTTTTATCAGCAAAGGATGTTGAATTTTATCAAATACTTTTCAGCATCAGATGAAATAATCTTTATGTGTTTCATTCTGTTGGTATGATGTATCACATTGATTGATTTGCATATGTTGAACCATCCTTGCATCCCTGGGGTAAAGCCCACTTGGGTCATGATGAATTATCTTTTCAATGTGTTGTTGAATTCAGTTTGCTAGTATTTTGTTGAGGATTTTTGCATCAATATTTATCAAGGATATTGGCCTGTAGCTTTCTTTCTTTAATGTGTCTTCTTCTGGTTTTGGTATCAGAGTAACAATAGCCCTGTAGAATGAGTTTGGAAATATTCCTTCCTCTGTTTTCTGGAATAGTTTGGGCAGGGTTGCTATTAGCTATTCCTTAAATGTCTGGAAAAATTCAGCAGTAAAGTCATAGGGTCCCAGGCTTTCTTTTCTTCTTCCTTTTTTTTTTTTTTTTTTTTTTTTGAGACGGAGTTTCACTCTGTCCCCCAGGCTGCAGTGCTGTGGTGCTAACTCGGCTCACTGCAAGCTCTGCCACCCAGGTTCACGCCCTTCTCCTGCCTCAGCCTCCCGAGTAGCTGGAACTACAAGCACCCGCCACCATGCCTGGCTAATTTTTTGTATTTTTTAGTAGAGACGGGGTTTCACCATGTTAGCTAGGATGGTCTTGATCTCCTGACCTCGTGATCTGCCCACCTCGGCCTCCCAAAGTGCTGGGATTACAGGCATAACCCACTGCGCCGGGCCTGCTGGGGTACTTTTTATTGCAGCTTCCATCTCTACTTGTTATTGGTGTGTTCACGTTTTGGACTTCTTCACGATTCAATCTTGACAGCTTTATATGTCTAGTTGTTGGTCCATTTCATCTAGATTTTCCAGTTTATTGGCATGTAGTTTCTCACAGTAGCCTCTAAGAATACTTGGAATTTCTGAAGTATAGTTGTAATGTCTCCTTTTTCATTTCTGGTTTTACTTATTTGAGTCTTCTCTTCTTTTTTGTTAGCTAGGCTGGTTAAAGATTTGTCTATTTTGTTTATCTTTTCAAAAAACCAACTTTTAATTTTGTTGATCTTTTGTATTTTTTTCATTTCAAGTTCATTTATTCTCTGATCTTTTCTAGTTCTTTTTTTTTTTTTGAGACGGAGTCTTGCTTTGTCGCCCAGGCTGGAGTGCAGTGGTGCGATCTCGGCTCACTGCAAGCTCCACCTCCCGGGTTCACGCCATTCTCCTGCCTCAGCCTCCCGAGTAGCTGGGACTACAGGCGCCCACTACCACGCCCGGCTAATTTTTTTGTATTTTTAGTAGAGACGGGGTTTCACCGTGTTAGCCAGGATGGTCTCGATCTCCTGACCTCGTGATCCACCCGCCTCGGCCTCCCAAAGTGCTGGGATTACAGGCGTGAGCCACCGCGCCCGGCCTTTTCTAGTTCTTTAAGATGCATCATTAGGTGGTTTATTTGAAGTTTTTCTTTTTTTGATGCATACAATTATAGCTATAAACTTTCCTCTTAGTGCTGCTTTCACTGTATTCCATAGGGTTTAGTATTTTGTGTTTCCATTATCACTTTTTTCTTTCAAGAAATTTTTAATTTCCTTCTTAATTTTTTCATTGACCCATTGGTCATTCAGGAGTTATTGTTTAGTTTGCATGTGCTTGCACAGTTTCCAAAATTCCTCATTATTGATTTCTAATTTTACTCCATTGTGGTCAGAGAAGATACATAATATAATTTCATTTTTTTTAATTTTTAAAGACTTGTATTGTGGCCTAACATGTGTTCTATCATGAGAATGATCTATGTGTGTAGGAGAAGAATGTATATTCTGCAGTTGTTGTATGAAATGTTCTGTAAATATCTATTAGGTCCATTTGGTCTAAGCCTGTGCAGATTAAGTCCAGTGTTTCTTCGTTGATTTTGTGTCTGGATGATGTGCCCAATGTTGAAAGTCAGGTGCTGAAGTCTCCAGTGACTATGGTATTGAAGTTTATCTCTCTCTTTAGTACTAATGATATTTGCTTTATATATCTGGGTGCTCCAGTATTGAGTGCATATACATTTAAAATTGTTATATCCTGTTGCTGATTTGACTCCTTTATTATTATATGATGACCTTCTTTTGTCTAATTTTTATAGTTTTTCTTTGTTTTACTTTTTGTGTTGAAATCCACTTTGATGATTATAAGTATAGCTACTCTAGCTCTTTTTTAGTTTTCATTTTCAGGAAATATATTTTTCCATCCCATTATTTTCAGTCTCTGTGTGTCTTTATAGGTGAAGTGTATTTCTTGTAGGCAAGAGATCGTTGGGTCACGGTTTTTTGTTTTTTCATTTTTTTTTAATCTATTCAGCCACTCTATGTCTTTTCATTGGAGAGTTTAGTCCATTTACATTCAGTGTTATTACTGATAAGTAAGGACTTATTCCTGCCATTTTGTTATTTGTTTGCTGGTTGTTTTGTGGTTTCCTCTTCCTTCTTCTTGTCTTCCTTTTAGTAAAGATGACTTATTTGTTGGTATGTTTTAATTTCTTGCTTTGTATTTTTGGTGTATCTGTTGTATGTTTTTGATTTGCAGTTATCATGAGGCTTGCAAATAATATAACTCATTAATTGAAATCGATGGCAATGTAACACTGATTGCATAAACCAACAAACTAACAAACCAGCAAAGAGAAAACTAATTAAAAACTCTACACTTTGATTCTGTTCCCCTGCTTTTTAACTATTTGTTGTTTCTATTTATATCCTATTTTACCATGTCTTGAAAAGTTGTCAGTTATTATTTTTAATTGGTTCATCTTTTAGTCTTTCTACTTAAAGTATGAGTAGCTTACATACCACAATTACAGTGTTACACTATTCTGTGTTTTTCTGTGTACTTATTGTTACCTGTGAGTTTTTTACCTTCAGATGAGTTCTTACTGCTCATTAACATCCCTTTCTTTCAGATTGAAGAACTCCCTTTAGCATTTCTGGTAGGATAAATCCAGTGTTGATGAAATCACTCAGTTTTTGTTTGTCTGGGAAAGTATTTCTCCTTCATGTTTGAAGGATATTGTCACTGGATATACTATTCTAGGGTAAATATGGTTTTTTTTTTAATCCTTCAGCACTTTAAAAATGTCATGCCACTCCCTCCTAGCCTATAAGGTTTCCACTGAAAAGTCTGCTGCCATGTACTGGAGCTCCACTGTATGTTCCTCATTTCTTTTCTTTCACTGATTTTAGGATCCTTTCTTTATTCTCGGGCTTTGAGGTTTGATTATCAAATGCTTTGAGGTAGTCTTTTTTGGGTTAAATTTTATTGGTGTTCTAGAACCTTCTTGCATGTGGATATTGATATCTTTCTCTAGGTTTGGGAAGTTCTCTGTTATTATCCTTTTCAATAAACCTTCTAGCCCCACCCCTCCATCTCCTGTTTAAGGCCAATAACTCTTAGATTTGCCCTTTTGAGGCTATTTTCTAGATCTTGTAGGTGCGCTTCATTCGTTTTTATTCTTTTTTCTTTTGTCTCCCCTGGCTGTGTATTTTCAAATAGCCTGTCTTCAAGCTCACTAATTCTTTCTTCTGCTTTATCAATTCTGCTGTTAAGAGACTCATGCATTCTTCAATATGTCCATTACATTTTCAATTCCAGAATTTCTGCTTATTCTTTTTACTTCAATATCTTTGTTAAATTTATTTTATAGGATTCTGAATTCCTTCTCTGTTACCTTGAATTTTGTTGCGATTCCTCAAAAAAGCTATTTTGAATTCTCTCTCAGAAAGGTCACATATCTCCATCTCTCTAGGATTGATCACTGGTGCCTTGTTTGGTGATGTCATGTTTTCCTGGGTAGTCTTAATGATTGTGGATGCCCACCAGTGTCTGAACACTGAAGAGTTAGGTATTTACTGGAGTCGCTGCTGTCTGGGCTTCTTTATACCTGTCCTTTTTGGGAAGGCTTTTGAGGTATCTGAAGGAACTTGGGTGTTGTGATCTAAGTTTTTGGTCACTGTAGGCTATCTGCATTAAATGGGGGCACCCCAAGCCCAGTAATACTGTGGCTCTTGCAGACTCATAGAGATGCCCTCTTCGTGGTCTTGGATAAGATCTCAAAGAATTCTCTGGATTACCAGGCAGAGACTTTTGTTCTATTCCCTTACTTTCTCCCAAACAAATGGGGTCTCTCTCTTGTGTTGAGCTGCCTGGAGCTGGGGGAAGGGTGACACAAGTACCTCTGTGACCACCACCCTGGGACTGTGCTGGATCAGACCTGTAGCCAGCACAGGACTGGGTCACATTCAAAGCCTGTGGTAACCACTGCCTGGCTACCACCTATGTTTGCTCAAGGCTCTACAATCAGCAGGTGGCAAAACTAGCCAAGTTTGTATGATTCCCTTCAGGGTGTCAAGTTCCCCTGGTCCCTGGTGGGTCTACAGAGCCTGGCTCCATCTAGGAGCTAGGACCTGAATCTGGAATCTACCTGGTGCTCTATTAGGAAACTACCTGTTGCTCTATTCTACTGTGGTTGAGCTAGCACCCAAGCCACAAAATGAAGTCCTTCCCACTTTTCCCTACCCTTTCCACAAGCAGAAAATTCTCTCCCATGACCACTATTGACTGCTCCAGGCCCATGGCAAGTACTGTGTAGCTATCACAGATGTTCATTCAATGCCCAAGGGCTCTTCAGTCAGCTTGTGGCGAATGCTTTCATGCCTAGGGCTCTCCCTTCAGAGCAGTGGGCACCCCTCTGACCTAAGGCAGGTGCAGAAATGCCATCCAAGAGCCATGGCCTGGAATCAGGGACCCCACATGCCGACTTGGTGCCCTATCCCACTGTTGCCAAGCTGGTACCTAAACTGCAAGAGGAAGTCCCCTTTATTCTTCCTTCTCCTTTTCTCAAGTAAAAGGAGTCCCTCTCCATAGCTACCACAGCTAGGAATATGCTGGGTCACACCTAAAGCCAGCACATCTCTGAGTCTCACCCAAGGCCTGCGGCAAGTACTGCCTTGCTACTACTGTTGATTATTCAGGGCCCAAGAGTGATGAATCTTGGTAGCAGGTGATGAATCTTGCCAAGATTGGATCCTTCCCTTCAAGGAAGCAAGCTTCCTTCAGGGCGTGTGTAGAAATGTTATCTCAGAACCAGGGCCTGGAACTGGAGCCTCAGGACTCTGCCTGGTGCCCTTTCTTTCTGTGACTAAGTTAGTATCCAAGTTGCAAGGCAAATTCCTCTTTACTCTTTCCTCTCCTCCCTCAAGTGGAAGGAAGACATCTCTACTGGAACTGTGAGCTGTGATGCCTGGGCCTGAGGGAGGGGTAGCACAAGCACTCCCTTGGCTGCCCTGGCTGGTGTCTTACCATGTCATGTGTCTGCCGAGTCCACTGGCTTCAAGCCCAGCAGAGCAGCAGGACTTGTCCAGGAATTGTGGTCCTTGTGGCCTAAACTGCCTGGACCCCAGAGCACTTTATCCCATGGTGGTGATGATTTGCCAGAACTCAGGTTCCAACAGCTGAGATGGAAGATTCTTCTCTAGCTAGGACTGGTCTAAATGCCCCCTCCATGGGTGTTGGCTAAGTTCTACCCAGTGTTGCTTTCTGCTGTGAAAGGTCACTGAGTTCCAATGCAAAACCCTAAACTCACTGAGCTCTCCCTCCCCCAAGTGCACAGATTCTCTCTCTGTGCCATTCAGCTGCTGCTGGAAGACTGGTGTGGGGTGGTGGTGTCAGCAAGTCAAGACTGTCTTTCTTACCCTCTTCAGTGCCTCCTTCAGTAATATGAGTTAAAACTAGGTATTGTGTGATTGCTCACCTGGCTTTTGGTTCTTATGAAGGTGGTTGGGTTGTGTGAATACTTATTCAATTTGGTGCTGCTGCAGGGAGGACAATCAGTGGAGGTTTCTATTTTGCCAACTTGTTCCACCTCCTTCCCTTTACCTTGTACTATTCTTTCTCTTGTTTACAACCTTCCAGCCACACTAGACTTCATATTCCTGGAACACTGGAAGATCAGCACCCACTGCTGGAATGCTCTTTCCAATTCTCCCACTCTCTTAATTTGTAGGGCTAGCTCCTCTCAGTACCAATGTCACTTCCTCAGTCACATACCCCAGTCACTCATTATACGACCTAGTTTTATTTTCTTCACAGAAGTTACCAATACCTGAAATGTGTTTTTTTGTTTTGTTTTGTTTTTTGTTTGGTTTGTAAGCTCCATGAGAGCAAGAAGCATGTCTATTGATATTACTAACTATTTGTTAAATGAATGCAGTCTGTCTGAGGGGCTCTAGTTTACCATTTTTCAGTTATGGTTTGTGGTGAAGCTGAAGCTACCCAACGTCATCTCTGTTCCATCTGCTGTGAACCCTGAGGTGTCTGTGGTCCACAGCTTCATAAGATGGGCCTTATTTAGCTACTTCTCAACATGCCAAGATATTATTTATTACTGGCTAAAAGGCAGTGCCGATTTTCTGAATTACATTAAGTAAATTGTCAATGATAAAACAACTTTTAGAGAAATCTATGTAATAATTCAATAAATAAGGCAATATAAGTTGTTTTTCATGGAATTCGACAAGGATGTTTTTGTTTTTATTAAAAAAAATATAGCCTAAAAACACTTTTACTTTAGTTTTCTTAAATTGCTCTGAGTAAAAACATTATTCAGTGTGGTCAATCTAACAGACGGTGTTATTCCCATTTTACAGATTTTGAAACTGAAGATTTAAGTAATTTGCCAGAGTCAGAATGCTGTAGGCATCAGAACTCGATTTTCGAACTTAAGTTTATCTGACTCAAAAGCTTTTGCCTTTCACCACCACCCTATTGCTTCTAAAATGTCAAACATCGGCTGAACCACAGGACAGGTATCCTATAAGTGTAAGTTTATCTTTCTTATCCCCTTCCAATAGTGCCTCTGATTCTTTCTGTATTCCGCCCCACCAGCAGATACTGATTATTGTCTGCCATATTCTATTTCATGGAATATTTCTTAAGTTTTACCTCTTGATGAAAACACATTCCAAGTGTCTGAGAGAAGATCATTAAAATTACAACTTAAAAGAGAACTCACCCAACTGCCTATGCAGTACCTCACTAATTGTCTTTACTCCTGTTTGGAAATATTACTTTTCTATTGCATTCCTGGTATATTAACTGTCCAGGCCATGCGATGTGCTATGGCAGAAAGAACATGGCTTCGGGGTCAAAGAATCTGGGGCCCCAGGACTCGTCTCTGCCACTGACTGGTTGTGTGGCTGTGGACACATTTTTATTACTTCTCTGGATATGTTTCCTCATCTATAGCTTTGAGAGAACAGCCTACCCCTTCATCCTGTGGGATGCTTCCTGCCTGGCGCATCATGAGCCTTCCATAATGGTTAGTTTCCTTCTTCCCCTCGCTTTGCCCCACCCTTTTGGTATTCTCCTTCTTTTGGTTTTAACCTTCTAGAAGCACAGAGGATGCATAGAGAGTCTCTATTTTGAATTTGAAAAAAAACCTTTTAGGGAAATACTTTGGAAAAATAAAACCTGTGTGTTGAAATGAGTGCTGCATGTCCCGTCGACATCCTGGGAGCTGACAGGTTTATTTCCATGACGCAGCAGTGCTGAGAGAAGTTGAACTTTGCTTTTGGAATTGCTCTTAAAGCCAGTTTATGAGTAAATTGAGAAAGGCAGCTTCATTACTCTATGGTATTTTTGACAAAAATAAAACAAATATATACAGTGACAGTTTTACCATGCTCCTTATTCACTGCCTTGGGTCCGAATGATCTTTCTATTTTTAAAGATCAAAATGACCACAAATGGATAAAGATGTGAAGCCAGGAAATATGTTAAAAGGCTAATGATAATTCCAAAAGATGAGTTCTACCACTGATTTGGCACAATGGGGGCAACATGGATATTTAGGTGTAACCCCTCATGGTGACTATTTTGAAGGGATCTTTATTTGGGCCAGTCTGCTTATTAGATTGTTTATTTTAAACACTTACCTAATATGAAACTTAGCTGCACAAAAATATTGCAATCAGCTCAACAGGATTTACTGTGTACTTCTGATAAGCCAATACTACTTAGAATAAATTCTTCAGATTATAGTCTGGAAACTTTTTATATTGCACACTTAATCAGTAGTAGGCTATTGAGTGTGTACTCCAAATTTCTGTGTAATTTACTTTACTTTTGTGATAAAGGGGCTAACACTTCTTGTAAATGGTTGTTAAACAAAATTATTACCTTCACATCTGTTTAGAAATATCCATTACCTATACTAAAACCAAATGACAATGCAGATTCACCCAAAGTGTAATTTAGGAAGACTAGACTTCAACGCAATTTTATCATTACTTGTCAGAAGATAAAGCTTAATATAGCTTAATATAGACAAAGCTAAAAACTGCATGAGCATGAGATATTATAAAATAATGGAATGCTATGAAGACATAGGAAGACATTTCTGTAAGCGTGACATGTAAAGGAACCAAAGATACAACTTTGAGTATAGTAACTGACAGTAAGCCAACATGTTCTGAGTTGGCTTTAGTTTGATTATGAGCCCTACAGAGTCTAAGACTTAAACAGTTATTGCCTAAACAGCTGTGTTTCTAGCCAAAAAGCCTTTCAGAGTTGCATCAGTCTTCGGAGAAGCACTCACAGAGGTTTGTAATAATGATGTTATAAGAAGCTAACTATAAAAATAACTGCTGGGCGTGGTGGCTCACACCTGTAATCCCAGCACTTTGGAGGCCGAGGGGCAGGCAGATCACTTGAGGTCAGGAGTTCGAGACCAGCCTGGCCAACATGGTGAAACGCCGTCTCTACTAAAAATACAAAAATTAGCCAGGCATGGTGGCAGGCGCCTGTGATCCCAGCTACTTGAGAGGCTGAGGCAGGTGGATCATTTGAGCACGGGAGGCAGAGGTTGGAGTGAGCCAAGATCATGTCACTGCACTCCAGCCTGGGGGACAGAGTGAGACTTTGTCTCAAAATAATAATAATAATAATAATAATAATAATAATGAAATAAATAAGTAAATAAAAGAGAAAATAAAAACAATAGCAAGAGAGAAAGGCAGGTGAGGCATGAGACCATCATCTATTGCTGACTTTGTGTATGGGAGGGGGTGTTACCTCGGTTGCTGTTCATATGTGTACTCAAGTTACAGAAAAAACACTCTCATTCATAAATCCAAAAGATCTGTCAGACGAAAGATTACTCGCTATTGCTATAAAATTGCAACAAATTAATTTAAACAATTTCTTAAAGCTCTTTTATCGGGGATAATATATGATTTTATAATGTTTTGAAGTCCATTTCGATCTACAGTTTTTTTCTAAAATAATTATGTGAGACTAAGAAGCTTGGTCTTGATGTAGAAAACTCAGTCCTTTTGAAGAAATAGCAAGGAATTCAATTTATAATTAGCTTTGTTAAATTTGCCAGTTCATATTAAAGAACTATAAGACACTAGAAATAGATAATTAAGAGAAGATTTCACAGACTGCAATAAAAAAACACTTAAAAGAATTTTTAAATGGCCCTTGATTTTAAACACAAAAAATTTAACAAGATTTCTTGGAGTAACGTTTCTTGATTTCTTACCTTGCCATACTTCTGTGCATAAGACCCGGTGAGCAGTGAGTGAAAAACAATGATGGTTTCATCCAAATCCCAGACAAACACACGCTGAAGACAAAAAATAAGTATCAGAAAATTAAAAAGTCCAAGGAAACAGAAATCTCTTTACAAGCAGAAAATGTCTCCCTTCCTAGAGATCATCTTGATATCATTTAATAGAAAATAATACTATTCATTTTTTTTGTTTTTCAAATTTGCCAAATCTAACTCCTATAAAGCCTGAGGAGCAGGAATTATACAAATTATAAGCTTAAAAGTCAGATGTCCTCGCTTGAATAAATTAATCCATACATTTACTTGTAGTTAACACCAAAAAGAGATACATTCAGACTTTATGATAGAAGCATGCTTGAAACTCTACATATTTTAAAGTTTTATACCTTAGGGATTCATAAACTTTTACAATTTCTGCAAAGAAAGAATTAGATTTTAAAGAAATATTTAAAAGAATCAATGAGTAACCGCTAAACAGAATTGTCAAGTATGGATCCTGGGGTCACATTACGCCAGCAGATATGTTGGCCTCCCTGGAGTTTTGAAGGATTTCAAATTATGAATTAACATTTGAGAACTAGGCAATTGCCCACAAACTTCAGGGTTTTGACTGTAGCACAGCAACTAGAAGTTGTGGCCAGGCTGGCTGCCATTCCTACATGGCAGTGACAGGCAGGTCCCTCAGAATGGGCCTGCACTCTGAGCTCCTCACAGTCTGCTGGGCAACTCAGCCCGGTCACTCATTTATATCATCTGTCAAGTTCTTGAGGCGATGTGAACTTGTTGCTGTTGTTCAAGAAAAGGAAGTTATCTCTTATAAAGAATCACAACGTCCGTCACTTGATCTACTAAATCTGGAAGTTCAATTTTTTTCTTAACTGAAGCATGTGGTATGTAAGAAGTAACATATTATGGTTAAGAATAGTTTCTACTGATGTTGTATATAAAAATCAACCCTGCTTAGTACGGATATATCTCAAAAGAACTCATAAATAGAAAGTGACATATAATGAAATTTTCAGATTTTAACACATATTATTAAGTGACTGAAACTTGTCCTATTTTTAGAAGATGGATTTTTCTTTCTATACAAATTACTTTCATTTTTTTAAACTTAATGACCCATTTGGACATCTTCCATTACTTTAGTGCTATCGAATACAGTGCTACATAGAAAAGTATCCCACAAACAATGGCTATAGTTTTAAAATTTGTCAGTGCCAATTTAGATCAAAACTTGCAATTATCTCAGGCCAATAATCTGTAAATCAAGATCATTTTTATACTGTTATTTGTTCTTAATTTTAATAATATAATGGATAGAATCTCAAACTTCAGAGTTGTAAAATGCCTATCACAAAGTAGGTCCATTCAATTCATGATATATCTTTATTTTTAAATTTGAAACATAATGGAACTGTTAAGATAGAGAATGTATCATTCGGTAAAATAAAGCATCATACTACAATCTTTAAGAATGAGTAGGCATACCTCCAGGTCACTATCAGGAGGCGGGGAGGGATTATTTTTCCGGCCTCTTCCTCTGGACTTTGACCCAGAACTCCTACAGGTTCTCTCATCAAGATCTTTGATGGGTGTGGAGGGACTCTGCATGGTATCGAACTCTCCTATAGATAACATGACTTAGGTCAAGAATAGCACTTCATTTTTAGATCAAGTATGAGTCTTCATTATTAATTATCTTAACAAATTCCTATACAATAGAAACCTCCTTATGGCAAAAAAGAGATTTATAATCCCAAGCACACACAAGTCAGTCAGAACTTTTGTAGTTTACACAAACTCCTACTAGTTTTAATCTATGTGATCTATTAAACTTGAATGTCTTTTCTACACCATATGCCTTCAACTTCCTGTCTATACCTTCACTTACATATTTATCTCCATTTAGATATGTCCTCACCTCCTTTTTTGTCACAGTTCAGAGAATGAGATGCCTTCTTCTGGATCAATTCCATCCCTCCACCTGCAAACCTGACTCCCAACCCCACCTCCTAGGAAGTCATGCTTCATTAATCAAACCCTCTCTCATCTTCCCTTCCACCTCTCTCATCTTCCCTTCCACCTCTCCCATTTTCCCTTCCACCTCTCCCATTTCTTGGGGTCACTGAGAAGTTAAAAAGTCCTTCCCTCTGACCTGGAATTTCCATCTAGATACTATTTGCTTCCATTTTCTCTTTTAAATAAAACTTCTTAGAATAGTGCATACTAGTGCTATATGACAGAAATACCATGTGAGCCACAAATGTGATCTTATATAAAATTTTAAAGTTTTTTATCAGCTTTGTTAAAAAAAGTAAAAAGAGATATGTAAAATTAGTATCACTTCTATGTTAATTGCCCCAATATATCCATGTTATCATATCAGTATGTAATCAATCAATGTGTTAATTGACTCAATATATTCATGTTATATCACTATGTAATCAATATAAAATTATCAATGATATGTTTTACATTTTCTTTTTCATACTAAGTCTTTGAAATGTTGTGCAGTGTTCTATGCTTATACTGGATCTCAGTCCACACTAGCAACATGACAAGTGCTCAAGAGTCACGTGTGGCCAGTGGCTGCAGCACTGGACAGCACATCTGTCCCCACTTATTGATATCCAATTTATCATAATCTAGCTTCGGTTCCCCAAAATGCGACAAAAATACTCCTGCTAACAGTCCCCAGAAATCACCTTGTTGACAAATGCAATAGACAGACTCAGTCCTTGTCTTCCAGGATCTCTGTGCTGTGTGTGATTCTCTTAAACAGCACCTCCTCAAAACTATTATTTGACAGCTGATACCTTGCACTCTCCTAGTTCTAGAATCACTCCGATCAGTCCATCTCCATCTAGAAAACATGGACTCCTGTACTTCTCCCATTCCTTATGAGCTAGTATGTCAGAATTCCATCCTCTGATCACTGTCTTCACTCCACACAATCTGGGGGATTTAACTCTCTCATGTGTTAATGACCCTCTCTGTGATGACTCATACATAAACCTATACCTCCAACTAGGCCACATCCTAAGTTTCAGACTTTAATTCAGTTTCAGAATCTAATTGACTTCTGTATGTCCCATAGATATCTAAAACTCTGAAATGATTAAAGCTTGTGAGAAAGTATCTTAGGAGGTAGAGAGTACTGAGTAGTAGCAAATCTGTAGGAGCAACTGTTAAGATAAACTGAGGCAACTGTGAGATGATACAGTATAACAAGTTGAAGAGTCAGAATTACTATATGAGTACAAGCATTTTATTCAATCTCTCTAAATCTCAGTTTCATGGCAGCTTTCTGGAATACTGAGGGATAAATCTGATTTATATTTAATTTGATTTAAATTATATGTATAAAGTGACAATTTCCAAGGCAGAAGGTAAACTACATTAAATTTAAATTACATGATTTTTAAACAAAAAGATATTATGGCTATTATTTTTTAATCATTAAATTTAAAAATTAAAATAAACAATTCTGAGGAAAACCAAGCAGTTATTAATCTAAATAAACAAATCTGAACAAACTAGGCATCACTTTTTCTGAGAAATAGTAATTTTTACATGGGTAACCTCTAACATTTTCTTTGGGAAACACTGTGCATGTCAGCACATGATCAAAAAAATATGCCTGTGCTCCAAATATTATTTGCACTTAAAATATTGCCAGCATAGTTCATTTCATGGGTCTATGTTATCACCTGGGTGAGAGTAGATAGCAGAGTAAAAAGGTTTTTAAGTTATGGGGTTGAATATAGCCTTGTCTTATAGTAAATCATGTTTCACCTTATTTGTATAGGCATTAAATTAGTCTTTAGATGTCTGAACATACACCAACTTTTAAATAAAATCACATAAAAGTTCCATTTTTAATTATTTTTGAAACAGAATTTTCCTAAGGTTACTATATCCCACAAACCAAATGTCTGCTTTCAAATAAAATGGTGATTAAAATTAACCCTCACTTATTAAGCATGCATTTAAAAAACATTTTGGATGACGTTCCATAAAACTTCTCCTTATAGTCATTATAGATCAATTTTCAGGTGTTAACTATCATAAGGCAACTTTGTTCTTGTCACAGTGCAAGAGCTGAAAGGACAAAAACTTGAGGAACCCCAGTCATGGGTGGTTGTAGGCTGAGTCCATAAAGGAGGAGTTTAGCAGGAATAATTCTGCTATTCAAATGAACTGGGATCCAGCAGCTGTCACAGCAAAGGGGTGAAAAGAGCAGAAGAGGAAAGAGAAAAGACTGTGGTTGTAGGACGTATCTGGGTTTCAGTAAACCTAAGACTTTATTCCCATTGATGCTTTTCAAATTACTGAAGGATCTTAAAAGGGCTCTAAGAATTTGGACAAAATATGGGCAGAAGTGTTTTGATGGGGATAAAGACAGCCTTTTTAGAAAACTATGAAGGGTAACTCTACATTTATTCACCCCTTAGTACATGTAATGCACTGTTCTTTAAAAATTTTTTTTTATTGAAATACGTGTTTGGCTTCATTCACTGCTGTGAGATAATCCATATTCTAGCCTGGGATAGCAGTTGTCCTTTCCTTAATGTGGCTAGAACTTCTTCATGTATATATATTACACTGTATCCATTCTGTTGATGGACATTTGGGTTATTCACAATTTTAGGCTACTATGAATAAAGCTGCTATATACATTCTTGTACATGTCTTTGTGGATATAAGCTCTTAATTCTTCTTGGGTATGCATACCTGGCAATGTGATTCCTGGGTCAGAGGGAAGGCATATGTTCATCTTTAACAGACACTGACCTTTTCCAGTGTATTACTCTTTCCAGTGTATTAACGACCATGCTAACACACTGCTCATTTTTATTAATTTAAAGACAGTATTAACTTACTCTTACCACAATGAGAGTTTCAGTTGTTCCACATCCTTGTCAATACTTGATATTGTTAGCGTTTTTTTATTTTCACCATTTTGGGTGTGTGATGGTATCTCACTGTGGTTTTAATTATAATTTTCTTGATGAGTAATTATGAAGAATACTTTTTCATGTTTCTTGCTCATTTGATATCTTCTTTTTAATGAAGTAACTGTTAAATCTTTTGCCCATTAAGAAAACTAGGCTGTTTGTCTTTTTCTTATTGATTTGTCAGAGCTCTTTATTATGAAACATTATATATATTTATGTGTGTATATATATATGCGTGTGTGTGTGTGTGTGTGTGTGTGTGTGTGTGTGTGTGTCTGACTTAAACCTCACTCCAACCCGGTGAATTAGGTCCTTCATTATTGTCTTTTAATAATGGAGAAACTGGAGAAGTGGGAATTAATTTAACAAAATTAAATAGCTTGTATGATGCAACACTGGTATGACTGCAGAACTCCTGCTTTAACCATTTGGCTATACTTTCTCAGGCAAATAGCAATGGACTCTTCAGGTTACCAGAAGGTCAAACCTAGATCTGCTTCTACTTATAAAAGAGTCATATAACAACCTACTAGAGTGAGAGAAAATATTTGAAAACCATACATCTGATAAAGGGTTAATATCCAAAATACATAAGGAACTTAAACAACTCAATAGTAAAAAACAAATAACTCAAATAAAAAATGGGCAATGGGTTGGCATGATCATCACTCAAAAGAAGACATAAAAATGACAACAAGTGTATGAAAAATGCTCAACATGACTCATTACCAAAGAAATGCAAATTAAAACTACAATGAGATACCACCTCACACCTGTTAAAATGGCTATTATCTAAAAGAAGAAAGATAACAAGTGTAGGAGACACTGTGGAGGACAGAAATCTTACACACTGCTGGTGGGGGTGTAAATTAGCACAGCCATTTAGTCCATTTTCACATCGCTATAAAGAACTACTCGAGACTGGGTAATTTACAAAGGAAAGAGGTTTAGCTGACTCAGTTCAGCATGGCTGAGGAAGCCTCAGGAAACTTACAATCATGGCAGAAGGCGAAGGGGAAGCGAGGCACCTTCTTCACAAGGCGGCAGGAAGGACAAGGAAAGCAGAAGGAACTACCAAACATGTATAAAACTGTCAGATTTCGTGAGAACTCACTCACTATCACGAGAACAGCATGGAGGAAACTGCCCCCCTGATTCAATTACCTCCACCTGGTCTCTCCCTTGACACATGGGCATTACGGGGATTACAATTCAAGATGAGATTTTGGGTGGGGACACCACCAAACCATATCAGCCATTATAGAAAATGCTATGGAAGTTCCTAAAAACGGAACTACCATATGATCCAGCAATCACACCGCTGGGTATATATCAAAGGAAATGAAATCAGTATGTTGAAGAGATATCTGCACTTCCATGTTCATTGCAGCATTATTCACAAATAGCCAAGATATGGAGTCAACCTAAGTGTTCATCAATGGATAAACAGACAAAGGAAATGTGGTATATGTACATTATGGAATAATGTTTGGCCTTAAAAAAGAAAATCCTGTCATTTGAGACAACAAGGATGAACTTAGAGAACATTACGTTAAGCGAAATAAGCTAAGCACAGAAAGACAAATACTACATGACCTCATTTACATGTGGAGTGCAAAAAAGTTGAACTTGTAGAAGAAGTGGGTAAGATGGTGGTTGCCAAGGGCTGTGGGACTGGAGAGGGAGACTGGGGAGCTGTTGGTCAAAGGATATAACACTTCAGCTAGACAAGAGGTGTAAGTTCAAGATATCTATTATACAACATGTTACTATACATAGTAACAATGTATTGTATTTGTAAAAATTGCTAAGAGAATAGATTTTCGGGGTTCTCACCACAAAATGATAAGCATGTGAGGTAATGCATATGTTAATCAGCTCAATTTAGCCATTTCACAATATATATGTATTTCAAAACAATGGGTTATACACAAAAATAGATACAATTTCTTTTTAAAGACTCAGACTCCTAGACTCAAGCAATCTTCTCGCCTCAGCCTCCAGAGTAGCTGAGATTACGGTTGCCCATCACTGAACCAATACATATACTTTTTTATTTGTCAGTTAAACAATAAATTAAAATAAAAGTCACATGGGCATTATATAATTTCTGTGAGATGGAGGGCCAAAGAATTCACTGAAAGAACTTCACAGAAGCAAAAGAGCATGCCCTGCAGAGGCCAGGCGATACATCTGGGCTCCTAGAGCAATCACCCAGGTGGAATTGTACTGACCTCTATTCCTTTTGAAGGTGCTATCCTTTCTTCTGATAAAGGGTAAAACCAGGAACTTGAGCTCAACCAGTCATTAAACATTTGTTGACACTTTTTTTTAAAAGAAGAATGCTGTTAATTCCAGTGCCTCTGCCAAATTTCACTCAGGTAATTGCACAAGGGCATAGCAATGCCACAGGTAGGGAAAATGTAAACTGGCAGAGCAGTTGAATGTGGTCCTTTCTATCTAAATCCTCTTGTTAGTTTCCATTAGATGAGTCAGCACTTTACTTCCCTTCCTTTCCTTACGTGAAATACCATGAAGTTATCAAAAGGCTGCTGTGTTCTGCCTAAGAAACTGGCTTCTTTTCAGAGAGTGAAATGATCTTACTCTATCCTTTACTTTTCTAGAGCCCTTGTTAGGTTCAATTAGCTAATGTATTGTAATGTTTGTCAAAGTGTCAGGGTAAAACATAATATTGTTATATAAGACTAACTGTATTTGATTTTAAAGATGTTTAAAATATTTGAAAAGGAGGCGCTATAAAAATATTTCTCATCTTCATGTGCGAATCTATCCTCAAACTTTCTTAATACAAATAAAAAATCTGATATACCCAATATAAATTTTACTTTAAAGAAAGACCTTTAGAAAGAGAATGAAGTAAAATGTCTGCTCTTAATCAGCATGGTAGTGTTTCTTTAAATCCACTGTCAAACTACCTAATAAGGTAAATTAAATAATGGAATGCTATTTGCAATTTCCAAGTAACATCAGTCATTACAAAGTTGCCCTAGGCTTTTCTTGACCCAATACTATACATGATTGAATAATTATCCTTTAATCAGTACAGTAATGAATAACTGCACCTTTTAAGTTTTGGATATTTAGATCCCACTTTATTTCATTAGGCTTATCTCTAAATCAGAAAAACCAGCTGTCTCTTATTGAACATAAGGTATGTTTTCATTATAAAAGTAGAATTCAGCAGTGACTGTTCTATGAAAAACTGTGGGTTTAATTTTAGGTTTCTACTTTAAGTCCAAAATGCAGAACCAGTCAATGGGAAATACTTTTCTTGCCCTTGAACTAAATACATCAGATTCCATCAATAATAAAGAAAAATTCCATAGTTATAAACTTGTTTGCTTTTTGGCCGTATGCCAGATCTGAAAAGGCAAAATTAAACCTAAAACTGCATTGACTGAAGGTCTGAGGTCATAGAATTCTTTAAAGGTCCAGACATGTGTGTTGTTACGATTTTGGTTGAGAGAATAATAGAGTTATAAGTAGAATTAATTCCTTCTTTAAATTCAACAGACAGTCTAATAAAATCTGAAAATGATGTCAAACTGTATTTCTTGACCTTAGCAACCAATGAAGGCCTGATGAAATTGCAGCATTCTGATAGTGAATGTCAGAATTCCATATGTGAATGTGTCACACCCAAAGTCACATACTCAGAATATCTACCTGCCTCCATTTAATATATTTAATAGGAATAAAATAGCTCTTTTCAATACTGATAGAGTAATAAGGAAAGTAACCATCTGTGTTTTTCCTGCAGAGAAGCTTTCTCGTGATTATATGGAAATTGGAGCAAAAGCAACATTTTACACAAAGCTCCACGTAGCATATACCGTATCTGAGTACACAAATGGGTTTCATTCTTGGTAGCTGTAGTCTAGCGAATTAAAAAAACACCCTTTTGGTCTTGTCCATCATTCAGTCTCTGATATCTTGATAATTAAATACTTCTGTGGTTTCACCCTACCTTGTTTTCCTCACACATTCATTGAGAAAAACCTTCCACAGGGTGATAAGAGGTCGTCAAATATCTCCTTCCCTGAAGTATCTCCACTGCTTGTTAAGCAAGGATTCTGAAACCATTCATTCTTTGAATGAAAGTAAGATCCTTGATGCAACACAAGTATTGACCCAAAGAGGATCATGGCAGATTTGGAACATGTGATTTGGGCTGGGGCTAATGAGTAAGGCGCCTAGGGCACAAAATTTAAGGACCCCAAGAACGAGTTCCACCTTAAATTTTGTGCTCTAGGTGCTTCACTGACCTCACCCTAATCCTGGCCGTGCAAGGGGTACAGATACCCAGGGAGGCTAAGGCTAGCTGAAAAGCCAAAACAGAGAGCCCCAAAGGGACAAGGACCAGAAATTCAAAGGGGCTGTGTGCCCACAGGTAGGAGGATATAAAAGGAAGATAAGGGGAAAAAACTAAAATGTAGGGGCATCAAAGATAAGCTATATCTACTAGATAATTATTTCTTGGACCCACAGGTAAAGATTATATTCTGAACAGGGAACTAAAAATCATGAATGCTATCATTTCATCAATTCATGATATAAACATATCTTGGCTGTTGCTTAAAATATCAGTTTCATTTTTACTTTATGTCCAAATTAGTTTACTTGTTAATATCCCCCATATGACCTACCATTTTCCCTTTCTCACTATTGTAATTACTTGCTTGATATTTGTCTTGCTTGTCAAATGAAAGCCAAAGGTGGGCAAAGAGCTCATTTACTGCTGAAATATCAGTTTCTAGCACAGTGCTGATGCCTAATATATACTCAATAAATAATCGTTTAATGGCATTGAGTCATCTTGGCCCCACTGGTCCAGTTAGAAAGAGTTTACAGTATTGTGACCATGTTTCCCTATTTTCCCTCCCATCCAAAGCTGAATAAGAAAGAAGTAGAGATGAATTTGGATCTTGCAAATAACTGAAGGCAGAAAAATATACTTGAACAAATTAATGATATTTAAAAAATTTCTTAACCTCATTTTTCTTAGTGACTTTTGACAGTTCTTTATATATTTATATAATTCCTTTATCAGTGTGTGTATTATAAATATTTTCTCCAAGTCTATAGCTTGTCTTTTTATTCTAATAGTGTCTTTTGAAGAGCAAAAGTTCTTTACAATTTTTTGAAATCTAATTTTATCTGTTCTTTTCTTGTATGAATTGTGTTTTTAATGTCATATCTATAAAATCTTTATGTAGCCCAGGTCACAAAGATTTCCACCATTTTTTTTCTTCTAGAAGTTTTATAGTTTTAGCTTTTTAGATGTAGGCTTACAATCCATTTGGAGTTAATTTTTGTATATAAGTTGAGATCCTTTCCTCTTTTGCATATAGATGTCCAATTGTTCTAGCACCATTTGTTGAAAAAAACTATTCATTCTCCACTCAATTGCCTTTGTATCCTGATTCAAAAATCCATTTTCTAGCATATATATGCATCTGTTTCTGGACTCTCCATTGTGTTTCATTGCTCTATGTGGCTATCCTTTTGCACTCTCTTGATTACTGTACATTATAAGTCTTTAAATCAGGTAATCTGAGTCTTCAAACTTCGTTCTTATTTTTAAAAATAGTTTTGACTATTCTAATTCATCCACCTTTCCTTGTGATTTTAGAATCATCTCAATAATTTCTCCAAAAAGTCCTGGAACTTTTCTTAGGATTATACTGAGTCTCTGTTACATTTGCTTTTAACTTTAAATACTTCAGCTGTGTCAAATTATGTGTCGCAAATGCAATTCAAATACTGCAAGTTTCAGATAATGAAACACACAATGGATTTTAAATACACACTGATCACACAAAGATATTAAACTACCTATCACTGATTCTACAAATCCCAGGAATGTAGGAAATGTTCACTGGCTAGAGCTACTGACAACTTACAAAGGTGAAGGGCTTATGCAGTCTCTTTAGCACAAAAGAAATAATATCAGTCATACTCAAGGAAGATAATATTACAACTTTGTTGCAAGTTCTTCACAAATGAATAATGAGTCTGGCAAAAGCTCCATATTCATATGTACACCATCATTTAGAGATTAAAATCGCCTATCTGTCCCATATCTAAAAGAAGGATCTTCTGAAATGCCAGAAGAGCCTCGTCTTACACAGTCATGCTAACACAGATTAAACATCAGCACAATTATCTGGGAGCTTTCCGCCATGTTTTTGGAATGTCCACTTTCTCCGTTTTATTAGATATTGCAAAACATATAAAAGTATTTCACCTGGGTGAAGATCTGTACCTGGTTGGTTAGTCAGTCCTGGGAGAGATTCCTGCAACTGATAAGTAGAGGTTGAAGAGGGTGTGCCATCGGCTGTGTTATTTGATGTCATATACGCTCCATACGTTGATGCTGAATAATACTGTGCATACTGGTTTTGGCCAAAGGCTGTATAGGATGGATAATCCTGAAACAATAATTGAGATGTGTGTGTTTGAAAGAGAAATTACTCTTTAATACTCTCCAAAGAAAACCAGTCATTATGGTAACTGAAAGATTAGTACTCAGCCCCATTTGTTTCTGAGTCTGCAGCTTTGAGATGATCCTAATGAGCAGAGACTACTTTGTGGGCATTTCTTACAAACATATAGTAGTGAAACACCCTATTGTTTTGGCAAACCAGGTCCAGTACACAAATTTTAACGTGATTAAAGTTAGCATATGCTTCACTTTGCTCCTGATAATTACTTATTCAAGGATTTACATCATCAGGACCTACGTGTTTGAAGAGGAAAGAAGGAGATGGAATCAGCTCATATTCACAAAATCCGTTCTTACACATCTTCTAACATCACCAGCAAGGAGTTGGGGCTGCCCCTCCTAGACTCCACAGAGACCTCAGTCTGCATTTTTGTGATTTTTGCTCCTTTCTGGGCTACCACTGATAATTCTGTTTTCTTGGCAGGAGGTAAAAAGTAAATAAAAGAAGATGAATATTATTATTATTTTTTTACCCAGCCTCTCACAAACTACATGCCACCTGAGGCCTTGATTTAAAGTCTTTAGTGAACTTTTCAATGATTTAGCTTCCCTCCTTTGTTACAGAGAAAAATGAAAGCACTGAGTCAACACCCCTGACCTGCTTTTTATTTAAAAATTTTAAGAACCTTAAAATGATTCAAAATCCTTTTACAAAGTAGGATGATGAGTAAGGATTTGTTGTGATAATTGGTGTTTAAGATATCTAGCATGTGTCAGCCCAAAATGTTATCAGTGATGACAAATCCTTGGTCATCACTGATAACATTAAGATCCCCTGATGAAATGTGTTCCAAAGGAAACAAAGATCTACATTTGATGTGGTTTCCAAAAAATAAAAGAAATAATCTTTGTAAGTAAATATGTATATCTTCATAAATGATTAATATGGCAGAAAACTAAAATTCTATTAGTCTGAAAATTTCAAGATCCAATGTTTCCCACTACTGTAACTTGTGAGCCAAGAACAAAAACCTCATCATATTTAAACAAAGTTCCTACCAATATCTCTCAGAGTAAAACAGTGGTAGCAAATGTTTACATAGTGCTTACTCTGTATCAAAGCACTGTTCTAAGGGCTCAGATATATTTACTCATTTAATCCTTATACTCTCTTATGTGGTCTTAATACTATATTCATTTTACTTTGAAGGGGACTAAGGCACAGAGTGGTTAAGTGATTTGCACAAGGTCACACAGCTAGTAAGTTTCAGAGCTAGAATTTAAACCCAGAGTGCCTAAGTCAAACATCTGTGCTGAAGCTCTCTGTTAGCCTACTAATTCCTGCAGAAGAGGATGACGTTACATACTGGAAAGGTCCAGGCTATTCCCCACTGGGGAATATAATGTCTTCTCATATTCAGACATATCTCAAAGATCTCACTTTCTTTTCATTTCCACTGTCGCCCCCTTGTCCAAACTACCTTTTCTTCCTGTTGCAGGCAATGTATTCATTTTTAAATTTATCTCCTCGTTTCCATTTCTGACTTTCTCCAAAGACCTTGGTGGCAGAGTTATCTTCTCAAAACATAAATTAAATGATGTAATTTTCTTGCTCAAAATGCTATCATAGCCTCCCACTGGGCTTGGAATAGAATCCAAATTCCTTATTGTAAACCACCAGGCCTTACGTGAGCAGGCCCCCGCCTATTTCTGCAAATGTGCTTCCCCACTTCCCCCTCATGCACTAACTGAACTCCAGCCTTTTTTTTTTTTTTTAAGTTCAGTGACACACCAAGTTTTCCATCCATTGGGGATTTGGTACACTCTGCTTTCTTTGCCTGAAACACCACTGCTCTCCTTCTTCACCTAACTCTTAGAAGTCTTGGCCTAAATGTGGTTTCCATAGAGAAGCCTTATATAAAACCTCCCCTATTCAAAATTATACTTCAGTTGATGTTTTAGCAGGCCCTGTTCTCTTTCTAATTCTGCATTTATTTGTGTGTTTACTGGTTTATTGTCTGTTTGTCCCAGTAGGCTGTAAGCTCTATGAGGCAGGAATCAGATCTGATCTACTCCAGCCCCACCTTCGTGTGCCCCAGTATACAGACCAATTCCTAACACTTTATGGGCACTCAATAGGTATTAGCCAAAACAACAAACTGGTGCTCAGGCCATGGTCCCAAATACAGATTACATTTTACAGTGGGATCCACTATATTTAAGTCTTCACAGAGAATCAGATTACGATTAACTCTTTTCAAATAAATGCTCTTTTCCTTTACGAATCTTTTCTTAATCCTCCCAAATAGAGGCAGAGCAGTTTTTCCTTTATAGTACAACTCTGCCTAGTGTATATTTCTGTTATTATATTCACTATATCCCATCCCATCCTCTGTCCATCTTATTTTCATATTTGTTTCTTTCGGAGGACTGAATCCTTCTAAAGAGCAGGGAACAATGAGTTACTCGTTTTGAATCTTCAATCCCTAGCCAAAAATCTAACATATAGCAAGTGCTCAATAAATGCTTGCTGGACCAATAAATAAATGCATAAAATCAAGTTACAAAAAAAACCTCAATTTTAAAAAATAAAATGTATACACTGGCTCTGATGTTTAGTGTTTTAAGACATCATTTTCCTAATGCTAAATTACACCGTTTAATCCTATCAAAAATATTATTCCACACGATTTTAATGATCAAAATTTCCTTTCTGCCTTTTGTGATATCAATAAAACTAAAATAAAGCAATTGATAAAATTCCTTCAGTAAATCTAAAAAGTAAGCACTTGTACAGTAACTTACATTTTAGAATATATAAGTGTCTAGCAACTCTACTAAAGTAAAATAGTGTATTGCCAGACCAGAAGTCAGCCACTCTTCAATCTCAACTACTTCGAACATGGCTGAAAATCAAAAAATAAGGACAAAAGATTTGGAAGTGTCAACATATATCACGAATTCATCTCACTCCGAGCTGATTTACTCATTCAGGGACATTCACTCTTGCTTCATGCATAATTCTAACATGTTAGATTTTAAAACTCACAAAAATATTAAGAAAACATAATTAGAAGGAGGACTAAAGACTACCAGATGCAGGCACAGTGACAAAAGCAAAAAGTTGCAGCTGTCAGGAAAGTGGGAATCAAACATTTATTAAAAGTATTCATAAAACTAAAAAACAGAAAAATTATTTAAAAGCCAACAGTAGTCTTTGAGGCATTTTGTTTAGTAACAAAGGACACTTTTTAGGACTGAAAATGTTATATAGTCTGTAGTATAATCCTATGACTGATTTTAATCAATTAATATTGATTCAACCAATTAATATTCATTATAATAACTGCTTTATCAAGAAAAATAAAATTGTTCTTAGTATATTTTAAGATAGCAAAATATCCAATACATTTTGTAATTCCATGCCAAATGATTAAAACAACTACAGCATAAATGTTTAAAGCACAAACCTTTAGCAATCAAAAAATGTAAAATAGCTGGAATAATGCATACTCCAAGAATTCTAGATAGCTAATTTTTTACTATCCTGAAATGCTATCATAATTTTTAAATAAAGAAACCTTATTCTGGGAGAGTATGCACATATATGGCAACCTGAGAGTACTCTTCAAAAATCTGAAATACATATAAAAAGCATAAACACAAAAAGCTACTATACCTGTTGTGAACCACTGAAATTCGTTGAATTGGAAACTGAATTATTTGCATAAATAGTAGATGATGGTGCAAAACTAGAACCTAGAGGTAAAAAACAAATTGCATTTTTAAAGTATTCCTTGTAAAATGATAAAGATATTTCACTTTGCAGAATTCTGTGAGAGAAACACTTTGAAATTTGTCGTGAAGACAGTAAAATTTGAAGTTGAGACATTTATACAGAAAATAGGCTTAGCTGTCTCCCTCTTGTAACAGCTGGTAAACCCTTTCCTATTGAATCTGTTGAGCTAAACAGAAGCACATGGGAACAGTCTTCATAAGGAGTGAGGCCAACATTCAAGGGTTAAGAGTCTAGAAGTGCAGGGGTATGCAAAGGATAAAATCTTACACAGACTAAGACTGCCTCCAGGAAACTACTGGAACTTTCAAATCATATCAACTGCATTTACATACAAAAAATCACTTGAGTTCAACATTTGTACAGGGTTTTTAGCGTGGGAAATAAACATACAGAACCCCATTTAGCAACTCCTTGTACTTTTGTTCCCTTTGTCTTTTCTTTAGAACAAAAATAGCTGTGAATTAGGGTTCAGACTCAAGGGAGAACTGTTCACGGTACACAAATCTAGGGTTTGAGGGCTTTCTAAAACTTTACTACAAGGTCTGAAATTTAATGATTTCTCAAATCAGGGCAAAAACAAGTGAGCTGCTAATTATAGGTTTCCTAAAAAAAAAGTCCTTATGGAATGTGCTTGTCAAGAAGTAAAATGAAAGGCTATTGAGGTAGCTGATTACTTGTTTTATCAATGTGTTTTGACTAGCAATGTATTATGTAATCAGTGCCACTGACCTGACCTGGAATAACCAATATGAGAGTATTCGTGAAAAAAATAAAAATACTGTCTGTCACATGGCTAACTGAAGCTGTATGAATTTTTGTGGCTATAGCATGCATTCAAATATGTTTCAACCTACATTCTAGGTAAAAAAGAGCACTGCTATTCCAGCTGAACGTATCTAAGTAATTATTTCATTTGAATCAATTGACCAAAATGTCATACCAGTTGGTTCAAATATGTTAATATAGCCCCAAATTTGTGATTTGCAGTACAGACAAAATGACAGATAGTAACCAGCTTTTAAAGTTTTTACTATGTCACTAAAATTCTTTTGGCAACTATTGCATTAAGATAAAACACAGCTAGGCATGGTGGCTCACGCCTGTAATCCCAGTACTTTGGGAGGCCGTGGCGGGTGGGTCACCTGAGATCAGGAGTTCGAGACCAGCTTGATTAACATGGTGAATCCCCGTCTCTACTAAAAATACAAAAATTAGCTGGGTGTGGTAGTGCACACCTGTAATCCCAGCTACTCAGGAGGCTGAGGCAGGAGAATCGCTTGAACCCAGGAGGTGGAGGTTGCAAGTTAGCCAAGATCATGCCATTGCACTCCAGCCTGGGCAACAGAGCGAGACTGCATCTCAGAAAAAAAAAAAAAGAAAGAAAAAGAAAAAACACAATTTTAATAGGAGTCTAAAATTTAAAAAAATTTAATGATCCTATATGCCTATATGGAAGATTGGAGAGTAAATATTATATAACAGTCCTATTAAGCAATATAGTATCAATAGGAGAGAGGAATTTTAGGAATGAACAAAAAATCCTCAACTGGTCAATAATAAATGAAACTTAGAAAAGAGTTAATTCAAATTTAAGTATAATCAAAACAGCATTACATACTTCAGGAAGAGTGAAAAGAAAATACTGGTTTGTGCTACAGATCTTTTAAATTGCTTAAGTAGATGCCAAATGTGTGGCTGACCTGGTGTCTGGCTTGGGAGTCGCTTTGCTTGGACTTGGTTTCCTGCTGATGTTACGCAGCTTAAACTTAAGTATTTAAGTTTGGTATAGGTCATGTTTCCTGACGTATACTCAACCATTTCATCATGTTTCTGTCTAGTTATCTTTCTTTAGAAATTGTGTGAGCTGTGATAAAGCTTAAAACTACCTTCATGATTGGATATTCCTAGTCTGAAGCCAATGAGTCTCACTCAAAGAACTAGTTCTCCCAAAACATGTTTCATGTGTAGCTACTTACCTGGCATTTGGTAAGAATAAGGTGTCTGGCCTGGCTGTGGGGTAGAGAACCCTGGGCTGTAACTGAGGCAGCCACTCTGTAATGGGGACTGAGTTTGGGAAAGTCCACTCTCTGTCTTGATGGCTGGCAACATCACACCCAAATCTGTTCAGAAAATTGAATGTGTAAACCATTTAATTAGTAAGATGATTTTCCTTCTAAGTTGTAACCTACAATAGAATACAAAGCTACCAGCCAGCAGGATTACCTGCCTATAACCAAAGAAGAAAACAGAAGATGTGAAATACCGTAAGTGGGCAGGCTGTAGGGCTGTCCTGTCTGTGAGTAGGCTGTGTAGACGGCTGGCTGCTGCATCCCCGAATACTGAGTCTGGCCTGCATAGGCAGACATTGTTTGAGCTGCTGGTGTAGAAAGAATGTGTGGATAGGGCCTAAATATCAGAAAAATAGCATTACTGTGGCAACAAAGACTGTGTATTAATTTAGACAGCCTAGATTCAGTGAAACCCTATAATATCCAGGAAGTAATCCTCTTTATCCACAATATAATTTTAACAATATAGGAAAAAGCAACAGTCTGAATGTCAGGAGCTCAGGCTCTGCTACAAGCCAATCTAGTGACCATAGACAAATGATTTAAACTCCCTATGTCTATACCACACCTGTAAAAGTAGAAATTTGATTTAGATATTACACCTGTGTCTCTTCCAGGTCTACAATTCTTGCTCATATCTGAAATAGCACTCCAGTTAATATATAGATGAGGAAAATGGAGCACACACTAGTTAATTAATATGCTCATGAGCAAATTCACACTCACCATGAGTGACTTAATGCTATGCAAAGACTATGAAAGTCTATTTAAAAGCCCTACTAAGAATTCGCTCCCAAGAATTGGAAATTTAAAAAAAGAAAAAGAAAGGTAGGAAGCTTCCTTAAAAAAAAAAAAAAAAAAAAAGGAACATCATTCCTTTCATCATGCCACATTTTACATCATGTTCCCCATTGGATATCCAACCTTCAGTCTGTATATATGTAAAGGCAGACACTCTAAATGCTGCAGAAAATAACATACTATATTTAAATGTGTATGTATCAGCAATACAAAATCTTGGCACGTCTGGCTGATTCCAAACCAATTCAGATATACACCCAATATAGTTAAACTTAAGAAATATCTACCACTGTCCTCAATAAAGTGACTATATTAGTTATAAAAACAATAAGGCATATTCTTCAAAAATATGTTTATTAGAACTGGAAATCCAACAAAAGAATTTCAATGATGGAATTAATTATGAAGTGTTGACATTTAGATAAAATGTAATCTCTTTAGATTTTTTAACCAGCCAGCATTTTTGAATTTGAATTAAAATGCAATGTGTTCTAATTTGAGCTTGATATTTTCCTCAAGGTATACAAAAATATTCAAGGGAATCATCAAGATACATGTGGGTGTCTCCATTTCAAATTTGTACAGGATATTTATCTATATATGTAATCTATCCAAGTATTATCCAACCATCTATAATACATGTATAGACATAAATGTTTGCCAATTTAAAGCTGTCATATTGTGTGACTACAGATTAATAAAGATAATGCTGGAAAAATTTTCTAATAAAACAGAAAGAATCTACTGACCACTTACTTGGAAGGATACAGCTGTGGGGAATACTGATGTGCTGATCTGGGGCTGTAGCCACTACTTGTAATTACTGTAAGACACAAAAATACCAGTGCACCAAAGGTTGCTTCATAAATACATTTCACTAGAGTGTACATAACCAATTTGAAGAAATTGCCATGTTAAATACATGTTTCCAGAAATTCATTTTCTAAAAGGAAACAGCTGCCTAAACACTTTCTCCTAATTAAACTGCTTTGAGTTTTGTGCAAAAAGCATGAAATAAACGTTTGTCTCACAAATCATTCCCTCTACATTCTTCCATTTTCTCAAATCATTAGCATGCTCTTATATATTAATATGCTATGAATAAATATCTTTGATTATAGGGTAATTAAGCTTGCAAAATATAAAAGTAAATTTTTAAAATTTGCAAACTTTACATTTTAAAATACCAAACATGATGGCAATATATACATATTGCTCTTCCTCCATATCTGTTCTAATTCAAATACAATACAAAATAAAGACTGTGATGTTCCAAACTTCATTTTCTAATGGTAAAATACTATTTTATTCTATTTCCTCTCATTTTACCCATCAGATGAACAATTAAAAAATGCAGTCTAAAATATTCCAGTAATAATTAAAGAAAGTGCAGGTGATTTCTTTAAAACATAATCACAAAATGCAGTAGCAATTATATTTACAAATATACTTCGAACTATTAGAGATAATACTTTTCTGAGAAGAACTTAAAGGTGAACGTGAGGTCCTATTAACAGTTCATCCAAACATGGAGCCCCAAACTGGAATATATCCAAAAGCTTGGAAGTTTCTCTTTCCTTTAACTATCTGCCTTGACTAAGACAGATGTTTTGCAAATATATGGATTCTAAAGTGTGAGCCAGTTCCCTTAGAGCCAATCCACACTGAGCGAGTACACGGAGTGTCTTTATTAGGCCATCTGCTGTTCATTCACTTTTCAAAAAGATTAAAGTAGTACACAATGCAGTGCTGGAATTAGTTTAGTCTAATCAATCATAGTTATACTTCAAAGTACTATGTCCTTTCTGAGTTGTTCATAATAATTCTGGAGCGAAACTTTTAGAATTGTAAAAGTGACAAATAGGTTTAGGTTGCTAACTATTTTATGAAACATGATATATTTCTATATATATCACAAGAACCCTTGTGATCTGCTTCACAAACATGCATCATTTAATGTGTTTAAAATGCTATTTTGCCTATAAGCTCTGAATATGGAAAGAATATTTTCATTTTCATAGCAATAATGCAGTAAGTATATTTTTAAGAATATTATCAGTCAATTTTGAAAATCATCAAATTTGACTAAAGGTGTTACTTCTAAATATTTTCAGCAACCAGAATTTAACTGAATTTGATACGTATCGTTGAAAATAAATTGACCAATAAACTATTAATTTTCTACATATTTATCAAAACTTAAAGAACGTTTTAAATTTTCAAATCAACTTAATGAAAACAGACTCGTTGTTCTACTACACAATGGGCATTAAATGTACACTTCATAATAGTAGTGTTATTCCAAAGATATTCATTCTAATTTATCGATTAACAATACCAAATACTCTAAAAGAAATATAGTTAAATGAGGCTTGATTAAATATTCTTTTGTCTCTTCTTTACAGAATTTATCCTTGGTACACTCAAGACTTGGGCTATACTAATCAGTTATTATCAATATTGTGAAATAGAAGGCTTTTCCAAAGAGACACTGAATCATGAAGATAAATATTCATTATAGTAACCTTTTATAAATAAGACATAGACCAAAATCACACATTTCAGAAAAAACCCATATACATGAACTCAATTCTGAATATATAGGATGTTTCTTCTAATGATAAATCTAAACATCATTAGAATAATGTACTCACAACACTATAAAGGCTCAACTAACCTTTACAATTTTCTATTAACGTCTATATGTTCATTTTCTAAATAGAACAGAAAACCTATGGCTCAGAAAACTAAGATGTTCACGTAGGAAAGTTTATGCTTCTTTACTAAAATATATACATTTTGTTCTAATTCAGAAATTTGCAGATAACTGAAAAGAACAATAAAATTGGATTAAAGCGAGTGGAAATTATGCAGATCAAAGTAAAGACTGCTCCCACAAAGGG
The DNA here is from genome assembly GCF_029281585.2 of Gorilla gorilla gorilla. Taxonomy (NCBI): domain Eukaryota; kingdom Metazoa; phylum Chordata; class Mammalia; order Primates; family Hominidae; genus Gorilla; species Gorilla gorilla. The sequence continues at coordinate 157,657,739 of NC_073229.2, read as the reverse complement.
CAGCCTCATTTCCAGAATGATTTCTGGAATATCTTGTACAAACTTGAAAGAATTTCGTTTTATTCCCCACTGTCATCTGATTAATCATAAACATTACCCAAAACACTCATTACATTCCATCATTTCTGCATACAACAGTAAGCAAAACTGCTTGTTTTCAAAATGCCCTGAAAATTAATTTAAATACATGTTTAATATCTATTGTCAGTTTCTCTGATGGTGTCAAAGCAATTTTAAGGTTTCATTCTCATTATCGTGCCATCTTAGATTGGTGACTCTCAATGGGATGAGAGGTGGGTGGGGGTGAGAATTTTGCCTGCCAGGGGACACTTAAACAGTCTGGATACATTTTTGTTTGTCTTTAGTAAGACATCTTTGGTTGCTTCTTTAGTAAAGAAGCATCTGGGGGAGTGCTGCTGGCATTCTGGGATAGATGCAGCCAAACATCTTACAGTGCAGAGGATAGCTTTCCCACACTAAAGAATTAGCCCAAGTCTTTAACAGTGCTGATGTTGATAATCCCTGCCCTGGATCACTGCTGTGGAATAAAACTTTCCACAGTGTTGGAAATGTTCTGTATCTGAGCTGTCCAATATGGTAGCTGCTAACCACATGCAGCTGTTAAACACTTGAAATGTGTTTAAACTTGAAAATTCAGTTAAATTTTGGTTGCTGAAAATATTGAGAACTTAACGCCTCTAGTCGTACTTGATGATTTTCAAAATCAATTAATACAAATATACTTACTGCATCATTGCTGTGAAAATGAAAATAAAACACAAAATTTTTAATTTTATCAAATTTTAATAACCACATATGACTGGTGGCTACCTTACTGGACAGCACGTCCCTAGATATTTCTTTAAAAATTTGGGAAAATATCTACAAAGACAATATGAGTGAATTTCAGACAGGATGATTGTTCACGCCTATTTCTTTTTCCATCTATTTTCTGATGGGGCATTACAGAAAGGACCCAGGGACTGATCATAAGGACATGGTTTTAGATTCGTTTATACCACTGACCAGCTGTGAGGCCTTGACTGTATGGCCTTAACCACTTTTAACTTTTCTTGTCTACAAAACGGATCAGAGAGCTCTGAAATTCCTTCTGGAGCTAACACTTTATAGTTTTGTCATTCAGCTTTCAATTAACTTGTAGTATACTACTGAAGTAGGTCAGCAATAAGTTAATAACTCCATTCCTTTCCTTAACAATTTGTTCATATAGATTTATTTTGCAGAAAGTTTACAAAAGCTATGGTAAGTGTGCAATACAGAATACTGAACTGGTAACTATCTCCTGAGAGGCAGGTAAACTGCTAGAAAAGATGTGGATTAGTACATATGAGTCTCTGTGCAAAGTTTATGTACTATTATTTCTTTCTTGGAGTACTAATATTTATGTAAATATATGGCAACTGCTTCTAATCGGTGTGAACTAGTGAAATTAGATCATCTGTAAAAATCAAATATATGCTCTAATATCTCAACTATTTTTACACAAAACATACTGACAAAAAAATCCTTATAACATGAGCATATGGATAAATGTAAAATGTATTAAAGTAGAATAACAGAACCGAGATTCAATTACCACAAATACTTTCCTAGGTTTAATGTTCTTCTTTCTGATGTACCCAATCCTCCTCAGGTTAGAAAAATCCTTTCACCAGATAAAAAGCCAAAGAAATATTGTAACTTAAAAAAATTTAATTAAGTCTACTTAATTCATGCCCTTTGTGCCCAGCTGGGAGTTATCAGGTATTTATATTTTAAAGGGATTGATGTTTAAAGACATGCTATTGTTCTCTTTGAAGCATTCGAGCGCTCTCAGAGGCTGGGTTCTAATGCAACCAGCATGTGCTCTCCTGCAGCCCATTAACCTTTAATACTTGTCACTCAGCTGCTTATACAGGAGGAGTTTTTTAAACCCAGAGAGGAAACAAGGTTATTTAGAAGGAATCAAATGGATAGTTTTACATCTCAAATGTTAAACAGAAGGCAGTTTTTATGTAACTCAAATGGATAAGTTGAAGAAGCAAGGTCAGCTACTACAACTTAATTATTAAATTAATTAAACATTGTATAAAATAATTTTGAAGGAAGTTAAGTTTACTTATCCATAATAAGAAAGTCATGGGACTTTTGCTGTCAACTAAAATATCAAGCAAAATTATTCTAAATATAATTTATAACAATGCATACTGCTATGACTATTAGTTCTCAAAAAAATAAGAATTTGTTTCTAACTTTATAAGGATCAAAGTTCTAAGAGCTTGGATGCTTATGTTGCTTATTCCCAAGGAGGAGGATGTGGATGCACCCCCATGTGTACGTAAGGACACACGAGCTAAAGGCTTTACCTGACCCAGTAAAAGTGTCAAGCGCTCCATCTCCAGTCGTGGTTGTGGTTTCACTGCTGTTCAAGGGCTCTGTTTTGACTGCAAGAAGAGACACTACGTAGAAGAATAAGTACATGTGAGTTTTACTTCTAAATTTATGTCAAAGACTCTGTCCATTCTACTAGTGATATTTCTAGCTACCATGGGCATGCAAGAGAAAACCTGAGAAGCTGATGAAGAGAGTTTGTTAATTTAGCTTCTAAATGGGCATGCATTTAGAGGATTTAATCTAAAATCCTCTGGCCAAGCTAGTTCTCTCAAATCCAGCTTTTAAAGGCAGTCAGCCTTAAAAAGTGAAACAGCAGTACACATATTTGTATTTTTAATTCACCTAAACACACTCTCATATAGTCAATAGGAAAGAAGGAATCATCATCAGTCTTCAGCACATTTAATTAAAATTATACCAAAGAAATTTACTAGCTTATATGTTATTTTTCCCAGGAAGATATTTTTTAAGTTTGCATAATAATACAATGGAGACATATAAAAGTATAGAAACCATGGGCTCATTCACACAATGAATGAAAAATGAAGCACTCAATGAAGCTCTAAAAAAGACTCACGAGCTATAAAGTGTTGGGCTTCACACTTTAATGGCATAACAATTTTTAATATGTTATAGAGATAAGCATAGAAAAAGAGATGACTTCTACAGCAGCAAGTACACCTTTTGAAAACTCATTTTAATATGTTATTTCTACATGGTAATGGTGTATTTTGGCAAAATCTTTGCTTGGTAACAAAGTGGCCTAGTACACATTATTATCATTATTAGATGCAACAAGGGTGACGGGGGGTGAGAATAAAGTTTTACCCATTTGGTCACACCATATTTTCCCTTTGTTGGCAAGGCTTTACTACATATGTCATAGCAGCAAGGAAATAAACTAAGCTATTTTCTACTTAACACCTCTTGTGTTTCCTGGTCATAAATGAAATGAACGATACAGTTAAATAACTTAGAAGCAAGCAGAAAATTATAAAGAAGAAAGCTGAAGACTAGCCAAATGGCAAAAAAGAACAGTCAGTCATAGGGTACCCACCAATCACACAAGTCAGTAATGTTATTCTGTTAGAAAAGAAATTAATTGATAGAAAACCATGCAGTCATGATTATGCTCTTTTCCACATGAACAGAATTAACCAGACCTTCAGTGAGCTCTGTGTTAATTTAGTATCCATTATTTATTAATGACATGATCAGTTGGAAGATTGAGGAGAAATGTAGATATTGGAAACAGAAAGTAAAGAAACTTGGATTACTTTTCTTAGCAAAAAAGAAAACTCAAGTTTGACTTATCTTTCAAGAGCAACAATGATCTGAAGAGTAGTCTAATTATTTATATAATGATAAATAATGAATTGGTGGTTATTACTTTTCAGTAGTAATTTGCACAGTAATCCCTATTATGGTTATACCTTATCAATAACTAAACCTATCATTACAAAATCATTTTATCACCTTTATATTTACTACTATAAAACTAATACTTATTGAGAGCTTGCTACGTGCTAGATGATGTACATTTAGCTAATCCTTAAAACAACTCTAATTAATACAAATCACTATACCCATTTTATAGACAAGGAAACTGAAGTTCAGGGGGGCTGAAAAGCCTGCATAAGTTCCAATGCAGGAGATGGTAGAGCTAAGATTTGAACTCAGGTTTTTAGCTCTAGTATGCAGGATCTTTCCACCATATCAGGCTGCCTTCAGGTACGAAAATAGCTTATGCTCATGACAGTGCCTCTTCTCAAAGGCCCGAAGCATGATGAGAATGCAGTTATCTCCTAGATAGAATAATTAAAAATACTTCATTGAAAATAAAAACTGCAAAATACTGGAATAGGATACTAAGGCATGTTTCCCATTTCTTCCTCATGGGATATTTTAAAAGACAACAAGAAGTAGCAAATTTGAAATTAGGTAACAGTAACAGCACACCCTTAAAATGAACTTGATACATTCCAGGCACTGCTCTTGTCCTTTACACCTACTAACTGATTTACTCCTCTCAACAGTCAGTAGGTAATATCATCATCTTTATTTTTCAGATAAGGAAACTGAGGCACAGAAAGGTTAACTTCCCCAGTCACAAAGCTTGTAAGAGCTAGAATTTGAGACCAAGTGGTGCGTGTTCAGAATCCAAACTCTTAAACCATACTGCCTCTCAGGCAGCACTAGCTAATCAAGAATTCCTTTTGTCTGTATGAAGATAATGCAGAGTATAATCTAGATGGGTATCAAGGCTACCCCATCTCACGCAATGTTTACAATTGACTTCTAACATTTATGACAAAAAGTCATGGCCCAAAGCCTTCAGCAAAACTAAGAAACAGTGTATCAGAGCTTCTGACTTCTACTTGCAGCTAAATTCCTATTTATGCATATCTATATCTACGAACAATATTTGCAAAAGTAGCTTTATTATACTAATTGTAATATAGATTTTACTTGCGAATGGAGATGGCAGAATGTGAGCTGTGTCCAACGAAACTGGTCTAGAAGCCAGACATGAAGATTAGTTTTGTTACTTTGAATTTCAACTTTGAGACCCAATTTCAAAAGCTTAGTATTGAGTTTGATTATAATCTCTTTAATTTGAAAGTTTGGGGAGGTCAAAAGGAGAAAGAAGAAGGAGAGTGAGTTTTTGGTCTAATTCATTATACTGGAAACATCTCTCATTAAAATTTTAAAGGTTTGCTTTTAGTCAAAGATAGACAAAGGAAGTTCATTTTACTGAGAAAAGCCATCCCTGGGAAAGTATATGAAGAGAGGAGTAAAAAGCAAGATGTGTTAGCTTTACTAAAATGTCTGAGTTTTAAAGTAATAATTCAACAAAATCGATGCTAACATTTGAGGGAAAGTGGTACATGTTAATGTAAAATTGTTTTTCCTATGCAAGTAAGGGTAGAACAAAATGGAAAAGTAGAAATAAAACATTTATTCTGTCACAGAAAATAAGCTGCATTCATACTAAGTGAGCATCAACAAGCATCTCTCGACATCTAAGTAAGTCCCAAAGTTATTTTGGTTTGATTTTTCTAAATAAAAAGCAGTAATATTAGGTAATAATAAACAACTATTTTTTCAGCAGTAGAAAGCTCAAATAGAGAAGTGAATAGACACTCCTTATATTATTAGCTGATTTATTAAGACATGTTAGAATACGAAGAAGTATTATCTTGATATTTATATAATAGTTAACTAGTATAAAGTAAACATTATATAATAATTATAGATAAAGCTTGGAAAACTTATGTTATTTTCACTGAAGCTACAAATATATTTGAAATGTATTTTTTTTCTTTTATCTTGCTTTTGTTTCTGCACTTTAAATTACACCTACTATATACTTTTCTAGTGGCAGGAAACTTTCATTAAATATATGCAAGATACGACTGGAAAAATGTTCATTAGTAAGACAAATCTAGTCTTATTACTACTAACTTGTAAAAATCCTTATTCCAAATAATTATCAGTGCCTATTCCTTGACTGTTCAAATGTATTTTAAGCTATATTTTGTCTTTCTTAAATTAACATGAAGTTTAAATGGGGCTTTTAATTTATTTTCAGGACAGCAAACCAAAATCATTACATGCAATAAAATGGAAGCAAAATCCTTTTATAGAAGACAAGCACCGTATTTCTCAACCAAATGCAAGCTTACACACCAAATGTTTTGATTTCAAAAGAAACAATATTTTAATGTCCTAGGTTGAAGAGTTTTGTGGGATTATTATTCTATATCTTCAAAGTAAGTGAGTCAGAGCTCATTTTGCTAAAAGTGGCATAAAATTACTTTCTATAGCACTTTGTCGAGAACCGTTAAGAAATCCTTGTACTGTCAGGCCCCCCTCCCCACTAGTTAGCTACTTGCAATTTGGATGTTTTTGATAGAGTCAAATGGTAAAAATAAATAAACATACATGATTGGCTTTTCCATTTTTTTAGCTTTAAAAATAATTCTTATCTATAGACTAAATCAAGGTCATACATAATTATTGTCAGGTACCAGTAATGGCTACTAAATCACAGATTTCCTGTCTTCACATCCCAACCTTCATCCCTACTGCCATACACTTATTTTTAAAGCAATCTTACTCTTGTCCCCTTAAATTGTCTTTAGAAGTTAAGTATAACATTAATGTCGATTAATTACTTTTAGAGAAAGTCTGTTTTATTATCATAACTCAAAGTTCATATTCATATGTTGCAATTCAGGCTTCATCCTCGAAAGGTAACCCACATAATTTACATTTACATTTCATCTTCGTAAATCAGTGTAGTTTAAACATAGATTAAGGTGTGTGTGCACCAGTTTAAGGTGTCCATTTAAAAAACTACATATATGTAATTCCACATACACTTCTTTCTGAACCACAAAAATCACATATAGAGGCTTTTGACAGCTTAGTTTCTACAAAGAATTTCAGAAAGAGTTAGATCAGGAAAGTTACAATTTATAACACTGCAGGGAAGCAGTAAAAGTATTGCCTACTGGTTTTAATAATCAGTATAGCCTATGATTTATGCTTGTTTGGATCAATATATTCATTCAAAAACCTATGATTACCAAGTGTCTTTCATTCCTAACTACCCATAAAGTATTTAATTTTGTAAAATAATTTGATGAAGCCATTTATGACTTTTATTCTAAAAAAAATCTACAAAAGAGCCGACCCACAGCAGTAGGTAGCTCTATTGCACAAATACTAATTCATTATATGTGAGTCAATCATCTCTACAGTAAAAATTCTAGAAGATTCTTTTCTATATCGATTTCAAATATAGAAAAAAACACTAAAGCTGATCAGAATGTCTGATTTCTATTCCCCCAAACCTTTTCTTTGAAGTTGTTTCTTAATCTCCATGTAGAATCAAATATTCCCTCCCTCCACTGTTCATCCACCTTGAACACATTATGGCATTCATTATTTTCATGTCTGCCTCCCTCTGCTAGACTTTTGGTTCCTGGATGGCTGGTATTGTGTTCTTTAGGTCACTGGGTTCCCATTTCCTGGCACAGAACTTGGCATATAATAGGAACTTGATACATTTCAATTAAGTGAGAAAGTGAAAATTTACTTCTTTTAGATACTGCCCTAGCCCTCCCAATAGATCTAAGTATTTTTGTATATGAAGTGTAGTTCATCATGAATCCTGACACCATTCAGCAAATTAGAATCTGGAATTACCTATATCTGGAAGTAAATTTTCATATAATTGGCATGCATTCTTATATGTACAACATAACTTATGTATACACATATAGATCTATATCAGGAGTTGGGCCAAATCTGACCCATGGCCTGTTTCTCTATGGTTTTAAGCTAAGAATGGTTTTTACCTTTTTAAGTGGCTGAAAAACATCAAAAGGAGAATATTTTGTGACATGAACATTTTAATGAAATTCAAATTTCAGTGTTCATAAGTCAAATTATTTAAATACAATCACGTTAATTTGTGTAGGTATTGTATACAGCTGCTTTTGTGCAACAATAGCAGAGCTAAATAGCGACAACAGAGAGCAGACAGCCCACAAGGCCTGACCTCTGCTTTATTTGCTAAGGTATGCTTGCATTTATGCTATCTCTATATTTTACACTTTAATAATTTTACAAGTGCTAACAATTTCAAAGGAAAATCTATGTTCCATATAAATCTGCAGATGTAATTATATAATTAGGATTAAGGTAGTGAAGCACATTAAATTACTTTCAAGAATATTGCAACATACTTAAAGAGCACCAATGTAGTAGGATAAAATCTAAAGGTGATACTATCTACTTATATCAATTTAAAAAAATTAGGCTGGGTGTAGTGGCCCACGCCTGTAATCCCGACACTTTGGGAGGCCTAGGTAGTCAGATCACCTGAGGTGAGGAGTTCAGGACCAGCCTGGCCAACGTGGTGAAACCCAGCCTCTACTAAGTAAAGTACAAAAATTAGCCTGATGGGCGTGGTGGTGTGTGTCTGTAGTCCCAGCTACTCAGGAGACTGAGGCAGGAGAATCACTTGAACCTGGGAGGTGGAAGTTGCGGTGAGCCGAGATGGCACCACTGCACTCCAGCCTGGTAGACAGAGTGAGACTCCGTCTTAAATAAATAAATAAAGAATCTTTTTGAACATCTCGAGTTATTGGAATGATCTTGAAAAGCTATTAAATTAGTTCTTTTCTTTTGCCTTTTGTTTTGTTATAATTTTATGAAGTGATACAATTCCAACAATAAAAACCAAGAATTGAAAATAAAATAGTTTATTCTTAACAGAAGAGATCATGCAACAAATGCTTAGTCTGTGTCACCAGCACCCACCATAAAAAGTCATTGAAATTCGGCCGGGCACGGTGGCTCAGGCCTGTAATCCCAGCACTTCGGGAGGCTGAGGCGGGCCGATCACGAAGTCAGGAGATCGAGACCGCCCTGGCTAACACGGTGAAACCCCATCTCTACTAAAAATACAAAAAATTAGCTGGGTGTCGTGGCGGGTGCCTGTAGTCCCAGCTACTTGGGAGGCTGAGGCAGGAGAATGGCATGAACCCGGGAGGCGGAGCTTGCAGTGAGCGGAGATCGCGCCACTGCACTCCAGCCTGGGTGACAGAGCGAGACTCCGTTTCAAAAAAAAAAAAAGTCATTGAAATTCACTAAAAGTTTCATATAATATGCTACCAGGACTACATTATTAATAATCAAAGTTTATCTAACATTTTGTTACCAAAAGTTTGCTTTCTTTAGCCCAGTTTACACATTTCTAAATGCAACTAAATTTATCTGACCAAATGGAGTCTGTTAACACAATGCATATTTTCATTTTCCTTAAAAAGCTGTTGCCTATTATTGCATTACTAATTAAAGAAAGGAAGATATACTGATATTTATTGTTAAGCAATTTATATACATTATCTAAGACAAAAGTCTTGCCAAGAAGTATTATTATCATCCTTTTATAGAAAGGAATTGAAGCTCAGAGAGCTTAAGTAACTTGTTCAAGGTGACACAGCCAGTAAGTGTAGTGCTAAGATCCAGATCCACAGTGGCCCTGACGCACAACTCCTTGTTCTTCTCCCATGGACTCACGAGTTTTAACACTGACATTAAGAACCAGGAAAGCCTGATGCTTACCACTTAGAAAAATGTTTCTGGTTGAGATCAGAGGTAAATTACTATTTATTGCACATATTCACTATTATAATGTTGCTTGTGTTAAACACTATTTGAGAACAGACCACAGCCAGTAAGCTAAGAACATTTTTTTACATATTAAATGTTTAAAACGTTGTCAAAATTACAATATTTCATGACACATGAAAATTATATGAAATTTAAATTTTAGGGCCCATGAAGTTTTATTGGACCATAGCCATGCTTATTCATTTACATATTTTCTATGTTGCTTTTGCACTATGATGGCAGAGCTGAGCAGCTGAAACACAGACATGTGGCCTACAAAGCCAAAAATACTTACTATCTGGCCCTTTAGAGAAAAAGACCCTGCTATAGAATTAAGAGTATCTAAATTCTAGCAACATAATTTTAAGTATGAAAAGTATATTTAAGTATAAAATTGAAAAACATTAAAACTAAAACCAAACAAATACAAATAATGAGCATATTGAAGTAGTTTTTCTTCACTGTTCATATATTCTAATTTCATCAGAGATAGAGCAAGGTCCAGGCAAACTATGCCTATTCTAACTGCTTGTTTGTGATGCACATTTCCAATAGGCATGAGCTCCTTTTTGATTCTACAACTGGGTGGTGCCACAAAAATGTGATGGCTTTGTTCTAATTGATTTTTTTTTAGCATATTAGAATTTGATTTAGGAGGAAGTTTGTTTATATGTTTGTAGGTATGAATGCAGTTAATATCCATAGTTCAAAAAAATTTAAAAGCCAATATTAATTTCTAGTTTTAAATGTATAGCTTTCATTACTGATAATTTTTAAGGTGAGGGGATATTGATTATTACTGTTACCTTATATACTTTGGAATATTTCTCAAAGTCTGTAGAGTAGCAAATATCTTTCTTTAATTAAGAATTTAATTTAAATTATGAAAGTCTGTGGGTTATGAAGGTGATTAAGTTTGCATGCATGGCCACTCTGCTTCAATTGCTGTTTGACATGGCAGTTGTTGGGCAAAATTAATCATGTAATAAACTGATAAATAGTTAAAAAACCAATATATGCATCATTTAGGTGAAATTATGAAAAATTTAAGAAAAGAATACTACTGACCTAAAAAAATCTAAGAATACAGATTGATAAGAAATCATAACCAACTGCTGTCAATAAACAACTAAAAGGCATGTTCATTTTTCCTTTTTAAGCACTGAACACAGAAAAGAGATGCAAACATAGACATAGCAACAGACAGCAATCCAGAGGGGCAAATCCACACACCCAAACACATGCAGTGTACCAGCATCTCTCATACTTGTTGCAGAAGAGGGGGTGTTGCAACTCAGCAACCAGTCTGCCGTGTTTAAAACAGTCATGTTTTCCCCTGAGAACAGGAACAGTATAAAAGTTCATTGTCTGAATGCCTGCTGAGTGGATATGAATAATCTTCAATGCTTGCACTGGTTTCTGACCTTTTAGCCAAAATTATAACTGCACTGTATGACTTCAACATTTTAGTTTATCAGGAGGTCTGTTTTAGTTCAGTCAAATATATACATATGATGATTAGTGAACTTCACCAGTCTGTTCCTAGAGTGCTTGAGTTTTTAAATTTTATTATTTGTACCCAATTTAAGGTTTAAATGTACCTTACTCTAGTTTTCATCACTAAATATTCTATACATTTGCAATTGCATAATTAATTAGCTGAAATTACAGATGCATGTTTAGAGACAAATAAACATCATAAACAAGGAAAATGTTAATCTACAAGGGAATTGGTGTAAAACATTATTAAATACAGGTAAGTTGCAATGCACACAACCTTACAAAGAAAACTTTAGATTGCATCGTTATTCTAAAATAAATGGGAAGAGGTGTATCAATTTCACAGATATTTATTTAAAATTTAAAAGAAAATATGATGTGGCAAATGCTAATATCTAAATTAAATGTCATATAATTCTAAATTTATTGGCTAGATGGATCTACAAAATTTCAAATTGTGAATAATTTAAAATACAGTCTATATATAAGTGTATACATAATCTCTATAAACACACATTCTGATATAAAAATTGGATATTTTCTGACAAGTTGAATACATTTTATAAAAATAATAAAGCAGAATATCTGAAGTAATAGTTATTATTGTTGTCATATGCTGTGGCATAATTATGGGCTAATAGAATGAGAAATTATCTGAAAAAAATGCAATTCCTTTTAAAATAAATGTTAAGTGTTATTCTCTTTGAAAAGAAAATGCAGCAGATATGAGTATTTTTGTATTTCCAAAACCATGTGTTTTTTTAAAAAAGCACTTTTAAGAAGAAACATTTTTAAGAAAAATGTTTATAATTCAAAATAAAACCAAAAAGTAGTAAGTGTGTACACACACACATACAGACATTTTTGCTAATACCAGGGTGGAAATCCTTGGACCTCAATTTCTAAAGTTTGTGGAATATTTATAAGGGCAAATACAAAAAGAAAGCCTTGCTCAAGGCCCTTGAAATGTTGCTCAATGCTATCTATTCTCTGTGAATGTTCCCAGCTATACAGGAGGAGCAAAAATTTCAAGAAAATCATCAAAACAATCAATATTAATTATATATACCTTGGATATAATGCTGATTTGTGTTATTGATAATAAGATATTTATTTATTAGCAGATCCCTAAGAAGTAAAATTAAAGCAGACATTGAAATATGATTCTGGGTATCTTCAGGGTAGTACACTTACCTCCTGTCCCATTTGTAGTAACTGATGTGCTGCTGAGATTAGATTTTTCCAGTTTGGAGCTACCTGGAGTATCACCACCTCCAACAAGAGTATGAGGACTTGCTAGGTCCTGCATTTCCATAGACCTGGTAGAGCAGTAAGCAGCAGAGAAAAGTTGAAATTGCAGCAGTTATTTTTTAATAGATTACAAATATTATTCTGTTGACCATGTGATCTCACAGTAATAATTAAAACCAGTATCTAAGACTTAGTCAACCAGATGAACATGCCAGTTCATGAGAAACAAACAAGCAAATGCATAAGAAAAGCTTCCCTAGTAAGTTAAGCCTCATAACCTGTTTGTAATAACATAACACGTTATTATAACATATTATAACATAATATGGAAAACATGTTATTACTAACACAAAAATAAACATATTATGTTGTTACTGACATATAAAAATAACAAAAAATAATCCTATGACTGTTCCATATAATACTGTAAGAAAAAATGCAGATTCTGTCATCTTGGCAATTTAAGCTGATATGCATACCCACCCTCCTAAACTGATCACCTCAGCTACACAGTAGAGAGCTGAAAATGTTTAATTACCTAAATTTGGCATCCCCTGCCACCAATATGGAAGAAATCAGTAGCTAGAAATAAAGTGTGAACTCAAAATCAAGCAGAAGCTTCCAGCTGACCTTGTTGACCCAGGGAGTCAAAAAATGAGCCCAAGTCCTGACAGCTGGTTTTGTAACACTTTTAGTATGCATTCAGGAATAGGACTTTGACTTAAGTTTGCTCCAGAGATTGTGCTACAATTAGGATAAAATAAAATTGGGATTCTTGAAGGGCTGACCATCTTTTGAAAAGGAAACTAGGGGCCGGGCGCGGTGGCTCACGCCTGTAATCCCAGCACTTTGGGAGGCCGAGGCGAGTGGATCACGAGGTCAGGAGATCGAGACCATCCTGGCTAACACGGTGAAACCCCGTCTCTACTACAAATACAAAAAAAATCAGCCGGGCTTGGTGGCGGGCGCCTGTAGTCCCAGCTACTTGGGAGGCTGAGGCAGGAGAATGGTGTGAACCTGGGATGCGGAGTTTGCAGTGAGTGGAGATTGCGCCACTGCACTCCAGCCTGAGCGACAGAGCGAGACTCTGTTTCAAAAGAAAAAAAAAAAAAAGGAAAAGAAAAAGAAAAGGAAACTAGGAAAAAGAACTGTGCAGTAGCCCAAAGAAGCTGCACATGCTTTCATGGAAGAAAGAAACATAAAGATCAATAAAAGTTGAATTTCTCACCAACAACCTGAACTATAACAAATACTAAAGGAAGACCTTCAGCTCAAAGAAAAGATACCAGAGGAAAACTCAGACCTACAGGAAAGAATTAAGAATAACATAAATGTAAATATATAGGTAAATATAAAAGATTATCTTTTATTTTTCTCTTAATTCACGAAAGACAGCCTATTGAAGCAAAAATAATTGCATTGTATACAGGGACTTACATAATATGTGACAACAACAGCAAAAAGTGGGGTGAAATTATATTTTTCAAGGTTCTTTCATTTGGCATGAGGTGTTATATTAAACTCGGATAAGAGGTTAAGTTTAGGGTACATGGAGTAATCCCTAGCATTAAATGTTAAGAAAAATACCATCGGGTATAACAAAAACCCAACAGAACGATTAAAGCAGCATTTTAAAGAATTCGATTAACCCCAAGAAGCCAAAAAAAGGGAAGCAAACAAAGAATATATGTGAAAAATGGAAAATACAAAGCAAGATGGCACACTCGAACTCAAACACATTGACGATTACACTAAATATCAATGGACTAAACACTCCAATAAAAAGCTGACTATGGTCAGGTTAGATTATACAACCAAGACCTAATTACGGGGGATCTATGAGAGAAGCACTTTAAATATCAGCATACTGTGCTACTTTAGTACGCTGCCCAGACATCCTGAAGAACTCATTCCCATAGCTGCTGAGAGTGTTACCAACTGGTAGCTTTCTACTGAGTTCCTTTCCAAAACTTGCCCTCAACTAAACGGGGTCACTGTGCCCAAGAGCACACTCTTTCTGAGGGCAGCCCTCATCTATTGACAGGTCAATGGAGGGGTAAAATGACTATTCCCTCTTACCCTAAGGGTCACCATAGTCTAGGGCCTCTCATAAGACTAGCTGAGACCTTTGCTGCAACTGTGCTACAGATCAACGTCTCTGAATCCAGCCCTGCTTCCTTAATGCCCCTCAAAAGGAACTAATACTGACAGCACAACCCAAATAAACTCCTGCAGGAAATATCTCAGCATCTGCATCCTGGGAACCTGAAAAGTGATAAGGCCCAAATAGGTGGAGGGTCAAAGAATGGAAAATGATATACCATGCAGATAATTAACATAAAAAAGATGGTCAAGCTAATATTACATCACACAAAATAGGCCTCAAGATGAAGACTATTAGCAAATATAAAGAAAGGAATTGGAAAATGATGAAAAACAATAAATTATTCAAGAAGACATAACATGTGCCTACAAGCAGAGATACTGAATACATGAAGCAAAAACTGACAGAATTAAAGGAAGAAACAGATAAGTCTATGATCACAGTTGGAGCTTTTATGACACAGTTTTCACAGTAACCAACGAAGAAAAGTAGACAAAAATAAATTTTAAAAAATATACACGTAAGATTTGGAAAGCGTTATCACCAATGTGACCTAATTGACAGTTCCAGGACACTAATACCCAATAATTATAAAATGCACACTATTTTCAAGTGCACATGGAACATCTATCAAGAGGACAGACCTGGGCTATAGCTGGGCTATAAAGTAAATATTGATAGATTTTAAAGTTGAAATTTCACAGGGTATGGTATCTGACCACAATGAATTAATTTAGAAAGCAATGGTAATAAGACATATAAAAAATCCCCAACAGTTGAAAATTAAACAGTACACTTCTAAATGATTTGTGAACCAAAGGAAAAAAAAACACAAGTAAATATAATAAATATTTAGAACAAAATGATAATGAAAAGATCAAATCAAACTGTGGTATGTAAATAAAGTAGTGACTAATGAGAAGTTTATACCTTTAAATGGTTATATTAGAAAAGAAGAAGGATTTAAAATCTGTGACCTAAGTTTCCACTTTAAGAAACTAGAGGAAGAAAAGGAAATTAAACAAAAGGTAAGTAGAAGGAAACAATAAAGAGTAGAAATAATTGAAACAAAATCTGTGAACAATAGAGAAAATTTACAAATCCAAAAGATGATCATGAGAGATACTAATGATTTTAAAAGGGTAATGAGGAAGTATTATAAACTATATTATGCCAATTAATTCAACACAAAATCAGTGAATTTCCTGAAAGACACATTTATAAAACTTGATCCAATTAAAATAGAAAATCTAAATAGTCCTGCATTGATTAAAAAACTTAATTTATAATTAAATATTTATCAAAAAACCTCCAGGGCCATATGGTTCAATTAATAAACACTAGCAAACTTTTTTTGCTACTGTTATTTAAAAAAAATTTTTTTTTAGTAACAATTTTTTTTTATAAATTCTTTCAGAAAAAATAGAAGGAAACACTTTTCATTCCATGGTAGGAGACCAGATTACCCTGACCCCAAAACCAGAAAGGAACAATTTTAAGAAAAGAAAATATGGATATATATTTCTTATAAACATAGATGAGAAAATATTTAACAAAATATTCTCAAATCAAACCCAGCAATAGAAAAAAATCATGACCAAGTGCGCTTTATGCCAGTAATGTAAAGCTGATTTCACATGTGGAAATCAATGTAATTCAATATATTAACATAATATTATTTCCATGAGTGCAAAAAAAATTTGACAATATTCATCATCCATTCATGATACAAATTCTTGGCAAACTAAGAAAAGAAGTATTTTTCCTCTGTCTGATAAAAGCACTCTTGAAAAGTCTATAGCTTATATCATATTCAGTGATGAAATAATGAATTATTTCGGTAGCAAGCCAAAGACATCTGCTTTTCCTACTTCACCACAATATTCTACTAGCAGTCTTAGCCAGTACCAGACAAAGATAAAGGAATAAAATAAGCAAAGTTTAGAAAGAAAAAACTTTAATTCACAAATGATTTAATTGTTTATAGAGAAAATTCTGGGAAATTCATACCCCAAACCCCCAAACTACTAGAACTAATGAGTGAATTTACCAAAGTTACATGTATAAGGACCTTGCCAGTACTAAATAAAAATATTAACTAAAAAAAATCCCTAAAAAATTATAACTTCAGTCAATGCCTCTCCAGTTCAAATGTTGAAATATAAAAGCAGTGATTTTTCAGAGGGATGGAAGTTGGGCTAATCATAGTCTAGCTCCAGTTAAGCTCAACTCTAGGAAGGGTCTCAGTGAACAGATCCTCACCTTAACTGCCAGAGGAAAGAACTACCACTTTTTGGGGAAATAAAACACAAAAGAAATACTATGCTTCAATCACTATTGATTTATTGTATATAATTTTCAGAACATTATAAATATTTTGTGACCTAACAAAAAGCAGAAAAATATGACTCCTAGTGGACAGAAAACACAGTAAATAAAAGCAGACCTGTTTATGACCCAAGTGTTGAAACTAGCAGATAAGGATTTTCAAAGTAATGTGAATATATTAAGTAACTTATAGGAAAAGATACACACAAAAGGTATATAAATATTTATATGTCATATATAGGTATTAATATATACATATCTGCCATATATACATCTGTCATATATAGATCAATACATATATGTATATAACATATATATAAAAATATATGTATTGTTAGATATGAGTTCTAAATTTCTTTTCAAAGAATCAATATGTCAGTATGTTCAATTCTTTGCCTTGTACTTTTAAACTTAACTTCCTCATAAAGCAACCCTTTTCAATTACCTGTTCCACCCTGACTCATTCTTATTACCTGCTCCACCCTGACTCATTCCAATTACCTGCTTCACCCTGGCTCATTCTGATTACCTGCTTCATCCCAACTCATTCCAATTACCTACTACCTGCTCCACCCTGACTCATTCTCCACCCTGCATAACCATTTTTTCCCACCAGACCACTCACCCTGTCACTCTCTTTAAATTAGCCAATCAGAATTAGTTTAGCCATCTCACCGTAGCCAATAGGGGAAAGACACGGCAGCAGGGGCTATGTGCCTCAGGGGTAAGAACCCCTTTCCCTCTGTTGTCCAGGTGTGCACTCACCATTGCTCTATCTGTAAGTGCGCACCCTTCTATAGAAGTATGTTGCCTTGCTGAGAATTAAAAAGAAAATTTTATATTCGAGTGCCATTTCTTTTGCAGCACTGAAGCTTTATTTATAACAGTGTGTATCTCTATATTGCATAGGGAGAAGAAATGGAAACTCTTAAAAAAGAACTAAATAAAATTTCTAGAATGAAAATAACAATATATTACATAAGTATTATTTGAGTGGACTTAACAGCATATTGGACATTGCAAAAGAAAGGACCAGGATATCTGAAGCTGGGCCAATGCAAATTATCCAAACTGAAGCACAGGGGAAAAAAGTGGGAGTGGAAACTTAATTGAGTATAAGTAACCTGTGTAATATTATCAAAAAAACAGGAGAAAGAGAACGATACAGAATAATATTGGAATAAGTAATGGTCAAAATTTTCCCAAATCTGATGAAAAACATCAACCCCAGAGCCTTACAGCACCACAAACATCAAATAGGAAAAAGAAAAACCACAGCTAAACACATCAGTCAAATTCTGAAAATAACAGAATGCTTTATTAAAGCCAATCATAAGAAATGCATAGAGGGGAACAAAAATAAAGTTATATCTGATTTCTGAGAAATCCAAACTTAGCTCTTATTATATGTCTTCTCTTTACAAATATAATCAGTACTATCCTGTCCCAATGCCTTACCCAGACATTCACAACTCTCCATTCAGCTTTATCTTCAAGTAATCACCTAGTATACAGTTTCTTGTATCAAAAATGATTATTGTACTATTGTCACAATTTCCCCTTCACAATTTTAGCTTGCACAGCATCTTTCTTGTCTGATAGCTCCTGAAAACCATCTTAATCAATGTTTAAATACCTCAGAAATGCTACTTTCTCCATGAAGCTTTTTCTGGTCCTCAAAACCAGAAGTGACCTGGTCATACTGTCATATTTTTGTTATATTATTTTTACCTTCCTCTGCAGCACTTTTCACACTCTGTCTTAACTTATTGTCATTTGTGTACACGTTCTTCTAGAAAACAAATGAAAAAAAAGAAGCTGCCACAGGATGTCTGTGATAACAAGATTCTTTTTCATTTATCTTTGTTAACTCCTGAAGTGCCCTTCCTATTAAAGATGCAAATAAACAGCTGTCAAACTCAGTAGCTTCCAAACTACTAGATTGTTAATTGAATAAAGAAAGTAAGCACCTCAAATATGTGTACATATTTATTTAGGTGTCATTTATATGTGCTAATGAATTATGTACATTTTTATATAGGCACATTATAGAATATATTCAAAAGCACAGAAAGGAAGCAATAAGAATGAAATAACATTTTATAAAGAGTTTTTCAAATTACTTGACTATAATTCCTGTCTATGATAGAGTAACTGGGACCTAATATTGCCACTATAAAACTAAAACTGAGGAAACAACGTTGGAAACAATTGTTTAGATGGCGCAGGGCTTGGTCCTTGAGAGAAGAAAGAAAATAAGTGAGGTTAGCCCTTGTGCAGTAAAAAGTGTATCGTCCAAACCCTGCACATTCAAAAGAAAGGTCTGTCCCTTGACCAATTCCTGGGAGATAACCTTTAAGCCCTTGGAATATCTTAACTTATTAGAGTACCTGTGTTTAGCTGGAGCCTTGGGCCACACCAGATACTCTATGCTAACAATGATGCTAACAATGTGATTCCTGGTGGGGGCTTTGAGCCACGCAGAATCAGTCTGACTTATGAAGGGGCTAAAAACAGTAATGAAGGTCAGCCACATGGGTGGTCAGACATGTTTACATAACTGACCTCCAATAATAGTGACCCCTGGGCACTAAGGCTTGGATGAGCATCCACCATTGGCAACGCTCTGCATGTACTGTCACACATTGTTGTAGGGACAAATAAGTGCTATTTGTACAACTCTGGACAGAAGACAACTGGAAATAAACTCCGGTTGCTCCTGAACTGTGCCCCATATGCCTTTTTCCTTTGCTGATTTTAATTTGTATTATTTCATTCCAGTGAATCACTGCTATATCCTTATTGCCTGCAAAGCTGCCTGAAAAAGTAGTTTCTCAAGAAAAGCAGTTTCTTAAGAAACATTCCAGTAATAAATGAATGAGTGAAATGGTGTGTAAGCCATAACCATCTTAGAAACAGCTGTGAAATCAAGCATGTGAGTGTGACAAAGTGAATTTAAGTGTGAAAAACTGGGATAAATGAGTTTAAATGGCAGTCAGAAATCAGAAGATTTGCCAATCATGGAACAAACAGAAGAAAAAGAGATGTGAAATCCAAGAACAAAGATGAGCTCAGAAACAGTACCAAGTAGTATCTGTAGCACATCCCGATAACTGACTTAATTACAGTCAACGCTAAATGCTCATAAAGTCATTATCTTCTACTAGACTCGCCCAACCCAAAGACTTTTTTTTTTTTTTTTTTTTTTTTTTTTTTTTTGAGACGGAGTCTCGCTTTGTCACCCACGCTGGAGTGCAGTAGTGCAGTGGTGCCATCTTGGCTCACTGCAAGCTCCGTCTCCTGGGTTCACACCATTCTCCTGCCTCAGCCTCCCGAGTAGCTGGGACTACAGGTGGCTGCCACCATGCCCGGCTAATTTTTTGTATTTTTAGTAGAGATGGGATTTCACTGTGTTAGCCAGGATGATCTCGATCTCCTGACCTCGTGATCCGCCCACCTCGGCCTCCCAAAGTGCTGGGATTACAGGTGTGAGCCACCGCACCCGGCCAAGACTTTTAATTTAAATGATCAAACAAATTAATGGTTGCTTACTACATGTAAAGCACTGTCACAGGTGTTAGGATTGCTGAGTGAAGAAAACATGGCCCTACCCTCAAGGAGTTTACCATCTAAATGACAAAGCAGCATCCTGTGAATAGAAAATTAAAGTACAGTAAGTGTCCATAAAGTGGAACAGATAGAAATTAATGTAAACTTAAAGATTCTAGAAAATGTCATCAGAAATTCTTAGCTGGGTTTTGATGAATTCGAATAAGGGATCCTGGGGGAAGTATCTGCTTAATGATATCACTGAAGCCACAAAGTAGTGTAGGGGCTCATAGACAATCTGGACCACATACAAGATGAGTAAAGAAGGAACACCGGTCAGGAATAAAAGGATGAAGCCCACACCATAGAAAGGAGCAGAGAAGAAACAGAAAATGTTACCCCTGAAAAACAAAAACCTCAAAATAAAAATAGCCTTGGCATTTTACATTCCAGTCCACAGGAAACCGAAATGCAATTATCTAGATATTTACAATTTAGTTACTTATGCTTGAATTCATTTAGGTAGGTCAATGTTTCTTGCAACTAAAAGTCTTCAGAGAACAGAGATACACTATTGCCACCAAGAATACAGCAAAAATATTCATGTATTTCCTTTTATATGTTTTGTGATTAATTTAATTGTGACACTTCAGATTCTTTTTAATTCCAATTTATACGGAATGTAAAATCTATAAATTTTACCTTAGGTTTAACCAACAGAAAATGATTAATGGGTATCAGTTTTTACTGTGTATATATTGTATGTGATATGGTTTAGGCTTTGTGTCCCCACCCAAATCTCATCTTGAATTGTAATCCTTGTAATCCTCATAATCCTCACATGTCAAGGGAGAGACAAGGTGGAGGTAATCAAGTCATGGGGGCGGTCTCCCCCATGCTATTCTCAAGATAATGAGTGAGTTCTCACAAGATCTGATGGTGTCATAAGTGTTTGGTAGTTCCTCCTGTGTTCATTCTCCTCCCTGCTACCTTGGGAAGAAGGTGACTTGCTTCCCGGTCACCTTTTGCCATAATTATAAGTTTCCTGAAGCCTCCCCAGCCATGAGGAACTGTGAGTCAATTAAGCCTCTTTCCTCTATAAATTACCCAGTCTTGGGCAGTTCTTTACAGCAGTATGAAAATGGACTATTACAGTATGACACATTCTGTGATTGGTTTTTCACATATATATTATCACCTTTAATCTTTAAAATAACGTATTAATATACATATTATTTTCCACATTTTACAGATGAAGAAATTGAGGCTGAGAGAGGATACACAGCAGTCCAAAGGTTACACAGATAGAAAGTAGCAGCACCAGAACTTGAACTCATGTTTATCTGATGCCAGAGCTCAGACTGTTTCTATCAATTTAAGTGACTTTATTTTACTCACACCATGAAATCACAATCAGGAATGCATATCCCTGAAATAAAACATTTTGAATAGTTTTCAGGTTACTAAAGTCAATATAAGGATCTGCTCTGCCAAATTTACACTGCTCATAATATTTAAAGGTAGTCATTCTTTCTTTCCAGGATGTTTATTTCAACCCCTTGTTAGTGGTCCTTATGTCATGAGGCCATTTGAATATTAGCATCTTTCCGGACAATATAAAAAACGAACTTAGTCATAAACACAAAAACTTAAAAAAGGAAAAGAAAGAAAAATGTAAAGACATGCAACTAGTTTCTGGGGATTTTTTTTTTCCTGCAATTTTTCTGTAGCATAGATGGAATTTCTTTCTAATAATTTGAAATATCCTCTTTAAACCCAAGAAAGGGGAAGCCTTAAAACTGTGTAGTTTAGAGTCTACTCGAACTCAGAAGCCATGATTCATTCTGTACAGATCCTGGTAATGAGTCATGGTCCTGCTTATTTATAAGCTGACTCCATCAGTTGTTCACAACCCAAGAAACGCAAAAGCATTCTTGATGTTCAAAGACTCCCATTCATGCCAGCTTTTTCTCTTTGCATAAAGTGGACATGGGTCTATTTCCCACATTCTCAAGAGTCCACCAAAATAGCAAATTTGCATTTGACCATCAGAATGATTTTAAGGGCAAGACTTGCTCATAATTTTTTCTTCCTATGTGACAAAAGCCTCAATTCTCCTTACCTGAAAAGTAAGAATAACAACAACAGCTTCTATTCACGTAATTAAGACTGTAAGGCACCATCAGGGTAGGACTGTTTTCTAATTTGTTCATGAATTTTTTTTCCCTATTCCTAGAATAGTGGAGTATATTTAGTGGGTGCTAATGAATAAAAGGAATAGAAAAAATGTAGATAAAGTCATTTGGTTACGTGGAGTCAAATGTAGTCTAGTTCAGCAAACATTGCTTGAGCATCTACTATGTTCTTGGGACAGTTCTTAGAATACAAAGAATCTTCAAAGATTCCCACAGGCTAGGCAGGAGAGCAAGGGGCTAGGTAAGGGGAGATGGAATTAGTTCTCTGATGGAAATGCATGTGGAAATTTCTCTTTTTTTTTTTTTTTTCCTCAAGACGGAGTCTTGCTCTGTCGCCCAGAGCTGGAGTGCAACGGCACGATCTTGGCTCACTGCAACCTCCGCCTTCCGAGTTCAAGCAATTCTCCTGCCTCAGCTTCCTGAGTAGCTGGGATTATAGGCACGTGCCACCACGCCTGGCTAATTTTTGTATTTTTAGTGGAGACGGGGTTTCACCATGTTGGCCAGGCTAGTCTCGAACTCCTGACCTCCTGATCCACCTGCCTCAGCCTCCCAAAGTGCTGGGATTACAGGTGTGAGCCACCGCGCCCAGCCTGGAAGTTTCAATATTTATATGTGCAGTGTTAGATCTCCCAAATGAGTGAGGGGGGTGTGTGTGTGTGCGCACACGTTTGTGTCTGTGTGTGTGTGTACATGCGTGCACATGCACTTTAGAGTCAAAGAGGAAAAATATATTGTGGAATAAAAAAAGTAATAAATCATCCTGATCAATTTAGATCTTATGAAAATTAGTAGGACATGCCACTGCTGTGTATCAGTTCCCACTTTCTGGAAAAAGTATGGGCATTTAAAAACATCAGGTAACAATGCCAGGTCATGTTAAACCGACATATTTCAGATTAGGATCCAAAAACCACTTGTCACAGCTTGTAACCCTGAGCCAATTACTCTGCTGGCAGGCTGGCTGGGAGATGTGGCTCCTCTCCGCG
The DNA here is from genome assembly GCF_029281585.2 of Gorilla gorilla gorilla. Taxonomy (NCBI): domain Eukaryota; kingdom Metazoa; phylum Chordata; class Mammalia; order Primates; family Hominidae; genus Gorilla; species Gorilla gorilla. Next base: position 157,634,241 of record NC_073229.2, on the reverse strand, counting down.
GCACAGTGTCTATATCACTGATCAGGTGGACAGATAGTCCCAGAAGGAGGCCCTCACCAACCCATTTCCCCAGACACAGTCAGAACTGGGGTCAGCTGCAGAGATGGGAACCGCAGGAGGAAGGAGACCCTTAACAAGGACCAGGAAAGTGGTGTATGCATAAAGAAAGGAAGCTGTTCTTGAAATGTGCCAGTGACCTCATCCCTGTCCCTGAGGCCAGCATGAGTGCTTGCAGTGCAAGTGACCCATCTGCCAGGGTGACCTCAGGCCTCAGAGTAACAGCAAATAAAGCCATGAACACACTGTTCTCTGGACACTTTTGCAATTTTTCCTTTCCAGGGCCTACAGCTCTAGACTTGAGACCTGCAACTCTTCCCCTTTGTTCACTATGACTCTAACAAATTTAAAACATGTCAGTTCTCTCCAACCCCAAGAAATGTGAATAAATGTTTCCGAAAACCAGAAGCATTTCCCTAAATTTTTGCTTTTAAAAGTCCCCCTTAATTGGAAAACAAAGAAATAAACAAAAATCCAATGGATTTTCCAAGCATTATTTGAATGGCACAGGATTCAGTTTCTGTCAGATCAGTTCAAACCATCATTAATGAAGCAGAAAATTATTTTCCTCTAGCAAGTAGTGGAGTAAAGCCATAAGACCACAATCAAAACATTTAATGCCATCAATTATACTAAGAAACATATCACTGTTTTTTTCTAAGAAAAAACTCTACCAGTAAAGATCAAACTGTTCACAGGATAAACAAATCTAGGTTTCCCAATGTTGTACTAACAAGAGCAAAGCATTGATATAATGTACAAAAAAAAGGTGGTAACCTATTAAAATGATCAGATTTCCAGTTCTGAAGGGACATTAAATGTCCTCAAAAGCAAAATGGAGTATTGTGCTTAAGGCTATGAGAGCAGTGTTAAGAGTCTCTAATGTCAACTAAAACCTGAATTTTAAACTCTGCCTCATTTACCAGTCACGGGACCTTAGTCTCAATATTAGAGATAATAATATCCTCTGGAAGGCTAATGTGTGAATTAAATAAGATCACACAAAAAAAGTATCCAAAGGTTGGCCTACAGCGCATCCTTCTTAAATTTTATTACTACAATCACTTCTACAACACAGACAATAAAACAGCCTGGTTTGTCTATTTGAAAACTTGTAGTGTCAAGAAAATCATTTTCTTAAGAGGCAGCCCTTTCATTTTCAGGTAACTTATACTATTAGAAAGTTTTCTATCCGGGCTTCCCTGAAACTTTGGTCCAAGAAAATTCATTTATCGTCATGGGTCAAGTCTAAACGTTCTTTCATATAACAGTCTTTCACACATCAATGACCTGTCCTGCCCAAGAGCTTTTTCTCTCTCAGGGAGGGCATCTCCAATTCCCTCAGTCCACTCAGTCCATCTCAAACTCTTTTACTTTCCTAGCATTCTCTTCCATAAGATCTCCAGGATTCTTCTTTAACAGTGGTCCCCATAGTCACACAGTTGTGGTCCAAAATATGGCAAGGCTATTACAACTCTCACTTGTCAGTGTAGACTGAAGAGTACATTAGCTTTGTCCTCAGACACTGCGCAGTCCTAATTCATGCATAAACCCAGCCAGTGAAATTCCCAAGTCTTTGTCCCATGTGATGCTTGAGAGCCCTGTGTCCTCCCAGTCGCTCACTACACATGCAGTTGGCATTTGGGACCCGAGTGAACAGCTTTTCATGTGTTTCTGCTAAATGCCATCTTGTTGGACTTGAGTCCATTGTTTCAGCCTGTCTGTTAGATTCTGATTCTGCTGTTCAATGTCCTCTTTCCCAGTGAAGTTCCTATCTTACCTACAAACTTTCTTAGCATGCCCTCAATGCCCTCACAATAAACATGTTGGCCAGCCACAGTGGCTCACGCCTGTAATCCTAGCATTTTGGGAGGCCAAGGTGGGTGGATCACGAGGTCAAGAGATGGAGACCATCCTGGCCAACATGGTGAAACCTCCTCTCTACTAAAAATACAAAAATTAGCTGGGCGTGGTGGCGCATGCCTGTAGTCATGTTGAAAAGCACAATGCCAAGGACAGGTCTTAAAGAGGGTACTAGAGGTATACCTCCAGATTTATATCAGTTCATTGGGAATAGTTATTGAGCTAATTTCTGTCTTTTTCTCATAAATATCTGAGCCTCTGGCATGCGCTTGGCTGAATTCTATGTGTTCTAAGTGTAATGCATGTCTTTGCTCTTCCTTTCTGGTACTGCTGTCACAAAAGACTATGAGGTTATTCTGGCATGTTTTTTGCCTACAGAACTTACATTGGCTTCTCATTATCACTGCCTCCTAATTATTTAAATTTAATCATTTGAGAATTTCATTTTAGAACCAGCAATTCACAAGAAGTTCAGTGGTTCACTGATCTATACTTTATTATGCTATACAAAAATACAATTGAAGAGAATGATTTTTTTAAGCAAATTTCATGATAAAATCTACATAAGGAATGTGCTTTTATTAGATGACAATATGGATTAGGAATCAGGAACATGAATTTAAGTCTGTGATCCACCACCTAGGAAAAGTTAATGGGTGTGTGTAGATGGGTTTCCAAATATCTTCTCGGGTTTACAGGGCTAACTAATAACTAAATAACACTGAGACTCTTCCATAGACAGGCATTCTGTAGTCTTTTCCTTTCTCTGCCAAGACATTCTGTATCTTTATGAGGTTACTCAACCCATTCAGTTTGAGAGCAAGGAAGTTAGCACCTGCCACGAGGGATCAGAATGTGAAATGTGATGAGAGGGCCCTGTGATAAGTCCCTGACCTTAGCAAACAAAAATAAAACCTTAAAAAAAAAAAAAAGACGAACATGCAGTAATATACAAATCAGAGTATATTTGTCTGTCCCTGAATAGGAGCCATTAAAGTTCCACTCCATAGCAAGCAATGGTTGAAGTTGTGTACGATTCATGTAACAGCAGTGTCAGGAGATGTCAGGGAACTCCCTCACTGCCCCAGCTTTTGATACTATAACATGATAGTCTCCATGACACAAAAAAAAAAAAAAAAAAAAAAAAAAGTCAACCAGCCATCTTAGTGATAGGAACTTGGGCCCATTTCTCATCTGCTGTAATACTTCACAAAGCTGATCCAAACACAACGCAGCGCCCTGAAATCAGCAGGAGCTCAGCCCTGTGTTCAGTGCCAAAGAGCAAGATGAGAAATGGGGCTGGCATAAATATTCAATTGGGAAGTTATGGCCAATCTCCTTGCGCCGTGTGTTTAGTGCAACTCAAAACTGCTCCACCTGGTCCCTGCTGGCTCCCTCATGTCTACTGGGGCTGGCAGCTGGGAGGCAGGCTGAGCCTTGGAGATCTTTTAATTTGCTGTAGCACCAGGAGAGCAGGCAGGAGGGATGACAATGCATATGCTGGGATTCAATTACAGAGCTGTCTTTTTCCCAGGTGGGAGGCACCACTGACTGAAGAGAATTCAATGCTTCCGTTTGTTAAGGTCCCTAAGGAACTGACTGGTGGTTTGCAAATGCTGGGGGCCGGGGGTGGAATAATGCACCATGGTCTGCCCTCATGACAAAGATATTGGCCAAAAAAAAAAAAATCAAGAAAATGGAGTATTTTATTGGGCTCATGTGTTATCTTTACTTTTCACTTATTTTCCAAAATGAAATCATTCTGTAACTTCTGCCCTATGAATCTCACTGCCAAAAAAGTTTTTAAATATTGCATAAAATTAGATGTGTTCCAACCATGAACATTTAAGGGGAACACACAATGTTATAAATTTAAAGCACTCCAACAGTTCCTAAAAGCTTGACAAAAATACCTGCGATATAATTCTTTCTTTACAACAGAATGTTATAATAACATTAATTTTAAGGAGACTGATCTCAATAATCTGTGGTAATTTGTCCCTGCTGAGGAGGGATGGTGCACTTCATATTGCACTGGCTTCAAAACAAAGTTCATCAAATACAAGAGTAAGATTGCATGAGGAGTGATTAGTCAACTAGCATCAACTGAATGATTTCTATATGAATAGTTACTTTGCTAATTACAAACCATTATCATCTATTTATTGTAGTAGATCTGACAGTGCTATTACTTGGACAAACTCCCTGAATAGGTAGCTTTACTTTATTATATATTTCAAGGAAACAAAAAGTTACATTTGTTTGAACTTTATCTCCCCAAGCCACACTTGCCCTAGAACAGCCTGTTCTCCCCAAGGCAGTTAGAGTGATAACCAGCTCAATGCAATCAGTCCTCTGTTCTAAACCCTCTAATGCCTTCTCATGTCTCTTAGAGTAGTTCCCAAATTCCTCCCACAGTCTCTAAGGCCTTGCTTCCTTATATGGCACACTGATGCCCCATTTCTTGACCTCATCTCCTAGGTGATTCCCCTCACTCACAGAGCCCCAATTCCCTACATCCCATCTCCCCAGTCTAACCTGCTGTTTGTCAAACACACCCAATGTGTTCCCAGGTGAGGACCTCTGCACTTGATTTCCCCTTTCCCAGGAACACAGTTCTCCCAGCCATTCTTCATGTCCTGTGTCTCAGCTCAAACATCTCCTGTTCAGAGATTCCCTTCCTGCTCTCCTCATACAAAATGAAAACATTTGTACTAATTGCTTACTATCCCATTATCTCATTTTATTCTTCTTCAAGGCAATTATCTCCTTGACATATTGTATATTAATTTATTTAATTGGCTCTCCCTCTAGAATGTATACTCTATGAGAGCAAGAAGCCTAGCACAAGGCCTGTCACATAGTAAGTGCTCAATGAACACTTGTTGAATGTATGAATAAATTTTCCAGTAACTTCAATTAACCTACCTAGTTAGACTTAGTTACCCAGGTTTTGCTGCACTACTCAATATTACTAGTTTTTTTTGTGGCATAGTTTTATTGTTTTTTAGAATCAATTCTGTGACAAATAAAAAATATGGTATAAGAAATTTCTCCCAATAGCACAATTCAAAAAATAAAAATATTGACTAAAATGAAAAAAAAAAAAAAAATTTCTCCAGTATAAAGAATTTTATAATCTGATTGATGGAGAATCTCTAATATTTTTCATCCTTAAATATGAAAAGTAGAACAACTTAATAATTATTTAATGAGTTTCTACCATGCATTAGGCACTATGCTTTCTATACATTTGTAAAAAACACAGTTCTACTTGAAGTTTAAAAATTTCTTGAATTCTCCATAAAACATGGATTTTAGCCTAAGACCAAACAATGAGGTAGAAAGTAAAATTAGTTTATTTTCTGTTTCCCCCAAATGTATTGAAGACTTGATGGAGAATAACATTTAAAATATCTCCTAAACACACACACCTAAAATATAAACAATATTCTCTTCTTTAAAATATTTCTGCAAAGGACATGATTCCATTATTTTTTGGCTGCATAGTATTCCATGGTATATATGTACCAGCTGGAGGTCATTAACCTAAGTGAATTTACTGCAGGAACAGAAAACCAAATACCGCATGTTCTCACTTACAAGTGGGAACTAAACATTGAGTACTCATGGACATAAAGATGGGAACAATAGACACTAGGGACTAATCGAGGTGGGAGGCGGGGGGGCAAGGGTTGAAAGCTAACTGTTAGGTGCTGTGTTCACAATCTGGGTGATGGGATCATTCATACCCTAAACCTCAGCATCACACAATCTACTCATATAACAAACCTGCACATGTAACTTGTGATTCTAAAAGTTGAAATTATAAATAAAATAAAATAAAACTGAAGAAAAATATTTCTGAAATCCACCAACTCCATAGGATAAAAACAGCTTTCTTTTTTTCCCTTTCAATGGATGAGAAGTCAAACAGACTTGACAAGTTGACTAAGTTCATACAACTGGTCACTCAAAGCCCCTTCATCAGAGCCCAGTTAGAAATCACTGACTAACTTTGAAACATTTAATTGATGATCATGAAAATAAAACAAAAAAGAAACCCCTGATTCTCATTATTTCCCCCCTCTAGCTATTATCTTTATCGTTTCTTTCAAAACTCAGAATCTTGAAACTAGACTCAATTCCTCATAACTACTTTTCCCCTCACAGTCACCCTCTATCCACTTTAATTAGAATCCATGGTGTGTCTCTGGGGTCACATTCTAATTACTGCTCTCATGGGCATTTTTCCGCCTCTCCTTAATTCTTCCCTTGACCCATTTGGTATATGACAATGTTATTAACTTCTCCTTAACCTTTCTCCCTCCTAAGCTTACTAATGCTTCTGTAGTGCTCCTTGTTGTCTGCTATGTATTAACTGTCTCACTTCCTTTTATCTAACAGAATCTTAATTTTTATTCAGGTATTCACCTCTCACCAGCAAAGGCTGGTGCCTCAAAAGAAGCTAAATCTGGACAGGTGCAGTGGCTCACGCCTATAATCCCAGCACTTTGGGAGGCTGAGGCAGGTGGATCACGAGGTCAGGAGTTAGAGACCAGCCTGATTGACATGGTGAAACCCCGTCTCTACTAAAAATACAAAAATTAGTCGGGTGTGGTGGTGCACACCTGTAATCCCAGCTACTCGGGAGGCTGTGGCAGGAGAATCGCTTGAACCTGGGAGGTAGAGGTTCCAGTGAGCCGAGATCATGCCACAGCACTCCCGCCTGGGCAACAGAGCGAGACTCCATTTCCCAAAAAAAAAAAGAAGCTAAATCTACCCTCAGCCCCAGAAGATGGAGGCCTAATTCTTAATCTAAATTAATAATTGTTTTGGGAATCATTAGTTTACCAAATTTGTGCCAATGGGACAGAAGGAGCACTTTGCTGGAGACTTGGGGGTAAGTTCCTCTTCATTCTTCTAGGAGAGGTTCCTATTCAAACTGCCTCTTCCGCTGAATACAAAGGAGGGAGCATGTAGTCTGACTTGTATTACCAGTCATTCTATCCCCAGAGGAGAAACAGATGTAGGACAAATTCACAGCCATGGATGGCAGTGCAAAAGGAGACAAAGGAAACTGGTTTCTTGATGAAATTATTGAGCTCCTGGATCAACTACTCTTGAGGCCAGTCTACCTCTGGAATTCCAGTTATGAGAGCAGATAAATTACAGTATTGTTTAAAAGTGGGTGGGTCAGGTTCTCTATTACTTGTAGTTGAAACCCTTTTAAGTGATACAACTACTTTTTCCTGGTTTCTTGACGTCACATCTGGCCATGATGTGCTGTCTTTGAGTGTCATTCTTGTCCTCTTAACATTCTGCTGTCCTTACCTGCAGCCTCAGCCCTTATTTCATCTCAATGAGGTAAGCACCCTTCTGGGGAAATTCTACATGGATTTATGTTTTCAACAACTATTTTTTGTTGATTAATTCCAAATTCATCCCTCCTCAGCCCTCATATCTCTCTGAGCACCAGAACTTACCTACAATTCTATACTGGTTATCTCCACAGGGATTTTCCATAGACTCTTCTAACTTCATATGTCTACAATCAACCCCATCATCATTCCTTTCATACTTTCTCATACTCTTATCTCTAACTATATTATTAAATTGGTCTCTCAAATCAGAACACTGGAGTGTGTCTTCAAACCCTCAATTTTTACACCGTTCACCAAGTACAATCAGCATTTCTAGCAGAATAGATTCCAAAGTGTTCACTCCTTTCCCTCTAATCACTCTTAAATTTTGTCATCATAATTGTTCATCTAAATTTTTCCAGCAGGCTATACTTATAACAGAATCTTATTCACTCAGCCCTAGGTATATACCAAGTAGTAGGTGCTTTATAACTGAACCTTGATGAATGAACAAAGAACTTCCTGGTTTTACTATCTTCTGTCTTCTCTCTATATCATTCTCTAGACAATTACCCTAATTTTTTTCTCAAATTCAACTGGAACTATGTCACTGCCCTTCTGAAGTCCCCCTCCCCTAAAAAAAAATGGTTCTCCAATGGCTTCCATTCAACTATTTAACACATATCTAGTACGTGTCAAATTTTGAGCTAAGGACTTCAATAGAGTGAGCTTTAATTTTTTCCTTTTAACAATCATGGAATTTAGGAAAGACTTGCAAAATGGCCTTACCCCTGTCAAAATATAGATATCATCACATTAATCTGGATCCAAGAACCTGAATCTACTTTTTTGAGTAGAATGTTCTCATGTCATTTCATGCTCCATTTATCCACATCTGTAACAGAACTATGTTGAGTTAATTTCAATTTATACTAATGCATAAAATTTCCAGAAAACGTGATTGACTAATGACACTATCTTGTACGAAATCATGACGTTCAGAAGTGGTTCTAAAATTCAGAACTTTAATGCTACATTTTAGATAAGTGAATATGGTTTTGTGATTCCACTCAAGAAATTGCCTCTAAAGTATCACATACTTTAAAATTCAGAAATTCAAATTTGTTCATACTTTCATCAAAGTGCTTTTCTTCCGAGGAAATGAGGATTATTTGAACCAGCACCATGTAACTGTTAATTTCATACTTTCATTCACTTATTTAAGAAATATTGTGTGTCTCAGCCCTTGGCTTTCCTTTACAGACAATACAGACAAAAATTCTCTGCCTTTGTGGAGCTTATATTCTAGTGTAGGGTAGGGGGGAAAATATACATTCCGATATATAGAGAGAAAATATATACATTGTAACTTCTATTCGCTTTGAATAGCAAATTGCTATAGTTCAGAAATTCCAAGGAGATGTGATATAAATAGATAGATATAGATAGAAAGGAGATATGATGCAGGTGCCAACTTTAGCAAGGCATAAATAGTCAGTAGAATTCAGACAGATGGGAAGAGAGGACAAGGGTATTCAGGCAAAAGGATAAATGTGAGCACCGGAACACAAGCTGGAAGGAACAGAGCTTGCTATGGGCAAGTGGGAAGAATGGGTTAGCTGAAATGGAGACTGTGTTATACAATAGAAAAAAGTTTGATTATTAGAGTAGCTAGAGCTTTTGAAAGCCAGACAGTGGAATCTAATGGGGAAATAACATAATTAAAGCAGTCTTTGCAAGATTAGTCTAGCTAATCTGTGTTACTACAGTTTAGAAAAGAGGGATAATTTACTAACATAGGTTAGCAAGCTGATTCAACAATTCAGGAAGAAAATTAAATGGTTTTTGACTAAGGTGGTGGTGACAAGTGAAAACAAGTAAAATACAAGAGGCATATGTTGGCTGGGATATTACAACTTGATGATCAGATTATTTCAGTCACATGTTCATTTATTCGTATTTATTGAGCACCATAATTTGAGTTACTCATATTTATTCAGCACCCAAAATATTTGTCGAGTACCTATTAGGTAACTGCTCTTGTACTTGTTACTAGATTCAAAGGTAAAAAGCCACTTGCTGTGGTCACAGTCTAGCATGGAAGATCTGGCAACAGTGCAAGGGCAGTGTTGTAGACACTTGGCATAAATGAGGAGTGGTTAACTTTACTGAGTTTTCTGTAAATGTACATGTATGCAGGAGATAAAAGAAGGCTTCAAATCTGAGTTCTGAGTTTTCTCCTGGTCAAAGTTGGCAAAACATTCCAGAAGATGGATGGACAGGTTTATTCAATGGCATGGAGATGGGAAACGGCATCGTGTGTTCACGTTCCTGCAAGCAGTTAAATATTTCTGCATGTTAGAGGTCAGGGAGAAAGCGTGAAAAGCATAGAGCATCTGCAGTGCTATCCCACGAAGTCTGAATTTTAGCCTACAGGCAATGAGGAGCAAATGGAGAGGTAGAAGCAACAAAGCAGCATGGTCAAAACTACACTTCAGAAAAGTGTGTGATGACCATGTGGAGGCTGAATTAGAGAGGGGAAAGCCAGTCAAGGAGGCAAGATAGATGACTAAGTGCTGAGCTAAGAGATGGTTAGAGCTAAACTAAAGCAGTCATAGCGGCAACAAAGTGGGGGCATTTAGGAAGCAGAATAACCAGAACTTGGAAATTAATCAAATGTGAACAGAGGGACATTACAAAAATAATTCAGGTTTTGAACTCAGTAGTTAGGAAAAGATTTGAACAAAACAGGAAGAAAGTGGAGGGACTGTTTTCAGTGAAAGATGAGTGATTTAATTTAGGATGCCTTGAACTGAAAGAAGGGAGACTTCCAAGTAAGTGCTGATGGCGAGGTTGTGGGGGTGTCATGACCTTTGGGTAAAAGATGGACATTATTATATTACTGATTTCCATTCAGGTCAACTGCTCTGTGCACTTTAATTTCTTAGGTCTGCTTGCTTTGTTTTCCTAATTAGATTGCAGATTTTGCCAAAACATGTCTAAGTTCCTTTAACATCTACTTACTGAATACCTATGCACGTCCTGTCCCAGGCACTGATTACAATAATAACAGGGATTATTTCCTATTTAACATTTTGCATATGACAAAATTTATAGGCGCATATATATATTCTTCTGTGAAAGATTAAGTGGTCAATTAAACAGCTGGAAATAACACAAATGTCCATTAATAGGTGAGTGGATAGATAAACTGTAGTACCACCACCCAAAGGAATACTGCTCAGCAATAAAAGGAATGACCCATTGATACACACTTACAACACAGAAGGCTCTGAAAGCAACTATCAAGGAAGATCCATGGTTGCCAAGAGATTGGAGGGAGGAAGGTGGTAGTGATGGCAGTAGCTGATGCCGTCACACCGGCTGTAGCAGGGAGGCACTGCTGGGGCTGCACACTCCATGGAGCGGGTGGGAGCCCCATCCCTTCTGAGTGGGCGGGAGCTCCCTGGATGCCGCTGTAGCCGCCCAAACTGTGACTGTGGATCCAAGCCTCCTTGTGCTCTTGAGGGGTGCCAAGAACAGGCAGAATCTGCCCTCCTGGGTGCAGCTGCAGCCACCTGACCCATAGCTGCAGACCTTGGCCTCCCACCCCATGGAGAAGGCAGGAGCCGGGGACAAGTAGGAGTCCCGCCCCTTCCAAGCTGGCAGGGTGGAAGCTTCTGGGTGCAGCTGTGCCTGCCCTCCCAGGTGCAGGATCTGGGTCGTCTCTGCCACTGGCACCCTCGGGGCCCCCAGGAAGGACCCCCATCCTTATAGGCTGGTGGGGTGTTTGCTTCCGTTGCCTGGCCTCTCTCTGCTCCTGGCACCTGCTCCAAGATCAGAGCAGGGGTTGGGGCCGAGACCAGGGCCATGAATGGCAGTAGGAGGCAGACTGATTCTTGAGCAGAAGGAGAAGGGTCCTCAGTAAGGCCCCACCTTCAGGCCAGGGAGGGCCTGAAGGCTGGGGGCTGGGACGCCAGTCCTGCAGACCAGAGTGGGGAGTCTTGGTGCCTCTTCTGGGCCGCCAATGGCCACCCATGGACCATTTGGCAGGCACTTCCTCCCTCTTCCCCTCTGAGGTCTGTAAAAGCCCTGGGCTCAGCCAGAGCAGGGCAGAGGACAGCCAGAGGATGGCCGAAGGGGGCAAAGAGACAATAGGACAACCAGCAGAAAGAGGAGCTACCCTCTCTGCTGAGAGCTGCAGACATCTGGACAACCAGTTGCAGAGACAGGCTACTCTCTCCAGAGCCTCCTCTCTGCTGAGAACTGAACACTCCACGGATGACACACCTACAGAGAGGAGCTACCCACTGTGGGTCTCCTCTGAGCTGTTGTGACACTAAATAAAACTCATCTTTATCTTGTTCACCCTTCACTTGTCTGTGTACCTCATTCTTCCTGGATGCAGGACAAGAACCTGGGTAAAGGCGCCACGGTCACAGAGGTTTCTGGCTAGAAAACTGACACCCCAAAGATCCCGTAACAGTAAGTAGAGAGGAATAAATTATTAAGGGGCAGGAGCAAACTTTTGGGGTTGATGAATAAGTTAATTATCTTGACTGTGGTAATGGCTTCATTGGCACATACATATGTCAAATTGAGGTATGTTTATGTGGTGGCTGATGGTTGCTTGCTTGTGTTTTTAATGATTTTAATGATATTAGAAAACTATACTACCTTTGTAATAAAATTTATTTTAAAAATTATAAAAGTTACAAAAATGCACTGGACAAGTATTCACTACAGTCCTAACAATCAGTGAATGAATTGTAACTTTAAAAAACAATGAAACATTGTATCAAACCTATCAGGCTGGCAAACATTACAAAATCAAGTAAAGGTCAAACGTTAACTAGAGTGTGGTAAAATGGGTAATTCTCTCACTGCTGTTGGGAATGTAAATTGGTACAGCCAATTTGGAAAGAAATATTACATTATCTAGTAAAGTTGAAAATGTGTTTACACTACTACTAACTGTAACACCGGTTTTTAATTTTCCATTAATAGGTGCCATTTTAAAGTACTAGCATATATTTTTGTGTATTTTGCATAAATACTGATATTTGAAACTATAACATCTTAGTCCACCCCTCCTAGATTTTTCCCTGTTCCCTCTCTCCTTCCCCTTTCCTTACTCTTTCTCCTCCCTGATCCTCCTGCAAACCCTCCAGTCATTTTACCACTCATGAAAACCCCTTGTGTCTTAGCATTTCCCTTTGTGTTCCCCATCGCCCCATATCTAGCCACTCACCCTCCAAAAAAGGCTGAGTAGAGATGAGAAGCGCCATCTGAAAACACATCTCTCCTTTGGGATGGGAAGCAGTCAGAGAGTGGGCAAGGTGGGTAGAGAGAGAAAACAAAACTGTTGCCAGAGATACAGAAAGAACTTCACTCAAAGCTGCATACACTCAGCAGGAAGACAGGAAGCCCTTACAGGGCCAGCCAAGTCAGAAGGGGCAATTCCAAGGGTATTCTAGGTTGAGGGAACTAAAGACTAGGGAGGCAGCAAAGCCAATAGCAGGCAGAGGGATATTCTACCAATTGTATTTATTAATTTTTATTGAAATCTTTGAAATATTTTTACAAAATGTTATTATTGAATGCACACATTCTAATACTTTAATTTACTGTTATTAAAACTTGTATTACACAATAAATGGTGAAGCAAGTACCTTGCACTAAGTCCCCAAATTCCTCTTTTCTGTTTCAAGTCCAGAAAAATTATTCCATAACATGGTTTCTAAGAGTTAAGAATTAGAAATAACTTAAATGTCTATCTAAAAGTGAGCATAGTCTATGCCATATAATTACAATGAAATACTATACAGTGGTTATAATAAATGAGCTAGAGCTACATGTATTAATAGGAATAAATATAAAGAATATAATGTTAGATTTTTAAAAGTCACAGTATTATGCATACAATTTTATATTTATGTGGATTTTTTAAACTGGCAAAAGCATATTATATATTGTTTCCGAATTCATAAATATGTACTAAAATATAATGTGAATGCACTTATGGGAATGATAACTTCTAAATTCAGGATAGTGTTTTTCTCAAGGAGCAATGGGGTCGATATCTCAGAGGAGTATAGAGACCCTCATCAGAGTCTGTAGTGTTTATTTTTACGATCTATAGTGAATATAAAATGATTATAAGGCCTTATATAGGTAGCAAGTGGGTACACATGTATATTTGTCTCTGCTGTTATCTGTTTGCAATATCATAATAAGAAATGGGTAAAATTAATAATTGTATTCCCTTTCAAAGCAAAAAACAGTGATACTAAAACTTTCACATATTTACTAATGAAAAAAGTAAGTTTAAAAACAAAAAAGAGTTTTGTAGGCATATCATATCTTCAAAACCCCATTATAATGGAGAACAGTGAACTCTCCAGTTATAACACAAGTAATTTAGGCTGACTGGGTTTCCCTTCCAAATATACAATCCTATCTATAAACACTAGGAAAGTATACGGCTATCCATAACTCTGTCTTGATTAAGCTGATCCTGCATACACTTCAGCTTTTGATTATGTGAATGGTTTTATAGGCAAAACACCTTCTAAAGCTGAGCTGTTGTTGTTCAAAGTTAGCTTTAAGTAAAACAATAGAAAACCATGGTTTCAATCCCATCCCATAATATAATTCTCAATTTCAGAAAAGTCTAGACTTTGCAATTCAATGTCACCTCAAAGTGAGGAAGAGCTTCAGGACACCCACAAGAAAACATCCAAATATCAAGACACGGAAATGCACAATGTCTAAGGCTACTCTTGAGAACTCATGCTAAATAAGACATATCATCACCAAATTTTAGGCATATGGAATAGATTCAAAACATCGTGGCTTGCCCACAAACTCAGTATATTAAATCTTATCCCAACTATGATATTACTTGATTTATTTAGACTCCGTGGCATGTTTGAGTTAATGTGCTGGTAGTCTGATCAGCTCTCCTTCTTAGGTTCTACAAGAATTCTTGGATAGAACTAAGACGATCTGAATGACACTGATGCTGGAATGCGGCTCCAGGTGCAACTGTAATCAGCGTGTAGTAGGAACAGCAGTGGTTCTTTCTGCACACTTCGGTTGGGTGCATCTGCTTAGAGACAAAGGTAGACACCTCACATCTCACTCTGACCTCTTGCACAATTAGGCCGTAACTAGCCTTGTCTTCACTTGAGATGAGGCACAGTCTAGGAGGAAGCCAAATGGAGGGAAGAAGTGGGGGGAAGAATAATTCTTTAAAGGTGTTTATCCATCTCCTTTCTGCAGCGAAGCTTGACGTGGAGGCAGGCTGCAGTAACAGTAGTAAGTGAAAAGAAACGTATGACAGAAAAAAGGCTGTTACACAGTACCCTATTCTGTATACAGTGTGCAGCAGGTCCTTGAACTACTGCAGGACCTGCTTACCTTGTATTAAGTTGAATGGGAAGAGTTTAGAGAAGTACTTATCTGATTCCCTGGGCTCATACCATGACAAACATCAACTCTGTCTGCATGTAGCTCAAATGCAGTTATGCCATGGAGTTAGCATTTTAGCTTACTGTCACCTATGGGCACACCACAAGTTTAGCAAAGTTGATTTTTCTTGTATTTACACAAGTGTTAAAGTTGGTCAAGGTCATCAAGGTTGTCCCTGCTTTGGATGTTGTTATAATATAAGCAAAGGTAAATTCAAGAGCCTGCTGTCAGAGTCTTATTTTAAGTCTAAGTGGGCAGGCAGAAAGAATGGATGCCTGGAAGGCTTGGGCTCTAGTCCTGTCTCTACTTTTTCCCAGGTGAGAGACATTACTTAGGCTTTCATGTATAAAACCAGAAAAATAGCTCTTGTCCTAACAAGGAAGATGGAGTGAAGAATAATGTATGTTTGAGACGATGCTTTCAACATTGTAAGTTGTATGCAAATGAAACATATTGTTTGTAGTAATGGCAAAAATCATAATCAGGAGAGAAAACTTACATTTTACACAAGGTACCCCTTCTTTTTATAGTCTTTGCCTAACACCAGGATGTTTATCAATCAGCTCTGCCCAGAGGGGATACTGAATAAGTGTTCATTCTCTTAATAGTGAATATGAATGCATATTCACTATTAACATCTCTTAATAATGGGAAATTTCTGCATAATAAGGTATGGATGATTTTTTTCTGGTGTTGTACTAAAGCCAAGAATTACAGATCTCCTTAGAGATTTCCTGCACAGTGGTGTCATTTGCCCAAATAGGTTCCTACAGCTTTTCCACTATGGCTAATCACCTCAAAAATGTACTCCTTCCATTTTACAATGCCACTATTCCCACCTTTACACATAACACACACTAAATGGGACCTCAAGCAAAACTAATAGCATAAAACATATTTTCTGAGTTTTAAATGTGGGGCATCTTATTCATTCATTCATAAACGTCTATCTTTAATGCCCACCATGTACTGGCTGCCATGCTAGGCACCACAGATGCAAGATGAAGCAGTCATGGGGGTGTTCTGCCTTAATGAGATTGCACCTATTCAGACCATCATGGCTGGATGTATTGTTGCATTGTGTTGCACTGTTTTTTAATTGCACAGACTTTTTTGGTGGTAGTATAATAGTTTGGTTTGTCTGAGTCTTCTTTTGCCATGGAGAGATGTCCACATAGAGTGAACAATATTTACGGTGTATCTACATGCTGTCTTCCATTTCAGAATTATTTTCATACAGGATAAAATTATCTCATTAATTTACGAATATTTACCTGAAATCTACTTCATCTGAGGCATATTTGGAGGATACTGAGTTTTATATGATAGAATCCATTTCCTACAAGAGTTCAGAGTTCAGGAAGACATATCATAAAGGCTGTATATCATGAAGGCCTAGTGATGACAAACAGATAAGACGTGTCCTGAGGTGTATCAAGAGATAACACCATTGACATCTTGTGAAGGACAAGGAAATTTAATAAATCACAATTGACTTGCAAAGGGAAATTATTCCACATGCAAACTAAATTTTCCATTTCAATAAAGGATCAGTAATGTTTGGGAAAATACATCCCTCACGGTCACAGTGTGTAAAGCTGGCTGACACACTGTTCATGAGTTTATGTAAGTAAAAACAGTGCAACTGGACATTGCTCCTGGGCTGTATCCCTTACTCATTTGTAAGGCCGTGCAGGGCCTATACCTATTGAAACAAAATAAATTAAGTAATTTTAAAAATTGATGAAAGGAATATTAACTTTCTACTGGATAATTATACCCTTATAAAAAGAGAGAAAGGCCACCCCATGTCCTATGAGTGGATATTATTAGACAATATAACTGTGGCCCAGAAACTAGAGGGAGAGAACAGGGCATTATATCATTCTATTCATCCTTATCAACAAAAGGAACAGAAGGCCACGTAAGTAAATCTTTATTACTTTAGAAATTACTGCTCCTGGGTTTACTGTTTTCTCTCTTTTCAAATATATGTCAAAAAAAAGAAATATACAGTATTCTAAACTGAAAATGTTTATCTCTAGATCCCTCATATCTATTTGGTTGCCCTTGTTTATAGAGTTGTGCTTAGTTCCTGGACTACCATTTCCCCAGCTAATCTGTCTAAAATATAAAGCATTCATGTTGCACAAAACCTTAACTTTATGTTTCAGATTTCATACAACTTATCTGTGTACTGACTTATCAATTATGTATATTTGAAATGTATGGAGAATACATACGTATAGTTTAATATTTGTGTGTATATATAATGTATGTGCATATGTACGCATCTGTATACATTTAAATGTTAAATGTCAAAGAAAAAGGTCCACAGAATAATGCCAATAATAACTTTCATTAACCATGCATTCAACAATGTTTTTGAGCAATTAATACAGGCAAGGTGCTGTGTAAGGCACTGTGGGGAGAGGAGATTTGTAAGATGTCTAACAGTCTAGCCTATGCCTAACAAAGCCCAAAGAGCAGCCACAACTGTCACATCCATGAAGAATGTGATCTGTTACTCAGACACCATACTGAAGATTCAAGCTTCTATGCACAAACTCCTAGGATGCAGTGAATCATGACCTGGATGGGAAGCTTGGCTTTACAGATTTCGCTAGGTAGTACACAGATTTAAAGTGTATATGGCTCTCCTCCAGCTGCTGAAGGATGAATAGCTCGAGAAAGACCCCAGGCAAAATTAATGCCATAATGCACTACATCTCTAAACACTACGGTGTATGCTGTCAAACAGAGGAAACCAATAGCTTAAGGCAACTTAAATCTGGAAAAGCAGATAAGAGGGTGTGGGATATATGTTTTCTGAGGAGCAGTACTATGCACTGCCTAAAATAAAGGAATAGACTGATATAACAGGTTTAAAAATTCACCACAGAAGAAAATTCAGACCCTACATGCTTGGGGTGAGTGAAAGGGCGCCTGTGGAAAGAACAGATTTTAATTAAGAAACTTGTCTTCAAGTCCCACCTCAGCTCCTCATACTAATTTGTGACTTTAGGCAAACATTTAAACCCTTTGAGCCTTATTTCTATGTAAAGGGAACAACAATATCTCTCAGTGTTTTTACAAAGATTAAAGGAGAAAATAACGTTTTGACTGCTGTTTTGTTTTGTTTTTATTAGTGATATGCATGTTATGAATATCCAATACAGAGTGTATCTGTGATAGGTATATGTATGAGGGTTGTGTGTGTGTATGTGTTTTTGCCTATATAGAACATATATATTCTAACTACCAAGTACAAATGCTCTACATTACCTAACTCATCACAAGTCCTATGAGTTTATCTTGACATATATTGAATATATGTCATATTCACCTTTTCTTTCTTTTTCCCATTCACTCCACCCTATTCAGGTCCTCTTTCACTGTCTCAGGTCTGAAACACGACAGTATCTTCTAAACTTCAATCTTCCTTCCTAACCTACTATAATAACAGACACATCTTCCTAAAAATGGCTTTCCTTTCCTTGTCTAGGTGCCTCATAACTCACAGAGTGCAAAGAGAACCAAAGTGTGACCCAAGAAGTTAACGTCTAGTGTTGGTTCTGCCTGAAATGCCACAAACATTGAGCAAATCATTTTGCCTCTCTGGCCTTTAATTACCCCATCAATAAATTGAGTAGATTTGCTCTAAATGATTCTGGATCTCTTCCAACTCTAATATTCTTAATTTTAAGTTTCACATTCAAATGACACATCAAAAACATCATTGCAAAAATCGATAGCCAAGACAAGTGTTTCAAATAATGATCAGAATAGGAACAATGACAACAAACTGCTACATCAACAGATTGCTTTGCTCTCCTTCACATGGGCAGTAGGTGTTTGGCATACACCCAAACCTACCCTGCACCCACAGTGGCGTAACCACAGAGGGCAGCGGGCCCCGGCCAACTCCACTCATTTCTAGAACATTCCGTTTGAACGCTATAGGGAGATGGTGCTTTGCCCTATTCTCCTATTCATGTGTGAGTCAAGGTATTTGAAGAGCAGAGGGACACAAAGAGAATATGCAATTTCACATCCAGGAGTGTGGTTCTACTCTTTTCTGCCAAGCAAACTGAAATACATTTGGGGCCTGTATTCTCAATGCGAAAATATAGGTGTATAAATTCTTATGCATGTGCAGTTTTGCTCTTCTATGATATCAATGTAATATAATATATACGTAATGCTTTATCTTATCTATATGATGTTGAAATTCTATCTGAAGCTCAATCTAGTGATGCAGAGATAGGTTCTCTTACTTTCTCATTCCCCTCCTAACCTCGTCATGGAAAATGGGACCTTGTAAGGATTTTAAAATAGATCAAACAAAACAAATCAACAAAACACCTGATCAATATAGACAGTTATTAATTGACTTCAGGAAAAAAAAATGTGCAAGAGGCACTGACTGACAGTCTCCTGGAGTCACCTGGTTTTTCCCCTTCCCTCACTAACCAAATCCCATCAAATAAAAAAGCGTGATGCTTTAAATTCCTAAACTTTTATGAGTCAGTCCTTTATCTGCATTTTAACTCCTCCCTGTACTATGCAACAACCTTCCATTATCTTTCCCGCCTCCAATTTCATCTTCTTCAAATCCATTATTGATACTGTAGCCTGAGTATTCCCTCCATGAAAGGTTCATCTGCCCATGGCACTCCCTTAACAAGCATCCTTCCATGAGTCCTCACTGCCCAGAGTATCACATCTTAGTGTCCTCTACAAGGCATGCTGATTCTGACCCCATATCCTTGCGCAAAGATTCACTCTACTCGGAAAACCTTACCTCTTTTTACCTGACAAACTCCAACTTATCCTTAAGGGATTAGCAAAGGCTTTACCATTTGCTGGAAGTGTTTATTGAGCCATTCAGAATAAACTAAATGCTTGTGATGTTCCCTATACATATCTCCACTATTGCCCTTCAACGCTGTTTTATACTTGTGTGTCTGTTTCCTCCCATTAGACTATGAGTTTTTTGAGATGTCTTATCTGGCACAGGACCTTGGACATTAATTAATTAACAAATATTTACTGAGCACCTACAATGTACTAGGCACCATTCTAAGTGCATAAAAGTGCACAGAGGAGTTGGAACTCCTTAACCCCACATCTTGAATAACTAAGTAAATTGTGCATTATGTCAGGAGACGGTAAATTATAGGAGAAAACCTGAAGCAGAGATCGACAGTGTTGATGAGGAGGCAGGGTACAATTTAAATATAATTGGCACATGTGTCTCATAATCCTCATTCATGCAGATACCAGAGGGAAGAAAATTCCAAACACAACAGCCTGTGTAAAGGCTGTGAGAGAGGCACGTCTGGCAGGCTCAGACAGAGCAAAGGCCAGCAGACCAGAAAAGACTGAGCAGTGAGAGAAGAGGAGGAAGTGGAGCCAAAGATATCATGGGGGGCTAGGCTGCATTGGACTTTCAGACTATTGTAAGTTCTTGGGCATTTATTCTGAGAGGAATGGGGAACTACTGGAGGGTTTTACAGAAAAGAAGATAGGTAAAACGACTCGCTTCACCTCAGGACCAAGGCACTGTTTCACTCTAGTGGATCACTTACCTACCCAGTAATGAGGTCCTTTGTCAATACAATAAGGCTCTGGAATTTACCAAACCAGCAGTGTGGGTAAGTGAGAAAGGAGGCAGGTTTGATAGCAGCCAAGCCTGAGTTTGAAAGCTGGATGTGACTAGCTTTGTGAACTTTGGTTAGTTACATGGTTAGTTACAATTTGCCCATCTGTAAAACAGGACAATAAGATTTACCAAATTGGATGAAATAAATTCATGTACATAAAAAATATGGCATAAAATAAAGGCTCCAGAAATGCTTATTTCTGATGTCCCTTCATCTTTAAGTTATTCTCTAAGTATATCAATAAAAGTCCATAACTGACATATAACGTCACCCACCTCAAACAGGTAACAGACATGGTGTAACTTCTGCTTTTACCTAAGATGGAGTAACAGGGAACTAACTTATCTTTCCACCTGAAAAAAACTAAAAAGAGCTAAATAAAATACAGATAATAATGTTTCTCAAGATATTGAACATCAGGCAGCATGAGACAGTGCTCCCTGGGAAATGGAAAACAAATCTGGTGAGCCCCATGATTGCTCCAGCTTACCCCCTGGGGAAAATTTTCAGGCCATGGTGCAGAAAGGAGGAAGCCAGGTGAAGTCCAGTGAATTGAAGAGATATAGCCTGGCATAGCAAAGGGCCCCGCCCTTCTTTCTATTGGATCCATGCCAATGCTGTATCTCGTGTTAAATATTTTAAATAACATCTATAGATACAGTGAGGAATGAGAAGCTCAAAGTCTAGTAAAGGTAACATCAAATCAGTAGAAAATTAAAATACATTTTTCTAAGTTACCTATCATAACGGCAAGCTTTGGGGAATACATACGAGGGATTCTTCATGAAACCTTGGGAGTGTGTGAGTCAGACAAAGTTTGCTGGCAGAGAAAACTGTTACCTTTTTTTTTTTGAAATCTAAACAGAAGCTAGACAAAGAAATGCAGGACATTCCAGGCAGAGTGGGCAACACATGTAAAAACCAAGACATGGAGATAAGCATAGAGAACATGGAGGATCGGAGAAGAAGGTGGAAATGTCAGCAGGCACCACACCATGGGGGTCTTATATGTCTGGATGCATAGATTAGAAGAGAAAACCACATGCAGGGAAATGATCAAGAGACTCCACTACTGAGGTGACAGATTATGGGTATGAACTGGAGTAATAACAGTAGAGATCAATGAAAGTCAATAGATTCTAGAAATTTTAAGAAGACACATTTTTCTAGGGAATTATGATTGATTAAATACGAGGAGAGAGCATGAAAAAAGAATCAGGATGGACATCCAGATTTCTGTGATGAAGAAGGCACGATGCAACAAGATAGGAAGAAAAGAAAGAGGAGAATCTTTGCAGATGCATGTGAGTTCAATTCTGGACATGTTGAGTTTAAGGTGCACAAGGGATATGCAAGTAGAGATATCCAGCAGTCAGCAGGAAGCTTCGCAGAAGAGATCTATGCTGGAAACAGAGATTTAAGATTCACCAGCATATACTGGGTATTCAAGCTATGGGTATGGAAGAGGTCACCCCAGAAAAGTGTGGTAGGTAAAAAGATACAAGTGATAGAACACTGGGAAGCAACATTGTTTAAGGGGTAAGCATAAAAGAGGAACATATACATGATATCAGAAAAAAAGAGAATCAAAAGATGGCAGGAAAGCCAGAAAGATACTGTCTTAGAAAGCTAAAAAAAGAGTATTTTAAGAAGTAGTGAACACGTCAATAGTGATAAATTTAGCAGAGGTTAAGAAAGTAAAGGACTAAAAAAAAAAATAAATCACTGTGTTAACACAAAAGTTATTGGTAACCTCTGAAATGGTAGGAGACCCAGAATATATATAGAGAGAATTGGCCATTGACAGGATGAGGCACATTGTGTCAGAAAAGGCTTTTAGTTTATCCGTGAAGTGGGAGTCAGGACCTTCAAATGTGGAACTATGAAGGCAAGATGAAACATAGTAAGTTTAAGGAGAGTGGAGAAGTTTTTAAATAAATACTATTAGAAATAAAAGAGAGTTGTTTGTGAAACAGAATAATTGCCAGGCCTAGCTGAGAATAAAGAACAAATTGGTAGAATTTTCTAGTACATTTCATAGTTATCCCCAGTATTTTATGATTTCCTTCTTCCTTTGCAATAAATAGAATTTAAGTTGTGCTCCTGGGCCCCCAACCATAATTCTGTACTTTAGAATATCTCTTATATGTAGGTTTGTACACATGACTGCATCCTATCTAATGGAAGGGAGTGTAAGAGAGGTATGCAGGCTTGTTCTCCCTGTCCTTACCACATCCAGCTGCTGGGCTGTGGAAATAGCCACTTCAGACCCACCAAGGGAAGTCCAATGAAGAGGACAGCAAAAACAACCAGCAGCCAAAGGGCACAATGTAAAGAAGATGAAGAGAAAAGGAGACAGGAACTTAAGACTGTTGGAAGATTAGTGGTTGAAAAGGTGAGCCATGAGATCTATGCTGAATAGGAAACAAGCAAAGATCATTCAGAGACCATGTAAGGTGTATCAAGACATGACATCTTAATGAGGTCTCACTCAACATTAGGGCCACAAAACAAAAACGAATGGAGACTATAACAAACACATGCTCCCACATAGCAAAATGCATAAATTTTACAAATACAAAGTTAAGCAAAAGAAGCCAGACACACAAAAAATACATACATTACACGAAATTTCATCTATACAAAGCAGAACACAGGCAATATTGATCTACAGTGTTGAAAGTCAGGAAGAAGGAGTATGATTGTGAAGAGGGCATGAGGGAGGATTCTGGGAATTGATCACATTCGATGTCTTCTCTGGGTATGGATTACATGGGTGTATCCAGTTTTATGAAAATTCATAAAACTGCATATTTATGATATGTATAATTTTCTGTTTGCATATTGTACTTTTAAAAATAAATTAAAAATCTGCCAAACTAAAAAACTCATAATTTTTACTTAACCAACACTTACATCATGAAAGTCATGATCTGGCTATGTATCTATATATTATCTTTGTCTAAACTGGTTTTGCAAATATTAGTAAATTTGCTGCATTAAACTTTTAATAGATATGCATAGGTTGAAGTTGTATTTGAAGTGTTTCAGAAGCTTAATAACCCTCTACTTTTTAAAATATCCATTTAAATGACTTTGAAGAAGGGAACAGAACAGCAACAATTATAGTTTACAACGACAAAACAAGGTGCTGACAGGCATGAGACAAGAACTCCTCTGCCATGCTGGCTTTGACTTTTCAATGGTATAAGCTTGATGGAATGCTATCTGGCAAAATGTTCAAGAGCTTTAAAATATGCATGACCTTTGACCTGAAACTGCATTTCTAGAAGTTCACTCTAAGAAAATCAGGAATATGAGAAGATTTATGCACAAATATATTCAATGAATTATTTATAAGAGGATAAATTCTGAAAGGAACAGAAATATCCCCAAATAAGAAAATGATTACATACATAAATTATTATGTGCTCTGTGATATATTATGCAAATAACTTTCAATTCTATGGTGAAATATTCATAAGATAATGTAGAGTTTTTAAAAAGCAAGATAGACTGAGTCATACATTTTATGAAACAAAAATTTAAAAAAGACCAAATATATATATATATATATAGATATATATATAGATACACACAGACACACACATATATGGAAAATTAAATGTGCCAAAGTGTGGTTAACTCTGGGTAGAGTGACTGTGTTTTTAGTTTAATAAATTGAGTATTTTCTAGATTTTCTAAAAAGAACATGCAATACTTTACTGATTACAGATATTTAAAAACCATGCTGGTGTTTCCCTTTGATGTGCTTTTCTCATGGAGTTTCATATTTGTGCTCTATAACACAAGTAATAATTGGGTCCCGCTCCATAAAAATTTATTAACTATTTCACTCAGCACTGCCTGGGAACAGGGAGTCTCTTACTCATCATAACCTTCCCCCATAGTGCCTTACAGAGAATACAGTGTATGTTCAAAAACCACCGAATCAAAAAAACAGTAAGTCCTCATCTGTTATCTTCTGTTTATACAATTGTACTATACAATAAAACATCATGCAGTGTTAAACCGTTTGTTGCTTGTATGCAAAAGTAAAAATAAAGTGCTTGTAAGTAAACAGTTCAAGCACATAGCCCCCTCTGTCTTCTGATTAGGCTTGAGAGGGCAGAAAGTCAGGGGGTGGTGGGGGTAGGCTGGGGTCAGGCGGGGGAAGGGCAAGGAGGAACAGCAGAGGGGCTGAGGGCTCATCCCCACCTCTAAAGCTCCAACTTCAGTACTGCTACTTTGATCTTCTTCAACTCTCTTCCCCTTCCCCCATGCCTGAAGACTACAAAACGGTAAAAGGCAACAATGCCAAGGATGAATCAACACTTGAGGGTAATAATTTAACAGGCCTGCTAGAGAACCAGAGCCCTGTTTGAAGTGGACTGCAGGGAGCCCCCAGGAGGAGAGAAAAGCCCTGCCAACAGGAGGGACTGCTGCTGCAGGACAGAGTAGGGAGCCTTCAATGCAAACGGAGAAAACACATGATTGATAGAAGGAATTAAGACCTTAGTTTTATGGAAAAATACAGAAGTTTTTTTTTTTGGTTAGGAGGAGCTCTTTCAGTCAATTCATGAACTTTACTCTTGAAAAAAGCTGTTAAACTTCATGTTAGTTTGTAAATTTTTATAAATTTGTGACCTTAATAGTAATTATCCAATGTCCTTAATTAAGTTGGATTTATATAGATTTAAATAATACCTTCTCGAAATAATATATTTTCATCCTCCTTCAACTTCCTACAATGCTGTTCACTTTAAAGTTTATATCCAATTTAAAAAGCAGCAGCAAGTAATTTATATTTAAGAAACACCAATAACACATCCCTATTTGAAAAATATGTACTTTACATGAACATTTTACTCATGTTGTATTCAATAGGAAGTTTCAAGGACGCCAACCATTTACTTAGACAAGTTTTAGTACACTATCATCTCATTAAATTAATGAAATCTATTCATCAATAGATACTAAGAACACTTAGGACATGGTCAGAATCTGACTATGTATCTATATATTATCTTTGTCTAAACTGGTTTTGCAAATATTAGTAAATTTGCTGCATTAAAATTTTAATATGCATAGGCTGACGTATTTGAAGTGTTTCAAAAGCTTAATAACTCTATTTTTTAAATATCCACTTAAATGACTCTGAAGAAGGGAACAGAAATTTTATATGGGGGGAGGACATATATTTAAGGTGTACAACATATGTTTTCATACACATACACATAGTAAAATAAGACAATCAACATATCATTTCTTTCACAGTCACCTTTCTTTTTTGTGAAAGATTTTCTAACATCCATACTCTTAATAAATTTCTGGTATACATTACAGCATTATTGACTATAATCTTCACACCAGTGCTTTAGATTTCTAGACTTATTCATCCTGCATAACTGTAACTTGGTAAACTTTGATCCACACCTCCTCATCCCTCCTCCCATCTCTGGTAACTACCATTCTACCCTCTGTTTCTACGTATTTGACTTTTTTATTTTTAGATTCCACATATAGAGATATACATAGGTTATAGTTGTATTTGAAATGTTCCAACAGCTTAATAGCCCTCTATTTTAAAATATGCATTTAAATTACCCTGAGGAAGGGAACAGAAATTATATACAATTTCTATCTATCTATAGAAAGTACGTATATTCCACATATAAGTGAGATCATGCAGTATTTTTCTTTTTGCGTCTGCCATATTTCACCTAGCATAATGTCCTCCAGGTTCATCCATGTTGTCACAAATGGCATAATCTCCTTTTTAAGGCTGAATAACACTTCTTTTTGTGTGTGTATATATTTTGCAATTTCTTTATCCATTCAACCATCTATGAACACTTCAACTGTTTTCCATATCTTGGTTATTGTGAATAACGCTGCAATAAACATGGGAGTGCATACGTCTCTATGTGGGGCTGATTTCACTTCCTTTTTGGATAGTGAATAGAAGGTTTTATGCTCTACTTTTGGTTGGGAATAATACAGGTTTCTAAATTACCTTGCCAACCCACCCTTGAGTGGACCTTTGTCATTCAGGACTTTTCCATGTAACAGAGCAGCTACAGACTAATGACCTATGGACCACTGAGTCACTAACTTCATTTCACTCATAATAAAATCCAGATCAGAACAGGGAGTCTGCAAAATCAAGTCTAGTGAGTGGAAGGTGAACTCTTTTTTTCACTATGTAAAAAGGAATTAAAGTTACTCTCCACTAAAAATGACCACACACCTCCATAAGCCTTATCAAAATTAGCATTGAACCACTCAATATTAATCCCAAATTTAATCCTAAATCATATACAAATGAGAACATATTCTTGTCTGGTGAATACCACGAATAATCATGACATCATGACTAACACTCACTGAGTACTTAGTACGCGCCAGGCACTGTCCTAAAAGCTTTGACAGTGTAAACCATCTAAACCTCACGGAAACATATGAGGTAGATATTGTTATTATCATCCTGTATGTGATTAGGGAAACCAAGAAGGCACAAAGAGATTAAGTAACTTGTCCAACACTGTATAGCTAGCAAGTGGTAAATCCATGTTTCAAATTAAGCATTCTGGCTCGAGAATCTACATCCTCTACTAGATTGCCTTTGTAATAATAAATTTAATTTTTTTTCCAAAACTGAACTTGCTGAGATTCATTTAATCTTATGCGTAGATTCTAAGAGCCAGACCAAATATATATGTATTTTTAACCTCTACATAAATCATTCAAGAGGACAAGACCATGCAGACAGTCCATCTACAATGTAACCACATAAAAGAATTCTGGGAAATCTGAGCCCATTAACAAAAGTGTGCGTGGAATCAGCCAAGACGCCAGATGTCTCCCTCAGAGGAGGAGTATCTTCCTAGCTTTTCACTGAGACCTTCAGCCAGGTATTCCCCAACAAAAGATGGAGGAAGGACGGTCTGTTCACCATGCAAAGGGGCCAAATGTAAAATGATTGATGTGTTTAGCAACAACCTTGAAGTTTTTAGTAGTAAATACTTTTTAGCAAAATCCAAACCGCAGCCCCAACAATTAATAAAACTCTATAAAGATATGTATTATAGTCCAGGAAAGTTTGCATAATGAAAAAGTTAAAGCTTTGCCTAATCCCTTTTTCATGTTCAGCTCTTAATATAAGTCAGGTTTCCTTTTCTTCCCCCCATACTTTAAATCCTCCAAAGAATGCTAGAGAAAATCAGGCAAGCAAAACAAGCAGCTTTTGATTCTCTGGCACTCTACCATTTGGAAAACAGACTCAAATTGCATGACAGATAGTGGTCTAGGAATTTAAGAAATATGAGTTGGTTTCAATAAGAAATACCTTTATAAGGAAGCTTTAGAAAATAGCAGCAGTATTTTTCTTTTATTTTTTTTTTCCTGAAAATTAGTAACAAACATCAGAACCCTAAGTTGAATTTGAATCTATATAGAGCTCACTGTTTGATCTACAAATTCTTACTGGGCTCAACTTAATTGAATTTAGAAGACGAAAATTGCTGAAGCTGAGAAGATTTATGATTGCATGTTATCTGTGGCACAGGGAGTCTCTGGATTATTCAAAAGTGAGGGGGGTTGGCATGCTGTGGAACTGCTTCTGCTAAGCTTGCTGTAAGGTGAAGCTACTGGGGAAAAATCTGAAGGCTCCAAGAGCAAGGAAGGCGGGGGTGACTGAGTAAGAGCCAAAGCCCTGGTGATTTGGAAAGAGTTTGCACCTGTAGGGTCCGTCGCCTTCTCCTCCTACCCTCCCATTCAACATTTAGTCCAATTTTAAGAAACACTACAAATTCCCAAAGAGAATATGTAGAATAATCTAAATAAACCTCTTTTGATAAATACGTTTCCTTCCAAAAAAAAAAAAAAAAAACCCTAGACTCCTTTATTTCACAGTGTAGGTTGATAAAACTATGTGATAACAAGTGGTTGATAAACTGAATTAGCACTTTAACAATTAACTCAAATATCCCAATGTAAGGAGTTTAATTAGACCTTTCCCAAATTAAAAAGATCTCAAAGTTTTTTCTTATCTTCTGAATTTAAAGACATTAGTAATATATTATGTATTACACTGAGATATGTCATACCAGCTGTATGTAAAATCTGCTCAAGAGAAAGACAATATAGCTGAAACCTAAAAGCTAAATAAGTGCTTACTTTATTCTAGAAAAGCAAGTGCTATATACACATTATTTTTCTATTCAGCTTTCTCTATAAGTAACTTTAATTTTAAATTATTCTGCATTTCTCCCTAATTTACACTCGAAAACCTATAGAAGACTGAAATAATAAGAGACAGATTTCATACTTTTCATTTTCATTTTAATAGAAAACCTTCTAGAATTAAAAATCGTATAGTACACTTGGAAATTATTTTGTTAAAGTATAAGAAACAGGTTTTATACAACCTGTTAACAGCTTTCAATTTGAAAAATGTATATAGCTAACTGAAATATCTAATTGAATTTAACTAAAATATGCTGGCAATTAGGTGAGGGCAACAGAGAATTATGAAGACCAAGGCACTGAACATCATGACAAATCTTAGAACATTTTTAATGAAGAGAATTCACAAAATATATAATCATTCAAAGGCTTTCAAATGCTGACCAAAGCTTTCCTTTTGACCTTACCTATCACTCCTGCCTTCACAGATCCTGCACTGCCAGTGACTCAGTGGGTGTGCCCCCATTTACACCATTGCATATGATGTGCCGTTGGCATTGTATGCCTCTCAAGGTGCAGTTTGATGCCATCTCTTCCAAGAAGCCCAGATGTCATTCTCTAGCTGTTTCTCTGGCCAATGAGTAGTCATTTCCTTATGAGACCTCATCTCGTGTCATGAGTCCTGTATGTGTCTTATCTCTGATTATTTCGTAAACTTCTTTTGGGCAAGAACTACATCTAATAGATTTTACTTTCCTTAAAATACCTAGGATAGAACCTGGCCCATGGTAGGTGGTAAATAACTGCCTGGTCAATTAGTAAATAAAAATACGAATGAAGTTTGACAGCCTATACAATATATATAAAAGTAATCTGATACAATGTTACTAAATAGATAGATAGATGATAGGTAGGTAGGTAGGTAGATAGATAGATAATAGAATTTAGCAGCATTCTCTCTGCTCTCCAGTTGACTACACAGTTCCTAAAATACAACAGACATGCTCTCACCTCAGGACCTTTGCACATGCTGTTCTCCCTTCCTGGGACTCTTCTCCCAGACAGGTGCATGACCCAGCCCTCATTTCCTCCTTAGTGAGACCCAGCTCTCACTAAGGCCTTCCCTGGCCAGGCAATGCAAATTGTCACCCCCTTCCCACCATTCATTCTCTCTCTTCTTTTCCTGCTTTCTTTTTCTCCATTGCACTTACCACCTCTAATATACTGTTTTGTATATTAATCTTTATTATTGCTTGCCTCTCTCCACTAGAATGTAAACCCCAAAAGAGAAACTTTTGTCTGTTTTATACTTTGCTGTAGCCCCACCTAAAATTGTGCCTGGAACATAATTGACATTCAATAAATAACTGTTGAATTAATTTGTTGAATTAATGACTCAAGAGTATTCACCTTTCATACATAGGAAATAGAATATAGAATACCGAGAATGATTTTTATGAGATCTGTGGAAATCAGTCACATCATCACGACAATGCAAGAATAAAGAAGTTAGTAGATGGCCTTGAGTTTTTCCAAACAATGGCATTTTCTGCCACCAAAATAAATGTTATTCAGTCAGAACCACTGGACTATAAGAAGTATATTCCATTCTGGTTTTTATTGGGGGAAAGGATGTTGCCACAAGATGTCAGTCCATTTATTCATTCATATATCCTATAGATATTTTATGACCACTTCCATGTGCCAGGAGATGGCTAAGATCCTTGGAAGACAGATAAAATGCTACCTACCAACTCAAAGTCCAGTTAGGGAGTCAGGGGGTAAAACAATATTCTAGCACAGTGCGTTGAGGCCATGGCATGGTGAGCACAGGAGCCTGAAGGAGTGGATGGAAAAGGCACCTCAGAATCATGACACTAGGAAATGATTCTCAGTGAAGCAGGCTCTTAAGTGAGAAAATAAAAGTTGAGGAACTAAGAGCAACTATGTTCAAGCACAGAATAGCATGTCTGAAGGCAGCTACGAATGAGTAAGCAGGGTACTGCCAGGGTAGAGTTTTAAAATAGAATGAAATCGTAGATGTTGAATCAAGTGAACAGGGAATTAGGGTTTCCCATTTCTCTCTCTCCTCATGCGAAGAGCCAAGGAGACTAGAAACTGGATACAAGCAATCCACTTTAAGGTGGGTGATGAGGCAGGGCTACACGTGAACACGAAGGACATCCCGAAACTCAATGAAAGTCGTATTTATTACACACAGACTTACATTAACTGATAACTAAATGCATAGGAAGTTACTAGTCTCAAATGTTTTGTGTTAGAAAAAAGCTTTACTATTCAAGCCAACAACTGGAATTGCTCTCTATGACTAGAAGACTGTGGGTGCTGAAACTAGAGATTATTTTTGTTTTATTTAGCATGACCATATGTATTTTCTGTCTGAATAATCTACAGTGTAGTAGATCCAATGTAGTAAATTTGTAATACGAAAAAAAAAACAGCTCTGAAAGTTTTACAAAAATTATTAAACTAGGAGTAGCTACTTGTCAACCTTGGTTAAGAGGAGGTATTGTCTTTCCTGTAGGATCACAGTGACAGAGACAAACAAAGCTCTTCAATAAACACTGGCTGAATGAGTGTGAATGGACAGAATGACGTTATTAATAGCTTTGGTAACTGGGGATCTTATCTGCTCTCCCCTCATCACTGAGTAACATCCACATTAGAAAAGAGATGATGTGCTTTGTCTTTTTTGTCTAATCTCTCTCTTATTGGCAACGCTCACTGAACCAAGAAAAATAAGTGAACAGAGGAGTCAGTCCAAATAAAGAGCTTAAATTCCCGAGACACTCCTGTTAAAAATACATGACAGGAGGCCGGGCACAGTGGCTCACGCCTGTAATCTCAGCACTTTGGGAGGCTGAGGCGGGTGGATCACCTGAGGTCGGGAGTTTGAGACCAGCCTGACCAACATGGAGAAACCCCATCTCTACTAAAAATACAAAATTACCCAGGTGTAGTGGCACACGCACGCCTGTAGTCCCACTTACTCGTGAGGATGAGGCAGGAGAATTGCTTGAACTCCAGGGGCAGAGGTTGTGGTGAGCCGAAATCATGCCATTGCACTCCAGCCTGGGCAACAAGAGCGAAACTCCATCTCAAAGAAAAACACACAAACAAACAAAAACAAAAAACATGACAGGAAAAGATAATTCCCAGTTCAGAAATATGACTTGTAGAGTGGCTTCCTTCCTTATATGAGAGTTTAGTTGATGAATGTGCAAATAGAAGACTATGATTTATCCAGATTTGAGTGGATTATTTTAGGCACATAAGCTCAATTATGAAAAATAAATATTGCTTGATATCAAGGAAATTCCTTGAAGTAAATGTAATCTTTCTTAATGAACACTTTCTTCAAATGGTCATTTTAATATGGAATTAACATTATATACTATGTGTACTATCTTTGACTTAAACATACAAGAACAAAGTTGTATTTTTTCCCCCTGTGGTTAAAGCAGGCATTTAGAGCAAAATGAGAAAGATTATTTATGTGACTATGCCCTCTAAAAATACTATTGTTTAGGCTAGGTCTTTGGGAGTTAAATAAAGCCTGTGAAAAATATCAATAAAGCAAGACAGCCAGCTATTTCATAGTTTTCATTCTCTATCAGGCCAATTCCTGTTTTTCTATATAAACAAATCAAGATGGTTTTAAAGCTTTTTTGTTATTAGAATCCCAGAATCATATTAACCTTCAGGTGCAATAAAATCACATAAATTCTAATTTACTGTAATCACATTTTAAATTTTTTTTTTGGCTATTTGAACCACACAATGTTCATGTTTCCTTTTCCACAAAATGCATAAACAGAAAATTAGTAATGGAAATAATAAAAATAGCACTTGATGCTGCTGGAAGTGTTTTAGTTACAGCTAATTTAATCCTCATAACAATTGTAGAAAGCAGGCATTGTTATTAGCCCCATGATAAAACTGAGGCACCGAAGGGCCCAAGTTGGCAGAGTGGGTGCTGGAGGGGCTGAGACTCCACTCCTAGAGTGTCACAATTCACGGAAACATCAGATAATGAACAATTCTATAAGCCATGTGCTTCCCTAATTCTTACTGGTCTTGTCCCCTGTTACCCTCCCTCTTGTTTCTCTATAAACATGGGAATTTACTACATTTGCAAATAGATTCATTCTGTTATTCTTTTGGGTTCATATTTTATTTCTCCTAGCTGTGTGTGTGTGTGTGTATCACATTTCATC
This sequence comes from Gorilla gorilla gorilla, assembly GCF_029281585.2. NCBI lineage: Eukaryota > Metazoa > Chordata > Mammalia > Primates > Hominidae > Gorilla > Gorilla gorilla. The sequence goes on along the minus strand of NC_073229.2, from coordinate 157,601,394 downwards.
TTTATATTGCACAGCTCCCTGAATCAGTAGACTAGACAGAGATGTAAGCATATGACACCCAGTTCCAGACAAAAATTCCCACAGTGCCTCATCAAAATGAATTTGCTCAGGGAAAAGTTGACTACACTCTTTCAGTAGATTTCAACATTTGTGTTGGTAACAAAACAATGTGAGTTTAAGCCTCCAGATATATAGCTAGATTCTCACTTTAGAAATTTTTATATAATACTGAGTTATTTTATGAATGTTCCATTTTTAGAAATCAGACAGGGAATAAAAAGGGTAAGTGCTGTATTTAGAGAGCCAATGAATAAATAACGAAGAGCAACTACTTAGAGAATAAAGATAATATAAGAAGTGCTCACCACTCAGTGACAACAGATGTACCAAAGTGGTTTTCCCTCTTAAGGTATTTTGGAGAGGTATTAAGTACTGCCATTAGAAATCCTTCTGTGTCATGATGCAATCTTTGGTAGCTGTACGTGTTAATTTTACAATTCTACAATGGTGTAAAGAAGGGGTGTGTGTGTGTGTGTGTGTGTGTGTGTGTGTGTGTGTGTGTGTCTGTGTCCCTAGAATCATATAGATCTTTTTTTTGATTTAAAAATATGGGTTTTTGCTGAAATGATCTAGATATCTTTTAGAACAAAAGAGCAAAGGAAATCCCTCCCACAGTCAGTAGAAACAGCTGGTGGGCAACTCCTCAGTTCCTTTCCCTTTTCCTCTTGATTCATTATGGTTATGCTCAAAGAACAGAAAAAGAGTACAGTTCACCCATGGCACTGTTGCTATCATCTTTTCCCTGTGACTACTAAAATATTGAGTTTCTGGTATTAGAGAGAGGTATGCAGGGAAATACCCTCAATCTAATGCTAATGATCCTGAGAGGGGTGAGCCCTGGATTGTGCCACATTTCAATAGGTCAACTAATATTTCTCAAGAGTTATTTGTACAAAGGCTGAAGATAACTATCTTTCATTGAGTGTTAACTATGTGTCAGACAGTACACATAATGCCATCTAATTTAGTCATCAAGAAAATAGAAGAGGATGGTACCAGATTTCGGGGTTAAACGATGAAGCTAAAAGACTATATGAAACTTAGATGTTAGTAAGAAAGGGAATGATATTTGCACTCAGGTCTTTTTGCATCTAAGGGCTATAGTTGTTATATGATGTTATTTTCTTTTTAAAGTTGGTACATAACAGAAGGACACATTTTGAGGGTACGTGTGATAATTTGATACATTCATATAATCAAATCAGGGTATTTGGGATATCCATCATCTTAAATATTTGTATTTTCTTTATGCTAGGAACATTCCAATTATTCTCTTTTAGAGATTTTGAAATGTACAATAGATTAATATTAACTATACTCACCCTACTGACGTGTTGAACACCAGCTCTTATTTCTTCTATCTAATTTATATTTGTACCCATTAACCAAAATCTTTGGATCCCTCCTTCCTTCCTACCCTTCCTGGCCTCTGGTAAACACCAATCTACAATCTACTCTCTATCCTTATGAGATCCACTTTTTTAGCTCCTACATAGGAGTGAGAATATGTGATACTTGCTTTTCCGTGCTTGTCTTACTTCACTTAAATAATGACCCCCAGTTCTATCCATGTTGTTGCAAATGACAGGATTTAATTCTTTTTATGGCTGAGTAATATTCCATTGTACACATATACCACATTTTCTTTACCGATTCATTCACTATGGGCACTTGGGAGAAAATAGGAAACCTTGAGCGGTGTCCCCAGTCTCATTCCAAAATCAAAGCTGCTCATATGAACCATTTCAAACTTTCTCTCCATTGTTACGCAAAAAAGTTAGAATTTATTAGAATTTATGGCAATTGAGTAAGAAAAAGTCTACAGTTTAACATAAAAAAGCAGGTCCCAACTTCAGTTAAATTTATGTTAAATTGTACATTCTAAATAACAATTTAAGATATCTCCAAGGTATTTAAAAATAACACTGTAAAAAAATAAGGTAATTAATAATAATTTGTATACTTTATTACTATCCTTTAATTGACTAGGATACCCTTCAATATGATGTTCAGGGCACAAACACTATGTCTATTTTCATGAATTTTGCTAAATGAATCCTACATTAGAACAGATTATTTATGCAAAGCGGCTTGCAATATAAGCATATAATTTTTTTTTCTTTTTTTTTTTTCAAGACAGAGTCTTGCTTTGTCACCCAAGCTAGAGTTCAGTGGTGCAATCTCAGCTCACTGCACCCTCCGCCTCCTGGGTTCAAGCAATTCTCTTGCCTCATCCTCCGGAGTAGCTGGGATTACAGGCGTGCGCCACCACACCCGACTAATTTTTGTATTTTCAGTAGAGACAGGGTTTCACCATGTTGGCCAGGCTGGTCTCGAACTCCTGACCTCTTGATCCGCCCACCTTGGCCTCCAGAAGTGCTGGGATTACAGGCATGAGCCACCACGCCCCACCGCATATAATTTTCTAACTCGCATCTGTATCAGTGTATACTTTTGTAATGGTGTTGTTTTGCACATAATATGTATTCAGTGTATTTCATTTTATCATGAAACTCTTGAATAGAAAATATATAAGTGCAAAAAGCTATAAATATGTATTAATGGATAAATATGCTGCTATTCTGATTTGCAAACTCAGAAACAAAAAAATCAAGTGATGTCAGAGAATAATGCAAGGAACCCTATAAATAGTATGAAATTTGAAAACTCTAGTTCACTTCTTTTCAGGTCTAACTACCTAATTGTTCCTTCTATGTTTTCCCAGTAATTATACAAAACCTCCTCTTTGTGTTTTCTCTTATTTAATTTTGTTTAAAGTATGGGAGAACTTTATACACTGACATTAAACAATTACCTTCCCATCAAAATTATTTTAAGAAACCTACTCTGGAAATCATACAGGCACGTTGCCAATTTATCCTTGTAATGTGAAGGAGAAAAAATGCTGTTAACATTTTTTAAAGTCAGAAAACTACTCTTAAAGGCAGAAAAATAAAGTATTGTCATTTGATGGGAACTTTCGTTTCATATCACAGCATAGACTCCTGCCAGAATTCAATGCCATATAACTACTTACACTTTGATTTTCAGCAGATGTAGTCCAAGTTGACATTCTTCTGTGAATCATTAGAAAGTATTTTCACTGAAAACATATTCTTGATTTAAAACATAAGTAGCCTCATTGTATTTTTTTTCTCAACAGCTTGTATCAACCTGTTTTTAACTCTCTAACTTTTTCCACCTTTCTACACTACACATCAACATCTTGATCTAGTGAACTAACCAGATAATGAATAATACTGTGTATCAGTTTCTCATAGTCATCCTCTACTTGAAAGGGAGAGAAAAATACATTGAAGTACTAGTTTAACAAAAGTAATTTCCTTCTGTTCACTTGTGCTTCATTAGGAATCATTTATATTTGCTCCAAATTAAATGGTTTACTATCAGAAAGAAGAAATTATAAAAATGAAAATGCTTGGCCTGACACTAAAAATTATGTATGTATAAATTATGCCTAGAAAATCCACTAGCTAAGCAGGCTGATTCCCTCTGCATGCTGACCTGAATTTAGCATGATCCAGTGTGGGCACCAGCAGAGGTGAGCTGGTGCTGGTCAAAATAAGAGAGGAAAAGTCCGCAGACATGGGAAGGCATATATTTAGCTAAAAGATGAATAAATAGGTAGTGACATTGTATCTTATACTTATTTAATTCACTTTTGTCCACATACTTTATGATTAATCTTTCAACAAATCCAACCCTCCTGCAACACGCACTGATGTATCCTGTTTCTCTTCTTTGTGCCTATTTCCCTGGTTTTATTTGGGGACAAGGTTTTACTAAATACGATTTGGCATTGCATGTTGGCAATTTTTTTTCAAAGAAGCCATATTAGGGTTTTCTTTAGGAAACTGCCATTTGCTTTCTACAGGATGGCCAACTTACCAAAGAAAAGGTCCACATTCTTAGCGAAATTCTGGGCTCTATTTAGAGTCTTCTCAAAGTTTTTATGCAAGCCTTCCATAGCATGCATGCAAAAGAAACAATTTTAGTAGAAGTCCTTGAAATAAAAAACACATGTCAGACTTAGAAGTTCTAACTCTTATTACTGACAATATAAACAGCCAACTGGATAAAGGCAACATGAAAATATGAGGAAAAAAAATAGCAGCTGAAAAAAATCAGACTCTCTAAATAAGAAGAAATTGAAACCTGTCCTTATAGTCATTCAGTTAGCAAGAGTTCAACCAACTGATAACAGCTTCAATTTAGTTGTGAAAATTCAATTTAATGAAAGTCTATTGCATAAAATTCTTTTCCTCATAAGAAAAGGAGTAAGGATATTTAGAAAGTAAAAGACAGCCAGAATATCTCAAATAAACTAGTCTCAGTAACTCCCTCACCCCTACCATACACATGGACTCAATTCACATGGTTTGCAAAACCAGTCTGGTCATTCCCAGGAATTGCAAACATGGAAAATAAGCTTTCTTTCGCGATTCCTCTGTTTCTTGACTAGGCGACAAGGGCTGATATCTTGCACTGTCCTCCCTTTTTTTTCTTTTTTTTCCAGTTTTATCTCTTACATTTAGCACAAAACATTTAATGGCCACTCAGTTGCTTTAACTAAATGGATTCACAATGTATGGCCATAGGGGAAAAGACACACAAAACAATGCACTGTAAGAAACATGGTGATATGGTTTGTCTGTGTCCCCACCCAAATCTTATCTTGAATTCCTGCATGTTGTGGGAGGTAATTGAATCATGGGGGCAGGTCTTTCCCATGCTGTTCTTGTGATAGTGAATAAGTCTCACGAGATCTGATGGTTTTAAAAAGCACAAGCCCTCTTCTCGTCGGCCCCCATGTGACACATGCCTTTTGCCTTCCACCATAATTGTGAGGCCTCCCCAGGCACGTGGAGCTGTAAGTCCATTAAACCTCTTTATTTTGTAAATTGCCCAGTCTTGAGTATGTCTTTATCAGCAGTGTGAAAACTAATACACATGGGGATATATCATATATGCAAATAAAAGGAATCAGTTCCAAATATTTTCCAAACCCTGTTTAGAGCACTGATAAACAATAAATCAAGAAGCAGTTATCAATATGTGAAAAGCCACCTATTCCCAATATTCCTCAAAGATCACTAATTCTAACTGCACGAAAAAATAACCTTTCCATGAAATAAAATTCAATTTTCTAAAAATCTGTATGCCCTAATATCAAGAATTTGCTAGATGGAATGCAGCTGATTGGAAATGGAATGGAAAGAGAAAAGATGCTGGAAATGTAGGCACTTTGGAAACAATTTGAAGCCTCACACTGCTCTTCTTCCAGTGTCAGGAAAAGAATTTGAATTCGGGATCTGGAGCTTATTGACTCTTTCTAAGCAGCACCTACAGTCAAATCATGTTACTGGGAAACCGACTGTGAGTTGCTTTTCTAAGGTATTGAGGGGTTGTGCTTTGCTGCCTATACTGTCACGTGGATGCCCTCATTGCAATGTTAAGTATCTGGACAGCCATGCCATGGTTCATTGTCAGAAGCTATAGAAGAGAATGCTTTTTCCAGCCAAGTTGAGTGATTCATTCTTGGCCGTTAAAAGGTCTGCTTCACTAACATTTTCTAAGCTTTGCATTTTCCAGATCTTTTTAAGTCCATGAGATGTAAATTTTTAGGATACACAGTATCTTCCTCTGATGAAAATCATGCATCTCTTGGGTAGCCAGGAGAGTGTGAAAACACAGCAGGGAGTTTGGGGTTCTCACTGTGACTGGGACTGCTACTGAGATCTGGAAGAAGGCATGGTTGGATAGTTGTGTCATGTGCTGTCAGCCCTGTGTAGAAAGAATTAACCCTTCTAAATCCCCTTTGGAGAAATACCGATGGGTAATCCACACTTCCAGTCATGTTGCATGCATGCACACATACACACAGACACACACACAAACACACCCTCTCCTCATTTTTCTCTATACCATGGTTTTCATCATTGTTTCTCTTTAAAACAAACACCTATAAATAATGAGAAAAACCTAGGATAATAACTACCCCAACAGCACACACATAACATAATGGTTAAGAATATGTAAATGTCAGTGTCTCAGCCACAGTAAACTATTTTGCCTCCCGTTTGATGTCAGACATGATGCTCCTATGTAATGCCTTCAGTCTTTACTACAACAGCTGTTGCACCGAGCAGGGTGTGGCGCATCTGTCTTGGCGTCCCACCAAACCACATTAATCATTTTTTCCCAGGCTCTAGCATGATCTCTAACATCTCCATTAGTTGGGACTTCAGCTCTTCTATTTGAAGAATAATAGAAAATAAGAGAATGAGGAATACAGAGGAGATAAATAGTATAGGATTGCATCACTTCATGTAATAAGACTGTGTATGTTCTTGAAAAGATTATATTATTTCTGAGAGGTATGGAATTTTAACAAATTAATCACATGACAGAATGCATTAGAAGAGCTTCCTATGGAAGCCAAGCCTAAAAAAATGGAACAATTATTTCCCAAGTCATCTTTCCTTTCAAAGAGCTTTTTCACATATTGTGTTGTATTAAAGATAAAAGTGCAATGCCCATGGTAAAAGTCATCCTAAGATAGGAAAGAAGGGGAAGGGAGAGAAGAAGGGGGAGATAGAAAAAGGGAAATTCATTGATTATTATATTTTTATTTCAAAAACCTTTGGTAAGGACGTGATGACTTTAATTAGAATAAACATTAAATTCATCATGCAAACAAGACTTTCTTGAAAGTAAACTCTCTATCCAAAAGGGATGCTGAGATACCAAGTGTAAAGTGGGACTCTACGTGGGGTAAGCTGGGATACAGAGTTACTCTACTTGTTAGAGCAAACTTAGAGGGTTTTTATTTTATTTTAATTTTTTAGACGAAGTCTTGCTCTGTCACCCAGGCTGGAGTGCAATGGCACAATCTTGGCTCACTGCAACCTCTACCTCTCGGGCTCAAGCGATTCTTCTTTCTCAGCCTGCTGAGTACCAGGGACTACAGGCACGCAACACCACGCCTGGCTAATTTTTTGTATTTTTAGTAGAGATGGGGTTTCACCATGTTGGCCAGGCTGGTCTCAAACTCCTGAATTCAAATAATCTGCCTGCCTTGGCCTCCCAAAGTGCTGGGATTACAGGTGGGAGCCACCACAGCCCAAACTTAGAGGTCTTCCTTAGATTTGATTTTATTTACAGATGACATTTAAACCTTCTTATATGGCATACGGTAGTGAGACTAGTGTAGGTAAAGACTTGAAGAACTTGCCACTTCTCTCCCCAAAATATAAAAACTAGCTCCTCATTCATTCATTCACCAATTCCTATTATAAATATTTATTGCCCTCCTACTATGTGCCACACACTGTGCTAGGTATCTGACCTGGATTGGAGAAAAAAAAAAAAAAATCCCTAAGTGATCCAGATGCTTGAGTTGCTCATGTTAGCATGAAAAAGGAATAATTCTAGATAACCTCATCTATCCAGAACCTTCAAGGAATTTGGTCATTATGGTTTAGTCAAATATTGTGTGTTGCTGAGCTGTGGTCATTTTAAGCAATAGCATATTTTAAATGGGATCATTTTGTAAATAAATAATTCTAAAATATTTTAATGGGATCATTTTGTATATAAATAATTCTAAAATGTTATCATGTTAAATGTAATTTAACTTTTACTGAGAAAATCAGGGTGACCAACACTAGTGAGAATCATCACACAGTACTAAGGCATATCAATGTCCTCAGGGATTACTAAAGCATACTGGGCTTCCAGTGTTCATGCCAAAATATCTCATGTGACTAAGCATTTTGCATTCTTACATTTGTGCTTCGCTATTTTTGTCTCCTTTTTGTCATTAGACTGTCACTTGTCAATACTATCACTATGCCTACTTGTAATAAGAGCAGTCATTGAAATTCACATAATACGGTGGCAGGTACTTTGTTAAACATTTTCGATATATTCCTTCACTTAGAATTTAAAACTGTGCATTCAGTAAGACAAAACATTCTGAGACAACATCTCAGAGATAGCTCTATGAAGCCTAGATTTGTCATAGGCTTTTTTTTTTTCTCTCTGTAATTCTCAAATATGTCTGTATGGCTGAGGTTTGCTAGACAATTGAGTTTGCCAAGTCTGTGGAGCCTTGGAAATTAATTATAACTAAAGCAAAAGTATTTTTTTAAATACAAGCTTATATATACATTTTCCCAACTATTCTTATGTTGGAGATTCTCTCATTGGAAATTTAAATACTTAGAAAAAGTAGAGCTTAATTTTAGCTACATGAATTTTAGGAATATAAAGACAGTTATTTGGCACAGTAAGCATGCCTGAAAGACTTCAAGTATCAGGTGATAGAAATTCATAAACACATGAACAAAGAACCCATTCATCCATTGGCTTATTGAAAACCAAATGAGAATACTGTGTAGGTTGCTAAGACAACTGAAATGTGATGATTAAATGTAAGATAATAAGCAGAATCTCTGTACCTTTACAAATCAAAATTTTGGAATCTCTATTAAGCCCTCATCTATATTTAAGACTGAAACTTTAAGAACACTACTTTAGAAAAAGGCTTAAGACTTCGAGTTCCACTGGTGAAGAATCTTGACGCCTTCTGATCAGCAGAGAGCCCTAGTCTTAGAAGATGTGTGTGGTGTGGCAGAGAGAGGTGTTCCTGGTTGGGGATCAGCCCCATCTTGTAGCAGTGACAAAAGAGGCAATTAGTCCAAGACATTTATTTGAAAATGGTTTATTGAAATTATAAGTAAATATTCCCAAAATGTGGAAAAGACTAGAAATAGTAGCTTTTCCTAGAATATTGCTATTTCAAATTTTGAACTCTGGGCTCACTCTATTCTAGCCACACTGTCCTTCCCTCTTCTGTCGCCTGAACATGCCAGGCAGGCTTTTACCGAAGGGAGTGTACTTCCACCAGCTCTCTGCTTGGCTCACTCATTCATTTCCTTCAAGTTTGCTAAAATATCACCCAATTTAAAACCACAACCGATCTCCCCCCCCCCCGCAATGTTCCTGATCCTCCCTATTTTACTTAATTGGTGGGTATGTATTACCTTCTAACATACTCCTTTACCATGTATGCTCTTGTTTTGTTTACTGACATATCTCAAGCATTTGGTGCCTGACCCATAGTAGATGCTCAATAAATAGTACCTTTAAGGGGGAGAATAAGCATTTAATTGAACTACTGAGAGGAAAACCATTAGATCCCCCTTTCTATTACCATCTCAAGTTGACCAAGCATGAAGTGGACTGCAAAAGCTTCTATGTTTCTACTCACACTGAGTCTAGAATTTCTGCACTACAGATGCTCTAAGTGCAAAATAAGGATTTAAGATGCTTAATAACCCCTAAGCAATCTTGGAGAATACTCAGAGATGGTTGTTGCCCTCAATTGACAACATTCTAATTACCCCTGTGATGCAAAGCAGAGTCTTGTCCTAGCTCCTCAGGTCTTCTGGATAGAAGTCACTGCACAAATGCTGCTTTACATGAGGAATTACTCTGACCAAATTAATTCAAAGCAGCTAACAGTCTCCAGAACGAGTTTTATACTGTTAACCACAAAGATTTCTGAGCTCAGTTTACTGTAGGAGAGGCTGACCAGGAACACAGCCATTTTCTGGAATTAATCACTAATACATGTGGCGAAGATAGGCATTTTCTCATCTCTAAAGAACAATGCAAGCTGTCAGAAAGAAGAGGCCAGATCCTTCCCCCTGCCACCACGCCTATTTCAAGCCAAATCTATTATTTCATGCTTTATATGCATGTATTTGTTCTTAAATCAAAAGAAATAAGTATCCACTGTAGAAAATTTGGAAAATGTGTTTAAGCTATGAAAAAAATAGTGTGTGATGTCGCCCCAAAATAACCACAATTTGCTAAGTGTCTCTCCAGCCTTTTATGTAAGTTTCATAGCTGGTCTCCCTGCCTCCAAGCACCTGAGTCACGGTTGATCTGTCATCACCAGTACAATTTTAATTATATCATTACCTGATCAGAAATCCATTGGTGAGCTCTCAATACCTGTAAGAGAGCTTGCCAAGTTTTAAATCTGGGCTCTAGGTTATTGATTGCTGACTGTCTTTCTGCAGGTATGTTTGAACATTGTTTTTTTTTTTTTAAAGAGCTGAAACCTAGACACTAATCTTGGCAAAATTGAGGGCATTAGTCAGACAATTATCTAACAACTACACACAGGAAATGGAGAAAGCAATTTGCATTTGAATTGGTATTTGAGAGCCGAAGAGAAGACTGGGTCCCTTGAATAGTAACTGGTCAGCTTGGGGATGGGTATAGGGAGGCCAAAAATTGGTACAAAAGTTTATATAAAGAGGGGAACTGAGTTCCTCTTACTTTGCAGTTTCGCTGCCACTCCACTTAAAGGTCTGTCTCTAGCAATCTCTACTTTCAGATCACGGTTTGTAGATGCCTGACCTATGAAATCAAGCTCTAAGTCTCTATAGTAGTAAAATGAATAGCCATTGAGTTGTCTCTAATTAGGAAAGGGGGGAGTGCATTTTCAATTTCCTTGATATATGCTAGTTTATATAGGCTGGATTATAAAGTGAAGGATGAGGGAGGGGTAGGTGCTGGATAAAACTGGCAGGTTAAAAATGTCCTGGGAAGGGAAGGAGTAGAAAGTAGAGGGCACTTGTGGGTTACCTACCCTCAACCTTTGCTTGAAAGCTCCTCGCAACCCAATTCATAGGCTCCCAGAGGTGGCTCCTGAAAGCCACATTTCTGTTTTGTGACCCTGCCTCTCTGAAAACATTCCCGTCCCTAGAAATCTGGAATTGAGACAATGAAAAAGAGAGGAATCTATTATCTGGGTGGCTAAAGAAGTCAAATGTATAAAATCAGGAGCAGTGTCACATGGGCATTTTCCTCTTGTTGTGGGGCCTGGAGAAAAACAAAGCTGGTCAGCCAGAGAGATAAAGACACAGAACGGTGAAGCAAAGGGGACAGAGATGAATAAGAGATGAACAGGGAGATAATCTCTGTCTCCCATACCTTCTGAAATTCAGCAAGCCCTCTTTTCCCGAGTTAAGAAATTAATCCTTTGCTTAGGCGCATGCCTGTAACCCCAGCTACTCAGGAGGCTGAAGCAGGAGAATCGCTTGAACCCGGGAGGTGGAGGTTGTGGTGAGCCAAGATCATGCCATTGCACTCCAGCCCTCCAGCCTGGGCAACAAGAGCGAAACTCCATCTCAAAAAAAAAAAAAAAAAACCAAAAAAATAATAGATACTAAAACTTCCTTTTTCTGCTTCAACTGGCTGACAACAGTAGCTGCAACCAATAAGAGTCCTAACTAAAATAACTAGCAAGCTAAACCAGCCACAAGCTGTGCTAACCTACCCTAATTTTCTAATCTCATCTACTATTTCTTCACATGGATCAAGTGGGACTATCCAAAAACCATACCTTTCAATTTCAGCTCCTGGGTTTTTTCGGTTTGTTTGTTTGTTTGTACCTCACTGTGAGTTCTCTTTCCTTCATTTCTTCAAAATTTATCTATTCTTTGACATTCAGCTATAGCCCCCCAATCTTCTATGAAGCCCTTCCTAACCACACTAACCCCCAGTGCTCAAACTGCACTCTGGTGCTCTTATTCTCCTCTATCCCTCTAATGAAATGATTTCATCTGTAGAACTTACCAGATAAGTATTACCTAAAAATAGATGCCCTTGGGTGGCCACAGAGTTCACACATACACGATTTTACTCTATGATACATGTAGGAAATGGAGACAGCAGGGGAGATGGAAAACATACCTATGTAACTGGTATATATTTTTTTCTAGAATGTTCTGGGACTAATGTTAGAGCCATGCACTGCTATGTCAGTTTGGAACTATAGGTAGAATACAAAATGAGACTCAAGCAACATTTAACAGAGCAAAATAAGGGAACTAGGGCCAGGTGCAGTGGCTCACACCTGTAATTCCAGCACTTTAGGAGGCCAAGGCGGGCAGATGACTTGAGGTCAGGAGTTTGAGACCAGCCTGGCCAGGATGACAAAACCCCACCTCAACTAAAGATACAAAAAGTAGGCGGGTGTGGTGGCGGGGGCGCCTGTAGTCCCAGCTACTCAAGAGGCTGAGGCAGGAGAATCGCTCGAACCTAGGAGGTGGAGGATACAGTGAGCCGAGATTCTGCCACCACACTCCAGTCTGGGTGACACAGCGAAAGTCTGTCTCAAAAAATTAAAATAAAAATAAGAGAACTTGGAGAGTGGACAACAGGTAACCCAGAAAACCCCTGACCTTTTGTGGGCAGTAATTAGGCACAAAAAGTATATTTTCACATTTTTACTTCCTGCACAAATAAACTTTTAAGGTTATTTGCTCATGCTTCTGTATATACTCTGTCTACTGAATACTGCCTGATCAATTGACCAACACGGCAACACCATATGGAAAGTGTCATTAAGAAAGGCTCTCTGACAGTCTTGGCAGAACAGAAAGGCAGGGTCTAGACCCTGTAAGCCATGTGAAGACCTACTGCATTCACTCAGAGGTGAGGTGGCAAGATTCTGAACTTTCATAGTGGCAGTGAGGTGAGGCAGGATAAAGAGATTCAAAAAGCACGGCAGAGGAAAATTCAAAAAACATGGTTTCATAGAAAATTGGGGGGCTATAGCTGAATGTCAACTTGATGACCAGCAGGATTAGGAAAGGGAGCAAGAAGTCAAAGATTGCTTAAAAGTTCTGAGACAGGACAACTGAGAGAATTATTTATCACTAGAAAGGAAAGACCCTGGGGAAAGAAGTGTAATTACAATTTTTCACAAGTGGAGCTGAGATGGCAGAGAGAAATCCCTAACGAAATTACACTAGGGATTTGTGGTTAAAAGAGATATTCCAGGAGCAATTGTAAGCCAGATTTGTGTATTTGGAAGTTATTCATTCATTTAACAGATATGTACTGGGGACCTGCTATGTGCTAGGCCCTGTGCTGTACACTAATGAGGCAATGGTGAACAAAGGCAGATATGAACTCTAACCTTGTAGAGCTTATAGTCTGGTGAACTGAGGAGGCATCTACCAAATGCAGAATCTCTGAAGGAGAAGAACATGGTACCCTGTGGCCTTATGACGGTGGGGCTGGACTAGTTGGCTGGATAGGGAAGGCTTCCTTAAAGCACTGAGCTTCTTCAGGAGTTTGGCAGCCACTCCACTTAAAGGTCTGTCCCTAGCAATCTCTCCTTTCATATCACAGTTTGTAGATGCCTGACCTATGAAATCAAGCTCTAAGTCTCTATACTAGTGAAATGAATAACCATTAAGTTGTCTCTAATTAGAGAAGGGGAGAGTGCTGCAACGGGCGCAAAACATCTCGAAGATGATTTGAAATGATGTAGGTAAGCAAAGGTGGGAGGGGAAAGGAGAAACTGAAAGGGAAGGAGAGTCCCAGCCTCTGTGGAGAGAGGCGAGTAGCAGTGGTGAATGCAGACCTCCTAACAAGCAGCATCTCATGCACACCGAGCAGAAGCAGAAGGATGTGGGCGGAGCATGCTAGGCACTGTGGGCCACATCAAGAGTTGTAAACAGAGATTATACATGAAAAAGTATGAAACGAAAGAAAAGCAAAAACATCAAGAATAAAACCTAGGGAGCTGAAGACAGCGAGGCAAAGGTTAAATAAACACGGTATGAATGAAGAAATGCCACTGTGAGGCCCTTCTTCCTTTTGGTTGTAGCCTATCCCTTTTCCTTAATGGGTTTTAGGATGAGTCTTCTTCAATTTAAACACATAATAAGCAACTATTCTCTGAGTAACAATGAGAAGGGACATGTACTATTTTATTCTCATTTGCCCATTCATTTAATCTTAGAAAATGATGAACTCTACAGGGGAAGTGCAGAAAGAAATCAACAAGTGTACAAAAATAACACTCAGCTACACTGGCCAATAAAGATAAGTTACCAGGAGTTCCCAATGAGCTACTGGAAGGGCCGATTGGGCACATATGTGATAAGACATTTAGGAAACAATAGTCTATGTTTTGAGACTTTTTTTTTTTTTTTTGAGACTGAGTCTCACTCTGTTGCCCAGGCTGGAGTGCAGTGGCATGATTACGGCTCACTGCAACCTCCGCCCCCCCGGGTTCAAGCGATTCTCGTGCCTCAGCCTCCCAAATAGCTGGGATTACAGGTGCCCACCACTATGCCCGACTAATTTTTGTATTTTTAGTAGAGACGGGGTCTCACCATGTTGGCCAGGCTGGTCTCGAACTCCCAACCTCAGATGATCCACCCGCCTCAGCCTCCCAAAGTGCTGGGTTTATAGGGTGAGCCACTGTGCCCGGCCGAGACTGTTTTTTAAAGCTGCAATTATCACTGAAATAATTTGTGGTGATTTGGCAAACACCACAGACAATTATCTGAGGAAATCAGCACAGGATGCCACCATGAACAAAGGATCAAGATAGGTCAGCTATCAAAGACACAATTAACAGCAAAACAGAGGACATCATTCACCCTCATTCACAGCCCCATCTGCATCCACATCTGCAGGAATCTGTCAGCACACCCCAGAAAAGGTAAAACAAATTCTGAAAATCTCCAGTAAATGCCAGCCAAAAATGATGAAAAGACTAGAGAAGCATCCACATGAGGCCAGACTTTGAAACAAGACAAAACACTTTCCAAATTGGGAAGAAAAAGATTAAGCTATAATATGACTCAGGTTAAATAAATGACATGAGAATTAAATCACACTCTTAGAATATTTACCTATTAGAATATCTATCATTTTCAGGGGAAGTATGCCTTATAATTTGAAAGAGGTGGTTTTTAATAATTAAAGGAATTAATTATTACTTTGCATGTGATTAGTAATTTCCTGGGTTCATTAGTCAAAAAGATAATATATGAAAATATAATTAAGTCCAAGAAATGGTTACCTAATTCTGTGGACTGTACAACCAGATCATGTTATTGAGAGAATTTAAGGTATTTAGAACTATATTCCAAACTTCCAGGTTTGAGAAAAACACAAACTGGCAGTAATGATTTTTGGTACTTCTTGGAGACAGAATATTGGGCTAGATGGACCTCTGATTTGACACAGTGAAATGCTATGCATGTTTCACAAAGGAGCCCTCAGCTTTCCCTGCTTTGAAAACAATACAGCATTTAATTTTGAGACAGGCAATTATATGCAGATAAACATTTCAGTCTTCTGGAAGTACTGCAATAATTATTTTACTAGCAAATAACTATGTATAATTTAATACATTAAACGTTATTAAATCACAACTGTCTATATAATAGGAGTTAGGAATTTCATTTTTTTAAGCTGTTGCATGTAGACATTGAATAGATAAACTCCCTGAGGCTCACTTAAATACTACATATTAAACTGAAACTAATTCCAATGCTTCTTTAAAAAACGGAAAGTCATTTTGCCTTTCTCTTAATAATTGGAAAGTTAGTAAAGACTAGGGCAAGAAGACACAGGCCAAGGCCTTTACTAATTTCAGGTAATCATTAAGTTCTCAGCAAACTCAATTTCTTTAACTTATGAAGTAGAGAGGAGTCAATCCTCCCCACTACCCACAGAATCTTTTGTTATTCTCCATGTGGAAAAACTATCATCTTAGCTCATACATACCACAAGTTCTTCCTATATTTTAAGATTCTCCTTAGATCTCCTTACTATATTCTACTGGCGACACTGTGGCCAGGATGAAACACAGCTACTAAAGGACAAGAGCTGGCTTAACTCCTGATAAGTCACTTCACAGCCCAATTTCACCACAATTTCTATTTCTATTCACTCTCTAGTTAACAAAACGAGTATAAAATAAAAATTTCCTATTTTGAGTTTTATTTCCTTCCTATGTCTTTGATCTCTTCTCGGTGAAAATGCTAGTCAGTGGCCCAAGAGAGAAAAAACAAAGAGAAACAGAAATAGAAATTCAACAGAGAAATCATTTGTATGTTATAGGGACTACTTTAACACAGAGACACCCTAAGATATTTGTAAAGTATGCAATACAAGAATGAAATAAATTATTTCCTCACCTCATTATCAGAAATAAAAAGGACTGAAAGTAGAGGAGTTAAAAAAATAAGACTCATGGAAACTTTTGCTGTAAAATTCATTTGTCCAGGAGCTATTTATTACATTCAACAAGAACCATGTATTTTCGGTGATGAGTCAAATGGGACCCAAATTGACACAAATAAATTCACCATGAAGACAGAAAAAATCATCAATGCAAAACATCATTTCAGTTTATGTTTTAAGATGGTCTATCTAGTAACAAACTTAATTTTAGGGTAAGGATATTAATTTTGTTTTTCTCATAAATTCATTTTATGGTTAACATTAGTTTAGGAACAACAGTACATCCTGGACATGGTTAGCAACACAGAGGAAAGCAAAAAAAGAAAAACATTTAAGGAATGTCAAATTTTACACAAAGCACATCATATCCCTTTCCACATGACATCAAGTTTAGTAGCTTTAGGAAACAGGGAAAAAATACTATTCCTGACATCTGGCTTATACTATATACATGTAATGATATTTCAAAGAAGATAGCTTGGTGCCTTACTTATACTGCATGGGTTTGTAAATTCTTTTTCCCAATATGCCATTACATCTGCAGCCCAAGCATTTCTTCCCAAAAGAATTAAGGCCAAGCAAGAAAAAGAATTTGCTGATACACATATGTCACTTCAAGAATTCTCTTGTCAAAGTCTCCACACCCAATTTAATTATTTCCCTACTGTAAAAACACTTTCCATCTGCATTTATTCTAATCATTTCAAATCCAAAACCAACATACTATAAAGCTAACTAAATAAATGAATGATATTAGCTTTAGGTTCCAAGTGAGGCAGCATTTTTTAGGCAGTAGTTCTCTGGCTCACATTTTATGCGGATACAGTATTTCATTTTGAGTTCAATTCTTTACTTGATATTTGTTTAGAATAAAACTACCTAGCCCCAGGCTTTAAATCTCAATCTGAATCTCTCTCTCTCTCTCTCTCTGACACACACACACACACACACACACACACACACACACACACACACAGGGAGAGAGATACATACATACACACACAGAGGAGAGAGAAAAAATATATATATACGTATAAAATATATATATTTTGTGGGTTTTTTTTTTTTTTTTGAGACAGAGTCTTGCTTTGTCACCCAGGCTGGAGTGCAGTGGCACAATCTCGGCTCATTGCAAGCTCTGCCTTCCGGGTTCACGCCATCCTCCTGCCTCAGCCTCCCAAGTAGCTGGGACTACAGGCGCCTGCCACCACGCCTGGCTAATTTTTTGTTTTTTTAGTAGACACGGGGTTTCACTGTGTTAGCCAGGATGGTCTCGATCTCCTGACCTCATCATCTGCCCGCCTCGGCCTCCCAAAGTGCTGGGATTACAGGCGTGAGCCAGTGCGTCAGCCCCTGTGGTTCTTAATGAGCAAAAAAGAATGTACCCATATATGTATGTATTAAAATAATGCTGCTTAGTGTCTATATTAGAGACATTTTTCTTGTTTGGTTGTCATTTTTTTTGTTTTTTGACAGGTTACAAAAACTGAACCTCAGTACATGCATATAATTTGTTCACTATTCAGTAAATTCTTGTATCCTTTTTGTGCCGAGTGCTCTTCGGTATATTTTTATTCTCTCCTTGGTGTTCCATCAATACATTAAGTGCCAGTTCTGGCACTCTCAGGCCTAATATTGGGGAATAAATACAGGATCCAAGAACAGTCACATTTTTATGTCACTGATAGATATTGACCAGAGTGTGGAGATTGGCCATTGTACCACAGGTCAGGAGAGGAGACCTGTCACTATCAAAATGTCTGGGCAAACTTGAACCAACAAATGACTCTAGGTCTTCTTGAAGGTCTTTCCATCTCACATTTTAAGAAAAATTATTGTATTTGTTTGCTTGTTTTTGATATCACAAAGTTATGAATTTCTTAGAAATTGATTTGCCTGATTTTACCCATTTATATTATAGATTAGGAAACTTTAAGCAGCAGCTAATCCACGGCAACTAACTGCTGATTTCCAGGAACTCTGGCTACTTTTCCATTTAGAGAGACAGTTATTATTAAATGGCAAATATATTTTAAGCAGTCTTCAAAAAAACTTTTTTTCTTAAAAATAAAATTATATTTTTAAGGCCACATGGGCTGGGATTTTCTAGATAAAAAAGAATGACCTAATTCCAGGTTTAAATACACTGAGCTCTGAACTCTTTCTATTTCTTCTCCAACTTACTGATACCATCTATGAACAATGAATCAGTTTGATCGCTTTCTGTTAGTTTAAAATTTACTTAAGCATAATATTATCTGTCCAAAAATCCTGAGTAGCCTCAAAGCTAAAAAATTTTGATATGAAATATTAATAATAAGGATGATTATATTGTTCCGTTTTTCCTAACTCCCAAGACCAGCTGCTTGCAAAAATTATCTAATTACATATATCATCCTTAAAAAGCAAGTCATAGGTAGGTCACTTATATAGGTCCGCAAATACTTAGGAAGGAGGTGCCTCCAAGGAATAGAGCCCCAGTCTTCCCTTCTGTTCGCACATCCTAGAACTACTCTGCTTTGCAGGAAAACATTTAGTGGTTCATTCATTTCCTAATGCTCCAATAATCTAAAATTAGTTAGTTCCATTTTGATAGCTAATTACACAGAACAAAGATCAAAGATCAAAAATCGGATATCATATCATATGCTCCTCATGATCCAAAGGGAAAATCCATATGCAATCATTTTAATATAATATGCACAGGAATCAATTATAGGAATATCATACTGGATACAACAAAACAAGAGTTACTCAAACTATAAGTGGACTATACATAAGATACACTTACTCTACAAAAAGAAAAACATAATGGCCATTAAATTTTTTTTTTTTTTGAGATGGAGTCCCGCTCTGTCGCCCAGGCTGGAGTGCAATGGCACGATCTCAGCTCACTGCAACCTCCGCCTCCCAGATTCAAGTGATTCTTCCACCTCACCCTCCCGAGTAACTGGGATTACAGGCACCCGCCATCATGCCTGGCTAATTTTTGTATTTTTGTAGAGTTGGGGTTTCACCATATTGGCCAGGCTGGTCTTGAACTCCTGACCTCAGGTGATCCGCCCACCTTGGCCTTGGCCATTAACATTTTACCTAGATATGCAATGTTTTCATGTACCAAGAAAATCACTACATGCACTATATGCTGGAGCAAGTAGGACAAAATAAACCGAGACCCATCTCTCAACTGAATACACATAGGTTAAGTCATATCACTCATAGCATAGTAAGAACATGTGTTTATTATTGTCATAGTATTTACGATACTTTTACTTATCCATTCAAAATTGCAGCCTGGACTTTGAAATGAAAGCAATGAAAATGTGTAGGTCTAAAAAAATCTGTTGGGCATCTGGTTCAACCACCAACAACTAAATGGTGCTAAATTCCTATATGAAGCAGCCTGACCACTTTAATAATTCATCATTTCCACAGGCTCCAAACAACCCAAACGAGAATGCCAAATTAACTATGAGTTTCCTAATTTGACAACATTCTCAAAATCTAGCAATGTTTCACTGCAAAGAAAAAGAAATATCATAGTTTTTTTTTTTTGTAAACACAGATTTGACAGTTATTCAGTATCTGGCACAATTTTAGATTCAAAACATTATAAAAAGAAATTAGAACAAAAAAATGAACATTAACTTAATGCCAAGGGATTTTTTTTCACGTATTTCTAGAGATACTTCCACTATTGTTCCTTAAAACTGACTTCAATCACAGTCCCTTTGACTAATATTATGAGTAATGGTACGCTAGCCAGCATGATATACAGTTTCCATATAGATAAGTTCTTCAAGAAGCTCAATGTTTCAAATCACAATTGTGTCTCAGGTATAACATCTTACTAGTGCTCCAAAACTGCAATTCTCCTTAGGGGAGTCTTGTTCTTTATTTTACTGTACCTGGAATTCTGAGATTGTGAAACATCTGATTCTGTGCACGTTTTCTTTACCTGTAAGAAAAGAGTACTAGTTATTCTCATATGAAAATACAACTTCCTCACTCAGGTTCACACACTATTAAAGTGGATATAGCTCTGTTCACCAAGTTCTCTATAAAATACCCCCCACACTTTACAGCAGCAGCATACAGTACTAAATAGTGTATTTCATTATTATCCCATGAACAGCTGCCAAATATACTTCCCTGGACTCCATTAGTACGTAAAATGTTCAGCTGAAATAACTGGGTATAAGCCTAACCAGGAACAAAGAAACCAAAGAACCAGGTTTCCCACTTAGGAACTAGAAAGCAATACTGTTCTCAATCCACTAAGAAATGTTTTTCCAACTGATACTGCTTCTGTCTCCTACTAAAAGCACATAATAATAAACACCAGGTTTTGATGCAAAGCACAGCATTAACTAAAATGTTCATACACTAATTTTCATTTTCTCAGTCTAGTGGCTGTATGTTTTATATATGTCTCAACATATCAATTAAGTTTAGCACTGCTTCACACATGTATTTTCAGTATATCTTGCAGACTATATTTCAACTTTGTGGTTTTTAACCCACAGAGGTAAAGGATGAGAATAACTCATACTTCTAGGCCATGCTATCTATTTCTGGACAAAAGTATGTGGTACATCCTCTAAAGATGGTGAAATCCATAGCTTTTCACAATTTCACTTCAAGCACATATATCTATATCTGATTATTATGGTCTTAAAAGTATATGCAGAGTAGACTAAACTTCAAAAATCTCTTGGTTAATATGAAAAATGTACAATATGCATTTATAAGCCCACTATTTCTGGGTGTTCATATTTCAATAACTTAACTATGCAACCTATGGAATCCAAGGAGTTTTACTTCCAATATGTGGTTTGGAAGCAAAAAAAAAATTCTACTGAATATATACCATGAGGAACATGTGTGCAATGTGAATTGCAATATGAACAGTACCACTTAAAAGTAAGTCTTAAGCTTTGAAGATACAGCATTGTCTTTCCAACTCACAAAGTAATTTTTTCCTCCTCTGTTTCAGAAGAATCCTTAAAAAACAAACTCACAAAAACCCTACATTTTCAAAAATCCCTGTCTTTTGCTTTTAATACAAAGTCTAGACATTTTTATAATCTGGGAAATCAATTATTTTCTTGATTAACTCTGTAGTCTCTTTTGCATCTTGTGTATACACTTACATAATATGAAAATAAAACTGACCAGCAAAGAGACTGTCATCCTGTTTTATTATGTAATGTCTTCTATGCCCTTAACATGGTAATCAGTACCATGAGATGGAGGGGCAAAAAAAAAAAAAAAGAAAAAAGAAAAAAAAAACGGTTTCACAGAGAGAAGAGAAGAAAAAGGAGGAGGAGGTAGAGAAGGAGGAGGGGATGAGGAAAAGAATAGGAAGAAAAGGAAAAAGAGAAAGAAGAAGAGGAGGAGGAGAGGGAGAAGAGGAAGAAAGGAGGGAAAAGGAAGGAAGGAAGGGGAGGGGAGGGAAGAAGAAGAAGAGGAGGAGGAGGAAGAGGAATAAGGAGGAGGAGGAAGAGGAGTAAGGAGTAGGAGGAGAAAAGGGGAAAGGGTGGGGAGGGAGAAATACTTTTTTAAAAATGTAAACATAAAATTCACTCCAAATCCCACAAGTCTTATGTCCATTAAATTTGTATGAGGAAAACAAGAATTAAAAGGAAAGCATATCTGAAAAAAAAAGAACCTTCTTTCCTACTGGTTCTTGCCTATGATTTATCACCAAAAAACTATAGGAAGTGCCCAATGAATACATAGAAATTATCCCCAGGTGAATGTCACTTTCCTCAAGACCATGATGACTGGACCTTGGGACTGGCTGAGGAAGCTCCAGACCACCACAAACTAGACATATGCTCCCAACTGAAAGTCAGAGACAGACAAGCTTCCTATCATTTAACTTTTTTTAGTCTTTAACATCCATGGCTTTCCAAAGCATAATTACCCCAAAGAACTTACTAGAAAGTTCTGCTTGTTTTAATTTATTCTCAAAGTAGTAACAGTAAAGGCAGAGAACACATCTACAGGGTTTTGCTATTTAGTACCCACAGAGTCCCACACTTATAACCAATGCTTAACAGGCATGTGATGAAAGAATGAATTAGAAATTCCTTTAGATATTAAAATAACCATTTAGCAGAGTGGTTATTTTTAGAGGTTTCATTCATTTGTTCTTGGTCAAATGAGAGAAGAATAATATTTAGGATACCATGACTACTCTAGGGGAAGTCTATCTTAAGTATTTTGAGTGTTCATAGAACAAATTAACCTAGCCAAAGGAAGACGGAGAAGGCAATGAAGAAAGTTAAGTTCTGAATTGAGTCTTCAGAGACTGTATGTGGGAAATAGTAGGTATTTCAGTGTCAAGAAGTTTGCCAGAGGAAGCATATTATGAAGCCCTTATATACGGTAAAGAATTTGGAATTTAACCTTTGGTCAGTGAAGACCATTGAAAGGTTGTAAAAAACAAACTGGGTAGAGATGCTATAGAAGGTAATGTGGAAGGGGGAGGAGGTGAGGGCTGAAAGTTGGGAAAAGCCTAATGCAACAAAACGGATAGTAGAAGTTCCATGAAGGCAGAGATGGCATTGATCTGGTACATCATTATATCCCCAGCCCTGAGTAGGTGTTCCCCAAATGCTACTTTGAACCATTCAATCTGTCAGTGAGAGATGGTGAAGACTCAAATTAAGACAGGACATGGGGTGAACTGAGAGGGTGTTTTTGACAAACACTTCTGAGATAGAATTGACAGAATATTGTAATTGATTGAAGTGTTAACTAGAATATTATCAGATCTTTTTATCTGTATTTGAAAAGAAAGTTTAGATATACCGAAGACAAAAAAGGTTATTTTATGACATCTTCAAATTACTTCAAAACCCTATCTTATTTCTGAATTAAGGTAGAGGAGTTAAAGGAATCATCAAGAAAGATATTTCTAGGGTTTTGATCAAAGTAGAGGCAAATGGATAGTTTTACCTAATTTGAACACACTCTTCCATTTGAGACTTCATTAAATGGCAAGTGCTGAACCATATATGCTATATAAGAAAGAATATTCTTATAAAACATATAGAACCTTCAATGACTATCATTTAGGCAGGAGTGCAGTGGCTACTCATAGGTGCAATCATGGTGCACTACAGTCTCAAACTCCCTAGTGTAAGCCATCCTCCTGTCTCAGCCTTCCACGTAACTGGGTCTACAGGCATGCACCATCACCCCAGGCTTACTTCTGAATGTGTTTTGAATGAAGTGGAAAACAAGCAGGTCAAGAAATGAGTCAGAATTTCATGCCAAAAAGTTAAATTCAAATCCTAGTTTTCACAAGACACACAAGGGGGTGGGCAAATAAATAAAAAAAAAATGTTGAAAATTTTTCCATAGAAATACACACACACACACACACACACACACACACACACACACACACCAAGATAGAAAGGATGAATAGCATAAATGAATGCAACTTGCTGCAAATAAAGTGAACTTTAACCTATGCAATATCTCTTCAGAGAAATTATAAAAATATAGGAAAATTCCAAGCACCATGAAAAAGAGTTAAATGTTTATTTTAAGAAAAGCAACTATTAGTATTCAATGAAAACACAAATATCAAAATTCTAAATTTTTGAGATGAAGGAATGGATGAATAATAGCTAAAATTTTTGAGTGTTTACCACATGCCAGGCACAGTGCTTAGATATATACAATTTTCTTCCCAGTTCCCATATAGTAACACTGAGAAGCAGAAACAACCTGAAAGCAAGTTATGTAGCAAATTTCAAATCCAGATCTATGAAGGCATTTTAACCAGAACCTATGAAGAACCTAAAATTCATAAACATATGAATTAAAAATGTTCAAAATGAAGATCAAAACATCTTAATATTTAAAATTTGACTTCAATTACATAACAATAATTACTGCCATTTATTAAGCAAATATTCTTTTCCACTCACTCTGCTAGACTATGTATATATATAATCTCATTTAATGCATGTAGACAGGTATGATGAATAAAATCCTCCTCTTATGAACTAGAAAACTAATGCGCACAGAGGTTCAACAACTTGCCTAATATCCCACAGCTAACACTAGCAAAGCTGGAATTACAACTTAAGGCCACACATCAAGCCTTTCACTCTCTCCTATGCTACATTTGCCAGTTGTGTTCATTAGTTTACTTTTCTTTCTTTTTAAAATCTCACTTTATTGAGGTATGATTGATATACAAAAAGGTACACCTATTTAATGTATACAACTTGATGAGTTTGAGATAAGAATGCACCTGTGAAACTACCACTGTAATCTATGCTGTGAACATATCCATCACTTCCAAAAGTTTCCTCCCAAATTGTGTGTGTGTGTGTGTGTGTGAACATAATATAAATCTACTCTCTTAGTGAATTTTAAAGTATACAATATTAGTGCCTATATTGTTGCTATATGCACTATTCTGTACAGTGGATTTCTGAGAGCGACCCACCTTGCATAAGTAAAACTTTGTACCCTTGACTAATATCTCCCATTTAAAACTAAGAGTGGAAATTAAAGTTCTGTGGAACAATTTTCAAAGAAGAACCTACTAGTTACTTTTATAATACATCAGTCATTAAAGGAATCCTTTAAACTAGACTACTGAAGTAACCAGTTTTTACCAAGCACTAGTAACATTTAAACTCCATGTAAGCAAAATAAATAGTAGTTTTGAAAAAATCATCCAGATATCTCTAGCATCCACCGCCGCCACCACCCCAAAAACAGCCAAAAAAAAAAAAAAACTAATGTGAAAAACAACTTCTGCATTGTTTCTTTTTCTGTCCAAAATATCAAGATTTGCTCATTCAGCAAGGCTTTACTGAATGCCTGAGATATCCAAGGCAGTGTTCCAGCCACAGAGATGAACTAGACGTAAGCAGTTTGACACAGGAGCCACTAACCACACGTGGCTATTTAGAGCTTGAAATGTGGCTGAATTGAACAGAGATGTGCTGTTAGTGTAAAAAGCACACCAGATTTCAAAGTCTTACTATGAAGAAAAGGAAGTAGAATATCTTAGTATTTTTGATATTGAGAGTAAAATGGTATTTCGGGTATACTGTGTTAAATAAAATAATTTCTCCTGTTGATTCTTACTTTTCAAGTGTGACTACTAGAAAATTTAAAATACGCATAGGATTTGTATCATTTTTCTACTGAACAGCACTCACCTAGACCAACAAACACCTGTCTGCCCTGATCATGCATTCTAGTGGAGGAGATATACAAGAAATAAGTAAACTGGTAAATGAACAATACAATGCCAGCAGTGGTAAGTGCTGAGAAGAAAATAAAGCAGAATAAAGGAGTAGAGAGGACTGGTCAATATTATTACATTAGTCACACAATTATTTTTAAATGTCATTTCTCTTATTACACAACACTATGCATCTCTTATTTCACAATACTATTCACCCCTCAAGCTTTTTAGGTTGTATTTACATAAGTAACATAAAGTATACTTTAAAATAAAGAATGTGGGATTTGGTATTGAGAATAATTAATACTTTCAATATCTGGAAAATATATGTAGAAAATACCATAATTTCTGGACTCTTGGGAATTATGACTATTACATTCATATATAAAAATCAATCTTATTTTTTTTAATGTTTCCAAACCACTAGGTGCTTTGAGAAGCTTACAATCTTTTGAGGAGAATTAAGTCATAAAAAAAGTTTGCAAATAAGAGCAAGGTTCTTTTATTATATCTAGCATCTTCCAAAATAGCTGGGCTCAATTATCCCAATTATCTTCTAGTGAATAGTTCTGATTACAAATCCTGAAACATTAATGGGAATAGAAAATGTAAAGAATAGAATAATGTAAGAAGACATTTTCAAAAGATCTCTTTTGGAACTTCATTTTGTTTTGAAATGAGCGTTAATAATTGAGTCTTAGGACATACTATACACTGATAACAGAAGGTGGATTCAGCAACTATAAATTCTAGATTAAAATTTTACAAATGAAAGTTTATGTAATAAATAATTTATTAATATATATTCTTATGGATGGTAAGACTATTTCTTCACTGAACTGTGTAGAAAATATAAAATATAATGTAAATGAGATTAAATGCACTATTGCTTAAGGAAAACATGGATAAGCAGATATAAAAATAGTTTTTTCCAAAAATGGAGATTATATTACAGATTATTGCATGCCAAACTCTTTGTAAACATAGAAAACGATACAGAATTACTGTCAACAACAATTTAGACTTGTCGGCTTTGTTGGCATTTCTAATGTGAATACTCTAAGATGTGAATCTGACTGAATAAGTGATATTTATTTCAAAAAACTGTAGTATATCAATGCCTAGAGTCTTATATGAATGCATACTTTATGAAATGAGTTTTATGATTGGGTTGAATAAAATTGTTGTAAATTATTGCCTGATTAAGCAGAATGGTATCTAACTTTAGTTACCTTTGGCTTCTAATTTAGCGAAAATAAAAGACTTCTTGAAATGTCCATGGCTGTGTGACATTTTTCATATTTTCTAGTACTTACAAGTTATCCATATTTGAATTTTAAATTAAATAATATAATTTAAAAGTATTTTAAATAATTATTCCAGCTTTATTCCAGGAATAGCTGTCATGTTCTTATTTAATGCATCTCAATTGACTGGCCCTTATCACATTAATTTTTTTAAAAATTGATAACTGACTGATACAGAGTTTAATGGGCTGCCCTAGATTATCCTGGTTTCTAGTTAGCAGCATTTAATACATATGAATTAAAATATATCCTTTCCTATTACATATGTCCTTTCCTATTACATACCTCGGGAATGTATGAAGGAACATAAAAAAATGTAAAAGTAGGTATTAACCTAAAAATTGAGTCCTAATGTAATACATGAAATAGGCAAAACATAAACAATTTTCACAATATAAGCTTTTACTAAAAATTATTCCAAAGTTTACTCACGTACAGTTGTGAAAGAAAATATATGCTCCTATCCTAAATATAATATTTAAAAGTTAATACCACTCGAAGACTTCCCATAAGATGTACACTTTACTGTGATAACCTATGATTATTTTTGGATCCAAGTAAATATGATTTATGTTGTGAAGATCATCATAGGATTGGCATACTGCTAGGCCCACAGGGATATAAACTTGGAGATGCACTTTCTCAACTGGCTAAAAATGTGTCAACACTTCTCAATACGACTCATTTTCTATCTTTCACTTACGTTATACTTCACTTCTTGACTTTTAAAAACTCGAAACATTAAATCTTTGCAACACAAAAGTTTTCACCAAGAGTTTTAAAAAATATATCTCTGTTTTAATATGTTCATACAAATTTGAGAGGCTTTTCAAGGAAAATAAAATGGCATTTTGCCAAATGGTGGTCAAAAAATTAAAGTCTTAGAAATACAGTTTGTAAAAATCCAATTATTAAATAATACAAAATTTTTAATAAAGTGTCTTTGTTTTCCTTAGAAACAAAGATCTTGCAGCTGTAAAATGTATACATTTCTGAAATTCTTTTCATGTAGTTAGGGAAGTCTATTTATTCCTCCATTTTCTTACTATATCACTTTCAACCTCTTTATCACTCCTTAACCAAGCTTCTCCCTGGCAAAACCAAAACCGTGTTTCTAAAAGCCCAAATCACCATTTATTGACTATGAAAGTGAGAGGACTCTACTGCATACCTGGAAGTCTGCATCTACTTCCATTCAAAGAAAACCTGCCATAACCCTTCTTTAACTGCTACACATCAAAGATACTATCAAATACTCTAAGTGCAACAGTAGACAAAATAACATACCTATTAAGAATAGTGGAGTTAGATAATTAATAAATAAAATCCACCACCAAAAACCTGAAGCCAAAATTATTTTACTCCTTTAGTATTGGGCTGTCACAGGCAAGATCTCACTTGATTTCTGGCCTTTAATGCGAGGGCCTTCCAGGACCCTGGTTTGGGGGAGGGAGGTTAGACAAAATCATGCACTAGGGAGGAATTATGTTTTAAGTGGAAAAACTTCTATAGTCTATAACTCTTCATCAACTACAACTGTCACAATAGCTTTCAAGTGATTTGAGAGTTCATAGCAAGGTTGAATATATTCAAAAAGCAACTTAGCAACAATAACAGAAAAACAAAGCACAATTATTTATGTACAGTATGTAAGTATTAAACCAAATGTCAAACCACATTAACCTTTAAAATTCCAAAGCACGTTTTCTCCTTAGCTATGCCACAGTCCTTTTTCACCTGCCATAAATGCCATATCGGCTTTATGAATTATTTACGAAAATTTCAAACTCCTTCTAATGGTATATTTTTTCATTATTACCCAGTGGGGCAGGCAAAGGTAACACAGTACTTTTTAAAAAATGCCACAAAAGGAACCATAATATGCTTTAACATATCATGTTACAGCTCATATGAAAGCTCCCATTCTAAGACTGGAAAAAAGACTAGATTGTCCAGCCTTGATACTATGCATAAATACTATACATAAGCGCTAAAAGAATTTTTTTCCTCACAAATGTGCATGATAAACAAACACCTACAGAGATACTTCCTCATATATCTTGGTCTTCTTTATACCTTTTGTTTATAAGTTTCTTTGCCGTCCTGGGTGTCACAAGAAAGATGGATAAATGCTTTACAATGTATTAGAATAGCAAAAAGAGCAAAATGAATACTTTATTCTAAAGAATTATCACTTAATGATCATAATGTTAATTTGGTAGAATCTTCTGCAGCTCAATTAAAATTGCTGACTACTGTGCAGCTTCGCAGTGAACCAGGAAAGAAGAATTCCAGCAGTATTACACATCAGAAACTTTAGATTTCCCTGCATTAAAGTGAATATTTATGAATTCTCACAAATATTGCTTTAAAAATCATCTTAAAAATTTACCCTACTCCCCTAAATAGAGAAAATTTGCTCATGTTTTTCACAACATCTTCTATATCTTTATAAATTTTTTTTAAGATATTGGAATGTTTTGGCCACAAGGTTAAGAAAAACCCATTTATCAAGATCTGCCAAGCACAAAAGGACCCCAGACAAGCCAGTGCTCTACCACTTAACAAATGCAGCTCATCTTCGTCATTAAACTTCAAAAGAATTTGGCCACAGGCATGGTTACATATGTTTCCAAACATAAAATATCAATCATTATGTAATATACTCTAGTACACCATCATTTACCTATTAAGTAAAAATGACAACTAACCTTTTCAATTTGAACAATAATTGACTATAAAGGTTGTCTCACTTACCAATATAAAATTGTTCAATTCATATGCAAAAGTTTTGTTAAAGTTTATCTGTGTGCCTATGTCTGTATAAGTACATATATATGCCTAAATTTTAAAAAACATTTTAAAAGTATATATAAAAACTCTCCTAATGTGCCCAATAGTATCACCATAACTTTTTAAAAAATTAGAAATTCTTTAACTTTAAAAACAAATTGATAGAATGCATACAAAATTTTAAAGCAATTTTAAATTTAACAACATATATCCCTATATATCTGTAGATTAATTTATATAAAATATAAATATTTCTAGAACAATACGTTGATAAAATAATTATGTAAAACAGGCATATTTTTGAATTTTACAGATTTTATCTTCTTGATCTTCCATTAAAATAGCAACATTTATAAAGAGAAAAATTCAAGAATGTTGGCATCAAGTTCTTTATTTTTAAAATTAAGCTTTATACAATAAGAAAAAATGTATTTATAGCATGCTGGATTGAATCTGATATTTTCCACAACATTGTAGCAACACTTTTGAGTTTTAAAATCTATTTTAAAGTAGTTTTATATTAAACCTCTCTTCTATAACCATTCTTATAAAAAAAGATTACAAATCACCTTTTCTCAGGTTTTAATCCTAAAATAAAATTCTTCATTAGTAGAGTTAATAAAACACTGACTGTAGCATAATTTACACACCAAGAATGCAAATTATATGATTTGTTTGAGTAGAAACACTCAAATTGTCAAATTAAAAAAAAAACAATTTAAATTACCTGTAAACTAAGAGCTGAAAATAGTTCTATGTGAAAACATTTCACACATACAAGCATGTGGCCAGAAGAAACAGCATCATTAACTGTGTAACTTCAACTAAAATCTAAGAAATTTATTACAATAATTTTTATATGCAGAAGCTTATTCCTTAGATGAAAGTAAAATTTAGTCAGTTAATTTCACAATTTTTATGTCCCTAAATTCTGGACTGTCATAAACAATTAAATACACTCTGCAGTCTAAATGTTAAAGGGATTCATACAGCAGGAATGCTCAAGGGTTAAAGAGTATAGGAATTATAGATTAGGTATATCCGTAGTGAAGGTCTCATTCTAGGTAAACCTAATAAATAATTGAGATACACTCACAATTTCTTCCTCTTTGACCTCAATTAAAATGGCTTTCTGGGAGCCGGTTCTAAGGACAATTTATCCTGGTTTCCTCAATACACGTAGGAAGTCATCTGGCTTTTCTATTTCTTCAACGGCTGCATTACCTGTTAAATTTGGCTTGCACCATTTCCCTAAAGCAAAATGTGTGCCGCCCCTGGACTCATACAACCACCTTCCTCTACAGGGTTGCTACAGGATCAAAAAGTTAGATCATACAATTTTGAAACTGCTAACGAGAGTAATTTATAAGGAACTTGGAGAAGAAAAGAGAAAAACCAAAGTAGAGATAAAAAATTGGTCTCTCTGTCCCTCTTCTTCCCCCCGCAAAAAGTTAGAACCCATTATATGGTTACTGGTATTTGCTTTTCTTGGTCATTTTTGATAAGTAATATTTTAGTGGTTTAGTGAACCTTCAGTTAGAAAACAAAACGCAAAATAAGGTAGTGTAACATCATTATTCAATTGCAGAGTATTTCAGAAAATAGTACCTACAACTCAGAAAAGAAGTGGGAAACTGGATAGTGCTGACTGATGATGCTCAGTAGACCCCGTAAACCAAACGGGAAAACTTATTGGCTGGGATAATCTATCCTCCCTTTCTTCCAGCAGCTTCCCTAACTATCTACCTCTAACAGTAAATCAGTACTCACAAATACTTAGAATAGATCTATTTTCTCCACCTGAATTGTGTTGTTCTCACAAGAATAAAATAGTCCCAACACAGCAAACCTTCCCTCAATTGTCTTAAACAAAACAAATGCTGTTATTATTGTGACAATTCTCCCACATCTCAACCCTCTGATGCAGCAAAACAGCAATTTACACTTCTTCTTGAGAAAGACACAAAGATATATTTAAATAATTTAAACCAAAGCATACCAAAGGCTTCCACATCAAGGTTTTACATCAAAGTATGTGCTCAGTACACATCTAAAGGAAGGTAAACCTCACTAAACACTTCAGGATTCTTTCAAAAGTTAAAATTAAACTTGATCTTACTATTACGGTTTCAGAAAAAAATAGTTCCATAAATGGAGGGAAACACTCATTCTCTTAAAAATATGACATATCTATCAAGATGACTACATCTCAAATCTAATGAAAAGTTCAAATTCAGCACAAATTTCAAAACAAATTATGCAGAAAAAAGCCTTTCATTTAAATAGCTGGTATTAGTTTTTTAAAATCCTGCAGTAGCATGTACTATTAGGGGAAAACAAAGTTGACTGTTAAAAGTTTTGTAGTGAAATGTAATCTATTATCACTTATCACATTACCTGCATTTCTCCCAACATTAACATAATGTAATTTGAATAGCTGAATTTTATAAAGTAAACAAAGACGAAGTGTGTTTCACACTTTAGCCATAAACAGATTAGGGCTTTTCTCTAATTGATTGGCTTGCTCAGTTCCTATGTACAAGTTCCTTCTATCATCCTTGTACTAAAAAACTGTGAAAAATCTAAACAACCTATTTTAACAAGAAAAATATTTTTCTCTGAGATAGAACTGCCTACTCTTAAATGTGTGACTGCCCATGGAACATAATAATAATGATAACGCTTCAACCAAAAGCTAAATGCAACTTACCTCATTCAAAACCCCAAAACCTGAAATTTATTCCAGCTGTATTTGGAAGTCAGTTCTGTAGTGCGTGTGTGTGAAGTTCAACAGCCAATAAATTCCAGTCTCCATTATCAGTAGAATGAAACTGTGTCGAGGTTTACAGAATGCTCTGAGAGGTTTATAGTCTCTAACCAACACCCAGGTAGCCTTAAAAGCACCTTGCTCTGGCGTGAACCTTCGGGCTCCAGGAGCAGTGCAGTTATGTAGGTTAAATAGGAGGAGACCTGGATAGTAAACACTCCTGGTTCCGACCAATGGCTTTCCACGCCCTTCTGTTTATAGTAAGATGACTTGATGTCAGAGGTCACCCTCATCAGCAGCTCCTGTCTTTCAGTGAAATCTAACGTAGGGCATTATCTGGAGGTGCTTTTAATGAAGCCACATCTCCTGACTCCTAGACTCTAGCAACCTGCTGTCATGGTGATACATTCATAACCCATTGTTGTAAACCACTCAGAGTTAAGTCCCTGCATTAAATTTTCAAAAAGCAAGTTTTACTTTAAATTTCTTTAAAGCAAAACATTTCTGTAGGAGAAACACTTTATGGCAAGTTAATATCAATAAGGATGGTATTCATTTAAAGTTCCCTACCAACATTTTACATTTTTGTTTGTTCTCGTTTTTTTGGATGAGACAAGGTACGTAAGATTTCACTTTCATTATTACTTCACTCTAAAAAGTACAGGGCTCTCTTCTAGTTTTAGGTACACACGTATGTCAACAAAATGGAAAGATAATTACAGGCATTTTTATTTAATTTATTTTGTATATATTTTCATCTGAGGTAGACTGAAGGGATGAACACAATTATAAATGCTCACACAGATGTTAACATTTTATGTAATGTATTTTATAAAATAAAGTCTTTTATGTTTATGAAAGAGTGATATATTAATTTCTAATGAAATGAAAATGAAACAAGAATAGATAAATTCAAGAGATAAGGATAATGTGAGTAATCCTTAATGATTAGATAATAAAATCAGATAATAATGCTATTATCTGATATTAACATTCCCTTTTATTCTAATAGCTTATGAAAAATAATTATTTTCTTTAAAGAAAACAGTATCTTCCAACTCTCATCTCTCATCCCTTCAAAAATGTCTTAACAGATCTTAAAAGAAAGATTAAACTCATTTCATAAGTTCTTCAGACAGTATTTCAATGTAGCATTTCCTGTCTCTAATTTGTTTACCTAACTCTGAGTTTATTTCTTTTTTTCTCATAATCTTTACAGTTTGGCTCTAAATGATACAGTGACGTACAGGAAAGGAGTAAATACTGCATCTAAGTAATTTGTAGCACAAGTATTTACTGAAGTCATTTTCATTTTCAAGGGAGGATTGAATGAAGAATCATTTACCTATTTCAGGTTTGGACAGCACACAGACACCCCAATGGCTTTAGGAACTGAAGACGGCGCTGTCTCCCTACTAGTGTCAGCCGCTTCTGCTGCGAAACTGGGTGAGTGTGTGCATTCCACCTGCAGCACATGGTCAGCCCAGGTTTTGATGCCACTATGATATTTATATGACAGAGAGCTGCCTGACTCCATCAAAGTTCACAAAGCATGTGGATTATTTTAGAGCGCCAGAGATCCCATTTTGACAGATGCAATTCTTTGTTCCTAGTATGGTTAGGATCACTAAAAATAATGTCTTTGCAGCCAAATACTTTCAAGCAGTTGGAGCCTGTTGAGTATTGTGGTATAAATTATATTTTTAAAGTTCAACTGAATATGCTTTTTTAAATGGCTACTTTCTTAAGGGACTGTAAGTCATTCACTATTTTCAAAATGCTTATGAGCTCAAGAAACATTCATTGAAGCAAAATATATGTCTGTTCCTGTTACAATAGAGGCCCAGTGAACCTTGCCTAAAACTCTGGGAGAATAAGTTCTTCATGCATTAAAGAAGCCTGGGTGGATTGTAATTTTCTTCCCTAATCTTAAAGAGGGGCGAGGTAGGAACAACAAACAAAGTGTGGTGAAGACTTTATAAATATAAATGTGAAAACAAATGTCATTTGCAGTTTCAATTTTTAAAGAGTACAAATAACTATAATTTTTCTGATGAGAAATATAATCTTTATCTCAGCTTACATCAGGACACCAAAGTGTTCCTAGAAACACAGAAGTAAATGGTACCCCTTTACTTTGTACCGTTATAACCAAGTAGGAAAATTGCATAGATGATTTTTAATAACATTTTATAAACAGAGATGTCTAAGATGTCCTTCTGGTTCCAGCATACTGCCACCAATTAATTATGTGACCTGGGAACAAACATAGAGGTTTCCATCTCAGAGTGCCAGTATTTATTTTTGAATATGAACCACACATTCTGAAAGACTCCATCTTCCATATATATTTTATTTAACAATAACAGTTTTCATTACCCCATGTTTAAAACCAAGCACATAGCAATCATTCAATGCTGCTAATTATTATGACATCCTGTAGGTACGAATTATTAATAGTTAATAAGATAGCCAAAATCAAAGGAACTGGATATTCTTAAAAACCAGTACAGCCTTACTATGGGTAAATTCTTAATTTCCCTTGTTTTAAAATGTTGAAAATGGCACCCTGACCTCCAAAACCTCTATACAGTGCTTTTGAGTCCATCAATCTATGAGAGTCAGCCACACATTCTGACAAAAGTGAAGCTATTATGAACTATTGACAGCTGATATATTAAATAGCAGTGACTTGCCCATTGTCAGTACTACACTGGTATTTGTTGGATGCATGAATATCCTTCAAAGCAATATGCGAATCAAGATTTAGTCAGTCATGACACCTGTTAAGTTTGGTAGAAGTCTTGCTACATATATACATATTTTTAAAATCAAGAAAATAAATTAATTACTGCAGTTTCATGGGGTGCATCCTTTACATTTACTTTGTCTACTCCCTCTCCATAACTCTTAGCACAAGGAAGCTGCTTACATACTTCCTTTCTTCGTGTCTTCTACTCTTCTCAGCATGAGTACACATAAGTAG
This sequence comes from Gorilla gorilla gorilla, assembly GCF_029281585.2. Classification (NCBI taxonomy): domain Eukaryota; kingdom Metazoa; phylum Chordata; class Mammalia; order Primates; family Hominidae; genus Gorilla; species Gorilla gorilla. Next base: position 157,566,157 of record NC_073229.2, on the reverse strand, counting down.
GCAGCAAGAATCACGAAAAGTCTGAGATTTTACCCTGCTTGTAAGCTAACACAGTAGCCTCAGTTGCACGGATATAGGAAGAAGACCCAAGGATCCAGGGTATGGGGGTACTTGGTGAGCAGTTTAGTAAGACTACTTGTCTAGTAATCTATCAAGCACCCTTCATCTCCAAAGTTGTGAAATACCTCCAGGTTCTTTTACAGCATTTCTTGCCACTTTTTATTACTGGCAAACTAACTAAAAGATAACTTCCTGAATGATTCCAAGAAATGACATTTGACATTAAGAGATAAAACAGAGCCAACATGGGAGAACAAAGAAAAAAACAAAAGCATAGTCATGTAATTCTGATAACTACTGACAAGCATTAGAGAAGGAAGAAAAAAAATTTACAATTTCTGTATGTTCAATAAGCTCCTAAATTGCTACTTTGAAAAAGACCACATGCAATCAAAACTAAACAGCCACCACAGCTTCCTTAGCCAGGTTACTGATGTGTTATCTACATTAGAATATAAAATCCAAAACCTAAGGGACTACTTTTAGTTAAACACTTAACAAATCATGTCCATGCCACTGTATAACAAATACCACGTAGAAATCAATGCAATAATTTCATTTGCCATTTGCTTAATTGTCTTCCTTCTTTGCCTATTAAGGCTGACAAACTCATGTACATTCAGAAGCCAAGATGGTTATTTAAAAGAGAGAAGCAGGTCAAATGGAGGTGGGGCTGTGGGCAAATGCATGATCTGCCCCCAGTCATTCAAACTCTACTGGATAATTCATCTAGTGTCATGCCTTAACTACTGTCTATATACTGTAGGTTCCCAAATTTTTATCACCACCTGAGATTCATCCTCTTAGTTCTAAACTCTCTCACTCTCCTGCCTAACTTATACCTCTACATAAATAATCTCACAGCCATACGGAACTTGAACATGTCCAGTGCTGAACTCTTTTATTATTTCTCTACCAATGCTACATTTACTGTCCAAAATGTTTCATTTAGGTAAAGCCGGAAACAGGAGTCACTGAGTCCTCCCTTTCCACAAACTCTATATCTAAATTCATCATCAAATTGAATTGATGCAGGCTTCAAAATATGTCTCAAATCTGTTCACTTCTCTTCATCTCTTCAGCCACTTCTCTAGTTAAAACCAATGTCATCTCCTATTTGGATTACTACAGTAATCCCCTAAGCAGTTTCTCTCCTCTAAAACTCTTTTCTTATATTGTGTTTGTCTATTTGGCATCCATTTATCACAAGGCCAGTTATATCAACTCTATTTCATTATTTTCTGTATTCCGATGCTCTGGAATTTGTGGCCTCACTGAATGGGAAGAGACTATCCTCCCAGAGCTAGCCAATTCTTAGTGCAAAGGGCTGGCCTGGGATCATGCCCTTCATATGCAGCTAACCAATCCAGAGACCACACCCTCAACTATCCCCTTTATCAACTTCTCATCAGTAAGTCAATACTCCCCTTCCCTAAATCTCCCAGGGCCAGGTACCAGACAACCAGGTATCACCCCTACAACCCAGAGCCCACTGAAATTACTCAAACTAGCCAGTCCTAAACTGTTTCCTCTGCCCTTCCCTTTCCCACAGAAACCCCAGTAAAGGATATGGCCCAGGCTTTCCCTTCCTCCTTCTGCGTCCTGACCAAACCCAGTGCTTCCTCATGCGCCCCATCGTGGGAAATGTAAGTGCCCCCCCCTCCTCTTGGGAAATGTAAGTAATAAAAATAATCTTTCGATGGCATTGGCCTCTCCATGTTGTCACTCAGTCACCTCCATAAATTAAAATCCCCTGGTACAACTGATAAACTCCCCATTTGTACCATTAACTCTTCAATCCATTCGGCAGGAAGTGGCTAAAACTATTTCAATACGTAAGTAGATGTCAAGAATTATGAAAGGTCTGAGATTTTACCCTATGTGCAAGCTAACATGGTAGCTAGCCTCCGTTTTGTGAATACAGGAAGAAGACTCAAGGATACAAGGTTTGGGGGCGCTTGGTGAGCAGTTTACCCAACCAAGTGATCAATATCCTAAGATAATGCAATCCAATAAGAAAACTCAAGTGGCTGAACCAGAATAAATTTGAATTCCTGTTCCATCTTTTGACCAGGCTGCCACCCAGCAGATGTACCAAACAGTCTGGCCTGAGATAGGTATTAGGAGAAAGAAAGATTCATCATGTCTAGGAATGGTCAGGATGATATCCTGAATTTTCAAAATAGTTCTAGATAACCTCTCTCTATTTTCATCCTGATCATAACCAAGAAAGGACAAAAAGAGGATGATCCCTAACTGGGCCAGTTGCAGTTAATGACCCAACTGTCTTATTAACGTGTCCAAACCAGGAGGAGATTAGGCAGGTAGAGTTTTAAATCTTTTTGAGTTGACTTTAGGAAGCCATTCCAACATTCAACAATACAAAGTGCCTATGTACTGTAGGGAGCATGGAAAGACTATCAAATACTTTGACTATCAGCCCTGGCTTCTACAATAAAAGGTGCACCACTGGCTTTGACTAACTGGAATGCACCTGGCAAACTCATAACCTGAAAATGTGTCAACAGCAGTGAGGTACCACCGCCAGTTTCAAGAGGAGTCAAATGCAGTAAATCTGTTAAGAATTAGCAGAAGTAACTCCCTGTACATACAATGTGTCTTCCTTCATTGAGACAAACAGGTCAACTATTGGCAGGAGCCCCAAGTCTGTGATGCCAGTCACCTCGATATCAGAAACACATAGTCCTTCACCTTGTGCCCAGTCTGTGCTGTGGGTGTGTCGCATGTCCAACACCCTGATGAAGCGAGGCAGCAGTGGTGGCAATCTGGGTGGTGCAAGTGGAACCAGCAGCTTGATTCCCATTGCTTTTCATCAGAGAATGGGCCCTTACCATCTATGTAAATAACTGTGACAGCCCAACCATTTCCACAGCTTGTGGCCCCAAAGAGGGGAGTTTATAATCTTCCAGTTGGCATTTTTTCAAGTGGCAGCCCAAACACCTAGGTCATTGGCAACACTTGCAACACTCCCAGAGACAGTAAAAACACAGCAAGATTCCTTAAGGGGAGTATTGGCCAGGGCTAAGAGCACTTCCTAGATTGTGAACACTGAGCACAGAAACAATGTCCATTTCTAGTTGAGTAGGTGATGGTGAGGCTGAACATAACCCACTGGATACCATTAGGTTTCAGGTTAGCTGATCCATAAGTGAGGCAGGCCCGGGTACTTAGGGGAACCTTGGTGAATCAGGCAGCAGAGTGGGAGATTAGAGCTGCCACTTTCTCAAGTGAGGTTAAGATGCTGCTTGCCTCAGGCTAGCTGCATTCCTAAATTTGCCATTTCCATTTGACAACCCAGGCCTGTTGGGCCCTTCCCTTGTTATTCAATGAGTATGACTGGACCCGAAAGCGGGAATACCAGGCTCAAGAGTTACAAGGTCTCGCCGGGCGCGGTGGGTCACGCCTGTAATCCCAGCACTTTGGGAGGCCGAGGCGGGCGGATCACGAGGTCAGAAGATCCAGACCATCCTGGCTAACACGGTGAAACCCTGTCTCTACTAAAAATACAAAAAAATTAGCCAGGCGTGGCAGCGTGCGCCTGTAGTCCCAGCTGCTGGGGAGGCTGAGGCAGGAGAATGGCGTGAACCCGGGAGGCGGAGCCTGCAGTGAGCCTAGATCGCGCCACTGCACTCCAGACTAGGTGACAGAGCAAGATTCCGTCAAAAAAAAAAAAAAAAAAAAAAAAAAGAGTTACAAGGTCTCCACGGGCCAGGCATTCAGTTTAACTAGAAGAGACCCTTCCTTAAAGGAATATACCTGTTTCAGCGTCAGAGCTGTGAGTCCAGAACTCCAAGAGTGAATGCTGCTTCCTTTTGCAAGAGGCTCCAATCAGAAATACCATCAGTCATAGAGAACTGAAGCTCCAAAGAGGTCATTACGGTTGTGGGGCACCAAAGGAAGAAGCACTTCTGTACTTGCAACTCTTCCTGGTCAGGAGACTCCCCTCTGGACTTCATAAACATCCATAGTACAGTCATCTACAATTCAGCAGGGGAAGCTACAACAAAGACACACTAATTGGAACAAAGGCCCCACCCGTAAGGTCTGCTAGCTTCCTTCCCCTACTGCAAACCATGTTCAAACCACCTTGGCTGAATTCAGCTATCCCCTCCTTCATCGGACTGGGCAGGATGATAAATTGGGCCAGTTAATATTTCCTTAACGTGTATCTCATAGAGCCATAAAAGTTTAAGTCCCTGCCCTCGCCAGAGTTTCCCAGCATACTTGGAGAGAGGCATGTAAGAACTGTGGACCTCTTTCAGGACAGAGAGAACCCAGCTCCATTCTTTCCTCCTTAAAGAAGCTAAAGCTGAAGTAGAGTCCGAGGAGGGGGAATCAGGGGCAGAGAGGGAGAGAACAGTTCTATGTTAGTAAACAAGATGTATTTACTTTCAGTTTTGATTGGCAGCTGGCTCAGGGCTCAATCAAATAAACTTCTACTATTTTCATTCCATGCAATGCTCTATATTTGGCAGCAAGATCATTACAGACACCATCTATTCCAGTTCTGGGAACCCCTAGACTTAGCAGCCATAACCACTTTCTGGCTGTGGCTATAGAATTTGTTCCATTTGTTTGATTTGGGCTTGACCTGCGCAGCAGCTATTTTTTTTAAGGAGTCTGTTTCAATTGAGGGCATTTACTGCCCCATTATTATAACATCTCATGTTCTATCACTGCTTCACCAAAAGAATTATGAGAGTTTTGCGAGGCAACAGGGGTAACGGTAAGAATTTGTCTAGATTTCATTAGGTCAGTTTCTCATTTTCCAATAGGTAATCTTCATCAGCATTACAAACCCATTCTAGGGCAATAAGGGCCCAAAGACTAGTCAATACCTCATCCATGGCTTCCTATGGGAGCTTTTCTCTTTCAAGGAAATCTCCCCCAAGGTAACCAAAGCTCCCTTATAGCAGCCTGGCCCCACTCTAAGAAATTCTAAGTCTCCTAGTGAATCTAAGGTTGGCGTGATAGTCTACAGGAGGGGATAAGCTGTAAAATGGTGCAACTAAAAGAACCTTGAGGGTTAATACTTCCTGAACAAGTATTGCATACCCCACACCTTCATCTTCTAAGGGAACCACCCAAGGTTATAGCTATTTGCTTGGTTTCTACCTATAGTGGTTACAAATTTCCTTCCTTGTATGCTAGAGCATGAAATTATAACTGTTGTTACAAAGAGGGTCAGAATCTTCCTCCAGACTAGATTGGGTCACTGGCCTACTTATCACAATGGGTGGATCTGAAGCTGACTGTTAGATTGTCAAAAACATCTCCATGCCTGGAACAGGGCTAGTAACATCCAGGGCACCTTTCAAACAGCTGACTTTGAACCTATTTCCAGGTACTTGGATTACAATCATCTCTCCAATTCTTCCTCATCAACAGATAATAAAATGGAGGGTCATTTATTCCCTAACTGACCAAACAAGTTGATCAACATGTTCACTAATGATGTCCATGGATTCCTCTCAAATCTCATCAATTGGCCCAGGAGGTCTTCATCCTTTCTCTTCCAGAAACTTATGTCTCTATCAGGACCCCATCCTCATCCCTAAAACTGCCAACAACTACGAAGGGTTTGAGTTTTATCTTATTCACAAGCTAATAAGTTAGCCTGCCACAATTTCACAGATGCTGGCAGGATACAAAAGACTTCTCGGTCAGAGACTTATTACTCACAATAATGAGACTTATTACTTCCAATAAAGGAAGCCCAGGTATCAGCATTTTCTTGTGACAGTTCTCTGATCCCCAGTTCCCTCAAGGTGACATGACACCTGTACATGCAATTGATTGTATTGCAGCAAATGACCCTGAATGTAGGGACATCAAATATTTTTTATAATGGGCAGTAAACAAGCCTGCCCTTGGTTCCAAAGGAAGACATTATCTTTATTATCATTCTGGACAGTAAGCATGCCTGCTCTTTGCTATGGAGGGAGGTACTATGACTTTCTTCTAAAGTTGTTCACAAACATCCTTGAAAAGGGAGTCTGTGACAACGACAATGGACATGGAGATGTTTTTGACAATCTAACAGTCAGCTTCAGATCCACCCATTGTGATAAGTAGGCCAGTGACCCAATCTAGTCTGGAAGAACTCTGGAGTATCAGGTGTTACTCATAACACATACAGAAATGTGAGAGACCCATGGAGAACTGCCTTCTTCCAAGAGTAGGTTCACAATGTTCCAGTCTAAAGCGCTTCTGTGTCTTCCCTATGCACTTAAGACACAATTCTAACTCTCAAAGCATACAAGAAATGATGTTCTCTCTATTCCATAAACATCCCAATCTCTATGCTATTTCAGGACCTTTGTACCTATGGGTGTATGGGATAAGAGAAAGAGGAGCATCGAGAATGCCATCCCGGTTTCTGACTAAATAGACACCAGGAAGACCATCTGAGGAAGGTGTAGAGGAAAGCTGGTTAGAGAGGAACACGACCAGGCAACCCTCCCTCTATGTGCCCAGCTCCCCTCACTCTCCATACCTGTGTTGAAATGCCACTTTCTTATGGTATCCCTGTTCACCACTGTATTCACAGAGACTGGCTTATCATAAATGCTCAAAAAATGGTTGTTGTAGAATCTGACACTCAATTTCTTTGAAAAATGAAAATAACACTTGTTTGATTATGGTGATAACACAAGATATCCTGAAAAGCATCTAACACATTGGTTGGCATACAGTAGGTACTCAGATGTCATTCTCTTTTCCTACCACCCTTTCATAGTCACAGTAGCATCTGTTTCTCTCAGACAGAGCATATATTTATAGCACTCGTTATGACAGATGACGAAACTGGAGCTCACTGTTCTTCTACGGCTTCTCCTAAATAATAAAGTAAGTAAAAGTCGTCTCTGACTCCTAGCCTACTAAGCCGTAACACTGAAATTATCCTATTTGATACTAAGTATGTATGTTCACAAGACATAATACTTTTACTTGTAAATGTTGTCTAATTAAATCATAACAGTTTGCTTTTACCTTAATGTAGAAGAAACCATTTTCTCCCTTTTCTCATATTTTTATTCCATTTTATAAAATAAAAACTTTCTTGTGAGTATCAGGTATTACTTCTTTCCTTTCTGATGAGTAACAGAAGAAAAGGTCACAGGGCAGGTTTCATTAACCCTTCCTGGGCTACCTTCTTCAGATGCAGCCTGCCTTCCAGATGCACATAGCGTTCTTTCTCTGTCTTCTGCTTCTGGAGACAGAGGTCTGATTGCATTTGTTAAGTTCAGCTTGGGTAAAGAAGGGGAAGCATGATTTAGGCCTTAGGTTCATGGACAGCCGTCCAGTCTGGCTTTATTAACAATAAACCTGGTATTGTCATCTTTGTCTAACTCCTGTGATTATTCACAATTGATTTGAAACTCTTAAGAGAATGGGATAAGAGTGGCTCCTCAGACATCAACAACTTTATGTAAATATCTCCCTCATTTAAACATGATTTATTTTTTGGCAAATATTTTCAAAGTAAAATCAATTTTACAATTAGGAATAGTCAAACATGACTGCCTGACCTACTGAGACAACAAATATTACAACAATCCAATGGGCTCTCACACAGAAGCCATTGGCTATTATTTTACACGTGCCTAATAAACTAAACATGTTGGTTTCTATGTCTGCAGCTCCTCAAAAACAGATAAGGGAATAGCTGAAATCAAATGAGAGCAACCCAACAGCAGACAGAAAAACTATGATTCAGACATAAGAATTCAAAAGATCTTACAGGGCAATGGACGTTTCACACCTCAACAGCCCATTAGGGTTTCATTTCAGTGACTGATTACATAATAATGGCCTCAGACATCAGAAAAGTATGAAACTGTTCAGCTAGGAAATTTTCACAGCACAAAGAGCCTAGGACTAGGGGTCAAAGGAGGCTGGAGCTCTCATCCTCCCCTCCCAGCAGGGTGACCTTGGGCAAGTCAGCCCCCTTAACCCTCAGTGTCTATACATGGAAACAAAAAAAGTCTTCTGCATCTCAACTGGTTTTAAGCTATAAATATGTTTTATAAACTATACAGGATTCTGTATCTTTTGTCAGACCAGTCTTCTCCATGTTTCCTGTGTTCTAGTCACACTGAATTTCTGTCAGTTTCTTGAAAACAAAAAGGGCCTTTTTTTTCTTACGAGGCCTCTTTTCCTCGTTTCCAGTACCTGGAATGCTCTCCCCCACATTCTGTAAGGTGGCTGGCTCTCATCCTTCAGATCTCAGCTTCAATTTCACTTTCTCAGAGACAGCTTTCCTGACCACTCAACCTACAGTAGTTTTTCCCCTCTGTTTCTTCTCATAGTGCCCTCTCGTTTTTCTTCTTAGCAGTTATCACAATGTGTGTATCATTTATGTGTGTTTGTTTTACCTGTTGAGTGCGTGTCTTCCTACTAGTTCATACACTCTGTATGTCCATTTTTCCATCAGTTTATGTACAAGGCTTAGCACAGTGCCTAATAGCACTCAACAAATTTTTGTTAAAGACTTAATGAATGAATATACAAATGTAAGGCAATAATACCCGTGCATTTTACAAAGCAGATACATGTAAAATAATGTTTAGAAAAATGCTCAATCAAAATAGTTCAACCTGAAAAAAATGTTTGGTGCTTTAAATGGGTAAAACCTAGAATATCTGAAAATCCCAACTACGTTCGATGATTCCTTTTCACTGTGAGTTCTATATAGAAGTATGACTTTATAGATGCATTTCCAACAAAAAGGGAGTTTTTAAAATTAACTTATTAATTTTCTCATTTGAGCCTGTGAGATCATTCTTGTCTCACTTTCACTGAGGAAAATAATTGAAAATTCAAATATTTAGCAACTTCCTCAAGGTCACGACAATGATACTCAACAGTCAAGATTCAAACTCAAGTCCTCTGATACAAGTCCAGGACCCTCCAATACACTAGATTACCCCTACTTTAAAGACAAAGCTCTGTCCAGAGGGCTCACTAACAACACTTGGGTTTCTATTAAACTAGTTTCAGACCACTGTGTTTTGCTCTGTTGAAGCATAAACTTCAATAAAATTAACAGTAAGTAAACAGCAGCTATGAAGCTATCGGGAGGTTCGCTTCAGGGTTTGTTTTCCTTTAACATTTGCTTTAATTCAAACCATAAAGAAAGGAAAATATTATACAGCAGCAAGACTTAGCAATACTTTAGATAAACAGGGCCTAAACAGATATAGATAATATAGATAATTATTTTTCTCAAATATATATTTCATATTGTATATAATTTTATAGAACTGTATCAAAATGATTACATAAGCATTATATATAAAAAACCATTTTTCCCAAAATGACAATAAGCACTACCACAGTGCAAAATCTGTGCCACAGGAAAAACTATCAGAAAGACCCCTTTGCCTTCCCTTAACCATTAATACAGAACAAACACAACACCAGCGGAGTCCCTGCTTGTGTGGAGTGCCTCCTAAGAGAAATAAGTATTAGTAAGACAGCTGCTTCTGGATAATGGGCTCCTGTGTCTGTGAAAACTGCTACAAACCAAACAGTTTAGATTTTTTGACCTGACCTGGAAATGGAAGTGTTTGGATTTATGTGAAATTCTGAAATGTATAGTGTGAGAATGCAAGGATATTTGGGGAATTTTTCTGAATAATTTCTTCAGTTCAAAAATTATCTTACAATTAGATTAGGTACCATAATTTAATTAGATCAAAACAATTCACCTCTCTACAGTTCATTTTGCTACTTCAACAACATTCAGATATTTCTGCAAAATACATTTTGTGAAAATAATACAGAGGTCCCCCCTTTTCTTTGCTAGGAAATAAAACTGGTAGAGTTTATGCATAAATAAAGAGACTAGTTAGTTTTTTCTGCTCTTTTATAATAGAAAATAAACTCTTAAAATAGGACAATCTCAGTTCAAAAAGACTCAGATTAGCCAAAAAGAATCACTTCAACCTGGGAGGCAGAGGGTGCAGTGAGCCGAGATCATGCCATTGCATTCCAGCCTGGGCAACAGAGTGAGAATCCATCTCAAAAAAAATAAAAATAAAATATATATATATATATACACACACACACACACACACACACACACACAAACACACACACACACACACTGAATAATGCTTTGACACTTCAAATGCTAATAGATAGTAAACTAATCTTTAGCAATCTTATGCTCATAACTCTTTCACATTCACTATACTCTTTGGTCCTTATATCTTATTATAAGGCTTGCTTCATAATAATGGCTCACATTTCTAAATCTGTAACTGAGTAGATACTACGATCACTTCAGCAGCATTCAACTTCTATCTTCTGCATAACTTTCATAACAATAGTTATAAATAATAAATAATAACCTCAGAAATAAAACAAAAATATTTAGGAAAAGTACCATGGAATTCTAGTCAAGCACGAAGTTCCCTAACATGACCACATCATCAGAAACATCAAAATATGTATTCATATAAGTAAAATACACCAATTTTAATAATGCACATGGGTTACTCCATTTGATTGAAAAACTATAAATAAGTAGTATAACTCTTGACTTTAATGTTGGTGATACTAAACTGATGATGTTCGTTATGGGCTGAATGTCTGCATTGCCCCAAAGTTCATATGTTGAAGCCCTAACTTCCAATGTGAGATTATTTGGAGATGGGCCTTTGATAGATAATTAGGCTTATATGAGGTCATGAGGAGCAGGGTCATCACGATGGGATTAATGCCTTTATAACAAGAGGCACCAGGTAGCAAGCAGGAGCACACTCTTCTCTCTCTCTCTCTCTCTCTCTCTTTCTCTCTTTCTCTCTCTCTCCCCACCCCTAACCCCCAAGACAGGAAGAAAGCCCTCACCAGAAATTGATCATGCCGGCACCTTGATCTTGGGCTTCCCAATCTCCAGACCTGTGAGAAATGCATTTGTATTGCCTAAGCTACCCAGTCTATGGTATTTTGTAACGGCAGCCTGAGCTGACTATGACAATATGCAACTATGTAATACAACAATTTTGAAATTTTGAGAATTATATTTCTAATAAAAGCATGCCCTCTTATTTTTATTGCTTTTTACATTCAAGATCCTGAATTCTTGACATACATAACATAAAAATGATTTTTCAACACAAGAAGCTTAATCTTTGAATATAAATAACAATACAAATCTCTTTAGAGATCTTATAGAAGGTACTTATATAGCAATCAATGAGGACAAGCCATCCCAAGTAAGCTTAAGAGTATGGTTCATCCCCAGGAAATTGAAATCATTAGAGAACTATTTTTCTAAGGATAGTGGCCTCTAGCTCCATCCATGTCCCTGTAAAGGACATTATCTTGTTCTTTTTCATGACTGCATAGTTGTCTATGGTGTATAGGTACCACATTTTCTTGATCCAGTCTATTATTGATGGGCATTTAGGCTGATTCCATGTCTTTGCTATTGTGAATAGTGCTGCAATAAACATACATGTGCATGTGTCTTTATAACAGAATGATTTATATTTCTTTGGGTATACATCCAGTAATGGGATTGCTGGGTGGAGGAGAATGCACAAACACATAGTGGGGAACGACACACACTGGGGCCTCTTGGAAGGGTGGACGGTGGCAGGAGGGAGAGGATCAGGAAAAATAACTAATGGGTACTAGGCTTAAGAGATGGGTGATGAAATAATCTGTACAACAAACCTCCATGACACAAGTTTACCTATGTAACAAACCCTGCACTTGTACCCCTGAACTTAAAATAAAAGTTAGAAAAAAAGAAAGGAAAAAGAAACTATTTTTCAAAACCATTTATCTGAATCTTTACTAGGATATCTATGTACCCAAAAGGTAGATTTATTATTCTACTGTCTAAAAGCTGTGGCAGCAGTCTTCATGAGAAGTTCTGGGGAAAATCAAGGTTGTATAGAAAGACTCTGTTTTTAAGATTTCCCACAAACTTTCATGTGAAAAAACAACAACAACAACAAAACACCACACTTCAATCTGTTTTCAATGGACCTGATTAAACAGAAGCTGAATGTCTTCATAAACAGAAATAAAGTTTTCCACATTTTTATCTTTTTCCCTGGCACAACTTTTAATAAACTAAAGAACTCTTCCTTTCTTTCTCTATAAACTATTCTTGTTCCAGAAGTCCTAACAAAAATGTATTTTAAAATTTTCATGGAAATTCTTATAAAAGGTTTTACAGAAAAAGAAGCAATATACGGCAATGGAAATTAGTACATATTTAGAATCAGACAGTAAAGAATTTGTTTTCCCTTTCTGCTGCATACCAGTTGTGTGAAATTCTTCATCAGAAAAATTAAGATAAACTAACAATACCTGAGTTATTCTGGTGAATAAATGACATGTGAACCTTAAACGTATAGCACAGAGTAAACATTCGGGAAACAGTAGCTAGTCTTTATCTTCTTCCTCTATTATTACTAATAGGACAATTATTATTGCTATGACTTTTCAACAATGTCACCATCACTGCCATGATGTCCAATAATAATAATAATAACAGTAACTATTATTACTGGTAGTATGTTCACTCCTGGTAGTTAAAGATAATAACTTCCACCTCTCTGGAATTCATAGTTATATAAGACTTACTCAAGAATTTCAGTGACATTTTGTCACAGAAGCTGTAAATAAGGATTTCTAGAGCATATATAACCTTGTTCTTAATACCACAAACATTAATGCAGTTATTATGTCTGCAGTTTTCTAAAAATACTATAGCACATCCAGTAATTATGCATGGTTTACTTAGAACAAGCTACACTGTAGGTGCTATGAGCATTCTATTCAAAAATGTGACAACAGAAAGGTAGCATTCTCATCATAAAGCCCACCTTCCCTCACATGAGTACTAAAAGTCTTCTGGTTATCTGAATTTCCATCAACAAACAAGTTTTTGAAAATTAGAATACTTAATGTCAGAAATGGGTTTTCACTGACGAAAACAGTAGCCTCTTGAGTAGCACTGTGAATGGCAGAAATGAACTCGCACATCTCATTTTAATAGAAGTTAAAACTACTCAAGATAAGTAGATCACTAAAATATTTTAGCAATACTCTCCACCCTTACGTAAATCAAGTGTAAAAATTAGATAAGCCTGCAGCTTTCACTTTCAAGAGGATGTGTTTGGCTAAGTCTTTTTAAGTATTCCTATGCCTAGTCATGAACTACAGAAGATTCTAATTGCCTGATGCTAGACATAAGGTGAGAGAATCCGGTCTTGGAATTTTCACATTTATCTCAACTGGAGTTTTCATACCAGGTAATGGTCAAAACATCTAAAAGGACATAAGAGCTAAAGTGTCCTTGATCCTACAGAACAAATAAAGGGTTATTTTTTATGTGTGTTTCCTTGCCAAGAAATGTTCAAAAAATATCTATATGTAAGCCAGAATTTGGTTTAACATTTCTTTCATTCTTACCTAGAAGCAAAGTTTGGAAGGAAAAGTGGACAGTCTTCACTCATCTCAACATTTGTCACCTAACAGAACTAAAGAACCATCATTTTATAACACACATACACATACACAGCATGGAAGCACAGGCATACTCACATGCCAATGCTGTTCTCTGGCAAGACGTTAAAAATAGAATCTTGAATAATAGATAATTGAGAAACTTATGGGTCAAGTAGACATAGAGGATAATGCAATAACTATCATGATACATTATTCAGGAAAGTTATCTTCATTGTGGGAGAATAAACATTCTCAGCACAACTTACAGACATGGTTTTTACAAGTGAAATTTATTCCAAAGTAAAGAAATTACTACCCACAGTGATACTTTATTGTAATATATGCTTGTTTTCAAGTATAATAAGCTATGAACTTACTATCATTTGAACTTGTAGATACATGCCTGAAATATCATTAGTGTTGGGACAAGATGATCAACTCTTCACAATTGTCTCTGATGATATTTTGAGCTAAGACATGTGAAGCTTTGTTAGTGGTATTAACTTTGTTGGTTTTGCTACGGGCGACTGATTTTCCAACTTTCATTCTGTCTTGCAAGATTCTTCCTTTTATTAAGCTTGGCTTTGACTGTGTTTCTGTCATTCTCCTTTCAATCCAGCTACAACTCTGGCCTCATTATCATCATGCATTAGTAAGTTAAGTCAGCTGGATATGTCCATTAACAATAGATTCCAATTATTTTCTTTTTAATGATTTCTAACTTGTATTTGCTGATGAAATAGTGTCAAATAAATTTTTAAAAGAAAAAATATATTCTCACATATCTGTTAGAAAAATCACTAACTTAATTTTTTTCTAGATTTCTTTTAAGATTCAAATTACCGGCCGGGCGCGGTGGCTCAGGCCTGTAATCCCAGCACTTTGGGAGGCCGAGGCGGGCGGATCACGAGGTCAGGAGATCGAGACCATCCTGGCTAACATGGTGAAACCCCATCTCTACTAAAAATACAAAAAATTAACCGGGCGTAGTGGCGGGCGCCTGTAGTCCCAGCTACTCGGGAGGCTGAGGCAAGAGAATGGCGTGAACCCGGGAGGCGGAGCTTGCAGTGAGCTGAGATTGTGCCACTGCACTCCAGCCTGGGCGACAGAGCCAGACTCCGTCTCAAAAAAAAAAAAAAAAAGATTCAAATTACCTGTTATACCAATTTTATATGTATGTATATGACATTCTTAACCATTTATGAAATGTAGATCAAAGTGTTGTATAGTTTCTTTCACTTAATATTAAGTATTATATTGTTTTAAAACATTTTCCATGTTGCTTCATTGTTTACCTTTTAAGCTCCTCCTCATAACAAAAAAACAGTCAACACAAACTTCCTTTTGAACAAGATATTACTGGTCAAATCTATGGTAGCCAATGAATTGTGAGGTTACTGTGTTTTATCAGTTGCAACCAAATCATATCACATTGTATACACAAGATGATGCATAAGGTATACAAACTGTTGAAACTATCAGACTATTTGTAAAGCTTTGGGCAACAAAAATAAAAATGCAAATCAAAGCTTTATTTAAAATAGATTTGGCAGCATTCAAAAAGATTAAGTTGTAAGGTTTCTGTGATAATAAAATAGATTGAGATCTATAGTTCAAGAATAAGTACCACATAAATAAAGGAGAGATTCAATAAATACTATCTTCTCCTGTTTTTTTTTTTTTTAACACAGCATTCAGTTTTGCCATTTTAAATTCTTTTAAATTCCTTCTTATGATCTAGATGGGTAAGAGGCTGGGAAGAAGGTATAGGTGAACAAATTTGGCACCATGTAGCTAATTGTTAAAGATGGATGGTGGGTATAAGGGTTCATTAGGTTCCTTTCTCTACCTCTGTACACATTTGAAAATTTCCATAATACAATGTTACGGGAAAAGAATCTTTCTCAACATCATTCATGACCATGTTAAAGAACTTGTACCCAACACCCTTCCTGTAATGAAACATTTAGAAATCCAGAGAAATAAGTGAAATGGTTGATTTTAGATGTTAGACAAAGGCAGTGGAGGACTGTAATCCAGGAAAGAAGGGAAACAAAGAAGGTCAGCACTATTATCACAACTGTCTGTCTACAGTAGCTTTCTGGACTGTGATGCGGGAGGGGGTATCCTCAGTTAAGCAGTCAGATAGAGTTCTGGAAGGTTAAGGTGTCTGGCGTCTGCAGGGCACGGTACTGGGGATAACACAGCTAAGTAGACAGAGAGCTCCACAAATCTGCATGGGGACTCACTATGTAGTTGCTAAAGACTGAACTACATATACATAGGTTGAAACACAACAAGACTGTGCAAAAGAAAGGGCCAATTAATGAGCTGTAATCTTAACAATATGCAGTTTACAGGGAGCTAGAAGACATTTGTATTTTATCCAGCCAGAGTACAGAGGCCTCACTAAATACTGGACACATTCAACTGAGATCCTGAAAGTTCACACCTTAATGGTAAGACAAAACTAACACTAGATTAAGGGCTTCAGCAGCCTCACTATAATACCATTTAAAAACAAGCCTCTAAAATTTAAGCTGATTCGGAAGTTACTTAACGGCCTTCTAAAACAAGGTTTAACACTCCATAAAAAAGACAATAAAACCCAGACAGTCAACAGCCAAATATCCAGCATCTCATAAAATGTTACTTGTCATGCAAAGAAAATGTAAGCAGAAGAAAAATCAGTCATTAGAAATAGGCCCAGAAATAACAGAGATAATATAATCTGAAGAAATTGATATGAATTGATAATTGATATTATCATATATTCAAGAATCTAGTGAAGACATGAATATAACAAAAAAAGAAATGAAATGTATAGAAATGGAATGAAATGCAATTTCTAAAGCTAAAATATAGAACATTTAAAATAAAAATAAATTCTTTGGACTGGATTAATAGCACATTTGACACTGAAGTGGAAAAGATCAGCAAATGTGAAGATGTAGCAAACTGAAGTACGAAAAAGATACAGAGAGCAAACGACAAAGAATAGAGCCACAGGGGCCAACTTCCCTAACTTCACCCAGCTCAGCTCTCTCCCTCACTGCACTCCAGCCCCTCTGTCCAGTTTGCTGTTCTCCATGCACAATAAGTTCCTTTCAGCTTTATGGTTTCTTCATCTCATATCCCCATTGTCTAGAAGCTCTGCCCACATATTTGAACGGTTGCCTTTCTTGCCAACTGGTCTGTGCTCAAAAATCCCCATCTCAAACACACCCTCATCAACCACTAGTGTAAACTAGCCAACACCTAACCCCAGCATTCTCTATCAGAACATTTTGTTTTATGTACTTATTGCACTTACGTCTATGTAAAATTATCTTTTTCACGAGTTAATTTGAACATTATCTGTCACCTTTCTCTCCCCTCCAAGTAGGATGGAAGTTTCATATCAAGGTGTACTTTTGTCTTCATTCTTGTAACCCTGGCACCTAGAACACTGCATGGCACATAATGGGAACTCAATAAATTTTATTTGTTCATTTTTTGGTTCAATTAGACTGTCAACATCAAAGATCAGGCCCTTATCAGAATGAAGAGCAAACAAGAGAAATGGCAAAGGGAGCCAGAAACACTGCAAAAAGATTGTAGGAATTATTCTTCATCAAACATTCTTGATTTGATTGGTATTTCATGTCCTACATTTTCTACTCAAGTTATTTTACAAACTTTTCTGATGACATTTTAAACCAGGTAAAGTTTGCTAAAATAGATGTCTGAAGTTTATACTTCTTTTACTAGAGCTCTCAAATTGGCAGTCCACAAGTTGAATCTTGCTAGAAGATGTTTTATTTTACCCACACAAAATTTTGAATTGGAAATCGATATTTATGAATTGCTGGAGCTCTCATAAAAATCTGGATTTGCAGCTGCTTCTTCTAAGTCAAATGGCAAGGCACTGTTTGCCTATGACAGCAATGAGATGTAGCCCACTGATGAGGGGTTAACCCTGTGGTTTATTACAGCCCCCACATTCCTATATTATTTGCACTCAAAGCATTTCATACACTTACATTTCTGGCCTGGATCATGAGGCATTTTGTTTCAGCATACATTCACTCATAGGCCCCAGCTATCAGAATAAGAGACCAAAACTAACTTGCCATCATTTTCAAAAGAAGATAAAAGTTCCTAATACAACTCAAATGCCATTCTTTCATTCATTTATTCATACATGAATTCAACAAATGTTTATTAAGTGCATAATATGTGTCAAGGACTGTCCTAGGTGGTTAAGTATACAACACTGAAATAAAAATCTACAAAATCTATACCCTCATAACACTTATATACTAATTGATGGAGACAGAAAAGAGTAACAAAACAAAAAAACTAAAATTTATTATGCTACCTAGAGAATGTTCATTACTATTGGGCAAAGTAAAGCAAGTAAGGAGTGTCCAGCAGTTGAGGAACAAATGCTATTATAAAATGGGTAGTCAGGGAAAGCTTTACTCAAAAGATATTTTGGAAAACACCCGAAGGGGCTGAGGGAGTGAGTTATACAAACACTTAAGAGATGAACGTTTTAGACATAGAGGAAAGTAAGTGCAAAAGCCCTGAGGCAGGTGCATACTTCTGGCATATTCAAAGACCATATCCTGCTATTTTGGCTAGGGTGAATTAAATGAGGAGGAGACAGATAAGAGACAATGTCAAAGGTGCAACTAAGGGCCTGTTTGTGTAGAGCCTCAAAGGCCACTCTAAAGATTGTGACTTTGAGTGAGATTGGAAGCCAGGTTTGAGCAGAGGAACAACAGGATCTGACTTAATCTTTTAATGGCTTACTTTGGGTGTTGTGCAGAGAATATACCATAAGGAGACAAGTTAGAAGGCTACTGCAATCACCGAGATGGAGATGAACCTCTGAGCTAGGTTGGTAGCAATAAAGATGTAGAAATTTATTAAATTCTGGTTATATTTTAAGGGTAGAGCCAACAGGATTGCCAATGGATTAGATGTCTACAGATGAGGGAAGAGGTCTAGGTTGGAGATAAAAGTGTGAATCTTCCCTATAAAAAATGGTATTTAAAGATCAGAGACTGGATGAGATCACCAAAGGAGTATCCAACATTAAAAACGTGAGGCTGGGTACGGTGGCTCATGCCTGTAATCCCAGCACTTTGGGAGGCCGAGGCAGGTGATTCACAAGGTTAGGAGTTTGAGACCAGCCTGGCCAATATGGTGAAACCCCGTCTCTACTAACAATACAAAAAAATTAGCTGGGCATGGTGGTGCATGCCAGCTACTCGGGAGGCTGAAGCAAGAGAACTGCTTGAACCCGGGAGGTGGAGGTTGCAGTGAGCTCAGACTGCACCACTGCACTCCAGCCTGGGCAATAGAGCAAGACTCTGTCTCCAAAAAAAAAAAAAAAAAAACTACTTGAAGAGATGAGGAGGAAGATTTGTAATGGACATGGAAGAGTGCCCACCACATGGGTCTGAAGGCTTCAAAATTTATGTTTAAGCAAGAATGGGTAGAAAACTTTGCATTACTCACTGTTGAAGGAGTGATACTTAATCATCACCCAAACGAAGAAGCCGAGAGCTTGAAGGATGGAAGGAACTGATTTTTAAAAAGTCACACAACTAATTATGGCAGAACCCAGATTTGAATAAGCGTACACCTAACTTCTGACCTACTCTTTGACCTATCCAATATGCTCCCCTTTATAACACTTAAACACCACCATACCATACAGAAAAATAATTCTCTAATGTGAGCCAGGAAATGTTTACTGAATATTTATGAATGACTGGTTCATAAATTACAGATTTGCCTCCAAGCTGAGAAGCCCCAATTAAGTTTGAAACATGCAGTATCTAGAATCAGACTTCTTCAGTTCATGTTTTCACTCTGCCATTAACTAGGTACATGATTTTGGGACAAGTTATTTAACCACTCTGTGCCTCGGTTTTATCATCTCTAAAACAGGCATAACAACAGTTACCTATGCATAAAGTTAAAGTGAGTAAATAAAATAATCCATGAAAAATGCTGGCAACAGTGTTTGGCATAGAATAATGCATAATAGGGGTTAGCAATAATTGTTACTAGACACTGTGTTAAATCTGGGCAATCCTCTTGCCCTTTTCCATATTTCCTATTAAGTACAGCTACAAAACAAAACGGGAGGACACAGGGAGGCATGCATAATCACCATTTTAAATGTACATTACCACTGTAAATCTCCATTTTAAGTGTATAATTAACACATTTTAAATCTCAGAAGTCAGAAAAAGAGTTAAATGCAGTTATATATTTTGAAAAAAAAAATTTAAAAAGGATAATTACCCTTCCTCAAGAACCTAATAAAGTAAAATACATGTTTTACATAGTAGTAAAGAGAAATGGAAAAGCGTATGAAAGCAAACACAGTGAAACTGTGGGGAAATGCATGGTTTGGAATACACAGTACAATCAGAAGTCCATGTGAATTTAGATATGAAAAGGACATCATGAAATGTGGAACGAAGTTGCACAGGAGAATGTTACACAAAAATGAAGTATTTTGCTCTCCCTTGATCTCAGCCATCTGGTCTTCTCCAAAGCCCTCCCCATGACAGAATTGCCATGTTCTT
This sequence comes from Gorilla gorilla gorilla, assembly GCF_029281585.2. Taxonomy (NCBI): domain Eukaryota; kingdom Metazoa; phylum Chordata; class Mammalia; order Primates; family Hominidae; genus Gorilla; species Gorilla gorilla. The sequence continues at coordinate 157,546,010 of NC_073229.2, read as the reverse complement.
TTTTGACCGTTGAAATAACACAACGCAATTATCTGATAAACTATCTCTCCAGGAACCTGGAGCTCCACAGAGCAGGGACTGGATCTTCATCTTTACAATGTCAGTATTACCAAAGATTTTTAAAATGTAATTTGGTCACACATCATCCTTAAAACAATGCTTCCATTTCCATAAAATGCAGAATTGCAGAAACAGAAAGCCAGTCTGAATCGTATGGAAAGTTCACACTCTGGGTGCCTTACGATGTGTGGTTAAGACTCAAAGCCTACAGCCAGGCAACAGGACATGAAATCCTCATTCTGCTACTCACCAGGTAAGCCACCTGGGGCAAATTATTGCCTGAGAACAGGAAAATGAGCATACCTGCCAGATGAAAGTGATAGGAAGACAGAAGGAAATAAATTATGAGGAGGACTTAGTGTGAAGTGACACAGGAGGCACTCAATAAATATTAGCAGTTATTTTGTAGAAATAGTAGTAATTAAGGAACTGCACAAATAAAAGACTTGTAGAATGTTCTAAGACTATAATTTTGAGATCCCAAGGTTGCTAATGATAAGATTTTTAAAGATAATAAACTTTCTGAGAAAAATGAATTTGGATTGGTATTAATTCTATCTGGACATTGCAGAACATGCTTAAGAAGGTTTGTTCATCTGAATATGACGTCGTCCGACTACTAGTCTTTCAAGCCTGTGAAACTGTACATTCTAAGACCACGTCAAGAAAGATTATGTAATCATCCCTTGGGAAAAAAAAAAACTGAATGACTATATCAAATTTTAGCCCCAAATCTGACCAAAATTAAATTCATTTAGATCTAGAATTTAAAAGAAGGAAAACAAACTTTAATACCTCTGGAACATACAGATGACATAACTCAAAAAGACTAATGTATAAACCAATCACTTCAATCATATCAAGCAGTCATTTATTTCTCCAAAAGTAGTTTCCTTTCAGGATCCCTAAGCCTGACACAGCCCACAGATGGCATATAGGGAGGGCATTTGACTGAGAAAGGAGTGAGCAAGTCAAGTGTCTATTGCCTCCTGGAGTGTAGACTTTCATGATCTTTAATTGCTAGTCTGCCCACGATCAAGTCTTCCACTCCAAGTAGCCAGCATTCAAATTACTCTGAACTAGAAATACTCAGTTTCTCTAAAAGATGTCCTTACCTTCTCTTAAGCACTGCATAGCAGTGTGCAGAAGAAAATAGGAAAATATGTCTCAAAATGTATTATAATTATAAGAGACTTTTCCTTAAAAATTAAGGGAGAATCTAATGAATAGACTATTTTTATTACTTTATCCCTTTCTAAAAAATCAGTTTTCTTACAGTTGACTAAGTTAACAGACAGATTAACAATTTAATTATCATTACTCTCAATTTTAATTTTTAAGATACAACAAAAGTATTATTTTTAAATGTGCATTCTGTCACTTTATTACTGAAACAGGTAATGAAATAGTAATGCTGTCGAATGTACTCTCTAAATATGCTGTTTTCTGGTTTATTTACAAAGAAAAGGTGAATGAGATTGATAATCAGCAAAATGTATATTTCTTTGGAAATTAAAGGTTGAGGATGCAGGTCTTAGATTTACATTTTTAATTTAAAATATTTTAGTAAATCTTGTTTGTGTACATATGTCTATGCAAAGATATATACATCATACTTACTACGCATATTCCTCATAAAAGTATGGAAAATTCTAGTTTGTTAAGACAGATTAGCCAAATGTAACTCTTCAGAAATGACAGACTCAATATCTCATCATATCTGCAACTTTCCCTCAACATAACAGCTGCAGTATTTAATTAGCAAACTATATGAAAAGAGCATATTTAATAATTTTTCTTTCATAGCATAGTTTTACACAGTATTTTTTTTCTTTTAAATTTCTTAATTCCAGTGATTCATTTCAAAAGGCTAGATAAGATCATGGGTCCCATACATACACAAAGTTAGGAAAACAGCATATTGAAAGTTAACAATTTTACCTTATTACAGACATCTCAAGGAGTATCTAGTCCTTTCTCAGAAATAAGAAATAATAAGACTGTTCCTTTCTAAAATGGAAGGCATCTATTTAACCCTATTAAGTAGAGAGAAGAAATCTCAAGGCATTAATGGCATTTCTAGAAGATAAGCTAATAAGTTTCTCAGTTCTGATGATATTGATATATGGAGTAATTATTATATAAACACATAATTTTATACCATTCACATTGTTATAAACAACTGAAGATGGAATGAGTAAATGAAAAGATGCAACTTTGGTATGATGAAAAGAATATGTATCAAAATCCATAATTTGGGTTATGTATACTATATGCAAATTTGGATGCAATGTTATATTGAAATGTTTCATAAATATAATCTCTAAATGCATAATGTATAAAATATATATAATATTAACATCAAAATGATCATTTCAAATGCCCACACATTTAAAAATACCAACTTTGTCTAAGGGTAGTTTTCTTCCTTAATTGGTTTATTACCTACAATGGATCAGTTCCAAGTACAAATGGACCATATCAAATATATCGTAAAGCTGACCTAAAGTCTTGACCAACCAGATAAGATTAAAATAAATAACAAGTTATTATGGTGACAAGCAAAAGCAAAATTCTCATAACAGTGAAATTTAGTTTTGGACTCTTAAATTCGTAAAATTTTATTTTTCAAATATCAAGAGACACCAGAAATATTTTCAAAAGGAAAGGGGCATAGATATCTCTTGTTACATATATTTGAAATAACAGGGTCCTACATCTAGTTCACCTATTTTAAATGTAGAAATGGAAGATGTGAGATAAGTCAGACAAGTCATGTAGACAAAGGCTTGGGTCTCCTGATCTCTTCCAGTCCAATGCGACTTGGCATATAACTGTGCCTTGCATTTATCCAGTGTTTAAAACATGTCCAGACTTTCTCCTATAATGCTCTGGGTTGCTGTCTCCATCTTCACTCATACTGAATGAACACTCTCCTGTTCTCACTTCTCAAGAGTAAGAGGTTGCTTTTAAATCAGATATGACAAACATCACCAAATTAATGATTTCCTCAATAATGAATACAATTTATTGATAAATAATGGCTATCAAATTAGAAGACTTGCAGAGCAGTATTTTTCTGATAAACAAATAAAACTTTGTATATATCATAAGAGTCCATATATATTTGACCTTCCATCCTATCACTGAAACATATTTATAAACACTTATGTGGACTCTTACATATGTAAATATGTGTAAACATTTATGAAAAACATAGTTCTCCTTTAACCCATATCTCACTCTTCCTTTTCTATTTTGAAACAGGAACCACTATCTCAAACAGGAAAATGAATATGTAAACACTTTGTAAATGGTAATGTGGTGTGTTATTTGTTATTATTAGTCGTTGTTAAGTTTATTAAGGTAAGGACGCCAAAAAACAGTCTACCAGAGTGTGTATGGAGAGGGTCAAGGGTGGTGGGGTGGGGGTGGTGGTGGTGGTGGTGGTATTGTTGAGCTAGGGTCAGGCTATCTGCTAGGGAACTCGGGAAGCACCGAGGAATGAAAAACAACAACAGTGATCCAGGATAGCAGGTGAAGCTGAGTTCAAGCATCAAATCAAGGTCTGTGCCAAGCCAAAGTGGAGCAAGAGAAAGCGTTGAGCTCAAGGATGGCACAGGGTGGGGACAGAGTAAAAGTGTGAACAAATGAATAAGAAATAAATCAACAATCAATCTAAAGTAAAAGAAAGGTCACAGGCTCATCCTGGTAAATACAGTTGAGGAGTCACATGCAAGAATTATATCTTTTCATATGTACAATTTTGTTCTGATAGATTTCTTCACAACCAAGCTTTTGTTAGGTTGATCTCAGGTCATTCTTTTCTGTAAAGAAACCCACTCCTCCATTTCCCCAGGATATCTGCATACATTCTAGAACTGTCCATATAACATTTGAAAGAAATGGTTGCCACCTTCTGAGCCACATATAAATTAAATAACTCCAATAGCCATTGATATGTAAATGTTCATGGTTATGGCAACTGTTCACGTCTCTATAAATTAGAAAATAAATTAAGCAAAAATTAATTGTACAAAAATCATGAAGGTCAATATGCCTAAAATAGATAATGGTGTTCAAAATGCAGAACTATTAGTAAATACCTAGGAATCAAATCTGTACCATATTTTTAAAATATTGCATCAAAATATAAAGAAATTTTCACTTTTAAAATAAATCAGTGCTTTTTAATTTCTATCAATCCTAGTTGTTGATTTAGGTTATGCTAAATAAAGATTTCAGAAATCTCAAATCCTCTTTGTCAATACCTGTTAATCCTAGCCAGGCCCAGATATAAAAATGCTAAATAATTATTGTATGAATGATAAATTCATGTGCCTTAAGCTAAGTTCAGTTAAGCCCAGAGAAATATAAAGAATGATATATATATATATGGCAGTGTGTACCTTAAACTGGATGGCAGCAATATACCATGTTATCAGGTAATCCTGGTAATGAATGACAAAAGCTTAGAGCTCACTATAAAACAGGCTTTCCTGTCCCTTGCTACACCTTCCGATCTGAATCTGTGCTTCCTTCCCTTGGATGGACCCAGAAAATTGTCCTGAAATTCAGCCCACTTGGCTGGACTCTGAATATGTGCCCAGGCTTTGGGAAGCCCTTCTGGGTACTGGACCCTCCCTTTCCAGTCCCCAGAAGGGCTTCCCAAAGCCTGGACACATCCTTGAATCTAACAATGAATTGTAGCCAGTAGGTACCAGATCCAAAATGCTTCCATGGCACCAGCCACCTGACTCCACCCTGCTACCGAAGAAACCCAAAGAAGTTGGTACCAATCTAGACTGGTCTCAATTTCAACTCACTGTCTGTAATTTTATGATCTTGATTTGGGGCTCTGCCTTAGGGTCCATAAGTTACCCTTAAGCCCTGATGATTCCAAGTTAGTGCTTTCATGTCAGTCAGCCTCTTTAGAGGCCCAGCATGTTTCAAATGACTTGTCAAGATATTTATGAGACAATTCAGCAGCATTAGACCAAATCCTGTCATAAAATTCATCCTGAATTTGACCATGAGAAGACATGATACAAAAGTAAATAGTTTGAAAAAATGTATTCAGTCACTTGGAGAGACTGCTGAAAATCAAATTTCAAAGATGCTATCCATTCCACACTAACTATTTCACTTGTTGAATGGTAAGTTTTTTTTTCCCCTTAAGTGGTAGTTGGCTTAAAGCCACCGTCCCCATTAGCTCCACAGTTGGTGAGAAACAGTGGAGATTGTTTGTCCTGCTTATCTAGAAATCCTGCCCTCCACTAGCTATTCATTTGTGAGTCAATGTTTTTTTTTTAATGCAACTATTGCAAAAGTCCTTTGTTTCAACATTAGAAAAGAATTTTCTAAATTCTGTTCAATGTTACACCTTTAAACTAGAATTTATTAGGCTATTCTTATTTGGAAGTCCATAAAGCTAAATCCAGCTGGAATTTAAAATTTAATGTTATAGTGGATTTCATAAAGGGCTCCACTGTTAATGTTTTATCCACATCTCTCAGAATAGTTCACAGATTATTTTCATCTGTTTTGTTCATGCTTTATTCCTGCGTACCTACAAAGTGTTTGGAACATGGTAGGCATCCACTAAATGTTAGTGGAATGGATAAATGATTTGATGGACAGGTGGATGAATTTAACCTATATGGTAATTTAAATTTTAAAGGTAAGTGGAAGAGCCAGGATTTATTCTCATGCCACATTTTGATCAAAGCGACGATTCTTTCTACTTTAACCTGTGAACTATTCCCTCAGGTAGCCTAGGCAACTGTTTGCTGTGTTTACTCAGTTCCTTAATTTGCAGAATCTTCCTTGGCTGGTTGCAAGATCTTCTCTTAAAATGCATGTTCTGGGTCTTCAAACCCAGGGTTCACGTCCAGGGTCTATGCCATAGCAAGTATAAACATAGAAGCTAGACCTTAGCATTTTCTAAGTTTTACGCTCCATGATAAATAACTTCCATTTAAAATCCAGTCCATTAGCAAGCCGTGTTGGCTAAATCTTCAGAATACATCCATACTTTAACTGCTCCTTCCCACCCCTTCTAATTTCAGGCTGCTCAGTGGCACAGGCTGAGCAGCCTGGATATGATTCCTTTCTTCACACAGCAGCCAGAGGGATTCTTTTGAAAAGTTAGATCAGCAGTCCACTCTTCTGATCTTATCCTCCAGTGGCTTTCCATATGACTCACAGCAAAAGGCAAGGTCTTTATTGGCCCACAGGGCTTGATATCAAAAACTTCACCACTCCCTCTGACCTCAGCTTCGAGTCCCTCTCCTCACTTTCCCTCCTCTGCCGCCTCTTGGCTTCTTTTCTGTTCTCAAGCACAGTTCTGCCTTGGGGCCAGTGCACATCCTTCCCTGGAATGCTCACTTCCCAGATACACATACACTTCCTTTTCTCATGTCTATGAAGTCTCTGTATAAACGCCACCTTATCAATGGGGCTCACCTACCCTAATTTAATTCTCTCTCACCTCCTTTTCAGCTGCGTCTTTCTTGTAGCACTTATCATCAACTGACATGTCATATATTTTGTTCATTTATTTATTATTTTTTGACTCCAAACAAATGTAAGCACTACTTTATGCAGATGTGAAAAGAGGCAAAGGCAGCAGAAGAACCATTCTTGCATTCAGAGGTATAGTCCAAAATCAATTTGGCAAAGAACAGGACACAGGATTATACCATCCGTTGCTTCACTTTTAAATGGGTTTTCTGTGTCTATACCTACAGTCCCTCTAGTACACAGAAAAAGCATGGAATGACTTTTGCCCATGTTTTAACACATTAAGCCTATATATAGTCTTAACATTAGAGACAATTTCGTTTTAACCCCGGTAATGGATATGATTACTTCTGATAGTGTGACGTAACTTCCCCTTCTCTTTTAAGTCTTTTCACCACTTATATTAATACTAACCTCTACTCCTACTGGTTGCTAAATTCTATCAAGCCCAGGAGCACTCTTCCAAACCTACTTGTTGGTTTTAGCAACTACTTTATGCACCTCTGTAATCCATCCTTGGCCACCGTCCCTGATGATTTGACATCATGTTACTAAGCTTTTCTGCCTTGTAAGCACAGTCCTTCGCTGCCTCAAAGTCAATGTCCTCCCAGTTTTTATCCACTTTGGCTACCTATAAACACCTACCTGGACTTGTCCTAACTTGTTATTAATCAACCAAGAGTTCAACCAAGTTAGAACTCTTAATAGGCCCTCTCTAAATACAATGTTTTCTCTTCTTATCACCTCAAAAATCACAATTCTATTGAGCATTCTGCCCTGACCACTTACCACAGGCCCTTTCTGGCTGTCGTGTTTCATTAGGCAGCCAAGAATCCATGGTCATCCTTTCAGAGCCTAATTTTTCCAATAAGCAAGTATAACTTATTCCTCCCATTTCTCTTGCATATTTCCTTCTCCTCTCCAGGGACAACCTCTGCTTTACAGACACATGTTATCATATTTCCCCAATTCTAAAAACAAACAAATTTAATATTCTTCCACTAATGGCTCTGTACTACCTCTATCCATACAGTCTGACCTAACTGCAACCATTACACACTTGCTGGTCTTTTAAAGGCAAACAGTGAACCTCACACTGGTATTCACAGCAACTGCTTAGGTACTTTGAATATACAGCTCCACTCATTCTACCAGCTCTTTGAGCTTGGTATTTCAACTTGTCTCCTTCAGAGATGCTAACATAATGGGCCTGGGGTCTATCTTGATGCACTTTATTACCTTGTCCTGCTTCAATTCCTTTTCCCAACTACTTAGCTAGTTCCCTATACAGGCTATCTAAACTCTCACCAAACAATGATTTCATCAATAATAACTTATGTAGAGACATATGACAAGTTTGTGGCCCAGTATGCACAGAACCCAGGTCTCCTGATACACAGCACATGCTTTCCTTACCTGACCCTGCACTCCCAGCACTGATTTCAGTACCTAATAAGGTTTTCTGATAACGATAAAAATGAAGTGACAATCAATTTGCAAAAGAGCCAAGTGATGCCCAGAGACATCACCTTCTTTACAGGATAAACCTGATTCTTAAGGGTTTATATTTGTAGTACATAATCCATCTGCCCATTTCTGAGAAGACAAAAAAAAAGAAGCAATTGGTGATAATTTTCTGAATTGTATTATGTGTATGTGCATCCATGTAATATTGTTTAGTTTTAGCAAGAACTAAAATTGTTACCTCTTCTGTAGTCATCATGCTATAGTTAAACACTAAGCACCACCAACTGGGGCTGCCATGATGTTTCCTTAGAAATTATTTTAAATTATTTGTGACAGTGGGTAAAAGTACAACACATCCAAAGTGTTGTAGCAGGATTCATGGTTTTATATCATTTTTCTGTGACTATAGCTTTAATAGAGGCTGAATGATTATGATATCTAACTCCTAGAGGTAAAAATAAAAGGCTTAATTTGTATGAATTGTTATCACTATAAATACATAGAAAACTTCCTGACAGAGCCATCCTGGAATATAAATACACATTCAAGTGAAGTGACATAAACCATCTAGTTACCTCTCATTGAAGAACTATAGTAAAATACACATAGTACAAAAAGTAATTATTTCATTCACTACATGTAAGGCACAAAAAGATTTTAAGTTTAAAATGAGTACAAACTATCTACATCAAATGCCAATTGATGTAGTGACCTTTTTTTCTATTTACTCATTAAATTGAGTGACCTTTTTTTCTATTTACTCATTAAAAATTTTCAATGTTTCTAAAATGGGTATCTATTACTTGCGGTAGAAATATTTTGGTAATTTTTAAGCTAATGACTAGATGGTAAGCTCACAAAGTAAGCTCTAAAGTAAGTTATTAGCTTTTTCTAACTCCTACAAAGAATGAATGTTCCCCTTTATATCTGAACAAATTCTGGAAAAGGAATAGCTTATATAATATTTTTATATAGCATAGTTTCCTAGAGAATAAACAGCGTAGAAAAGCGCTTTTTACAACGTTGCAATTAAAAAGAGTTTATTATTTGTCTTGAAACTGCTTTAAGTGAGAGCAATTAGAGATGTGTATCAAATTAGTGCTACTTTGTGCAAAATTAATGTACTACAATCATTTCTGAAGGTCTGTTTTTCCATTTAAGCTGTGTTTAACTACCCAATATATACAAATGACACATTTCCATTTTGACTGCAAAACCCATGATGTCTAATACCAAACCTTGGCTCTTTCTTCCCAAACTTGCCCACTTTCAGAGTTCTGACCTCTGTGTCTGACACCAACATTCTTCCATTTATACAAATAAAAAACCAGCAAGTCATGCATTAAATCCCTCTCTGTCTTATTCCCCTATTAACAATATAATATGAAGTCCAGTCATTTTTACCACCTAAAATTTATTCATTTCTCACATCTTGTGCTTCTCTCTCTCATCCTAGCATCCTGGTATGAAGCTATCACATTTTCTGCTATCAGGTCTACCGCATAGCCTCCTCACTGGTGTTCCACAGCCATCCATTCTGTGTAGTTTAAATCAAGCACAAAGACTCTCTCTGCTACAGACACTATTCAACCTTAAGCCCCAGGTTCCTGCTAGAGGTATCCACAAACTGAGACTCAGACCACACAACACACATTTACGCTGCCGATGTCAGCACAGCATGTATTCAGAACCTGGAGAATTTCACAGATTGGGGTTTTAGATGTTGGGGTGACTTTCTGAGCTGGTGAAAGATTTACCCAACAGCTGTAGTTAGCCAAGGACCAGAAACTCTGTTTTTGGCCAGATGCATAGAACAAAGCAAGTAACTACCCAGCCTGCCATCTACTCTCTCTCTCCAACTTTTTATTGTAAAAATTTTCATAGATGCAAAAAAATTGAAAGATTAGTACAATGAACACTTAGATACTGTCCTCCAAAATTCCACAGTTCTTAACATGTTTCCATATTTATTTTATCTGTATCTTATACGTATCATTGCTTTGAAATCATTTGGAAATAAGTTGCATATGTCAGATTTCACCAGTAAACATACATGATCTCCTATCAAACCTATAAAAATTAACAATACCATAAAATACTCTAATATCTCCAATTGTCCTAAGAAGGTCTTTGATAGCTTTCTAAAACCAAAATACAATTGTTTGTTTGGTTGTTGGCTGTTGCATGTCTTTAATCTTGTCTGAAATATCCACTCCAGGATTCTTATAGCATGCCTCACCTTATGGTATAATTTAATTCATCCTCCATTTCTTACCTTCTCTACAGACGCAGAGTTCTGTTTAGAGGCTTGATTGTGGTCAGGTTTGACTTTTTTCTTCTTTTGTAGAAACACTTCCTTTGTAAGGTTAGGTACTCCATATTCTATCACATCACACAATCTGTGATACCAGGCTGTACCACTAATTGTGAAGTTAAATCTAATCCCTTGATTAAAGTGGTGACTCTGATATATCATCACTGTAAAGTCACACTTTTTCCTCTCTTATTAGTAAACAGTCTTTAGAGCAGTATTTTGGCACCACAGGACTATATTATTCCCCAAAAACATTCCTCTAACAATTTTAGCATCTGTTAATGACACCTTGATCAGTTATCCTATTGGGAACTGCAAAAATGGTGACACTCCATCATTCTTTCTATTTATAATAGTTGGCATTTTTCTGTAAAACAGAGCTTTCCTCTACCCTACCCAATCCTCAAGCATCATTTTGGATTCATGAATTTTAATTTCTTCCATTTGTGTTATAATAAATCACAATCATTATGTTTTATCCTTTATTAATGCCTCTAACCTATGGTCTACAAGTACAGCCAAAGTCACCTTTGCTAAAAGCAATGCTCACTCACTATCTCTCTAACTTATTAAAGCTTTCCTATTGCTCTAGGGACAAAGACAAAAAAGACCCTAAATGTGGCCTACAAGTGCTTGATGTCCTGGCCCCTACTTACCCGCATAGCTTTACTGCACCCAAATGCTTCACTTTGTTTTCGGGGTTCCATTCACAATGCACCATGCTCCCTCCCGCTACAGAGTGTGCACATTATTTCCCCCACCTAGAATGTCCTAAGAACCTCTTCCTACTTAATTCTTATTTATTAGTTTTAGTCTTCAATCAATCCCTTCCTCAGAGAAACCATTTAACTACTTACCTAACTCTGCAGCACTTAAGACAGTTGGATTGTATACTTATTTGCATGGTTATTTGCTTTATCCCTCTCTTAACAACTTGATTGCAAGCAACATGAGGGCAAGAACGGAGTCTGTCATTTGTTCATCAGGAACAGTGCCTGGCATTTAGTAGGATCCTCAATAAATATCCGTTGAACAAATTAAATGAACCCAATGAATAATGTTACTAATTATTTTCATTTATGTTTAGGACAATTTAAAGATAGAATGAAAGTGTATATAAAGATGTATAAACTAGCAATCAAAGTCTTGAGCACTTATTGTTGAGTCCTTCTGTAATTAGCCAAAAAGGAGAAGCAAAGCCCTAGGTATATACAGGTGCATTGCTGAACCACTACTGCAGTTCTTCCAGTTTTTTGTTTTTCAGATGTTTAATTTTCTTTTAGTGATCCAGATCAATAAACTATCTTGAAAAAAGGAAATGCAAAAAGGCCTCTTCCAGGTCATCAGCCATAGCTAAATATAATTATCCTTTCTTTTGTGGAATAAGAATTCTCTCACATAACAAACACATTGTACCATAGCAAAAGCTATATCAAATGGTCAATTAGCACTTTGATGACTTCTCATTCCTAAAACTAGCTAAAGAGTATTATTTATTAGCTAGAGCTATATGTAGCTATATGTAGCTGCCTTGATTTTTAAATTTCAGCAGTAAAAGCAAATTTTCAACCAAAGACAACTGGATCATAAAATATTCTTTATATAGGTACTATTTCTAATATTTATACTAATACTTACCAAGATCTTCAGAGTACATAATACAGCCTTAATAAAATAAGCTTTCATTAGGCTTATTTTCAATAGTCTATTTTATAAAGAATTTGGTGCAGGTCACTAGGGTTCTTTTTTTCCTTGCTAAGAGAGATCAAATAGGTAGATTGGCAAATGCAGACTCATGTAGGAAAACTACTGAAACACAATACAACTTCGAGTTTGTGCTAAAATGTTCAGCCCTGGTGACACATGCCAACTAGACACATGGTAGCAGGAAAATACATTCAGGCAGAGCCTGCTAATCACAATTACTAATACAATTTCCAGATATCCCCCAAGAACAACAACAAAAAAATCCTACTGTGACAGTCTTACTATTACCACTAACCTGCAAATGAACAAATCACATTGAAAGAAAAGTTCCATTCTGGACTAGGCTGTTTTAAATCTCTGGTTCCAAAACACTAGTGGTTTGACTCTCTTCTCTCAGGCACAAGAATGTGAGGAGTTACACGAATTCTGTCCCTATGTGCCTTTGAGGCTCATCACAGACAATTTAGTCTTTAAAATCGGATTTTTTAAAAAAGATGTTTTTCTTTTAGCATATGCATCTGCTAATTCGAATTTCTGTTGTCTTGTAAGTTTAAAGTTATTAAGCCATGTGGGAAGTATCCTCCCCAAGACTGACTCATTTTCACGGACTGAATGGCAAACTGGGCTGGAAAACTATAAGGAGGCTCAATGTTGTTCTGCTCTGTCTTTTTAATTACACTAAGTGGTCAAGATTGAAAGACAGCTGAGAGCAGTGGAATTTTACCAATCAGTGGAATTTTACCAATTAAAAGAAAGATTTCCTTAGTATACATACAGCCCACAAGTAAAGTTCCTTACCCTAAAAAAACCTTTTTTCAGAAGGCAAGATTAGCTTAGCTATCTGAAAAAAAGTTTGTCTTTACATAGTAGTAACGTTCAAAATTTACAGTACAACCTAATCAGATATTACTCACTACAATGATCATGTTACTTATTTTCCCTTTTCTATACATTCCTCACTACTATAATATATTAAGTGTTCTTGCTAACATAATTGGTATAAAATAAAAGGAAAAAAAGAATCCCAGGGATTCTTTGGTGTTAGACATTGCTGTGGCTAAAATATTGAACCAGTTGTCTCAGTTTTCACAGTACTCTGAATAAATGCTTAAAGAATAAATTAGAAAAAATATTCAATTTCTTCAAGAAAGCAAATATTGAGAGACTGTCACCAAGTAGATATAATGTCTTAGTCAATTAATAAGCAACTATTGATTATTTCCTAGCTGTTGGAACCACCACCACACAGAATTAGAGTAAACTGTTATGGTCATCTATTTCAATTTCCTTTCTCATGTGTCAGTCCTCTCTCTGGAGGAAAATCTAACACAGAATTGTCTAGTCTCTTTTTAAACATTTCCATGCACGGAAAATGCATTGCCTCTTAAGGGGGCTCCTTCAAGTGTCTGACAGATTAAATTGTTACGTTCTCATCTCTGTTGTTTTCATTCACTTATCAAGTATTCATTAAGGAATACTATGTACCAGGCATGGTGCCAAGGTTTCAGCATGATCCTTGCCTTCTCAAGGCTTATAGTCTAGTGGGAGAGATAAATCAATAATCACAGAGGATGACTATATAATTATACATTTTGATAAGTTATAGGAAGGAAAGCAAAAGCCTTGGCACATGGTAGGTCTAAAATAATTTAGCACAATATTGAAAGAATCAATGGATGTCATGAGAGAATATAACAAACCGGAAGAAATTAGACTGGGAATCTGGGAAGGCTTCTCAGTGGAAGTGACATCTAAGCTAGGGCCTAAAGGATGCCTAGGAGCACATCTGGAAAAGATCCAAGAGAAAGCAGCAGAAACTGAACTGACTAAACAACTGCAAATAAGAAAGCCTCAGGCTGGGCGGAGGCTCATGCCTGTAATCCCAGCACTCTGGGAGGCCAACGCGGGCGGATCACAAGGTCAGGAGATTGAGACCACCCTGGCCAGCATGGTGAAACCCCGTCTCTTTTAAAATACAAAAAAAAAAAAAATTTAGCTGGGCGTGGTGGCACATGCCTGTAGTCCCAGCTACTCAGGAGGCTGAGGCAGGGGAACAGCTTGAACCCGGGAGGCAGAGGTAGCAGTTAGCTGAGAACAAGCCACTGCACTCCAGCCTGGCGACACTGGCGACAGAGCAAGACTGGTCTCAAAAAAAAAGAAAGCCTCAAAGTGGAAGAAGTCTTGGCACTTTCCAATTGCCAAAATAATATCACAGGGAGTGTAGCACAATGAATATGTAGGCCGAGAAGAAGGCACAGGGGTGAGAGAAACTGGGAAAAGGAGGCACAGCAGGCGTGTTCTAAAATAAAGCTGAAGGAGTGGGAGAAGCCTTGTTAAAGATTTTAGAGTTTAGTTCAGATAAAATTAGAAATCCAAAGAAGAGCTTTAATTAAGGGTGATGAGACAAACAGGTTATGTTTTGTTTTGTTCTTAAAGACCCTCTGTCTGCTTTCCTGTTACTTTGGCCCTAACCCTGATTTCCTTGGCTTCAAAGAACAAGACTCAAGCCTCCTCTTTATGGCCATCTTCCATTCAGGCAACTAAGGGAAAGGAGAAGCCACAAGAATTGGGCGACATGGCCACAGTCTCCAGGAAGGCTTCTGTTTGGTGACCACGCAGAGAGCTAGTACTTCCGGGGCACTGTTGAGTTCCCACTGAATTATAAGTAAGTCCACTGATTTGCCGTCTCCTTATTACCCATATAACTCTGGTCGGAGGCAGTGACCCCACTGGGGCAGATCTGGGGTGAGGTCAGGAACTGACAGACCATCCACACAAAAACACAATAACATACCTATAGCTGATACCAAAATGTGACTGCATTACCTATTTTTGGCCTTTAAAAGGCGACATTTTTGTCCCTGAATTAGGAATTTACCCCCAAATTACTCTGAAAAAGCATTTTTATTCTTGACATCCTTGAAATATTTTTAAAATTAAAAATTGCTTCAACAATTTGGAATCCAAATCTGAAAGTATTGGTCAATTATCCTCTCTCTACGTTCTGAAATAAAACTCAAGCCATCTTCTTGGATGGCCGCATTGTGAGGACTCAGCATGGCTGTATAAAAAGCACCGTTGCAGTAAACTAGGTCCTTTCTTAGAAATGGAACAGACAAAGCCTTTCATTTATTATTAATGATGCCTTGTGCCCATGTCAACTCCTGATTAATAATTAAAATTAATCTCATTACAGAAGATTTCATTACAGGATAATTTAATTAAATGATGAATTGGCTCCCAGATGTTTCCTTCTGTGCCATCTTTTAAATAATGCTGATGATGACACAGGGATTCACTAGGTATCAGTAGGTCCTTAAGAAAGTGAATTATTTATTGGGTTCTGCCATTCTGCTGATAATAAATGATACTGATCACTACTATGCATTATCCTTCTCCAAAGTCATACATTCCCAAGATTTCTGATATTTCACAAATTTTTAAAAGTCCATTAGAGATTTTGAGCCACCCTTTAGTCATTTTGTCATTTCATAAAACCATATCTATTTGGTAAAAATTTTAATGCACAGAGCCCATTCATTTTATAGGATAAGAATACAATGGGGTCTTTGAATTAAAAACCTAAAATTTCAACTTTAAAATAAGTATGAGGCGGGATATATTAATCATTACACTACTTCTGGTTCTGGTGCAAAAAAAAAAAACCCATTTGGTTATACAAAATAATCAAATAGCATTAGAAATGAAAAACAGAATTTGCTTATTTACATAAAAATTCTCACAAAGTCAATGTACTTTAAAAAAAAATTGCCAACAGCCAACATAAATCACAATTTTTAGGCTCTTCTAGTTACCACATACTTCACTGATGTAAACATACTGCTCTCGCCACACTTTGCACAAGATACATATCCTGATATAGCAACATAAGAAAATATTAAAACCACCAAACCAGACTTTTAGAGGTGAAAACATTTAAAAGACATTTCTTTATTTACTTGGGACAAATCTGGGCTTTTTTGAATACCACAGTGTATAACAAAATCTGTGCCATTCCAAAAATTACCAGCTAAACATACAGCTTTTAATTATTCTACTTCATTTATTTTAATGCTTCTTATCCGCCCAAAAAAAGTATGTGTGTATATATATATATATAAATCTCAGTATAAAATTATAGTTTTGATATTTGTCATTTCTAATAGTAGATTTTTTAAATGGGATTTACAAAATCAGTTAGAAAATGTGACATAATCTTCCCATAAAGAAATGTACGGCTTCATTTAAAAAATCTTCAAAAAACTTCATTGTAATTAGCAGAGGGGGTAATTTATAATTACAGAGCAATCAATTGCGCTGTCATATCTTTCACACGCTATATTCATTGGCTAATTAGCAATACAAATAGGAGAATCACAGCATTTCAGAGGTGGAACATATCTTAGAAAGCATCTAGTTTGTCTTCTACCCAATGTATGAATTCCGTAAACAACATCCTATAAGGAGACGCTCTTGACTTTATTATCTCTATCAGTGGATATCACAACTTTGCTAGGAAGCTTGTTCCACTTTTAGTCAGCTGCTACAATTAGTAAGTTCTTATAGATACCCTTTTCAACTCTCTTGAGACCTTCCATTCCTTTTCTTTTTTCTCTCCTGCTCTCCTGCCTCACTGTACACTGTTTCATTAAATGGTCAAGTTCCTGGCTCTGACCCAATTCAATCATCTTTCTTAGACAACTCTTGTTCATTCCTATGCAATCTGAGTTCCTTTTCTGACAAATCATGTTCCTTCTCCTTTAGAATTGATCCCAAACACACCACTTCAGAATTATTTGACATCACGTCACCATTCACTTCTATAAATAATTCCTATTAGTTCTTATGTGATTTGTACCATGCCACTTTATATGTGAGTATATATTGTACACTACTACAACAGCAGATGTCAAGTATGTTAGACCCAGGTTATTTATGGGGAAATATGAGGCCTTTTGAGAAACACCAAGCACCATTACATTTCATTTCATTGGTATGAACTAGAAACAGTTTTACTAGAAGACATATGCAATGTAACATCATTCATGGGCATCCACATTTCTCACAGAAATAATCTAGGTTAATTATTCAACCAATAATGACTATTTCTGAGATTTTTGTATTAACTGAGGCTTGTGACTTGTTCACTCGTAGTAAACACTCATGGTATCAAAGGTTTACCAAAATTGCAAAAACAAAACAAAACTATGCAACAAAAATTGTCATTTGATTTCAAATTCTCTGTCCAGAATTTCAGCTCTTTCATGAGAGGTTACACATTATCATTTCTTCTTTATTCCTCTATAGCATTTGTAAAAATGGCATAGTAGTTACTCAACGGACTGGGAGTATTGCACTCTAGACTGGGCATGGATTTGCTAGCACATAATAAGACTATTAACGTGGATCCAATTTATGCTGGGAAAATACACATTGGAAAAAATAAGTTCAGAAAAACTTAACAACTTTAAAAAGTTTGGATGATATAAAAACAGACCTAAGAATCATCAAATCATATTTTACTAGAATTAATTGTTGTTGACACCAGAGAAATGTACAGTTGGAGCAAATAAAAGGAAATTTAACTTCAGATTTAAAGTGAAGGATCATATTACCCTAAGAGAGGCTTCTGCTTAAAAATTTTAAAAAGATTTAGACAAATTAAAAAAAATACACAGAAACACACCGAGTGGGAAAATTTCTTTGCACTCAGGTGGCCCTCTATTTGTTGAAATGAATTTAATTTCGATTTGTTTAACTTAATATCAGATGGGAGCTTTTGCATGAATATCCAGTACCATTTTTATAAGCCAGACATTTACCCATAACAACCTAGTATCTTCTGCAAACCTGTGTTTTCATCAAAATGATCCATCTTCAAGATTTAAAAATTTATCAATATTGGGTTTGGAGAGACAACCCTTTATATATACATTTGTCTGGGTTTTTTGTTTGTTTGTTTGTTTGTATCTATTTGTCTATCCATACAAAATACTAAACTGAATTTAATTAGTACATTTAAATATATTTGCCAGTGGAAGGAAATCTTAAATTAATTTTGAATAAATGACATATAATAGATAGATTTCACTTCTACATATATTTTATTCTCTCCCTAAAATCAATCAGGTTATTTAAACCAAGTATTTTTCTCTTTAGAAAATGAAAATTAGTGCTGCCATTTATTGAGCATAGTCTACGTGTTAGAAGATTACCTACATTGATCTGAACAAATCCCTAAAGCCATCCTATGCAATCAACCCCCACAATAAAGAGAACGGTACTTAGAGAGTTTATTTATTTTTCTCACAGCCATACAGCTAGCAAATGGTGGAGGAGTGATTTAAAACCATGTGTATGTGACTCCAAATAATAACAATAATAATAGCGATAACATATTTTAAGTGTTCTAAGTGTCTTATTTGTACTGTTTCATTTAATCCTCACATAATCAACTGTATGATATTGTTGATTCTTCACTGCACTATTTTAAAGATGAGAAAACTAAGCACAGAGAGGTTAAATAATCTTCCCATATTAAGGTATAGAACTAGGCTTTAGCATCAGGTAGTCTGACTTCTTGTTACTGCTCTTAGCCTCTGCTCTAAGATTGCTTTCCCAAAGACTCTAACTTATTCAGATCTTTATCCCAGAGAATTACACTGGTTATGTAAATAATCCTGAGCTTTATTAAAAGTTTATCAACTTGGCCCATATGAAAGTGACACTGACCACTCTATAGTCTCTAAGAATTTTTTCCATTTCGCTTGTACTATCCTGCCCAGGCTATCATCTGGACAATCACAGTGGCTTCCTAACTAATCTTTTAAGCATCTATCATTTCCTCTCTCTCATCCGTAAACATAAGAAGGAGTCTCTATAGACTGATTTTATAATAAAAGAATAAATTCCACTTACATGTACTTCTGAGAATTTTTCTGATATAAAAGGTAAAGCAACACTAATCCCTTGTACAATTCCATTTACTGAATTGGATCAAGCATTTTGACTCTAGGATGGTAAAAGACAATTTAGGAGCAGAAATCCTCCTAATATGTCTTTGTTACTCGGGGAAAAACAATCCAATTAGCATTAGTTTTATTTTGTTAATTTTAAATTGCTCCCTATGTTCCATGACCAATTTGAGGCCCCACTGGTCCTTTTCTATGGCTTTAATTTATTTTGACTATCTTTGAGCACTGATGATAAGGTTCCTTAAAAAAATATTTTAAAGACCAGGTGCTGTGGCTCACACCTGTAATCCCAGCACTTTGGGAGGTCAAGGCAGACAGATCACCTGAGGACAGGAGTTTGAGACCAGCCTAGACAACATGGTGAAACCCCGTCTCTACTCAAAAAATTAGACTGGCGTGGCGGCGGGCACCTGTAATCTCAGCTACTCGGGAGGGTAAGGCAGGAGGACTGCTTGAACCTGGGAGGGAGAGGTCGCAGTGAGCTAAGACTATGCCACTGCACTCTAGCCTGGGTGAAAAAGCGAGACTCTGTCTCAAAAAAATAAAAATAAAATAAATTTTAGTGTAAGATTTATTTGTAATTTAACTACCAATGACTATAAAATGTAGGAGTTTAAACAAAAAAATCAAATTATATACCACTCCACTGAAAAGAATCTGTATTTTGGCAAAACTTATGCTGGTCTGACAGTGAAGGCAAGAGCCCTCAGGAACAAGGGTCAGTGAGAGATCAAGGCACAGGGGCAGGAGGGATGGAAGGCGGCATGAAAGTGCAAAGAGGTTTGCGTCAGGCCAATTCCGAGAGCCCAGTAACGGCCAAGAGATGGAATCATGTAATTGGGCAGCACATGGAAGATGACGATGTCACCGGTACTTAAAGAACAGAGTCAGTTGACGGCAATCTGCCCATTAAGAGCAGCACTTCAGTCATGGTGAAGGGATGAGGAAGGGAATCCAGGACTCTGGGGAACAATCGGTCCCTGTGTCCAGGCAAGCCGGCAAGGTCCCACTCCCTGCAGAGGAAGAAAGGCCTGTGAACCCGAGAGGGTGGAGGGTCCAGTTTGCCAGTTACACAGCCTTGCCCAGATGTGGGTGTCAACAATAGTAACGTTGATAACTAATAAAATGGTCCACACCAATAACACACACCAAAAAGACACTTTATTTCAGTTCTCTTTCTGTATATACAGGTTGTCCCTTATCCAAAAGGCTTGGGACCAGAAGTGTTTCAGATTTCCAATTTTTTTCAGATTTTGGAATATTTGCATTATACCAGTTGAGCATCCCAAATCCAAAATCTGAAATGCTCCAAAGCGCATTTATTTTGACAGTCATATTGATGCTCAAAGAGTTTCAGATTTTGGAGCATTTCAGTTTTGGAATTTGGTATTATCAAACTATCTATCTATCTCCCCAGACCTACCTGGCACCAGTCACTCATCCCACACCCTGCCAGCTTCCAGAGCTAAGTTCCCCCAGTATGGGTCAAGCTCTGGTCAAGGCTGGCTCTGGAACCAGGCTGCTCTGGCCAGAAGGGTGAAAGGCATCACTGCCTCCATATGTGAGGAACAGGAAAGAAGGGCAGAGGTGACACACATCTTCCCAAATCTGAACTTGAAAGATGTATGGAAGTCCCCACAAGCTTCTCCTACAAGAAGGTCAGTGAGGCATAAGAAGCAAAGAGGCAGACCACCAAACAGGAACCTGTAGATACAGCATACAGCAGAACGAACCCCAAGACGGGTAGCTAATGACAGAGGAGGATGTGGCAAGGAGTGGCCGGCAAACTACAGCCTGTTTCATGCTCCTATTTGTGCAGCTGAGCCAACAGAAAGCTAACAGCTACACCTTTCATTTGCACCTCGTGGATGGCTGCTTTTTCATTGCAACAGTAGAGCTGGTAACTGCAGCCATGGCTCTATGGTCCAAAACATTTACTACCTTGCCCCTTACACAAAACATCTGCTGACCCCTGCCTTAGAGAAATATCAGTCTTTCCAGATGCAGATTTATACATGAAAGTGCATGCAAACAGTGAAAATTTAGAACCATAAGGTTTGAAAGGACAGATAATAAAAATGTCATAAAGTCAATCTTGATGACTTGACAGCTAACCCATCCTGATCAGATGGATCATACAGATGTGAATATCAACAATAATAATGCTGATACTAACAAAGTGATTTACACCAATAAGATGATATTTCAGTTCTCTCTCCCTATGTATATATTATTTTTCCCTCCCTATGGATACGTTTACCTTCCACAAGATCATGTAGGTCCTTTCTTCTTGGAATAATAATCCTCTTCGTGTACAGCTCCCATTGTTACCTGACTAAACATGCATGCTGCACTGATCACACTCTTCCCATCTGATGTGGATCTGTGGCTGCCACAATGGACACTTCATCTGATGGGCTAGCCTGGCATCCTATAAATGTGCCAGCTGGCTTTAGAAGATTACACCACCTCTATCAAAATAGCTTTTGAGGCTGGGCACGGTGGCTCAAGTAAAAGCGGGCGGATCACGAGGTCAGGAGATTGAGACCATCCTGGCTAACACAGTGAAACCCCGTCTTTACTAAAAATACATAAAATTAGCCAGGCGTGGTGGTGGGCGACTGTAGTCCCAGCTACTCAGGAGGCTGAGACAGGAAAATGGTGTGAACCCAGGAGGTGGAGCTTGCAGTGAGCCGAGATTGTGCCACTGCACTCCAGCCTGGGGGACAGAGCGAGACTCTGTCTCAAAAAAAAAAAAAAAAAAAAAAAAAGCTTTTGAAATATACTCCATAAATTTTCAAGAAAAACTAACAAAACTTGAAAGAAAAGACCGGATTTATTAATCTGATTTTTTGAAATACCGATTTCCCAATGAAAAGCTTTCTTTTAATTTATTATTATTTTAAAGAATCCATACTCGATGAAGTTCATGCAACCTTCCACTCAACAGGCATTTACTGAGGGTCCTGAGCTATGCTGAGAACCAGCCTGGATCAGAGAAACAACCTGGTATTGGTCTCCTATCTTTCCACTTTTACAAGGATCCTCTTTCTCAATATTTCAGACACATAATAGAATAACTTTATAGATTTACTTTATAAAAATAGAAAAAAGAATTCATAAAGCCAAAATAGGAATTGCAGTTATATATTGTGCATAATACATAAAAAAACTTTTAAAATAAAAAATACTTGAAAATAGAATGTTGCTGAATCAAGTACTATATAACACTTCTCTCTGCCTCCTGGCCAAAAGTAACCCCAGAAAACAAACAACCAACAAAACCAGAAGTTTAAGATCTTCCAAGATTCTAAATTTCTTCCATTTCCGTCAAAATTACAGGAGCTTAAATGGAATTGTAAATAAATATTGTAATTATGGATACTATTCAAAAATATAACCAGATTGCTAGAATACAGCATAATTTTTGGTCATATAAAGAGATGCACTATATAATAATTCATGTGCTTTCCCTCATTTAAGAATTTTAACTGTATTTTCTACTATGAAGCTACAAAATGACTGTTTGGACAGCAGTGGAGAATATATATGCATTATATATGAATTGGTGTCCAATTTTCAAGTTGTCTTTGAAAAGCTGAAGGGCTGATTTTCCAAAGAAGAAGAAATCAATAATACTCAAACTTCTTCACATGGAGATGGAAATTCTAAAAATTTAATGGAGAGTGAGTTTTAATCCCAAAAAGTTCATTCTTATTGTGTGAGAAATAAGAGTGACCACCCAGATATCCAGATATTACATCATGCCACTTCTTATGGACCTATATTAAGAAACTTGTGTTTGTACTACTTCTTCCTTGAGGCGTATCTTGTAATCTGAGAGCAGGACTATTCAGCATTTATAACAATACAGAAATAGCTATTATAGTTTCTTTATTATTTTTTACCACATTAGTATATCAAACCTGTTACTGGAAAATGAGGTTTTAGAAGCATTCTATCCTGATACATTCCTATTCCTTCTCTCATTCTCTCACACATATGTACACACATCCAAAATCCTTGCTTCCCCTAGAACCTCATTATCAACTACTTTTATTACATATATGCAAAAACTAAACATTTTTGCTGAGCTATTTGGTGATATGAATAATTCAAATTTTAGTAGAAAATGAAACAGCAATATAGCTGGATTTGACAATTGATCTGATTAGCCAAAGTTTATGCAACTTTTCAGTCTCAATTCAGATTAATATGTCAAAATACTACATCTTATTAAAAATTTTTGAAGGAAGCAGCAGCAGAAACTTTTCACACTTCTGTTGAAATTCAAACTCAGAAACCTAGGCAACACTCTGCAGTTCTGAGTCTCAGAGCTCTTCTTGGAGCCACTTTAATTCTTAATGTCTTAATTACTTGCTCTTATTAAATAATTGAAACCCTCTAACAAACAAAAGATGAGATGGCTCTTCTTCTATCTGACCAACATGATGGCAAGAGCTTATTCTAAAAGGAGAAAAACAAGAATTATGTTGGCTTGGGGAAATATGCTAATGAATAAAAAAATTTAAAGCCTGTTATTCATCATGAGTTTTTGATCCTCACACACACACACAAACACACACACACACATGGATTTTATACTGATATAGACATAGATATAGAGAATAAAATGAATTTTGTCTTGAGAAGCTGATAATATTTATATTTAGAAACAATCACTAGAATCATGGGCTTTCAAAGATAGGGTAAGTAGAGATTATTTTGTCACATCTCACCAGTGACACATGGTGGGTGTGGTACACATGTAAGTTTTGCAACTCATAGAAAGTCTGAAATGTGTTTGCATAACATGAACCTTTACTTTTACTAGAGGTGATTCAAATTCTATATATTGGTTCATTCTGTATTTGCAAGACATAAACGCTATAAATTTCTCATATATGCTTATTTACAAGATTTATTAGGAATTATAGTAGGTTATAGTAGTTAAGACATAGTCTTATGATACAATGTGCCCATCAACTTTACCTCAAAATTAACTCCTACTGCTGACATTCTTCCTCTGGCTGTTTTTTGGAAAATTAGGCCCAGCTACTATGAGATGTAATACTATAAATATTTTAAAGAGGGAATGGTACATATTGCTGAAAAACTTCATGACTAACATTAGTTTCAGATTTACTCATACACACATTTCTTTCTCAGCTCCATACTGCATGTTTTCAAAGACTCTTGGCCTTTATATTTATACAATAATCATGTGTTTCTTATAGAAAAAGCTGTCTTGTAACTCTAGGTAGCATACAGACATCAATAAAAATAACTGTGATACTGAATCATAAATATTCCTTTCTAAAAACTTAAAGAGGATAGTCCTTTGATAGCACAATGACCACACAATTCTACATTCCTATAATAGCTCTGGCTTACACTTATAATCCTATATCACTACTAATAATGTCTTCTGTCACTCTCAAAAGTATCTGAGTGTGAATATTAAATGATATAGTCACTTGATCAATAATCAATGCTTACCCTTTTAAATTTTTTCTCAGCAGTTATTCCCCAAGTCTAGCCTCAACTTCCAGTCAAGTTGCTTCCAAACAAGATGACACATTTGATCACTGACATAAGCCCTCTGGCTCAAAATCCATAGCAATGATAAACACAATCTGAAAATATACAAAGTCATAGGGCTGTAACTGATATATTTTAAATATGGCAAACATCTTTAGGCAGGAAATGGGAAAGTGGTAAGAGAGGAGAGACCATGGGCCCTCGGGCCTCTACGTCCAGAGCAGGCAAGAATCTGGCTCCTGAGACCATGAGCCTAAGGGAGCTCAAACAGTAGAGAGGACACACCTAGGATGACTCCATGAAACTGAACTCGTGTGGTGCTCGTTTTCCCATCTCATACCCAATTTCATCTAATGTGAAAAGATGCTGTGGGGGAAAGAAAAGACTTTTGCTGGAATCCTCCAACTCAAATACAAGCCAGCACACCAAAATTCCAAAACACACAGAAATACATTCTAATCCCAAGAAATGCAGTGAACAAGATCAACCAATTTAAACATGAATTTTTCTCCACATGAAATTATTTTTATGGAAGTTTGTTTAGGATTTTCAAATAGGTAGTAAGGGGGAAAGTTCCTTGTCTTCTTCCCTCAAAAGTAAAACTTCTGCAAACAACAACTGGCAGAAATGTAAAAAGAACAAGAGATATAAGCATTATAAATTTAAAACATGAGAAAGGAAATTTAAAGCTGCTGAAATGAGCAGACAGCACAGAACAACTGAGAGGCTCCATCATCTATCTAATAAAAATTGCAGAAAAGGGGACTGCACATAAAGACAAGGCAACCCTATTTGGAGATATAAAAGTTGAGAATTTTAATAAAGTTAGAATTCTTGACATCAAGAATTTATTTGTCCTACATAGGATTCAGGACAAATAAAGCTGAATCAATACCTAGATACAACATAATAGACTATAAACAAAGTTAAGTAAGTAGCAAAAGCTACTAGGCAGAAAAAACAGATTACTAACAAAGGACCAACCCAACAGACTGACAGCAGATTCTTATCAGCAACAACGTGTCATTCATTCAAAAATATTTTTGTTTATTGTGTCCTAGGTGGAAGACAATAGGATAACATCTTTAAAGTGCCGAGAAGAAAACAAATTGTAATCTAGACTGTTATGTCCAGCTAAAGTATTATTCAAAACTAAAATTAAAAGAAAGTCACCCACCCTTAGACCATTGTTGAATCAATTACTTGAGGATACACCTCAGTATGTAGAAAAATGAGTTCAGGATACTAGGAGGCCATAAAAGAGAGTGAAATCATGTCTCCTGCAGCAACACGGATGGAGCTGGAGGTCATTATCCTAAGTGAAATAACCCCGAAAATCAAATACGGCATGTTTTTACTTTTAAGTGGGACCTAAACAATGGGTACACATGAACATAAAGATGAAATTAATAGACACGGGAAATCCAAAAAGAGGGGAGGGTTAAAACAGGGTAAAGATTGAAAAATTGCCTATTAGGTTCAATGTTCACTGTTTGGGTGATGGGTATGCTGGAAGCCCAGACCTCGTCATTACACAATATGTCTATACAATAAACCTTCACATGTACCCCCTGAATTTATAATAACAAAACAAGAAAAATGAATCCATAAGAATGCAACAGGATAAAAGAGAAAAAAAAACAAGTAAAATATAGATTTAATTAACTGTTTACTCTAAAATAAGTAAGTACATTGCATTTAAAAAAATAAAACCAAACTCTAATTAACAATGAGAATTATTCAGTGAGCATTTATAACATGCTAAGGTCCACTCAGGAAGAAGATACAAATACAGATTAAATTTTTTAAATGTATAAAATTTATCCATCTTTAAAAAGTAAAAGTGGAAGATTGATCCCTAAAGAAAGAAAACTGTGCTGTATAGCTTTCAAATAAGCAGAGAGAAATAAAGTGAAAAACAGAAATCCCTAACAATCCAATAGAAAGCAAGAAGTTGGGAAAAAAAGGAGCAAAAAAAAAAAAAAAAAAAAAAAAAGGAATGGTCATCGAAAACTCAATAGAATATGAATACATACAAACACACAAATACAATAAATGTAAATAACAAACTCCCTATTCAAATACAGAAATTATTAGAGCTATTTTTAAAATTAGGAAGTAGGCTGGGCATGGTGGCTCACACCTGTAATCCTAGCACTTTGGAAGGCTGAGGTGGGTGGATTGCTTGAGCCCAGGAGTTCAAGACCAGCTGGGCTACAAAACTCTGTCTCTACTAAAAATACAAAAAAATTAGCTAGGCATGGTGACACACACCGACAGTCCCAGCTACTCTGGGGAGCTGAGACGGGAGGATCGCTTGCGCTGGGAAACTGAGGCTGCAGTGAGCTCTGGTCGTACCACTGTGCTCCAGCCTGAGTGACAGAGTGAAGCAATATCTCAAAAAAAAAAAAAAAAAAGAAGAGAAAAAAATCAGAAGTAAAACATATTCTGCGTAGAAGAGACACCCTTAAAACAAAACCACGCAAAACAATTTTTTTAAGTGAGAACATGGGGTTAGAAAGAATATCAAAGTAATACTAGCCAAAAGAAAGCTGATACAGCAATGTTGATATAAAAAATAAAGTTTAATTAAAAATAATCATTAAGACGGGTAAAAAAAAAAAAAGGGACACTATCCAATAAGCAAAGAGAAGTCCACCAAGATGTAACAATTATGAACTTGTATGCATAAGTGGCATGACCTCAAAATATACAAAGTGAAAACTGACAGAGCTATGAAGTAAGAAAAAAAGGCGCAATCATAGGGAAGATTTTTACTCATCTAGTTTCCTGGCAATTACAGATACTTATGTACCTCTAAATTCTGACAGCTAATTCTGCATGCAGAGTCACAACTTCCGGCTTATGCCTTGTTCTGAAATTCTCTATCTTTTAAAAGATACCACCATGTGAATATCCTCAAAGCTTGGAGCAAAGCCCTGGGGTTGAATTCTTCCCTCTTCTCTTATAGCAGTGAAGAGAGGTTTTCTGAGGTCTAAAATCTGATAGAAGAGGTGGGAGAGGGAAAGAAGGGATGAAATTTTTTTCTGCACAGATGGATCTACACCATACAAATCAGAATGAGGACTTACTAGACAGCACGGAGCTGCCTGCTGGACAGGCTGTTAAGCAGAAATGCTGTAAATGTGGCCTCCTATAACCAGATTCACTGCTTGGACACAACTCCACAGATTCATATGAGCTTTAGAAAAATAGTACTTTATGCTCAGATCATCGCATTAATATAGTGCGTGCATAAAAACCATGAATAGTACAAACGAAGTGGAAGAAGAAAGTAGAAAACACAGTTCAGGACTTGCAAGGAAACTCAACATTAGGAACACACACACATACAAATGAGAGTACCAGGCAAAAATAAATATGAGTGATATGTGTCAGCAACATCTATAGAGGTACAGAACCCATTCAGGTATGCTGGATGTTTAAAAGGGCAGTCAAAGCTGCCGAAGGAACTAAATTAGCTCAGGAGACTCTGGATGATTAAAAAAAAAAAAAAAAAGAATGGCTTAAAATTACTTTTTCAACCAAGAGGGTTCTGGGTAGCAGAATAAAAAGAGCATCTGGAAACAGAATAAATCAACCTCAAGTTTTATCAGATGGGAAGACAGAATAGATACGAAGATGAAGACACAGGCACCAAGCGAACTAGGATCTGAAATTAGGACAAGCAAAGAGAAAGTCTTTGGTTTTTGTTTACCTCCAACGGCAAACCACAGTTTTAACAGTTCATTCACTGCCAGAAAAATGTTTACGTCACATTCTGAACAATCTCCAAGCCTTTTCAGATTTAAAATTCCGATTCTACACTTGTGGTAATTCCTCTCATAATTTTCCCCTAAGTTCTATCCTCAGCGAAGTCAATAAAAAAGAAGAGTCACACCCATAGAAGGGTCCAACCCCTACCACAAGGCAGAGACTTAAATTGCTCACAAATTGCCATGCTTCAGCAAAAATAAAAAGTCCCAACTAAATAACTACATGCTAAGAAATAAAGCACTAGGACATCATTTCCATGAATTGTAGGTCAATAAACAATTACAAGTGACTTCTACAAATATGTATTATTTATCTTCAAAACTACATTTAAAAAGCAAGTTTCATTATGAGATAAAGGCTGCACTTGTATAAGAGGGTGGATGGATGGGTGGGTAGGTGGATCAACGGAAGGAGGATGGATGGATGGATGAGGGAATGGGTGGATGGGTGGGTGGATGGGTGGGTGGATGGGGCACCAGGGGATGGAGGGATGGGTGAATCTGTGGATGCCTGGATGGGGGCATGGGAGATTGCCCCATAGATGGTGAATCTATGGATGGATAGATGAACGGGGGGCTGGATGGACGGACAAAAGGGGAGATGATTAAGAGTGAGATTGAGAATGATCATATAGAAATTCAGATACCCAACTATTAGGTGATTATTATCTTGGGAATAGAAAGGACACGATGAAGAGAAGACATAACTTGTTTTTTATTTCATACACTTAATAACAATTTTACTCCAGAACACTGAGATGTATTATTTTATGATTATTTTTACATTTATTAATCTAAGCACATTTTCCAAATAATGATATAACAAGAATAAATATTAACTTAGAATTGTGTTAAAGTTGAGTAGTTCCTATATAAAAGCAAAGAGAGCAGAAATACATTACTATTAATTACATACACAAATAATTCATAATAAAATCATAAGTATGTTGGTTCCAGTGCTTACCCAGGAGAAATGATGACTGGGTTTGTTACTGAAAACTCAATTTGGTCACTGCTTACCTGGCAGCTAAATTAATCTTTGGCTGTTTATTTATACAGGTCATTATAACAATGTTCTCGAATGAACTTGAGATTCTTCAAAGCATCATGAAGATCTGCACACATGAAGATCTGTAATTGTCCTGTGGTAATTACAGGTTTGTGCTATGAGCTATTGAAATGAGCTGCCCACAAGTATCTCTTTCTTAATGTCTCAGAGCCTTCTGACTTTTTGATAAGCCAAGAGAACATATGGAGCTGTACAGTTTTGAGCAGCTGTTTGAAGGTGAGAACACTATCTGGTGTAGACTCTTGTCTCTCTAACCTCTATTTCTGTCTCTCTTTGTCATTTCCTTTTTTGATCCAAAATGGACAAAGAATTCACATGAGGCCTCAATGGTCTAAAATGAGTAAAACTTTGCTTCTATGCAGGCCGAAGGAAGGCTTCTATGCTAAGCTAGGCTTCTATGCAGGCCAAAGGAAGAAACTACTAGGTCCTAGTAAGCCACTAGGACCCAGGGAAGGCTCCAGAGCACCTCTCGGCCAACACAAGGCAGTTAGGAAGTGGTGAGAGCCCTAGCTCCAGCTGACAGGTACCTTCAACTAATATGCACAAGAAAAAAGAAGGCCATGCCAGATGCATCAAAATCGTGTTTTCAGAGGAAAATAGAGAGATGGACACTTTATGCATCTGTTGGTGTGGCATGAATGAGAGGCAAAAGACAGTATGAATAAATAGCCATATACAAGTACAGCAGGGCCAAAGAGGGGTAGCGTAGTCAATTAATGGAAAGTAACTAAAGAAGAAAACGACAGTCGTGGAATTGGTAGGTTGAAGTCAATTTCAATTAATTGCTTCAGTATTAATTTTCTAAACTATCAGGTTATCTAAAAAGAACTCTAGTACTCAACAGCTACAAAAAGACAACTTCACTACCCAGAAAAATCTGCTCTAGGATTTATTTTAGCTAATAGCTAAAACTTATTTAAGTAGCTGATTATGTAACTATTATGTAAGTACAACTGTCAGATTTTTACCTTGGGGACTGTAATTATGCACGGTGGGAGGATTGTATTTAAGAATTTAGGGAACAAATAAATGCAGCTTATTTTTTTTCTATGATCATCAGCATACTTTATAATATCAAAGAAATCTCTAAATAGGCCTTCACTAGTATCAACTATTTGCTGAGAAAAACGTAACACTCTCAGGCTTTTAAGAGAATTAGGGAGTTTTCAGCTTACTGAAGTGAGAATTAGGGACAGCCTCTTGACCAGAATACGTATCATATACCGACCTACACAGGGACATCAATGAGAAGGTGGTGCTGAGCCCAGCCAGGGCCTGCGGGATGCCCTACGGGAAAGCAGAAGTGCTTTCTGGAGTACACGCTGCCTAGTGTCACAGCCTGCTCCCATTAGCCAGACCTTGCTGCTGACACTTCAAAAAACACTCTGTTCCTGTTGATTTTACATCACCCTTTTTTGAAGTTACCACACTGTGGCTGCCACTCTATTCCAATATGAATTTCTATTAGAAGATGCAAAACATCTTTCCAATAATATAAATCTTAGCAGTTGGAAAAATGCTTTTAAAATGAATGTAAAATAAGAATCCATATACCTCATGATCTTACTGTAGAACACATTTCTCACTATCATTCACTTCCACAAGCTTCCTGTTTGTCTCCGTGGTTTACATTTTTACTTCTATTTCAAGGCTCTATGACTTTGCTTCAGTCACCCTAATCATTTCTGTTCCCAACATTGCTTCAGTATCTTCCCACTTTTCTATCAGTGGCGCGTTTCTTGCACTAATTTTCTTTTACCATTTTGGAGGGAGAATTCTCAGCAAATTTTCTGAATTTAAAAATATCTGACAACCCAACCTCACATAAAGGTAGATTTTTCCCCTCTTGCTTAATAATGTCCCACAAAATTGTAATTTTAATGTAATTTTCTCATTTAAAAAATAAAGTTTACACATAATTAAAGAAATATTTCACCTTGAGGTTGAAATTGCCATAAAAGGAGAGAAAAATCTTCAACTTTCCCAGAAAATACTGAGTTTTAACACTTGATGAGTTTCCAAAAGCACTGGGAAAATATTCTATAAAAAACAGACTCTGTGGTTGCTGCCCTGAATAATATCTGCAGCCTCCCCTGACTACACAGCTGTGCAGGCCAAGTGTGATTTAGTGGCCTCAAAAATGAAATTCTGAGCCGCTTCAGTAATCACAGATCTTTATTGTTCAGGGGTTCCATCAACCATGTTCTTCTCCAAGAGACTGGCTCCGTTCCATGCGGGTGAATTTCCCCTCAGCTTAGACATGTGGTTTTCACTGAGGGTAGCTGGGGAGACGCAACAGTTTATATAGAATGTTCTCTTAAAGTTGTATTGAAAAGTCAGTCACCACCCCAAATTAAACATCCATATTAGATGAGGAAGGAAAACAAGGTGGCTCCTGAGTTTAGTTCTTCATGGATTCCAATTTCAGCTAGAAATTTCCATTGGTTTGGAGTTCCTACCACCAGCTACTAAAAGGAGGGTGCTATGCAGTAATTTAAATTACCCTATTAAATATTTTAGGAGCTAAACATGTTTTAACAGTAAAAATCAAAATCAAAATTAACCTTTTTTAATACTAGCGCTTGATTTTTATGGTTGTAACATTTCTATGTTAACCAAATTTTAGTTGAAAAGTATGATTTGATAAACTGAAATATTTTCATGCAGAAGGCAAGTTATACCAGAGTACCTGAAGGAAAAACATGTTTTATTACCATGTTGGAGAATTAGTGCTATCTATAAAATAGAATAATAAAAATAAATATGCAAGTATAGATGTTTTCACACAAATTACACCATGAATAGTTAACTTTCTGCCATTCACACTACAGGAAAGAAGACATTCATGACTAATCTAAAAACAAAAATATTTAACTGTGAGATGTTTCCCATTATTCTTCCACACATTTTGTCACTAGGTTTCATTTAAGAACATATTTAAATGGTCTTTCTAAATCAAATAAATGAAAATTAACAATGTAAACTGAAAATGGTCAAAGTTTTGCAGAAGTTAACAACTTTTGTGTATAACATATACAAGCATACAGTCACACATTGGCACATACGGTGCTACTTATATTTTTCTCATCTATATTTTTTTCCTAGCATTTCATTTAATCTGTATCAGAAGTCATAAGTAATTTGCAACAGATGAATGATTTAACCGTAGTTATATTTTCATCACTTTAACCACATATGTACCTCCATTGATAGCTTTACTCAGATACTAACATAAAACATACAAGCTTTCTACAACTTAAAATAAGATTTTTTAAATATAGAAATAGCTTTCAAGATAACAGCTTCATATTAGGGTTTAGCCATTTTTAATTACATAAAAGTTATTTTGAAAAGACAGACCATTTCTAACCAAAGTCAATGCACAGCCTCTCTCAGAAAAAAAATAAGACATCAGAAAGATCCTCATGGAAAGGGAGAAATAATTCATATACATTTGCTAACATGATTCCTCTATAGTCAGCTTAAATACAATAATGAAATGAATGAAACTGACAGAAAACAAAGTCCTACTCTAACAACTGTGTAAGGAAAATAAGCCAGGGAATTATTGCAGGTATCTATTAATGAAAGAATGAAAAACAGAGTTATAAAATACATTTTACAGCTCTAAAGTTATCTGAATAGCTGAATATTGGTTAGCATATTTTAGCAATAAGATAACTGAATCCAGTTTGATTTTCCTATTGGAATAGCAACAACTAACCTCGCACAGATTTTACATTTCATTAAATTATCCTAATCAGTATCTAAATCTATTTTCTCCTAGAAAATATACTTACTGTAGATCAGCTGGAATGGGAGATAAAATTAAAAAGAGAGGAGTCTTCCATCTAAATGATTTTTCCCCAAAATAAAGGCAATAAATGTTAAACATGAATGACAGTAAGAATCACTTCATGTGGCTAGATACTCAATCTCCACCTCTATACTAACTTTCTCCAGGCAATGTGAAGAATAGACACAGGCAGATAGCTATTCCTCAGTCCTCAGGAAGGAGGCATGCTTCGCTTGGAGCAAACTTTCCTACTCCACAGGAGGAGGAACAATGTCCTTCTATCCATAATAAAAGGGAGCATCTCCTTCATTGTAAACCAAAAAGTTAACAAAGCAAGCTCTCCCACACCCTCGCACTCCCATACCTTATAAGTCCAATATGTAACTTCTATCTTTAAAAAAGTAATAAAATGTTATCGACATGAGTTTGGGGAGAGGTTTTAAATAAGAGAACCTGCTTACTAAAAAGAAAATGAAAATAAAATATAATCTTAAAAGATCTTAGGAGATGTGGATACACCTACGCTTAATCCTAAACCCCTCTCCCCAACAAGTGAAAGTAAACATAAAAGGGCATAGTCTTAGGCTCAGTGATACAGGGAAATGGAAGAAAGTCCTATTCTGAAAGTGAAATATAGCCCAAGACGGAAGGAATGGAAAAAAAAAAAAAAATGAGAAGGGTGGTAAGAAAAAAACTAAGAAGAGAAGTTAAATTTCTTAGAAGCAGAAAAAGAGGATGGAAGCAAAGAAGCTATTAAAGAGTTAGACCTCCAGTTAAAACATTTACTTTGTTGTTGAGGGTGGAGTCTTGAGCAAAGCTATATGGTGAGGAAGAATATCAAAATGATAGTCCAGCTTGAATGGCTGCAAACCAATATTGAGGAATACAAGGAAATATCTGAGAAATAGTAACTACAATCATCTACATGTATACCAATACCAACTCACAGTTTATAACGTATTTTTACAATTCCATTTGACGTTCACCATAATGAGTTAGGCATTTTTAGGTGTGTTTTTCAAATGAGATAGGAATCTGCAATTCAAAAGGTTAAGTGATTTGCCTAAGGTAGATCTCATATTCTCTTGCCTTATCTCTGTGTGTGTGTGTGTGCCCGCACGCGCCTCTCTCTCACACACACACAAGTACCACCAAGACTTGAACCTCTCCAAATGTTAATGTTTGCCAAGATCCACCCAAGTGCTTAACCAAAAGCCTACTAATTCCTCCCTTTTCCTCACCCCTCCCCACATTCAGCTTATTAGAAATCCTTAACAGCAGGTAACCACCACTGCTTCTGCCTTCTAGCCACAGTCTGCTCCTGCCCCCACAGGCTTTGAACATGCAGATTTTTCCTCTAGAAAACCCCCTCCCTGCATATTCTCTCCTCTGCCCACTCACACAAACACCCCAACTTCCTGTACTCCCACTCATCACCTCAGTCATGACTATCTCAGTAAGACTTCACTGTTACCTGCTTTCATAAAATCATGAACCTATTCTTCACAGCATTTATCAGTGTTGTACTTTTAACAGATCTTTCTGCAATTATGTGGATAATATCTATTCTACCAGTAGATGAAGTTCCATGACTAGAGTCCACAGGTGTTCCTGTTTTCCATTTCTTTTTCTTCTCTCATTCTTATTTATTAATTTATTACTATGTCCCAGTACTCAGCACAGTGCCAGTGTTGGACACAAGTGTTTTAATGAACATTCCTGAATTATAATGAATGTCCTCGTGGAGCTTACAATCCAGGAGAAGCAGACCATGCAGGCTTTGCAGCCCACAGTAAGGAGTTGGGATTTTTAGAGTCCAATAGGGAGCTAGCTACTGAAGGGCTTTGGAGGTGAGGTAGATGTTATCTAATCTAAAATTTAAGCCGGGTGCAGTGGCTCAGACCTGTAATCTCAGCATTTTGGGAGGCTGAACCAAGAGGAGTGCTTGAGCCCAGGTTTTCGAGACCAGCCTGGGCAACACTGGGAGACTCCCATCTCTACAAAAAATTAGCCAGGCATGCTGGCATACACCCGTAGTCACAGCTACTTGGGAGGCTGAGGTGGGAGGATTGCTTGGGTCTGGGAGGTAGAGGCTGCAGTGAGCCGTGATCGCATCACTGCAATCCAGCCTGGGCAACAGCATGAGACCCTGTCTAAAAATAAATAAATAAATAAATAAAAATTAAATTAAATTTTAAAAATTATTACTTCCATTGTATAAAGAAGAGATGCCACAGGAAAGAGGGGAAGGAAGGGACACTGCCAGAAGCAACTACCATGGTCCAGAGAGGGATTATCACAAGCCGGCAGTAGCAGATGTGAAGGCAGTAGAACAGGAAAGGTGTGAACAGGCTTGGAACAGACTGAGGGATAAAATGGACAAGCCTGGGTAATGGTAATACTAAGAGAATGTATGTGGGGAATAAGCAAGGAGAAAATAGTGAAACCTAGGTTTAGGCTTGAAATACTAGCGAGACAAAAGACAACTTCAAATATAGGTATAGGGGAAAAGTCTGAGCTCTTATGAGAGTTACAGGATCATCAAAAGAAACATTCTAAAAAATGGAAACTAAACAAGAATAATATAAGTCCTTCTAGAAATCTAATACAAAGGAAAGTTCAAAACATAACACATGAAGTTGTTTCCTAGAAAATTAACAGTAGGCATGTTGTTAAATTATCCTAATACTTTAGTATTCAGAAATCCATTTTTGGATTTTTGATTTGGCTAAACACAAGGCATCTAAATCATATAACTCTGCTACAGTCTGCAATGCTACAAATTTCTTTTCAGCGTTTTTCACAATTTAGTTTTCCCCAAGACTCCTCCAAATATCTTTTAGTCACTGAAGTCTTGAAATCAATGGAAATACTGTTAACCAAATCTTAGTGCCATATTCAAGTTCATAAGTCCTCAAAAAACTATCACCAAATATTTGACGATCATTTCTCATGTCAGTTATATGATACATTTTTCCTTACAATGGCAATTAATAATTCACTCACCAAAGCTAGAAGAAAAATATTAAACTTCAAACTAAATCTGTATCCTAGCATATTATATTAAAATTATATGTCAAATGATTAGCTGATGTGGGGAGGGTAACAGATGACACATGTTGCAATAACATATTGGTGGGAGATAAATGAGTAACTACTCAGAATCCAAAATAATCATATAGATAGTGAAGTAGTTTTCAAGTCAGAATAAGATGACAAATACACAGATGTGAAATAACAAGGCACTAAGATCTCTTCCTGTTCACCAACCAATATTTTGCTAAGAAAAAGGCTTCCTTTCCTTTTGCAAGTAGAAATTATTGACCATCCTATATGGCAGGAATTATCAAAACACAACCCAGCGCTTTCACGTTAAATTGCCAAATAAGTAAAATTGACCTCCTCACTTTCGCTGCTGTGTGATAACTGAGGCCACTGGTGTGAATACCAGGCTCCCTCACAACATCACATAAAACCTCATATTAAGAGAAGATTGTCTGTTTAAGACTTGTTAATTGTCAGCAAATCATAGAGATATCCTTCTTTTTTAAAAATATCCTTCCCAAATATCTTTCTTTTCTACTCTCCTACAAATCCCAGAAACTTCTCCCCACTACCTTCTTCGTCAGGACAGAATACTGTTTCATAATCACAAGAATAAGATGAAGCTCTAGGCCAGACAGACCGTACATTACAATGGGGTTTAATTGTGCAATCTTCTCTCCATAGCTAACCTCACTTGCCTTCCTTGTGCCAGAGAACTTTAAGATCCACAACTTTCAAACCAGAAAAAGAGATCCGGTTTCAAATAAGGAGGCATGTTGACATGTTAGTACATTATCTTACTGCGGCACATGGTTTTATTAGTCTCCTATTGAGGAAAGAACCCAAAATGGTAAGATTAATAGCAAATTAATGAAAACCACTCCTAAATATTTTGGAATAGTACTGCCTTAATCAGAAAAGGGAACAAAGATTTGTTTGAAAATGTCTAGAAGGCTTTAAAACAGAAATTTTTTATGAAAACAAAATATGTTTCCACCACATTTGCTTATAGCATATATAAGAAGCCATAACTGCCTAATAAGTTAAAATGGAATATTTTAAGAGAATCATTACTGTACTTCTGGATCACCGTATAACCATTATCAGACTCTACTTAAACTCTTTAATATATTGACATTTGTTCCCTGAAAACAAGTGCAGTTCTGCATTAAACCTCAACTTCAATATCTTTAATTTCACCATTTAGGGATTTTTTTCATAACCTATAAAAGAATATAATATTGTTTTAATAATAAAAAATATATTTAAAGTAACTACTAAAGGAAACTGTATCATATTGGACAATAGCATAGCAAAATTATACACAAATCTCTTCAAACACAGTATTTCAAGTGCTTTTCTGTGTTTGTTATATTTTTTGCTATATTTTGTTTTAAAAAGTGAATATTCTAGTCCACCTACAGAAAGTTTGGTAGTTATGAAAAGTCATATCCACAGTCACAACCTTGCTTCCTCTCTGATTCAATTTAGATTAAAAAATTCAAAAAAATACCTCTCTGAAAAATTTTTAAGTTATATATTAAACATATTTAAAATATTTTACATAGTTGTATTTAAGTTTCTATGCATAAAAATACATATAATTGCTGAAAATGAAGGAACATGTTTTAGTTTTAAAAATTATTGAATTTGGATAAAAAAATGTGGTACACATATACCATGAGATACAATGCAGATATAAAAAAGACAAAATCATGTTCTTTGCAGCAACATGGATGTGGCTGGAGGCCATAATCCTAAGCAAATTAACACAGTAACAGAAAACCAAATACCGCATCTCATAAGTAGTAAAACCAAATACTGTCACTTACAAGTGGGAGCTAAACACTGGGTACTCATGGACACAAAGATGGTAACAACAGACACTGGGAGCCATTTGAAAGGGGAAGGAGGGAAAGAGAATGATTGAAAAAGTAATTATACAGTACTATGCCTACTACCTGAGTGAGTGGATCAATCAAACCCCAAACCTCAACATCAAACAATATACCCATGTCACAAACTTACATATGTACCCCAAATCTAAAGTAAAAGTTGAAGTTTTTTTAAATTACTGAATTTGGAATTAGAAGTCATGGATTCAGCTCCTTTTTCTATTTATTACATATGTGATTTGGGTGAGTTATTTAACCTCTCTGATCCTAGCTATATCATCTGTAAAAACAGGAATAATGCCTGCATTGCCATGAAAGTTAAATTAGAAGGCTAGAACTCACTAGCTGTATTAGTCCATTTTCATGGACTAATGAAGAAATATGAAGAAATACCTGAGACTGGGGAATCTATAAAGAAAAAGAAGTTTAACTGACTCACAGTTCCACATGGCTGGGGAGGCCTCACAATCATGGTGGAAGGCAAAGGAGGAGCAAAGGCACATCTTACATGGCGGCAGGCAAGAGAACGTGTGCAGGGGAACTGCCCTTTATAAAAACCATCAGATCTCATGAGACTTATCCTCTATCATGAGAACAGCACAGGAAAAACCCACCCCCATGATTCAATCACCTCCTATCGGGTCCCTCCCACAACACACGGGGATTATGGGAGGGAGCTGCAATTCAAGATAAGATTTGGGTCGTGACACAGTCAAACCATATCACTAGCCATGTAACCTCCAGCAGGTTCTACAGCCTTTCAAATCTTCAATTTCCTCACGGGTAAAATGGGAATTATAAATGTATCTACTTCTTAAGACTGTTCTTATGAATAAGTGAGATAATTTTTAGAAAGTGCTTAGAACCATGCCTGTACATGGTAAGGCCTCAGTAACTATCACTGCTTGTACTATTGTCATTATATAGGGATAAGGCAACAAACAGTTTCCTGAAAGAAAAACACTCACATAAACTTTACAGCCAGTCAAATCTGGATTAGAATGCCAGATTAGTATTAAGGCTTGAACTGCCTCCAGCCCATAGCACTTAATGGGTACTTGATTAAATAGCTACCTGTTATCATGGCAATAGGTTCTCAATTAAGGTGAGTCATCTTTAAAAGAGAAATTATTCCTTTCAAACTGTCAAATCCCAGTAAGAATTTTTCCCAACAGATGGGGCATTTCTGCTGAAGCTTTTAAAAGATACAAACTTGAATTTTATCTCTCCAGATTAAAAGGAAATCTAAATGCAATAATGTTTAACTTCACTGATTTAGTTCTTTAGGAGGCCACAAAAAATGTCATGATCTATTAAAAACACTCAAAACCTCAGGGAGCTAAGACGGATGTTGGAATTCTTTCAAACCGTGGAAGAAATGATTCAGGATGCAGAAACGTGCTAGGAGGCTCCTAATGAAACTCGCCTCATATTCATCATGTGCTGGATCCTGGAACAGCTTTTGCTTTGTCCCAGATGGTGGCTTAAATACATTTCAAACTATTGTGGGTTTATATAGTACATGACAGAAGATAATTTAAACACAGTGTCCCAATTGTATATTTGTTTTGGTTATAACACTTACTGTGTGTGCAATAAATGCCCCACTACAAAAATAACAAAAAAATGTTTTCCTTCTACATAAATCATTCCCTGCTTTGTTGCAATGACTGGGAAGTATGGATTAAATACATGTGATACTTATTTTTTTTAAAGTTCTTACTGAGGATCTCTGTCAAGTTCAATTCTTCTATGATTTAAATTTATGTGAGTTATAAATAAGACATATTTTATTCCTTATATTTGATTTGTAGAAATAACTATTTAAATATGGCTACACTATCAGGTTTTTAAAAATGTTAGCTATCATAAATGAACATGAAACAAATGAGAGAATCTAAATTTGCTGATTTTTCAATATAATTAAACATAAAACAACTGAAAGATACAAATCTGATTTTCAAATTAAAGATTCAATTTTTAATAAATCATCACATTAAAACATTCAGCCACTCACAAACTTTAAGAGAATAAAGAAAGTATTTGTTTCTTCCCTTGGAGAATACACATTTCATCTGGAAAAACAGCTGATCAAATTAAGGCTGTGCCAGGTAATGGAAGTGAGAGGCACAGATTACAGTACTGGCTCTACCAGTTACTGGCTACAGATTCTACCTATCAGAACCCCAGTTTTTCACATGCAAAATGAAGAGCTCTGTCTATAAGGTCCCTTCTAATACCACATGCCTATAGTTTTCCCTTGGGGTGATCTACTCAGCAAGAACATGGACTCTGGAGCCAATCTGTTGAATTCTCAAATGAACTCTGCCACTTACCGCGGTAAGTATCTTTGGTCATTTAGCCTCTCTTTTCTCTAGTCTCCTTGTTTGTACTTTGTACTAATCAGCACGCAATATGAATGCATTGTCTACATCGGACAGAAAAGGACCCAGAAGCATCACAGACTCTTGCAACACCATTAAAACCTCCAGGAAAAGTGGTTACATTTGGCACAATGTCGTCTGTGATCATATCAAACATACCATTTAGAAGAACAAATACACACACACACACAATGACATCTATTAAGCACATATATAATCACTATTACTGAAGAGTTACCAATAATGGCAGAAATATAACAGACATGTCCTTCATATGCTTCTTTCCTTACATATTTTATTCTTTGATAGAA
This sequence comes from Gorilla gorilla gorilla, assembly GCF_029281585.2. Taxonomy (NCBI): domain Eukaryota; kingdom Metazoa; phylum Chordata; class Mammalia; order Primates; family Hominidae; genus Gorilla; species Gorilla gorilla. The sequence goes on along the minus strand of NC_073229.2, from coordinate 157,505,149 downwards.
TCTACTTGAAATTTTGAATATCAGATGCAATCTAATGGACATAGTTGAAAAAGACAGACCTGGTTTCCAGTTACCAATTCTGTGGTCCTGAATACCTTCAACTTCCCCAGTGGTATCACATGTAGCATAGATCTTCGTATAAGGAGAGCTACCACCTTGGGTTAGTGAGAAGATTAGGAGAAAACATGCTAAGGAGGCTGTACAATGCTAACTCACCATGAATGCTCTTGCTAAATGATAGCAATTATTATCTTAGCCAGCAAAGTTCCTATTCTTACAAGTGAAACTCAAAGATTAAAAAAGAATTAAACCCTGTTTGCTGAGCATAGATAGAAGCTTTAACAGTCAAATGCTAGCTGACATTTATTAATTCCTTACCATTTGCCAGGCACACGGTAAATATGAAGTGATTTACAAGTTATTTAATTCCTTACAAGCACCACTTCTCACCACTCCATTCCTAAAAACTGGCCTTGTAACTGGTCTTCCTCGTGCCCTCACCCTAGCTAGGCTATTCTCAAAACAGCAGCCAAGGTGTCCTTATGAAACATATTATGTTATTACTTGCCCAAAACTCTCCAGTGGCTTTATCTCACTCCAAATCCTAACAATGACCAATAAAGACCTACAAACTCTGGCCCCCACTACTAGCCTGACCCCATCTCTTACTATAACTCCCACTGCCCCAACTTTCGTGACTCTTTGCATTTCTCAAACATGTCAGGCATTAAATTTGGGGTGTTAGCATTTGCTCTTCCCTCCAAAACGCTCTTCCCTCAAATACCCTCAATTAATTGGGCCTCTATGTCCTCAGGTCTTCATTCAATTGTCATCTCAAATAATTCTTTCCAGACAATGTTATTTAAAATTGCAGCCTTCCCTCTTCCTCGCTCCTAACCTAGTCCCAGGATTCTTTATCCTCCACCCACCATTTAACAGACTGTATATTTGACTGATATTGTTTCTTATCTATCTCCCCACTACACTCAGAAATATAAGCTCTTTGGAATAAGGATTTATCTCATGTTTAGTGCTGTATTCCCAAGGCCTAGAGAGTCCTGGAACATGGTATGCATTCATAAATTCACTGTTGAATGAATACACAAACCCTGAAAGATAGATCATTTGTATCCCCATTTTATGTGAGAAAAACAGAGAAGGTGTCTGACATTCAGAAAATGTAGAGGCAAGGGTAAAACTCTACAATGGCCACTTGACCACTGTATGCTCTACTTCCTCTCAAGATAAAGTTCAAGTCTCCTTACCATGATACACATAACCCTCCAGAAGCTGACCCCAGTGTATTTCTCCAGACTTATCCTCCAACAACACAGCTTGAGATTCCTTATCTGTACCTCATTGTCTCACCCACCTCTGTTAAAGCCAGCCCTTCAGCCTAAATTTTCTTCTGCTCTTCTTCCTGTTATTTCCCTAGCTTGCCTATATGCATATTTCAGGATTTGGCTGGGAATGCAAGAGACAGAAAAGACTGTCCATCTTCCTGAAACAGAGTGGGGTGCCCTCCTCTAGACTCCAGAGAATCCTGCACAGCTCCCAGAGTTGCACCTGCCACATTTTATTAAAATAATATGTTAATGTTTGTCTTCCCCACTAGATAATTAAGTAATTGAGTATGTATCCCCAGAATCTAAAATAATACTTAGGACAGGATTGATGCTTAGTTAAGGGTGAGCTAAATGATGGCCACAAAAACCCACTAGGAAGTTTTATGTGTTTAAGGTATATGAAGGAAATTATTGCTAGCAATAATATCATACTCATCACCCTTGTTCCTTGAAGTGGAATATCTATCCATTCATTCCATCATCACATACTGATCTGAACCTTCTGCATGTGAAGCACTGCATTAGACTCCAGGAACGGCTGAAGATAAAGGAGGCAAGTCTTCCCTGTCTGACCCCTGTACCCACCACTCCACCTCCACCTTCACCTCCAGCCAGGAGCTAATAATCTCATATTAAATTTGGTGCCATAGAAATTTCATAGGACTGATATGAACAAAGTACTAACGGAACCACGGCACATGAGATACCACTTCAGGCTGAGGCAATAAGGAAAGATGGCATGAATCAAGTGAGTTTAAAGTAGGAGAAACTGTTATATCGTAACATTTGTGATTTTTATTGCAGAGAACAAATATTATTCCTAAACCAAGTATTAAAGGATAAAGTGAAATATTCTCTTTTCCATCAATTAAATGAACCCCCAAAATTTTGTGTTTCTAAACTAAAATTTTACTGTGTATCAGTATTCAAAATATCTACAACTAACCCCAGAAATAAAGGCAGAAAAGAAGGAAAGAAAGGAGCCCAGTCACAGTCACTATCTTGGAGGCAGTGGAGAGAGAGGCTATAAACATTGGTCTCTCCAGGTTCATCCACTGGCTGCAAAACACTGGTCTAGCTCCAGCACATGCCTCCAATCAGCCTTCTGATAGACAGAACAACCTCTCTAGTTAAGCGAATATCTGAAATAATTACAAAGAACAAACCACAGTCAAGTCACCATGAAATCCAAATGACAAGAAGACATAAAGGCCAAAACAAATAAATTAATGTATCTAGTCCTACCAAATATAAAATTAATGTATGTCACTAAGGGGAAAAGCATCACCGAGAATACACTGAATACCAATATGGTTAAAAGAAGCATCTACTAGGACCAAACACAGTATTGTTCAGTGTAAGCCTGCATCATTATAAAATTAAGAATCAAGAACAAGTAAACAAACAAAACTATAGAGCAAATAACTGCCCATATACCAAATCCATCCTGCCATTTGTGTTTGGAAATAAAGTTTTATTAGAACACAGTAACATTCGTTCATTAACATATTGGCTGTGGATGTTTTCATCCTTCAATAGCAGAGTTAAGCAGCTGCAACTGAGACTGCATGGCCCGTGAAGCCTGAAATATTTACTTTCTGTCTGGTTAAAGAAAAAAATCTGCAAACCCCTGGATTAGGCAAATAATATAAAACTTTTATCTGTGGTTGATATTGCTAATATAATATTTCTTGACTATAGCAAACATTTAAAATTCTACGAACTTTTCAAAAAGGTTTTCATTTAATAAAAATAAATTTATTATTGTCACATTATAATAACACTATCATCTGTTCATGAAGATTTAAGATCTTAACTTTTAAAACTTACACCAATTTGAGACTTAGTGTAAGCTGATAAATAGTAAGTTGTTGTGTAAGCATGTGTGTGTTTGTGTGTACTGTGTATATATTTTCTTAAAAGTCTCAACTTTATTGCAGAAGCTAAGAGCTAGGCTAAAAAAACAAGTATAACTGATTGTTTGCTATAAACAATTTTGTTTCTAGAATATCAAAGCTTCTGGCTGAATAAGTTCCAAACACATTCAATTGAGAAACGATTATTAATGAATATACTGCCAAAAGTGTTATGAATTTTTGTACAACTTTAGTATTAGATTGAAATCCCAGGCACTTAAACCTTTTCATCTCTTCCTATCCCCTAAGGACTTTGATCTTGGACTCCTGACAGACAGCCTTCAATATGATCTTCCTAACTGGAAACTCTCCACTCTAAAACAGAACTTCTACACCATTGCTAGAGAAATCTTTGGTTTATTTATTTATTTAAAAAAAAAACAGCAAAAAATAAAACAGAAAAGGAAATCTCACCCTATTATTGCTTACACTCTTTTAATGGTTCCCCACTGTTCACACTGCATAACCCAGAACTCCTTCACTAGGCATCCAGGGCTTTTCAAAATCTGGTTTCTGAGTCATTTGCAAAAAGTGCTGCTTTGCAAATTCTGTCCTCACTTCCCCAAATATCTGGAATACCCTTCTCCCTTTCTATACCAGCTAAGCCTAAATATCACTCTCCAAGAAGTCAACCTGATGCTTCCTCTCTCTTCGTCCCAGGCAGATGTGCCCACAGCTCCATGACCGTCTAATCAAGTAGACTGCAAGCTCCTTCAGAGCATGGGATATGTCACATTCATCCTTCTGCTCCTGAAGCCCAGCGCTTCCTCCTTCAAAATGCAAACTGGCAAAAACATGTCACATAAATGAAAGCATCAAGGAAAACCATCAGAATAAATCAAGTGTAACACAGTAGATGAGAGCTTGAGTTCTGAAGGTAGGTCCAAATCCCAGTTCCGACACTTACTAGCTCTCATATTGTACAAGTTATTAAACAGCACCAAGTTCCAATTTCCCTATAAAATAGAAATAAAAATAGCATCTTCTTTATACAATTGTGTGAAGATTAAATTAAGTAATGCATGTAGAATACTTAACACGTGCTTAATGTGCAGTAATTCCTTGATAAATGCTGGCTATTAATATCATATGTGCAGCTATTTTCATTCACTTTGTATTAGAACATTGTTTTCTTCACCAAATAAAAGGCATCCGGGAATCCACTAAAATCTTGATAATCATAAAAGTCATACTAGTGCATCAAGGGAAAAACCTGGAAATTCAGAATGTACACAAAGGAAAAATTCACCAGCCAAAGATAACAGTGGACAGAATTTTCATCATGTGTTATTAATACAATCATATAATGTTTAAAAGATAAACATCCATTCATCATGTTTCCCTTAAGGAAATTCTCCGTAAATGTTTTTTTTGAATGAATAGTTTACATGTTTAAAATTTCTTATCAAGATGGTTTAATATACTCTTATGATTATAATAATTCACATATTCCAAAAAACCCTCATACAGAACGTAAATACAAACACACATCCTGTTCATCAGCATGACTCACATGGATATGCCAGTCTCATTACAGTCAAAGTGTGTAAAATATGAAACACATGATATGAAAAGTCAAGGCCTGGCTAGAGTTGGCCTTTAGCAAGATGTTTCTTAGTACTTTGCAAAAACTTTGCTTTTAATTTCATAAGGACTGGGAAAATAACTGGACACATAGAATACAGTAGGGAAGCAGACCAGCTCTGGTAACCATCTAACTACTGCGCTCATTAGAAGTTATAAAAGGCACTTCATGAGATGAGTCTCATAATATTCCTCCATTCTGACACTTTCATCAATTAAAGCACTTCTGAAAATAATTACAGCCAGTATAAGAATGCAACATGCCTACAAGAAACAAAGTTATAATACATTTTGCCTGCCCAAAATGGTGAAACCCTGTCTCTACTAAAATACAAAAAATTAGCCAGGCATGGTGGCACACGCCTGTAGTCTCACCAACTCGGGAGGCTGAGGCAGGGGAGTTGCTTGAACCCAAGAGGTAGAGGTTGCAGTGAGCTGAGATTGTGCCACTGCACTCCAGCCTGGTGACAGGGCAAGACTCCATCTCTAATAATGATAATAATAACAACAACAATATATTTTGTACAAATATTTGTGATTAATACAGAGATTAAATACTGGCCAGTAAAAGAAACTAACTTCTGAAGGAAGATCAGGTATCTTCAGCCACATAGTTGTGTTAATTTTATGTTACTCTCATTACATTAATATTTAACAGTAGATGATGACAGAATTATGGAATAAACTACAGTGGACCCTTGAACAACATGAGTTTAAATTGTGTGGGTCCACTCACTTGTGGATTTTCTTCCATCTCTGCCATCCCCAAGACAGCAAGACCAACCCTTCCTCTTTCTCCTCCTCCTCAGCCTATTCAATGTGAAGATTATGAAGATGAAGACCTTTACAATAATACATTTTCACTTAATGAACAGTAAATCTACTTGCTCCTTATGATTTTCTTAATATTTTCTTTTCTTTAGCTTACATACAGTACATAATATACGTAACACCAAAAAATGTGTTAACGAACAGTTTATGTTATCAGTAAGATTTCTGGTCAACAGTAGGCTATTAGTAGTTGGGTTGTGGGGTAGTCAAAAGATATATATATAGATAGATAGATAGATAGATAGATAGATAGATAGATAGATAGAGATATAGTGTTCTTTATATATACATATGTATATGTATATAAGTGTGTGTGTATATATATAAAGTTAGCACCCCAATCCCCATGTTCATCTTAACATGATCATCATATAAACTTCTAATTGCAGTGCTATGGTGAAGGATAATCACATTAGCTTGATTTTAAGTGTTTTTATTTTATTTTATTTTATTTTATTTTATTTTATTTTATTTTATTTTATTTTATTTTTTTGAGACAGAGTCTCACTCTGTTGCCCAGGCTGGAGTGCAGTGGCGCGATCTCGGATCACTGCAAGCTCCGCCTCCCGGGTTCACGCCATTCTCCTGCCTCAGCCTCCCGAGTAGCTGGGACCACAGGCGCTCGCCACTACGCCTGGCTAATTTTTGTGTATTTTTAGTAGAGACGGGGTTTCACCGTGTTAGCTAGGATGGTCTCGATCTCCTGACCTCGTGATCCACCCGCCTCGGCCTCCCAAAGTCCTGGGATCACAGGCGTGAGCCACAGCGCCCAGCCGATTTTAAGTGTTTAATGGCACCATCTCAATGGTGAAAATACTGCTCTGAGGTTGGGTTTCCGGCACATAAGAAAGACACACAGAAAATTCTAAAAAAGAAAAACAACAAAGAAATACATAGAATTTTAACATATATTAAATTTCTCCATGTTACGGAAATAGCTTCATGATTATTAAAGATTTTTGTCTGCATTAAAACTGTGTGTCAAATTGCACACATTATTGCACACACGTGGTTCATCATTTTCCTAAGTGACTCCCTGAAGACATCCCATTGGAGTTCCCACCTTAATTCTAGGGTCTTCAATCTAAAATTCTGCCCTGTTCAGCAGACTGCCAGATTTTGTCTCCTTCCCCCAAGTTGCTTGTGGTAACCTAAGAAGAGTCCTGCTTCATTCCCCCACCACAGGCAGAAAGCACTACAGTGCTAGGAAACTTTATTTATAGCTCTATTATTAATCTCTCAGCTTCTTCAAGGCAGAGACTCTTTTACTTATCTTTATCCACAGCAGAGCTGTGGATACAAACAAAATGGACCTTAAAGCAAAGGGTGCTGCCCCTAAAAGGCATTCGGTCAATGAAGGTGTTCACATTTATCAGGATGAACCGCATGAAATTATTTCTGTAGGTTAAAGACAGTCAAATAGCGGCAGTTTCACACGGTCCCACCTCATATTTTTAGCAAATAATTTAAAAGTATATCCTCTGAGCCAGGAACTGCTGTGAGCACTTTATATAAATCCACACACTTATTTCTCACAACTATGCTTGAGGTACTTTTATTATTCTGATTTTGGAGATGTGGAAACTAAGAAAGACAGTGAAATTAAGTAAATTGTCCAAGGTCAAACAGCCAAAAGTACATCGAAAAACTGGGATTATTTACCTCTATGCTATAATTGCTGACACTACTTTTTCAGAGAAAATAAACTCTCAGTTGAGAATACCAATACAGACTTATGATTTAAACACACACACATATACATACACACACACAGATTTTTTTGTTCTTTCCACTAAAAGGGCCCAAATACAATGACACTTGTAGGAACAGGTACATCCAGAACTCCAATTTTGGTTTCTAAATGTCGCTTCCCATCAAAAGAAGCCGGATTCGTCAGAAAAATTGGCTGCTTCCAGATTTGGAGCAGACAAAGTATAAAGCCAGCCTGGGACATCTTATTCTGCCAAAAAGCAAAGATAGACTCAAAGACTTCAGTGAAGCACAGCAAAAGGGCACAGGAGGTGGCTTCAGGGGCTTCCACCCTAAAATTCAAGACAATTTGAGTATCAAAATAATTATCACAGTAAAGAAGTATAACACATCAAATTAAAAAATGATCCATGAGACCACAAGACAAGAAAAAAGTAAAGAGATGCTGGGGAAAAACTCTTTTCTTTACAGAAAAAAATGGCAACTAATAAATGTAAAAGAAATAATAGAATTTGAAAATCACCATATTGTAGCCTCAGTGTAATAAGTAATTCAGGCAACAATCATTAGTGGAGGCTAAAACCACTGAGTGAATGGTTGTGAAGAACAGGATCTTCATGCAACCTGAAAATATCCACCCCACGTAGCTGGTGAACAGATACCACAGTGCTAGGTTTGGCTTCAAACTCTCCTATGTTTACAACGTTGCATGTCAGCAAGAACTACTGTGAATCAGATGTTCAGAGAAACCTTTGTTGGTACAACAGATGAAAAATATTATACAAAAATGAAGCATCTTTTAATGCCTGGTGGGGATGGCAGGAAAGTAAGGAATATCTCAGAGAACAAAAAGGAAAAGACTTGAAAATTCTGTAGGATTAGCAAGCACAGGCTGTGTTTGCCCTGGACTCAAACTTGGGTGTTAGTAAGGCAAAACCAGGAGTCCAACTTCAGATATTAAAAGTGGGATGGTCACATCACAGTGGATTCCCTGAAGGGCTACATCCTCAGTGATAAACCAGAAAAGCCCCATCTTGCAAAGGGCAATGATGGGGATACAAGCCTGTTTTGACCTTGGCTCAGAGGGAGGAGGAAAAGAAGAAAACACTGTTCCTGACAATTCCTAACCACAAGCCCGCAATATTCAATTTGGGATCAAAATTCATGCTATCTGTGAAGCCAAACAAGTCCTAAATCAAACTTTAAACTAACCCCAGATGATAGGGTTTCCAAGTATCTGACAAAAGTGAATCTGAATTCAGACCCCAGGGATTCCCACAAATAAAGTTCAAGACAATAGGAGCTCAAAAACAGAAACACAAATGCTATCCAAAGAAATCATGTGTGTAGACACATTCATAAAAAACAAAAAGGACCTTAAAACAAAGGGTATTTGATAAAGAGCATTACATATTGAGGAAAATTTAATTCACCAGGAAGAATTAATGCATGAATTCACCAGAAAGAATTAATGCAAGAATTAGTGCATGCATCCAGTATCATAATTTCAATTATGTATATAACAACAATAGAATTGTAAGATAAACTGATAAATCCACCATCACAGTGGGAGATTTAACACACCTGTCTTGCTAGTTGATAGATTCAATGACAACAACAAAATATTTTACAGGTCAAGTGATAAAGATCAGTAAGACGGAAGCTTTGAACAAGACGATTGGTAAACCTATTTTCATGGACATAAATGGACACCTGATAGATGATAAATAAAAAAAAAATAGATGATAAATGAAAAAGGAGAAAGGCTAAGAAATGTGCTGGGAATCGTTTGCCATATAGAGGAGAAAAAAAACCTACCCCACATCATACAAAAACTGAACTCTTTTTTTCCCATCTTCCCTCCCGAAAAGTTTCTCATCATAATACTTAGGGTCAAAAACTGACAGTCATTACTGACCCTTCCTTTTCCTCAGACCCCATATCCACCATCAGCTTATCTTGTTGGCTCTACCTCTGAAATAGATCCAGAATTCTGCCACTCCTCATTACTTCCACAGGTACAACCCAACTCAAGCCACCACCATCTCATGCCTGAACTAATGCAACAGCCTCCCAACTGGTCTCCTGGATCCTTCCCCATTGTCCTACAGTCTATTCTCCATCTAAAACACAAGGCACACTATGTCAGACATTTGCCCAAAGCCTTCCAGTGACTTGACGTCTCCCTCAGAGTAAAAGCCAACGTCCTGACCAAGGTCTACAGGTTCTGACACCACACCACCTCTTGCACCTTGTGCTCTACTCTCTCCCCAACACTCACTCTGCTTCAGATACACTGGCCTCATTTCTGTTCCATGATCATGCCACCAAGTCCCCACTTGAGGAGCACTGCATGAGCTCCTCCTTTTGCTTGTAGGCTGTTTCCTCATGTATTCCCATAAGCTCACTCTTTTACTTCCTTCAGGCCTGTGCTCAAATGTCAGTTTTACAGAAGGAGCCTTCCCTGATCACCTACCTCCATAGCAATACAGTACAAATACCTCTTGTACCATCACTTTCGATCCTGTTACACTGCTTTGCTCTTTTCTCTGTAGCACTTAATGCCACTAGACACATTTGTATATTCTATTTCCTTCACTAGAATATAAATTATTTGAAAGCATGAACTTGGTGTCTTTTTTCACTGCAGTATTTTCAGCATCTATAACAGTTGCTGGCAATGGGAAGGGCTGAATTAATCTTTGTTTAATACATCCATCAATGAATAATAAATATGATATAGCAGAGTAAACAAAGACCCTGCAGTCTGACAGACCTGGATTTGGATCTCATGTTTGCTAATTTCTATATGAGTTTGGGCAAAATCCTAACCTTACTAGATTTTATTGTCCTGTCTTTAAAAAGAGAATGTAAATACCCCAATTATACTTGTCATTTTTGCAAGGATAAAAATTGCAAATATACATACATATATTTATTATCTATGAAAAATTATGTCATATATAATCACTGTGGTTTATAATTAGTAGGTACTCGATAAACAATAGGTTTCATTATCATTTTATTTCTGGAGACAACTTCCTACTCTATCTCCCTCCTTAACAGTCTCTGAGCAAATGCAGGCATTTATTTCAAGCCCAATCTCAATGCAAAACTTTAAAATGTTACGTAAGAATGACAGTTGTCCTAGTAAGGCTAAATGAAATTCTTTGAATACAGCTTCAAATGTAGTTTTTCTAGGTCAGCTTAGAGTCCTAGCATTAATCGATGATTTCACTTATCACCACTCTAGGGGAGCACTTGTACATAAAATTAGATGAAAAATATAATTATGGAGCTGATCATTTGAAGAGTCCTTTTGAAATTCAGACATCTTTTGAAACATTAATTTTGTATAACATTAATTTTGTATAACTTATACTGGTCATGAATAAGCTTTCCATCCATAGCATATTACTCAAAATATTAACTTTGAAACCATTTAAAACATTTAAATATATTTAGTATAACACTTACTATCTTGTGTGATATAAATGTTTATTGATATTAATTCAGAGTCTAGCAATTTAGCTATATTACACTGGAGCAAAAGAAATGCAATATGTTAGATACTCAAATAAGAGAGAAAGTTAAGAAATATCTAACAAATGCAATGTTGACATCTATGTTTCAGTAAGAAGAAATTGGCCGGCTGTGGCGGCTTGCACCTGTAATCCCAGCACTTTGGGAGGCCGAGGCAGGTGGATTACTTGAGGTTAGGAGCTTGAGACAAGTCTGGCCAATGTGGTGAAACCCCATCTCTACTAAAAAAATAAAATTAACAAAAATTAGCCACGCATGGTGGTTCATGCCTGTAGTCCCAGGTACTCTGGAGGCTGAGGCAGGAGAATCACTTGAGCTCAGGACGAGGAGGTTGCAGTGAATCGAGATCGCACCACTGCACTCCAGCTTGGGTGACAGAGCAAGACTCCATTTCAAAATAAAATTTAAAAAAGAAGAAGAAATGTATTTCAATGTTGAATGACAACACAAAGGGCAAGAGACTGAGCAGGGAGTGGTGACACACACCAGCTACTCAGGAGGCTGAGGCGGGAGGACCACCTGAGCCCAGGAGTTATGATTGCATCTGTGAACAGCCATTGCACTCCAGCCTGGGCAATGAAGTAAGACTGTCTCTTAAAAAAAAAAAAAAAAAACAGAAAGAGCAAGAGACCAAGAATATCCTTTTTCTTTATCTTTCCTCAGTGGACTAAAGTATATACATTGTGTCCTATGTAGTTATTTCGAGTACATATAAACACACTACTTAGGAGGATAAGCCTGTGAGTAGCCTACCTGTGAATAGTTTGCCAGGGAAAAAGAGACCTGCCTAGTTTAGATGGTGATTATCATCACTGTCGCAACTCATAATATCATAATATCTAACAGTTTTTTAAAATATATATCTAGAGTAGAATGTTATATATAGAGTAGAATTATATATATATTTATATATATATTTATATATTTATATATATTTATATATATATTTATATATATATTTATATATATATTTATATATATATATTTATATATATATATTTATATATATATTTATATATATATATTTATATATATTTATATATATTTATATATATATAAATCACCCTAGGGAGCACAGGAATTATATATATATTATATATATAAAATAATATCTATATTTATATATATAAAACATTCCTGTCTCCGAGGATGGAGTGCAGTGGCTTGATCACAACTCACCACAGCCTCCACTTCCAAAGCCTCCACTTCCTGGGCTCAGGTGATCCTCCAACCTCAGCCTCCCAAGTAGCTGGGACTACAGGTGCGTGCCACCATGCCTGTCTAATTTTTGTATGTTTTTGTAGAGATGGGGTTTCACCATGTTGCCCAGGCTGGTGTCGAACCCCTGGGCTCAAGCAATCCACTGGCCTCGGCCTCCCAAAATGCTGGGATTACAGGCATGCGCCCAGGCCCTAACTGTTATATTTATAAAGAACTTTATGTTTTACAAGGCACAGTTTAACTCTGACTCCAGTGCAGGCCAGGATGAAGGTTATAGATGAGGAAAGAGGTTCAGAGCAGTTAAGGTGCTATGACAGGTTATACGGTAATTCAACGAGTGGGATAATGTCCCTCCTAAAATACTATGCTGCCTTTCTTATTCTCATTCATGATTTTTAACTATAGTATTCAGTCATCAAGTGTTTCTGAGAGATTATTGATAGCAGAAAATTTACCTATTTCCCAAGTATATATAAAAAAAAAGGAATTCATCAAATGTTTGTCTACATGTGAATTAAAATGCATCTCTATGTGTCAACTGTAATAGAAAAAAATCATTCTGCAGGTGATGTGTCTCATAAAAAATAAAAACACTGTCATCTTTTACTGGATCTTTGGATGAAAAAGGCATAGTTATCTGGGCATACATTGGATGGTGAGGGCATAACAAAGACAGCTAAATTTCTGCAAAATGAAGTAGGAGGAATTGAGGATGCTGAAGACAAAGAAGAGAAATTCAAAACACCTAAGGAAGAGGAGGAGATCCAAGAGGGGATCAGAGAAAGAGACCACGGGAATACATTGCAAGCCAGAGACCCCTGGGGGAAGATGACCAGTGGCCAACGAATGACCAACAAATTTCTATCAACTGTGTTGTGTGACAGTGAGTGTCAAGTTCTTTTTTATACTTCATTACACTCAGACTGATCCTTAGTTTACTCTAATTACATCTATGAAATGACAGAGTTGGACTGTGTGATCTCTACTTGCTCTTCAAGCTTTAACATATAAACACTCTGCCAAAGGGTTGACATTCAGGAAAAGGACAAAAATATTTAAACAGACTTATTCAAATTTCTGGTGGTATAAATATGCATCTAGACATCTGAGACAAAAATATTGTTTAAAGATGCTTTAACGTTTTAAAAACATTAACACAAAAATTTTCCTTTTAGATCAACTCCTAAATTTGTTACTTTTCACAAACAAAGAGCAACCAGGGACTGAGAGTACATTTCTTCCCAATTTCCTTGTATAAATGTTGATACATTCAATGTGATGGAATCTAACAGCAAAGCAACTTCCCATTTAAAATCCCAACATCAACATTCAATCCATGTTCATGTAATAAACACCCATATCCTAAGGCCTTCAATTAATTCCCTTAATGCTCAAGCTATTTGATATTAAGGGCTCAAGAATTAAAACAATGTACATATAATTCCAACAATTATGCAAGAATAAAACTAAGAAGAAAAATTACTCTGGCATTATGAAAATATTAAGCCTATTAAACCAGACACAATTGGTGTAAAATTTACTCCTTTGAAGATTAGCAAATTGATTCAACATTCTAAAATAAGTATGCATAACCTGAAATTATCATTAGTGATTCCCGACTTACTTTTGCAGAGTAATTTTGTGCAACGGAATGTGTCTGCATCATCCAAAAATTAAGCAGATGCTATTACAGTAAGTTCCATATAAATGTTCCGTGGACAAGCACTCTGGAAAGGCCTCTTAACCACTGATAACAACTTACTTAACATAAACGTTTAAATACCTCTTAGGATTTTTCACAAAGATTTTCAGTCACAAATTATTGCCCTAGGATAGTATGCAAGTACTTTAATTTTGAAGGACTTTCAAAATCTAAAATATTAAGCAAACAAACGAAATAAGGAAAAAAAAATCAGTCTAGCTGGGATCCCAGCCAATGAAAACTTTATTTCATGGAAAGAAAATAAGAAGTTCATAATCTCACAGTGAGGATGGAAACAATCACCCCAAACATGAATCAATGTGGATAATACTATGCAAATCACAGAAGAAAGGGGAAGCAGTCAGTCCTAGAGAGAGTGAGCTGAGGTGACCACTTTTAAAAGTGGCTAAAGGAAGAATCCTTGCATTGCTAGGAAGCTGGAGTTGGTAGCACCTTGGCACTATTTGCCTCTTTCATTTTATGAAAACGCTCCTAAAACTGAAGCTGCAAAGCCTTTTTATTTTGAACTTAGGAATCTTCAGCCTTACTTTCTTTAATATTAGCTTTATTACCACTTGTAACATCTACTCCATATTTTTCATTACTGAGCACCATAACGAAACTATGGCCTATATATGTAGTTAAGCAATATATAAAATCATGTTTATATCAATTTGCCAAAGATGTTTATTTAAAAAACACTGATTATACGCAGTAGTTATCAAATACATACATCTTATAAGATTTATGAAATAAACAGAAAATTCTTTGATGAAGGAGCTATTCAGACAAGAGTTAGCTAAAATAAGAAAATAAAGCTATAAAGATATCCCTAGGAATTTGGAAATAACTGTAAAATGTTTTTAAATCTTTGTTGAATAAATATTTTAACTTTCTGAATACAACTTAAGTCTATTGTTTAATTCCGGGTCAAAATGAAGTAACCCAAATATGCACTCTGTTACATAAAAGGCCCGGGGGATGAAATTACATCTCTCTCTAATAAGGTCCTTTGAAATCCTATACTACAGTAACTTAGCAGCCAAATTATTTTTCTTCTGTTAATGCTGATTGAGCAGTAAATAATAACTAGGAGAAAAACAAACATGCAAAATAAAGTTTTCACACCTTTGCTTGAGTTTTTTTAGATGACCCTGATCCACCAATTGTAGTAGAAACTCAAAAGCAATTATTTCATTAATCTGTATATATAGTAATAATTCACCACAGTTTTCAGGGAGGCTGGGGCTGATGTTAATTTCCAAATATTAAGAAACTGTACACAAAAGTATGCTTTCAAATTTGTGTGAAGGTTGGAATGAATCAAAAAACCTCATTTCAAAACAAAGTGTTGTTGTTAATGTTCTCACTCTGCTTAAACCCTTTCAGTCTCCATTTTTGCATCTGTTAAACTAACGTAAAGGATTTGGACAGCATAATCTCTAAAGGTCCTACCACCTAGCCAACTAGTCCTGGAGCCCTCTGTATCAAGCATGGCAATACGAAAAGGAGATTAAGTGGGCAAGGCATTTAATTGAAACAAATGAGAGTGTGCTCTATTTAGAATCTCCCTAAAAACGCTGGTGTAGAAAAACCATTACAGACTCCAAATCTCACCTAACTCCTCCCCTTTTTTCTTCACATTAGCAGATTGAAAAATAAATATAGTCTAGGTTGTTGTCTACCCCTTTCACATCATGTCTGATACAACAGATTGTAAATCAAAGAAAATGTTAATAGGGGAAAATAAACCCATATCAATTTTTTTTCTTCTTATGTATGAACTGAAAACATTTCAAACTTTTTTGATGAAGGCACAAGTCAGGGTGGAGGACTGAAAAATAAATAAGGTATTTTTCTAACAAATCTGTCCAGCAGTTACAATTGCCAACTCTCAAGCCACACTTCCTGGGGTAAGATTCTGCTCCCCTACCCACAAGTTGGGCAATCCCTCATCTAGAAACTGGGAGATAGAGCTCACCTCATCAAATCGTCATGAGAATTAAATGAGTTAATGCATTTATATTATATATACATTCATTTATAGCACTTAGCCCATGGCACACAATGAGCATTACATAAGTGTTAGCTGTGGGCATCTGGGGCTCAGAATCTAGTTATAATCTACTGTCCACATGTGTCAACCACAACAGTTTAGGCAAAATAATGAAAGCAAAGCAAAGTAAGTAGGGAGTGTTTGCCCTTTCATTTTTAACTCTCCTTTGTTTGTTTGTTTTCGCAGTTCTCCTTCTACCCTGCTATCCTAGCTCTTGCCAAGAGAGCTAACACAAACTTTTTAACAGATTAGCCCTTACAAAGTTATTTGTATTCTGAAGAAGTCTGAGCAGAGAAATCAATCCCTAATCCAAGAAAATATGAAGCCACCGAATTTCAAGTACTTTCAGGCAAGTACTTTTAAAGTCAATGTCAGCTAACTTTAGTCTGACTCTATTGTCAAATTTGACCCAATCATATTTATGAACATAGGCTCCTCTATTTGTTGGAGATGCTAATATCCAAGGAAAACAGGCCACATAGTTTCTTCCAAAGATAACGAGAGGCATATTCATTAATCTTAGAAGTGTTTATTTTTCCCCTTTCTCTTCTTAATTGTTTCAATACAAAATAAAATAAATTTTCAATGCTAGCAGTATAGCCTTAAGTCCTAGTCAATGAGAGATATTTTGCTAAAAGAAAACTGAGTATGTCTCAATAATCCAAGTATTGAGTTCTAGGAGATCACCTACTATTTTTTTATAACAATGGCTACTGCAAATCTTCTTTATACTACTTAAGCCCTTAATCCTAACCCTGCTTCCATCTACTTCCTGATCTTGCCTGGACAAAGGTATTTGCCTCCTGTAAAAAAGAATGCATCAAGGAAGAGCACTTTGGAAAATTCCAGGATATCCACATTCTCTTAAATTTCCAGAGTCAGAGTGTATCACTCCTCTCCAGCTAGTTCACCTTCTTTCTGTTCTCCATTAACCTCATCATCCCTTCTGCAACAACTTGAAGTCTATTCTCCACTGAATCCTTCTCAAAATCTGTCATCAAACACAAGCAAGCCTCCTCTTGGAAGAAGGTGCTCCATTCAATTGCTGTTCTGTTTCTCTTCTTTAAACTTACAAAGTTTCTCTTAATTCCTCATTATCTTCTCTAAATTGAATCTCTGGGATGCCCTTTCTTACCACAACTCTCTTGGGACTTCCTTTTGAAGGGCCACCAGTAACCTTCTGGTCAAGAAATGAAACAATCTCTTTCTCAGTGCCATTCTGCTTGACCTCTTGGAACGTCAGACAGTAATGACCAATTCCTCCTGAGAGTTAGCTTGGCCATGGCTCTGAAGACACTATTATCCTACTGGTTCTCATTTCCCTATCTTTTCTCAGTTTCTTACAGTTCATCTTCCTCCTTGCACTTCATAAACATGCTGGTCTCCTATGTTTATCTTCATCCTTCTGCCCTTCCTCAGATACCATCTCCCCTTAAAAGCATCACCTCAAGGAAAATACTGTTCTGTTCCACACATGAGCATGGAGAAGTTCCAGACTTCTCCCCCATGGCCCAGCAGGCCTTCACCAATTGCTAGTTTAACATGTTCTCAAAAGTCCTCAATTCAAACACATCTTTCTCTTTCCTTAAGTCATTGATACCTGCTCCTAAACTCTATTAATGACATCTTCTAGGCTTGAAACTCCAGGATAATCTTTTTCCTCCTCCAAGTCCACCCCTTGCCCTTCCTCCTACTAACTCTATTTGGTTTAGTTACCAAGTTCAGCAAAGCTTTATTTTCAAGTTCCTTTTATTGATTCTTTCCTCGATGTCTTTCTTTCCACCATCATGTCATAAGTTTAGGCCAGGGGTTGTCAAAGTATGGCCCACCACCTGCCACATGCTTTTGTAAATAAAATTTTGTTGGAACACAACCATGCCCATTCATTTACTTAATGTCTAAGGCTGTTTTCACATTTCAAAAAAACTGCCAATCCCTGACTTAAGCCTTTTTTTTATTGAAACGGAGTCTCACTCTGTCGCCCAGGCTGGAGTGCAGTGCAGTGGCACGATCTTGGCTCACTGCCACCTCCGCCTCCTGGGTTCCAGCGATTCTTCTACTTCAGCCTCCCGAGTAGCTGGGATTACAGGTGTGTGCCCTCACACCCGGCTAATTTTCGTATTTTTAGTAGAGATGGGGTTTCACCATGTTGGCCAGGCTGGTCACCTGACCTCAGGTGATCCGCCCACCTCGGCCTCCCAAAGTGCTGGGATTACAGGCATGAGCCACCGTGCCCAGCCACTTGGCTTAAGCCTTTCTGAGTTCATGCGCAAACTCCTTCAAGATCCCCTAAGCCATCTCTCGTACTCTCAATTTCCCACCTTCAGTAATCTCCCTACAATCTGGTTAATTTTCCTAAAACATCATTTTAAATATATTAATCTCTTGCCGAAAAAATTATATGTAATTTTCCATTATGTCCAGGTTAGAAAGTCCAGAAATACAGGACTGTATCTTATACATCTCTGTCTTTTGTGCAGTAATGAGCATCATGGTGGCCACCCAAGAACACGAAAACATCTCCGCTTGGCTTCAAAGTCCTTTTCAGTCTAGTCTCAGTGCTTCTCAGCCAGATTTCCCACTGCCTCACACCCTCATGCCCACAGAGCTTCTGATTCAGTAATTCTAACCTAGCCACAGTCCTAGGCAGGCCTTATCACCTTATATTTGGTACCTCTAAGCTTTTATGCCTGATATTCCCCAGGCCAGGATAGGTTCTCTTCTGTCCATACAAATTCATTCTGCCTTTCAAGACCCAGTGAAGGTGTAACCTAGTCTATCTATAATTCCTTTCTTGTCTTTTATTGAACACATTTTCCATGCTGATAGCATAGTACTGTTATCTTTGCAATATTATTTTGCTTTCTTGCTTAAATTCTATATTATGTCTTTGGCTTTTCATTGCAGTTCCCTCAATAATATATCATAGCATAGTATATATTATATTAAATGTTCAGGTAAACTTTCTCAAATGTTTTACAGGCAGTAAGTATATAAATAAAACACTCATTGGAAACAGATGTAATGTAGATCTGTGGTCCCCCTGACACACACAGAGAAGACATTTGGCAATGTCTCAAGACATTTTTTATTGTCACAACAAAGGAAGGGGGGTGCTACTGACATCTAGTGGGTAGATACCAGAGATGCTGCTAAATAACACAATGTACAGGACAGCACCCCTCCCCAACACTACAAAGAATTTTGTGGCCCAAAATGTCAACAATGCTGAGGTTAAAAAACTCTAATTAGATTAATTCTTTCCTAACCTGAAGTGCCTAGAAACATCACATCTACAAACAAAGCAATGAAAAAATGAAAACTATTTGTTGACTGAATTTTCTTCTGAATATTTCATGATTTTGGTTACTTTGATGGAAATCTCAAATAAGTGAATACTGTCTCAATACCTATTCATAGCTGTATGGTGCTCTTTCTGCTATGATAGAGGTGAATCCAGTAATCAGTGACCTGGATATGTGTTTTTGGAAATTTGGAAAGAAGCACCTCGAAGGAAAATTCACTGAATGTGGCCACATACAGTCTATGACATAACTCACTGCTTATGGGTATTAGGATCAAGCAGCTATCTATGTAAACTAGCATCTCCTTGCTCTCTAAACTGGGGTGTCCAGGGCTTAGTCCTTTTAATTTGTCCCTAGCTAGACTTATTCTTTTGGAGATTTCAACAAATATAATGTTTTCAAATACCATTGATATCTTGAAGCCTCCCAAATTTATATTTCAAGTTCAACTCATTTCCCTGAGTTCCCAATGGTTACATCTGACGCATATGCCTAAGAGAAAGTAAAATTTCACATGCGTTTATTAGCTTAGTTGGTTAACACTCCCCTCAGAATGTGCCCCCCATGCAGTGCACCAGCAATCCAGTGTTCTTCGTAACTGGGGATCCCCATTGTTTCCCTGAGGCCTCCTCCTCCTTCATCACCCTAGGAGAACACAGAGACCAAAGAATCATTCCGGGGCTTCTCACTGCCTCATTCTCAAAATGATCTACATGATCACTTCTCCTTACATTTCACAGGCCGGCACTAGTTATATGGCCCTGCTGAACTGTAAGGAAACTGAGATGCACCAGAAAAGAGGGGTATGAAAGAGGGTTGCTGAAAACACAGCAATGCCTCTGCCACCATGTCTAAAACTGACCTCCTGATCTGCACCCCCAACCTGTTCTTCCCCAGTCATCCTATCTCAGTCAATGCCAACTCCATCCTTCCCATTTCTCTGCACAAAGACTTTGAAGTTATCTCTGACACCTTTCTTTCTATCATAATCCATATCCAATACATCAGCAAGTCATCTTAGATCAACCCCAATGCAACCACTTACTACCTCCAATGCTACTTTGTCGATTTTTCATCTGGATAGTTAAAATAGCCAGTCTCTGCTCTTGTCATCATAGTCGATTTTCAAAATAAAAGCCAGAGTGGTTATTTAAAAACTTTAGTCACATCACACAATACCTAAGCTCAAAACCCTCCAATTGCTTTATATGTCACTAAGAGAAAAAGTTTAAGCTTTACAATGGTCTGGAAACCTCTACACAATATGTATTTCTCCACCCTCACATGCCCATGCTGATTACCTTTGTAGCCTTATTTCTGCCTTGTTCTGCCCATCACTACTACCAACGCTGACATCCTTTCTATTCCTTGAACCTACCCTGCATGCTACCACCCCACGGTTGCTATTCCCTCTAATTAAAACCCACTTTCCCCAGATATCCACATGGCTCACTTCCTTGCCTCTCTTGAGTCTTTGCACAACATCTTCTCAGTGAGGCCTCCCTAACTACTCTCCAAAAACCGCAGCTTGGGAGGCCGAGGCAGGCAGATCACGAGGTCAGGAGATTGAGACCATCCCCGCTAACACAGTGAAACCCCGTCTCTACTAAAAATACAAAAAATTAGCCGGGCATGGTGGCGGGTGCCTGTAGTCCCAGCTACTCGGGAGGCTGAGGCAGGTGAATGGCGTGAACCCGGAAGGTGGAGCTTGCAGTGAGCCGAGATCGCACCACTGCACTCCAGCTTGGGGAAGAGAGTGAGACTCCATCTCAAAAAACAAACAAACAAAAAAACAAAACAAAAAACCACAGCTGTCCCTTCACCTACCTACCCTGCCCGCAAGCACTTCCTATCCTCCTCCCTGCTTTATTTGGTTTTTCTCCTTGCACTTATTACTATCTGACATACTATATTTGTTTACTGTTTGTCTCCCCCCCAACAAGAATATAAGTTCCACAAGAACAGTAATATGCATCCATTTTGTCCACCAAGTATTTCCAACAATGAAAACCATGCTTCATATATAGCAGTGCTCCACAAATATTCACTGAATGAATTAGTACTAGCTATCCAAGTCTCGTTTTAAAAGAACTAAGAATAGGACTTACACAGTATCATATAATCTTACGCTAAACTAAAATTTAGGGGGAGAAAAGGAATTATTATATTCATCTTTTAATCCCTAGTATAGCAAAGTTTCTAGAGTATAGCAAAGTTTCTAGAGGATAGCAAGAAGTCTTGAAATGCTTACTTAATTGAATTTGCTGAACTATCATTCAATTTCCATACATTCTGCTATCTTATGACTGCCTGTTAAAATATTTACTAATAGGGTCAGGTGCGGTGGCTCATGCCTGTAATCCCAGCACTTTGGGAGGTCAAGGCAGGTGGATCACATGAGGCCAGGAGTTCAAAACCAGCCTAGCCAATGTTGCAAAACCCCATCTCCACTAAAAATACAAAAATTATCCTGTTGTGGTAGTGTGCACCTGTAGTCCCAGTTACTCTACTCGGGGGGCTGAGACAGGAGAATCACTTAACTCAGGAGGCAGAGGTTGCAGTGAGCTGAGATATGTGATTAATGAAGATTGTACAATTAATCTGTAATCATGGTGGAATAATTTAAATTTCTCACTCAAACCCATAATATTTAAAATTGTTTGATCTTCATATAAATAATCTAAGATCAAGTTGAGTTTTAATACATACTCTATGACACTAAGTTGACTGAAGGGTCTGAAAATCATGTAAGTTGATGGAAGCAGGTGAGTTCACGTGTTTAACATGAAATCGTGTCTTTAGCAGCAGCATGGATGGAACTGAAGGCCATTATCTTAAGTGAAACAACTCAGATACAGAAAGTCCAATATCACATGTTCTCACTTATAAATGGGAGCTAAATAATATGGACACATGGAAACAGAGAGGAATAATAGTCACTGGAGACCTTTGGAGACCACTGGAGAAGGGTGGGCAGGTGGGAGGGAGTGAGGGATGAGAAATTACTTAATGGTTACAATATACACTATCCGAATGATGGTTAAACTGAAAGCCCAGACTTCATCACCATGCAATATCCATGTAACAAAACCACACTTGTACCCCTTAAACTTACATATTTAAAAAAACAGTATGGATTCTGGAATAAAGACTATGTGAGTTCATATTCCATCAGCATAGCTTCCAAGCTGGCACAACCCTGAATAAGATACCTAAACTCTGCTTCAGTGTACTCTTCTTCAGACTGAGGTTATGACAGAGCCTCCACAAAGGGCCGTTATGAGATTTAGTGAGATGAGTAGCATAAAGCACTTGGCATGGTACCTCTATCGATGAACATTAACTTTTTTCATCAGTGAATTTTTCCATTTGTTAAATACCTTATAGCAGAAATTGCATTATATTAATGTTTTCTATTTCTCAAGAGTATTAAACCATGAAAGAAATAGATTATATTTCTATCATAAAAATTATTTTCATTTTATTTTTTGTATTATTATTATTGAGACAGAATCTTGCTCTGTCGCTCAGGGTGGAGCACAGTGGCACAATCTCGGCTCACTGCAACCTCCGCTTCCCGGGTTCAACCAATTCTCATGCCTCAGCCTTCTAAGTAGCTGGGACTACAGGCATGCATCACCATGCCCAGCTAATTTTTGTATTTTTAGTAGATACAGGGTGAAACCATGTTGGCCAGGCTGGTCTCGAACTCCTGACCTCAGGTGATCCACCCGCCTCAGCCTCCCAAGTGCTGGGATTACAGGAGTGAGCCACTGCACCCAGCCTAAATTATTTTCATTTTAATTTACAAGATAGAATTATTAGATAACAATATGTAAATTGTAAGTTCAGACACAAGACTTTTGGTACCCAAAGATATCATAGCTCTTATTTATATCTATACTATCCAAACCAACTGCCCAGGGATCTTGACAACTCACCAGACCAGAATTAGCAGTTATGAGGCTTGGTGCTACCCTTCTTCCTTACCAAGTCCATGGCAAATCACACCAAATTGACAACATTACTTTTCCAACGAGCTCAGATGTAGCCATAGGTTCCTTCTTAACACAAACAGCTGTTACCAGCTGATCACAGTTGACAGAAGAAAACGTAATATTTAGTCTCCAGATCTTGGCAAATGACATAGAATCACACTCCATATTCTGTATAGTATGAGGCTCTCCATATATACATACATATATATATATACACACACATATGTGTCATATATATTCTAAGAGTTGAGAAAAAATTTTAACAAATCAAATTATAATTTTAGGTCATAGAAGATAATAATTAATGAAATCTTGTGCTGAATCTTCATAAACTCACACAAAAATATAAAAATTCAGAGTTTAAAAAATACTTAGAAGTGGTAAAAGGATATGAACAGACATTTCTCAAAAGAGGACATACAAGTGGCCAACAAATGCTTAACATCACTAATGATCAGAGAAGTGCAAATCAGAACCACAATGAAATACCATCTCACACCAGTCAGAATGGCTATTATTAACAAGTCAAAACATAACAGATGTTGGCAAGGCTGCAGAAAAAAAGGAAACACTTATATACTGCTGGTGGGAATGTAAATTAGTTCAGCCACTATGGAAGCAGGTTGGAGAATTCTCAAAGAACTTTAAACAGAACTACCATTTGACCCAGCAATCCTACTACTGGTTATAGACCCAAAGGAAAAGAAACCATTCTATCAGAAAGACATTATTCACAATAGCAAAGACACAGAACCAACTTAGGTGCCCACAACAATGGAATGGATAAAGAAAATGTGGTTTATATACACCATGGGATACTATACAGCCATAAAAAAATGAAATCATCTCCTTTGCAGCCATATGGATGCAGCTGGAGGCCATCATCCTAAGTGAATCAACACAGGAAAAAAAAAAACCAAATACCACATGTTCTCACTTAGATGTGAGAG
Organism: Gorilla gorilla gorilla; assembly: GCF_029281585.2. Taxonomy (NCBI): domain Eukaryota; kingdom Metazoa; phylum Chordata; class Mammalia; order Primates; family Hominidae; genus Gorilla; species Gorilla gorilla. The sequence goes on along the minus strand of NC_073229.2, from coordinate 157,480,987 downwards.
CTAAGCAGTGAGGAAACATGGACATAGAGACAGAAACAATAGACAGTGGGAACGACCGGAAGTGGCAGGGAGGAAGAGGAACAAGGGCTGAACAACTACCAGTTGGGTATTATTCTCACTACCTAGGTGCTGGCATCAATCGTACCCCAAACCTCAGTGTCACACAATATACCCATGACAAAAACCTGCACACGTACCCCTGAAATCTAAAATAAAAGTTGAAGTTTAAAAAAAAATCTTCAATAAAATTTAACTCAAAATGAACTAAAGACCTAAATGTAAGAGCTAAAACTATAGAAAACTGTAAAATTCATATAAGAAATCATAGGAGTAAGTATTTGTGAAGGCCATTATCTTAACTGAAGCAACTCAGATATAGAAAGTCAAATATCACATGTTCTCGCTTACATATGAGAAATCATAGAGAAATGAAATCATAGGAGTAAATCTTTGTGACCCTGGGTTAGGCAAAGATTTCTCATACACAACACTAAAAGCACAAGTGACAAAAGAAAAAAATAGATAAACTGGACTCAAATTTAAAACTGTGCATCAAAGGACACTATCAAGAGTGAAAAGACAACCCACAAAATGGGAGATATCCTTTGACAAGTGTAGATCTGGTGAAGGACTTTTATCTAGAATACAGAAATGACTCTTAAAACATAATTGTAAATAAAGAAGTAACCTCATAAAATAGGGGCAAATTTATATTCTTTCTATTTAAAGAGTATAAATAGAAGTGTCTCCATATAATGGAACATTATTTGGCTATAAAAAGGAATTAAGTACTGATTCATGCTACAACATAGATGAACCTTGCAAACATTATGTCACGTATAAAAAGCAAGCCACAAAAGTTCTCATATTGTATGACTCAATTTATATGAAAGGTCCAGAATAGGCAAATCCATAGAGATAGGAAGTGGATCGGTGCTTGTCTAGGGCTGAGGGGTGCTCGTCGGGGGAATGGGGAGTGTGCTAATGGGCATGGGATCTCTTTCTCAACTGATTAAAAATCGCCTAAAATTGACTGTGGTAATAATTGTACAACTCTATGAATACCCTAGAAATCATTGAATTGTACATTTTAAGTGGGTGAGCTGTACTGCATGAAAATGACATCTCAATAAAACTACCATTGGCTGGGCGTGGTGGCTCACACCTGTAATCCCAGCACTTTGGGAGGCCAAGGAGGCAGATCATGAGGTCAGGAGATTGAGACCATCCTGGCTAACAGGGTGAAACTCCATCTCTACTAAAAATACAAAAAAATTATCTGGGCGCCGTGGCACATGCCTGTAGTCCCAGCTACTCAGGAGGCTGAGGCAGGAGAACCACTTGAACCCAGGAGTCGGAGGTTGCAGTGAGCCGAGATTGTACCACCGTACTCAACAGAGCAAGACTCCATCTCAAACAAAGAAAAAGAAAAAAGAAAAACTATTATTTTAAAAATGCTTAAAAAGGAAGAGTAAGCCTTAATGATTATGAAACATTAAAATATACTGAACGCATCTACTTTGTAACTTCAGTTTAGGTACTCTATTACATAACCGCAAAGTCAAGCTGTAATTGGCAATTTGGAGTTAACAGTAATTCTGAAACTGGGCTTTGAACAGAATTCCACAGAACTCTGAAGTATGTTATTCAGTTGGATAGTATAAAAATTACATGTTGTAAACAAGATTCTTTTAACTAGTTTAAAGGTCAAGTTCTTTGATACAGAATTGGATCCTGAAAAAGAATAATCCAACATTGTTTAGATCTAAATAAAATATATTTAAGATATTCAGTACAAGTATGCCTTCTGGTCGAATGGGTTTAGAGTACCCAAGAATAAAGCAATAGAATAATAGGATTTTAGGATTTTGATAATGTCACATTATAAAAATACAAAAATGATTTAAACAAAAATTAATCAAAATAATTACATTCTAGCATACTGTTTAAACATTGTCATAAATTGGTGGTTCTGAAGTTCTATGTCTAGATGATAAGTTTAATGGCAAATTCAATTCTATACAATAGTTAAAAATCTCACACAGAGAGAAGCACATGTTTTAAAGATGGGCTACTGGCTATAATCAAAGATAATACTGTAGGATCTCTAGGAACAAAGATCTGAGGACAAATCAAAGTCATGAGTACTCTAAGGAAAAACAAGAGAGAGATAAAAATTAATTTACTAAACTAGCTCTAGAATTTTAATAGACATTATTAAATTAGCATGGTTGGTGAAGGCAAATAAATACAATTCATATCTACAAATGCATGTAGAAACAAATTTCCAAAAGTATTACTGAAACATGTCTATGAATATGTTTCATAAATACAAATAGAATAGCTTTGAAATATGAAATGTATTATATTTAAAAATGGACACAGAAATGAATTTCCAGAAGTATTAATGAATCATACAATATGTAACATAATCCAATTAACGTGAGTTAATTTAGATGTCACTAATAAAATCATGCCACCAACAATATAAGTGAATTGATTTAGTAACAATGTGGAAATACATACGAATGTTCAGGCCCTTAATGCATAACATTTAGGGAAAGCAATCCTACTGTAACTTATTCATTTTATTTAGTTTTACTTAATATTCATGAATGTTTCACTTTATAACATACAATACTTAACATTAATAAAATATATTTCTTTTCAAACCTGCTGGCTTGATCATTGATTTAGGCCAGACTCCATCTCATGTTGATATGAATGTTTGGGATGAGAAAAAATCTGAAGTAATATCCCGGACCACCAAAATAGGATTATAAAACACCTCAATCTATAAAGATATTACAGAAGCTATAAAAATAATAAATATTGCTCATTCTCTGCTTGAATACAAAAATACAATATATTTCACATTATGAAGGGAGCTATTGCTAGGTATAACCTACATTCACAGCCATTTCTATTATCAAGAACATTTCATTAAAAACTGTAATAAGCTGTAACTGGCTATAACTTAAACCAATTCTAAAGAATTATGAAGCTCTAAAATAGAACTGCAGATAAATTTATGACAGTTAAATATTCTTTTTAGTTGCTTATCTCTTAAAATTCTCTACATCCTCTAAGCCAGAATGCCAAATAGGAGCCAGATATACTAGAGGAAAAATGAAGGACTGAACTTTATTTTGGTCATATGCAGTTAAATTCATGTTAGACCTTCTACGCAATTTTTTAAGTGAGTCGAATATAAATTCATGAGTCAGTAATCTACTCTGAGAATAACATTTTGGCTTTCTAAAATTTGTCAGGCTACTCATTAACATACCTCACTAAAAGTATATAAAGGCTTTTGAAGAAAACATTTACTGAACGCTGGCAAGAATCGTGCTAAGAAGTAAGAGTACGAGATGAACAAGATCCACCATTACTCTTAAGTAGTTTATAATCTAGTGGTGAGATAGGCAAGTAAACAGATAGGGTTTCAGTCCTGTCGGGTAAGTGCTGGGCTAGGGGTAAATGCCAAAGGGTTATGGCAGCACACTGCAGAGGGCCCTGACCGGTAGGGCTGATTGTGTGAGAAGAAAGGAGGTAGTCTGAGAGGGCTGCTCAGAGGGATGGAAACCTAAACTGAGTCTTCAAGAATTACAGGTTATCCTGGTGGGAAAGAGACCCTTCTGGGAAGACATTAAAGCACTTGCAAATGCATAGAGACCTCAGAGAACCTGGGAGATTCAGAAACTGACAGAAACCAGACCAAAAAAAAAAAAAAAAAACTGAAGAAATACATAAGCATTAAGCTCTGTATGCTTGATGACACACTTGAGCCTCTCCCTTGAAGGCAAGAAAGGGCTTGTGAAGGATAAAAAGGAAGGTAGTGATGTGATCAGGGTTGTATTTTAGGAAGACAACTCTAGAAGCAACTTAAAGTAAAACAAGAAAGTCAAGAGATAAAATAAAGATCTCAACTAAACTAAGGGAGCTCGAGCAAAAAGAATAGCTTTGAATGACATTAAACATTAAGAGTGGACAAAGCTTTGAGATGGGGGATGAAGAAAAGGAGGATTACTACCTCTTTTCTGCCATAACCCATTCAGTAGCTGATGATGCCATTCACTGAGATGAGTAATACTGGCATAAAGGACAAAGGAAGAAAAGCTGGGAGAGGGGAGGAGAGCTGGTGAATTTATTTTTCATTTGCTGAGTGTGTGGACCTGTGAACTCCCAGAAGGGATGTCTGGTCAGTAGCTGGATATGCTAGAATGAATGAATACTCATTAAAGAGCATCTGAATACCTCAGGTATTTGTGATAGCAGCTAACATTTATTGAATATTTACTCTAAGTGAGGCATATGCAAGCACTTCATAAGACATCTTTTTATTATCCTTCCACTCCATAGAGGAGGAAGAGTTTAAGTAATTTCCCAAAGATTTTAAAGCATTTAAGTGACAGGGAAGTCTGATTTATAGCTCACGCCCTTAACTACCATATTATGTTGCATCATGCAAAATCCATTAAAAGTTTTGGGGTCAGAGAGAAGTTGGTTTAATTCTGATCTCTACTACTTAACAGCTGTTTGACCTTGACACTCTCTAGGTCACAGTTTCATCTATAAAATAGTGGCCTTAAAAATTGCAATAAAGGAATACATGGTAAGAATTGGAGCGAGTATATGGAAAATGCTAGATGCAGTGTGCATGTGCCACAAATGACTCCTACTGCTATGTCTACACCCAAAGAATCCCCCTTGAACTAAAATAGCAATGATATGAGTAAATTCACTTCCATCTAACTATGAACTTTATTTTAATTCCACCCCTACTTGTTCTATATCTTAATAAATGCTATCATTTTTCAAAATATTTTGAGACCTTAATATACTCCACAAAATTTAGAATCATATAAAGATTTCATTCAAAGAGAAATTATTTCCATGTAAAGGGGCTTATTCTTTTTCTTTTCTTTTCTTTTTTTTTTTGACATTTCTATAAATGCCACAATATGCATAACCCAAAGGCAATGAGGCATGTTGATGTTATGGAGAGAGCTTTGGACTTGGAGTCAGAAGAACCGTGTGAAGTCCTAACTCTGCCTCTTACCAGCTATGCCAACATGGGCAAGTCATTTAAGAGTTCTAAGCATCTCTTTGCACATTTATGAGATGAATACATTGGTCTACATGTTTGAAATTTAAATTCAGCAAATGGGTTCAAGCTGAGAGGGTAGGCAGGTCTCCCTAGATTTCTTGTTCTCAAACCTGACTGCTCACTAGCATCACTGGAAACTTTTAAAAACATACTTTAAAAAGAAATAGTGAGCTCCATGACCTTAAAATATCACTAGAAGGACACCATATCTGATTTACAAGTCCTGTGCTTCATTTTGTGAACGGTGATATGACGCATCTTTAGTAACACATCACTTTAGTGTTAAACATAAAAATATATTCTCAACTGCATTGAAAACAGAATTCTTTCTTGAGTATATACACACCCTATAGTAATTAACAGAATCAACCATCCTGGTTTTCCCCCAAACTTTGCATGCTTTAGCACTGAAAGTTCTATGTCCCTAGAAAATCCTCAGTCTCTGGAAACAAAAAACGTTGGTCACTCTAACATATACACACACATACATACACACATTTGCATATACACACACACTTGTATGTGACCCTCGGGGTATTAGAACAAAGTTCAGATCAACAGCACGCTTTTAATGAAGCATCACCACTAAGATGTTGTCAACATTTACTACTAACAATTCAAGTCCACCATAGTCACACAGACAGACTTCTGATTCCAACAGTCATGATGACTAACCTCCATTTTGCTAGAGTCCATGCTGTGAATATTTACAGTCAATAACCAGCATTTTTTAAAGTTTTAAAGCCCTTGCCTTCCCATAGCCATTTCTGTTTACCTTACTAAAGAAGTCACACAATTCTAGAGGAATATATCTCTACCATTTGACAGATTTCATAGTTTTTTCACTTTATAATTTTTTGTTACATTTTTCCTATGATGCCATGTGAAATAAATCATAATATAATATATATTGAAATTAGACTATGGTCATGTCTATCCAAATTAAAGGCATGGCTATCATTTCTTTTAAATAAAATATCCACTAGAAAGCAAATCAAATCAACTTCAAATGGCACCAGAATATACATCCCTCTTAAAATTAAACTCATCACATATACGTTTTCTAGAACCACATTATTAGATATAAGCATCTTTTCCTCAGTTGCCTGATGGAGAAACATTTGACTGTAAGATCGAGTCATGATCACATAAGCTAATAAAGAACAGCATCAAAAAAAAAAAAAAAAGGAACAGCATCAGACTGCAGAACACACTCTCAGTAAGTACACCAGTCTTGTTACTTGTAACATCATGAGTTGTCTGTATGCAAAACAGCTCAAACGACAGCTTCCAGTAGTGTGAAGGCGTGGGGGTGTGAGGGAAGCCCTCCCACTGCCTCTAGTTCCACACGCTAAAGAACTACTGTCACAGAGACACCACTAACAAGCTAGGAGGAAAGGTTGCAAAGAGCCTTTCCCTTTGGGAAATCAGAATCTTAAAAGGATTGCCATCAAGCTGGTGCATTCTTGGTCCTGCAATGAATCTAGTAAAATACTAAAAGCACTTGAGAACTATGGTTTCTTTCCTCCTTAAAATGACTAACAAGCATGCTAATAATATACTTTCTCCTTTCATACTTCTGATATTCAACAATATCCAGTATATCTGAAATAAAATAATAAAGGAAGTATATAAAATTGTTTAGACTGTCTAAAACATGCATCATGATTTCAATGCCTTAGTCTTTCCACCACTAGTTTTCCAAGTAGAAAATCAAAGAAGACATCAAAATGTGACATCATCATTAAGCAGAAACGGCATAAATCTCCAAAGGTCTGTTTCATGGTCTTTGAAAGGAAATTCAAAAATCATTTAAAAATACATTTAATGAAAAACTTACTTCTTACAATATATCTCTTTTACGTATGATTTTCAGTAGTGTTATCGCAACTTTTTTCAGCAAAACTGAGAATGAAGACTTACTGATTGTTCATTTAAATCCTGGGAGTCTTCCATGTGGTTTTCTCACTTCTCCTGCCACTCCCAAGTAGAAGCAGCTTCCTTCAAGTAAAAATGACTATCTAAAACAAGAAGATGGAAACAAAGGGGAAAAAGGTTATCTTTATATTCATTTGTAAAGTTACAAAAACATATCAAGACATAGCATGGTAATTAGTAACTTGTAGGAGCATTCTCTCAAGAAGAAAATCCACTAATATTGTCTCCATATCTGATGCAATTAATGATCTTGAAAATAGTGTCATGTTAAAAGTGGGGTATGTGAACAGCTAGTCAGGAATCCTACAGATCAACAAAAATATCCATAGTCTGCAATAAACACAGTCTGCAATAAACAGTTAATACACTATTTTGCTGAGGGAGGTATGTCATCAAGCAATTGACAGATTAGCAATCAAGAGTTTGAATTAACCATTTACTTTCAAAAGTACATAAAATAATTTGAAAAAGTAAGTGTGCATTTTAACATGACAACTTTCTCTTACAGGAAAATTTGTCTGAATTATCAGATGACTATTCTTCTGAAAAATAATTACTCTTCATTTTTTAAAAATATAAAATACATGACCAACCTTAAAAAGACAATATGTTAAAGAATGTATTACAAATAAACATGGGAAAGATAATTAGTAATACACTATGATGAGATAACTGGTTAACTATTCAAAAAATATCTTTACTCCATACCATACATTAAAATATTTTCAAATGAATTAAAGTTGAAAAACTCTAAGAAAAATAGGCATATATTTTTAAATCCCCAGATAGGGGATTTTATCATAGTAGCAATAGAAGACACACCAAAAACCCAAGTAACCCTGAATCCTCTCTCTTGCTCTCTCTTTTAAAACACATACACGCACACACACACACACACACAATAATGAAAATTAAAAGGCACAGAAAAATCTAGAAATACCTGTGCAAATATCAAACACAATGGGCTGATGTTCTTAACATATAAAGAGCTCTTACAATTCAAACAGAAAGGCACACACCCTATAGAAATATGTTCAATCATCATAAAACTGTGTTCAAATTCACAAGAAAATGAAATGTAATTTAAAGTTGCAATGATACATTTCTAGTGTTCAAATTCTAATTCTAAAAAAGAAAAAAGATTATAATAAAAACAATTTAGATTTAAAAAGTTGTTCATCATAAATGAACATAATCATTGAAGTCACATTTCAAGAAATATCTACTGACATTAAATATTTCTGAAAATACAATTTAAATGGAAAAGAGTATTACAATCTAAAGAAACAATCGGACACTGTGGTGGTTAATACTGAGTGTCAACTTCATTGGATTGAAGGATACAAAGTATTGATCCTGGGTATGTCTGTGAGGGTGTTGCCAAAAGAGATTAACATTTTGAGTCAGTGGGCTGGAGAAGGCAGATCCACCCTTAATCTGGCAGGCACAATCTAATCAGCTACCAGTGAATACAAAGCAGGCAGAAAAGTGTGAAAAAGAGAGACGGGCCTAGCTTCCCAGCCTACATCTTTCTCCGGTGCTAGATGCCTCCTGCCCTCAAACACTGGACTCCAAGTGCTTCAGTTTGGGGAATCCGACTGGCTCTCCTTGCTCCTCGGCTTGCAGGCAGCCTATTGTGAAACCCTGTGAACATGTGAGTTAATATTTAATAAACTTCCCTTTATATTTATTTATATATATATATATCTCCTATTAGTTCTGTCCCTATAGAGAACCCTAATACAGATTTTGGTACCAAGAGTGGGGTGTCTAATGAGCTTCAGCATCAGGTGCCTTAACCCGGAGTTCGGTTCCTCCCACAGTGCCAGTTCTGCTTACCAAAAGTGGCCTACTAGGGACTCATATTCCACGCCTAGCTCTATGCCAGTGAGCCAGGCTTCTAACCCATTTAAAGTTTGAAAATAGGTTGAGAGGCCGGGCGCGGTGGCTCACGCCTGTAATCCCAGCACTTTGGGAGGCCGAGGCGGGCGGATCACGAGGTCAGGAGATCGAGACCATCCTGGCTAACACGGTGAAACCCCGTCTCTACTAAAAATACAAAAAATTAGCCGGGCGTGGTAGTGGGCGCCTGTAGTCCCAGCTACTCGGGAGGCTGAGGCAGGAGAATGGCGTGAACCCGGGAGGCGGAGCTTGCAGTGAGCCGAGATCGCGCCACTGCACTCCAGCCTGGGCGACAAAGCAAGACTCCGTCTCAAAAAAAAAAAAAAAAAAAAAAAAAAAGAAAATAGGTTGAGATCATTTCGGCCCAAGACCTTTAATCACTCACTTTACCAAATAAAACTGCCTGGGGTCCAGAATAGGAGAAGGCTCTGCAACAGGTCCAGGCTGCTGTGCAAGCTGTTCTGCCACTTGGGCCATATGATCCAGCAGATCCAATGGTGCTTGAGGTGCCAGTAGCAGATAGGGATGCTGTTTGGAGCCTTTGCCAGGCCCCCATAGGTGAATGACAGCAAAGGCCTCTAGGATTTTGGAGCGAGGCCCAACCATCTTCTACAGATAACTACCTTCCTTTTGAGCGACAGCTCTTGGCCCATTACTGGGCTTTGGTGGAAACTGAAGGTTTGACTACGAGTCATCAAGTCACCATGCAACCTGAACTGGCTATCATGAACTGGGAGCTTTCTGACCCATTTGGCCATAAAGAAGGTCGTACAGAGCAGCATTCTATCATCAAATGAAAGTAGCATATATGTGATCAGGTTTGAGCAGGTCCTGAAGGCACAAGTAAGTTCATGAGGAAGTGGCTCAAATGTCCATGGTCTCCACTCCTGCCACCCTACCTTCTCTACCCAAGGCTGCATCGATGCCCTCATCGGGAGTTCCCTATGATCAGTTGACAGAGGAAGAGAAGACTAGGGCCTGATTCACAAATGGTTCTGCATGATATGGAGGCACCCCTCTAAAGTGGACAGCCGCAGCACTACAGCCCCTTTCTGGGACATCTCTGAAGGACAGCGCTGAAGGGAAATCTTCCCAGTTGGCAGAACTTTGAGCAGTGCACCTCGTTGTGCACTTTGCATGAAGGAGAAATGCCCAGATGTGTGATTATATACTGATTCACGGGCTGTAGCCAATGGTTTTTGGCTGGATGGTCAAAGACTTGGCAGAAGCGGGATTGGAAAACTGGTGACAAAGAAATCTGGGGAAAAGATACGTGAATAGACCTCTCTGAGTGATCAAAAACCAGGAAGGTATTTGTATTCCATATGAGTGCTCACAAATGGGTTACTTCAGCAGAGGAGGATTTCAATAATCAAGTGGATAGGATGACCCATTCTGTGGACACCACTCAGCCTCTTTCCCCAGCCACCCCTGTCATTGCCCAATGGGCCCATGAACAAAGTGGCCATGGTGGCAGGGATGGAGGTTACACATGGGCTCAGCAACATGGACTTCCATCCTCCAAGGCTAAACTGGCTACGGCCACTGCTGAGTGCCCAATTTGCCAGCAGCAGAGAGCAACACTGAGCCCTCGATGTGGCACCATTCCTCAGGGTGATCAGTCAGCTACCTGGTGGCAGGTTGATTATATTGGACCTCTTCCATCATGGAAAGGGAAGAGGTTTGTCCTCACTGGAATAGACACTTACTGCGGATATGGGTCTGCCTATTCTGCACGCAATGCTTCCGCCAAGACTACCATCCATGGACTCATGGAATGCCTTTTCCACTGTCTTGGTATTCCACACAGCATTGCCTCTGACCGAGGCACTCACTTTATGGATAAAGAAGTGCGACAATGGGCTCATGCTCACAGAATTCACTGGTCTCACCATGTTCCCCATCATCCTGAAGCAGCTGGATTGACAGAATGGTGGAATGGCCTTTTGAAGTCACAATTACAATGCCAACTAGGTGACAATACTTTGCAGGGCTGGGGCAAAGTTCTCTAGAAAGCCATGTACGCTCTGAATCAGCATCCAATATATGGCACTGTCTCTCCCATAGCCAGGATTCACGGGTTCAGGAATCAAGGGTGGAAGTGGAAGTGGCACCACTCACCATCACCCCTAGTGATTCACTAGCAAAATTTTTCCTTCCACTAGCAAAATGTTCCCACGACATTACCTTCTGCTGGCCTAGAGGTCTTAGTTCCAGAGGGAGGAACGCTGCCACCAGGAGAGACAGCAACGATTCCATTAAACTGGATGTTAACATTGCCACCTGGATACTTTGGGCTCCTCCTACCTTTAAGTCAACAGGCTAAGAGGGGAGTTACAGTGTTGGCTGGGGTGACTGACTGACCCAGACTTTCAAGATGAAATCAGTCTATTACTCCACAACGGAGGTAAGGAAGAGTATGCACGGAATACAGGAGATCCATTAGGGTGTCTCTTAGTATTACCATGCCCTATGATTAAGGTCAATGGGAAACTACAACAGCCCAATCCAGGCAGGACTAGAAATGGCCCAGACCCCCCAGGAATGAAGGTTTGGGTCACTCCACAAGGAAAAAAAACATGACCTGTTGAGGTGCTTGCTGAAGGCAAAGGGAATACAGAATGGGTAGTAGAAGAAGTTAGTCATCAATAGCATCTACGACCACGAGACCACTGCAGAAACGGGGACTGTAATTGTCATGAGTATTTCCTCCTTTTGTTAAAAACATGTTTGTGCATGTATACACTTGTACTAAGAAAATATCTTTATTTCCTTTTCCTTTATCATGTGACATAAGATTTATTGACTTCATATCGGCATTTAAATATTGTTAACTTTATGTAATAGTATTTGGGTTGGGGATTGGTGCATTTCCGGTTATACAAAGGACAGCTGTATTATGTTAGGTATAATTATGACCTTACTATTGTCTTTATTTGAAGATGATGTGTAATCTCATGAGATGTATATGGGTTCAAGTTGACAAGGGGTGGACTTGTGATGGTTAATACTGAGTGTCAACTTGATTGGATTGAAGGATACAAAGTATTGACCCTGGGTGTGTCTGTGAGGGTGTTGCCAAAAGAGATTAACATTTGAGTCAGTGGGCTGAAGAAGGCAGATCCACCCTTAATCTGGTGGGTACAATCTAATCTGCTGCCAGTGAATATAAAGCAGGTAGAAAAATGTGAAAAAGAGAGACTGGCCTAGCCTCCCAGCCCATATCTTTCTCCCATGCTGGATGCTTCCTGTCCTTGAACATCAGGCTCCAAGTGCTTCAGTTTTGGGACTCGCACTGGCTCTCCTTGCTCCTCAGCTTGCAGACAGCCTATTGGAGGACCCTGTGATCGTTAAGGGTAAGTTAAGTTAATAATAAGTGTAAGTTAATACTTAATAAACTCCCCTTTATATACATATATATATATATATATATCCTATTAGTTCTGTCCCTCTAGAGAACCCTAATACAGATGCCAATTCAGTTTACTGAATATTCAATATCAGTAGATGTTTTGCTCAGTTTTACATATATGCAGTCATATATTCCCTACTGCATCCAAGTAGGCATGGTCTTAATTTCTTCAATTTCTTTTATGCTTTGCAATATTTTCCAAAGTACATGTTACTTTCCTTATTAGATTACAAGACATTTTAAAAATTACAAGAGAAATTTAAAATGTAAATTGCAAAAGTTTTATGCATATATAAACAGAGACACAGATCAAAGGTATGTTTTTTTCATTCTTAAAAGTCAGAAAATAATAATAACACATGTATATAATGTGACAGTTTCAGTGAGATATTGATTTAAAATACTCCAAAACTAGGAAAGCATCATTTTGAAGAAAAGCACAATTTTAAACTTCATATGGAAAGTGAAGGGAGGGTATATAGGATATGGTGGATTATGAAGCACACTGAAAGTTGATGCAGTACACATTCGGTTTTTTTGTTTGTTTTGTGTCTTTGAGATGAAGTCCTGCTCTGTCGCCCAGGTTGTAGTGCAGTGGCATAATCTCAGCTCACTGCAACCTCTGCCTCCTGGGTTCAAGCGACTGTTGTGACTCAGCCTCCCAAGTAGCTGGGACTACAGGAGCGTGCCACCACGCCTGGCTAATTTTTGCATTTTTAGTAGAGACAGGGTCTCACCATGTTGGCCAGGCTGCTCTCGAACCCCTGGCCTCAGGTGATCTGCCTGCCTCAGCCTCTCAAAGTGCTGGGATTACAGGCATGAGCCACCGTGCCCAGCCAGCAGTACACATTTGAATTCAGGAGTATAAGTAGGCAGAGTTCTAGATTTACGGTGGTGTTTTTGTGCTGGGACAGCAAGGGGTGTGAAGGCTAAGAAACCGTGATAGAAAAGCCCAGCTTTTTGCCTCTTAGCTCACACGCCCACCTTCCTCCTCCCACTCTCCCTCTTCTCCTCCTGATGGACTGGTTCCTCCCCTCAAATCTGGGTCTCTCAGCCTGGTCCTGATTCCTGCTAATCCCTTTCTTGCTTATCCTTTCCTAGCTGACCCACTGATCCTCGGTCCTGTGAACTGTCCCCTGGCCCAAGTAACCAAGACCACTCTGGCTCAGGTTCACCTTGGAAATGATGCACGCAAATAGTAAGTGCTGGCCACTGATCAGCAGGCACAGAGCTGCCCAAGACTTGACACCTGCCCACCTCATGTCAATCCCTCTATTCTCCCAGACTGAACTCTGGCTGGCCATCTCCTTTAGAGCCATTTTCTCCTCACTACCTTGATAACAAATTAGCCAAGTGCTCTCTTTCCAAGGAAAATCTGATGTTCCTTCTTACTCTGATAGATACATGGATTACATAAATGGCAAAAATACTGCACTGGATTGCAAAGAGACCATACAATTCATTGCCTACATAAGCAAAACAAAGCAAAACCTTTGCATTTCTGAATAAAGAAAAACAGCCCCAAAAGTAAAAGGATACAACAGATTATGGAAAATATCTTTAGTAAATAAATGTGACTATATATACACTTACTGAGGACATAAAATTTAGTGAGGCGAAGTTTAAATGCCCATTAAATGATTAGAAAAGAGTAGGAGAACACAATTCTTTATAAGAAAATGTAAATAATAAACTAATATATGGAAAAGCGTTCACTTTCAGTTACTGAAATACATAAATCTGAGCAACAAGTACACATTTCTTGGATTATTGTATACATATTCAATGCCCAAACTATTTATATATTGATAATACTTAATATCAGAAACACTGTGAACACGGTGTCCTCAACCATTTGCTAGTAACAATGTCGTTTTCTAATATTTTTAGAAAGCAATCCATCTCTGTACTTTAAAAGCTATAAATATGTTTAAGCCCTTTTACCCAGTATTAACTTTCCTAACAAGTAACCTTTCCCCAAAAAAACCCGTAAAATATAAACTACAGAATAATTCATGACAATGAAAACTAGAAACAGCCTCATCTTTGCAGTGGATTAATTAAACAAATCATGGTCCATTGTATAATATAATTTAATGATCAAAAAAGTAATTATAAAAATGATGAGGGGCCAGGCATGGTGGTTCATGCCTGTAATCCCAGCACTTTGGGAGGCCGAGGTGGGCGGATCACCTGAGGTCAGGAGTTCGAGACCAGCCTGACCAACATGGTGAAACCCTGTCTCTACTAAAATACAAAAAATTAGCCGGGCATGGTGGTGGGCGCCTATAATCCCAATTACTCAGGAGGCTGAGGCAGGAGAATCGCTTGAACCCAGGAGGCAGAGGTTGCAGTGTGCCAAGATCATGCCACTGCACTCCAGCCTGGGTGTGACAGAGTGAGACTCTGTCTCAAAAAAAAAAAAAAGTGGAAAAGTGAACATTGTTGATTGTGAATTAGATGAAAAAATAAGAACACCACATTTTAGTTATGCTAACACGGATGCACAACTAAGAATGTATTTGGATACTGATGAATGGGAAACACTAAAAAAATTTGATAAACAATTACATTTTTGGTTTCACATACTTTAATTATTAATTTTATGTTGTCTGTGCAATAAGTAAATTTTATTTTCTCCAATATAATACAGAGCACAAAGTAAAACCAAATGATGCTAAAATGGTTTCACAGGATCAGGTAAAACTACAGCAGATAGTGAAAATGAGTTTTCATAGCAGACTCTGCAAATGGCCTCTTTCACTTCTTCTACAGATTAAATTTCATGCCAAAATAATCTCTTTAGGGGAAGGGAATGTTTGTCTTATTTACCTATCTACAGTACCTAGCTCAGGGCCTAGCAAATTTTAGGTATTTAATAAATATTGATTGAATGAAACATACATAATATATGAAATCATACATAATGTATCTGATAATGTAAACAAAAAAAATGGAATAAACAGCCAGATGATTTAAGTTTTAAAATTCTTTCTCAAATGTATAGCCATTTTAGGAAAACTCTTTCCTAAAAGATTTTTCTTTCCTTTTTCACATTTTTCAGGTACATAACTGACTCCATTTTAATTTTTGCTTTCTTTTAGGACAATACAGATAGAAACTTTTAGACAAGTATTATTTACTGAATGGGAATATTTTAACTTTTCAGAAAATACAACATTGATAATTAGTCTACCAGGCAATTTCCTACTCACCTGACCTAATAATAAAATATACTTAAAATTATTATTTATACCAATTAGAACTACTGTTTATTTACAACATAGCATGTTGCATTAGTTTCCTAGGACTCCTATAACAAAGTACCACAAACTGGGTGGCTTAGAACTGAAATCTATTCTCACAGTTCTGGAGGAAAGAAGTCCTAAATCAAGGTGCTGGCAGATTTATGCTTGCTCTGGAGATCCTAGGGAAGCATCCTTTGTCTCTCCCCGGCTTCTGGGGGTTGCTGGCCATCCTTGGCTCACAGATGCATCACTCCAATCTCTGCCTTCATTGTCACATGATGTTCTCCGTGCCTAACGTCACATGGCATTCTTTTGTGTGTGTGTATGTCTCCGTACAAATTTTCCTCTTAAGTACAACAGTCATTGCATTAGGACCCATCCTAATCCAGTAAAATCTCATTTTAACTTGATTATACCTGCAAAGACCCTGTTTCCAAATGAGGTCACATTCCCAAATACAGACATTAGGACTTAAAAGTATCTTTTAGGGAACACAATTTACTCACCACACGTGTATAATTATTACATTGAAATTATTTTTAAGATGTCATCAAAGTATGAATGTAATATTTCCAGAAAGCATATGTAAGAATTAAATTAAAGATACTGATTGTCAGGAAAGAAGTGATAATTTTCCAGATGCACCACCATCTCAGAGTACTGTTGCTAATGCAAGTGAAATTAAATAAGACTTCAGGAAAGATACTGGAGCATAAGAGAATTAAGCCAAAACTAGCCTTTCTTTGTCAACTGCCAGTTCAGAATCTATTTCATGAACTGTTGGGGAGTTATTTACATTAATGTTCCATGTTACAACATAATACTTTGCTTTATATTTCCTTGAAATTTAGGTTAATTGTTACTTGGTTTGACTTTTTATGGTAACGTGAATTTTTTTCTTGGCCAATCACACTAAGGTACTAAAATATTATGAGCCTAGTGATTTTATATTATTGAACCAAGTAAAACTACCTAGGCTAATTGCAGACACAGTATTATTTTACATCATAATTTAGCAATGGTTGTTATGTTAATTCCTTTAACATTTAGTTTTCACAAATATATGAGAAAAAGACGAGAACATTCTCCAAATCAAGTAAGAGAAGCATTACCTCATAATAAAGATATAAGATTAAGGAATAACAGTAACTGCATGCTGTTTTATGAGCCAATAATCTAGTTCCCACTCTATCTCAAGACTGTTCCACCAGAAAATATGAATTTCAAACAGTATTATTAGGTCGGTGCAAAAACAATTGAGTTTTTTCCACTGAAAGTAACAGCAAAAACCGCAATTATTTTTGCACCAACCTGTAGCAACCTCACCCATTCCATATTAGATTATTTCTTCCACAGTTTTCAATATATAGACCATTCATCATATCTTTTTCTTTAACTCTGCTAGAAGTGAGCTACAAACTCTTGTCTTAGAAAATTAGAATTACAAATTCAACATTTCTTCTCATTTAAATATATAATATCAAGTTTCTATATAAAGTTTTAAGACAATTCTCAGAAATGGAATGAGGCACCATGGCCCTGTCCAGGTGGGAGAGACTGTAAGGTCCCTTAAGGAATGAGATGCTGAAGGAGGTTTGAGAAGTTTGTAGAGAAGTACACCTAAACCTCTGATCACTTGAGGCCAGGAGTTCAAGGCTGCAGTGAGCTATGATCACGACACTGCACTTCTTCTAGGTGACAGAGAGGAGACCCTCTCTCTCTAGAGAAAAAAAAGAAAGAAAGAAACCTAGGCTGTCCAGGCATGCTTTGCTCCGGCTAAAGAAACATGAACATGGAGTGGAGGGGGCAGATCTCAACTCCACACCAGGCTGGCACGGAATGAGGACCGACGCTGCACATGGGAACACTAAACCTCTGGATTCTGTACACAACCGGCACAGGCATAGCCAGTCATCAAAGCCAAACACCTAGGCTTTGTCACTGACTCCCTGCCCATTTGCTCTCCACATTCAATATACTACCAAGTCCTATCAATACCTCCAAAAGTTCGCCAAACCCCTCCTCTCTCTCCTCTCTGCCAGTACAGGCGTTCCGCCATCATTGTTCCCTGCTTGGGCAGGAGCAACAGCCACGTAATGGTCTCCTTCCCTCCAGTCCTGCTCCCTGGACGTTACCGTTCACAGTGCAACCAGAGTGATGGTTCCGAAATATAGATCTGAATGCAGTCTCTAAAAACAATTCAGAGCTTTACCCTGTCCTCAGAAGAAACCATAAATTCTTTAGTCAGTCCTACCTGCAGCTATGGCAGTGTCTAGCGGTAGTACCGCTCTGCCAAAAGGCCCCTTGAAGGGGCTCCAGGGGTGTTTTTTGCTCCCTGGGACCACTGTCCCAAGTAGGAGTTCTGGGGACGATTCCTCTTCCTTCTCCCTCAGTCCTGTTCCATTGTTCTCGCCATTCTCTCGCCCTGTCAGCAGCCTCACACTGTCCTGCAGCCAGAGCCCGGGACCTGTACATAAGTCTCCTGTGAGGGTACAAGCAGGGCTGAGGGCTATACTTGCCTCTTGCTGCAGTGAAAAGGAAAACAAGGGAAAGTGGGGGAGTACATTCCCTACTGCTTTAAATCCCTAGATACCCTTGGGAAAAGATTTAAAAATTGCAGCTGCCAAAACTTTTGTTCCAGTCCATGTGCAGACCTTGGGATGGGGAAACAGGTGCCTGAAGAGTCCCACTCATGACCTCTGACACAGACCCTTTCCAACCTGGGTGGGGCTTTCAAGAATCTTTCTGCCTATGCAGAGTTGCCTGGGTCACAGAAAGTGCCATTACACTAAATTCTAACACTCACAACAGTTGGTCTACTGTTTGGCTTCCAGATTTTCAAACTGCAAGTAAATTTTCAGAAGCGTATCTTGTACAATATTAAGGTTTGCTTGCATGTGTATTATACCCACAAAACATATCTCCCTCCCACAGATGCATATCCAGCTTAACCCATTAGGTAGGGTCTGCAAGTCTTCTCCAGTTACATGAAATTACTTGGATCTAATGATTCATCTTCCTTAGGATATGAGTCCGGGAAAATATCAGGCTAGTCCTCCTTCAGTGGCAAAACCCCTAGGATATAAAACTTGGAAACGTTTCATATCCATGTGGAAAAAAGCTGGTCTGTAGGGAAAGACAGAAGAGAACTGACCGAGAAAGAGGAGCAAAAATGAAGATGGCAAGAAAGTCCTGGCAGAATTTAAGCACCCAGATCTTGTGACTCCCAAAGTCTCACTGTTTCTCTGCTCTTCCTGTTGCTTAGTTGTCCAATTCTTCCTTGCATTTCATGAGCTATCTTCACGGCCTTCAATTATCTTCTTTATATTGCAATGGTATAGGACGTCTAACAGTTTATATTCCTGTAACATTATTGAGAAGTTATAGCTGTGATCAACTGTCCAGATGGGCACTGCTTTACAATTCCTGTGTACCTAGTTACCTACTCTGCCCTCCAAATTTCATTACTGGGTCTGTGAAGCTGGACCAGGCACTGGCTGGCTCCAACCATCCGGGAAGCATGCCAGAGAGGAAAGCCAATGGTACAAACAAAGAACACCTAGCTCCAATTCTATGGCCAACTGTTCAGAGACATGGAGATGCACATTCTTGGACTATGCACATGACTCTCCTCCCTGGCCGTAGAAAAGAAAAACAGCTGAGGTGTCCAAGAAACAGATCTGGATGAATAGTAATGAGCACCTTGCCTGACTTCAAGCTCCTTAAATGGAGCCAACCTACAAACTAGATGCTGAGCTATTTTTGAGCTGTCTATAAAGATAGAACATGGACTTTGCAAAACGGTCCATTTAACTCAAAATGTTTAAAAAATGATAATGGGGTTCATACTTCTCATGCTAAAAGTTACAACAAGCTCTACTTTGTGACAATCATTTGGGTCATTTGTCATAAGTTCATTTGATGGCAAGTCTTCCTGGAATTATAAATTATGATCACTTGATTTTTGACAAGCAGGTCCAAACAAGGTGTTCTATTTTGTTTGTGTTTGCTAATTGGTGATGGTTGCCTAGATAGCCTAGAAAACACAGAAGTAATTCTGAGTGAATTGTCCCAGGGAGACATGTGAAAGAATTCTTAGCCCAAGAAACCTCATCACCCCTACGGATACTAAGACAGACTCTGCAGACCAACTTGCCTCCTCTTGTGTTACTCCTATTGCTCTTCCCTACCAGTACTGAGAAATTATTCTGCTGAGCATTTTGTACACACTGTAATGGTTCATCTAGCTGGCTCTCCTGTAGCCTGTCAGAAGAGAATATATTTGAAGCCTTTCTAGAAGCAATCTGCCTTTTTCTCAGCCATAAATCTCTCTTCTGTGTAACCTGGAAACCTTTTTTGATGAAGAGTATATGACTATATATATTGCTTAACACACATCTGATGACTTTATGATCATCCTGAGGAAAATGTGTTGCACTTTGAGAGAATTTAAGAATAGATCTCCCAAGTTTAGCATTGAACTCTTGAAACCCTAGAAATGTAAACGATAGTTTTGCTAAAGGGAATGTAAGTTTAGTGATTCCAAATAAAGACTGGAATAAAATAGATCAGCTTGTGAAACCTTGCTTTTACTACCGGATAAATGTATGATCTTGGAAAAGCTAATTAATATCTCTAAATATCACTGTCTTCATCCATAAAATAGGGTTTTTAATAAAATTTATATTATATTTTGTTATGATTAAACAAAAAATATATTTCAAAAATACAGACCACTTTGCTTGCTAGTGAGAGTGGAAGAAAACCTGTTTTTATATTTTGCACTTCATATACTGAATTAAAACATTTTAACATTCTTTGCTGTACAGTAGAGTAGTATCTGCAACTCCTTAAACAAATGTAATTATTTTTAACCCTGCTCAACTAAGAGTATCATACTAACCACTGATCTCCAGGAGCTACATTAACCAATTATATTTAGAGAGTAGCCAAAAGTCACCAGTCTTTTACCAATTCTCTGAACTCAGCTAAGCTTGTAAAAATGAACAACACCTCGATTAAGTCGTTAGCATTTGTCACCTTTCAGTTGTCATTCCGTATAACATCAAAGTTGTGACTGGTGCCTTTAGTGTTGAGAGACTGATATAATCAATAAACAATTATAGACGGACATGCGAAAGAAAAGGGAATAGGAAAGCATCAGCATTCAGTATTAACAGGATGTTAAGACATTTTAAGTTGGCAAGAGCAGGAGAATAAGTACAAAATACAATTAAGACAATTGGTTACTACAACATTTTGATAACCTTAAAAGCCTTAAAACCCCCAAAACAAAGAATGGCACATGTGATATCATTGCGACAACACATCTACTTCAGATTTCTGACAAACAAGATGAACAAGAAGTGGAGTTAAGGGGCAACTTAAAGGCTGCTGTGACGCTCCAAGTGAGAAGCCAAGAGAATCTAGACTGACATGGGGTGGAAAAAGGCCTGGAGAAGTGGATATGAGGGATAATATGAGAGATACATCAATAAGACAAAGGAACTATATGAATATAACTGACAAGGCAAATGTGACTTTCAGGTATCACACCTTAATTCATGAGAAATTGATGATACGGAAAAGTTAAGAGGAAAAGGTATGTTTACATTTGTTATTGTTTTGTTGTCATTATCTTCTTTTATGGCGATGGGCAGGAAGCAAAAGCAAGAGGCAATCCACAGAGGAAGGAGTCTAAAAAGTTTGTCACATTTATTGGAGGGGGGATAGAAAAACTCGGCCCACCATCAGACTCAGCAAAGAAGCCTGTCCTATGATGGAGCCTTTGGGAAGAGAATAAAAGAAAATAATTTCTTGAGTGAGATAAATCAAAACTTCAGCCTTGCAGAATGTAAATTCTAAATGTTTACTGCATCTGTGGTATGGAAACCTCAAGACAAAAAAATAAAATAAAATAAAGACTGACCTAGAGGTTTGAAATCCCTAGACTCCAGGGGAATGCAAAATTGCTCCACAGAGTACAAACGGTTCTAAGAGAGAAATCCACCAAAAGTTATAAACTACAGGCCAGGTGCGGTGGCTCATGCCTGTAATCCCAGCACATTGGGAGGCTCAGGCAGGCAGATCACTTGAGGTCAGGAGTTTGAGGCCAGCCTGGCTAACATGGCGAAAACCCTTTTCTACTAAAAACGCAAAAGTTAGCTGGGCATGGTGGTGGGCACCTGTGATCCCAGCTATTTGGGAGGCTGAGGCAGGAGAATTGCCTGAACCCAGGAGGCAGAGATTGCAGTAAGCCAAGATCGTGCCACTGCACTCCAGCCTGGGCAACAGAGCACAACTCCATCTCAAAAAGAAAAAAAAAAATTATAAGCTACATAAAGAAACAAAACACAGTAGAGAGTAGCCACAACAACAAATTAGGAATCTAAGAATGTGAAACTACAGAGCAATGTGGAAAAAACTAGATAGGTATACTTAAAACAGACACAAAAGAAACAGAAATAAAATTGAAAAGCCACACACGAAAAAAATATACACACAAACCTGGAAGAGAACCATAAAAATGTTTTTAAAAATATATTCACTGAATTTTTTTACAAGAAACAAACTAAACAGCAAATTAGATACATCTAAAGAAATAATTTATGAACTACAAGGTAAATCTGGTAAATCTCAAGAAGTGTGTGCCCATCCCCATAAAAGAAAATAATGACAACAAAAACAATAACAAAATCACAATTATATCTTTCCAAACAACTTTTCTATAACATTAATTTCTCAGGAATCAAGGTGTGACACCTGTGAGTCATATTCTTTATTATGGGAAGGGAGAAGTCCCAAACACAACAAAGTAAACATGAGAGTTATATAATATGGCAATAAATCTGATTCACCTAATGCCAAGTTACTGATTTGAATTGTGTCTATAGTGAATACTAATTAAGAATGTAATTAAATAAGATGCTGTTTGCTTTCCTTAAATTTGGGACACTTGAGGAAATTTTATTAATCCAGATTTTTAATTGAGGCATCCAGGAATGTTTGAGTACCCTTTTTCCTCTCAATAAATTCCCCTGTAGCATTTGAATATAAATATCATTCCACTGACTCTGTAACTGAATTAAAAGTAGGGCCACCTTTACCAAAAACTGCCCTTATAGCTTCTAAAAATCCAAAGACCTTTAAAAGGGCTGAAGTTGTAAGAATTCAGAAAATAATGTATCAAATACATTTGGCGTTTTGAGTCAACTCAACGTTATGCTTCCCTGCTATGTGTCCTGCTTTCACATGTACGGCAGGCTGTTAGATATTAGGAGTATGCTGTCATTCATGTCATTCCTAATCTTTTTCTCTCAAGTTAAGTACAGTGCCCCTGGTTAACAAGACCACTTCTTCAATTTAAAAAAAAATCTTTGTTTCCCAACAGGGAATTATAAGGGAATTCAGTCAGCCACAGAAGCATAATTGCTTAGGAAATGCATTAAGTGGAAGGCAGATATAAACTAGGTCATAGTGCATCATTATTTTTAAATCACTCAATTATAAATTGACATATTAATATAGATCAACACTAATGTATACCGAAGTATCACATTTATACCCAAATAAAAATGTAAAGGAAAACCAATTAGCTGAAATAGAAATTAATGATGATAATCTTCAAAGCAGCAAGAATGCACCTTTGAGAAAGACCCTAGGGTTCTGTTTGCTTGTTTGTTGGAGACTAAATTATTCTTCAGTAAAACTGAAGGGGGAAAAAAGACTAACGTTTAAGCTACAGGAAGATGTGGTTTGCCTGGTACTTGGACGTTCTTTGCAGAATCTACAAGTTCATCTCCCAGGGGTCCAAATGCTCTTGGACCTAAAAAGCCCCCTGGGAAAGAACTCTTCCAAGGGAAGAGATGGAGAGCCATACAAGCAGAAACCAAGTCTGAGTCCTAAGTCTTGGGGCTGCAAGAAAAGAACAAGAGAACAAGCCAAAAAAGTTGCCCACTGAACTCTCTATAGAAGGGGAGGAGGGCAGGTGTCATCACTACGTACTCTGAAGTCTCTGTTACAGGGTACTGGACTGAGGGAAGTTGCTAGACACTTTCCTCATTTCAAATTACTTGTAACCCCAACAGTTCGATCAAAAAATATAACTCCGCAAGCTTATGGAAAGAAACGAATTTGGTGAAGAAAGCGCAGGAAAATACTGGTTAAACTAGTAAGAAAAAGATCACAATAAAAAAGAATTTAAAGTGTGAGAACTGAAATCAGGAAGATGGCAGAATGAGAAGCAGAATAATTTGCCCCCTCTCTCTTGACTGAACCAAATGTAAAGACATCAGGTGGTAGAGATGTGGATACTAGTCCTTACAGTACTCTCTAAGAGTGCTATGGTTTTTCCTCGTCCCCACTCTATGCCCCAGGCATCTCCTCCAGGGCTTCAGCCAAGTTCTTGTTCAAGCACTTGAACAAACTAGATTCACTCCTGAATTAGCTTCAGGTGTTGCCCATAGACACTGCTATGGCCCACACTTGGACAATCCAGCTTGGTTTTCTTAACGTCTTAATTTCTTTTTCATGATCGTGAAAAAAATGCAATGAGTTTCTTTGAAGAAATATCTAAGATATATAAATTCAGAATATTCATAGTCCCTAAATCAAGACTGTATCATACAAAAACACTGATTCTTTTAAAATGCATGAATGAGTGAATGACTGCATAAATAGGCAATAGTGCATAAATGCGTGCATGAATGAATGAATGAGAGCATAAATAAGCAAATAAGGAAATATACTTCTAAAGCACATGTCAGGAAATGGACAAATTACGTTTCATGAAGTTTCAGATTGAATCAGGCAAACAGAATTGTAGATTTCTATGTCTGCCATGACTCAGTGTATAGCTTTGGGAAAACCTTGTAATTTCTCCATACTTCAGTTTCTCACCCTATAAAAGGAGTATATTGCTTGAAATTTAATTCCCTCACAGCAGTGAGAGTTTTGATTCAACGTTTATAAAACGCTTTTTAGCTTCCCTGATTAATAGGCAAAATACTGTGGTAGTTTGTATAATACATTTTCCAAAAAGGATAAAGGTAACTGGTCGAATCTGATGTAAAATAATACTTTACTCAAGAAATAAATATCAGTCATATTTATTACTTCTCCATTTCATTTGCTAAGTAATAAAAATTACTTCTAACAGAAAAGTATCAAATTAATATTCAAGCCAGTTGAAGTGTTATCATCATAGGCCTCACCTACGTTGGGGGAAGGAGAGTTGTTTTGTTTTTCCAGGCCACCCCACATGTTTATATGGTAAAGTCAGGAATGTTGGGCACAGTTTTGAAGGCCTCTAGCGTATTCATTGGTTTCTGGCATTCTAATGCACTCTACTCTTATAACCATAAAAGTACTCTTGAGTGCTTCTGGAAATATATAACAAATCCTTAATCAATTTAAAAGTGTTTTAACTGCATACATGAAATTTCTTGGGAGGAAAATATTAGCTATTCTACACACATACAGTACTTAAGTTAGCAAGAGAGTTCCTTCTGAAAGGCACAAAGCAGCTTCCCCATAGTAATATAATTTTCAGTTTTATATGTGTAAGTCCTATTGAATCCCTTAGAATAACAGGAAATTCTGCAGGAAAAAAAACCCCGCAAAAATTGATAGCCATATTTATTCAATGCAAGAGGAATACATTAGCTATTCTGAGTTGGACTACTTTTTAAAGGTACTAGATAACCATTGAAGATTAATCAAAATCTTAACCAAAAACTACAAGAACTGAATATTCTGGAGACAGAATTTTCTACATATAAAAATCTAACAACAAAATCAACTGATTAATATACTTCATTTTAAAACTGTATCTATCAGATTACTTTAGCCAGCATTTGAGTAGCAATTTTCTGGATTTTGATGCATTAACTTTTATTTCCACATTAAACAGATTATAATAAGTAACAGATTTATAAATTAGTCATTGATATCACACAACTGATATTGTGACACGTATAATAATATTTATCAACACATTTATAATGGAGTAATGTCATTTATTACTTATACAATGTCTATACCTTTCATCTCTATGTTAAAAAGCTATCGTAATATATGTAAGGTGCTTAGAACTGTGCCTGGCACAGAGTAGGCTCTTACTAGAATAACAATATATCATTCCTCATAAGTTCTCACCAATCACATGAGAGTTAGAACTATTTCTCCTAATAATTCTGGTAAATATTTGATGGTACTAAGTAAAAAAAAAACATAGTGAATATAATATTACTGATTTATTTCTTCCTAACATTTGGGCTTACGAACCATAAGTAAATATAATATGCATTCATAAAAATGAATACTAAATATTCTTAAGTGAGAAACTAATTATATAAATTATATGTATATATTAAATATATATCGTTAATAGAATTATTTATCCTAATCATAGTGGAGTATTCCAATTACTATATGAGTTTCAAGGAATTTACTACTATAACCATTCTTCTTAACGAGAGCACAAATAATTACAAGGTTCAATTAAGTTGAAATTTTTGCACCTGGTTTTTGTGAGAAAGATGAGAATATTACCTTAAAGATGCAAGATTCATAAATCTTTTTAAAAAGCATTTTGGTATTTTCTATGGAAAATGCACATACATATTTATCTATTAATATTGCATCTAGAGTTTTATCTACAGATATTTTGGCAGATGTACGAAGAGACATAAAAATCATCAGTGCAACATACTTAGTAATAGTAAAAATATGGAAGCAATGTAAACATACATCAAGAGGGGAACAGTGAAATTATGAAATATCTGCATACATTAAATAGAAGCACCCAAAACTATATGTACTGATGTGGAAAAATATTCAAGATTCAGCAGATCAAAAGCAAGTTTTAAGGAAATCAATGATCCTATTGGAGTTAAAAATGTAAAATGAAAATAAATTACATCCTCACATAGTTATTACATTTATACATATACAGAAAAAAAAATGCCTGAAAAGATGCACATCTAAGTATAACAACTTATCCTGATTTGCAGAGAATAAGAATGAGTAAATCCACTTTTTACTTTAAATATATCTCTGGGGACTGTTGTGGGGTGGGGGGAGGGGGGAGGGATAGCATTGGGAGATATACCACCAGCATGGCACATGTATACATATGTAACTAACCTGCACAATGTGCACATGTACCCTAAAACTTAAAGTATAATAAAAAAAAATAAATAAATAAATAAAAAATAAAAATTTGAAAACAAAAAAAAAAAAAAAACTTTTTAAGAAAGTATAACATATGCACAGTAAAATAAAATACATAAATCAAAAGTTGATCACTGATGAATTTTTATTGAATAAACACTTTCACATGACCGGCAACCAAACCAAGATAAAAGACATAATCAACATTCCAAAGCCTCTCTCTTGCTCCCTCTGGTCATTCCTCTCAAAAGTAACCTCTATCATCTCTGTTTTAATATGTTATACAAAGTATGACTTATTTGTATTTTTTAAGTAACAGATTAAAGAAAAACTTGCTTTAGCAGCATGAATTTCCCTCTCTGAATATCAAATACACTCAGCATTTTATTCAAAGATATCAATTCAAACTATAACCTGAGCTTTTATAGTGGGCCAGGCACTGAACCAAATGTCTTTCCTGCATGAATTCAATTATTCCTTACAACTCCATGAGGCGAGTACTGTTATTATTCCCCATGTACACATGCTGGAACTATGGCTTACAGCCACTCAGAAAATTACATGACCAAAGTCACATCACTGATGAGTGGCAGAGCCTGGATACACACAAAGGTAGTCTGATTCCAGCATTCTCAACTCCTCATCAGAAACAAACAAATAAAAATAAAGTGGTAAGATGTAGAGTTGGGAGCATGAAGTGTCCCCAGCATGAAGTTCTCTTTTTTTGTTTTGTTCTGAGTAAATGACTTAAGGTCTTAAGGTCACATAATACAACATCTCATCTGCAGAATGGAAGGGTTAGGCTAGATCTCTCTTCTGATCTGATCATCTGACTCTGATAAATAAAGTGACCCACTGAAACATAGAGCAAATATGCTCTGTCATGATGTAGTGCAATCATGTACTGCACTATGCTAAAAAATGACTCATACAAGAAAATAAAACCACAATTTTTGAAACTATTGGAAACAATAATCTTAATTTAATGTTATTTCTGGACATATGAAGATTTTCCCGCTAAATAAGCAAATTGGTGGTTTTTGAAGGGTCTTGCTCATCTTTGTATGGAAAATGCCTAAAAACAAACCACTAAAAACTAAACAAAATTTTTTTACTTCCTCAATTGTGCCTGAAAAAAAAGATGTAATTTCCCTCACCAAAAGGCCACATATATTTTTAATAGATACATCTGGGTTTTTGGTCCTCACATTTTGAAACACTGACACAAACAAATACAGAACATGCTTTCTCTCAAATGAAATCTATAATTCTGAGGGTTAAAAATTCTTCAAAATAACATGAAATCGATCTTAGCAGAAGGCAACCAAAGAGATCAAGGTTTGTTTCTGGAGAAAACTAGACATAAACCTCAAAGAGAAATCTGTCTTTTAAATGTCAGTTTATTGAAAATACCAATGTACGCCGGACATACCTTTTTTTCCACTAGAAAATCAGTAATACTTTGGTACAAATGAGGCTTTAAATAAGTTGGAGTAGAAAATAACCAATAAACCAACTATCATGACCACAAGCAAAAGAGAACCAGTTTTCCAAAAAGTAAACAGGATTCATCCTTTGCAGATGTCTGGTTTGGGACCTAATGCCCTTTAAAGATATGCATGGAATAGTGCAGTCGCTTAATTTCCATCAACATCTCCAGGTGTTGAGGTTACGGAGGGAAAAAGATATGATCTCTCCCCTCTGTGAGTTCATAGTCTCTCTAGAAGACAGACACATACAATGAGCCCCAACACAATCTGCTGTTATATTAACAGTCCAAAAAAAGTGCTATGGTATTACACAGAGAAAAGAACTAATTCTGCCTGAGCCTTAAGGAAGGCTTCACAGAGGAGGTGACATTTGAGCTAAGCCTTGAAAGATGAGTAGATTATTATTATTATTATTATTATTTTGTCCAGGTAGGCAGCAAAAGAGCACTAGGCAAGTAGGTTAAGGAAGTTGGGGCCATGGAGGATAAGGGTGGTGAGAATATGCCAGGGAGAGAAAAGGAAGTGACTGATGGCATTATAAGAAAGAAAACGTTCATAAGTAAGTCTTACCACATTAGGACCCACTATACAAAGAATCAACCTGAGAAAGGAGATATGTGACTTCAATACTCTGCGGGGTTCCTTGATTTATGAACCCAGGAAGTGCTCATTTGGAAAAATAGAACCTCTGGGTTTTTGGCCGTTCTCCAGTAACTAAAGGGCTACTAGGCTTCCTGTTCAATATCTGGCATAAAGTGCCTGGATGGACCTGTGGTTCGCTGTGCCTTCTTTGGACTTCCTGTCCATGAATGAAGCAGAACTCTCCTCCACTATCTGTGATTTAAACCCCTGTCTCAAATTCTCCGCAACACTCCCCGAGAACGGCCTCCACCTGTCATTGGGTTGCCCAGCACCCACTTTATCTCTCTGCTAACAAGGAGCTATGCAGGGTCCTTCTCCACCTAGGAAACAGAAAAATATTTTGGTCAAACACAGTATGCTGTATTTGCAGCCACTTTGCCACCTAAGCACACATTTCAAAATTAAAGCACAAATCAAAGGAAGTGAGAGAGAGAGAGAGAGAGAGAGTGTGTGTGTGTGTGTGTGTGTGTGTGTGTGTGTGTGTTTTCAAGTACCTCTACCCTGCCTACTTAGGCATCAATTAGTAAATGATGTGAAATCTCCAGGTTAGTCTGACTGCTTCCATGATTATCTACCTAATACAATTAAAGTACAACCACTAAACTAGACAATGCATAAGAGTGGAATTTCAAGTATCTTTGCAATTTCTAATAAGATAAAAATTATCTACTGTTTAGAACTCTTAAGAAAATTAGTCTAATCATATATTTATAATATTAATGTTTCATATTTCAGAATAATTTTGAAATTCAACCCAAAACTCATATGGGAAAAGTTATCCTCTCTCACTTTATGTGAACATTATTGTTCCCATTTTGTTCTTTTCAAGTGATTTTTGAAATGTGTTTCATACATGCTTAAATTATGTAAGGGTGGTGCCCAAACAACAGTCAAATTTACTTACATCAGTTATATATCATTTCATAGATAAAATGTATTGGTCAACATCAAACCCATAGAATGAGAACTTAAAAGTTTGGATCTGAGAATTCACAAAAGAGAGTTTTTACATGTAATATATTTATTTTTACTTTCTTCTAGCTGTACAAATGTTATTAACTCAAGATCTTGAACTTGTGGTTACAACTGAAAGCTACACATAATTCTTTTGAAAATTTCTCATTACAAATAAATAATTTAACTCATTAAGTATTTTAATCTTGAGCAGTTGTGATTATCAGTAACTTTACCTTTTCTAACACTACAGACTAAATAAAATAAAAGTTTCTTATTACTGAATATTTACCCACAGAAATGAAAAGGCAATGGTCATTATTTAAAAATAAATCCAAACTATCTACTGACAAATAACCTGACAAAAAGACACATAGATGATTCAAATAAATATTTACTTCCTACATACTCTCTCTCAGGTATTCTGTTACTCCCACTCATATATTATTTCCAGAAAAGGAAAATATGCTGGAGATGGTCAATCTGTGTGAAGCGTATCTGTAAATCCCCTCTGTGCAAAGTTAATCTATCAACACAGACTAATGAGAATTGTTTGACTTCATGTTTAAACTTGGGAGGAAGGTATTAGGATTCTCCACACTTGACTGGAAATAGAACAATCCTCTTATGCAGTGCCCTGGGAGTTTTTTGACTATATCAAATGATATTAAGATCTGCTTAGGTTATGGGTTCTCAAGAAGAGGCAATTTTGCTCCCAGAGATCACCTGACAATGTCTGGAGACAGCATCATTACCAGGGGAGGGAGGGTCCCTGGCATCCAGCGATGCCACTAAGCATCCTACCAGGCACAGGACAGTATCCCCTGAATAAATTATCCAGCCCAAAATGTCAATAACCAGAGCTTGAAAAACTCTTATTTAAATATACTGAAGAATTCAGGTACAACATTATCATTTTTAAAACTATACAGATACACCTGGTAGCAGTTCCAGATAAGCTGTAAAAATGAGACCTTGACAATTAATATTTTAACTTTCCTTTTTCCTTCAGCCCCATCCTGCCACATAGCCATTATATCTGAATCCAAGGACCAAGTGATAAATTCTGTAAGTAGAGGTACTAATTACCTTCTACTGTCTCTCTAAAGGTAAGAATCATAGCAATATGTAAAGCTACCTTTTAAAAAGTTTACATTGAGTTCATCAGGCCCACTGACTATTGAAAATTATACAATTCTCATAATTGGTACCTTACGGCTGAAAAAAAAGCAACTGAGGAAACTTAAATATTGGCTATAAAGTACTACCATTATACAACGTGCTTATAATTGCTTAAAGTAGTTAAGGAACCACACAGATTAAAGCTCTAAAACAATCTAGATTACTGTATGTGGAAATATTTACTAAAAGAAATATTACTGCACAACGTAAATGGCCAATGCCAACTGTTGAGCACCTATAGTGTCTTCTCTTAAGGCTCCAAATACAACCTCAGATTTGCCAAGATGACCCACAGTATCTAATTTATACTTGGACTACTGGACACTCCATTTATGGTCACCAATCCATAGCCCCCCAAAAAAGACCTTCAGCTCTAAATATCTCTGGAACATTTGGGGGTAATCTAATGAAAGATACCCAATCATAGTAATAACAACTGATACTCATATCAAGCACTACTCTAAATATATTTACATATATTTACTCATTGAATTCTCATCAGAACCCCATGAGGCATGTTCTGTTACACATGAGAAACTGAAGCAAAATCTGTTTCAGTAATGTGTTTGATGTTACAAACTCGTCAATGTTAGAGCTGAGGTCTGAACCCAAGTGCCTGGCTCCATATTCTTCTTCTTTTTTATTTATTTATTTATTTTTGAGATGGAGTCTCACTCTGTTGTCCAGGCTGGAGTGCAATGGTGCAATCTCAGCTCACTGCAACCTCTGCCTTCTGGGTTCAAGTGATTCTCCTGCCTCAGCCTCCCGAGTAGCTGGGATTACAGGCGCCCACCACCACGCCCAGCTAATTTTTGTATTTTTAGTAGAGATGGGGTTTTGCCATTTTGGTCAGGCTGGTCTCGAACTCCTGACTTCAGGTGATCCATCCGCCTCGGCCTCCCAAAGTGCTGGGATTACAAGTGTGAGCCACTGCGCCCAGCCCCCATATTCTTTCTACTTACTCACTGTGCTATAAGAACTGAGTCTCTCAGATTTCAAGTACTATGAAATTACCGTATCTCCAGAGATTTTCAGGATCCTTGGCTTATCCACCAGATCACTGACTTCCCAGTGGTAAGAAATAAACACATTTCTACATTCACGTATACATACATATAACCTAGGCCTGGATTCACAGCTGCAATTCTACTGGGTTTATACCAAAACCCCCTGAGGTTGTTATTGACGTAGTCCCACCTTGTAATGGTCACTGCCCTTCTCACTGTTCCCAGTCTCAAGGAGGGGATGTTCGGTGTCACAATCTCTGCTCTCATTCCCAGTACCTCTATTCATTCATTCAATGGGAATATAACAACTACCTACTGACTATATGTCCAGCAGTGCACTGTGCAATAGCGATACAGAAATAACAAATACAGCTAATCCTTCCAGTAAATTCTCAGCTTAAAGCAGGATTTAGACTAATGTAATCTATTACATTTCAATGTGGCAACGGCTATGTTAAATGTAGAAGCTGGATGCTTTGGGAGTAACGAGAAAGAAACGTCCAACTCAGACTCTGGAGGTCAGAGGAACTTATCAGAGGAGCTAACATTTTGCACCTTAAGTATTGAAAAAGCAGTAGAAAAGATATTTGCAGGGGGAGAGGGGCGATGTTTTCCAGAGAAAAAGCATTCCACGCACAAAGAAATGAAGTGGAAATGTCCAAGGTGTATTTGAGAGCTGCAGTTTTCCATACAGCTGGAAAAGAGAGTTGTTGTGAGTGGGGAGTAAGAGATGAGAAGAGCAACCTGAGCAAGGTTCTCAGTATGAAGGGTTATCTTCCCTGCAGAGAATTTTGGAATTTGCCCCATAGGCAGCAGGCAAATTTTTTAAGGAATTTTAAGTCCAGGAGGGACCTCATAAAAATCATGAACAAATGTGGTTGAATATCTTAGGGATGTGAGAGAGTGTCAGAGACAGCTCCAACACAGTCCAGAATGGG
Source organism: Gorilla gorilla gorilla (assembly GCF_029281585.2). Classification (NCBI taxonomy): domain Eukaryota; kingdom Metazoa; phylum Chordata; class Mammalia; order Primates; family Hominidae; genus Gorilla; species Gorilla gorilla. Next base: position 157,447,992 of record NC_073229.2, on the reverse strand, counting down.
CCCCCAGGAGAGGCATCAAGATATTATAACTATATTTGTTATGACAACATTAATACGAACAAGTGTGTATAGGACAATTGTCCACCTAAAGCTAATTTGAATACCTGAGGATTAGACCTGTGACCTTGGTTACAATGATTCTCTCTCTAAATATTCCTGGGAATGGTATGTAAAAATATAAGAATACAATAAAAGCTCCAAAGTCTTCAAAGCCATGCAGAGTAGAAAAGAAATCTATCCATCCCACTGTAATTTTGCAAGTCTTCAGCAACACTGATAAGGAAAAAGCATTTAACAAGCATTTACCAAGTACCCACAACTTTGCTAACCATTTTCATGAATGAAACCTTTAAAAACTAAAGTCAACAATTAAGGGAAAAAACTAGACCTAAATTAAAATTCTTCATGAGTCAACTAAGAAAAATAACAGTACCATCATCTTATCAACTAAAGTTAATGCAAAAACAAAAAACAAACAAAATAAAACAGTAGAATTGCCGTTCTTGACAGGTTTATTGAGGTTTGCATGCTTAAGTTACCTACTAGAAGCATTGTTTTAGATTACTGGAAAACCTGCAAAAGGAAATCTGAATGTGATTCACCTACAACGTCATTAAATTTAGCAAGAATGACTTGAGTCATAACCGCACGTGAATATACATTTGCATTCAAATGTAAGAGAAAAGAATTAGGTAATGTAGAGATCTGCTGATTCCCCCAAGTCATCATCACTTTCAACATACTGAAAACATTAAGTTAGAAATATTCAATCTCTTAATCAGAACATTCGGTTCTTTTCAAATCTTTTAACATTAGGGAGTTCAAAGTCAGAGGTGAAATGTAATGAATAGATCACTCCGTTGGGTATATGCAGAGGTCTGTGAATTGTATATATGACCTTGTGCATAATGAGCCCTCCCGGTATGTGGTACACCTACTTGATTAGGGACAGAATTTCAAACTCTGTACTGCTGCTTTTGTGAGTAGAATTAAACTTAATGGCACATGAATGTAAATTTTTATGATTTAATTGTAGTCTTTCATAAGAAATGTCCCTTTCATTTTAAAAAGAAAGGGGGAAAGGATAACAGAAATAGTAGCAATAATTTACGTGAAAATCTAAAGTCATGTCAAGTTAGGCCACTGCTGGTGTTTCTTCTTAAAGTCTTTAAAGGAGGAAAGATGTTCTAATTAATAAAGTCAACCTTTGCAGGTACAAGTCCTTTGTGCCTCATTCAGACCTGTAACTACACATAGGGAACATTTTGATCAGTTTTAATTTTCTCAGTGCTAAATCGAATTTGAAGACTGGTTAATACGGATACTCAAGTTATAGAAGGGAGAGTAGACACACCTTTCTGCTGATATATCACACTGGGAGATATTTTACCGTATCTGACAGTCTGTTTTTTAGTGATGCCACATGAACATGTTAGAGCAGGTACTCTGAATTAACCCCTTTTGTCAGAAGACTTGAATTTTTTTGCAGCAGTTTCCATACATTGAAGACACTTAGAGAGAACTCCAGAGGCGGCGGCCACCGTGAGAGGGTACTGTTGGTGAGTCATTCTCAGGCCACCTACATCCTGCTTCACCTAGAGCAGTGGCACATTTCTCTACTGGGCATATCATCAGTTTCCATTTAAATGAAAGGATCCGTGGCTGAGTATATAAGAAAATAAAAAAATGAAAACCACTGCTTCAGTGGAAAAATACTATAAAATTGTAAAACAGGTTATTAACAGCAAAAGTATTTACCTACAGAAAACCTTACACATGCGATAACCAGATAAATTGAATGTATTTCCAAAATATGGGCAGCTCCATTATAATTTAAACCTGCCTCCAGAAGTCCATCATGCACTCTTTAACTCTTCAAGTCTTATTAGTTGGTTCAACATAAATGTGCAGATTTGAGATTCAAAACCAGCATTAAAACAACAAAAAACAAAAACAAAGAAAATACAAAGTTGATAACATTTAACCAATTTGGACAAGGCTTGAAAAGCAAAGGAAGATTCCACATGTTAGTTAAATATTTAAAAGATCTGGTCATAAGTTCTTGATAATTGGGAAACATTACAAAATATAGCATTTCTCCAAATTCAGTCATTTGCTGTCCAGCCTTCATGACTGTGGTTATTTAGGCCATATTCTTGTTCACTGTTACTTAATACGTTTCTTCAGATACTTAATTTTTTTCTTTGACTTCAATACTTTTTTTGGTCTTGTCTCAAACAATATTGCCCATGAAGTTACAGGTTTAATACAAAATTTAACAAATTTTTCTAATAGCTAGTTATCCTTACATAAAATATAAGTATTATTAAAACGAAATGTTCAGGTACCACCTAAAAATGGTGGTATATGACTGATGGAAGCAAGAGCCCAGCACACGCTTAAGGATAAGGGTGCTGGCCTCATACTGGGGAGTTAGGATCCTGGCTCCACTGTGCTGCATGACTGGGTCTCAGCTTCCTTATCTGTAAAATAGGAATAACAAAAGTACCTAATTTACGGCATAGTTAAGAAGATTAAAATTAGCTAATCCATATAAATGCTTAAAACAGTGTTTTGCACAAAATTCCTGAGTAAATGCTAGCTATGATGTTATGATGGTGATAGTGATTAATATTATAGTAATAATGACAGCCAAATTGTAATTATCTAAAGACTACAGTGACCACTTTTATTTAAAAATACACTTTAGGATATAAATATACTCAAGAAAATATGCTCTCATATTTGACATCTACATTAATATATGCCTTGGTGATACAAAAGCTATTCCACATTGGTTTAATGCAATTTCACTTTGAAAATATTCATGTGATAATAGGAATCAGACTTTGCCTAAAAATTATAACCTAAATAAACTACCTCTGCAGAAAAAAAAAAAAACTAAAAAATTCTAACACAATAGAACATATAGGTCTTTCTCCTACTGTCCAAAAGTATGTTAAAATAAATTTACTTACTGTATGTAAATAAAAGCTTTAAAAATATGAACATGCTGTATTAAAACATTTCATATTGGAAAAAAATGAAAATTTCTGGTATTTTAGAATGGTGTCTTTCTTCATCATCCATGCACTGAAATCTCAGGGTAAGAAAAGAGCCAGACCAACTCTGAAAGGTTTCAAATATCAAACTATACTATTGTGTCAGTACCCTAAGATCAATTAGCACCTTTCAATGACAAAAAAGGTTACAGTGAGACTCAGAGGTGCACTCTCTGAAACTGTCTCAAATCACTATATAAATGTGGTTTTGATAACACAAAATGGTTTCTATTTTAAATTAATCAGTTTCATCTCTTTTTCTGGAGGTGTGAAAGGGGTTAGGGGAGTAAGAATAGTGGTGTTCATTTTCAGTATCTCTTTACTAATAAAAAGATGGATGGAGAAACACTAAGAATGACAAATTTCAAGTGTAAAATGACATATCACCAAAGCATATATTAATGTACAGCTCCACAAGCAATATTGAGTGACAGTAATGTTTACAAAGTCTTCAAACCTCTTAAAAGCAATCAAAGTTGCTTGTACTTCTTTTGAATGTGTAACTCTTGTTCATTTTCTTCCACTTAAGTTCAAGCTAAAGGACGCCAAGTTTGGCTCCAAAAATGATTTAATGACTATGCAGTGTCCCCTTCATTAAAACACATCTAACTATAAGATGCAGCATTACACATATTGCATCTCACCCATCTCCAGGGCAAATGCCTGAAACAGCATGTCATTTCTTAGTTTAGCAGGAAAAATTCATGAGAGAAGCAGGTACACTGCAATGCCACCCCATTCCCCTGGTGTTGATTTCCTTCACCTAGTAACCATTGTAATAAAATCCCCCAACTGTATTTCTGAATATAATTAGTTTAAGATACTCTACAGGAAGGCACGTTATAAGAGTTTAGCATTTAGTACATGTAAGAATAATATCTATTTAGAAAAAGAAACTGTCAAGATTATATTCTCAATGAAAAAAGAAGGTGTTTTGATAGAGGTTTGTTCAGCTCTTCAATGAGAGGATTCAAAACGTCTCCTACTTTTGATAGCACGCTTTTCTATTTATTTCTTAAATAAGTGATCTGAAATATTTACAACCAGACAGTACCTAATTTTAGGTTTTAAGTGCTTTAACAGCTCCATGAAATATGATCAGCAGCTGCAATACAGAACTATGGTGAATAAACTCCTTATAAAGAGGGGCCTGTTTTTACAGAATGTCCAGTGTTCCTGCATTTACCTAACAGAAAAAAATGATAATGAGAAAGCATAATACATACTTGCATTCTTAAATTACTTAACACTTAACTAAGTAGTGAAAAAGATTATCACCCCTCTTCTTGAAATCTGTATAAAAACTGTGAGTTTTTGTGGGGCAAAATAAGTTTGATTATTTGAAAGTTAGAATGTGAACTTCCTAACATTCTAACTTTTTATAACAATAGTCATGGTCTTTCTGTCATTCTATCTTTCTAAAAATCCTAAAACATCTAATTCCAGTGCACAAAATTTTAAAATGAAATATCAAGCCATATAAATATATTTTTAGACACGACATCAGTCATTTAGAGCTTGCAACAGAGACTGAAAACATGAAATTGGATACTCTATTTCCCGTGGCTATGTAAAATTTATTTACACCCCAAAGTACAACATAAATAAAAAGAAAACTCTTAGAAATGGAGTACTTGTTTTTCCTTTTTTTTTTAACCCAAAGAGCCTTATTAAAAGAAAAAAATAAATTATAGCAAAATGACAAGTAACTCATCTGCCAGTCACCCGTCAAAAAAGAAACTTCTATGCAATTTTTTTCTCCAGCTTCTAGAAACCCTCTGAAATTCAGCATCTATTTTTCTTAACAATTAATAATAATTATTATTCCTTTTTATACAATCACTCCTTTTTATACAAATCTTAAGATTTTAAAAATTTTAGAACTTAAGCCTACTACTTAAAAGAAGTGTTAATTGTGAATACATACATATATGTGAGACGTTTTATTTTGGAAACGAGAAATTCAATTTCAAATATTCAATAAATACTAATAAAAAGAAAACAACTGAGTAAATCTTATTTTAGTTATAATTGTGAACCAACCGGTAGTTACAATGGTCTTTAAATATTGAAACATACTATTTTCAGGAAATTTACAAAGGAAAACAGGCTTTTGAAAACCATATTGATTGTAGACCTTTACTTATTATGAAAGACAAGTACATATCCCTAATAATCAGAGAAAGGAGACATTTTCAACAAATCTAATCATGTTGCTTTCAAAGCTGTAGCTGTCAAAGGTTTTAACATTCTTGTACAGTCATTCCTAAATATGGGTTTAACTTTGAATGACTTACAACTTTTAATCAGGTGGAACAAACTATTTTTACGGTTTATAACAATAAATGTGGGTGTAGTTATGTCTGCTTTCGATATTGCTGCCATAAAAATCAGATTCTGGCAGTCTTGCTCCACACAAAACAATCTGTCTCTTGTTACTACTGCTTTTTGTTTCTTGGGATAATGTTATTTTTAAAAATACACAAATGTCTTTGAATGCAGTCTCCTAAAACGCTCCGTATCACGTATCAGATATTTTTGGGGGGGATTCTCTCCCCACCCCCTCTAGTTTTTGGTTCTTCAGGTTTAAGCTTGCCAATAATATTTTAAAAGACAAAAAAAAAAAAAAAAAAAAAAAAAGGCACTGATTCTGCTTAAAACCAAACCGTACCCGGGAAAGGAATTCAAGTACAATCCTTTCCCTAAGGTTTTAAAAACAAAAACAACGCAACAAACAAAAAAGCCATCGTCAACTTTCAATCCTGTCAGTCACCTACGTGTAAGTGAAACTTCAGAAGCTGTTGATGGGGAGCCCGCGGTTGTTAAACGCTCCTAAGACTCCCACCTAAATCCCGCAGGAGCCCGCACTGAAACTGACAAACACCCGAGGGTTCACAAAGTGGCCACAGATGAGAAGAGGAACAAAATGCCATATTCCAGGAGATGTATTTCGCTCCAACAATTACGTTGATCCCAGGGTGCCAAGCCAAAAGGGGTAAGGGAGAAAGAAAACTGTTAAGTATGAGCCCTTAATGTGAAACCTAACCTGTTGGTTCTCTTAGGTATCAGATTTTGGAAGTGTCTGTAATGACAGCCAGGAAAGCAAACTAATGGCCAACGGCCCACTGGGTTTGAACACCAGACTCCTGTTACCTCCTCACAGATCAAGTACACAACACATACACACACACACACACACACACACACACACACACGAAGTTGCTCCACGTGGAACTGCTCTGGAACCAAAACACACGCCCGGGCGCTATTCTGCACCTTGGCAGAAAGGGCAGAGGGACCTGCACCTTCCTCCCCTGCCCTCAGGTTAAGATTCATGAATGACTCTCTAGGCCCGCTCGGGATGGCGGGGAGAGGCGCAGGAGACGCGGTGAAAGAGGACAGTCTCCACACCACTCTCCCGCACACACTCTCACCCCAGGCGCAAATCCGTTGTCTTCATAGGAAGGAGAAAGAGGGGTGGTGGTGAAGGGAAACACTATCCTCCCAAGCAGGGAAGAGATGACAAAAATTAAATTGCGCTCTCTGCTTTCGCCCCAGCTCTGCCACCGGACTCGGTCCGCAAATTCCCTAATCGCTCCGAGCTGTTCAGAATCTCGCAAACAAAGGGAGAAAACTCTTTCAAGTGCTACCAAACGAAAGTTCGGGTTGCTGTGCGGCGCAGAATAAAACAAGCACACACACGTCTACTTCCAAACCTCGCTTCACCACGCTAAAAATCCGAGCCATTTCAAGTTCCACTGCCTCCCCAGACCCAGCAGGCTTGGAAGAAGAGAAAAACCTGCTCTACCCAGCCAGGTCCCTTCCTTTGGAGAAGTTATAAGCCTTCCATGGCACCCGCTACTCGAGCCAATGAACGCGACTGCTCTGACAAGGCGCCTCTAATTTCACCGACCCTGGCAAACTGCAGGAGACATTCAGTCCACGCCACATAAAAACTATTAAAGTGGGATCGCCGCAGTTGAAAAGCCCGATCAGTGCCTGGAGATTAGAACGCGAGCCTTTAAAGTACACACGCACCCGGCACCGGGAAAGCCCAGGCGCCTGTGACCCTCCGAAGGACTCTGGGTCAGCATCCTCGCGCCTGGACCATCTAGGGGGTCATCAGAAAGTAACACACGTCATAAGAAAGAAGTGGGGGAGACCCCGATGCTCGCGCCTCTGCCAGGTGGAGGCGGGGTGCAGGTAGAAGCCGCGCGCTGGACTGCTGGATGAACTCCGTTACGCGCAGGCTCCGCGCCGACCCCGGAAGGGACAGGCAGGCTCGGAAGGGACCCTTGGGGCTTGGGGACGTCTTCTAGGGCAGAAAGCACCGCTGCGGTCCGAGCGGCCCGGGCCCTCAGGCGTGGGGCACCCGGCCTCCAAGCGCCCCCCGGGGACGCAGGCGCCCACGCACCGTCCAGCTGCGCGCCCTCAGTACCCAGCGCTCGGCGTCCCCGGCGGAGCCTCGCGCACTTTCCCGGAAAGTTTGGGGGTTCTCTCAACTCAAGCTCCCCCGGGAGCCCTGGGGCGGGGGTTGGAAGAAGGGGTCACTCACCTCGTCGCCCGGTCCGCCTCGGGTTCCCGAAGTGTCTGTCCCAGCCGCGGTTCAGTGCGTCCGTAATTAAGTATTTATTCTCGTTCCTTCCAGTGTCGAAGTTTCCCCTTCGCGCTGTGCCTCTGGTGAAAACAGGACATCCCCTTCGGCCACCCCACAACAAATAGCGTACACAAGCGGGGGAGAAGCTGGGCGGGGGGAGAAGCCGGCTCCGAGGGGGAGGAGGAAAGGAGAGGAGCCAAAACTCCGGACTGCGACAGGGGGGAAAGGAGAAGAAAAGAAAATGAGAGAGCGCGCCCAGCCGCCGCAGTCGTCACTCCCCAGCTTTTCCCGCAGCTCTTTCCCCCTCTCTAAGGCAGCGACAACTTCACGTGGACAGGATGGAAGTTTTGCGCGGAAGCCGGGAACGGCCGGAGCGTGCGCCGCGCGGCGGGCAGCCTCGCACTTGCGCAGGGAGGTGGGGCGGGGGCGACGTCGCCACCGGCTACTGCGGGCTCGTGAGGCCGCCGGGGGCCTCGCGGGAGGCCGCCAGGGACGCGGGGGGCGGCGGCGCGCGGGGGACCCACTCCGTTTTTATTTGACCTCGGGTGACACTCTATTGTCATGGTTTGCGATCTCGCGTGGGGACCGCCCAGGGCCTCGGGGCCCTGGATGTCCCGGGTGGCGCCGCCGTAATCTCCGTGCCCTCCGCGCCGCCCCCACCCCGCCCCCACCCGGGCCGACTCGAGCGGCTGCAGCCTCCAGGCTGAGGGGAGGGACCCGCGACCGCGCTCTCCTCCCTGGGCCGGAGAGCCACTGTCGATCCCCACCTGCGTCTGTGGGGCAGCCCCCGGAATTGCCTGGAACTCTCTCGCTACCCAGTTCCCCTGTGCAGGCCACTGCGGGCCCCCTGCCGGACTCCTTTCCACTTACCCCAAGGGAGGAGACAGAAGGGACTTCGCCTACTTGCAACAACGTGAAATAAAAACCAACCCAGACCAGACTGGGGCGCTTTTTCTGACGGGAGGAAATACCCTTTTCCGTGGAGATATATGTTATGAAGGACTAAGCGGTCTGGGGATAGGCTGTGCTGGGAAGGGCCTGGGCCCCTTCCAGTGCTGCTGGGTGCAGGTATAGGCATCCGTCCCAGACGCCCAAAGGTCAGGCAGCAACGACTTACTTCCAAGGCGGCGTCAGAGCTTCTCTAGGCACATTGCTGAAATGACATTTCGTGTCTAAGCCTTCTGCGCATGCATTACGCGCCTACATAGGATTTACGATTTTATACCCACACGTGTGTATGCCACAACCAGGGGACACAGCAAAGGTAGACGGAATAAACAATCCATAAATTTTGCATCCATTTAATCACCTCTTCCAAAAACCTATTGTCTATTTTAGCGGCACCTTCTCTGTCATATCGATAATAAATGTTTTAATTTATTGATAAATCACTGAGTGTCAATCATTGTATTGGTCACTTATGGTACATGAGTTCATTTAACTTCCATGACAACTCTACGGTGGTCATTATTAAGCCGGTATAAAAGATGAGGAAACCAAAGCCCAAAGAATCATGAGTGACTTTTCCAAAGACAAATCCAGTGGTCTCTAATCACAAAGCCTATGATACAACAACCTCTACATTACCTTAGGTGTGGCCTAAGAGATTACAGATTAATCCGTAGAAATTACTCCCATTCAAAGGAAGTTTAGTTTTAATATATTCACTAAGTTACGTTCTGAAAAAGGTTCAGAAAAAAGATTTCATCCTCTACTTTAGGTTGGTCTTATGCAACTGATATGAGCACTGTCCAATTCAAAAGCAGTATCAACCCTGAATACTTATGGTTACAATTTATTTTTTAAAGAGTGGGGAATTATCTACAATGCTTAAGAGGTTCTAGAAAAGGTGGTGGTGTAAATTTAAAATGATAAAGGCAGTCGTTGCTGCTCTCATCACTTACTGGGTGTTCTTTCCTGCAGATTTATTTTGGAGGGTGTAGGCATTGCCAGGCATAATGTTTCCTTTTCTGCTTCTCAAGGTAGAAAGGGTTCTGGCAGTGGGGTTGGCACAAAGGGGATTTGGAGCATGGTTGAGAGCACATTCTGGCCTAACGAGGAATGCCAGTTAATATACACTGGAGAGAAAAATATGAATGGACAGATTTAATTAATTTTGCAGATTTATTTTCTCCATTTCACATGTGAGAAAACTAAGGGCTCAGAATTTTTAGAAGCTTGCTAATAAATGGCAGACCTGAGTTTCAAGCCAGCCTTTATTTAAGTCCACTCTTAGTCACTGTGATGCTATTATTAGTATTAATGGTATTCAGAAAAATAGTAATTCTTTTAAATATGTAATATGTTACAAGCCAAATATGCAATTTAAATGTTTTGTGAATCATAGTGTCTAAGAATGTTCTGTGGCTATAGCAAATATCATGTAAGGATTAAGTACAATGATGAATTTAATACTGTCCTCAAAAGGCAACAACATTTTGAATTTCATTTTGGCATAAAACATTATGTGCTAGTTTCACCTACAAATAAAGGTGGGAGATGTATAATTTGAATAAAATAAAAATTCATACTTTAGCATATTGTTAACATAAATATAGGGTGGGTTTTCTTAGCATGTTTCTTTGTACCCTTCTAAAGTCAGATTTTTCAGTGACACTGACCTTGCTTTCAAGGTCACTTTGCTCCTGCATAGTTTTTTGTACATCTAGATAAGAATACATGTACAGAAATTGTTTTTAAAATCCAGAATAATATATTAGTTATTTGACTTCATATTACTACCTTCTAATAGTTGTCTTAAATATACGTATATTAACATGGACACCACTAGGTGTCAGATAAAACGTCAATTTTCAGTCCACATTTGAAATAAGTTTAACATAGGAAACAGAATTTTAGGGTTATAAAGGCAAAAATGTATTGTTTGCTTAAATGAGGCCTTATTTCCAGCATTTACATTGAATATCACTTTTATAATTATAGCCATATCACCTATATTATTGACTTAATATGTATCTTTAAATAATCCATTTTTATTAAATAAGTGTATCTGATAAAGGACATTTTTTATAGTCACCATAAATGGAAAACTAATAAAACCCACCATGAATAGAAGTTGATCTTGCAAAGGAACCTATATTGTAGAAATAAAAGTTATTTCTCATGTACCACCTAAAATTATCTCACATACAGTTTGAGAAACATTGGTTTAAAGAATTACATTCCATATGTCCCTCAGGCTCACCAAGAGATATTTTCAAGCCTCCCCTTTTCATAACCGGAACAAAATGTTGTGTCCAAGTTACTTTGAGGTATTACTTTTTAAATTCTGTGCTTATTTAATTATTGCTTTTCTTGTCTAAAATATACTTGAAGTCTCTGAAGTTGAGGTGTCTTTTTAAAATTCATGTATTATTTATTGTTTTACTTACTATCTTATTTGTGGTAAAATGCAAACAATTCATAAATACACAATTAAAAAGCAAATCACTTTCCTGAAATATTGTACCGGTTACTCATTACCCTTCCCTAGCATCTATTAGCCCAGTAGTGCAATACAGTACAGACAATGAAGAAGAAAGGGAAAGTAGAACAGTGGGAGAAACGCAAAGGGCCTAAAAAGACACGTGGGGGAAACTGAAGTCAGAGACCTGCTGCCAGATTCTTGAAGTGATTCAAAAACACCAGTGGGCCCTGCATGACATGAGTCAGGCTCTCAGAATATTTGTACATGTTCAACTCAGTCTGAAAAGGGATGTGTTTTGGGAGGAGTGGGGAGATAAAAAATATAAGACTTTATAGGGTAAATCAGTGGAAATATAAGATTCACTTACTAGCAATTCCCTTAACCAACTCCTCTGGAATGGGATGCCTCTGCAGTTACCATTTACTATTTGTTTATTTTTCAAACGTGCATGGCACTGTCTTGGCATTAGATTTTGTATAAGTCAAATTAAACAAACAAAGCGCTCTAGGAGCTCATAATCCAAAACATAATTTTTGTTTTAATTTCATTTAAAAGCAATCTTAAGGGAAAAACCAGGCCCTCACTTTAGTAAGAACAGATTTTAGGCTAAAAAATGCTATAACACACTACATTTATTGAAAAAGAATGCAGAGAACTGGATGCTTGTAGAAATAATCCCAAAGTAAATCTCTTGAGCAACTTTTGGTATATCTATGAACTCTAGCTGGAAATATACACAATTTTTCAAAAATACAATAATTCAGTTGTTTCTTAGTAAATTCTAAGCCAAACTATTTGAGCTTTGGAAGTATGGAGTTTTAAAGACCAACCTTAATGTGAACAAGGTTGAACAGTCTTTTAATCTACCTCTCTGCTGATGACAGACTACAGGAATAAATGAAGATAAAATACGATTGCCCAAGAATCTAGAGTCCTATGCTGCCGGTTTTCTAAAATCTATAAATAAACACACTTTCTGAGTAATTTTGTGCAGACAGATCAAGCTTAAAAAGGTTTCTACTAGTTTGTGAAAGTGAAGAAATCAAATCTTCAGGGGACCTGCTAAATTTCCTCATTCTTGGCAGGGCCTCTGAAAGAAAGGAAATGCACATTTTCTGGGAGACAGCTTCATTATATTTACTTTTAGATTTTCTCTTGAAAATTCTCTCCAGTTGAATCATTTTAGTAGCATATTAGGCAACTCTACTCCTTCTTCCATGCTTACACTCAGCCCTCAGATGTTTATAAACAGATATCATGCTCACTTTTAAGTCATGTTAGCCACGTTAAACAAATAGAAGGCCTTTTAATCTTGTGGCAGTTCAGTCTTTACAAACCCATAATCATTCTTATTGCTTGTCTCTGAACTATTTCCAGTTTCCTAGATGTTCATTTTTGTTAGAGGTATCCCACATTGAATGCATTGTTCCAGGTGTGGTCTCATTAACATATTAGAATGAGTCTGAATTTCTTTTCTTCGGTTGCATTATATTTTTGCCTCACTTTGAATTCCTACCAACATATGCTATTTTCATATTCTAACAACTTACATGTAATTTGTTTTTCTATTTTCACTTTACACAATATTTTTCTTGGCATACTAATCAATCTCCCAAGTACTTTGAATGAACATTTTAAAATATTAATAATAGTCCAAATATGAACAATATTACTTTCTTGTCCCTTTGAATTCATTGGCATATAGTCACCTGATTCCTTTATTCCACTTTCTCAAAAAAAGTGATCAGCCCTCAGTGCGTCCACTTTGTGACTCTTCTTAATCCTAGAAATTTTACTTCTGCTCCTGTTCCTTTACTGAGACTGCTGTCTTTAAGGTATCATCAATGGTCTCCTATTAGTCATTCCTGAATCTTCAGCCTCTTTTATGTCCAGGAAGCATCTGGTATTATTGACAGCAGTCTTCTGTTAACTGGCTGATCAGTTTTTTTGAGAAAGTGGTGGAATAAAGGAATCAGGTGAACACGAAAAGTCATTTTAAGGTGTGTTGGGGCTGCTGAGAATATATGCTTAAAATAGAAAACCATTGAAGAAATTGTTTCCAAGTGTACTATTAAATGTGGTGGAAAGAAGACACATTGAAAAGCTTTCATTATACTTTTCATTGATATTATAATATTCTTATTCAGAAATATTCAGTACAAGTAGATTGTTGCAATTTATCAGCATTCCTAACTTGGACTCAGCCTCCTGAGTAGCTGGGATTACAGGCACATGCCACCACACCTGTTTTTTTGTTTTTTTGTTTTTTTTTTTTTGCTGAGGCAGGGTTCCACTAAGCTGCCCAGGCTGGTCTCAAACTGCTGCTCTCAATCAATCCTCCCATCTTGGCCTCCCAAAGTGCTGGGATTACAGGCATGAGCCAATGCCCTTATCCTCTTTTTTCTTAATGACACTCAAACATGGACCTAGATGCAGGTTCTTTTCTCTTTCTTCACAATGCTCTCTCCTTTGATTCATCCTATAATCTCTTCTTTCACCTCTAAATAGGTGACTTAAGAACATGAATGTCCTTCCCAGAATCCTGGTTATCTTTACCAAAGGGTCAAGGTAGCATCTCAAGCTGAACATACTCCCCATCCTCTCCACCTGTCTTAGTCCATTTTCTGTTGCTTATAAAAGTATACTTGAAACTCGGTAATTTATAAAGTAATTTATTTATTACAAGGGCTGAGAAATACAAAATCAAGGGCCAGCATCTGGTGAGGACCTTCTTGCTGGTCCTTCTTTAAGAAAAATAAAATAGTTGCTTAAGTGAAGGATGTCTAAATACTCCAGTTTATAACCCTATTCCAATACAGCAGCAAACATTTAGTGTGATGAGAAACCTTCTCTGGTATTTCATTTGTTTTGAGAGACTGCCAACTCATGTAGCCCTTTGGGCAATTTGCTATACCTCTAAGCTTATTGTCTCTCTTTTGTATTCTACAATTCCATGTTTTGTTTTGTACTATTACACATTAGCAGAGATGAAGTGGTCTGCTTGTGTCCTATAATTTGAGATCTGTGATATGCAATTTTAGCTTCATAATATAATCTCCAAAGCAGTTTATAAGTTCAAAAGAGAAAATAGAAAGATTGGGGTGTGTCGCCCAGAGGGGAGCTTGAGCATAATCCACTGAGACAGAAAGCTTTACATGCACAAAAGAGAGATGACTGGATTAGAAAAAGGCAGAAAGGAAAGTGCTATGGTTTGCATGTGTCCCTCAAGTTTCATATATTGGAAATTTTAATTCCATATTCATATGTTAATTGAAGATGGGTCCTTTGGGAGATAATTAGGATTAGATATGGTTATTTTGGTGGGGGCTCCCATGATGGAACTAGTGGCAATATAAGAGGAAAAAGAGAAACCTGAGTTGACAAGGACACTCTTGCCCTCTTTGTCAATGGATGTCCTCCGCCATGTTATGAGGCAGTAAGAAGGCCCTCAGCAGAAGCCAATCAGATATTCGTGCCATGCTCTTGGACTTCCCAGCCTCCAGAACAGTGATACAAATAACATTTTTTCTTAATAAATTACCCAGACTTAGGTATTCTGTCATAGCAGAGTAAGGCAGAAAATTGGTACTGAGAAGTGGGGCTGTTGCTAATAATGAGTACATGAAAATGTGGAAATGTTTTTGAAACTAGGTAATGGACAGAGGCTGAAAGAGTTTGGAGGAGCAGGCTATAAAAAGCTTATGTTGTTATGAATGGAGCATTAAAGGAGATTCTGGTGAGGGCTCAGAAGAAAAGAAGACTGGAGAAATTCTGGAACTTCTTGGAGATTACTTAAGTTGTCATGACCAGAATGGTCCTAGAAGTATGAACAATAAAGGCAATTCTGACACGGTCTCAGATGGAACCGAGGAACAAAGTATTGAAAACTGGAGCAAAGGTCATCCTTGCTATAAAGTAGTGAAGACATTGGCTGTATTGTGTTCATGTCCTGGGGCATTATAGAAGGTGGAACTTAAAAGCAATGAACTAGGATTTCGAGCAGAAGAAATTTCTAAGCAGTAAAATGTTCAAGATGCTGCGTGGTGACTTTTGGTCACTTACGATGAGATTCAGAGCAAATAGATGGTTTGAAGACAGAATTTATTATGAAGGGTGAAGAATAACATACAAATTTGGAAAATTTGCAGCCTCAAAATATTAAAAAACAATTAGAGGGCTGGGCACAGTGGCTCACGCCTGTAATCCCAGCACTTTGGGAGGCTGAGACGAGAAAATCACTTGAGGTCAGGAGTTCGAAACCAGCCTGGGCAACATGGTGAAACCCTGTCTCTACTGAAAATACAAAAATTAGCCAGGCATGGTGGTGGGCACCTGTAATCCCAGCTACTCAAGAAGCTGAGGCAGGAGAATCACTTGAAACTGGGAGGTGGAGGTTGCAGTGAGCCGAGATTTCACCACTGCACTCCAGCCTGGATGACAGAGCTAGAGTCCATCTCAAACAAACAAACAAACAAAATAATTAAGACTGCTAGAAGGAAGCCAGAGGCTATTCATCAGGACAATGGGAGAAAGATCCCAAATGTATTTCAGAGATCTTCAAAGCTGCCCTTCCTGCCAGAGAGCCCAGGGGCCTACAAGGGCAGAATGGTTTCTCAGGATGAGCTCAGGGCTCCTGCTACCCAGATGCAGCTCATACCACTGGCCCAGATGCAGCTCATACCGCTGCTTCAAAGGGTGCAAGCAGTAACCCTTGGCAGTGTCCACATGATGCTAATTCTGCAGGTGTGCAGAATGCAAGAGCTGTGGGGCCATAGTAGTCTCCATCTTGATGTCAAAGGATGTATAGAAAAACCTGGGGGGCCCAAGCAGAGGCTTGTCACAGGGGCAGAGCATACTGAGAGACCTCACTAAGGCAATGCTGAGTGGAGGTGTAGGGTCAGAGTTGGAGCTACCCTCAAATCTCCAGAAATGTGTGGCCACTGGCAAACATGCAGTGCTTGCCTGGGAAAGCTGCAGGAATCAGTGTGTGACTCCAATCTGTGAAAAGCAGCCATGTGGGCTGAGCCCAGCAAAGTCACAGGAGTAGGGTTGCCTGACGCATTGAGGACACACCCCCAGCCTCAGTGTGTTCAGGAAGTGGCACATGGGGTCAAATAACTCATTTAAGGCTGAATTATTTTCAGCTTAAAAATTTAATGTCTGCTCTGCTTGTTTTCAAACTTGCTTGGGGCCTTTTATTTCTTTCTTCTGGCTAATTTCTTCCTTTTCAAATAGGAGTGTGTACCCTATGCCTGTTCCACCATTGTGTCTTGAAACTAGATAATTTGTCTTGATTTCACAAGCTCACAGATGAGACTTTGGACTTTGGACTTTTGAGTTGATGCTGGAATGAATTAAGACTTTGAGTCTATGGGGATGAAATGAATGTATTTTATGTGTGAGAAATACATGAATTTTGGGGGTCAGAGGCAGAATACTATGGTTTGATATGTATCCCCAAATTTCATGTGTTGGAAATTTAATCCCCAAATTCCTATGTTGATTGGCAAAGGGTTCTCTGGAAGATAATTAGGATTAGATAAGATTATAAGGGTAGGGCCCCCCATGATGGGGCTGGTGGCTTTATAAGAAGAGAAAGAGAGACCTGAGCTAACAAGCACACTCTTGCCCTCTTGTCATGTGATGCCCTCCACCAGGGTTATGATACAGCAAGAAGGCCCTCAGCAGTAGCCAACCAATGCTGCTGCCATGCTCTTGGACTTCCCAACCTCTAGAAGAATAAGAAGTGAATTTCCTTTATTTATAAATTACACTGTCTCAGCTATTCTGTTATAGCAGCACAAAACAGACTAAGATAGGAAGGATTAGGGTTGGCTGCCTTTAATTCCTCTCTCTATTTACAGTGCCTCGCCTAGGGCTGGGGACATAATAAGCACTCATTATTATTGTGTTGAACCAAGTGAACTCATTCTAGCTGCAGTGTCTTGCTAATGTGATTTAACTTAAAGTGAGCCATAGTTACCCATCTGAAATGAGAAGATGATCCCTAAAGCTGCTATTTCAAGATGAAATGAGACTTTTTAATTTCTAAAGTGATATATACACATGTGAGATGAAACTTTAGGGAGGCCACTGTTTTATTGCTCCTCAGTTCTGCCTCATCTGAGTATTAGAGTGGTTACACTGGTGTAGCATTTTTCTTTCTCATTAATGTTCAGATAAGCAGTGGTCTACCCAGGTATCCAAGAGTGAGAGAATGGGGAGAGTCTTCCCAAGGGGGACTGTGTTGCCACTGGGCCAGTCTGAGCTCCTGCCCTAGAGGGCTCCACTTGCTGGCATCTGGAGTAGCGGTTTCCTGGTTTCCAAAGCCTCACCTTCTACACCTACTTTTAAAGCTTAAAATTTCATCTGATTATATACCCTGTAGTTGCCGCACACCTAAGAATAAGTTTACAAGTCCCTTACAGACCTCTTCCTCCCTCTGTCTACAAGAACAGAAGAAATGCAAAACTCCTCTGCAAATGCCAGCTCCACCATCTGAGTCCAGGCACTCCAAATATGAAAACTCCCTGCCTTGAGTCCCTGTATTGCCATGCTCTGTCTGCTCATGGAGTGTCAACATCTGCCACCATCGTACCACCCATGATGGTGCATACCACCCATGCAGTGCACCCATAATGCACTGCAAAGCCCATGCACCACCACCCAGGGTAGAGACAATGGACTAACAGCAACTGACACCTATGGCTACTTTATCTACCTACACTAGGAGCATCCCTTGAGAATTTTCACATTTATAATCTCCCTCATCTGGGCTATCAAGTGAATTTGGACTATTTGGAACTAACATATCTTGGAATAAAACCTCTGAGAGAAAAGGAAAAGCAAAACAAAAACAAATCAGCAGGCAGTCTAAATTACAAAAATAGATTATTTGTCCCCATGAGAGTCAAGGAAGCTATTTTAATTTTGAATTTATAAAAAAAGAAACCCACAAACATCTAATACTTTTTTCCCCAAAATTGGCCCTATTGCCAAAAAGTTGTTTTTAACTGTGAGGATGGAAGCCACCCGGGACACCAATCCAGAGGAACTTGAGGACCTGGTGGCAATGCATTTATTTCCTAGTTTCCATCCTGGGTTTCAGGATATCAAATTTCTCTCTTCTTTCCCTGGCAAATCATTTTCTCAGTTCTCCTACTTGAGGACCAGTTCTTTGCTGACAAGCCTCATGTTGGAATTTTCTTCTCCTTTGGCTTCTGTGGGTCTGCTCTGGCCTCAGTCAACTCCAGCTTCCTGACCATTCTTTCTTTGTCTTTTCACTTAAATCCTCTCTGGCCATTTAAAGGTGGATACTCCTTAGCATTCTGCTCTTAGCATTCAAGGAAGCTTATTTGAAATAAGGAAGTACAAAGATGAACCACACATAGTCCCTGTCTTCCAGAAACTTTTGGTCTAGAGCAGAAAATTGAACATTTAAAAATTGTCATTACATTGGGGAGAAAGTGTTGAGCTCCTAAAGAGAAACATTGACAAAGATGCTATTTTAGTTCAGAGCAGAGAGAATTTGCTTCCAGCTGAAGGAATGTAGGAGGTATCATTTGGACCTGGCCTGAAATCATGAAGAGTATTTATGCCTAGGAAGATGTACAATTCAATATAACAAAAACAGGAATGGTTGTCTGTCTCCACCCTCCCCAAGACAAGATACTCCTCTCCCTAAGTTCCTTTATCTGTTAATGGGTGCCAGTCACTAAAAGTAGAGATAAGTGCATTTATTCCTTGGCCCTGTTCATCCACTCAGTTGCTAAAACCAGTAGTTTCCAATTCTGCAATAAACTGTGTTTTGTTTCTCCTTACTATAAGCTTTTTAATGCCATCTTAATCTGGGTCTCATTTACTCTTACACAGGCTATATGTTTGGGTCAATTCTGAGATGAGTATGTAAAATTAAAAGTAGTTTTCTATTTCCAAATAGCAAACATCACAGCTCATCAAGGCTCACACACATTTCACAAATTAAACCCACAACAGCACTGTTTATACATTTAGTTCAATGTGCAAACAATGCTTCATTGAGGGTTGTATTTCAAAACAAATAAAAACTTGCTCTAGTTTCTTTTTCATTTCATTGTAACTTTGAAGTGTACGCTTATATGAAAGAGTTAGCTTTTCATAGCTATCATTGGTCTGTACACCATGAGTAACTAGTTAGATTAATTCCTAGTTTAACTTTACTACTTGTTATGAAGTCTACAGATTGTACCTTGGTGCCTTTCTTGATCAAACAAAAAAGATAATATTTTGTGTCTCTATTTTTTCAATCCATATTTCACTTAGATCTCTTAAATCATTCAATGTCAAAACTATTATTTTAATGTCATCAGCATATCTGTTAAAGAAGTGGTAACATATAAGTAAATTTTCAAGTTAAAACTCATAAGGGATCATTCAACTTAGTACTTACGAGAATTTTATATTCTGAAGGATTGCACACCATTTTGAAAATGAGTATCTGTGAATTTCCTCGTTTTTAAAATTACTATATAACCTGAGATTTGAGATGGCCTAATAAACAGAACAGCCTTCTCTGCCTATTAATTTGACCCCCAAATTCTAGTTTTTTATTAATAACCCATTCTTATATATGAGTTAGTCTGTACTTTGAAAAATCTTCCTTTCTTGCAAAGACTGTTCCCTCATTGTAATATTCTTAAATGCTTCCTCATGATTTTGTTACTTGATTAACTTTTACTACAAGGCCTCCAGAACTTTCTTGTGAGGAAACTGAAGAGCTTCACTGTTGTATAAAATTAAGAAATGAATACACATAAAACTCCTTAAAGACAATTGTCTTTTGTTTGGATCTTCCCAAATCCCCTAAGATTTTTTCATGAAGTATGGTCACCAAAACTCTTATCACATTCTAGATGCGGGTGAACCATAATTCTGAGCAAGGCTATAGCAACTATTTCTCTTATGTTTCTAATGTATTTCTTAACAATGTCAAGAAGTAGCAAAATACTTTGCGATGGTTTCACCAGCACTTGGGCCAATGTCTTCAGGAAAGCATCTCATTACAAAAGCTATTTCTCCAGAGTTGTAACCAATAATTTAGAAGGCATCATCCCAAAGTATTGTTTGTGGTACTTTCTGCTAAGTCTGCCTTTCAATTTACATCCTGAAATTTACCTGCATAGAGTTGTTCATGCACACAACCTTAAAACATTCTTCCGAATGTTTACTTGGCATCTTACAAAGTAGAGTGGCTTAATATCACCTAAAAGATTAAATACTTAATTGAACACTTCTCCCTTTAGATATTCAAAAATATTATATGTCTATTCTTTATTCCAGTACACTGTTTGATACCAAACCTTAAATGTGCCATTTATCCTATTCTGTTTTCCAGCTAGATATCAGTTAGTATCTCTGTCAAAAGAAAACCTTCAGTTCTATTATCTAAAATATAATCTTTGATACAGAAAGAATTTAGCTCCTAAAACAAATAAAAAGCAAAAGCAATAGCATAAAAATGGATGTTTCTTTCTCCAAATTAGTTTGTATTTCAATATTTATTTACCTTACCAGCGATTTTATATGCTATTTATGTCATTTTTGTGTTTATAATTTGGAAGTGAGATTCATAAGTGTATTACAATTTTAAGAGTCCTCTCAAAAAACTTTTCAGTAATTGGGAATCATATTGGACATCTGCCAGATACTCAGCATCTTAACTGTTTGTAATGAGAGATGATATATTATGTCCAACAATTGTATTGCCCAATTTCATTATTAAGTATCTTCAAATCTCTCTAATCAATTATGTGTGGTCCTGGTAATTTATCTTTATGGTTTCATATCAAGGGAAAGAGGAGTTGGAAAGGGGGCTGCCCAAATAGTAGGAGGTAGAAGGAGCTGGAGGTAGGGTTAGATAAAGTAGTTAGATGCTGATTCTAGTTGCAGTCATAGCTAAGAATATCCACTTCCCACTTTTAACAATAATTCTTTTGACAGAAACCATAACCCATAGTCATTTAACACTAGCTCAGGACCTGGTACATAGTAGGTACAAAAAAAAATATTTGTAACAAACAAGTGAATGTTTGTTACATAAGTAAATTAATCCAATCTCAAATTTAGAACTTGATAGTGTTGATACTTCCTTATGTTTCCCTGAAGCCACTGCTCCTATGTTTTGGGGCAGTCATGATTGTATACCTTTTGAGAGTTCTATATCATGGAACAACAGAATTGCTCTGATATACCTTAATCTGAATAGCAGTGTTTCTTGAGGGAGGGAGGGGGTGGTTCTTTCTCTGTGTGTGTGTGTGTGTGTGTGTGTGCACAAAGTGAAAGTTATTAAGGGCTCAGTATTCATAAAACAATTGGCTTTTATGCTACTTCGGTTCAAGTTTTAAATTTAATAACTCTTAATTGATGTCACATAGATGAGAGAAGAGGCTAGGATGATTAGAGAATACATACAAAATATTCAAATATTCAATGATACTTTTAGTTTTTCATTGAAATTTACTACTTTGAATGTACTGATTTGGCAAAGAATGACCTTTTGGCTCTGCAAATTACTATTTCTGTAACACTAAATAAATTTCAAGAAATTAATCCTCCCAGCACACTTATAGAAGCAATAATGGTACAAGTTGGTTATGAGCTGCTGTGATAGGTACTGTAAAGCCCTTTAGTCTTTAAAGAGTCCTGGCATTGGGTAACTTTAATTGTTGGTTTCAGCTGTCAGTCTCCATCAAGAACACAGCTGGATACTGATAGGTGTCACTTGGGAATAAGCATTTTGGATAACTTTGAAGTCAATTGGACTGAACATGAAAATTTTATAGTTAGTGGCAGATTTAAGATATATTTAAGTAAAGTATCACTTAAACCAATTACATTAAAAACTACACAGAATAAAAAACCTCAAAGGAAAATTCTTCTCAGTGGCAAAGTGTTAATCAAATAAACCAAGAAAGCATTTTTCCCATACCCATAATTTCCATGCTTTGGGTTGCTTTCATTTGGAAGCAGCCTGTTTTGACTCTCTCCATTTCATTTCTAACCATCTTCAGTTTTGATACAGTCATTTTGAATGGTAGCATACCTAGGACAAGGGCAAAAGTTGTGCTGGTTAAGTACGGCAGGGAGCACATGTCTTGGGAATTCCATCTGTGCCTGATTGTGACTGATCACTCGTGTGTTCACTGGAAAATGTGAACCTCCCAAGAGGAAGCAAGACTAATGCCTCTTGGTCCTCTGAATTGTCTGGTTTATAAGAGAGTGGGTTAGGAGTGATTCACTTACTCTCTAAAGGGTGCAAGAGGACAACAGGGCTGTATTCTCTCAGTGATTGTAATGCTTCAATTTTGTTTCCTACTAGAAGGTTTACATACATCAGTTTTTAATTGAATAGTGATTTATAGCAGAATTTTAGCACCCTTGAATCAAAATGGAAAGTAACGTAATATCAAAGTCCCTGGATTCTAAATCAGTGAGCAGATCTAAGTGCTAAACGAAGATCTAAACTAAGTTTAATACAGTTAACAGTGCTAAACTAAGTGCAATATGCTGGCATCAGACAATGAATTGCTGCTTTACAAAAAAGCAGAATAAAGAACATAAAAGAAGAAATAATATGTAAACTGGTTGACTTCAATGTGTCATCCAAAGTTACTTCCACCATGTCCCCAAGTTTTCCAGCTCTTGTTTAACTACTACTTTAGTATAAATAACCTTGTGTTAATGCCAGATAAATAACTTCATGTTTTATTGCCTCAATTTTCTCACTCTAGGCATTCTCTGTAATACCATTAGACAGCTTCTTCTATTCTCCACTTGGATCACGGAGAAACTTTTGTTCCAAACTTTTTGATGTTGTTGTTGTTGTTGTATTACTGGTATACATAAAGAGCAAAGTGAATCTGGGGGTGATGACTGTTTTATGGTTATCTGCCACTATGTCATATTTAGGTTTATCTCATCATCCAATTGTAAGCCACCTGTGAAACAAATACATTTGTGGGTTTTTTTTTTATAAATAGAGATGCAAAGATGAAATATATAAATGGAAACTGTGTAATAGTAGAGGCTATTATAAACATTATCCAGCCACAGGGTCAGAAGAGTGACATGTATTTTAAGATATATATCAATGAGCTATGCAGTTCTTCCTAATGATTGGTGATGACATTTTATAGCTTTAGCATCGAAGTGTGTCTTTTGCCCTTAGTATTTTCTTTTGACACATGGACCAGAAATCATAATAGAAGAAGCACTACACTAGAATTCTGGGTATAAGGTTTGCTTCTGTCACCATTTGTTGTCATTTAATCTCTGTGTGTTCAGTTTCCTGATATGCAGAAAAAGGGGATCCAGGTCAGTGATTTCTCTCTAAGGCCTACTCCAGCATTAGTGTTAATTTTCCTCTTCTCCCCTTTTAAAGTTGCTTGCTTGCCAACCAATGAATAAGCATTTAATTGTTGCCTAATATGTACCTAGGTTGGATCAATTTCTTAGTGACTAAATAAATCTGTTTCCCAACTGAGGCCAGGGCTATAAATGGTAAGTAAATTAAACCAATAGCATGAGGACTGCTCTACTCAGATTTCTTCAGGTTTTCTGTGAAGTGTAACTGAGGGTCAGGAAGCAACTGTGTGCCTGGATCTGGCTGCTAATTTAGCATAGAGAGGGCCTGTGCTAATCCAGGATAATTACTTTTCAGGTCCAGCTTATCATGGGTGTGCGAATATGGCTGTCTTTCAGATGGTGTTCCGTAACAACTTTTAAGTCATGGGGGGAGGGTGAGATGGGAATCATGTTAGCAGACATAATTACAGGTAGTGAAAAAGTATTAGCATTTCAATGAACTCACACAAAATATGCTGCGTGTGTGTGTGTGTGTGTGTGTGTATACATATGTTTATGTGCAAGTGGATATGTTTAATCAGGACTAGGATTGCCAAGGGCTGTATAGTCATTGACAGGTTGAATGATTTGATCTATTAAAAAATGAATTTTCCCCAGATGGTCTCACTTGCAGTTCTGTAAAGGATTCTCCAAACCCCGCCATTCAGAATTGGTTCCTTTGAGTCAAATCAAGATTTTCTTATTCACATGAGCATATCTTTAGACAGGTGGTTCCATAATCTTTAAAGCTAACTCAGTGGAACTTTTCTCTTTCCAATGTGAAAGCAAAGCGGACCACGTGTTAGGACTATATCATACAATAAAGATGTGAGATAGGGAAATACAGTGTTTGACTGGCCTGGGAAGGATAAGGCTGGGAAAAGTGTCACGGTGAAGATAAATGGAAACCAGGAAGGATCAGCAGGAGAACCAAGGACCCCAGGAGAGGAAAGTGAACAAAAAGGGGAAATAGAAGGATAAAAATACATATATTTAGTCAACACCCTGTTGCGTTTATAGTCCATTGCTAGCTTATGTTTACATCTTGGATATTTTTGGTAAAATGTTGCCTCTGATTCTTTGAGTACTTAAAGGATTTCATTTACATTTATGCCACTTGGGAACTTGTGTGAGGCAGTTTTCTTATTAATTCTGCTCACCTATTAATTAGGATGCACAGATCAATTTATTGATTTCTCTAAATCTAATGTAGAGATAAAAAGTTACTTTTCCTAAGTTCTTATTCTAAAAAGATCAATGACTAAAGTGCAAGTAAATGAAGAAGAATACTACCAAAATTCTAGCAAAGTTTACAGATAAATGCCATGTGTTAAAGCTGTATGTTGTAATTTGTATATAGTAAAGTATGCAGCAATATTAGCCAACTTTATTCTGTGCTTAGTCCTGAGTTACATGGTTAATCTCTTTTAAACCTGACAACTCTAAAAGATAGATACTATCCTTAGCCCATTTTACAGGTGAAGAAACTAAGCGTTAGGTAGGTTCAGTCACTTAGTCAACTCACTCTGCTAAGTAGGAAACAGAGCACAGATTCAAACCCAGGTCCATGAGACTCTGGGGATGAAATGCTAAACAACGCTGGGCGATGGCTTACTGTGATTGGGTGGTGATAGGCTCACACTATTAGTGAACATTAAAACAGACAAAAACCAAAACCAAAAAGAATTAATTGCCGTGGAATTGATGGTACTATGTAAAAAATACATAGGCGTAAAGACCTGAAATCTGGGGTTATATTAAATCAGGACGAACTGCAATGATCACTAATCAGCATTCCTGCAAGCACCTTTCCAAGCATTTGTATAATGGCCTATTCGTTATACCAATTGAATTAAAAGTTGATTTTCAACCTAGGAAGTTATAGTAGGCCCATGACTAAGTAAGAAGTTTTAGACAAATGGAAAATACAGCTGACAACATTCATAGTTTGGCATTATTGTTATTCTCTGTATTGCTGCTTGCCTTCTTTTTGGAGGAGTACTGCTGGGAAAATTTCTCCAGCTGGTCCAAATGCTGTGGGCTAATTCATTCCTCTGGATGCCTTTCAGTGAGGCTGTGCTTTTGGTTACTGTGACCACTCACATAGGATAACATTACCATAGCGGTATCCGTGGCCAAGAGACATGACAGCTAAGGCTGAGATGTTTATTCCACTCTACCCTCACTTGTTCTAGTTCTCTGCAATTTTTTTCCACTTGGATTTTGAAATTTGATGCCAACTCAGCAGAATCTTGACTTCGAATCAGATTTTTCTCAGTCCCAATTTAAGATAAAAAATAAACATAAATGTGCAACTGGGATGGTAAATGTCAGTTCTAAGGTAGGATATTGGTCCAAAGGATGTATGTGGCTAAAGACAGGAGTTGTGTTCCTGTGTTACCTGAAAGTACAAAGTAAGGCTGAGACACAGGAAAGTACCTGGAAATAGAAACAACCATATGCCTAGACATCTTTCCCCAGCTTTATACACCTTGCTTACCACCATGCTCTCGCCATTAAAGCTCCTTTCTCAAATATAATTATGTCTATAAATTAGCCAAAAAAAGACAATGATAGAAAATAGACAAAAGTCTTCAAGAGGCACCTCACAAAAGACGGCACATTGAGAGCCAAGAAACACATGAACAATGCTAAATGTCATTGCCGTCAGCATAATAACAATCAGCAAATTAAAATTATAGTGAGACATTACTATATACACACAAAAATAACTAATAGGAAAAGGCAAACAATAACAAGTGTTGGGGAGGATTTTGAAAAACAGACACACTAACATTCTGCTACAGGGAGTATATACTGGTTAGCCAGTTTGGAAAACTTTGAACGTTTTGCAAACCTTTACTAAAGCTGAAAATATGTGTACTCTATGAACAGACAATTCCACTCCTATGTATATATTCACTAGAAATGCAATGTTAAGTTCACCAGAACACAAAACAAAATAAACAAACAAATAAAACATGTGAAGACTATTCATGGCACTGTTTATAATATCCTCAAACAGAAAACTACCCAAATGCCAATTAACAATAAAATGAATAAATTAAATTGTGGAATATTCGCACAATGGAATGCTATATTTACAATGAGAATGCCTCACAAACACATGAAACAATATAAAGCAATCTCACAAGCATAATGTTAAAAGAAGCACAAAAGAGTACATATATATCATTAATATATATTATATATCTAAATATATATATTATATATATCTTTAAATATATATATTATATATATCTTTAAATATATATTATATATATGATTCAATTAAAGTAAAGTATAAAAATGGACAATATGCTGCGGAAAGTTAGACTAATACCTACTTTTGGGGCAATAGCGCTTAGAAAAGGGCTTTTGGGCTGTTGGTAATGTTCTGTTCCTTAGTTTGGGTACTGGTTATTTGTGTGTATTCACCTTCATTGAATCACATACTCATGACTAATTCATTTTTTCTGACTATACGTTATTATTCAATAAAATCATTTTTACAAAGGGGTAAGGGAAGACTTCCTTCAAAATGTATTAATCTGACTATCACATAAATGAGGCTGAGTTCATCAGATTAGTTAGCAATCCCCTTGAAAAGCAGAGAGTGGGGTCTTGACACTATGGAACTCAGAAGAAAGTTTTGATAGAGATGGGAAGATGCAAGAGAATCTGAAAGGGTTTTGAGCACAGGACAGCTCACATTAGGCCCAAATGAAAAGCTATTGTAGATGTAGTTGCCTCTAGAAAGTAGCTCATGGATCATTTAAAGGGCCTGGATCAAGGCAAGTGCAAGCAGGCAATGGAAGAAAGAGATTCTGGGACATAAAATGGAAATCTGGAGGGTAAGGGTTAAAAATAAACTTCTCTTTTTTCACAATTTACTCAGAGCTAAATTTAGCTTAAAATAAATTTGATGTCATTCCAAGTTTCACAAAGTTTAATTGAACTCATTCTAATAATCCAGAATTGTATCTCGCTCTCCTTGCTAGTTGTGTGGTGTAGGTCTGAATAAAGAATTAATTCTTTATTAACAATTTACTAGGAGGCCGGGCATGGAGACTCATACCTGAAATCCAAGCACTTTGGGAGGCTGAGCGGGGAGGATCACTTGAGGCTAGGAGTTTGAGACCAGCCTGAACAACATAGTGAGACCCTGTCTCCACAAAAACTAAATTAAAAATAAATTTGCCAGGGACAGGAGTGTCCACCTGAAGTCCCAGATACTCAGGAGGCTGAGGTGAAAGGATCGCCTGAGCCCAGAAGATCGAGGCTTCAGTGAGCCACAGCTATGCCACTGCACCATGCTGGGTGACAGAGCAAGACCTTCCCTGTCTTAAAAAATAAAATGAAACAAAAACAATTCACCAGGAGAGGAGCTGAGAAGGGAAGAAAGTTAGTGAGCATTATGTGCATATAGAACATTCACTCTGTAGAGATTCTAAACAGTGAAGTGTTACCAAGAGGACTATAACATTTTAGTCAACATAAACTCAATGCAAGTCAACATAGTTCCAATACTAAACACAAAAGCTTTAATTAATTAGCATTATTCATAGAAGAATTAATTTTGTTTAATGAAAACAACTTCCTATATTAATTTATTCATTCATTCACTTATTTCATAAACAGTTGATGAATCCCTGTCATATATTACTATTAGGTACTTCCCTTCAAACCTATGACAGCATGAACTGTAGAAATAGTCCCAACCATGAATGTCTCAAAACATTTGAAAATATAATTATAATATAAATTATAAAATTTTAAATAAAAGAAATGGTAGTCACCTAAACTAGAATGTGTTTTTTAGAAATCCTTCTGATGAGTTAAAAAATATGGCAGAGAATTGAGAAATAAATTAAATAGTATAAAATATCCTGGACTTTAAATTCTGTCGAATATGTTTCTAATACCAGTTAAAAATGTTTTCTTCTCTCTGTATGTTCAACAGTATTAGATCTGAGTATTGAGGCCCTGTAATGGAACTCTTATATTTTTTGTTTTTGTCTGTTTCTACAGAAAGAATATGCAATTGAGAAGTCATTTGTTTTCATCTCTTTTTGGGGGGACCTGTTACTCTCTTGGATTGCAACAAAGACCACAGTTTCCACAGTAGTTTTTAATCTCAGTGGATTCTTTTCTTTTTTTGAGTCAAGAATAGCAGAGATGGCCTCAAACCAAGATCTGCAAAGTCAAGTTAACTAGAGCTATTCAACTTCTTTTCTCTCTGAGTGATTGGTTCCTCTTGGCACCAAAGACCTTTCTTTTGTCTTTCAACAAAAATGTTGCTTAATCTCCATAGAGATTTAATACTGTGATTCCTTTCTTTCTCCTTCCTAGAGCCAATTTCCCTCATTTTTTAAAGAAGACACGTACCTCCTCATAATTTGAAATTGAAACAAGCATCTTTAAATCAACAGGCTGTTTTGAATTTAAAAAGTGAAGTCCCATCCATTGACGTTTGTTCGAGGGCTTCATATTTCTTAGGAAAGGGCTGGCCTATTTTTTTCTGGGCTAACCTGGCTCCCACCTCTCCCCTCCCCAACTCAATAGGAAGCTCTATGTAGGTATCTGCAATTGCAATTAACAGAGCTCTGGGACAGAATTCTAAGTGAAATATAAGATTATGCTTTGAAAATTGTGTATTTATTTGTTCTGTCTTTTTTTAATTGGCTATCAGGGCATTTTCCATTTGAGGATAGTCATAATCCTTCTCCTTATGTAACCCTCATCTTCCCCATCACGAATCACAGAAGGCTTATAGGTAATGAATAATTACAGTGTTAGTCAGATACTGTAATTCTCCCTAATGAAATTTTGTGTTGTGTTAACAATAATGTTAACTTATCTAAGAGATGGGGTTAATAATAATATCGGTCTCATGAGTTAAATAAAATAATGGGAATTAAACTAAGATAGTGCCTATAAATTGGTTACATAGTTCCTGGTCCGTAGTTGACACCCAGTAATTTTAGCTATCTTTCTATTGTCATTATTATCATTTTACTTACAGAAGATTCTTGTTATTTGTAGTAGTTACATTCTAAAAATTCCCCTTGAACACTGAATTAGCAAATACTGAATCATTGCCACTAGGGAAAACACAGGGGTACACTCCTAGAAGTCTCTGGTCACAATATTTCATTAACCAAGCAACACATAACTTTAGTTGATGCATGTTTCTGCTTAAAGACACTTAAATATACAGTTGATTCATTAACATTGAACTCAGACAACAGCACTATAACTCATGCCTAAATAAAGCTTACCTAACACAAGTATTTCCTACATAAGGTGTATCACAGTCTTCTTGCTCTTAGGAATTGCTTTAGTTTGTTTTCAGGCTGCTAATAATGATATACCCTAGGGAGAGTAATTTACAAAGGAAAGAGTTTTAATTGACTCACAGTTCTGCAGGGCTGGTGAGGCCTCAGGAAACTTACAATCACGATGGAAGAGGAAGCAAACACATCCTTTGTCACGTGGTGGGAGGAAGAGAAGTGCCAAGCAAAGGGGGAAAAGCACCTTATAAAACCATCAGATCTCATGAGAACTCACTATTATGAGAACAGCAGCATAAAGGTAACCGCCCCCATGACTCAGTTACCTCCTACTGGGTCCCACCCATGATATGTGGGGATTATGGGAACTATACTTCAAGATGAGATTTGGGTGGGGACACAGCCAAACCGTATTAGGAATGATAGGCAACATTTCAGCACTATGCTTGGGAATTATTTTAAATAGCAAAATCACTAACAAAAACCACAAACGTGCAAAAAAGTCACACCAAATAGAGCACACAAAGGACACTTGTTCACAGTATGAGAGCTGAAACCAGAAGACAGAACATCATCTCATTCATCTGCAGCTGGAAACATGCACTTCAGGTGACTCATATTTTTCACTGCTCTGAGCATGTTGGTGAATAACTTTGAAAGCACCAGGGGTATTGACTTCTCAATTACAAATAAATGTTAGCCAGTAAGAGCATTTGTAAATATAGAATCTGTCAATAATGAGGATTAATTGTAATGCACTTTCAAAAAACTAAAATAAATTCAGTCTGCCCAGATAATAGAGTTCAAGAGGAGAGCAACAGGAAAAGAACTGGAGATTTACACTTATGCCAGGAAAGGTAGGACCTAGGCACATTGTCATGAAGTTGGTCCTTTTTTTCTAATAATAATGAGGCATAGTATATCCATTTCTACTTGAAAATGGCATGACTTTGTATATAGAAAATCCTAAGGAATCTACTAAAAACTATGAGAATTAATAATTTCTGCAAGGCTGCAGCATACAAGATCAATATACAAAAACCAATTGTATTGCTATATAGTGGCAATGAGCAAACTGAAAATTAAATTAAGAAAACAATTTCATTTACAGTAACATCCAAAAAATACTTAGGAATGAATTCAACAGAAAAGCCAGAAACTTCTACTCTGAAAGCCATGAAACATGGTTGAAAGAAATTAAAGACCTAAATAAATGAAAAGGCATCCATGAATGGAGAGACTTAATATTCTTAAGATAGCAATACTCTCCAATTTGATATTACACATTCAGCATAATCCCTATGAAATTTGTAGCTTTTGGCTGGGCATGGTGGCTTATGCCTGTAATCCCAGCACTTTGGGAGGCCGAAGTGGGCGGATCACGAGGTCAGGAGATCGAGACCATCCTGGCCAACATAGTGAAACCCCATCTCTACTAAAAATACAAAAATTAGCTGGGCGTGGTGGCGCATGCCTGTAATCCCAGCTACTCGGGAGGCGGAGGCAGGAGAATCCCTTGACCCAGGGAGTTGGAGGTTGCAGTGAGCCAAGATCGTGCCACAGCACTCTAGCCTGGTGATAGAGCGAGACTCCGTCTCAAAAAAAAAAAAAAAGAAAAAAAAGAAAATTGTAGCTTTTGTTTGCACAAACTGATAAGCTGATGTTAAAATTCATATGGAAATTCAACTGATCCAGATAGCCAAAACAATCCTAAAAAAAAAAAAAACCAAAGTTGGCAGATTCACACTTCTTTTATTTGAAAACTTACTATGAAGCTACAGTAATTAAGATAGTGTGGTACTGGCACAAGGATAGACATAAAGATCAGTGGAATAGAACTGAGAGTTCAGAAAAAAACCCTTACATTATGATCAGTTGATTTTCAACAAAGATGGTGAGACACTTCAATGAGGGGAAGAATAGTCTTTTCAACAAATGTTCCTAACTAGACACCTCATGCAAAAGTTGTACCCATAACTCATACCACGTACAAAAATTACCCCACAGTGGATGAAAGATCTAAATGTAAGCTAAAACTATGAAACTCTAAGGAAGAAATTATAAATCTTGATGACAATTGATTTGTCAATTATTTCTTATATATGATACCAAATGAATGCGCAATAGCAACAGCCAAAGATAAACTGGATATCATAAAAATTAAAAACTTTAGTGCTCCGAAAAAACACGATCAAAATGGTGAACACACTACAAATAGAATGGGAGAAAACTTTCGCAAATCATATATCCGATAAGTGTCTTGTATTTAGAATATATAAATAATGATTACAACTCAGCAAAAATAAAAACAATTAGAAATGTGCAAAGTATCTGAATAGAGAGTCCTCCAAAGAAGATAAAAGCACATGAGAAGATGCTACTGTTATTAGCTATCAGGAAAATGCAAATCTAAACCTCAACGAAATCCTACTACACAACCACAAGGATGGCTATCATCAAAAGGCAGTTCATAAAAAGTGCTGGTGAAAATATATAAAAATTGTAACCCTCAACACTGCAGTGCAAACGTAAAATGGTGTAGCTTCTTTGAAAAGCAGTCTGGTAGTTCCTCAAAAATTTAAGCATAGCATTACCATTTGATCCAGCAGTGCCACACCTAGGTATATATTAATTAGGATACGCAGATCGATTTAGAGAAATAAAAACATATATCCACACAAAACTTGTACATGAATGTTGATAGCAACATTAGGCATAATAGTTGCAAAATGGAAACAGCCTAAATCCCCATCAACTCATTACTAGATAAATAAATACAGTACATTCAAACGATGGAATATTATTTCACAATAAAAAGTAATGAAGTACCAATCAATACATGCTATGACATGGTTAAATCTTGAAAACATTATGCTAAATGAAAGAATCCAGTCGCAAAGAACCACATATTGTATGGTTTAATGTATAAGAAATTTCTGGAATAGGCAAATCTATAGAGACAGGAAGTATATTAGTAGTTTCCAGAGGCCGAGGAGATAAAGTGATGAGGAGTGACTGCTAATGTGTTTGGGGTTTCTTTTGGGAAAGCTGAAAACGTTTTGGAATTAGACAGTGGTGATGGTTACATAACTTTGTGGATATACTAAAAACCACTGAATTGCATACTTTATAAAGGTGATTTTTACGTGTAAATTATATTTAAAAATTTTAAAGAATTCTATAAAATCTCAACTTTGATCATGATGCAGTAATTGCTAAGAGAATTGCCCTCCCACTGGTAATCATCCCAAACATGGATAAAATTTGCCATGAACTGTTGAGGCTTTGGGCAATGGGTGGTATGGAATTTTTGAGAAAAGGAAAAATGATGAGCTGTTTTGAACTTGACTATATGAAGAATGGAGTCCAAACAGAATATAGTAATCTTGTGTTGCTGAGGCAGTAGTTATTTGCTTTCAGAGGCATGGAGGAAGGTGAAATTTGAGAGGCAGGTTTCCAGCGTTAAGGAAGCTACTCAGGTGGGTGGAATAAGTATGGATGCAGGTTCCATCCCTACTGTGGTTTCTGGACTCTGTATGCCCAGGGTAAAGCTCCATGAGGCCTAGGAGAGAATAGCTCCTGTGAGGCACAGGGAAAATGAAGATTTCAGAGTTTTCTGTGGGTTGGGAAGACGGGAGGAAGGGAGAAAGAGGGAGAAAAGACCTTTGAAGAACAGAAGATACGACTGGATATATTGCATAGCAACAGTGCCACATCGTGACAATCTTCAAATTTCAAGGGATCAAACAAAACCAAAACAGTCTTAAATAATTATTAAGGGTTGTCAACAATGTCAACCCATAAAAATTTAAGAAAAATCAAAATGGAAAATGTTAAATACTAGATTCGCGACCCAGAAGACTCATTAACTGTGGGGAACACCACTGCAGAGTGAGAATAAGAAGGAGGGGTAAGTCTAAGCATTTGGTAGAATTTGTTTAGCTTGGCATGTTCCATTTATGTGAAGTGATGGGCTGAGAGAGAAGTAATAGGCAAAATGGAGAGATATTCCAACATCACTTTCTACTCGATAAATTATTCTATAGAACAGAATTCTTCCAGAAATAGATTTTTACAAGATCAGTCCAGTTAGTTTATTCATGTAAATGGAATCCTCGATTTGGAGTCAAACTAAGTAGTTATACTAGAAGCACTACTCAATTTTAAAATAAGGGATTAATGTCCACAAAGGTGTCAGTCAACCATTTCCACTAATATTTTACCCCTGTGTCCTTTCCATTTGAGTAAAGAATACATCTGTCAATTGCAAACTTTTATTCACCTATTGGCTGAACAAAAGGGCCAGTTGAAAGTGAGGTTAGGGAAAACCTGAGCCTGGTCTTATCACATTAACAGGTGATTTTAAAAATTGTTTTAACCTTGTAGTTCGTGGTTAGTCACCACCATGTGCACCACTAACTCAAACTAGATATTTGTTCTTTTGCCAAATAATGTCACTTTAAATGTGTGCAAATATCAATATCACAGTGAAATTTAGGACCTAAATTCTGACAAGGTGTAACCACATGCGTGGTAATGAAATTTCATCTGTTCCCTAAAAATTTCTTCTCTAAAGATGCTTTATTTGAGGAGAAATGAAACCCATTTAAGTTTAAAATATCCATTCAGAACAGCTATGAAAAAATAAACTGTACTGACAAAATCCTAGCTCTAAGTATATATGGATTTGTTATTCAGTGTAACTCATTGGTAATGTTTTCTAAGGGACTAAATTTTTTAATACATTATGTATGAGAAAGCAAAGTTTTACTGTATTGTATATTAGGTTAAACCCTTTAAAATAAATACTAGACAGTGAAATTCATCACAATATGCCTTCGTTTAACATTTTCCTGCAGCTAATGCTCATTTTTTAAAGTTCTGGCTAAGGGCCCAAAGAGGATCATATATCACTGAAAAAAAAAATCCTAGATTTCTGGAAAACATTATAGGGAGACATTCCAGTGCATTTAATTTTTAAAAAATGATATTTGTCAAATTGTTAGCCATCTATTAGACTGTGCACTCTGTGACTATACCACCATTTTAAAGTGTTGATAATACATCTTATTGGCCTCCCCACTAGCCAAGAGTTCCTGGTAAAATATTTTCCTACCACATAAGCCACTAGTCATCAACCATGTCAAACAACATTTTCAATCTGGATAATAAAATTCTAAGTTCACTATGCTCAATAAATAACAAGAGATATATGATATTATTCATATAATATTTTAACTGTATTTAAATGAAGCTATATAACATATAGGAATTTAAGGCAAAAATTTTATGTTCATCAAACATAGGTAAATCTATTAATTACTATGTTTTATAAATGTATAATTTTTAACCCTGTCTTCTTCAGGCTGAAATTCAATTGCATATCTGTATTTGAAGCCTAGGACTAGAAATCTACCCTAGCTGAAGAGTAAAAATATCAAATAAATTTACTTAACTTCTGTTCTCTTTTCCAAATATGTTATATATTTTGTGTACGTTATAAACATAATATTTTAATGATATTAATCTGATATTTATTATATATTTATGTATATATTTAGATGTAAATATATTAATATATAAATATAATATACTTTATATTTATCATAATATACATATTATATTTATTATATATACAAATGTATATATTTCACTATATACATTTGTATATATGTACAAATTATATATATATACAAATATAGTGAAATTTATTTCACTATATATGGTGATAAAATATGCGTAACATAAAATTTACTCTTTTAATTAGTTAAGTGTATAGTTTAGTGGCATTAACTACATTGACATGGTTCTGCAACCATCTTCACCATCCATCTCTGGAACTTTGTCAGCCCAGACTGAAACTCTGTACCAATTGAACGATAACTCCCCATTATGTCCTTCCCCCCCGGGTCCCTGGCAACCACCACTTCACTTTCTGTCTCTATGAATTTGACTACTTTATGTACCTTATATGAATAGAATCATACAGAATTTGTCCTTTTTCACTGGCTTCTTACACTTAGTGTAATGTCTTCAAGGTTCATCCACGTTGTAGCATGTGTCAGAATATCCTTCCTTTCTAAGGCTGAGCTGTATCATTGTTTGTATACACCACATTTTATCCATCCATTCCACCATCAATGGACGGTGGAACTGCTTCCACCTTTTGGCTATTGTGATGATGTTTTTAGGAACATGAGTGTATTTGTTTGAGTCCCTGCTTTCAAGTCTTTGGGGAATATACCCAGAAATAGAATTGCTGGATTCTTTGCAGTATATTTTTAATACATGTTTGGGTCTACCCATGGGCTCATTTCATATTTTCAAAGTGTTTATTGCTCTTTTGAGGGACAGGCATGTCACCATATCCTTCCCTTAGAGTGTTCCCAGTCAACACATTTCCTCTCCATATCTCCTTGCCCTCAAATTGATAGAGCTTCTTATAAAACAACAGTCAAGAGGCTTCTTAAGAAAGTCTACCATTGACCTATTTATACATTATGAATATTTATTTTGCTTAGGGGTACTTAAGAGTTAGCTTTTGAAAAATCAAACTTGGAAGAGGCTTGGGGAAAAAAATGTTGTCTATTCTTCAGCCTTCATGTAGAGTCTCATCTGATGCAACATAACCCTATTCTAGTGAAAACTTCTAGAAGACAAAATTTCAAAGCCTTCCTCATCAGTCTCTTCTTATAGTCAACACTGTCTCAAGAGGTTTCTTTATATCCACCTGAATTCTCACTTTGCTGTTATACTTCTTACCCTGCTTCTCTGTCAGCTCTTCTTTCCTTACACCCTGAACTCCATTATCATTCCAAAAATGTACACATTGATCTTTGATAATTCAAATAAGTGGCATCTCTTTTTGGATGTCCTTCCTTATCCAACAAGATAACTTAATAGTTTCCTTCTGAAAAATGGGGAGAAAAAAATTCCTTTTTTTCCATTGGTTTGTTGTAAAGACTCAATTGTAAAAGAAATATGCTGAGCACTTCTAAAGCAGATAGTAACCTCTCAGTAAAAATTAGCTGTTGTTACTAATGAAAACAAAATGTAAGGGGAATAAATAACAGTTGCTTCATATCTTATATTACAGTTTTTGTGTGTAAAACCATTATTACTTTGCCATTGAGCTGAACCATATTTTTTTATCTTTTCTAATACATCTTGTTTTCTAATACATCTTATATTCTCACTTTTTACTTAAAGCTCTTCCCTGAGTCTTCACTCACTAAATTATCTTCATATACTTCAGCTATCCCTAAGCTTGATATAAAATGGGAATGAAAAATGTCAAATATAATTGAAGATGGGAAGAAGGGAGATTCCGATTTACTTAACTATCTTCTTTCATTATGATGCACGTTCTCTAATACTCTGTTGAGCCAGTGGTGTGTCCTTCTTAGCCTTTTTTGGGCCACAGATTCCCTTCACAAATATGATGAAAACTACAGATTGTCTCTTGACTCCCCAAAAATGCAACTCACAATTTTACATTGAAATTCTGAGAGTTCATGGACCCCCATGAATATTTCCAGAGAATCCATAGATCCTTGAGAATACTGATTACTGTATAATATAAACACAGTAAATTTCAATTGTTCTATTTTTCTCTGAAATACACTTCATAGTTTTTGTCCCATTATTTTATCCCATTCTATTTCTTCTTGTCTATACCTCTTTATGGTTTGCCAGTGGTTAGGCCAAGACTGATTTAGTCAAATGTTCTAAGATCTGCAAAAAACCATTCTAAGTAAAAGGCAGGGAATTATCTCAGTGTATAAGATAAGTTATTATCTTTTTTCCTCACACTTGTATAACCCATGTTAGGAAAGTCCTCTTTAGGTATGAACACAGCACATATAATTTTTTTTTTAAATTTCTTAGTATATTTAGAAATTCCAAACCATAGAAAAGTTAAAGTTTCTGAATTTAGATAATAGTTTAGAAGATTTACTTATATGCAATTCCTTTCTTAAAAAATGTTTTCCCTATTCTATAGAAAACTGAATTAACCTGGTGGTTTTTGTAACTTTTTGTGAGATACTACATTATCAGACTAAATCTGATTCAGCCAAGGGCTTTTAAACCAGTGAATATGATTTCTTTCTAGTCTGTGATATTCTTATACATATGTTTATAGATAATCAGCTCCATTTGAAGGCAAAATGAAAACCCGATTGATAACAGGGGAAACACACAGGACAAAATTTTTCCCCATGATGAACAAGGCAATTTGATTCTAAATCAAATACATTGATTGCCAAGAAGTCCTAACAATGTCATCCTACAGTGCTGTAATTTTAACTTTGGTCTATACTAAATATAACTTTAACTTTGGTTTGATTATAATTGACCTTATTACATTATATTTGATTGGACAAGCCTTATTCTGCAATATTCAGGAAGTACTCCAAAGAGATGCATGCCCATGATCAACCATCCCTTTTTACCTACTTAGGGATTGAGTAGCTATGAGTTCTGTTGTGTTGTCAGATGCCACCAGTGCCCCCTGAATAACAGATATTTAAAGCCATTGAAAGCGCCAGGTATCATCAAGCAGGAGCTTGACAATATGAATGAGAATTTAAGGAGATTGCTCCCAGTAAAGTTGTGGAATAATTGATGAACAAAGGAGAAGGGAGAAAGAGCATGACTGAACTGCAACTGCTGTGAGATCATATAATTCCACCTGCTTATTCCATAAATGAAAACGTGAAGTAACTGATTAGTCTTAGATTAGGACTAAAGACATAATTTAGGAAGGAGTTTAGTCATATGAGATTTAAGAAACCTGATTCTAGACTTGAATTTGCCACTAATATTGTGCAAGATAGCTTTTCTGTGTCACAGTTGACATAAACATTAAATGAGAATATTGGGTTAGGATTCCATGATGCTAATCTCTAACTAGGCTGTTTTAATTCCCAGGCTAATACTATTGCTTCTGAACATTTATATTCTAAATATGAACGTAGTAAATGGTGGTCTTTATCATCAAGTTAACATCAGGAAGTCCTGGCTATTACAATAATCATTATTCAATCAATATTAACAATTATGGGACAGATAATATGACATGTACTTTAAAATATATTAGATTTAATTTGTTTTGGTTTAAAGTTATCTAGCGAATTTTACTTGTTTCTTAACAATAGAATTTTTTTTATTTTTAAAAATATATTAAGCACTTACAGAGTATCACCCACACTTCTGGATTCTAGAGATATTCAGAAGTATGTAGAAAAGGATTCTGTGTCCTTTTGGCAGAGAGAATTGGTACTATTTCAATACAAGTTAAAGATAATCTCAGAGTGTGATCATTCCTTTTAAAAAAATAAAACTGACTTTTATAGATAATATTGGGTGAAGTGGCTGAGGGATGGGAAGATGTTGCTGTAGATTGGATAGTCACCTCTAACAAGGAGAAATTCAAGCTAAGGAACACATTATGAGAACCCATCAGTCTGCTAAGATGCACAGAGATAGTAAGAGGTGAAGCTAGCTGTACTTCCTGGGTCAAATGGGGACTTGGAGAACTTTACTGTCTAGCAAGAGGATTGTAAAACTCACCAGTCAGCACTCTAGCTAGGATTGTAAAATGCACCAATCAGCACTCTGTATCTAGCAAGGGGATTGTAAAATGTACCAATCAGTGCTCTGTAAAAATGCACCAATCAGCACTCTGTAGCTAGCAAGAGGATTGTAAAATGCACCAATCAGCACTCTGTAAAAACACACCAATCAGCACTCTGTAGCTAGGATTGTAAAATGCACCAATCAGCGCTCTGTAGCTAGCAAGAGGATTGTAAAATGCACCAACCAGCGCTCTGTAAAACACACCAATCAGCAAGATTCTAAAAGTAGCCAATCACGGGGAGGATTGAAACAAGGACACTCTGATAGGACAGAAACGGAACATGGGAAGGGCCAATAAGGGAATAAAAGCTGGGCGCCCCAGCCTGCAGTGGCCACTCCAGCCTGCAGTGGCAACCCACTCTGGTCCCCTTCCACGCTGTGGAAGCTTTGTTCTTTTGCTCTTCACAATAAACCTTGCTACCGCTCACTCTTTGGGTTCACGCCATCTTTAAGGGCTGTAACACTCAACGTGAAGGACTGCGGCTTCATTCTTGAAGTCAGCGAGACCACAAACCCACTGGAAGGAACCAACTCTGGAGACAATAGGAAGGTTCAAAGTTTACACGATGGGAATGAGCTTCCCCTTCAAGGAACAGAAAGGCTAATGTGGCATGATATGGGATTAAGGCAGAGGTATAAGCCAGGGCCAGCCTGGAGGGTAAGTCAAAAGTGTCCACTAAGATACTATCCATCTGTAATAACTATAAGCTTTTAAATATTTAATATGAGTGTATTCAAGAGACATTTTTGCTTAAAACCCAAACTGACTAAACTGACTATAAATACTTCCACTTTCTATGGGGTGTGAGTGTGGAGACAGTGGTGTATGTGCACGTGTGTGTGTGTGTTGAAGCACAGATATTTCTCAAGAGTGCAGTAAAATTTTTTTACACCCCTTGAAGAGACTGGCAAAAGACAGACAATTGGGAAGTCCTGAAGTAGATATTTAAAAATACACTTAGTGAGTCTTTACATGTGCCTTGGCAATGCAGAGCTGAGTTTGGATTCCATTAAAGAAAGTGAGATTCTCTTATAAAGGATAAGAGGAAGTCTATTCCATTTGATGTGGGCACCGACATACCTTAAAGTCTAGAAATATCCAATATTGAAAATTGTGTTACTGTTCTGTAAACTGCTTTAGTCTCGCCAAACTTTCAGTAAAGTCAGCTATAAGAAAAATACTTTTTGTGAGCAGATTTGCTTTTTTGAGGGAATGAAGGAAAAGGGCTGAGTTCTATGCTTGATTTCATGCAGGGCAGAGAGAATGAAACTGATACAGGAATAAGACTTGGAATCCTGTGAAATGTGAAACTTGAAGCCAGAAGAGACCACAGGAATATAAGTCCCCTAGGAACGCACAGAAATCTTAAGAATTACATGGGATGGGTGGCTTGAGCTGTCATGTAAGTTGTATAAGTGTTTATGCATTTGTGCGTTCATTTCCAGTGTCTCATCTCTGTGAAGACTCACAAAGAAAAAGAAAGTAATTGGAAGGGGAAAGAGGCGGGGGAAACAGCGAGAGAGAGGGGGGAAAGAGCGAGAGAGAGAGAGGAGAGAGAGAGAGAGGAGACTTTTTTCTTCGAAACTAAAAGTATCCATGATGCCAAAACACCCAATCAAGTTGGCAAGGGGGAAAGCAAGTTAATTTAGCTCTTTAATTATTTAATACAGGGTGGTCAAAATAATTGGCCAACTGGCTAAGGTTTTTTACTTCTGAACCACTTGCTTTGGCATAATATAGACACAGCTCAAAAATAAATATTTAAAAGTAGAGCTACATTCACTTTATTCCAAATTCTGAGGAAATTTCATGAACATGTTTTTAGTTTTATCAGAGTGAGAATTCATGTGAATAACTTGTCCTGTTTGCTCTGGGACTCTGGAGTTTAAGTGGGTCAGGGTTTTGAAGTGTTGAAAGATATTATAAAGCACTTACAAGTATTCAGCTAGTCAGACTGCTCAATTAGCTGAACATTTATAACCTCAAAATTTTGACAGAGCATGATTCATGGAGGAATGACCCCTTGGACAACAGATGGCTTTATTGTAGGTATGCTTGAAAGAAAACACACAAAAGCGATAGGATTTGGAGGAAAGAAAAATGGAACATTTAGAGAAAATAAAATTGAACTGAGGGGTATGGATTGTACTCTTAAAAAAAGGAAATTGTTGAAAAAATTCACTGATATATTTCTAACGATGGGATGCCCTTTTTAATTTTCACTTAAGAATATTCAAGACATATATCTATGGGACATGCCACAAAACCAAAATAGACCATAACTAATATCATTAGGTGCAACCCATACTCAACTCATTTTACAAATCTAAATTAAGTATTTTAAAAAAATAACAGGTATTGGAAAGTAAGAACCAAAATGCCAACTAAATCCAGAACATTTTTTTTTTTGTCTCCTCCCTACCTCTCCCCTGTAGCTAGGGCTGCTTATATTCTAGAGAGTATTCTGAAAAAGTATTCTGGAGAAACTAATTCAAAAGTATATTTTAGAATAACATTGTTGCCACCAAAATATGTCAAATTTTAATTTAAAAAGTTTTATCAAGGGGATACACAAGGGGTAACAAAAGGCACCCTGTGAAATATGAAGAATGGGTACTATCATCCATGGGGCCTGAAACATCTGTAGTAGAGAAAATATGTCATGCCAGAGGGCTGCCAGCAAGTAACTTTCCTTTTCTCCCGAGTCCCACAGCCCCGAGGAAGTGAATTGGGGCCACTGGGCACCCAGGATCAGCTCAGGTGTCCAGCAATTGGGAGCCTGACCTCTAAGAGGTCTGGCGGGTCCCAGGCGGAGGAGAGTATGCCTCTCTGTGGTTCAGGAGAGTCAGGGGCCCTCTCTGTGGGTTATCAGCTTTTCTAAGCCGACTACTCCTATTTCATAGTTGAAACAACCAGACTTACAGAGCAGTAAAGGGACTTGAACCTGGCCACACTGAGTTAGCCATAGGTGCAAACAGAACACAGTCCTTTAAATCCTGCCATCATTACCTCTTCACAACTACTATCTGCTTATTAAAGGCACAATGAAGTAGTCTTCCTGCTTATCAACTTTTTAAAAGTAAGTATGAAAAAATTAATAATAAAAAAACAGGAAAGAAGCAAAAACAAATTAGGTTATACTTTCCCCCTCTGTACTTACGTGGTCATTTATTTCTCCTTTAACTCCATTAAGTAAGAAGCCATTTTTATAGTGTAGAATATTAATTCTCTATTAAGTATTTTTTACAAATGTACACATACACTTTAACATTCTTGCATTTACTTGGTTCCCATTACAACTCTGTAGAGCTGATTATTGTTATTATTATTATCTGCACTTTATAGATTAAGAACCTGAAGCTCAAAGAAAATAATTTATCAAAAGTCAAACTGCTGATACAGACTACAGTCAATGTTTAAATATAGAACTTCTGGCTCTAAATTACATTTCCTTTCCTTTCATTATGCACTTATAACTCGAATGAATCTAAATAAATGTTTTCCTACCAATTTATTATAAAACCTGCTGCCACCCCAATAGGGACACATACTAAAAGTATAATTCTTGATTAATTTTTAGAAAGGACTTATAAAAGTTTATCAGTGTTGCAGAGATCATTCTTTACACATGCAAAAGCCTTTTTTTCCCCCTTTTCAGTGTTCATAATTTGAATGATCTGGTAAATCCAAAAAAGAAGCCCAACTTCAACATCTTAGATGTTTACTATTATTTCCTCAAACCTCTCCCCTCTTGTATATATATTCTTTTTCTTTTTATAATTTGAAGACTCAGAAAACCCTTTAAGAAATGTAATCATTACAAATAAAACTGAATTAAAAGAGGAAAAACCTCAGGA
This sequence comes from Gorilla gorilla gorilla, assembly GCF_029281585.2. NCBI lineage: Eukaryota > Metazoa > Chordata > Mammalia > Primates > Hominidae > Gorilla > Gorilla gorilla. The sequence continues at coordinate 157,404,735 of NC_073229.2, read as the reverse complement.
GCAAGAGAGAAAAATCTAACAATGATTCTAGTTTGTTTTTATTACAGTGGTTTAGTCCAGAACAAAAGTGAAATATTGTATTCTGTGGCTGCACATATCATTTATACAAACAAGAAAGCAAAAATTGGCTTTGTCTATAAATATTGTCCACGAATGAACTCTTAGTTAAGAAGAAAAACAAAATAAATGCGACATACATTATTACTGATAGAAAATACATTGCAGAACACAGTTAATCTAGTAAGTGCGTAATAGTCCACAAATTACTTACAAGGACAATTTAAGCCCTATCAAGGCTTCTGTGGTCTGCTTCTACGTGAGATACTCATTGTCACTGCATAGACTTTTTTGCCCTTCTGCTAAATGCAGCATGATTTTCTTGCCAAAACTGAAGGTAAGTTATTCTTATCAAATATCAGAATTGTCATAATTATGATTTTTAGGATCATCCAAATTAATTACAACTTCAAGTATTGACACAGACTAAAATAGCAAGAGCTACTGGTGATCTAAAACCACTCACAGCATGTCCCAGAGAGTCCTTGGCCAGGAGCACATGTAGTTTAAAAAAAAGCACATAACCCTTTAGGCCCAGCAGGCAATTAAGACCTTGGTAGAGATGTCAGCCATAAGTAGGAAAAGACCTTTCAATTGTTTACATATAATTTTCCTTTAGTTAGCGAGAAATGATTTTAATTTTTCCCCTTCTTTTCTCAAACAGGACCATATGGGATCAAGTTTAGTGGGCAGCTGCTTCATTAAAGAGAGAGAGGAAGAGACAGAGACAGAGAGAAAGGTAGTCATTTCTGTCTATCAGCCTGTGATTCTTACAGAGATGGGATGAGTGTCTATTCACTTACTAATCTTTAAGAATTTCTAAGGAACATTGATAGGGGCTGGACAGAACATGTAAAATAAGAAGACATTTCAGACATATATGGCAAACTAATTTTAAAAATGAAGCCTGGTGTCCTGAGTTACTGATGCCTGGGTGGTCGAAGTGAGATCCTCTACAGTTATTTGGTTGTCGTGTTGCTTGTCAAATAACTATACATAGGGCTTTTGATCAATATTGATTTTAAAATGGTATAGTCAAAAGAATGTATTTAAGTTAAACAATTTTGAAAGTGTTCTGAAATATTTGAATAGAATTGACTATGGAATAATTGCAACTGCTATCTAATCACTAATAGCAATGTAGAGTTACAGTATCTTTGGGGCATGGTTTGAAAAAACCTTCACAAAAGTATATGCCTTTCATTTTTTATTCTGTGGAATTGATGGAATAATCCCATCGATATTCCATCAAATGTATTTTATTCCATAGGATAAAATACATTTCAATAATTCCATGGAATAGAATACATTTTCATTCTGCTGAAATTTTAATTTTACTTCTATATTCGAGAATATCAGCTTCTAGAGGAAAAAACATTCTGTGTCTTTCTAAATACATTAACTCTTTAACATAAAGAGTGTTTTTAGGTCTTCCAATTATGAACAGTGACTTGGACACCTTTACACATTCAAAAGTAGAATTAAAAAACAAATTACCTTTCAGAGTTTAATTTATTTGTATTTATTCATTTAAAAAATGTTAACTTGAAATTTACACATGGGAATTTCCAAATGAGGTAGCAGGCATTTGATACTCCTCTAGCACTTTTCACATTATGCTAACAAGAAGAAAGATTGACACAAAACAAAAAAATAATGATTCACAGTTTTGTTTTCATTTATCCTGACATTGTTATTTAAGACAAAGTACCTCAACTTTCTTAAAATCCAAATGTATGGTATAAGAGCCCAACAGAACCCTCAGGCTTCCACATATGGCTTTAATTCAAATAAGAAATTTCACAAGCCGGATATAGGTAACTATCCCCTCAAATTTCTCCAAATTCCCTGATTCACTGTATGAAGATAATTCACAGACACACACACACACACACACACACACACACACAAACACACACTGAGCCAAACTAAACAAAACAAAAAATCCAAAAAAACCCCAAACAGGCTCGGCATGGTGGCTCACACCTGTAATCCTAGCACTTTGGGAGGCTAAGGTGGAAGGATTGCTTTAGCCCAAGAGTGCAGGACCAGCCTGGGCGACATAGTGGAACCTTGTCTCTACAAAAGTTAATTTTGAAAATTAGCTAGGCATGGTGATGCACACCTGTGGTCGCAGCTACTGGCTGAGGCAGGAGGCTTAATTGACTCCGGGAGGTCAAGGCTGCACTGAGTCACAATTACACCACTGCAATCTAGCCTAAGTGAGAGAGTGCGACCCTGTCAAACAAACCAAAACGAAAACCAAAACAAAATCCCCCAAACAAACCAAGAACAAAAACAGAAAACCTGGGTAGATTATGTCCGTATTTACATGGAAAAGTTTCTGCTAATAGGATTCCTCCCTGATCTAAATAGGATGGAATGAAGAATTCAATTAATTCAGTCATCTGGGCAGGAAAGCAAGCTCTCAAGAACTGAATGAGGATGTGCAGATTTTGTAGGGAACAGTCATGGGTTTCTCTGCCAACTTTCTCCCATCTTCAGATTGAGTCACTTTGGGGGAGTGGGAAAGCACCGCAGAAGAACCCAATCTAGAAGTGAGGCAGAGATGGGCTAGGCTTGAAAAACTTATATCCCAAGAGAGTCTCTGTGTTTTTCAACACGACAAGCTCCAGCACCACCCCCAAGCTTGTGTTACCTTGTGAGGGTCCCAGCTGCCAGGTGATTTTGTGAAGACGAGGCCTACTGGCTCAGGCATCCTCTTCTCTCAAGCTCCTTAAAGAGATTCCTGGCTTCTGGCTCCTTTCTGCCATCAGCTGCTTCTATTTGGGAGATATTTTCCTTAGTCCTGAAGCTGTTAACCAAATAAGTCTTGACTGTGCTATACCCACTGCATAAGTGAAATCAGGGAATCATAGGGTTATTTAGTACCAGAGTGTTGGGCAACACTGTCATTTTACAAAGGGCTGTAGCAATGGCTTCCTTTTAGCTAGCCTCTATGATTTATTATTATAAATTCCTCCAATTGAAGTCCATGCTATATGCCAGAAGGACTTTGCCAAAATGAAATATTTCCTAACTTTTTTATTTCCTTTCTGATTTTAAATTTTTTGCAGCTCCTCATTACCTATATTGATAGGAATGATTCCAAACACAGCACACAGTCCAAAAACATGACAGAATACTCTTTATCTTCAACATATGAGAGTTGCTATTTCCCAAATATCTCCCAAAGAAGGTCTACTAGCATGGGAGTCTTTTCCTCAAACCACCACAACTCATTTTTGCAGGTACAGATGAAGCTGAATATTTCCAGTCAGTACAGGAAGAGCCTGATTCTGGGGTGAAGAGGAAAAAAATGCTGAAAAGTGGGAAGAACTACTGAGGCTGAGATGAGAGGACTGCTTGCAGCCAGGAGTTTGAGGCCAGCCTTGGCAACATAGTGAGACTCTGTCTCTACAAAAAATAAAATATAAATAAAATAAAAATATTAGCCAGGAGCAGTGGCATGTGCCTGTAGTCCCAGTTACTCGGGAGGCTGAGGCAGGAGGATGGCTTGAGCTCATGAGCTCCAGGAATTCGAGGCTGCATTGAGCCGTGATTGTGCCACTGCACTCTAGCCTGGGGGACAAAGAGAAAGCCTGTCTTAAAAAAAAAAAAGTCGGGTGGAGGTGGGGAAGAACCATGGGAATGGGGAAGAAAAGACAAGGCAAGATTTATCTGCCAATTCTGTGGAGATGGCCTAGCTGGTGCCCACCAATGAGGATAACTGGGGCAGCAATGGGAAGGATAAGGCAGAATGTGCTTCCCACAGGGCCGGCTTCCTGGGCAAGCATCTTCTGTGCAGGTGCACAGCTCCCCACACTTAGTATAATGCTTTGTGTCTCCATCTTGAAATTCTCAAGACTTTTATTTTTGAACTTATGTTTTATAAATGAAGTCTTATGAGACAATTGAACATGCACATTAGAGCAGAGATATGCTCAATATGCAGGTACACTGCTCCTTGCCACCCATGAACAAGAATTCCAGTGGGTTCACAATGCATGAGAGTTCAGTGAGACTCTTGAGTACAAGGTAAGCACATCATGGCTATACTCAGGTAAGCACGTTATGTCTAGACTCAATAGCCCTAAGATGGCATAATTTTGCTTAGAATCAGAACATGTCTTGAATGCAGAAAGAAGGCAAGGATGTTCTAAAAAACACAATTGGTAAAGAACTCTTCCATATATTTTCTTACTTGTGTTTCCTCCCTGTGTTAACCAAGTGCTTATACTAAAAATGCTGACCTAGAAGAAACGGGAAAGATGGGGGAACCCATAGGTTCTTTTCTTTCTAGTGATTCCTTAGTACCATTGGTAAGCTGAGGGTAGAAGGTGTTGGTAAGAATGTATGCATATCAACAAGTGAAATAAAAAAATAGTGTTCGTGGTGTATGTGTTAGTTTTTTGAAGCACTCCCACTGTTGTGGTAAGAATGAAATACACTGACATGTAAGAGCTATGAAATACAAACTGTGTAATTTCAGTGATTCTGCATGTGAGTTAAATACTTTTACATTTGCATTTAAAACTTGCATTGCACCCTATAAAGATTAATGGCAAAATTCATGTTAATAATTTCAATTTTTAACTTTACTTAGAACAACACTAAATCACAAACACCAAGGTAAGTTTAGAGAGAGAATACAGAAGAAAGAAAAAGCTCTATATTTTAGTCCTTTTAATGGCACTTTCTCCTGCTTTTTGAGCAAGGGATCCTGCATTTTCATTCTGTGCTGGGCCCCACAAATTAAGTAGCTGGCCCTGCCACTTCTTTATCTTTCACTCCCGTTTTGGATTCCACAGTTGGTTTGCTTTTGCTATTCAAACCCCAAGTACAAGACTACTTGATGGATTCTTCTCTACCCTGTGGCTTGACACATTAGAGCTAGAGTCATTTCAGGTATAGACTCAATGCACGCTTTCTTTCATGATTGGGACATAGGCAGGATCGTGGCTGGAGACAGCCAAAAAAGTGGTTCAACCCTGGAAAAAACTCTCCTAATTTATCATCTTTTCAACAATTTTTAAAGGTAATATATTCACATGACAGTTGTTAGAACCATGGGGAAAAGTTGCTCAAGGACCCCGTATGAAACCCTAAATTGAAATTTCAACATTCAGAATGTGAGATGTGTGGATGAGTGCACCTTTTTGAGTACAGAGGTGCCAGCACCCCACCACAGCAGCCAGTATGGAGTAAACACACTGAAGAACACTTGAGAAAGAAATCCTGAGCCTCCCTCTTGGTCCCACGAGGGGCAGATATCACTATGAAAATACTGCTCTCCCCACTTTGCTGTCTTTTAATTCTGTTTTTACTGATAGCAAAATCAAAGGAAAAGTAGGTAAAATAACAGAGTTATGCAGATACAACGGTAAGAGGAAAAAAGTATCCTTTCCTTTCAAATTCAGAACCTGGCTGGGCACAGTGGCTCACGTCTGTAATCCCAGCATTTTGGGAGGCAGAGGAAGGGAGGATTGCTTGAGCCCAGGAGCTCTGGACCAGCCTGAGCAACATAGTGAGATCCCCATCTCTACAAACAAATTTAAAAATTAGCTGGGTATGGTGGCATGCACCTCTAGTCCCAGCTGCTTGGGATGCTGAGGCAGGAGGATCGTTTGAACCCAGGAGGTTGAGGCTGCAGTGAGCCATGACAACCATGCCACTGCACTCCAGCCGGGGCAACAGAGTGAGACACTGTCTCAAAAAAATAATAAATTTAGAACTTTTTGTTTTTGGTAAAAACCTCAAGAGACTGGATGTGCAAGTTGTGTGGGAGGACTTCGGTGGAATTGTTTTGCCAGGGGAGAAAAGAGGGGATAAAGAAGGTAGGGGAATAGAGAGGGAGTAGAGAATCAGCTGCTGCATTGGGTTAGATTTTAAAAGAAAGTCTTTTTTTTTTTTTTTTTTTTTTGAGACAAAGTCTTGCTGTGTAGCCCAGGCTGATGTGCAGTGACGTGATCTTGGCTCACCTCAACCTCCGCCTCCTGGGTTCAAGCAAATGTTGTCTTTAACCTTTCAGAGGGTAGGAAAAATAGCTCATGTCTCATCCAATATTCTCTGTCTTCCTGATAACTTTTAGCTCTTCAGGTTGACTTCTTTCTGGATACAGAATCAGTTTGCTTCGTTCCCTTGGTTCCACTCCAAAGGAAAGAACTAACTCCAGTGACTCCAATTTTACCATCTAGCATTTTGTCCAGCAAGTGGACTCTTTGGAAAGATGAGAAAAGAGAAATGTCAATAACAATATGTGGCAAAGGCAGAGAGCATTTCCACTATGAAGGGAAAGCCTGTTTCCTGGCCACCCTTAATGGCCTATTTCTTTCACCCTAAGTGTAAAACACCAGGGCTTTCCTCACACCTGACCCCTGATGCTGCCAGCGCCAGAGAATCGAGTCTCGCTTCCAATTTAAGTTCCACATTTCAATAATATGTCTCAGTCATTCTTTCAGTGTGTGGACCTTTTTTTCTTTAAAATTATGCTAATGACATATTGCTAATATAAAATATCTGCTGCATTTTATAAGTTTCTAGGTTTAATCTGTAATTTTCATCATACCATAAGTGGGAAAAAAAGTTTTCTTGTGCTGCCTTTGTATTTTGGGCCCTAACACAGAGTGTCTCATGCTTGAGAACCTTATTTTCTGGACTGAGCTACTAGAGGTCAAGTGTCTTATGGAGATGAATCATTTTGACTCCAAGTGGAAATCATAGGCAATTGCTCACAATACCTGCTTTATGTTGATTCATGGTATAGCAGCCTTCAAGCCTCGGGGGCCTCACCTGCCCCTGTGTCATGAAGAAGCCATTTGTGGTTTTTGATCACGTGTGATCCTCCTCTGTGCCTACAGCTTTCTTTTTCTGGCCAATCCATCACATGCAGACAAAGTCAGCTTTCTACAACACAAATTATATTGTGTTACTTCCTGCTCAGGCACCTTCAAGGCATTCCATGGATTTCAGAAGAATCCAAACCCCTTAGCACAGCATTGAAGACCCTTCCCAATCAGAACTCAGCCTTCCTATCTGGTATCTCTTCTCCTTGCTCTTCCCCTCACCTGTTCATGCCTGCACCTTTTTAATATATATTTTTAATACTCCAGTAATTCTGCATAGCAGTCACTCATAGAGTTGGAGACATTCATTCACTCATTCATTTAGCATTGGACATTAAATCTTCCTTCTTTATTCTTATATTGATGGAATGAGAAGAGGTTAGTTAAATGCTACTTATTCAGCCGAATTTTATATATCTAACTCTCATCAGAATAATTTGGAATATTTAATAAAAATGAAGATTTTTCAGCACCACTTCAGACCTAAATCAGAATGTTTGGGAAAGGGAGAATCTGAAGGTTAGGTGAGTTGCTCATGCCTATCTGGTATATGCTAGAGTTTTAATATTCTATGTAATTGGCATTAAAACAACATCATTTGGCTTATTAATAGTGTCTCTTCTACTCAGTAATCTCTATGCCACTTGAATGATTCTGTATGCCACAAGAATCATTCCGACTTTGGAATTACACAAAAGGAAAGCACATAAAGATTCATAAACTCCAGTCAAGTTCAGAGCCCCATCTTAGTGTGTGATGGGAAATAAGAGAAGTTAGACATGGAGAAGAAAGTGAGCCTCCATAAGTGGAAAGATTGTAAGTGTGCACATGGAGGTTTTTGATGGGGAGCTTATTCAGCAATTATTTATTGGCGTTGATATGAGAAGCAATGGAGTTCCAAGAAATATGGAGTCATCCAATGGCAGTAATTAATATTCACTTAACAAATATTTACTGGATGCTTTCTACATGTCAGTCACTGTTCGAGGTACTAGAGTTCAGCAGTGAACAGAGCAGACAAAACAAGCCCCTGCCCTCATGAAGACAGACAGTAAATATCACGACGGACTCCCAACATCCCTTCTGCCTTTCCTCTGCCAAACAGCAGCAGCACAGTGGAGGAATGTTCTTCTGCTCAAGGAGTGGGTCAGCCTGGCTGATGGTAACCCTATTCTCCCTTGCCAATAGTTTTTTGAAGAAAGGAGCTTATGACCCAATTCTGGACAATTACGTGAAAGGAAATTTCTGCTGGAAGCCAGTAAAGGTATAGGAAACTGATTTATCTTTCCTGTTGGACAAGGAGGAGGGAGAAGCCTGTGGCCTCAATTTCCAACACCAGAGGAGCTATTTTGGGATGAAATCAACACTGTTGTTGGAGTAAAAGAGATATGGAAATAACTTACAAAATCCACTGTCCCAGAAGCCTGCACTATCTCTAGCCTTTTTTATTACATCGACTAATTCTGTTTAAGCTTTACTGTTGAAGCTTGAATAGTTTTACTTATAGCCAAGGGCATCCTAACTGATATACACGCATAACAATGTTTACATATCTATTCGATCCTTGACAACCTTGCTCAGGAGGAATATTCTCTGCTAATAAAAATAGAAAAGAAGGAAAAACTGGAAGTGAAGAAAATACCAGAAAGTTTTTTTTTACCAATGTGCAAGCATGAGGCTTTGGGATTTAGAAATATGCAGTATGGAAGCAAGCTAACAGTCATTGAACATCCTCTGTATGACAATTCCTCTGCTAAGCACTTCACAGATTATCTAATTTTAATTTTTATAACAACTCTATGAGTTCAATATTATTATTCTTGTTTTACAGATGGCTAAATGGGCCCTGAGAGAGTTTAAGGAATTCACCCCGGCCATAATGCGCTGCGACAGGAATTCAAACTCAAATATTTCGGTCAGCAAATTCTATGCTCTTTACACTTTATCATAAACACTACTAGTGAGAAAAACATTTCTATGAGTGAGTTCTTATAGAGGAGTAATTGTCATGGAATGGTAGTGTGAGAATTTAAATAACTATGTTAAAGGAGAATGTGTGAATCTTTGTGACTAGAATTATAGCGTGGAAATGGTGAAAGCAATGAGATATCAAGGAATAAACCTCCAGTAAAAGGTAACTAAATAGTATTAGCAAAAATTCAAAGGCAGAGCTAAAGTGACTATTTGGGAATTATTTGCATATTGCATAGGTGTCACAAATGAATTCTGGGGGAAGCCCAGTAAAGGATCTGTTCATAGGAGGAGCTGGCAAAGCAGAGAATAAAAGGTATGAGAAATATTGGCTTAAGTATAAGCAAAATCATATGCGAGGTTCCTGGAAGAAGAGTTTAGAAATGATATGAAGAAAGCCTGTCAAAATGAAAAATGGACTAATTCATCATGGTACTTTTGGACTCATATTTAAGCCAGAATGGTAATGTAGTTGAACCAAGTTTATTTGTCTATTCATTTGAGCAAAGAAGTGTCTGGAAAAATCACCCAAAATCTGGGAGGTTGGCAGACATTGGAACTTCAATTCTCTTGCATTCCCAATATAATAAATTCCCTGTTATTTGGAGGGGAAGAAAAAGTGTAAGGAAATTTACTTGTGCTTATCATGGGGTAGATTAGACAAGAACCTCACATGCAATTCTTGATCCATCATGTTGCACGGACCTCAGAATAGATTCACCATAAAATCTGCAGAGAAGTAGTAGACATTTAATCCTCACAATAATCAGGTGGAATTATTGTGTTAGCTTCTGTTTCACAGTTGAAGAAAGGGGGCTGAGAGGGTAAGTAGACATAGGTTATGCTACCTGAGGGAGAAGATTAGGATTAGAATATAGGTGTGTATGACTCCGAAGTCCTATGTTGATCCATTTCTTGCAGATCTCTCACCCAAACTTTTAAAAATATTCCTTCCAGAGGAACAAATATAAAGTGAAAGATTCAGACGCAATATTGTTCTTACAGCGTTTACTATTAGTTAAGAGATGGACACATAGAGGAGAACAACACACACCGGGGCCTTTTGGAGGGTGATGGGTGGGAGGAGGGAGAGGATCAGGAAAAATAACTAATGGGTAGTAAGCTTAATACCTGGATGACAAAATAATCTGTACAACAGATCTTTATGACACAAATTAACCTGTGCAACAAACTTGCACTTGTAACCCTGAACTTAAAATAAAAGTTAAATAAAAAGAAAAAATAATAATAATGGCAGATCTTCACACAAAACAGCAAATTTGTTTAGCTCAGTCATGGTACTCTTTACAGTACTTTCTTCTTTTAAGTTTAATTTAATTTTGGATTCATGGGGTGTATGTCTTGGTTTATTACATGGATATATTGCATGATATTGAGGTTTGGGCTTCTAATGAACCCATCACCCAAATAATGAACAAAGTACCCAATAGGTAGCTTTTCAAACTTTGCCCCCCTCCCACCTTCCACTTTTTCAGAGTTACCAGTGTCTATTATTTCCATCTTTATGAACATGTGTATCCATTGTTTAGCCTCAGCTTATAAGTAAGAACATGTAGTATTTTATTTTCTGTTTCTCTTTACAGTACTTTCTAATTAATGTTTACAAATACCACATTGTAGCCATTTTGCAGGCTTTTGTAGAGTAACTGAGATTAAATTTACCTTTCTGCCTAAAATAACTGGAAAACTAGACGAAATCTCTAAAACCATGATTTTCAAGAGGTAGACAAGAGATACCACAAGTCAGTGATTCCTAGGAGAAGCAAAACAAATGAAGTGACTCCAATTATCTGCCTAAGAGAGGTTTTAGGCCATAGTACAGGGAGAGTGAACCCAAAGAGAGCCTAGTGATCTTGTTGAGATGAGACAGAGTTGGTAGTCTGAGGAGGTTAAGGCAGCTAGAATTCAAGTGGCTGACTCAGAGCAAAGGGATCTGGACAGAAAGAGAGCTCCAGAAATCTACAGAGGAGCTTCCTTAAATCTTTGGCTGAGTACCATACGTATGTATGAAAATGCCAGAATCCAGAGAAAGAACCACTGGAAATAAATATCTGGATAAATGACTCCAAAGCTCACACAAGGGAGGGAATGGGTTGTGTTTTCAGCAAGAATTCAGAGACCTAGTTCATGAGACAGAATCCTCCAAAGGTATTGCATCAGTAGTGAAGATAAAGTATCTCTAATTAAAAGCTATTCTGGACCCAACGTAGTAAAGCCTAAAAGCAAATCTTAAAACTGATTCCTAAAATTCATCTGTATGCCAGAACAGAGATTAAATCATTTTTTAAAATACAAAAAAAATCCGGCACTCAAAAACAAAATTTACAATCTTTGGCATCCAATCAAAACCTATCAAACAAGCAAAGTAGCAGGATAATAAAAGCCATAACGAGGAGAAAGATCAGTCAATAGAAACAGACCGAGCAATGAAAAGATGACAGAATTAGTACATAAGAATATTAAAACAGGTATTATAAAATTAAAGAAACAGGCTATCAGCAAATGACGGACAATGTTAGCTGGAATAACATATGTCTAATTGGACTCCAACCATAATAATGCAGAACTAAATTACTGAATGAATCACTAATTATGCTCACTAGAGTTTCACTACAAAGTACAATGAATATGCAAACATTTACCATAAGTCAAATACCATAATAATAATTTCTAGAATAAATGAAGAATGAAATACTTATTGTCTGTGCTTTAAAGGATTGCACATTTTGTTCAGAGTCAGAAGACAAGTAGAAGACTTGCTGATTTGTCTGGTGCATGACAGATGATTTAAAGCACCATAAAGAAAAAAAACATGTATACATATGTAACTAACCTGCACAATGTGCACATGTACCCTAAAACTTAAAGTATAATAAAAAAAAAGTCAAAAAAAAAAAAAAAAGAAAAAAAAAGAAAATATAAGAGCCAGTCTCAGATAAATGCTTTGTGGAAGAGGGAACACTTCAGCTGGGTTTTTGAGAATGAGTCAAAGAAATCTCAGCAATAATTACATGGCAAGAAAATATGTTCTATATGTAAGAAAAATTTAAGAATAAAGGCAAGGATGCAAGAGAATAAAGAGTGTGTTCTCAGAGTAGTAAGTGCTGTAGTGCTTCTCATCAGCCGGAGAAGGAAGCATAATAGTCTTGAATGTCAAGAAGAAAGCTAGGGTAGGTATAGTCCTCTTACCTCCCTATTAATTTCCCACATTCCTTACCAATTCGCAACCTGGTATGTTATCTTAGAAAATCCAAGGAAAAAAATTTAAAAATGCAGTAAAAATGTTGTGCTGGTGGGTGTATTGGTTTGCTAGGACTGCTGTTAAGAGGTATCCACAAACTGGGTGACTTAAACAATGGAAATTTATTGCCTCACAGTTATGGAGGCTAGAAGTCCAACATCTAAGTTTTTACAGGGTTAGTTCCTTCTGGAGGCTCTGAGGAGAATCTGTTCCCTGCTTCTCTCCTAGCTCCTTGTGGTTTGCTGGCAATCTTTGGTATTTCTTGGCTTGTAGATGTCTCACCCTAATCTTTGCCTTCATCTTCATGTGGCATTCTCCCTGTGAGTGTGTCTCTGTTCAAATTTCTCCCTTTTGTAGGGACAGCAGTCATATTGGATTACAGATCCACTCTGCTCCAGTAGAACTCATCCTGACTTGACTAATTATATCTACAATAACCTTATTTTCAAACACATTCTGAGGTACCGGGGTTTAGGATTTCAACACAAATTTTGGAGGGAACACAATTCAAACCATAGCACTGGAGAAATGCTGAGGTCTTTTAATAGGGGAGAGTCTTGATCAGGGTGGTCCTTCAGGAGAATAATGGCAACAGTGCATGAATTGGGCTCTGAAAGTCTCTAGTCACATCTTCCCTGCTTTGTTCAATATCCAAACACACACATACTTCGTTACCAAGCGATTTCCTGCATCCACCATGCCTTCCTTCCTTTCCGCCTTTCCTATGCTGTTCCCAATCCTGGGATTTCCTACCCCACTTACAGCTAATTCCTCCTCTTCCTTCAATGCTTATCTTTGAAAGTATCCTAATCACATTCATAATACATAGGATTATGGCTCCAATTTTATAGAAGCCTTTCCTAAACATCTCTCCATCTGAAAGGTGGAGTTCACACTCCCCCTGTCATGTAAAAAACTTAACCTGCATGTATTAGAGTATGTATTATATTTTCCTACAATTTGTGTACATATTTTTATTTCATGAAACCATTATACACCTCAGGTTAGATACGGTATCTCATTCATCTCATCTCTTCCAACTAACTTGGAGTCATACCTATTAAATAAAGAGAGTGGAGATACCAAGGCAGCTAATTTTCTGTATATACTAAGACTTACTCTTTGAAAAACTGGTGTGGATTATAAAACATAACCTCTACATAGTGCTTAACATATGCCTAGTACTGTTCTAAGCGCTTAATATGTATTTCTCATTTAATCTTCACAAACACTCTGTGAGCTGGGTACTACTGTTACCCCATTATGTAGACCATGAATCTGAGGCACACAGAGGTTATGTAACTTGCTTGGGATTACATAGCCTGATTGAGTGGCAGATGTTACAATCTGGCCCTCACCCATGCTGCCAAATTGCCTTTCAAAGACATTTGCTCTCTCAGTCAGGGCCCTTTACTTTGGAACTATTTTCAGCTCTGCCACTAATGAGCTGTGTGATTTTGAACACATTATTTAGCTTTTCTGTATTTCTATCTCTTCAGTTCTGAAATGGGCATAGTAATAGCGCCATCTTCACAGAATTAATCCATGTAAAGCAGTTAGAACATTGTCCAGCACTAAGGCCACCACACACACACACACACACACTCAGAATAACTGAGAATTTATTGAACACTATGTAGCTAATTGAAGCCATACTGCCTCCTGCTGATGATTAATAGTGTCTGGCTTATGAAGAAGGATGGTATTGGCAGGGTTTTTTTTTTTTTTTTTTTTTTTTTTTTGCCTTTTTATGAAGGATGGGACAGAGCTGTCACTTTATATGAAAACAAGAAAGAGGAGGTCAGAGGTGTTTTTGATAGCAACACAAAGGACCTTTATATGGCTTTAAAAAGGACTGCAGCGTTAGAAGTCGAAGACCCTGGGCTTCCATTGGTTTACAGCAGTCATCTTGACCTCTCTTCTCTCCTTATAAAGGGGGCAATGGAAAGGCAGCAGGGAAGAAGGAAGAAAAATTTAGAAAATATTTTAGAAAATAGGACCTTGAAAGGAAATTAAAAATCTGAATTCTGCACAATAAGAAAATCCTGTTCACTGAGCCTGTTGAACAGTTATCAACAATTCTTGAGAAAACTCTAGCAGTTTCTATGTGGAGCCAGTTGCTTTCTAATTGCTACAGCAGGCTACCACTGGGAAGAACAAAGGAAATATTTAGCACATCGTAAATTCTTCTGCTGCCCCATAGAGTGGCTGGAGTTCAGATTACACGTTTATAACTAGCATTTGAGAGCAATTTCTCCTTCACTTTGAGAAAGTTTTTGGGAGGCACTGTTCCTCCTACGATTCTGGAGGAATACAGACCCAGTGTTTAAATTTAACAATCCAGTTCATTTGTGTTAGGATATGGTGAAGCTTGGAAAGATGTAACAGTGAAATACATTTTCCCTTCCCGAATTTGCTTTTTAATGGAAGTCGATTTCTCAGTGACTGGGAAAGTGTGCCTCAGATACTGGTGAGTTGTTTTGACAGCTCTCTGACCTGGGTGGTGGTCTTCTCTGAGGACCAAGACTGAGACAGAAGAATAGGCAGGACCTAAAAATAGACTCAGTTCACACAGTGAAGACAGCAAGTGGGAGAGAGGCAGTAAACATGTTTCATGTGGAGTGAAGAAGCTGTACTACAGAGCTGAGGAAGAAACCACCACAATCCAGTAATGACAACAAGAAGCCACTTGAAGCTAAGAAGTCAGAGGTCAACTGAGATGGACCTTGCAATTGCATGTATTTTACAGCTGAGGTACATGAGGGTCTGCAGTGTCTGACTTGTCTTTGCCTTTGGAGAAGATAGTTCAATTCTCTACAGATTTTGATGGGCAAGTTTTCTTAGCAAATAGAAAGACCTTGTCAAACAATTGGATGGTTTATTATTTATGAGTTGTCTCCAGATTTAGGTCCTTATGACTGGCCATAGCCATAGGAGTATGTTGTAATTCTTCACCCAGATGATTGATAGAATATAGGAAGCCATTCTCCCCCATGACAGTAAGTTGATGTTTCACTCCAATACGTGGTAGAAAAGGCTGAGATTCATGTCTTTCCAATGAACGAAAAATGTGTGCTGTTTGTACTTGTGCAGCTATATTTCCTATTCTCCCCGCCCATGGAAAAGAATTGATAATCTTCTCACTAAGTTGCCTTAACTTTTACTTGTGTATTAGCTATATTGGGGAAAATTTCCCAAATAAAATTGAAAAACCAAAGAAATAAAAACTAGATAGGTTTTCTATTTATATGAGACTTACTCCAAGATACAATTTCTATAGATTTGAACCACAGAGCAGATTTTGTCTTTTTCAGGATGAGCCTAAGCCATAACCTCACTATCTTTTCTACCCAAATTTATAATTGTAGCTTCATTTTGGTTTTATAGTGAAACATTACTGAAAGTTGGATAAATTTAACTTACGGTTTTGCTGTGTAAGTAGATAAGCTGACTAAATTGAATAAGGCAGCTATTTAGTTGTCACATTTGTTCATTTAATGTTTACAGTTTAACTTCCAATATCTGCTATAATTTTGTCCACCTATCTGTTGCTTGACATGGCTGAATTTCTTGAATTTCTCAAATTTCTCAATTATATTTTCCATATAGCCCATACCTCAGTAGGAAAGAAATAATCTCTTTGTTTACACAGCGTATTCGCTGAACATAATCTAGTTAGGTAGTAAAGTTTGTTTGTTTGTTTGTTTGTTTTGGAACCTAGCATGATAACAAGTGTTAAAGGCAAATTAAAAATGATTCTATACCTTTACAATATCTGATTTTCCTGCACCATCAATCAGATGCACATATGAACTGCAAGAATTTATATCATGTGCACACCATTGCTTGAAAGCAAAAAGACTAGCCATATGTTTGTAAAAATATATACATATCTTAATAAATTTTCAATATTCAAAAAATGAACAGAAAATTAGTGAAATGTATGGAGTGAGGAATAAAATAAGAATATTCACTAACAGCTTGTCAAGAAATATGATGTTTGTGAATCTACACTGTCAGTTGATTTTCACAACAAACATATTATCTCTATGCAGCCAAAAGATTTCTAAACTCCAGCCAGTGACTCACTTACTTGAAGCAACACTTGACACAAACAAAATCCAATACAACCACTCTCTTGGATTTCATTTTGATAAAATTTATTTCCTATTCACAGGCATTGATAATATTGGTCTAGAATAACCAGATGCCTATGGAAATGTTGTTGAATAAGTAATTAATTACTATTTAAACTACACACTGTTACTGACATTTTAGTAACTCCAAGAAATTCAAGTATTTAAAAAACGAGCACAATATAAGAACAACCTCCAATAAATGTAATTCTAAGGGGGAATCTTTTATTGTTGTGAAGCTTATAAAATTGAAGGTCTCATGTTTTAACAAGATAAAAAAGGAATTCTTTCTCTGCTGTGGAATAAATGGACTATCTCACCCATGAATAATGATTAACGTCCTTTCAGTTGGAGAAAAGCCTCCTAGGAGTTCACACCTGCAGCATTTGTGAATTACAGGCCCCCTTCCCTTGAAAGAAACTTAATAATCACTATTCACAGGTGAAGTGTGCTTCAGTTGGATATAAAAAGTTGAGATAAAACCCGTCTGCTTTGTTTCCAGTGCTGTTATTTTCCCAGCATTCCATCCCAATCTGTCACTGCAAAAATACTTGAGCAGCTTTAAAGTTATCCAAAGGTGATGTTGTAAATACCTTTTCTTTTCAGCTTAGTTCTGTGTTTATCAGAAATTCAAAGGTGGTTTTAAAGGTCGGAAAAATAAGCTGCCTAAAAACTTGGACTGAAACCCAAGTAATAAGGTCGGCATTTTTACAATCGTACTCTTCTTGTTGCCATCTAGGTCTAAACTGCCCTTCAGTTTCTTCATTTTGAACCGAAACCTACCAAGTCTGGCCATATAAATATAAGTATACATTTAAATAAGAATATAACTATAAAGTATAAGTTTGCATATAAGTTTGAGTGTAAAATTAAACATACGCAAATGTAAATAAGAATATAAATGTATTTTTCCAATTTGACAGAAAGGGTTTTCATTATTCTTGTTTCCGTTTTAATCTAAGGAAGATGGTTATGTCATCTTCTCTCTACTTAGAGGTCATTGATATCCCCACATGCCATCTACAGTTTGTTCACATATTTTCTTGGCTCACAGGATGTTTTTAGAAATATCAAGCTATAATTTAAGATCTAGAAAGTTTTACATTAAAAAAATCTAAATTTTGCAATTACTTAAAAAGTCTTCAGCTCTGGCAACAAACACTCCACTTATGTCCCCTCATGCTAAAAAGCTGACTGAAGCTGAGCATTGGCTGCTTTCTGTAGATCCAGCTTCTATCCTTTTTTTCAAAGCTACATGACTCATTTACTGCTTCCTCCCTGAACCCTGAGTGTGTGATCCTAGAAAAACCAAGTTATCATTCTTTCATCAGCCCTCATCTTTTCATATGGTTACTATTCACTAGCCAAACCGACGATAACTGTGTTTGAGTCTGCGCTTATGAATAGTTAGGTTTTAGTAGTGGAAATTGTGGTTTAGATATGCATTCTTTCATTTCTTGACTTTTAGACAAGCATTATATGAAACACTGAGGATGTTAAGATGACAAGGCAATTCTACCTTCAAGAAGATTACAATTTAGTTGGAAACAAAGAGATATGCAGTAAACACATAAATAAAACTTGCAAGTGCAATGATTAGGTATGGTAGGGGAATTAGAGTGTGTAGAAGAAGGTCACCTGACCTAGGCAGGATATGGAAGACATGGCGAAGTTGAGGGGAAAGAGGGATAGGTTCAGATTTGGGCAGAGAAGTCTCTGCTGGGCCTTAGAAATTATGTAGGAGTTGGGGCAGCCAAGGGCACTCATGAGGAATAGGGAGTGAGCCAGTGGTTTGGTATTTCTCTTCTTTTGTCTTGGATTTATTTATGATAACCTGCTCTTTAACTTACATGTTATGCTTTTATTAAAGAAAACAAGAGTACTCAATATGCAGACATTCTTATATTTAAACTATCTATCAGCTATTTCACCACACGTTTTTTTTCCTCTAGTTCTGAATTCAGCATTACTTCTAACACTGTGATACTTTATGAACATTGCTCAAAAACAAATTTTACCACTGTAAGTCATGTATTTTCCAAATACATATCCATCTACACTTCAGACATCATCCTTAGATTTTCATCTATGACCAAATCTGGAGAGATTTTAGCTCATGTATGAGAAAAAGAAAGAAAATAGAAACTAAAACTGTTTAGTAAAATGAAAACCCACCTCCACCCCCAACACGCAAAGAACACGCAGAAAGAAACCTTATACAGAAATGCAATTTGTTAGGAGCTAACGTTATTAGCCACCACTGAGATAAGCAAAATTGATCTCAGACACAGAAAAGGAGGGGGAATAGTGTTTTCAGTGTTTTCTAATTGAATTTTAATATTTGATAATAGCAAACATTTTGTTTTGATGAAGCCAAATTGTTCACTAGTCTTAAGATTACAAATTAATTACATTTCGGATTACAATAAAGAAGAATGCCTACCAAGTAGAAGCAATAAAACATTCTAATGTAACTGCAGGGTTAGAATTATTATCTCATAAATAATTCATTTGTGAAATGCAATTTTTGTTCCTCTTTTAAAATATAAAATTTAAAAAAAATAAGTGAAGGTCTTGTGAGTTTATCATTGGTGCATATTTAAAGAATAGTAATAGTTTTCTCATATAACAGAAATGAAATCTGCTAATGTTGGGATATCTGGATTTTTTAGATTATGTTGTCTTTTATTTGAAAAGAAACTTAAGCTATAAAACACAAGAGAAAGTGCTTAAGTACCTTCACACATATTCTTTTCAGTAAAATAATGTCAGCCATCAAAAGCCGTTTCAAGTGCAATCCGTACAGTAATAGTTAACTAGATAAGTTCAAGTTGGCAGTTCTTGCAGTGAGTTCAGCTTCCAACTGTATTACCATTCCTCGTTTCTTTGTTAGTTGTAATAGTAGGTTGCCAGGTTTTTTTCTTTCAAAAGCTTATAAAATTCATAGTTAAGAGGCAGGTCTATGAAAATTTAAAAACAAAGGAGAAGATGAATTCAAAAGCAGCTGCTTATGGAGTTTATTGCAATATTTCACTGCAAGCCATGATGTCTTCACAGCAGCTTCATACTTAAAAGATTCTGAAAGTTGATTGATTGTTTCCAAACTGCTACACAGTTTTATTTGATTAACCATGTATATTTTTGCCAATATGTCTGGCTACCTATTTAAAGTTAGTGCATGGCTGGCAGTATTACAAAAACAGATTTTAAGGATTGGAATCAGATTTGGCAGTAAAGGATTTGGTTCCAAACTCATAGGTGATCTTAAAATTTCATTTGACATAAAAAGAAAAACCTTTCCAGTCAAAAACAAAAGATTCTACTTTCATTGAAAAAAAGCTTCTTGGCTGCCAAATATGTTTATTTTTCTTATGTATTTGCTCTATCACTGATTCCTCGGAAGAAAGAACCTCAAGTGATACTATTTTAAAATATATGCACATACACACAAAAAATTTAATCAAGATCTTCAGATGTGAAGTAAAAAGCTTACTCCTTTAAAGTAAAGAAAAAAAAAGACATCTTTTCAAAAGTTCATTGCAATAAAAGAATCTTTTGTCCTTCCTCTTGGCATTTTAAGGTTTTAACGAGTTGTTTATATATCTCAATGGCTTGAAAAGACAGATGTATTTTATGTAATCTTCCATGTAAGCTTTTTTCATTTCCCTTATAAATTACTTTTCCATATTTTAAAATGTAGTTGTGTTTTCAAGGAAAAATGGCCAAAAAATATGAGCCGTTATTTGTTGGCCACCACGAACCTTTAGATAAAGTAGGTATAAATCACAGTAAGCAATAAAATTCCATCCTAACTATAAACCACAACTTTATTGAAGAAATGTCTATTAAACTTGTGTTGTCTCATTTTCATTTTACCTGAACATTAATGTATGAGTTTCATTTGAAAGCTAACAGTTAACAACCCATGTTTCATATTCTAATTAACATAAGGGACATCTGTTTCAATTAGAGAAAGCAAACTTCCTAAAGATTCTATGATGAAATGCTTTTATCCTCTGTGAGCTAGGGAAGTAAATTATATATAACACATGAAGAAATAAAAAACAGTAAAGAGCAAAGATGCCAAGCCCCTGAAATATATAATTGAATAATAATAATTGAAGTACACACGTCAAGTTGTGTGTGTAGCAAGTTCAACCCACAGAAGCACAGACCTAATGAAATGGTTTCTTGCTTTTTAATCTCCATAAACCTTTCCTCCTGCCTTTAACTCTATAGGTTTGAATACAAATCAAACATAGACCTTAACTTCATCTGAAGAAGCTGGAGTCCAAAAAACAAACAGAAAACAAAACAACTTCTGCAATGGTTTAAGCAGACTAACAAACGTGTGCTTTGATGGATGATTAAAAAGCCCTCAAAGTTAAAGGGGCACAGCTGAGTACATGGCCTACCTTAATATTGCCGTGGTGAGTAATGAGATGCCTCTGGCTTATAAGTACCTAATTGTAATGAAATAATCCAGCCCAATCTTTACAATTAAGGTAAAGTAAATTCTATTATTTGTGGGATACATAAAAAAGCAATGCGAGAGCTCCCCCTATTGACCCACAATAAAGCATAATGTACCCTGAAATATACTTCCAAATATACATAAACAATATAAAATTTTAGAAGTTTAAGGGATTTTTTTTAAAAAAGATTGAGTTCGTCAGTTTATCTTTGTAGAATCTGAGGCCTAACAATATTTATTGTCATGGGACAAATTAGAGTGGCAGGTTTGTCTCTGCACTGTTTTCTCTGTATTATAGTTTGACATCATACAGGTTGTATAATTCAGAAGTAGGAAAGGGCTAAAGAGACCCCGTTGACCTAACTCCAACTATCTCTGGTCAAATGGACCCAGAGATGCTAAGGGATCTGTATAGGTTTATGGCTTCTTACTAATAGTTGGGAATCAGAATTCCAGTTATATGTTATCTTTCTATTATTTCTGCTCTGGCAGTGTGTTTTGTTCTGAGCCCGACATTTTTATGTTCTTTTTGTAATTTAAGAACATGTTGTTCAAAAATATAAGAATTTGAAGTTCTGGAAAACAAGAGGACATTCGTGGTCAGTAAATTAACTATTCTTCGCCTTCCGATGACACATATTTTTTGTAAACTAACTAGCAAATGCATATTGATAGGGTCTTTATATTTTCATACATGCCTCCAGCTATTAAAATATTTATATGATTTGTGTAATTGCTGAAAATGGTAACCTGCTCCTATTATGAAATCACAAAAAACATGAAATATATTTCTCTGATATGCTTTCTGGTGAAAATATTTATTGGTCACTAATTTGTTAGTATTTATTGGTAATTGGTCAGCATTTATATTATCACTACCATTCCTGTAATTAATCGTGAGATGTTATTGATTATATTTATGAGATGAACAGGGTTTTTCTCCCTATACTTGAAGGTATGTGAAGATATGTGTGAAGGTATGTGAAGTATGTATGAGTTCAATTAGTATGTTAACTCCTAGAGGGCAAGGGTTATTTTGTGCATCTATTTTTACGCATCTTTTTTTTCAAAGAACACAGATGCAATGAACACAGGGCTTTGAATGCAAGTTTTTGATTTGTCACTGCTTGTTATGCAGCTTCTATTGAAGTCTGTTCACAGGTGCTACTACTGATAGTCCTATTTCCGTTGGAGTGCTTTCCAGAATCCCACAACCCTAATGCCATACTCTACACATGACATTCTTTCAAAATGCTGAGGTCATGTACATATTATCAAATTACCTTCCTTCATCCTATATGCTTAGCCTCTATTGTAGTTGATTGTAGAAATGTATGTGCAGAGAAATCAAATGAAACCATATTTACTGAAGAAAATCTTGTGCTTGGTGGTGAGAAGGGTAAGATCTCTGTTTTCAAATAATTTAGGACTAGAAAAGAATAGTCCTGTTTCCTTAAAAAGTTGACCATCATCTATGTATTCTTCATACTTCTATCATTAAAAACATAAAAGTAACAGAAATGAGGGGTTTTTTTCATCAAAATGAAGTATATACATGGCTTTTCTTTTCTCTGGTGTTGCCCCTCTGTTTTAAATTCTTCAGTTGTCTGTTACCTTTCTGTGTCCTTCTTCATCCTACCCCCAAAACCCATAAGAAAGAAGCAGTCTTCTTAGAAGCTCAATGCAGGCAAAGACAACGTATACAATATAGTTAAGTTTGAGAAACAGATTATTGCACGGCAAGATGCTACCCTCAAAGTGGAAATCACATAATTATGTATCAGCTCCCAAATTTGATTTTGCCTTTCAAAGAAGATTAATTTATAATGGTTAAAAGGTATTTATTTCTCCCATAGACACACAAACATTTCCTTAAGAAGTGTATAGAAGTGTATAGAAGTGTATAGAATTGATGTAAGAAGTGTATAGAATTCATCATACTTGATGAATATACAATGGAGCTAATAAAACATACCACTGCCTTCTAGACATCCAATACCCTTATGGTAAGTTTGACCCTTGGTTAAGCACATCTTGTCTTTTAGTCACTTAAAAAAACTTTTTCAGAATTAATAATTTCATGGACATTGGGTAAATTAGTTGCTAGCTTCAGTTTCTGGTTTTCCAGAACTCTTCCTGGAATTTAGAATTAGAAGATAAAAATAAGTCATATTAAGGTAACTTTGATAGTAGAACTTTTAGAATTGGAAAAATAAGAACTAATGGGTGTTAGTATGTCCTACAATATAATACGAATGAGCAATCTCATATATGATCAGGGGATGCTGAGTCTGGCCAGGGTTAGAGATGAAGCCAAAAGAAGGAAAAGAAGGCAGGTGACGCCAGAAGGATGCTATCTAGCCTCCATAGGATGTTAAATCACCCAAATTATTATAGCATCGGAAAATCAATTGGCTTCATTTGTATTTTTTCCCTTTAGCCCTATAGCTGTATATATTCTTGTGTGAGGGTAGGGTTGAAGATAGGGGTGGTGGATTGTAGGGTGGAGGGCACTGGTGAAAGGCACTCAGCACAGTCAGGTGACGTAAAGTTTAGCCATTGGCAAGTAAGAACAGTAAAGCTCGTAGCCACATTACTTGCTGAAGACATCTTTAAAATAAATATTAATCACCACTGACCTGATCCCAGGCTCAGCAGTCAGTGTCATGGGATAAACCCAGATTTTAGCAGCAGGCATTTTTGGTAACCAGCCATTAGACAACAGGCAAGTGCTTTACTTTCATTGAACCTCATTTCCTGTGCACAAAATGTTAAGATAGTTGCATGAAGATAGTGGTATTTAACTTTCACGGTGGTTGTGAGAATTAAATGAGATAAGGCATGTAAAATACCAAGTAGGCAGTAAATTATAAGTATGAATATCAGATAAAACTTGATCTAAGAATGAGGACAAGAGACATTATAGAAGAAAGGGCTAACTACGGTTCTGGAAGAGTTTTACTTCAGAAATACAGTGATGATGTAAATTCAGGTATCTGTCCCCCAGCCGCTTTTTTATTTTTATTTTTTGAGACAGGGTTGCACTTTGTCACTCTTGCTGAAGTGCAGTGGCAAAATCATGGATCACTGCAACCTCCACCCCCTGGGCTCAAGTGATCCTCTCACCTCAGCCTCCAGAGTGACTGAGGCTACAGGAACGTGCCACCAGGCCCGGCTAATTTTTGTGTTTTTGTAGAGATGGGGGTCTCATCATGTTGTCCAGGCTGATCTCAGATTCCTGAGCTCAAGCCATGTGCCTGCCTCCAGACCTCCCAAAGGGCTGGGATTACAGGCGTGAGCCACCACACCTAGCCTGGATATCCATTTCTGAAATACTTGGAGTAGTAAGTCAAAAGGTAAAAACTACATGATTATTTTGATAAATTCTGAAAAATCATTTGATAATATTTTACATTCATTTTTGACTAAAAGTAAACTTTAATAAATTAGAATTTAAAAGATACTTTTAATGCAGTTAAATTGTATATACTTGTTGGTAAAACAAAATGCAATTAAACCAAGAATAAAGCAAGAAGGATGGCCATCCCCATATTGTTTAATATTGGTCTTGTAGAATTATCATTCCAGTGGATGAAATATTAACTGGATAAAAAGATGCAATAATGTATAGAGGATATGGTTTAAATCTGGAAAATCCAAGATAATTATCCTAAAGAAGAAAAAAATCTTATTTGTAAAATACTTTCTTAATCCAAGTATTATATTAGAAATTGGATATATAGGCTATGAAATAAAAAGTTTGCTTTTAGCTACTAGGAAAGAAAGTTCTTTAGTGGGAAAAATGAAGCCCCACAAAGGACACAAATTAACAACAAATGTGGACACATCTATAATAGTTATTTTAAAAATAATCAAAATCATAAAACAAACATCACAATACATTTAATTCCATTTTCGGAAGGTTGAAATATATTTATAATTAGGATTGTAATAGCTTTTTGATGCAATAACAAGATTAGTAAAAACTCTAAGTTAGTAGGTAAAAGTAACCGCAAAGATTACTTAGTTGCATCAGGTCAGTTCAACTGGCAGAACAGTTTTCTTACTATAAATCAGTGAAACAAAGCTCAGATGGAGAAGGGTATTTTTCTCCTACCCTATCCTTTCAGCTATTGCCCTATTCTTCATCCTAAACTTTGAGAAACACTTAATTTTCATTTTAATAATCTTTACTTTCAGTTACAGATCATTTTTTTCTTTCTTAAAGTACACAGTAAATTCTGATTCACTGTGTAAATTTGGGGCATGCGATTATAATACATGTGTAGTTTGAGATTAGAAATTCATCTTGAAAGAATTATCAGGTAAAGTTAATAGAATTATAATTTATATTGGCCAGGTACAGTGGCTTACGCCTGTAATCCCAGCAGTTCGGAAGGCTGAGGTGGGTGAATCACTTGAGGTCAGGAGTTCAAAACCAGCCTGGCCAACGTGGTGAAACCCCATTTCTACTGAAAATACCAAAAAAAAAAAAAAAAAAAAAAGCCGGGCGTGGTGTTGGGTGCCTGTAATCTTAGCTACTTGGGAGGCTGAGGCAGGAGAACTGCTTGAACCCAAGCGGCAGAGGTTGCAGTGAGCTGAGATCATACCACTGCTCTCCAGCCTGGGCGACAGAGCAAGACTCTGTCTCAGAAAAAAAAAATACCGATTATAATTTATACCAAAAAATGTGGATGTTTTATTCCTACTCAAAAGTTCAGGAGTATGGTCCTAAGAGTGATTTGGGAGTCCTAACCAAATGGGTGCTGATTATTAACTGCTACAGTCACCAGTATAACCATCCTTCTACCAAACTGTCTACTACCCACACACAAAAGTTTAGACTGAAAGATGAAAATCCTCAACAGTAGATAGAAAAACGAGTTGGTTTTCATGATAAGAGAATATGTTCTTATTACGTAGTTAAATTATGTGGGAATCAGAACACACAATAGGTTTCATTCTGAATTCTGGATATACTTCTGAAAAAGCCAATTCATGATGGAACACAGACAAAAATATTTACAGTAAAATAAACTTTAGACATGGAAAGAGTAAACCTTCACATTTGTGACTTAAGCAACACAGCACTAGTGAAAACCTGATTCAGTAACCCTTTTTCTTATCTCCTGAAATTATAAAGTTTCCTTCAGCTATTTTAAAAAAGAAATAGCTTATTAAATTACTTGCATGAATAGTTTCTGGACTTTCATTTCTGACAATACACAGATTAAGTGTCTTTAAAAACAAACAAACAAACAACCCCCATTATAAAAATCCTAAAAGTGCTAGATAAAACTTTTAAAGACATCTTTCTAAATGCTTGACTATTCTGGCAAGAAATAAAGGAAGCAGATTCACAAAGGCCAAAGGGAACAAGAAAGCATAGACCTAGAGATCTTTTACAGCACTAAATTGGACAGCCGCCAAATGGGACATCTGCCAGGCCCTGGTACCCAAAGTTTTCTTTCAATGAACCAAGTGAATGAAATATAGATGATAAGGACTATGGACTGATCAGGTAAGAAGTTGAATTAATCATGGCCTCACGATGCCAGCACCTTCAAAAGGCAACATCTTTAGCAAAGAATTAACTAGAAAAAATATGGTATCAAAAGAAAAACTAAAAAAATTGGCTGCGGATATAGGGGAAAAAAAGCCTGAAAATTTTGTAACCACAAGCAAGGCATTTACTCAGGTTCTGAGCCAGAATTCATTCTATTTGTGTGGTCCAAAAACCCCAAGATGAAAATTTAGTTTAAATTGATCCTGGGTTGCTAGTGCCTTTAGCCACCTGGCAGAAACAAACATTTATCTTCTGTGGGGGATACATACTAAATCAGGGCCACAAAAATTACCCCTGTAAAGTGCTACAAACAAGGTCTCAAATCAAAAGTATAAAATACACAAAGACTACAGGCTTATTATAAAATAAATATACTTAATGCATTTTTAAAAGGTAGGGAAACTATCACAAAGGAATACCAGACTATCCCAAATGTTCAGGAATTTTTTTTTGGTGGAGTAGAAAAATAGAATCTCTATAAATAAAAACTAAAATAATTAATAGAATTCAGTGGATAGGCTGAATGAAAGATTTGACACAGCTGAAGAGAGATGTAGTAAATTGGAAGATGAATAAGAAATTATTGTTTGTAGAACACAGACACACACAGGAAATGTTAAAAATCAGTTAAGAGACATGCAAGGTGGAGGAAGCATGTGAAACATATATCTGTTTGGAATTCCAGAATGCA
The DNA here is from genome assembly GCF_029281585.2 of Gorilla gorilla gorilla. Lineage (NCBI taxonomy): Eukaryota > Metazoa > Chordata > Mammalia > Primates > Hominidae > Gorilla > Gorilla gorilla. The sequence goes on along the minus strand of NC_073229.2, from coordinate 157,377,733 downwards.
AGATGAGAAAATGTGGAAAAGGCAATACGTAAAGTACTCAGGGACTTTCCATAATTAGCAAAATACATTCAGATTGATACAATTCAATGAATCCCAAGCATGATATATATTTTTAAAAATCCACTCTTGGACAATCCCAAGCATGATATATATATTTAAAAGTCCACTCTTGGACAAATTGTAGTAAAAGAACTTCAAGATAAAAAGAACTCACACTAGTTAGAATGGTGATCATCAAAAAGACAGGAAACAACAGATGCTGGAGAGGATGTGGAGAAATAGGAATGCTTTTACACTGTTGGCGGGAGTGTAAATTGGTTCAACCATTGTGAAAGACAGTGTGGTGATTCCTCAAGGATTTAGAACTAGAAATACCATTGACCCAGCAATCCCATTACTGGGTATATACTCAAAGGGTTAGAAATCGTTCTACTGTAAAGACACACGCACACATATGTTTATTGCAGCACTGTTCACAGTAGCAAAGACTTGGAACCAACCCAAATGCCCATCAGTGACAGACTGGATAAAGAAAATGTGGCACATATACACCATGGAATACTATGCAGCCATAAAAAAGGATGAGTTCATGTCCTTTGCAGGGACATGGATGAAGCTGGAAACCATCATTCTCAGCAAACTAACACAAGAACAGAAAACCAAACACCACATGTTCTCACTCATAAGTGGGAGCTGAACAATGAGAACATATGGACACAGGGAGGGGAACATCACATACCAGGACCTGGTGAGGGGTGGGGGGCTAGGGGAGGGATAACATTAGGAGAAATACCTAATGTAGATGACAGGTTGATGGGTGCAGCAAAGCACCACGGCACGTGTATACTAATCTCCATGTTCTGCACATGTACCCCAGAACTTAAAGTATAATAACAATTTAAAAAAGAACTGAGTGGAAAAAGAGATTACCTATGAAGAAATGAACACTAGGCTGGTCTCTCAATAGAAAGAACAATATCTAGAAGACAGCATGGTAATATCTTTAAAGTCCTGAGAATTACCTGCAAATCTAGAATTATATGAAAGAGCCTATAAAAATATCTTACACAGAAATTAAGGAGTTTTACTACCACCAACCTACTCTAGAGGAACGTCCAAGGTACAAACTTTAAGAACAAAAATGTTTCAAAATGAAAAGCCTGTGGTACAAATAGAAATGATGGGAAAAGAAAATGATAAATAGGAGGGTTGTCAATACAGAATTTGACTCTATAAAATGATAATTGCCTAATATATGAGGCTAAAAAAACAGAACTAAAACAAGACAAGTATAACATGTAAGTTGGGGAGAAGGGTGTTTACAATGCATTCTGATTTTCAAGAATTGCCTGTGAAGAGAAAAGAAATGGATTAAATGTGGACTTTTATTTATTTATTTATTTATTTATTTATTTATTTATTTATTTTATTATTATTATACTTTAGGGTACATGTGCACAACGTGCAGGTTAGTTACATATGTATACATGTGCCATGTTGGTGTGCTGCACCCATTAACTCGTCATTTAGCATTAGGTATATCTCCTAATGCTATCCCTCCCCCCTCCCCACACCCCACAACAGTCCCCGGTGTGTGATGTTCCCCTTCCTGTGTCCATGTGTTCTCATTGTTCACTCCACCGATGAGTGAGAACATGCGGTGAAATGTGGACTTTCTTAAGGTACTTTATATTTTAAACATTTCTTGGGTCAACACTAACAGAATAGAAATAGAGCGTAGAACTTCTAAATTGCTAGACAGATAAAACATACAAACATACATGCATAGTATGCAAATCAATGAGTTGGAGAACACAACCAATAAGTCAATTTAGGAACTAAAAAAATGTTTTAACGTGCAGCACAGATTGAAAAGATAAGAGACTTTTATGCCAAGAAGTTTGAAAACATAAATGAATTAAACAAATTTCCAGGAAAATATAACTAGCCAAAACTAACTACCAAAAAAAGAACATCTAAAGAGTCCTATTATATTAGAATATTGATCAGTGATTTAAAATATTACCACAAAGAAAACAAAAAAGAGTAATTTTAATCTTGAGTTCTATAAAATATGCAAATATTCAAGGAATAGTTAATCTCTATTTTCACTGATACCCCAGAGTCCCCCAAAATGAAAGAACACTCCCTAACTTGTATTGTAAGAAATTACCTTGATTCAAAGAATCAGAGAAGTATGAGAAAGTGAAATTTTAACTCAGGAATATGGAAAAAAATTAAAACAGAATATCATATGAAATTAGCAATGATTCTATATTATGACTAATTGTATTTATCTCAAGAAAACAATACGTTAGAAAATGAGTTAATGTAGTTCACTACTTTAATAGATTAAAAGAAAAACATATACTTCTCTCTTATTTAGAAACATTCAACAAGATTCAATAGTTATTCATGCTTTAAAACAAAACAAACCAAAATCCTTCAGCAAACTTTCTCAAATTGATAAATATCCTATCTGAAAATACCCTATAATAAATGATATTAACAGTAAAGTGTTAAACATTTTCTTTAATGGCAGGAATAAGAATACCTGCTATGATCAATTTTATTCAGCATTGTACATTGTAAGATTTGACCAATGTAAGGTTAGAAAATAAATAAAATATCAAACACTGGAAAATAAGTAATAAACTCTTATTATTCCCATATAATATGATCATCTACATAGAAAACCCTAAATAATTTAAGATATATTAGCAGAATTAATAATCGTAATGCTATTTTGCTGATGTAAGATCAGTAATTAAATTCAATTTCGTTTCTACATACCAACTACAAAACACAAAATAAATATTTTGGTATTTTCAAATTATTTGTTTAAATTGACATAAAATAACTCTACATATTTAAAGGATACATAATGATATTTTGATACGTATCATGTATAATGACAAATGAGGGTAATTTGCATGCCCATCATCTCAAACATTTATTTTTTTTTTGTATTGGGAACATTCAATATTTTCCTTCTGGCTATTGAAATATAATATAATATAATATAATATAATATAATATAATATAATATAATATAATATTGCTAACTATAGTCATCCTACAATGGTATTAAACACTAAAACTTATTCCTCCTATCTAGCTGCAATTTGACCTGGTTATTAGGTGAATAGGAGAATAAAAATTTAAAGAAGACATTATTGTCAATAATATATAGTTACCTAGGAATAAATCTAACAAAATATATACAAGACTATTATTGAGAAAATTATAAGCTTTAATATAAGACAGTTTTTAAAAAGTTAACAGAGAGACAAAGCATATTTATGGGTAGGAACACTCAATATTAGGAAGATATCAATTCCCCCCAAAAATCAAGATATTTAACTTAAATTTGATTAAAATTCCAAGTTGGTTTTAAAAAGTATGTATGGAAAAGCAAAATGGCAAATACAGTCAAGATAGTACTCAAGATGAACTAATAGTTATCATGACTTATAATAAAGCAATTGTAATTTTAAAAGTATGATATAGTGCAAGGATAAACAAACCGACCAATGGCACAGAACAGAGACTTCAACGAACTAACTCATGCATATACGGGAACTTTACATGTAACAAAGGTTGAATAACAGATCACTGGGGAAAGTGTTCAATACATGAAACAAGTCCAGTTGGTTATTCATATGACAACAAAAACTAAGTAGACTCCCTAACTTATGCCATAAATAAATTCTAGATGGATTCTGAACATATGTAAATGATAAACCTTCAAGACTTTTAGAAGACAGTATTAGTGGGTCAGGTATGGTGGCTAACACTTGTAATCTCAGCACTTTGGGAGACTAAAGCAGAAGGATCACGTGAGCCCAGGAGTTCAAGTGAGATCAGCCTGGCTGACATGGTAACCCTATCTCTACAAAAAATACAAAAACTAGCTGGGTGCAGTGGTGTACTCCTGTAATCCCAGCTACTCAGGAGACTGAATCAGAAGGATCACTTGAGCCTGGGAGATGGAGGTTGCAGTGAGCCAAGATCACACTATTGCATTCCAGCCTGGATGACAGAGCAAGACCTTGTTTGAAAAAAAAAAGATGAAGAAGAAAAAGGAGAAGGAGAAGGGGAAGGGGAAGGGGAAGGAGAATGGGAAGGCGAAGGAGAAGGGGAAGAAGAAGAAGAAGGAGACAGTATTAGTGAATATCTTTGTACCTTTGACTCAGGAAAGAATTTCTTAAATACGACATATAGAACACAGACTAAAAAGTAAAATATTTATAAATTCAACAATATTAAAACTGAGAATTTTACTATCAAAAACAGCAAACAGAAAGTGAAAAGACAAACTACAAAATGGTTGACAGTATCTGCAATATCTCTATTTGCCAAAGGATTAGTGCTCAAAATGCAAAAAGAATTTCTACAGATTGACTTTAAAAGAGGCAAATAGGCAAGGAGAGAAAAGAGGAAAGACTGGAATAGCCACTTCATAAAAGAAACTCCCAGAAGATCAACCAACAATGGAAAAGATGCTCACCTCATTAGCAATCTGGAAATCCAGTTGAGGTGTCATTTTATATCCAGAATGGCAAACATTTTAAAATATCTGACAGTATCAATGGTTAGTGAGAATGTGATGCAATGACAACTTTTATAGACTGTGAGGGAGAGAATAAACGCATCATTTGGAAGAGAGTTTTGGGGCATTTTCTAGGAGTTTAAAATGTGCATAGTCTGGGAGCATCTCCATTCCTAGATAAACGTTTTCACATATACACGGGAATCATGTACACATTTTTTTATTTTGTAAGAGACAGGATCTTGTTCTGTTGCCCAGGTTGGAGTGCACTGGTGCTAGCATGCCTCACTACAATCTCAGAGTTTTAGGCTTAAGCAATCCTCCCACCTCAACCTCTTGAGGAGCTGGGAATACAAGCACTTGCCATCAGGGCTGGCTGATTTTGAAATTTTTTGTTTTAGAGATGGGCTCCAGTTATGTTGCTTAGGCTGGCTTGAATTCCTGGCTTCAAGTGATCCTCCTGCCTTGGCCTCCTGAAGTGCTAGGATTACAGGCGTGAGCTGCTGCATCCAGTCCACGTACATAAAATCCTTGTTATAAAAATATGAAAATTACTCAAAGTTATAAAAATATGAAAATTACCAAATTCTATCAAAAAGAAAACAGGGTAAATATATAAAACACTAAGCAATATTTTTAGAGGGTGTATACATTTGTGGTAAAATTGTTACAGGATCCTTGGGGTGTCGTTTCACCAGTCAGAAACCTCTGTGGCCAGTGGTGCCTTTGCCTGAGTTTTGCTCAGGCCCTCCGGGCCCACTTGGCCTGGCAGGTTGCACTTGGCTTACACTATTGGCCTGGATCCCATCCCTGCCAAGGGTGAGCAGAGCAGTGAGTGGTGTGTGAGTGAGAAAACATGGGGTCTGGCCACTGCACACAGCCAGGCACTCTGGCTGTGATGGGGCAGGTGCTGGCTCTCTGTAAGGCTGCAGCTGGACCAGGCATACCACAAGCAGCTTCCATGGCTGGCACTGGGGAATATAGTTGCTTGAAGATGCCAGAAACCTCAGAGCCCCAAAGAGGTGTTACAGCCTTGGCTCAGAGAGCTCCTGAGTCTGGGTTCCCTGAACAGTTGCAGCTCTTCTCTCCTTCTTTCTTCTCTTCTTCTTGTCACCTACAACGTGGCAAGCAAGGGGCGTATTTCAGCCCTGTTTGTGTTACAGCTCTTTTAGCACTGTCATTCAGCAGATCCCAAATTCTTATCCTGCGTCCAGGAAGAATGAGGTTTGAGAACAAGTGGAGGGTGAGCAAGGCAAAGAGGAGTTTTATTGAGTGACAGAACAGCTCAGTGGAGACCTGCATTGGGTAGCTCCTCTCCACAGGCAGGGTGTCCCTATTAGTGTCAGCTCTCAATAGAGAGGAGACCTGGGAGTGAGTAGTTCTCTGCAGGTAGGCCATTCTGTTGGGTGTTCAGCTCTCAGTAGAGAGGAGACCCTGGAGTAGGTAGCTCCTCACTGCCACTGGCAATCCTGATGTCTGCTCAGCTCTCAGCAGAGAGGAGACTCTGGAGTGGGTAACTGCTCTCCATGGCTGGTCATCATCCCATCCTCTCTCCAAGTCTGGCTGAGTCTAGGGTTTTTATGGGCTTCAGACAGGAGGAAATATGTGCTGATTGGTCCATAGGCAGCCATGGGTGGGCCTAGAAAAAGCACCATAAGTTCTCACTCTGGTCTATGGGGCTGGCAGCCCAGACTCCAGGTTTCAGGCCTTCCCCAACTTGAAGGTGGGGCTTCACTGGGACCCATCCCTTTCCACCCAGGAGCCTGTCTGCCTCTTGCCAACATTCATGGTACCCAGGCTGTTGGTGTGGAGGAGGGGTGCCTGCAGGTCAGCACTGAGCCACCCTGTGCCCCCATTTGGCTTCCCTCCTGTGCATGTCAGTGCCCAAAGCACAGAGGGGGCTGAGGCCACAGGGGGCTGGCATGTCAGTGCTGCCCCAGATGTGCACACACCCAGCCGGGTTGTGATAGTGCCCAGGCTTGGCCTCAACTTTGCTCTGAGATCAGAGCAGGTCCTGGGAGCAGGGAGAAGCCAGCCAATGGGAGCAAGCAGTTCTGTGCTGTGGCTTGGCAGCCCCAGCTGCACCCAGGGAGGGCAAGACTCCCACCCTGCCAACTCAGAAGGGGGCAGGGCTTCCACCTCTGCTTAGCTCTCACCAGCTCCTTGTAGTGCTCAGCCCCAGCTGTGCCTCCTCTGCTGCGGCTGGCATCATGGGAGTGGCTGCTCCAGATGGACCCCTGCTGCCATCAAAACTACAAAGAAATACAAGAGAATGATAATTTTAAAATTCAGAAGAATATCAATGAATCTTTCAGAGACGTGTATAGGACTTCAAAGTATTAGTAATATTCTACTTCATAAGAAGAGTGGCAAATTTTAACAGGCCCATATGCTTTACATATACTTTTTGAGTGTATAAATTTTTGTAATTGATATTTTTTTTAAAAAAAAATCTGAATATTTGTTGGGTTTCACAAAGAATAATAATATTTTTTATTTTCCAAAAGCAATGGTGATTTTGCTGCTAACTTTAGAGGATGTGGGAAGAAGGCTGTGTAAATACTCTCAAAAACAGTACACCTGACGTTGAAAGTGGAGTCAATCTTATTTTATGTATGTTTGTAATTCCAAAAGATTTGTACTCACCATCTTTTGTAAAAGTTTTACTGGGTACAATGTATTTCTCTACTCTTTAAAAAATCCAATGAAACTATAAATGTTATTGTGTATATAGTATAGAGATTTGAAAGAGGCCACTGCAGTATCCCAGTGATGAATATTATTTGGTTGTTTATATAGAGTCTCCAATCAGGTATTGTATCCTGCCCTGGGAGACATGCTAGGATTGTCCCACTCATTGGCTAAGCATTGATTTTGTATTTCTACAGGTATTTCTTGTACTGAAATTCTATAACATAAAATGTAAAAACTGTTTTGTCGTAGTGAAATGTTTCTACCATTGTTACTCTGATATTTGAATGAAAAGATTTTGTTGTGTGTGGTTTTTTTAAAAACAAGAATAATGTCATGAAGTATTGTTTTTCACTTACACACAATGGAATGTAAGTACAACTTTATGGTTTAATTAAGCAGATGGAAAGCTGATAGTTTTTGTTCAAGCTTAAACAAGGACTCTGCTCAATACATTAAGTTAGTTTTGCTGTTAACATAGGGAAGCAAAGAAGGAGAATGTGCCTGATGCTCAGGATGTCTGATAAACCAAAACACGTCTAGCAAAAATTCTCAGTTTAAGGATTTAAAAATTATTAGTTCATATTGAAGTAGGAACAAACTCTTTACACTGACATCCTGTTAGTGTCTTGAAAAACAAAATGCCTTGTGATAAGTAATCAGATACATCATTATACACCTGTTAGAACAAAAAGTACTGTATGCTGACTGTCATAAAGAGTAGGAAGTAGGGACTGGATGCTTCAAGAGATTGGGCAATAATAAAAAGGCATCCTTTCAGCTCAGAGGACAGTAGCTGATTTTATTCCAGACAATGCTGGGAGATGCTGGAACTCATTCCTACCTGATGACTAACAAGGGCCTTATACAGGCCATCAGATGGTATCAGTATCAGTTCAGAATCTGATGGAAAGCTGTCCACACAGTCAAAGTTGGTATGAAGTATCATGATACATTGTAAGCAACCTCAGCTCGGAATATTTTTTTCATCTGCAAAACTAGAAATTAAGCCTGATCTTAATTTGTTGTAGTTGAAAGAATAACACATTATAGATTGTGTCTCTTTCTATTTGGGCTTGCCAAAGCTACCAAATAAAAATAAAAGAAGCTCAATTAAATTGTAATTTCAGATAAACTGTGAATATGTTTTTATTATACATGTGTCTCATGTAATATTTAAAATACATTTATCCTTAAAAAATTGTTTATTTTTATTTTAGCTTCCTGTGTTTTAGGTAACAACTCTTTCCCCACATGCTCCCTAGTCAAGTTCCAAGGTTTTGGCAATAGTTTTTCTATAGTGATTTTTAAAAAGCAATTCAGGAGTGATGACCCTGAATTCAGCTTGGACCTGAGACTAATTCTGAACATCCGGAAGAGTTAGATGATGTAGGTTTATTTGTTACAGTTCTTGGACTATTCGTGCCAAGAGAAAATAAAGTCTCTAGGTTAGCCAAAATGGGTGGTGAATCTTTGGATCTTTGCCAGGTGGTGCTTCATTGATTCTTCCTGGCTTGATTTGCATAGGAATAAAGGATCCAGTAAGAATGGTGAAATGCAATAGCCTTTGTAAGATACTTAGATTCTGTTTTGCCCAATTTGACTAAAAGCAGCTGGTCTTTCTGAAACAGTCTTTTTTTCCAAAGAAAGCCAATATCAAGAGGAAAACGGCAAGTGTTTAAACTATAGATTGAACAATCATGTCCTGTTAGAATTTTGTGTCACTTCAAATCACTCCTAACAAATAATATAAGTAAATGTTATTTAAATTGCCCTTATATCTCAAAAAGGCAATAAACAATACTTGCTACAATCAATCTACCTATAAGTATTGACATGTGTGAAAAGTCTCAAAGGAAAAGAAGAAAGTGTGTAATACATTGTGCTGGTCCTTTCCATGTACATTATATTAACGTTATAATAGAGTTGTAACAATTTGGTAGGAGAGGCATGGTAGAGCTATTCAAATGCATTGAAGATAGTCTGAGGCAGTATAATGGAGTGGAAGGAATGTGGACTTTGTAGTTAGACCGTTACACTGCACTTATTTTTGAATTCACTCGGGAGACGGCCTCATTCTTTTACGTGATTGTATTTTTCTCTTACCCTCCTAAGCATGCCTTGAAATATCTCTCTCCACTTACTTCCCCCAGTGTGTGGGGCAGAACCGAAGCAACCCATGGTGTTGCCTTCATAGCGTAAGCTCTCTGCCCACTTTGGGCACTCCCAGAAAATTTTTTAACCTCTACTCCAGGGCACATCAACTCTCCAAATGCCTTCTTGGTGGGCATTGGAAGAGTTGGTGTGCCCTGGAGTAGAGTCTAAGAAACTTTGGCCAACAGAACTCATGGTGGCTACCCTGGGAGGTAGAACTTTGCAGGTTGGCATGAAGGTGGACCTCCTCAGGCATCTTTACTGCAGAAAAGATGATGCTAACTGGAAATAAACTCAGCAAGCCTACATCATTTATTTTATCCCACATCAAGAACAGTGAATGAAATTAAGGACTGTTTGGAGATCAGAGCCCAAGAAAGAATAGAGTCACACCAGCACCAGGAAGAAGAGGTGGGAATCTGTCAATCTACAAGTGCCTAGACCTTCAAAAAATGATTTTCTGGGTTTAATTCTAGCTAATAGCCATTTTCTAATGACAACAATTTTGCCTACGGCTGGCTCTTCTCAAATTGGTACTTTCTGAAGTCTGATGAGGCTCATAATTAAGGGTTGCTATAGTGGTTAATTGTATGTGTCAACTTGACTGGGTCACAGAGTGCCCATATTAACCATTATTGCTGGGTGTGTCTCTGAGGGTGTTTCTAGATAAGAGTAGCATTTGAATTGGTGGAATCAGTAGATTACCCTCCTCAGTTTGGGTGGGCATTATCCAATCCACTGAGGGCCTGAGGAGAACAAAAGGTGTAGAAATGAGAAATGAGGAATTCACTCATTTTTTCCTGCTTCACTGCTGAGCTGTAACAGCTCATCTCATCTTTCCCTACCTTTTGAACTCAGAATGAATTATACCACTGCTTCTTTGGGGTTCCATCTTGCAGAAGGCAGATTCTGGGATTTCTCAGCCTCCATAATTGTGTGAGCCAATTTTTTATAATCTCTCTCTTAATATATATATATTTCTCTCCATATACATGCATGAATGCGTGTGTGTGTGTGTGTGTGTGTGTCCTATTGGTTTGTTTCTCAGGAGAACCCTAATAAAATACTCATAATGTAACTCAACCTGGTGAGTGAAGAAAAACATACTCCCTCTTTAAGACAATTCCGTGGATTCAGAGCAAACATCCCATGTCCCCCTGATAATACACTGTGCTGACTACTCCTCTTTTCTCCTTTTAATTCTCCTTTAGCTGGGCATGCTAAATAGAACCCCTTCCCACAAAGAAAAGATAGCTGCTGAATTTTCCTGTAAGAAACGCAACCCAGTCTTTACTCCTTAGCACTTATTTGTTAAAAACAGAAACAATGACATTCATCCTTACACATTGGAATGCCCAGTTGGGCATTTTTAGAAGAGGGACTGATTTATCAGTTAAAGCCAGTTCTTTTATGGGTAAAGGGACAATATAAAGCAATTATATGAACAGGAATATCAATGTTGTTGATTCATTTTATATCACCACTTGTAATACTGTTATTAAATTTACCTAAGACCAAATCTTTCTTGCAGGGTCTTTGACCTAATTGAAAGGTCACTTGAGACATTGTAGCACTTGCCATCCTCCTGAGGAGCTCTACATTTATTGACTTCACTCAAATCAGTTAAGAGTGACGCTCTGGCATGTGGTCACTGCCATGTCTTTACATCTCATCACAGCCTTGCCATTGATTTATGCCACTCTTCAAGCCTGATTCCTCCTTCATGCCATCACACCCAGTATAGGCTATCCTAGTGGTTCTAAACATGACTGTACAATCAAAATCTCTGACGCTGGGGCTCCGGAATCTATAATATTGAAAAGCTTGCCGTCCAGGATATTCTAGTGCAGCGAGTACACCGACCATTATCTACGGACTTTATACGATTAGCCTGGGCTAGTCCCCTTCAAAAAATTTTCCCAACTCATTGTCAGATATTCCAATACTACCAAAATTCTTATTTTAACTTTACACAACTCCAGGACCTAACCTGCTACTATCAGCTTTCCTACATTTTATCCATGCCCTTGGAACTTCCTCACTGAGAAGTTTAGTAATGCCAGGTTCTAACTTCCAGTGGCCTGTTACCTGGCATCTTAAGCATTGATCCTACTTTATAAACACACATGGCCCATGAAATCCTTCCTTCCCAATTCCCAAGCTTCTATAGTTGTTCCTTTCCCTCTAAAATCATTGATGTCTACTTTTTCTCTGGCTTACTACGCACTGAAACTCAGCACACCTGTGACTGGATGTCAATGTCTTACTAAGGCAAACCTCATCGTATTTATGGAATAGTATTTCCCCTTCACTTGCTGTTATGCACTCTGTTCTGAGAGGGCAGGGACAATATTGCAGGCATCTCTGAATCCAGTAACACACACTTCTTCACACATGAAATGTATTAGGGGCCAAGTGTTGAATAATTTATTTCACCCTGCTCTCCTTATTTGAAATTCACCTTCTACACATGCTCGCTCATCTACTTGACCTGTCGTTTAAAGCATAGCAAAAGGCTCATTTCTGATGACTCACACAGTTACTATTCCCATCATTAAACTCGTTCAAGCCTAAACTTTATGAAACAATTTAATATTCATCTATTCACTATTACATTTTATCCTATATTTTATACAATCTTAAGTATACATCTAGATTTCAAGTTCTTTAAGGAAAAACTGCATCTACAAGTTTGTGGAAACACTCACAGCATGCATCACAAATGCAGTGTTCAATAACAGTTTGAAGGCTGGGCACAGTGGCTCATGCCTGTGATCCCAGCACTTTGGGAGGCCGAGATGGGCAGACCACCTGAGGCCAGGAGTTGGAGACCAGCCTGGCTGATATGGTGAAACCCTATCTCTACTAAAAATACAAAAATAAGTCAGGCGTGTTGGTGGGTGCCTGTAGTCCCAGCTACTCAGGAGGCTGAGGCAGGAGAATCACTTGAACCCAGGAGGCAGAGGTTGCAGTGAGCTGAGATCACACCACTGCACTCCAGCCTGGGAGACAGAAGAGACTCTGTCTCAAAAAAAAAGAAAAGAAAAGAAAAAGTAAAAAGAAAGAAAGTCTGCAATGACTTTCAGAAGAGCTGGGCTAGGAGCTGTGCTAGACCTGCTTCTTCTATAAACTAGACATGCAATCCTGGAGAAGTCATTGATCTTATTTCAGCCTTGGTTTCCTTATCTGTGAAAAATAAAATTCAGTCATACGATTTCTAATGGTGCAGCCAATTCTGATGTTCATCATCTGGGGACATTCTAGCTGCCTTAGGAAACTGCTAGAGTTGTATATTTGTTCTACCTCTTTCCTCTGCCAGGGCCACTGCTCTTTCAGACACCCACTTGGCTCACTCTCTCACTTCCTTCAAATCTCTGCTCACTTTTCACCTTCTCAATGAGGTTCATCCCACCTACCCTATTGAAGAATTCAATCCACACTTCTCCCTCACCCTCTACCCTACCACTGCATACTCAATCCTTTTCTTGATGTTGAGTATTTTTGGTTTTTTTCATAGTCCTTATCACCTTTTAACATCTATGCAATTTTGTTATTTCTTATATTTTTCTTTGTTTGTTTGATATTTTAGAGATAGGGCCTTGGTCCGTCTTGCAAGCTGGAGTGCAATAATGTGATTATAGCTCACTGCAGCCTCAAAATCCTGAGTTACAGGGATCCTCTTGCCTCAGCCTCCCAAGTAACTGGGCTTACAAGCGTGGACCACCAAGCCCAGTTTTTTTTTTTTAATTAATTAATTTATTTAGTAGACATGAGGGTCTCACTCTGTTTCCCAGGCTGGCCTCAAACTCCTGGCTTCAAGTGATCCTCCTGCCTTGGCCTTATTCTGTTTTATCATGTCTCTCCCACTAGAATGTAACTCTCAAAGGCCATGGAACTTAGGCTGCTGTGCTCACTGGTGTACTGGGAGCATATTGAACAGTGCCTGGCAGTTATACTCAACAAATATTTGCAGAATGAATGGATCCATTTATAATGGGAACAACCTTTTATAAATGAGATTTTTAGAATCCAAACTCTCTGTAACCTGAAACCATAAACATCATCTTGACTTTGCCTAGTAAGACTGACTGAAAAATAGAAGCTCTAAGGCAGAGGTAGGGAGGTAATTCTAATAATAATAGATATCACATTACTAAATTATTTCTTAAAAATGGGTTAGAATGCATTCTTCTAAATGTGTCCTTGACAAGCTTTACATATAGTGAAACTGTAACTCTTTGGAATCCTGGGGAAATGATGCATTTTGGTTACAAATTTTAACCACTGATGTTGAAATGTGGTACCACATATTCATAAACACAATAGTACTGAATACTAATGATTTTTCTTTGATGAATACGTATTTTATTACTCAGTGTTCTGAATTGCAAATAAGTCTCTTGCTGTAACTGTAAAAGAAGATAAAGAAAACGTAGAAATGTAAGATAAATTTATTTTGCTCAAGTACATACCCTTAAATTGATAATAATGCAGCATTCTAAAACTCTTCTTGTGATTTGCTAACGTTATGATTTGCCTATTTAAAAGCAGTTTTTAAAAGTGAATTTGATCAATTAAGGATTACAATTTTAATCAAGATTTAGTCAAGACTTTACTGTGGAATAAATTTTATTTTTCTTCCTTTCTATCACTATTCTATATATTTTAAAGCTCTGTCTTCTCTCTGGTCTGTGTCCAATTTTTGGACTGTTTTTAGTTTATTTGCATCTCAGCACCTCATCATCTTCCCAAGATTAAGAAAAATGAAAGACAAAACGTCAGGATTGGTTCTCTGGCACTGCAGAGGAAGATAGAAGAAGCCATCTCAGTAGAAGTAGTTGCTCTATTTGAAGAAGATTGAAGACGTAGTGCTCAGGTGGGCATGGAGCAGAACCACTATGCCTGAGGCCACAGTGATGGACAGAAAGGGGAGCAACAGTGGCCTGCCACCTTGATAAATCAGAAGTTCTGTCCTATGGAGGTCATAGGGAAGTGGGATTACTTCCTGGTTCTCCTGGAAATATAGCTTACATTATGATCCTCCAGAAGAATCCACTCTCCACCACTGTTGACCAAGAGGAACCAATCCTGTTGTAATAAGGTTATTAAGGTTCTATGCCCACAACATTTCAAAGTCTTGAGTGGCTCCATAGTGACTCTGAGGCATTTTAAGGACTAGGAAGACCATAAGACCATTCTTGTGTTCATTCCTCTGTCTACATTTTCTCATGATTCAGCCATTTTGCATTTAATTTCACTAAGACTGAATGAGAGATTTCAGTTCCTTTCCAGGAGGATTGAGTATTGTTAGTTCAAGCGCAACTTTCTAGCTAGCAAGTATGTTTCACACTGCTGGAAAGATTCCCTTAGCTACCTCACTCTCTCCCTAAAGTGATTCACCTTTTGTTTTAAAAGAATTTCTGATCCCTTTGTGGATGTGAACATTTCCTAATATCTTAGCCCCTGTTGGGACTCTGAGCACTTGTGGAGAATTTGTCAGTATGAAAACAGGTAATCACTGGTATGCTGGTGTAGGTCAGGGCATTGCCCATTAAGATAGCATGGAGGGAAATAAAAATGAGATTTTTAGCATGATCTTACGTGTTATAAGATCAGCTTGAGTCTTGGACTTTGGTGAGTTGGCAGGTATTTAAACGTTTGGTTTTTAAAATGTTCTTTCTATGGATGGACTAACATTTTGCAGAAAATTTTCCATGAAAATTAATACATTTTCTGCTTTCAAGTTAATTTTTATGTTTTTATGAATAGATGTGAAATAGAGTTAAAGATCTGGGAGAGACCATCAATTGAGTCTTGAAATTGACAGAATTGTGCACTTTCCCTTGAAATCTTTACACATAATTTCAGAATGTTGCTCTCTGCTTAGAATATCTCCACTTCTACTACCACCTCCTGCTTCCACCCCATCCTCCAGCTTATTTCATGTTAGGAAAATTCTTCATTCATTATTTTGTTCAGACGTCCCATCTCTGAACTCTTGGCACTGATAATTGTTTCATCTTCATTGCTTCCGTTACACTTTGTACATGTATGTCAGAACTTATCTTTCTATGTTTTGCTATCTTGAGGTATTTATTTCATCTACTAGACCTGAGCTCCTTAGGGTGTAGACTTAGTTATATTTCCATCTATGATATGCATAGACTATGGTAGAAATTTAATAAGTATATCTTGAGAGAGCAAGTTAAATTCTTAGTGAATTAATTTAAAATACAACGTTACTTGGGTATAAAATCTCTTGTAACTAAGTTCATAACTTACTTGTATTTTGCAATCATACCTGAAGAGCTAGAATCTTTCCACCACTTTCAGGTATTATATTCTAGTGTAATAATACATCAGAATGCATATAAAGTTAATACAAGGTACTTAAAATGAAAAAAAAAGTGTAGAAATAAGAAAATAGCTTTTTGTTCAATGATTCTTGGTTGTATTTATGTTCTAAATTTCTTATAACTCAAACTCAAACCAAATAAATGCAAAGATAATGTACATTTGGAGTTTTACTGTATATAAAATGTAGTGTTGTATGAACTTAGTATGTGACATATAATATATAATGTATAACTCTTCTGAATCTGTGAAAAATTACATTAATAAAGTTAGTTTTTAAAAATAGGTGGCTGGCCAGGCACGGTGGCTCACGCCTGTTATCCCAGCACTTTGGGAGGCCGGGGCGAGCGGATCACGAGGTCAGGAGATCAAGACCATCCTGGCCAGCATGGAGAAACTCCGTCTCTACTAAAATACAAAAAATTAGCCAGGCATGGTGGCATGCACCTGTAATCCCAGTTACTCAGGAGGCTGAGGCAGGGGAATTGCTTGAACCCAGGAGGCGGAAGTTGCAGTGAGCCGAGATAGCGCCACTGCACTCCAGCCTGGTGACAGAGCAAGACCCTGTCTGAAAAAAAAAAAAAAAATAGCTGGCTATAAAACTGTCTTTGATGTCCTTGTAAAAAGTCCCAAAGACTATATATATATATGCCAAACATCTTTGCCAGAATGATTCCCCAGGTGAATTTATTATTGAAGACATTAAGGTCATGATTGAAGACAATGACCATAGTAAAAAAAGATTAACTGGCAAGATTATATATTGTAGTTCTGTTTAGTCTTCAATTTCTGAGGCTGATAGTCTAATAAATGCTTTCACCTTCATGATAATTGAGCCAATGTAACTGTACTGAAGTTTATATTTCTTAGATTTGTTGGATATGTTTTTCAACTCTACATTTTACTTATCATAAATCACATTCTCTGTTTCTTAAATTCTCTCATATTTTTCCTATTCATGGAAACTTATATAAATGTATAAAACTTATTGTAACAAATTGAATCTGGAATGCAAAACGTTCTTATTTATTATTCTGCTGGCAAGCTAAAGATTTTGGATCCCTAATGGACCAAAGGGCACATGTCCAGCTATCAGCTATCAGACATTTCCACAATGCGTCAGTGAGATTCTACATTTTCATATTTCTCTTAATAGATTCTTTTTGTCAGTATCAATAGAGAAATTTTACCTTTGTGTTTCATAATTTTAGCATAATATCTGTTCTAAATCTATGAAAAAAGTAACATAGATTATAAGTTTGTTCATTCCATATTTGTTTTGTTATCATATACATAACTTATAAAATTTAATTACTTTCACTAACAGGCTAGAACAATTCCAAAAATCTTTATAAAAATAAACATATATATAATATGTTCTTTAAGTTATTATCGTGAAGAATGTTTCCAATCAACCTATCCAAAATATGAATTGAACCCCAAAAGTATTTGGATTGATGTAAATGGACAGAGGTTTACGTGGCTTTTTTTTTGGTAAGGGCAGCAAACTGTCAATGATGGATGAGGTGAAAACTCCATGACTGATGCCTTCAGATGCCCACACAGAGTGCCTGTGGTCTTATTCTGCCCCCACTGTGTACACATACAGCATTCTGCAAGGAGGCTTATCCAGAGAGACCATTTCCTTTGTTTCTCCTACAGAAGGCAGTATAATGGCCTCCTGAAACACTGATGAGATCTATCTCACACAGGTTGGTTCATGCTCTAGATTAATGTGTCTCTAGCTGTGGCCACAAAATCCAGCAGGCAAGCGATTGTGAATAGTCCACAATGCACTTCCCTATAAAGTCAAGCATTATCTTTATGCGGTGTTAGCTTCACATATAATGAATTTATGCTGTGATTAACTAGATACTAATAATTAAAAGCATCTCTGAATTCATTCATGGAGTAACAAAAACATCACTGATTACATTATGTGGCAGCAGAGGGAACTGTTGACACTTAACATAGAATCTTTGTACAACAAAATTTGGGACTCTAGGTCTTAAACCATTCTTTCATTTTCATTTAAATACTCAATATATTAATAGGAACAAATGTGAAATGCTATGACATTAATGTGAAAACTACAACTTTATGAATACAACAAGTGACCCTTTATCTGAGGGGATACGTTCCAAGAGCCTCAGTGGATGCCTGAAGCCTCAGATGGTACCGAACCCTATACATGCTATGTGTTTTCAATCTAATAAGCAAGGGGGCTCCCAAGTGACTAACCGGTGGCTAGTGTATGCAGCATGGATACACTAGACAAAGGAGTGGTTCATGTCCTGCCTAGAACGGAGTGGGATGGTGAGAGATTTCATCACACTACTCATAATGGGGCATAATTGAAAACATATGAATTGTTTATTTCTAGACTTTTTCATTTATTATTTTTGGACTGCAGTTGACCGCAGGTAACTGAACTTTGGAAAGGAAAGCCACAGAGAAGGCAAAGGACTACTGTAAATTTTTCATTGAGAAGCTCTTTAAAGAATGTACCTTTCAAAAATAATTGTTGTTTCTATTTGCATATCCCCATGGGAAAAGAAAACGATCAATGGTAGCATTGCTCAGTGAGTTTCACTTTGCAAAATCACAGCTTCATATAATCACTTGTTAATTTGACTCAAGATGAGCTCATGACATCACTTGCATAGTATTCCCTAGCAAAAGCCATTTGGGTTTTTGGACATGACTCATGGCAAGAGCCTTGCAGACGACAGTCCAGCTTCAGGGGAAAACAGATTTGCTTGTGCTTTGCTAGTGTCCTCTCTAGTCCTCTCCCTTGCAGGTCAACACTGAACATCAAGATACTGCTTAGGAGAACTCTGTTAACTTTTTGTATTTATTTGCCAACCCCCAGAGCATCAGTGACTTGCTTGCTGTTCCCCTGAAAGTTAACTTGGCAAGTATTGAAGGCTTAGAAGGAAATCAATACAATGTGTAAACAGACTGACTAGAAACCCTTGCTCATTTTCTGTAATCAACAAGTCATTAATCAACAACAAATACTTATTGAGCACATCCTATCTGACTTGTTAGCTCTGATGAATTCACAATAGCCAAAGGGGCTATCACAGTGCTTTTAAACAGCCTTCCCCTCTGGTAAACCTTCCCCATTGCTCCTGTGAATTTAGTTCCCTGTATCACATGCATATGAAGGAAAATGGCCCTTCCTACTTCGTGTATTTCAGAGAGAAAAGGTTCAGATCCACCTGTCCTGGGAGAGCCTGAACCAGATTAGCAACCTAGCTGATCTTTGCACAGTTAACCTGTGTGTGGTTATGGTGTTTGAGAGACTCATTTATTAATTCAACATGTATTTATTCAGCACTATAACATTTGAGGCTCTATGACATATATAGATTGAGCTGGAGATAAAGACTCTAGAGACAGAGGAAGCATTCTAATGAGCTCAGTCACAGTCATGGCATTAAAATGCACTTTACTATTTGCTGATGTGTAGAAATACAGAGAATCGGAATGTTAGAACTGGGCTCTGCACACTTCCCCTATAGGAGGAAGAAAATGCAAAGTACAGATAGACCGTCTGCTCTCCTTTCTTGGCATTTGAAAATGAGACTCTGTGTGAGAAGCTCTGGGATGGCCTTTTGCTGTTCTGCGGGGCTGCTTTGCATAGATTCATCAGCTCTGGGAATAGCAAGTCCTCCAAAGAGAAAGGGGAAATCTGGCTCATTGAATTCTGTCAAGTAAAAGAGGAAAATTCACGTTTGAATCACCTTGAAGGTTACTAGAGAAAAGAATCACATAAATGCCCTCCTTTTCCCCAAGGCTAGGCTACTGTCAGCAGAAGATGATTGAGTTAGCAAAGGCATTTCCCCTTTTTTTCTAAAATTTTCAGCATTGTAAATTCCACCCATGCATACACACTGCCCCTACTTGACACCCCCGCCTTAAACACACCCTTTACAGACAGCATCTGAGTCTGCCAACTTTGTAAACCTTCTTATTGAACTAGGCCAGATTTCTCATCACAAACATATACCATGGAGGAAATAGCTGAAATGGCTTAAATGGTTTAAACTAGCCATTCCATTGTACTGGTGAGAAAGGAAAATGAGAAATACAAACTAAATAATTATGCGCTGTTTACATCTGTAAAATGGTGCAGAAAACTTATGCAGACTTTACTTTTTGTTCTACCTTAATGTTCTCAAAACAATTGCTCTACTTCCCTTATGGTTAGGGATCAATATAGAGAACCACAGAAGAACATCTCTTTCTGAAGGAATGAATGACCGCATTATATATACCAATTATTTCATTATTGTTCATTGGCCCAAGAATTTATACATAATATGCACACTATAGGTTTATTTATATTTATTTTTAATACTTAGTGATGATGCCATTATGTGTTTTTAAACTTTTAAATTTAATTCTGTAACTGGTCGCAGGAAAAAAAAGTCCACTTTTGTGTGGATGAATTTGTAAGAAAGATCCAGGTATCTTATAATTCCTTTGTCTTTTATTGTTCCATTTTAAAACATCCTACTAATTTTCTACCTTTTTTCATTGGCCCAAGTAGTATTAGAGCTTTTATTACTCCTTAATGTTTTATCTCATTATTACTTTTTGCTCCATTACTAATACTCACAAATAGGACTTCAGCACATGTAAAAACCATTTGGTATACTCCAGACCATGAGATCCAGGAGACTCCTGCTACCTGGAAAGGACTTGATTCATTTAGCATTGCTCATTTAAAATATTTTCTTTGGTTAGTCTAATGCTTGTTTTAAATACTTGCGTGCTTCACTTTAAGATTTATTACCCCCATTAGCATTGCTTTGTTGAAACTGTAGTATGCATTCTAACAAGTATCTACAATTTATGATGGTAAGTTCAAAGTTGTGTAATTATTGTTGTAATTTCCAACTCATTCACTTGTCACTTTTTATTTCCAGGCCTTCCCACAAAAATTTCCAAAATTAAAAAGGCTCTTGTCCAACTTGGTCTTTGTTCGCAAGTTAATCATTTTAGCTTTTAGTGAAGCAAAAATCTGCCTTAAAATATATCATTCTTTTTTTTTCCTATTTAACGTACAAAGATGGGTCACCAAAGCTCAGAAAATCTGGCAAAGTGAAACACTCAAATGGCTGATTTGCTAAATGTAATATTTTCGGAATATAATGTTTTTAACTAATATTTTAGAGTTAATGGATAAAAGTATGGTAAGCTTTCTTCCAACATGTTTTTGAAATCTCAGTTGAGAAGACCTTGCTAGATTGCAGAGAAATGAAGCTTAGTCTTATTTCCCTCTCTAATTCATCCATGCATGTAGATAAAGCCACTGTAGTCAAGAAGTGTTATTTGAGCAGCAACACCATGCACCGCATTTTCATCAGTATCCTGTTTTTCTGCTATTGCCGATTTTCACCATTAACCATTTTTCTAGCCAGTACTGTGACAACAACTGAAGGATCACATTTGCATTTCACAGAGGTTATCATGTACCAGTCTTTGGGTCCAGTAGGTGCTTAGTCTTAGTTTTTCAAAAATGTATCTCCTCCCATGTAACAAGATCATCTCTCATTGATTATAACAAAAAGTTATGATCAACTGACAGAATATGGCATGTATATTTTCAAGAAATATTTGTTTCTTGCCATAGCAAATTACTGGGTTTCAAAAAAAAGGGTTTTTTTTTTCTACAATAGTTGAATCGTCCATTGAAAATTTTCAGGAAAGTTGTTTGCCTGTTGGTAATCCTAGTATCTATTTTTTAAACTTTTTGTAGGAGTGAAATCCTTCCTCCAAATAAAATATGAGCATAAATTCCAATACATAAAAAGACAAAATGAAGTTTCTCTGGTTAAGGTTAGGGTAGTGATTTAGAGCTGCATCAGCTCAGCTCTTCTTTTGCTGTTTAAGATGGTTTCTGAGGCAACTCTAAGGACTCCTAAAGCTCTGAAAAGTGAAGTGCGTCAACACCATTCTCCTAAGGTTTTACTTTTATCCTTTTAGCTATAGATATTATGAGTTAACAGGCATGAGGCATACACAGTTTCATGGAAATCAACGTCAAGTAAGGGAGGCATTTGTCACTCTGGAGCTAACCCAAATGACAGATCTAAATTCAAATCTTGAACAAGTTGCATCATCTTTTGTAGCTTTAGTTTCTTTCTCCAAAACTCATTATTAATCACCTACCTTGCACAAATGTTGCTAGGAAAAATGTAATAACATATAAAAAGACCTCAGTAAATGTTAGTTCTCATCCCATGTAGCTATCAATTCTTCTTTTGATAACTTGGTATTTCAAACAATTTTGTAGATCATCTATAAAGCTCTTGTTATTATGTATACAGGAAAAGCTGATTTTATTGTGCTTCACAGATATTGTTTTTGTTTTATTTTTTACAAATTGAAGGTGTATGGCAACCCTACGTCACCATTTTCCAACAGCATCTGCATATTTTGTCTGTGTCAGATTTTTAGTAATTTTCACAGTATTTCAAACTTTTTCATTATTATTATATCTGTTATGGTGATCTGTAATCAGTGATCTTTGATGTTGCTATTGTAGTTGTTTTGAGGCACCACAAACTGTGCCCATGTAAGACGGTATACTTAACCCATAAATGTTAGGTGTGTTCTGATTCCTCCACCACCCCAGCCATTCATTCCACTGTCTCTCCTCCTCTTTCTGTTACCTGAGACACAACAAATTGAAATTAAATCAACTAATAACCCTACAATGGCCTTTAAGTGTTTAAGCAAAAGGAAGATTCCTTCACTTTAAATCAAAAGCCAAAAATGATTAAGCTTGGTGGGGAAGCTATGTCAAAAGTTGAGATAGGCTGAAAGCTAGGCCTCTTGCACCAGTTAACCAAGTTGTAAATGCAATGGAAAAGTTCCTGAATGACATTGAAAGTGTTACTTCAGTGAACACGCAAATTAAAAGAAAGTGAAAGCCTTATTGCTAATATGGAGGAAGTTGTAGTAGTTTGGATAGAAGGTCAAACCAGCCACAACATTCCATTTCAAAACCTAATAAAGAGCAGGGCCTAATTCTCTTCAATTCTATGAAGGCTGAGAGAGGTGAGGAAGAGCAGAAGAAAAGTTAGACACTAACAGATGTTGGTTCATGAGGTTTATGGAAAGAAGCTGACTCCATAACATAAAAGTGCAAGGTGAAGCAGTAAGTGCTTATATAGAAACTGCAGCAAGTTTATTCAGAAGATCTAGCTAAGATCACTAATGAAGATGGCTATGCTAAACAACAGATTTTCAATGTAGACAAAACAGCCTTCTATTGCAAGCATATGCCATCTCGGACTTTTGTAGCTAGAGAGGTCAATGCTTGGCTTTGAAACTTCAAAGGACAAGCTGACCCTCTTGTTATGGGTTAATGCGCTGCTGAACTTTAAGTGGAAGCCAATGCTTATTTGCCAGTCCAGGAACCCTAGGGCTTTAAAAAATTATGCTAAATTGGGAGGATCTGGCAAGATGGCCGAATAGGAAGAGCTATGGTCTGTAGCTCCCAGTGAGACCAACACAGAAGGTGGGTGATTTCTGCATTTCCAAGAGAGGTATCCGGTTCATCTCATTGGGATTGGTTAGAGAGTGGGTGCAGCCTACGGAGGGTGAGCAGAAGCATGGTGGGGCATTGCCTCACCCGGGAAGTGCAAGGGGTTGGGAAACTCCTTCCCCTAGCCAAGGGAAGCCATGAGGGACAGTGCCCTGAGGGACAATGCTATCTGGCCCAGATACTACATTTTTCCCATGGATTTGCAGCCCACAGAGCAGAAGATTCCCTCGGGTGCCTATACCACCAGGGCCCTGGGTTTCAAACATAAAACTGGGCAGGTATTTGGGCAGACACTGAGCTAGCTGCAGGAGTTTTTTTATTGTTGTTGTTGCTGTTGTTGTTGTTGTTTTGTACCCCACTGGCACCTGAAACTCCAGCGAGACAGAAACATTCACTCCCCTGGAAAGGGGGCTGAAGCCAGGAAGCCAAGTGGTCTTGCTCAGCAGGTCCCACCCCTCATGGACCCAGCAAGCTAATATCCACTGGCTTGAAATTCTCACTGCCAGCCCAGAAGTCTGAAGTTGACCTGGGTTGCTCAAGCTTGTTGGGGTAAGGGGCACCCACCATTACTAAGGCTTGAGTAGGCAGTTTTCCCCTCACAGTGTAAACAAAGCTGCCTGGAAGTTCAAACTGGGCAGAATGCACCGCAGTGTAAAGCCACTGTAGCCAGACTGCCTCTCTAGATTCCTCCTCTCTGGACAGGGCATCTCTGAAAGAAAGGCAGCAGCCCCAGTCAGGAGCTTATGCATAAAACTCCTGTCTCCCTGGGACAGAACACAAGGGAGAAGAGGTGGCTATGGGCACAGCTTCAGCAGACTTAAACGTTCCTGCCTGCCAGCTCTGAAGACAGCAGCGGATCTCCCAGCACAGTACTAGAGCACTGCTAAGGGACAGACTGCCTCCTCGAGTGGGTCCCTGACCCCCGTGCTTCCTAATGGAGAGACACCTCCCAGCAGGGGTCGACAGACATCTCATATAGGAGAGCTCTGGCTGGCATCTGGTGGGTGCCCCTCTGGGACAAAGCTTCCAGAGAAAGGAACAGGCAGCAATCTTTGCTGTTCTGCAGCCTCCACTGGTGATACCCAGGCAAACAGGGTCTGGAGTGGACCTCCAGCAAACTCCAGCAGACCCGCAGAAGAGGGGCCTGACTGTTAGAAGGAAAACTAACAAACAGAAAGCAGTAACATCAACATCAACAAAAAGGACACCCATGCAAAAACCCCATCCAAAGGTCATCAGCATCAAAGATCAAAGGTAAGTAAATCCACAAAGATGAGGAAAAACCAGTGCAAAAATGCTGAAAATTCCAAAAACCAGAATGCCTCTTCTCCTCCAAAGGATCACAACTCCTCTCCAGCAAGGGAACAAAACTAGATGGAGGATGAGTTTGATGAATTGAAAGAAGTAGGCTTCAGAAGGTGGGTAATAACAAACTCCTCCAAGCTTAAGGAGCATGTTCTAACCCAATGCAAGGAAGCTAAAAACCTTGATAAAAGGTTACAGGAACTGCTAACTAGAATGACCAGTTTAGAGAAGAACATAAATGACCTGATGGAGCTGAAAAACACAGCACGAGAACTTCGTGAAGCATACACAAGTATCAATAGCCAAATCAATCAAGCAGAAGAAAGGATATCAGAGATTGAATATCAACTTAATGAAATAAAGCATGAAGACAAGATTAGAGAAAAAAGAATGAAAAGGAACAAACAAATCCTCCAAGAAATATGGGACTATGTGAAAAGACCAAACCTACGATTGATTGGGGTACCTGAAAGTGATGAGGAGAATGGAGCCAAGTTGGAAAATACACTTCAGGATATTATCCAGGAGAACTTCCCTAACCTAGCAAGACAGGCCAACATTCAAATTCAGGAAATACAGAGAACACCACAAAGATACTCCTCAAGAAAAGCAACCCTAAGACACATAATCATCAGATCCAGAGTTGAAACGAAGAAAAAAATGTTCAGGGCACCCAGAAAGGTCAGATTACCCACAAAGGGAAGCCCATCAGACTAACAGTGAATCTCTCTGCAGAAACCCTCCAAACCAGAAGAGAGTGGGGACTAATATTCAACATTCTTAGAGAAAAGAATTTTCAACCCAGAATTTCAGATCCAGCCAAAGTAAGCTTCATAAGTGAAGGAGAAATAAAATCCTTTATGGAGAAGAAAATGCTGAGGGATTTTGTCACCACTAGGCCTGCCTTACAAGAGCTCCTGAAGGAAGCACTAAATATGGAAAGGAAGGAGCAGTACCAGTCACTGCAAAAACATACCAAAATATAAAGACCAACGACACTATGAAGAAACTGCATCAACTGATGTGCAAAATAACCAGCTAGCATCATGATGACAGGATCAAATTCACACATAACATTAACTTTAAATGTAAGTGGGCTAAATGCCCCAATTAAAAGACACAGACTGGCAAATTGGATAAAGAGTCAAGACCCATCGGTATACTATATTCAGGAGACCCATCTCATGTACAAAGACACACCCAGGCTCAAAATAAAGGGATGGAGGAATATTACCAGCAAATGGAAAGCAAAACAAAGCAGAGGTTGCAATCCTAGTCTTTGATAAAACAGACTTTAAACCAACGAAGATCAAAAAAGGCAAAGAAGGGCATTACATAATGGTAAAGGGATCAATACAAAGAGAAGAGCTAACTATTCTCAATATATATGTACCCAATACAGGAGCACCCAGATTCATAAAGAATGTTCTTAGAGATCTATGAAGAGACTTAGACTCCCACACAATAATAGTGGGAGACTTTAACACCCCACTGTCAATATTAGACAGATCAACGAAACAGAAAATTAACAAGGATATCCAGGACTTGAACTCAGTTCTGGACCAAGCAGACCTAATGGACATCTGCAGAACTCTCCACCCCATATCAACAGAATATACATTCTTCTCAGCACCACATCACACTTATTCTAAAATTGATCACATAATCGGAAGTAAAACACTCCTCACCAAATGCAAGAGAATGGAAATCATAACAAACAGTCTCTCAGACCACAGTGCAATCAAATTAGAACCTAGGATTAAGAAACTCACTCAAAACCACACAACTGCATGGAAACTGAACAATCTGCTCCTGGGTAAATAGCAAAATTAAGGCAGAAATAAATAAGTTCTTTGAAACCAATGAGAACAAAGACACAACATGCCAGAACCTCTGGGACACAGCTAAAGGAGTATTTAGAGGGAAATTTATAGCACTAAATGCCCACATAAGAAAGAGGGAAAGATCTAAAATCGACACCCTAATATCACAATTAAAAGATCTAGAGAGGCAAGAGCAAACAAATTCAAAAGCTAGCAGAAGACAAGAAATAACTAAGATCAGAGCAGAACTGAAGGAGATAGAGAAACAAAAAAACCCTTCAAAAAATCAGTGAATCTAGGAGCTGGTTTTCTGAAAAGATTAACAAAATAGATAGATCACTAGCCAGACTAATAAAGAAGGAAAGAGAGAGGAATCAAATAGACACAATAAAGAATGATAAAGGGGCTATCACCACTGATACCACAGAAATACAAACTACCATCAGAGAATACCATAAACACCTCTATGCAAATAAACTAGAAAATCTAGAAGAAATGGATAAATTCCTGGACACATACACCCTCCCAAGACTAAACCAGGAAGAAATCGAATCCCTGAATAAACCAATAACAAGTTCTGAAGTTGATGCAGTAATTAATAGCCTACCAACCAAAAAATGCCCAAGTCGAGACGGATTCACAGCTGAATTCTACCAGAGATACAAAGAGGTGCTAGTACCATTCCTTCTGAAACTATTCCGATCAATAGAAAAAGGAGAATCCTCCCTAATTCATTTTATAAGGCCAGCATCATCCTGATACCAAAACCCTGCAGAGACACAACAAAAAAAGGAAAATTTCAGGCCAATATCCCTGATGAACATCAACGTGAAAATCCTCAATAAAATACTGGCAAACTGAATCCAGCAGCACATCAAAAAGCTTATCCACCATGATCAAGTCGGCTTCATCCCTGGGATGCAAGGTTGGTTCAACATATGCAAATCAATAAATGTAATCCATCGCATAAACAGAACTAATGACAAAAACCACATGATTATCTCAATAGATGTAGAAAAGGCCATTGATAAAATTCAACACCTGTTCATGCTAAAAACACTCAATAAACTAGGTATTGTTGGTACATATCTCAAAATAATAAGAGCTATTCATTACAAACCCACAGCCAATATCATACTGAATGGGCAAAAGCTGGAAGCATTCCCTTTGAAAACCAGCACAAGACAAGGATGCCCTCTCTCACCACTCCTATTCAACATAGTATTGGAAGTTCTGACCAGGGCAATTAGGCAAGAGAAAGAAATAAAGGGTATTCATATAGGAAGAGAGGAAGTCAAATGGTCTCTGTTTGTAAATGACATGATAGTGTATTTAGAAAACCCCATCGCCTCAGCCCAAAAACTTCTTAAGCTGATAAGCAACTTCAGCAAAATCTCAGGATACAAAATCAATGAGCAAAAATCACAAGCATTCCTATACACCAATAATAGAAAAACAGAGAGCCAAATCATGAGTGAACTCCCATTCACAATTGCTACAAATTGTGAATTGATAATAGGAGGGCTAATACGCCTCCTAGTTTGTTGGGAATGGACCGTAGGATTGCATAGGCGAATAGAAAGTAACATTCGGGTTTAATGTGGGGTGGGGTGTTTAGGGGGTTGGCTAGGGTATAGTTGTCTGGGTCGCCTAGAAGGTCGGGTGAGAATAGTACCAGTGTTATTAGGGCGAGGAGGAAGAGAAATAGGCCTAGGATGTCTTTAGTTGTGTAGTAGGGGTGGAAGGTAATTTTGTCATGTTTGTAGACATGGGAATACAACTTACAAGGGATGTGAAGGACTTCTTCAAGGAGAACTACAAACCACTGTTCCAAGGAAATAAGAGAAGACACAAGCAAATGGAAAAACAGTACATGCTCATGGATAGGAAGAATCAATATCATGAAAATGGCCATACTGCCCAAAGTCATTTATAGATTCAATGCTAGCTCTAGGATCATCCTGATAAACTTTCTCTTTGACCCTTTTGAATGACGACAATGTTCTACCCTCTTCTATTCATTCTCTATGATTCAGTCTTCTTTTCCAGAAGTCATAACTTCCATTTCAGGTGGTGCAGTTCAGTTTATACTCTAAGCCAGGATCTGGATCCAGCACGGGTGCTATGATCCCAAAACCTGCTGACCTCTATCATTCCATTTCTCTCTGACCACACCTAACTGCTCTCTGCTTTTGTCCAGACCTCTTGCCAGGCATTCCAATATGTTCTTATTTCTAATTCATGTAGATGACACATCTATATCACATCACGAGACATATTCTACATCCAATTCATAATTCACCCTTCAAGTTCTCAGGTTCATCAACTTCCCCCTGATTTTTCCTAGTGCCAATTCAAGTGCCCTCCAGGAGGGTGGTCTTCTGAAATCTATAGTAACAGTTTTACAGTACCAAAATATTTCAAGTGGACAATGGAAAAAAATCACTATAATTTACTACAAGGGAGAAGGAAAGCTTTTGAATTAAAGCCTTATTTATGTCAGCATTTCTAAAAATGTTTAATTCTGGATAAAAATTGTTGTGTCTTAACATTCTGGAAGCATTAAAGTCATAACAAGATTTATTATATTTTTATTCAATTCAGTGGCATTGGACGTCAATGCCACACCTTCATGAGTTTTGTATGCCATGTATATTCCAGCAGAATAATAGTGCTCAAAGATTCAGAGTTTGTTTATATATGGGCTGCCAAAATGTATAAAACACTATAGGTGTCAAATATTGTTGTTACTAAAGCAAATATGATCAGGTACTTCTTTCATGAAGCATAGCCGCAAAAGGACAACATTCTAAAGTCAAATATGGCTTGTAACCAATGAACGACTCTTCCATGTTAATTAGTGGTCATATATCTTTGAGTTTAATTAACTTGGAGAATACATAGGTTAAGTATTGGATTTATGTTAATTTAGTGATTTTATGTCTCTGAGCCTGAGTAATTTGAAGAATACATCGATATATAGGCTTAACTGTGCGATTGGTTCAGAGATTACTTCTGATTACAAAGAATTGCTTTTGATATATTTTTCATTATTTTTAATTTTTTTAATTTTTTTTTAGATTGAGTCTCGCTCTGTTGCCCATGCTGGAGTGTAGTGGTGTGGTCTCAGCTCACTGCAACCTTCGCCTCCTGGGTTCAAGCAATTCTCCTGCCTCAGCCTCTGAAGTAGCTGGGACTACAGGTGCACACCATGCCTGGCTAATTTTTGTATTTTTTTTTTTTTTGATAGAGACAGGGTTTCACCATGTTGGCCAGGCTGGTCTTGAACTCCTGACCTCAGGTGATCTGCCCTCCCTGGTCTCCCAAAGTGCTGGGATTACAGGCGTGAGCCACTGTGCCCGGCCTTGAATTTGCATTTCTATATGCCATAGTCACAGGCTAGAAAAACAAAACAAAACAATAATTAAACCAATTTGGCCATTCTGCTAGGGCTTAGTCTTTTCTGTTTTGGAGGGAGATGTTGAGGAATAGAGGATGGAAGAGAAAAAAATGGATTTAGGTCATTCAAGGGAGAATCAAATTCAGCTGCAGTTAAGCAAATTAATTACTCAATTACATGCCACACTTTTGAACTCTTCTATAGTATGTATCCTTTGTCATTCTAGCTTGAGTCTCATGTGCACCATCAGTACAATTTATGACCCACTACTATTTTAGTTTGTTATTCATCTTTTAAAATAAATTTTCCTGTGCATGAGACTGTGTCTTTCCTCTTTGCAAGAGTGATTGTAGATATTTAGGGGACACATGCCCACAAAACGGGGAGAAGTTATATGTTGAATATAAATATGGGGTCTACATTTTTAAAAATGTAATAAGTATCTATTGGAATGATTTGGTTATATTTTCTAGAAGATCTGAAAGTTTCAGTTTCTATAATAAGATAGAATTAATTTCAAAGAAAAATAATATTTGGAGTCTGAATAGAGAAGTATTGTGCATGTAGGAAAACTTCTGTGGTCAATGATATGCAATAAGATGATTTAGTATCAGCCTTACTTCCCCTAGGAGAAAAGCTTTTGGTAGCTGTTGTATGATTAAAGTATATTTTTCTATTAGTCTGTTCTCATGCTGCAAATAAAGACATACCAGAGGCTGGGTAATTTATAAAAGAAAGAAATTTAATGGACTCACAGTTCCACATGGCTGGAGATGCCTCACAATCATGGAAGAAGGCAAAGAAGAAATGAAGTCGGGAGGAGCCAAGATGGCCGAATAGGAACAACTCCGGTCTACAGCTCCCAGCGTGAGTGACGCAGAAGACGGGTGATTTCCGCATTTCCATCTGAGGTACCGGGTTCATCTCACTAGGGAGTGCCAGACAGTGGGCGCAGGTCAGTGGGTGCGCACACCGTGCGCGAGCCGAAGCAGGGCGAGGCATTGCCTCACTTGGGAAGTGCAAGGGGTCAGGGAGTTCCCTTTCCTAGTCAAAGAAAGGGGTGACTGACGGCACCTGGAAAATCGGGTCACTCCCACCCAAATACTGCGCTTTTCTGACGGGCTTAAAAAACGGCGCACCACGAGATTATATCACCCACCTGGCTCGGAGGGTCCTACGCCCACGGAGTCTCGCTGATTGCTAGCACAGCAGTCTGAGATCAAACTGCAAGGCGGCAGCGAGGCTGGGGGAGGGGCGCCCACCATTGCCCAGGCTTGCTTAGGTAAACAAAGTAGCCTGGAAGCTCGAAGTGGGTGGAGCCCACCACAGCTCAAGGAGGCCTGCTGCCTCTGTAGGCTCCACCTCTGGGGGCAGGGCACAGACAAACAAAAAGACAGCAGTAACCTCTGCAGACTTAAATGTCCCTGTCTGACAGCTTTGAAGACAGCAGTGGTTCTCCCAGTACGCAGCTGGAGATCTGAGAACAGGCAGACTGCCTCGTCAAGTGGGTCCCTGACCCCTGCCCCGACCCCCGAGCAGCCTAACTGGGAGGCACCCCCCAGCAGGGGCACACTGACACCTCACACGGCAGGGTACTCCAACAGACGTGCAGCTGAGGGTCCTGTCTTTTAGAAGGAAAACTGACAAACAGAAAGGACATCCACACCAAAAACCCATCTGTACATCACCATCATCAAAGACCAAAAGTAGATAAACCCACAAAGATGGGGAAAAAACAGAACAGAAAAACTGGAAACTCTAAAAAGCAGAGCACCTCTCCTCCTCCAAAGGAATGCAGTTCCTCACCAGCAACGGAACAAAGCTGGACTGAGAATGACTTTGACGAGCTGAGAGAAGAAGGCTTCAGACGATCAAATTACTCTGAGCTATGGGAGGACATTCAAACCAAAGGCAAAGAAGTTGAAAACTTTGAAAAAAATTTAGAAGAATGTATAACTAGAATAACCTATACAGAGAAGTGCTTAAAGGAGCTGATGGAGCTGAAAACCAAGGCTTGAGAACTACGTGAAGAATGCAGAAGCCTCAGGAGCCGATCTGATCAACTGGAAGAAAGGGTATCAGCAATGGAAGATGAAATGAATGAAATGAAGCGAGAAGGGAAGTTTAGAGAAAAAAGAATAAAAAGAAATGAGCAAAGCCTCCCAGAAATATGGGACTATGTGAAAAGACCAAATCTACGTCTGATTGGTGTACCTGAAAGTGACGGGGAGAATGGAACCAAGTTGGAAAACACTCTGCAGGATATTATCCAGGAGAACTTCCCCAATCTAGCAAGGCAGGCCAACGTTCAGATTCAGGAAATACAGAGAACGCCACAAAGATACTCCTTGAGAAGAGCAACCCCAAGACACATAATTGTCAGATTCACCAAAGTTGAAATGAAGGAAAAAATGTTAAGAGCAGCCAGAGAGAAAGGTCGGGTTACCCTCAAAGGGAAGCCCATCAGACTAACAGCTGATCTCTCAGCAGAAACCCTACAAGCCAGAAGAGAGTGGGGGCCAATATTCAACATTCTTAAAGAAAAGAATTTTCAACCCAGAATTTCATACCCAGCCAAACTAAGCTTCATAAGTGAAGGAGAAATAAAATACTTTACAGACAAGCAAATGCTGAGAGATTTTGTCACCACCAGGCCTGCCCTAAAAGAGCTCCTGAAGGAAGCGCTAAACATGGAAAGGAACAACCAGTACCAGCCGCTGCAAAATCATGCCAAAATGTAAAGACCATCGAGACTAGGAAGAAACTGCATCAACTAATGAGCAAAATAACCAGCTAACATCATAATGACAGGATCAAATTCACACATAACAATATTAACTTTAAATGTAAATGGACTAAATGCTCCAATTAAAAGATACAGACTGGCAAATTGGATAAAGAGTCAAGACCCATCAGTGTGCTGTATTCAGGAAACCCATCTCACGTGCAGAGACACATAGGCTCAAAATAAAAGGATGGAGGAAGATCTACCAAGCAAATGGAAAACAAAAAAAGGCAGGGGTTGCAATCCTAGTCTCGGATAAAACAGACTTTAAACCAACAAAGATCAAAAGAGACAAAGAAGGCCATTACATAATGGTAAAGGGATCAATTCAACAAGAAGAGCTAACTATCCTAAATATATATGCACCCAATACAGGAGCACCCAGATTCATAAAGCAAGTCCTGAGTGACCTACAAAGAGACTTAGACTCCCACACATTAATAATGGGAGACTTTAACACCCCACTGTCAACATTAGACAGACCAACGAGACAGAAAGTCAACAAGGATACCCAGGAATTGAACTCAGCTCTGCACCAAGTGGACCTAATAGACATCTACAGAACTCTCCACCCCAAATCAACAGAATATACATTTTTTTCAGCACCACACCTATTCCAAAATTGACCACATACTTGGAAGTAAAGCTCTCCTCAGCAAATGTAAAAGAACAGAAATTATAACAAACTATCTCTCAGACCACAGTGCAATCGAACTCAGGATTAAGAATCTCACTCAAAACTGCTCAACTACATGGAAACTGAACAACCTGCTCCTGAATGACTACTGGGTACATAACGAAATGAAGGCAGAAATAAAGATGTTCTTTGAAACCAATGAGAACAAAGACACAACATACCAGAATCTCTGGGACGCATTCAAAGCAGTGTGTAGAGGGAAATTTATAGCACTAAATGCCCACAAGAGAAAGCAGGAAAGATCCAAAACTGACACCCTAACATCACAATTAAAAGAACTAGAAAAGCAAGAGCAGATACATTCAAAAGCTAGCAGAAGGCAAGAAATAACTAAAATCAGAGCAGAACTGAAGGAAATAGAGACACAAAAAACCCTTCAAAAAATTAATGAATCCAGGAGCTGGGTTTTTGAAAGGATCAACAAAATAGATAAACTGCTAGCAAGACTAATAAAGAAAAAAAGAGAGAAGAATCAAATATATGCAATAAAAATGATAAAGGGGATATCACCACCGATCCCACAGAAATACAAACTACCATCAGAGAATACTACAAACACCTCTACACAAATAAACTAGAAAATCTAGAAGAAATGGATAAATTCCTCAAGACATACACTCTCCCAAGACTAAACCAGGAAGAAGTTGAATCTCTGAATAGACCAATAACAGGATCTGAAATTGTGGCAATAATCAATAGCTTACCAACCAAAAAGTGTCCAGGACCGGATGGATTCACAGCCGAATTCTACCAGAGGTACAAGGAGGAACTGGTACCATTCCTTCTGAAACTATTCCAATCAATAGAAAAAGAGGGAATCCTCCCTAACTCATTTTATGAGGCCAGCATCATTCTGATACCAAAGCCTGGCAGAGACACAACCAAAAAAGAGAATTTTAGACCAATATCCTTGATGAACCTTGATGCAAAAATCCTCAATAAAATACTGGCAAAACGAATCCAGCAGCACATCAAAAAGCTTTTCCACCATGATCAAGTGGGCTTCATCCCTGGGATGCAAGGCTGGTTCAATATATGCAAATCAATAAATGTAATCCAGCATATAAACAGAGCCAAAGACAAAAACCACATGATTATCTCAATAGATGCAGAAAAGGCCTTTGACAAAATTCAACAACCCTTCATGCTAAAAACTCTCAATAAATTAGGTATTGATGGGACGTATTTCAAAATAATAAGAGCTATCTATGACAAACCCACAGCCAATATCATACTGAATGGGCAAAAACTGGAAGCATTCCCTTTGAAAACTGGCACAAGACAGGGATGCCCTCTCTCACCACTCCTATTCAACATAGTGTTGGAAGTTCTGGCCAGGGCAATCAGGCAGGAGAAAGAAACAAAGGGTATTCAATTAGAAAAAGAGGAAGTCAAATTGTCCCTGTTTGCAGATGACATGATTGTATATTTTGAAAACCCCATTGTCTCAGCCCAAAATCTCCTTAAGCTGATAAGCAACTTCAGCAAAGTCTCAGGATACAAAATCAATGTACAAAAATCACAAGCATTCTTATACACCAACAACAGACAAACAGAGAGCCAAATCATGAGTGAACTCCCATTCACAATTGCTTCAAAGAGAATAAAATACCTAGGAATCCAACTTACAAGGGATGTGAAGGACCTCTTCAAGGAGAACTACAAACAACTGCTCAAGGAAATAAAAGAGGATACAAACAAATGGAAGAACATTCCATGCTCATGGGTAGGAAGAATCAATATCGTGAAAATGGCCATACTTCCCAAGGTAATTTACATATTCAATGCCATCCCCATCAAGCTACCAATGACTTTCTTCACAGAACTGGAAAAAACTACTTTAAAGTTCATATGGAACCAAGAAAGAGCCCGCATCGCCAAGTCAATCCTAAGCCAAAAGAACAAAGCTGGAGGCATCACGCTACCTGACTTCAAACTATACTACAAGGCTACAGTAACCAAAACAGCATGGTACTGGTACCAAAACAGAGATATAGATCAATGGAACAGAACAGAGCCCTCAGAAATAACGCCGCATATCTATAACTATCTGATCTTCGACAAACCTGAGAAAAACAAGCAGTGGGGAAAGGATTCCCTATTTAATAAATGGTGCTGGGACAACTGGCTAGCCATATGCAGAAAGCTGAAACTGGATCCCTTCCTTACACCTTATACAAAAATTAATTCAAGATGGATTAAAGACTTAAACGTTAGACCTAAAACCATAAAAACCCTAGAAGAAAACCTAGGCAATACCATTCAGGACATAGGCATGGGCAAGGACTTCATGTCTAAAACACCAAAAGCAATGGCAACAAAAGACAAAATTGACAAATGGGATCTAATTGAACTAAAGAGCTTCTGTATAGCAAAAGAAACTACCATCAGAGTGAACAGGCAACCTACAAAATGGGAGAAAATTTTTGCAACCTACTCATCTGACAAAGGGCTAATATCCAGAATCTACAATGAACTCAGACAAATTTACAAGAAAAAAACAAACAACCCCATCAAAAAGTGGGTGAAGGACATGAACAGACACTTCTCAAAAGAAGACATTTATGCAGCCAAAAAACACATGAAAAAATGCTCATCATCACTGGTCATTAGAGAAATGCAAATCAAAACCACAATGAGATACCATCTCACACCAGTTAGAATGGCAATCATTAAAAAGTCAGGAAACAACAGGTGCTGGAGAGGATGTGGAGAAATAGGAACACTTTTACACTGTTGGTGGGACTGTAAACTAGTTCAACCTTTGTGGAAGTCAGTGTGGCGATTCCTCAGGGATCTAGAACTAGAAATACCATTTGACCCAGCCATCCCATTACTGGGTATATACCCAAAGGACCATAAATCATGCTGCTATAAAGACACACGGACATGTATGTTTATTGTGGCACTATTCACAATAGCAAAGACTTGAAACCAACCCAAATGTCCATCAATGATAGACTGGATTAAGAAAATGTGGCACATATACACCATGGAATACTATGCAGCCATAAAAATGATGAGTTCATGTCCTTTGTAGGGACATGGATGAAATTGGAAATCATCATTCTCAGTAAACTATCACAAGAACAAAAAACCAAACACCGCATATTCTCACTCATAGGTGGGAATTGAACAATGAGATCACATGGACACAGGAAGGGGAACATCACACTCTGGGGACTGTTGTGGGGTTGGGGGAGGGGGGAGGGATAGCATTGGGAGATATACCTAATGCTAGATGACAAGTTAGTGGGTGCAGCGCACCAGTGTGGCACATGTATACATATGTAACTAACCTGCACAATGTGCACGTGTACCCTAAAACTTAAAGTATAATAATAAAAGAAAAAAAAAGAAACAAAGTCATGTCTTACATGGCAGCAGGCAGGAGAACATGTGTGGGGGATCTCCCCTTTCTAAAACCATCAGATCTTGTGAGACTTATTTACCATCACAAGAACAGTATGAGAAAGACCTGCCCCCATGATTCAATTTTCTCCCACTAGGTCCCGCTCACAACACGTGGGAATTATGGGAACTACAATTCAAGATGAGATTTGGGTGGGGACACAGCCAAATGACATCAACTTTTAATGTCACAAAATATTAAAGAAACTTTTGAATGCATTTTGTCCATATAATGCATGCAGCAATCTATGCCTAGTGGATGCAGCAGAGCATTGAAAGGTGTGCCCCAGAAAGCACTCAGATACCACTAACCCCTGGCTGCACTTACAGAAGGCCCAATCTGTGCACTGATTGCAAAGTCATGTCTCAATAGTGTAGATTTTATAAGAGAAAAAAACCGCTTGCAAAGAATGGCATTCATAATCTCACAGGCTGAAACTCGGGGACTCTTCAGAAATTCTTAATACCGGGCAACAGGTAGTTATGACTATTCATCTAGCAATAATGTCCAGGAGTTGTATCGTAGTCAGATACTTCAAGGATATATTTGACTGCTACAATATTTACATATCATTTAAATTGGATGTCACCAAGCACTCAATTATTAGGTCTTTACTACTTGTAAAACACCGAATTGGGAGCTAAGAAGGCAAAATTAAATATATAGGAATCCATTTCCAAAAGATAATCATGTTTTAATTTAAGAAAGTCAATGGGAAAGACTTTAAGAAATCTACAAAGGAATTAGAGTTTAAAAAAAACAAAAGATTTGGGATAACAGGGAATTCTAGAATCTTCATTGCTTTATTGCTCAGGTACCCTTGTTCTTCATGGTTCTCTTTAAAGAAAGTTTCCCTTCTCCATGACAGTGTTTGAAGTCATCTCTTTTGGTTCTATTCTCTGTTTGTGATCCTGTCTGCACAACCTTCCTCCAACTTACCTCTGCTGTCTTGATTCTTTTCCTTTCTTGCCCATGTCTCTGGACAGCCAGCCCTGTGGCTGAAGATGCTTTGAGCCCCACCAATGAATGAGGTGTGGAGGAAAGTGCGGAGCTAGTTTGTTACACTTATAACTAGGCATTGTCTGCTGTATGAATGAGACTGTATATAGAAAAATTAAAAGATCTGATTTTTGTTTACTTGTTATGTAACTTCATCCTTTTTTCATGTCTGTATGTTTTAAATTTATCTACAGTTTATAGCACATGATAACAACTCATAATGATTTTCCTGGCAGTTTCATTTAGGATAATCACTTAGCTTCTTCAGCATATCAGCCATAATAGAAGTTGCCTTTTTCTTCCCAGAAACTGAACAGTAAAAAATCATTCCATATACACACAAAATTGGATTTTACTCAGATTTCCCCATATCCCACAGATGTCTAGGACTTTTCATCTTTATGTTAATTCAAAGTACTTTTGGTACAATCACAATTTCTTAAACTCATGAGATTGAAAGTCAACCAATTTCTTTGCCTGTATTTAAAAAATAACCTACCTGAATTAAGCCTTGTAATTTCTCCTTAAAACTTCCAATCTATCCTTTAATGCACAAATAAAAGTATATTTCAGGGACTTCTTGTTTCTCTGACAGAATTTTATGGTGAAAAACACTGGCCACGTACTGTTGAAATGAATAGTTTCCCCATTGGTACATTATGTAATAAGCTACAATCTCAGAGCAAACATCTGTCCTATGGAAACACCACGTGTAGAATTCTGAGGTCAAGTTCTGTTAAATGGATGTTCTCCAAAGTCATAGTTTCTTTCATAATAAATGACATACAAATGTCAACTTTATTCCGTACTTAACAGCTACACATCTATTATTATTTTGACCCTACAATAACATTTCCTTATGATGATGCCATTATTTTAAGTGTATAACATATCCAGTATGCTGGGGATCAAAGAGCAGGCTGCCTCTTCTGTTTTTTCTTTTTCAGAATATTCTGGGCAATGATTTCTTTTCTACTGCTACTTTTGGGTTTAGTTTGTTCTTCTTTTTCTAGCTCCTTAAGGTGCAAAGTTAGGTTATTAATTTGAGATCTTCTTTTTATATATAGGCATTTATAGCTATAAATATCTCTACAATCACTGCTTAGCTGCATCCCATAAATTTTGGTATGTTGCATTTTTGTTTTAATTTCTCTCAAGCATTTTCTAATTTCCGTTGTGATTTCTTCTTTGAATCATTGGTTATTTGAGAGTGTTATTTAATTTCTACATATTTGTGAATTTTCCATATTTCCTTCAGTGATTAACTTCTAGTTTCATTCCATTGTGGTTGGAAAAGGTACTTTGCATGGTTTTAATCTTTGTAAACTTATTGAAACTTGTCTCATTGCCTAACGTGTGGTCTATCCTGAAAAATGTTGTGTGCACTTAAGAAGAACGTGTATTGTGCTGTTGCTGAACAGAGCATTCATTAGATTTCTGTGAGGTTGGAATATTGATTTCTGATAAAGTGACAAGAACAATTCAGTAGAGAAGGGATAATATTTTCAACAAATAGTGCTGGGTCAATTTAATATCAATATAGTTTTAAAAATGAACTCCTATTTATACCTGGCACAACACACAAAAGTTAATTTAAAATGGATCACACACATAAATATAAAACCTAAAACTATAAATGTGAAACAGAAAAATTTTTTGACCTTAGGTTAGGCAAAAGTTTATTAGAAATTATACCAAAAGCATGATTCATAAAAGAAAAACTGGATAAATTGAACTTCAAAATTAAAAACATTTATTTTTCACAAAAGAAGCCTCATACTGGGAGAAAAATATTTATATGTCATATAGCTGACAAAAGATGTGTATCAAGAATTTCTAAATAACTCTAAAAAAAGTAGCAATAAGAAAATTTTAGAAAACCCACTTTAAAAACTGACAAAAGATTTAAACAGACATATCATCAAAGAAGTTATACAGGTAGTAAATAAGCACATGAAAAGATGCTCAAAATCAGCAATCAGTAGGGAGATGCACATTGAAACCACGATGAATAGCACTACACACCTATTAAGACTGCTAAAGTTTAAAAGTCTAATCACACCAAGTGCTGACGAGGATGTAGAGAGACTGGGACTCTCATACACTATTGGTGCAAATGTAAAATAGTATAACCACTTTAGAAAACTGTTTGACAATATTTTAAAAAGTTAAACATGACCTATCACATGATCCAGCCATTTCATGTCTAGGTATATACCTAAGACAAAGAAAGCACATGTCTACGCAAAGACTTATGCATGAACATTCATTGCAGCTTTGCTTGTAATAGCTAAAAACTGGAAACAACTCCCATGTTCATCAACAAGCAAATAGATAAACAAATTGTGGTGTAACCATATAAGACAGCACTACTCAGCAACAAAAGAGAATGGAACATTGATACACATAACACTGACAAGTCTCAAAATATTAATATTTTGTGATGTGTGCTAAACTAAAGAAGCTGGTAATATTGATACATATATACATACTATCTGATTCCACTCATGTAAAATTCTAGGAAATGTTCATTAATCTACAGCAACAGAAAGCAGATCAGTGGTTCAGTGGTTTCCTGGGTTTGATTGTGGGAGAGAGAGAAGGGGAAAGGATTATAAAGAGCCTCAAGGAAACTTAGGGGAGTGATGGATATGTTCATTATCATGATTGTGGTTATATGGATTTATAGAATTCCATGTAAAAAATAATCTATTGTATGCCAATAATATCTCAATAAAACTGTTTTAAAAAATAATAAATAGAATCATGTCACTTCCGTGATTAAAATTCTTCAAAGCCTCCATGATCTGAGAAAAAAGTCAGCTCCCTGGCATGTCATACAACGTTTTTGATGATGTGGTCTCTTGTAATTTCTCCACATACATCTACTGTTCCCATGACGTGGAACAACGTGGAGCCCCCTAAAAAGTCATAACTTTTAAAGCCTGCTCACTGGGCAAACATTGCTTTTTCCTGGGTTTCAAGCCTCTACCTCGCTTACATAACAGACAGACACGTGCTTATCCTTTGAGATTCAGTTCAAATCACTCTTGTCGTTTCCTCGCCGATTCACCAAGCAGTGAGGGCCTGCCTTTTCTGTAATCCCAAGGCACACTGTTTTAGCTACTCTGCTTACACTTTTCGTAGACCGAATTTGTTTACCTTTTAGTCTTCTCCATTAGATCATGAGCCTTTGAGGGCAGCTATTCTGCTTTGACTTTCTTCCAGGCAGGCAGCAGAATTCAATCTTTTTTTGTTGTTGTTGTTGAATGTTTGATCTCAAGACTAATAAGGCAGAAAAATAAACTGTGTGTATGAAATCATGGTACATCAGAGCCAACTATTGTGACTGTTCTAAATATGTTCTGAAGATAGAAATTATTGCAGAAACCTTCTAAGCATCTCTCATAGAAAGGAGAAACAGGTTTATATCACACTTTCCATCAATAAATTATTCCACAGGCATCATCACCTAGATTATTTGTACCTCTCTTTGAGCCCAGTGAGATCTTGATGTTCAAACATCTCAAGTGTCCTACCTCCCCTGTTACTGAACTTAAAACAAATTTATTTGATTATTATATTGCCAGAGTTTTTAGGTGGAAAAATGACTATAAAACTTCTCATAAGGGCATAAAATTGACTTAAAACCAACAGTGGTGGTATAATTAAATTTTTATTCATTTTGCCACATTTTCTTTAGGTATTTTTTAAAAACAATACAATACTTTAAAAATATTTCCTGCTTCCTGGTTTTTCCACTTTGACTTTGTAAAATGGCTTTTCTTTCTTAATTGAAAGGGCTGCTAGAGGATAAAGAGGTAGTAATACAATCAGGCCACACTTTTTCAAATTTTGTTCTTTATTGCTTTCTACCTTAATGAAAACATTCTCACACTAAGCCTTAGTGATATCAAAGAACAACACAGCATTGTATTTAGCATTAGTTTAAATCAAAGAGAACAATTTTGTTGCTCTTTAAGGAATCTGAAAGCAAAATAAATCTATAATTTTTCATGTTTATATTTGGCACAGAAATATAATGTTTACAATTAAATTTGCTGTTAATTGCATCATAATTATTTTCATCTATTGAGTCATGTGAGAAAGGAACCTTCTCTTTAAGTGAGCTTGAAAGGCAAAATGACTGGGAAAATTCAGAAGGGACAAAGTTACAAAATCAGCTTCAGAAAAGAGACTCCTAATCCAATTGATTATGCCTCAGAGAGTCTGTGAGTTCCTTTTCCAGAGCTGAGCAATGCTTGTCTGCTCAGCTTTAAATAACTGTAAAATTCAAACTGATGGAACTACTCCAACCTGTGGACAGCATGATTAATTCAAAGAACTTTGGCATGGTAACAAAGTCAAGTGTTTCTCACTGTGAGAAATTTTCAACTTATTTCATGGATGAGACCAAACAGATTTGGAAGTACTTTGCTTCTATGGGAATAGCATTAGAGAGGGAATAGCAATAGCATGGTAAGAAAGAAGGCTGGAAAAGAACTGTCTCTGCTGGTGGTTTCTCAATAGAGTTTCACTGAGAGCTTTGAAAAGGTTTGAGGAATTGTAGACAACAGGTGGGGAGTAAACCCTTGAAGTTTGTTATACTGCAGATAGGTGACTGATTAGTCAAGCACCAGTGTTGACCCAATTATTCACTACACACTGAGCATTTATGATATGCAAGGTGGTGCTAGGGATGCAGAGTGCAGTGAGAAAGACACAAGATTTCTGGTTTGAGAGAGTGTTTTTCAAAGTATGATTTTAGGACCATCTACAGCCTTATGTGTATGTCAATAACCTTCCAATCACCCAGGTTATTAAATAAGAATTTCTAAGGGGCCGGGAGCGGTGGCTCATGCCTGTAATTCCAGCACTTTGGGGGCCTGCGGCAGGTGGATCACTTGAGACTAGGAGTTTGAGACCAGCCTGACCAACACGGTGAAACCCCGTCTTTATTAAAAATACAAAAATTAGCTAGGCATGGTGGCAGGCGCTTGTAATCCCAGCTGCTCAGGAGGCTGATGCAGGAGAGTTGCTTAAACCCAGGAGGCGGAGGTTGCAGTGAGCCGATATCACACCACCGCACACCAGCCTGGGCGACAGAGTGAGACTCCATCTCAAAAAAAAGAGAAAAAAAAAAAGAATTTCTGAAGATGTGACCTGGGAATACGTAGTGTAGTTTAACCTCTTACTAGCAATTGTTATGCATTCCTAAGTGTGAGACCCACTACCTGAGCTTCCATTCAATGTAAAAATAAGACAAATAAACAAGCTATTGTGCTATATGGCATAATTTGATTTCTGTAATGAGAGAGTTAGAAACTGCTATACAGGTTTAAAGAAGAGGGAAATTATGTCTGAAAAAAAGAATCTGAAAATATCTAAGAGAGAAGGAGTGTTTGAGATAAATTTCCATGGGATTATGGAGGATTTCTATGGTTGGCATTTAGAAAAGTCATGCTCCAGATGAAAAGAATACATGAAGAAAAGCAGAGTGTGTTTGTGAAACATTGATTTTTTTTTTCTTTTTGAGACAGGGTCTTGCTCTGTTGCTCAGGCTGGAGTGCAGTGGTACAATCACAGCTCACTGCAGGCTTGACCTATGTGATTCCCCCTGCCTCAGCCTCTAGAGTAGCTGGGACTACAGGCATGTGCCACTGGGTTTAAGTTGGAAATTGGTTAAACTCCCTAATTGGTTGATTAGACATTCCATAAATGAGATGGTAAGCCCTACTTTCTTAGGGCTTTACATATTTCATAACTCTCTCTCTAAAAATGTGACATCAAATCCTAATATCTGCCCAATTTTATTTGAACCCTGTCATTTTTGTCCATCAAAATGATTCCTCTTGTCCAAATCTTAGATACTATAATTTGTAGCATTCAAACAAAGACTGAGTCAATCTAAGCCAACTGTGAATTTTTCTCTTTGCGTTACAAGCTGGCTTCCAAAATACAATTATATTCAGAGTCAGAACACTAATAATATTTGTCAGAGTATTAAAGAGCCACAATACAGAGATAACTACCATCCCTCTGTAGTCAAAATCAATCAGATAGAAATTCATTATATATGCAGTATAAATAGAAAATGGATATTTAACAGTCATGTTATCTCTAATATTAAAATTTTAGCATAAAATGTCCTTTTATGTCTTCCTATATGTTATGAACACAGAGATTCAACAACTAAAATGAGTGTAGAATATTGCTTTTGAAAGACACAAGTAATTCTTTACTTCTTGGCAAAAATAAATCATCAGAGAGATGACTTCAGATGAAGTCTGTGGCTGTACGATGTGTTCTTTCATTGCTTATTCACGAAGAACCTGTTTTCAATTGTTCTGCCTAACAATTTTTTCGTTATTACATAATGATTTAGTCC
The DNA here is from genome assembly GCF_029281585.2 of Gorilla gorilla gorilla. Classification (NCBI taxonomy): domain Eukaryota; kingdom Metazoa; phylum Chordata; class Mammalia; order Primates; family Hominidae; genus Gorilla; species Gorilla gorilla. The sequence goes on along the minus strand of NC_073229.2, from coordinate 157,333,609 downwards.
ATTTAGTAATTTATTATATGAGCAAGAGAAGAGAAATAAAGCATAAAACGATAAAAAGTATTCAAACTATCCAAACAAACTTAGAAGTTAAATACTACTGAGAAGCAGTAGATGTTTCCATAACTCACATAATAGCCACACATTACAATGTATTTGAAACACTTGCAGAAAACAGGGATCTGCAGTTTATACTGAAGCAGTAGGATCACTACTGTGATTTAATACGAAATTTATTCTGTACCCATTTTATAATAAATACCTTGTTTTTAAGGATATAAAAATGCATGTGTTTAAAATATTATAGTGAATATATTTTCTGACATACGTTTATTACTTTTATCAGAGATAACTTATTATTCAATACTAATGCTAAATGAAACAGTGAGTAAAGAGAACTGCAAAATAGAAACATGCAAAGAAACAGTTGTTCAAACATAAAACTGATGTTAATAATAGCTAATATTTACTATAACTGTCATAGAATATATAGTTATTTTTAATAGGAAGTGATTTTAAAAAAGTGTCCATTAACATTTTATTTTATAAGACAAGACAGGTCATTAAAGTGGTATAATTTGCCCAAATTCACATCAGGAGATAATGAAAACTTTGATAATATATTCATTCAACTAATATTTCCTAAGTGTCTACTATATGATAAAAGTCAGAATAGTGTTATTTTTTGCTGACAGCAATGGCTGGGAGGAGGCTTGAGTGATGCTTATGGATACAGGTAATATTCCATGTCCCAGTCTAGGTAGAAGTTACACAAGTCTATTTTACTTCGTTAAAGGAAATCTTGGAATAGTTCTCTTAATATTTGAGTACTTTACTGTATGTGATATTTCATTTACAGAGCTTACAAAAATAAAATGAAGGAACATTCTATAAGACAACTAACCTGGAGTTTTAAAAAGGCAACATTAAAAAAAAACATGCAAAAAAACACAACCCACGAAGACCAACCAAATGCAATGAATGCATCTTGACTAGATTGTGGATTAGGGGAAAAATAGTTATAAAAACCTATTGGGCTCAAGTGGGGATATATGAATATGAAATAAATCATAGATTATATCACAAAATTATTGCTAATTTTCTTAGGTGTGATGAAGTATTGTTGTATGGTTCTTAGGAAATGCTGTATGTTGTATGGTACTTAGTGATAAAGTGTCAGGATGTCTGCCACTTATTTTTAAATGGTCCAGAAAAAACTGTATGGGTATGTCTGTTTGTGTGAGAGAGAGTTCAAGAGTATGTGTAAGAAGAATATGTGAATGTGATTTTGCACGCAAGTGTGAGCGTGTGAGTGTGTGTGGTAATGTGTGAGTGTGTGAGCATGACCGTGTGTGTGAGCATGGATGAGAACGTGTGAGTGTGTTGAGTGTGTATGTGAGTGTGCCTGAAAGAACAAACTACAGCAGAGACAAAATTTTAACAAGTGTTAAATTCAGGTGTAGAGTACCTTCTACTTTTCTTTCAATATTTTTGTATTTTAAAAAAAGTTTCCAAATAAAAGGGGGACTTTAAAAGAAAAGTAAGGCAGAAAAAGTAAAAAAAAAAAAAAAAAAAAATGATCACTTGACCCAAATCTCAGGCCTTGAGCTTCCTGCTGAACTGCTCTGAGGCCCGAGATGAAACTGAGAGCTGCAGAAGAATGTGGAAATAATGGGCCCAAGCCGCCGGATGAGTTATATTCTTCACACACAGGGCTCCTGAACACTCACCGTCCTCAATTTTATTTTTATATGGCACACATTTAGAAAATTTAGGAGCGTCCTGGAAAGTTGTAACAGCTGGTCTGCGAGTGTTGGGCCCCGGGGCTGGGGCTGGTTGAATGTCTGAGGAATTCGGAGGCCTCTGAGAGAAGCATGTTTCAGAGAAAGGCCCTAAACTGCCTGGGAGCCCACAGTGTGAGAAACAAGCCACTGGACGGGCCCTGACAGATGTTATGAAAGGGTGGTGTTAAGTGCCTTTTTCAGGATATTAAACCAGCATCCTAACTGGCAAAAAATGAATTGTCACTGACATTATGTCGGCCCAGCAGAGACCCTCTCTGCTACTTTCTGTGATCTGGGAACCATTATACACAGGCGATCGATAATGCTCCTGGGCTGGAATCTAAATAATGATTTCTAATAAAACCTACTTTAGACTGTTCGGGCCAGAGGATAGAGACAAGTCACAAAACATAATTGTACTTAAAGCCGTCCTCCCTCCCTTTCTCTCTTTTTTAAAGACCTGAATAATAGAAGAGAGATCTGGCGATAACACATTTAAGAAAAAAAAAAAAAAAAGCCTTTTGGTCCTGGCCAATCTGCTTAGCTAATGGCTGTAAACCGACACCCCTAATGAAATAAAAATGTCTCAGTTCAAGTGCATAGCTGCACAATTGTTAACAACACTGAACTCTGGCTACAATCCTGGTGATGGGTACTAAGTAACACACTGACAATATCCCATGGCTTCCTCCCTGGCCCCTGCCTGTTGAAAAGCAAATAAAAGAATCCTGCCCAAAATTCAGGGACAGTAGCATCAGGGGTTTTGGTCAGTGAAACAGCAGGCTTTATCATTTTTATCTCTTTTCTCTGCTTGTGCAAGCGGACTGATTATTTTTCATTTCCAATTCCAAGGCCCATGGCTGATCATTGGCAAGGAGTGTTCTGTCTTGCCCGGTGCTTTTTTTAAAAGGCACAGATGAGTTAGAGACACAGAGAAGTGTACATCCGTCAGCCTTTCCCGGCCCCTCCTTCTGCCCTTGGCCTCCTAGTGTTTGCCCAGCTCCTCTGAGCCCTGTCCAAATGTGCTAAGACTGGAGGGCTGTGGTTAAAATGGGTTCCCCTGGCTCTCCTGCACAGCTTGCAGTTGTCTGATTTCAATCAGTGGCAGTTCCCTCCACATGTCCAACCATCAATCTTCCAGCGCCCCTGGATGAGTGCGGCACAACACGGGGCATGTTCCAGTTAAAAAATAGCCTTTGCCACAGCTTTTCCTCCTCAGCCACCGATAAGTATGCCTTTGATATTTTTATTAAAAAAGAAAGAAAACACATTGGGGAATATGTTTCATTTCTTAGAGCCCAGACCAAAGCCCCCGAAGTTGAAGAGGACTGAGGTCTGTTGAGAGCGAAAACAGAGAAGAGGGCTGAGTTCTACCTTTGAAATTCCAGAGTTTTGCCAGGTAGAAAAGGCCCACCCTCCAAAAAACAGAATCCTTGCAGTCTCTAAAAGGATTTCCCATGATATTGATGGGCCTCAGCATTTTTCCACAAGCAGCAAACCAACATCACAATCTGCTGCCTCTAACCAGGAATGTGCAACGTGATTTTGAAGGACATAAAATTTGGAAATAAATTGTGGTCCCCACGGTTTTAGCTTTTCTTCTTCATATGCACTGATGGATTTTATAGCACCTCAGATAGACTCACTCTGTCTCCTGTGTCATTGCACACCCAGTGGCAGGAAGGCAGAGAGGGTGGTGGTTGGGAGCATGTGGGAGGTGGGGACGTGTCTCTCCAAAGCAGGGCTCTCCTGGCTGGGCTCCTGGAGATGCCTGCCCACTTAGACACTCCAGGAGACTGCACAGTAAACATTCTGTAGCCAGGTTCTGGTGCCTGTTTTAAAACAGGCTGTTCCAATTCACTTATGCTCAGGGGCCCACCTACCTTCCTGGCAGAGTTACCAGAGAACTCTCTGGAGGTGCAGGGATGTAGACACTACAATCTCTGCACCTTTTGTTAATCTTTAAAGCTAAGGAGAGTCTGGCCTGGGTGAAGTTTATTCCGATCAGATTTTTAAATGAGGTCACTTGTCCATTGCTGGGAGGGACTTTTAAGTTATCAAGTCTTGTACCTGGCAACCTAAAAAAGGAACTTAAAGTTAAAAAGGGCCTATCTGCATCCCACCCCATCATGCCTAATATTCTTTGGGAGTTGCAAAGTCATCTGCTGTCCTTCTGGTGTATAAGGCCTTTTACTAGTGGCTCCAGTGCCAAAAACCTATAAAGGAACATTGGGGAGCTAAGGAGGGAGGGTTTCTAAGTGGTATGGTGTGGTAATTTGGGATGAACAAATCTGTGGGTCAGGGAGGCAATTCTATTTTGGAAAACCTTAGAATTAGAAATAACAGAAAAGAACCTGGAATTTGAAGAAGCTGCCAGAACTTGTTCTAGGCATCTGGTACTGTGTATGCTTGGGATAAGGTTTCAGGAACATGGCTACCCTTCTGCCATGTATGGGTCCACAGACAATATTTGCAGAAGGTGGCATCCCCATTCAGATCCCCAAGATCTGAAGAACTGACTCATGTTAGAATGCGGGAAAGTGAGTCCTGTCAGTTCCAAAAGGGCATGAAGGAAGCAACCTTTTCAGCAAGTACAGTTTTCATGGACAGACTGAATCCTGTGGCTTCCCCTAGTTGCTAGCTTGCCAGATTTTACAAAATTTTACTAGCTCTTAAATGTTAAGCTGTTGAATTGTATTATATTTTATTATTTATTTTATTTTATTTCATTTTGAGATAGGGTCTCACTCTGTCACCCAGGCTGGAGTGCCTTGATGCAATCATAGCTCACTGCAGCCTTGACCTCGTAGGCTCTAGTGATGCTCCCACCTCAGCCTCCAGAGTAGCTGGGACTACAGACATGCACCACCATGCCCGGTTAATTTGTGTATTTTTATTTTCACAGAGATGGGGTCTCCCTATATTGCCCAGGCTGGTCTCGAACTTCTGAGCTCAGGCAATCTGCCCACTTCAGCCTCCCAAAGTGCTGAGATTACAGGCATGAGCCACTGCACCCAGCCTAAATTGCTGAAAGAATGAGTGAACACAATTGTTGTTTGTGTTGATATTGATGATTGTGATGCCTGTGGTTTATGACATAACAACTAGACTAGAATAAAAAATGATTCATTCACTCAACAAATATTTTTGGAGAGGCTACCATGTGTTAAACACAGGTCTTAGAGGCAGAGATACAATAGAGAAGATATAGCACTGGCACTTCATGTAGTTTACATGCTAGAGGAGGAGACATACAAGTAACTAAATGGAAAAGGAAAACATACGTTGTTAGATACCGACTGATAAATGCTACTACAGGTGGTTAGGGATGGCCCTCCTGAAAAGAGTTATTTGAATAGAGAACTGAATGATGAGAAGGAATAAGCCATAGAAGCACCTTGGAGAAGAATGTTCCATGCAGAGAAACCAGCCTGCATGAACACCCATGATAGGATGACCAGCTATTCAGTTTACCTGGGACTGAGAAGGTTGCCAGGACACAGGATTTTAAATGCTAAAAGCAGGAAAGTTCTGGGCAGACTAGGAGGAGTTGGTCACCCTGTGCGTGGCTGCACATGTCAAATGAAAGGCCGTGAGAGAGGATGGGTAGGAGAGGTAGGCAGGGTGAGGTCTTGTGGGCCCGTGGAGACCATGGCCTGGAGTTATTTTATTCTGAGTTTGATGAGCGGCTGTTGTACGACATCTGTGGGTTTCAGGCACTTATTCTTGAAAAGGTTCCTATTGCATAAATGCAGTGACACTTGAATAATTTATTTTTTAATGTGAATGGATATGGGGTTAGATTAGTAAGGTTCTCATGTGTGCTTTCAGTTCTGTGGAATTTTGGGAATGTGAAAAATATAACAAACTTGCAGTTAGAATGGCCAGTTTTGTAGTTTGCTGAAGTTGCTACACAGGTTCCAGTGAAAGAATGGGAGCAAATGGCAGGGAGATGGCCTTGATGTAAAGATGTTAATATTGCAGGCCTTCATTTATCAGTGGATCAAAGGAGAGAAGATTCATTTTCTTGAGAATTGAATTTATTTTGGGGAAAAGTTGGGTAAGGTTGCATCCCATTGCAGAGACTTTATCTGTGTAAGTTTCATAATCAGGGGGATTGTGTTGTAAATTTTGTAGGGTGGCAGGAAACATCAGGCATTTTTGTTGGCATTGAGTTTCTTGGGCTATGTGGTAATCTGTATTCATTGTATAACTCTTTCTGGTGAACTGGGCAGAAGTAGAGCAGAACATAAATCCAGATGGAAAATAGAATGGAAGGTAACAATTGGAGACACTGTATAGTGTTACTATTGAAGAATATTCTTATCCTGTATTGACCCCTAGCAGAAGCTTCTGGAGGCAACATCAAACAGGCCTTCATAAAAGGCCGTGGGATACTGAACTGATTGGCTCATTGTTCCCATGTGGCTACATAGTGGCCAAAGACTAGCAGAACAGCGTCACAATGGTGCTGGCAGGATGTCTCTGACACTTTGCTAAGCTTGTTTCTCAAGGGGACAGCCCATCTCTAGTGTGAGTCATTAATCCATGTTCCCATCATCTCTTAAATGAATGCAAGAACATTCTCCTAACTGGCCTCCCAACTTCCATTCTTGCTCTCCTGAAATCTGTTCTCAGCAAAACCATCAGAGTGATCTTTTAAAAGCAAATACATTCATATTTTGCACCCTGCTTTAAAATCTCCCAATAGCTTCCCATTATAGTAAGAATAAAATCCAAACTCCTTTGCGCGGACTGCAGAGCCCTCCCTCATCTGGCCCCTGCCTTCCACTCCAGGCTCATGTCCTAGTGCTCTCCCCTTCCTCAGCCCTCTCCACCCACGCTGGAATTGCCGCTCATCACAAAACAATCTACGCTTGTTCTGTATTGAGGCCTTCACACTTGGTAGTCCCATTCGCTGGAACATTCTTCCCACATCTTTAGTGGAGTTACTCCTTCATATAGTTTAGGTATCTATCTAAATGTCATTTCCCTAGAGAGACCCTTTCTGTCTTCAATATCTAAAAGAGCCACTGTTGTGCTTTCACTTTCTGTCACCTTGGCCTGCTTTATTTTCTTCATAGCACTCACCACTCAGCAGCCACCTGTTTCTTTTATTCCACCAGAATGGAAATCCAGGACCAATCTCACCAGCTCTGGCCACCACCTCCTCTTCCTCCTTCTTTTTTTTAATCTTGAGAATGTTTATTCTTTTGCTACATGGCAGTCAAGCCCAGGGTTGCTGTCCTTGTCTAGGAAATGATCTCTTGGTCACTTGCTCTCCTCTTCTTCTCTGGTGTTGGTGGCTGCGCTTTGGATCGATCTCTTATTATGTTGCAGTGGTAAGATCTGAGGCTTGGGTTTGGTCTTTAGAGTTAAAGCAGATAAAGATCACATCTGACATGCTTTGGTTTTGGTGACTTGGGCCTGTTTATAATAAAAAGAAAAGGAATCCTGTGCTTTATCCTTCTTAACTCATTGAAGTTCTGCATTAGACAATTATTAGACTAGCTAATAATAAAAAGCTTTAATTATTGCTTTTACCAGTCATTTTCTTATACATGTATGTCTCCCAGGTCCCAGAAAGGAGTTTTTGGTCTGGCAGGTGATTCAGACATTCCTGGGTTCCCTGCTCAACACAATATTAACATCATATCTTCAGAATACTCCACTCTATCATTCTCAATATTTAGTCTCACCAGAAGTACTTGAACTACTATTAATAGCATTAAAAGACTGTCTTTAAAAAAAAATCCAGAGCAAAGGAAAAGCTCTAGTTATTTTAAAATACATTTGAGGCAGTGCATTATCATTTTCATCTTGCTTGCACCTTGTCCTTTCAGTGTTGAAATGACCAATGACATACTGATAATTAAAAGACAAATAAACATCTTCACCATAAAACAGGGCAAAAAGTTAAATTTTCCATTTTTATGTTGGAAGTTTACACTAAATAAACTAGGGAACGTTTAGCATATATTTCCATGTGAAAACTCCCTTTTCCTAAATTACCTTGATGTGTTTAGATACGAGGTAATTACAGTGAATGAGGAACACTTTGCATATTGCTTTAAATTGTTTTTCAGTTTTTGTGTTCGCTTACCATGGAAGCTGTGTTTGTACTGGGTTCAAGCCGAATTGCTAGGGTTGAAAGCAGTAGGTATCAATTTTTCCTGTCTGGTAACTGAGTGCATGATTTTGTTCTTGAAAATCTTTTTCTCGATTTGGCTCGATGGACTTTGAATCATTTGTATTTGAAATTCACTCTCCATTGAGTATAAATATAGTTTCTTTAGTCTCTTACATGTTCTCTGCTTACTTATTCTTCTTCCCAGTCCACCTCAGGATGATTAGAGAGAGAGAAAAAGAAAAAAAGTGTGTGTTTGGTGGGCGGGACTGAGAGAGGGGCTGGCAAATTTTATAGTTGTTTCCTTCCCAGCTCTTCCTCTGTAACACCTTCTAGCTCCTTGATTTCTTGTCTTGTTTTTAGGGGTCAATCTTCCTTTTCTTTCTTCCAATACTGCTTCATATTGTAGTCTCCTAAAAACCATTGAAGAGAATTGAGCACCACATTGTAGAAAGTAAAATATAGCAGTTAAAAGCCTGTACTCTGAGGCCAAACTGCCAAGACTTGAATTTCCAATCTACTGCTTACTAGGTGTATGAAGTTAAGTGATTTGTTTTAGCGCTTAATTCCTTCTACTGTAAAATGGAAATAATATCAGTGTTCATCTTATAGGTACTGTTATTTTAAACTATGGTACGTTAATGAAATGCTTTAGTACATGTAAAGTGCCAATAACAGTGCCTGGCGGTTAATAAGCATTC